>NC_073630.1:66185000-67435000 GCF_029407905.1 Bubalus kerabau
TGAGTCTATTTTCTCTCCCTTCAGACCTGGGCAGGCATGTCCAACAAAGTACAGCAGAAGTGATGCTTTGTGTTTTATGATACAGCTGCAGTCTGGCTCTCCTTTTCTGTGACTCTCCTTTTCTGTGATACTTACTCTTCTGTGACCCAGACCTATATTATTAGGAAGCCCAAGCTACATGAGGGTACCATACTAAGAAATTTTCAGGCAACAACCCCAGCTAATGTATTTGGTTGAACTTTTGTAATACAATTTCTGCCTCCAGCTTTGAGATTGCGACAGACTTCAGACAACCTAGAGCAGAGATACTCCCTTCCTATTATGTCCTGTCCAAATTCCTAACTCATGGAATCTGAGAGCATAAAAAGTGGCGGTTTTGTGCATTGGGTTTTGGGATAATTTGTTTTGCAGCTTTAGTAACTGGAACAAGTCTCTGCTGGCTGCTTCTTAAAGTAGTTTAATTAGTTTGGGCATATATCTCTGTGTTATTAATATATGTAATGTGAATATAGAAATGAAACAAACAAAAAAGCAAGCCATAATTTTTCTTCTCTCTTCTAATAGGAAAGCCAGATATATTTTCAAAAGTTTAGCTAAGACTTCTGTGTTTTATGTCTCAATCTGAAAGTTCTCAACCATTCTGAAACTGATAAATTTAGTTTTATAAAGCCCCCCAATTTCTACAAGACAAATTATTAACTGAGGGTAAAAAACACGTGCAACTCACTTCATGTAAGGTTAATGTCCTCGATTTATAATGTGTGCATGCTCATTTGCTCAGTTGTGTTCGACTCTTTGCGACCCCATGAACCACCTGGGAAGACAATTTATAGTGTTCCTTCCTTCAAATTAGTAAGAAACAACAACCTGATAGAAAAACTTGGAACAAATATATACAGGAAACAGGGAAAAGGAAATTGAAATGTTTTTTCAATGTTAAAAACGTCTTCATTTCACTAATAATCAGAGAAATGCAAATTAAATTGAGATACTTGGATGTCTTTTCCCATATAAAATTGAAAAAGATCAGAAGTTCACTAACATGTTGCTAAGGGTGTGAGAAAATAGGCATTCTTATACTTTCCAGTGCAGTTCAGATAAGATCAATTATCTGAACACATGCACACACACACACATGCATGATATATGTGTGAGGTTATTATTTGCTGTTACATTGTTTATAATGGCAAAACATTGAGAGCTACCAAAATACTCTGTAACTGAGTTTTGGATATACAAATTATGGTATATCTGTATGATGAAATAGTACATATTCAAGTTTAAAAGCAAATGAGAAAGTTCATTGTGTACTGACCAAGTGATAACACAAAATGTCAGAATAAAGTGAAAAAACAAGCTGCAAAATCTTGTTTGGTTTCCATAATACTGGTGTTAACTTTTAAAACATTATTTGCTTATAAATTTGTTTATGTATTAATGAAATATCCTTGGGAGGGTATTTAACAATTGTTAGCATTGGTTACTTCTGGAGAGGGGAGGTAAATAACCAGAGAGAAAGAAAAGGCAGAATTTTCACTGTTTTACATTTTTATAACTTTTGTAGCATATAAATATATGATATATTTCAAATAAAATATTAAAAATTCTAATCCAACACTATTATAATAAATTTATTTATGTATTTTTATCCCTTGCCAGACCAGGAACATCTAGGTTACTTCTCTATATGTCCAGTGCTGCTTACATCTTAGCAGACAGCAGGCATTTCTGCATTTTTGGAGGAATGCAAGATGGCCTCTGGTGAGCAGGATGGCATAGCCATAATCTACTGTGCTGAAGGGATGTGAGGGACTTGAAGGTGAAATTCCACATGTCAGCCTTTGGAAAGGCTCTAGGGAAACCTGATGTTTACTCTGATCTGCCACTCAAAGACGGAGAAGGCAATGGCAACCCACTCCACTACTCTTGCCTGGAAAATCCCAGGGACGGGGGAGCCTGATGGGCTGCTGTCTATGGGGTCGCACAGAGTCAGAACACGACTGGAGCAACTTAGCAGCAGCAGCAGCAGCCACTCAAAGTAAAGATACATACAGGATATGGATAGGATGAAAGGCTTTATGGCAAAAGAGTAAAAATGGCTTCTGGAAGATTGGAAAAGACTGAGGTGACTGTGTAGGCTTGCAAGAAGGGGAGAGAAGGACTTCCCTGTCAGTCCGTGGTTAAAACTTTGTCTTCCAAAGCAGGGGTGCAGGTTCAATCCCTCGTTGGGGAGCTAAGATCCCTCATGCCCTGAGGCCAAGAAACCAAAAACGTGAAACAGAAATAATATTGTAATAAGTTCAATAAAGACTTTAACAATTGTCCACATTAAAAACAAAAACAAAACAAAAAACGTAAGAAAATGAAAGAAGGAGAGAAAGTGTGCAGTTGAGAGGAAAGATCAAGACAATCTTCATTTTGTGCCTCAATGGGCATCATCCGTAGTTTATCGAGTCAGTGCAAAGGACCTGACAGTCAAAGCAAAACTTCGTGCATTTTAAACGATTGATGACTAATTGCATCAGGTGGTTGTTTCCTGCTATAATTCTTTCACTTCAGTTCAGTCACTCAGTCGTGTCCGACTCTTTGCAACCCCATGAATCGCCGGATGCCAGGCCTCCCTGTCCATCACCAACTCCAGGACTTCACCTAGACTCACGTCCATTGAGTCAGTGATGCCATCCAGCCATTGCATCCTCTGTTGTCCCCTTCTCCTTCTGCCCCCAATTGCTCCCAGCATCAGGGTCTTTAATAATGAGTCAACTCTTCGCATGAGGTGGCCAAAGTACTGGAGTTTCAGCTTTAGCATCAGTCCTTCCAAAGAAATCCCAGGGCTGATCTCCTTCAGAATGGACTGGTTGGATCTCCTTGCAGTCCAAGGTACCCTCAAGAGTCTTCTCCAACACCACAGTTCAAAAGCATCAATTCTTTGGCGCTCAGCCTTCTTCACAGTCCAACTCTCACATCCACACATGACCACAGAAAAAACCATAGCCTTGACTAGACGAATCTCTGTTGGCAAAGTAATGTCTCTGCTTTTCAATATGCTATTAAGGTTGGTCATAACTTTCCTTCCAAGGAGTAAGCGTCTTTTAATTTCATGGCTACAGTCACCATCTGCAGTGATTTTGGAGTCCCCCAAAATAAAGTCTGACGCTGTTTCCACTGTTTCCCTGTCTATTTCCCATGAAGTGGTGGGAACGGATGTCATGATCTTCGTTTTCTGAATGTTGAGCTTTAAGCCAACTTTTTCACTCTCCACTTTCACCTTCATCAAAAGGCTCTTTAGTTCTTCTTCACTTTCTGCCATAGGGTGGTGTCATCTGCCTATCTGAGGTTATTGATATTTCTCCCAGCAATCTTGATTCCAGCTTGTGTTTCTTCCAGTCCAGTGTTTCTCATGATGTACTCTGCATAGAAGTTAAATAAGCAGGGTGACAATATACAGCCTTGACGTACTCCTTTCACTATTTGGAACCAGTCTGTTGTTCCATGTCCAGCTCTAACTGTTGCTTCCTGACCTGCATACAAATTTCTCAAGAGGCAGATCAGGTGGTCTGGTATTCCCATCTCTCTCAGAATTTTCCACAGTTGATTGTGATCCACACAGTCAAAGGCTTAGGCATAGTCAATAAAGCAGATAGATGTTTTTCTGGAACTCTCTTGCTTTTTCCATGATCCAGCAGATGTTGGCATTTGGATCTCTGATTCCTCTGCCTTTTCTAAAACCAGCTTGAACATCAGGAAGTTCATGGTTCACATATTGCTGAAGCCTGGCTTGGAGAATTTTGAGCATTACTTTACTAGCGTGTGAGATGAGTGCAATTGTGTGGTAGTTTGAGCATTCTTTGGCATTGCCTTTCTTTGGGATTTGGATGAAAACTGACCTTTTCCAGTCCTGTGGCCACTGCTGAGTTTTCCAAATTTGCTGGCATATTGAGTGCAGCACTTTCACAGCATCATATTTCAGGATTTTAAATAGCTCAACTGGAATTCCATCACCTCCACTAGCTTTCTTTGTAGTGATGTTTCCTAAGGCCCACTTGACTTCACATTCTAGGATGTCTGGCTCTAGGTCAGTGATCATACCGTCATGATTATCTGGGTCATGAAGATCTTTTTTGTACAGTTCTTCTGTGTATTCTTGCCATCTCTTCTTAATATCTTCTGCTTCTGTTAGGTCCATACCATTTCTGTCCTTTATCGAGCCCATCTTTGCATGAAATGTTCCCTTGGTATCTCTAATTTTCTTGAAGAGATCTCTAGTCTTTCCCGTTCTGTTGTTTTCCTCTATTTCTTTGCATTGATCGCCGAGGAAGGCTTTCTTATCTCTTCTTGCTATTCTTTGGAACTCTGCATTCAGATGCTTATATCTTTCCTTCTTTGTTTTCTACTTCTCTTCTTTTCACAGCTATTTGTAAAGCCTCCTCAGTAGCCATTTTGCTTTTTGCATTTCTTTTCCATGGGGATGGTCTTGATCCCTGTCTCCTGTACCATGTCATGAACCTCATTCCATAGTTTATCAGGCACTCTATCTATCAGATCTAGGCCCTTAAATCTATTTCTCATATCTATTGTATAATCATAAGGGATTTGATTTAGGTCATACCTGAATGGTCTAGTGGTTTTCCCTACTTTCTTCAATTTAAATCTGAATTTGGCAATAAGGAGTTCATGATCTGAGCCACAGTCAGCTCCTGGTCTTGTTTTTGTTGACTGTATAGAGCTTCTCCATCTTTGGCTGCAAAGAATATAATCAATCTGATTTCGGTGTTGACCATCTGGTGATGTCCATGTATAGAGTCTTCTCTTGTGTTGTTGGAAGAGGTATTTGTTATGACCATTGCATTTTCTTTGCAAAACTCTATTAGTCTTTGCCCTGCTTCATTCCGTATTCCAAGGCCAAATTTGCCTGTTACTCCAGGTGTTTCTTGACTTCCTACTTTTGCATTCCAGTCCCCTATAATGAAAAGGACATCTTTTTTGGGTGTTAGTTCTAAAAGGTCTTGTAGGTCTTCATAGAACTGTTCAACTTCAGCTTCTTCAGTGTTACTGGTTGGGGCATAGACTTGGATTACTATGATATTCAATGGTTTGCCTTAGAAATGAACAGAGATCATTCTGTCGTTTTTGAGATTGCACCCAAGTACCGCATTTTGGACTCTTTTGTTGACCATGATGGCTACTCCATTTCTTCTGAGGGATTCCTGTCCGCAGTAGTAGATATAATGGTCTTCAGAGTTAAATTCACCCATTCCAGTCCATTTGAGTTCGCTGATTCCTAGAATGTCAACATTCACTCTTGCCATCTCTTGTTTGACCACTTCCAATTTGCCTTGATTCATGGACCTGACATTACAGGTTCCTATGCAATATTGCTCTTTACAGCATCGGACCTTGCTTCTATTACCAGTCACATCCACAGCTGGATATTGTTTTTGCTTTGGCTCCATCCCTTCATTCTTTCTGGAGTTATTTCTCCACTGATCTCCAGTAGTATATTGGGCACCTACTGACCCGGGGAGTTCCTCTTTCAGTATCATATCATTTTGCCTTTTCATACTGTTCATGGGGTTCTAAAGCAAGAATACTCTAGTGGTTTGCCATTCCCTTCTCCAGTGGACCACATTCTATCAGATGTCTCCACCATGACCCACCCATCTTGGGTTGCCCCATGGGCATGGCTTAGTTTCATTGAGCTAGACAAGGCTGTAGTCTTAGTGTGATTAGATTGACTAATTTTCTGTGAGTATGGTTTCAGTGTGTCTGCCCTCTGATGCCCTCTTGCAACACCTTCCGTCTTACTTGGCTTTCTCTTACCTTGGGCATGGGGTATCTCTTCATGGCTGCTCCAGCAAAGCGCAGCCGCTGCTCCTTACCTTGGACGAAGGGTATCTCCTCACCACTGCCCTTCCTGACCTTCATTGTGGGATAGCTCCTCTAGGCCCTCCTGCGCCTGGGCAGCTAGGGGTCCCTGGGCATGGGGTTGGTCCTCCCAGCCACCGTCCCTGGCCTTGGGCTTGGGGGAGTGGGGTAGCTCCTCCCGGCAGCCCCTGAACTTCGACGCGGGGTAATTCCTCTCATCACCGCCCCCAGCCTCGGACTCGGGGCAGCTTCTCTTGGCCGTTCTTGGACCATCGCAGCCTGGCACTCTCAGCCACTGCCCCTGACCTCGGAAGTGGGGTACCTCCTCTCGGCAGTGCTTAGTGCAGCGGTCGCAGCCGCCTGCGTTTAGTGCGCCAGTCAGGCGCAGCCCAGCACTTCACTAACCCCCATATGTGGCTCCCATGACAGATGCTAGCTGCTTGGTATAGGGAAACATAACTAAAATAAACAATTTTTAATGCTATAGTACAGACTTTAAAGTCATTTTGTCTGCCTCTGAAGATAAAAAAGTAGATGAAGTCATCTGATATTTCTAAAAAGATGAATTAGGTTTGTATTTACATTTTACATCTGTCTGTGTACACACAAATTAGCAGTTATAATATGAACATCTGTTGTTTATATAATGCAGACAATCCTCCACCTTGTAGTTGTCATCCAGAAGTTCATTTGTGGGTTTGCTATTTTCCCATAGAAATAATGTTGTAAATGATATCCAGATCATCAGGCCAGTATGCAGAAATTAACTTAAGCAACATCTTTCTGATTTTTTATAAGGTGAAAAATCTTTCAACTCTGTATCAGTATTATGCACCCCTCTGCATGTGTGTCTGAGAAAATACGTTGCAACAACAGGAACTTATTTCTTCTTGTATTGCACCAGAGAGGTAAAATCACCAGCTTCTCATCATGAGCAAGTTATTTGTTTCCACCTTTTTATTGTGTACAGGTTCTAGTAGGTGCTAGCAGATAAATGACAAAGGATGGCTACCCATGGCTTTGAAACCAGAAAGTCTTGAGTCCAAATTCAATCTCTGTCACTGTCTCTGATAAGTTAACTTCTTTTTCCCTCAGGTGTTTCATCTGTAAAATAGGGATAAATTGGCCTATTTTTCTGATCTTGTGAGTATGAGATATCATGTTATACACACAGGTAGAGCCAGAATACTAGAGTGTTAAGATGTGAGCACCCTAGTTGTGTTGCCTAGGTTCATGAATTTGACCTATTTGGTTTTATATGGTTGGCCTTGGGCTAGTAATTGAATTTAGTGGCTTTCAAACTGCGCTGTATTTTAGAATCATCTGGGAAGATTAAAAAAGGTCATGGATAATCCTAATCCCCTATCACTTAAATAAAAAATTCTGTGAGTACCACTTACAGATCAATACTTTTAACCCCTTTTTCCTCAGGCAATTTCAATATGCAGCCAAGTTTAGCTTCTGTTCATCATCTGTACAATGGGGGAATTTATAGTCTTCATCTCTCAGTGTAATTAGAGAATTGAAAAACAAATAATCTTGGTGAAACATTCAGCACAATGCCTGACTCCTATTAAATATTTGATATAGCTTTTGTCTTACTCTGTAAAGTGACTGTGACAGCGAAATTGATCAACACATCTGTGCTTTTCAGAAAATTGATTGTTTCCTGTTCCAGTTCTCTCTTGCCCTTTGCCTTCTCTATGTCCTGAATCATCTGTCATAGTTTTCCTCTTTAATTAAATTGTAGAGTGTGGGCAAAGGATGCAACTAGAGTCCAAAACTAGATTTACCCCTAAATAGCTTTGTAGTATTGGGTAAAGTTTTAAATCTGCCTGTGCCAGTTTTCTCTGCATTTGCCATAGAATCTAGTTCTTTTGCATACTTGAAAGGAAAGAATGGCATTGCCAGCCTCAGGGAGACAGAATAGAGTATCTTGGACCCCATGCCACTCCTGGTCTTTCCTGACAATAATTGCTGTTTTTCTCTGGAAATGAGGATGGGGAGAAGATAGGAAAATGTGCTTCGTTATACTAAACCAAATGGGCTAAGACAGAAATTAGTACCGAGAAACAAGATACTATTACAGATACCTAAAAATGTGAATGCAGTTTTAGAACTGGGTAATGGGTAGAGGCTAGAGAGTTTTGAAGTATATGCTAAAAACCAAGATTCATGGGAAGGAACTTTTAAAAACAATTCTGGTGAGAGCTCAGAAAGGAAAGAGGGGAGCTGTAGTGGGAACCTGTCTTCTTAGAGAAAATACCAAATCATGAATGTTGATGGAAATATACAGGGACAGTAAAGGCCATTCTGTTGAGGTCTCTGATGGAAATAAGAAACATGTTCTGTGGTGTCTCAGATGGTAAAGAATCAGGTTGCAATGCAGGAGACCTGGGTTCAATCCCTGGGAAGGAAGATCCCCTGCAGAAAGGAATGGCTACCCACTCCAGTATTCTGGCCTGGAGAGTTCCATGGACAGAGGAGCTCAGTCCATGGGGTCACAAAGAGCTGGACACAATGGAGTGACTAACACATTTGGAAACTGGAGGAAAGGTGATCCTTGTTTTAAAGTGGCAAAGAATGTGGCTGACGTGTTCATGTTCTAGTGTTCTGTGGAAGGTAGAATTTGAGAGTAATGAAACTGAATACTTAGCTAAGGAGACTTCTAAGCAAAGTGTTGAAGGAGTGACTTGGTTCTTTGTGACTGCTGATAGAAAAATGTGAGAGGAGAGAAATAAATTGAGGAAAGAATTGTTAAACAAAAAGGAATCAAAACTTAAAGATTTGGAAAAACCTCAGCCTATCCATACTGCCAAAAAAAAAAAAAAAAAAAAGAAAAGAAAAAGAAAAAGAAACAAAACAAGTGAGAGAGAGAAATTGTTTGGAAGAGCACAGGAAGGGTGTGGCCATGCTACCATTTAACGAGGAGACTAGTACAGATGTGAGCCACAGAGCTAATCAGCCATCTAAACAGAAGCCAGGAGCACTGCCCTAGTGGGGAAGAAGGTGGGACTACAGGACCCAGTGAGACTGGAGGAGAAAAGTAAAGCCTAAAAGGATTATTCTGGACTTTAAGATCTCAGGGAGTTTGTTTTATTAGATTCTGGATTTGCTTGGGACCACCATCAAGACCATCCTTTCTTGTTTCTTATTTCTTCCTTTCAGAATGGAAATATTTATCTTTTGCCTTTCTCACAATTGTATTTTGAAGAAATACAACTGTTTGGTTTTATTGGTTCACAACTGGAGAAGAACTTTACCTCAGGGTGGATTGTCTCTCAAGTCTCAGCCACATCTAGATATATTTGAGATATTTTGGTGGGACTTTGGATTTCAGACTTTAGAATCAATGATGGAGTAAGTAAAGGTTTTGGAGGTGTTCCAATGAATGAATATATTTTACCAGTGATAAAGGCATGGATTTAGAGGGACCAGGGATGGAATATCATAGAATGAATGCTTGTATCTCCCTCAGTTCATATGTTGACATCTTAACTCTCAGTATGATAGTATTGACATGGAACGACAGACTGGTTCAAAATTGGGAAAGGAGTTTGTCAAGTTTGTATATTACCATCCTGCTTATCTAACTTATACGCAGAGTACATCATGAGAAATGCCAAGCTGGATGAAGCACAAGCTGGAATCAGGATTGCTGGGGGAATTATCAACAACCTCACATCTACAGATGATACCACTCTAATGGCAGAAAGCAAAGAGAAACTAAAGAGCCCCTTGATGACGGTGAAAGAGGAGAGTGAAAAAGCTGGCTTAAAATTCAATATTCAAAAAATTAATATTGTGGCATCTGGTCCCATCACTTCATGGCAAATAGAAGGGGAAAAGTTGAAAACAGTGAAGGATCTTATTTTCTTGGGCTCCAAAATCACTGCAGACAGTGACTGGAGCCATGAAATTAAAAGATGCTGGCTCTTCGGAAGAAAAGTCATGACAAACCTAGACAGCATATTCAAAAGCAGAGACATCACTTTGCCCACAAAGGTGTGTATAGTCAAAGCTATAGTTTTTCCAGTAGTCATGTACTGATGTGAGAGTTGGACCATAAAGAAGGCTAAAGACTGAAGAACTGATGCTTTTAAACTGTGGTTCTGGAGAAGACTGTTGAGAGTCCTTTCGACAGCAAAGAGATCGAACCAGTCAATTCTAAAGGAAATCAGCCCTGAATATTCATTGGAAGACTGATGCTAAAGCTGAAGCTCCAATCCTTTGGCCACCTGATGAGAAGAGCTGACTCATTTTAAAAGACCCTTCTGATGCTGGAAAATATTGTGGGCAAAAGGAGAAGGGGGTGGCAGAGAGTGAGATGACTAGATGGCATCACTGACTCAAAGGACATGAGTTTGAGCAGATTTTGAGAGATCGTGAAGGTACTCAGTGCCTGGCATGCTGCAGTTCATGGGGTTGCAAAGAGTCGGACACGACTTAGTGACTGAACAACAGCAGCATAATAGTATAAGGGAGTAAGGTCTTTTGGAGGGAATTAGGTCACAAGAATGTAGCCCTCATTAATGGAATTAGTGCCCTTGTGAGAGATGTGGGAATTTTCCCTTTCTTTCTTTCTCCCACTCATGTGAGTATTATCTGGAGAAGATTGGCATTTTTGAATCTGGAAGTAGGTCTTCACTAACATTAAGTGTGCTGGTGGCTTGATCTTCAACTTCTCAATCTCCAGACATTGAGAAGTAGATTTCTGTTGTTTATAAGTTACCTAGTCTTATTGTACTATAAAAAATCATTCACAGTTTATGGCAAGACAAAAATAAAAATTCTTCTCTGTTTTTTGCCTGAGCCACCTCTCTTCCCCACTGTGTATTGGGTGTCTGCAGTATGCATTGACCATACCTCCCTCGACAGCAGGGAAACCTGCTCAACCACAAACAGCAACATTCTCCTAGTATCAACAAGGCAACTCCTTTAAAGATAGCATTCCTTCTTGACCTTGTAAGGGATCTCATGACCCACCAGAATGAAGCTTATATCTGGATTATGTAAACTGTCATCTGATGTAGAGCCCTCAGTCTCAAAAAACCTTATATAACTGTGCCTTGATTTCTAACTGACAGAACAGTTCTCAGAGCTTTCTGAGATGCTCTTCCTGGCTTCTAATCCCCAAATTTGGCTAGAATAAAATTGTCTATTTCTTTTTTGGATTGACTAATTAATTTTTCATCAACACTACTTTTTTATAGCAACCAAAACCGATGAAGACAACCTTTCATCTCTTTCTTAACTATTTTTAATCAGACATCTTCCCCAGTTTTTTTTTTTTTTAACATCCATTCTACTATAAAATATTTCTACACAATAAAAATCACTAAGACAGTCTTTCTAAGAGCCTTTTCCCTTAGGGCATGTTTGGAATAAAACTTTGACATGTGTTCATAACCCATTTGTCTGAGAAGTTGCTTTAGCATATTCTTTATCACTGTAACCAGGTGGTTCCACCAGCAGCCAACTTTTCCCATTCCACAAGATTGACAGTAAAGTCAGAGAGTCAACATGGGTATGGTCCAGCCTTTCATCAGCATTTAATCTGGGAGAGGTTTAATGGGGTTTTCCAAGTCATGTGCTTTCCAGTTAATTAACTTCACTGAAGCCCGATTTATTAGACAGACGTTACTGAGAATTAAATGTTTTCTTCTCAGGCTTCAGCTACAAGAGGGGCACTGAGACTTCTGCCACAAAAACCCCTCAGTTATTAACAATTACCAAAGACACAATCATCCCTTCATGAATATTTCCCCTGACACTTTCATTTAGAATCTCAGCACAGGCAAAAGGTGAGGAAATTAAATGAGCCGAAGGGTAGGAAATAGGAAGCCAAAAGCTCAAAGATGTTGACTAGTTCATAGACACTTGAAGACCAGTAACTATTTTGCCTCCTCATTCCATTACTGCTTCTGTCTCTCCTTCATTCAACAAATATTTTGATCCAGAACATATGCTTGTTGATGGGTAAGGCATTCTAATGCAGCAATGACTAAGGTGGGTCTGGTCCCTGTCTCCATGTAGCATTCTGCCTGGTGGGAAGACAGACAATTAACAGAGTAATTACAGTTACAAAAGGAGCATATAACTGCAGGAATCCAACCTGATCTGGGATTTTACATCAGCTCTGTCTGAGAAAGTGATCTTTAAGTAGATTCATGATGACTGAGCAGGAGATAAGTGAATAGCATGTAAAGAGTAAAGCATTCCTGCCATGCAGAAGCTCAGAAAGGCAGTTCTCAAATGGTACAGTCAAGGGGGGAGAAAGCAAATTATAGAGCCATGGAACAGCAATGAGCCACCTTGTTTCCTATTTTTTATCTTGAAAAGGTATAGTCCCCCAGATATATGTTTTTTGTACATGACCTGCTTTGAAATTCTGAACTAGAGAGTAGGTGCCTGAAATTCCACCCCTAAATTTTAGTCCTTTCAATCATAGCATTGTTTCCTGAAATAATGTTAAAATACACTGTCTTCAGACAGGAAGACATTTTTATTTTTTGGAACAATACATGGCTTGAAGTATCTTACTTCCTCAACCAGGGATTCAACTCTAACCACTGGGAAATCAGGGAATTCCCAAGACAGAAATATTTTAAGCTGTAATTTATTACACTGGGAAGAGAAAATTATATCTAAACTGTACATCACTTATGCTCATGCTCAGAGGCTCAGTTGTGCCTGACTCTTTGTCTGTAGTCTGCCAGGTTTCTCTGTCCATGGGATTTCCCAGACTAGAATACTGCAGTGGGTAGCCATTCCTCCTCCAAGTATCTTCCCAATGCAGGGATTGAACTCAATTCTTATATGTCTCCTGCATTACAAGAAGTTCTTTACCTGCTAAGCCATCATACTCAGGTTGAAGAAGAAGGAATAGCTCAGAAAACTTCCAGTGAATGGCTGTTTTCAAGGGTTAAACTGTATGGGATTTGGTGAAGTAGTTCAGTTCAGTTGTTCAGTAGTGTCTGACACTTTGTGACCCCATGGACTGCAGCACGCCAGGCCTCCCTGTCCATCATCGACATCCAGACATTGCTCAAACTCATGTCCATCAAGCTGGTGATGCCATCCAAGCATCTCATGCTCTGTCACCCCCTTCTCCTCCTGCCTTCAATCTTTCCCAGCATCAGGGTCTTTTCCAATGAGTCACTTCTTTGCATCAGGTGACCAAAATTTTGGAGTTTCAGCTTCAGCATCCGTCCTTCCATTAAGTATTCAGGACTGATTTCCTTTAAGATTGAATGGTTTGATCTCCTTGAAGTCCAAGGGACTTTCAAGAGTCTTCTCCAACACTACAGTTCAAAAGCGCCAATTCTTAGCTGCTCAGCTTTCTTTATGGTCCAACTCTCACATCCATATATGACTACTGGAAAAACCATAGCTTTAACTAGATGGACCTTTGTTGACAAAGTAATGTCTCTGCTTTTTAATATGCTGTCTAGGTTGGTCATAGTTCTTCTTCCAAGAAGCAAGCATCTTTTAATTTCATGGCTGCAATCACCATCTGCAGTGATTTTGGGGCCTCAAAAAATAAAGTCTCTCACTATTTCCATTGTTTCCCCATCTATTTGCCATGAAATGATGGGACTGGATGCCATGATCTTAGTTTTCTGAATGTTGATTTTTAAGCCAACTTTTTCACTCTCCTCTTTCACTTTCATCAAGAGACTTCAGTTCTTCTTTGCTGGTGAAGTAAGAATTACTAAAATTGTTTGCTTTTATTTCAGAAATGCTTTAAGATACCCAAAATGCATAAAATATTAAAATAAGTATTAGTTACCTACCACTACTCGGAACTGATAATCATCAATATGTTGTCATAGTTAACATTTTTTAATGAAAAATATTATGTGTTACAAAGTTGAAGTTGGTTCAGATTTATAGTTAAGGAAGTACAGTGAGCTAAGTATCAAAGAGTTAAGGTTGAGCAAATCAAGTTGAAAGGTAAAGTTTCAGCACTGGGGATACAAAATGTCAGTGTGAGGTAAAGAAGAGAAATGATTACAGGAAGTGAAGTGAATGCAAGTGAGCTAGATTGGCAGTCACAAACTCAAATGCTTTCAGAAGCCAGAAAGGCTAATAGATAAGTGAAGTTGGCAAGATGCAAGTTGATGGGGAGGGTGACAGTGATGGAAAATTGTAGACCAGTTGTCCCCAAAGAGGAGACGAGGAGGAGGAGAGAGAGGAAGAGGAGAGGAAGGAAGAGGAGGAGGAGGAAGGAAGAGGAGGAGGAGAAAAGGGAGGGAGTGGATGAGGTTGAGGGGTGAGTAGAGGAAGAAGAGAAGGAGGAGGGGAAGGAATAGGAAATTAAATGTGCAGAGTGGTAGGAAATAGAAACCCAAAACTTAAAGATATTGGCTGGTTTTATTCCCATAATAAATATTAGGAAATTAAAGATATTTCCATAGACACTCTGGAAACCAGTAATTATTGGTAGTTTTCTGAATATTGAGTTTTAAGCGAACTTTTTCGCTCTCCTCTTTCACTTTCATCAAGAGATGTCAGTTCTTCTTTGCTAGTACAGTAAGAATTACTAAAATTGTTTACTTTTATTTCAGAAATGCTGTAAGATACCAAAAGTGCATAAAATATTAAAATAAATATTACCTACCACTACCCAGAATTGATAATTATCAATATGTTGTCATAGTTGAGATTTTGTAATGAAAAATATTAAATATTCTTTACCACCAAAACGAATGGTAAAGAATCTGCCTGCAACTCAGGAGACCTGGGTTCGATCCCTGGGTCAGGAAAATCTCCTGGAGAAGGGAATGGCAACTCCTGTATTCTTGCCTGGAGAATTCCATGGACAGAGGGGCCTGGCAATCTACACATAGTTCATGGGGTCGCAAAGAGTCAGACACGAATGAGTGACTAACACTTTCACTTCTCACCCTATAATTGCTTTCTTCCCTCCTTCATTCAGCAAATATTTGTTAAATACATATCATGCGCTTGATGATGGGCAAGGCACTACAATGCAACAATGACTGAAGTGGATGTGATCCACCTTAAGAAGACGACAAAAAGGAGGAGGAGGAGGAGGAGGCAGTGAAGACTGATGCACAATTTAATACTTGATGTCCTGTTAGGCATCTCTGAATAAGATGAGAATGAGTGGTGAGGAAAAAAGTGGGGAGGAGCAAGAGAAGCTGTCTCCTTGGCAGGATGCTACATTCAAGGTGCATTCATGGCCAAGGCTGAGTCTCTTTGTAGCCTTATCTGTACTTAAAGTTTAGAAACCATGAGAAAAATTTAAGCTAATATCAGGCAATGGCATTTTGGTAAGTGTAAATCGTTTAAGTCACTGACCAGTGCTACTTCGGCCTGCTGAGAAATGAGCCTTCCAGGAATGAGCCAACAGCACCTTTAAACTTTCAAAGCCAATAAAGAGGTTCAAAGTTCAGAATATCACCAAAGAAGGGAAACTTTAACAGTTTCTCATTGAGAGCATTCAGCATAACCTGCAGGGTTGGCCTGAACTTGGAAGGGTATACTTTTCAGGAAGGGGCTGGAGGGAGAGAGGGAGAGGAGAAGAGAGAGAATAAGCTAAAACAAAAGGGAAAGGGTGCCCAGGCAAAGTTCCTCTCTTTAATGCAACCTAATATTAGGGACTTCTCAAAGAAAGAGCACTAGACATTTTTTCAAAGTGAGTGGTCTGATATGTGGACCCTGTTACTACCTCCATGTGTGACTACCTTGGTGTGTATTCTTGGGCTAGTTATTAAACCTTCCAAGCCTGTCTTCTTATGCCTAAAATGGCATAATAAAACCTCTCATGA
Source organism: Bubalus kerabau (assembly GCF_029407905.1). Lineage (NCBI taxonomy): Eukaryota > Metazoa > Chordata > Mammalia > Artiodactyla > Bovidae > Bubalus > Bubalus kerabau. Next base: position 66,200,663 of record NC_073630.1, read on the forward strand.
ACTTACCATGAAAATTCATTAAGATCATGTGTATGAAACGGCTCTCTAAGCCTTGTGTGTGTGTACCAGTCAATCAATCAAGGCCCACTCTTTGTAACCTCATGGATTGCAGCCTGTCGGGCTTTTCTGTCCATGGAATTCTCCAGGCAAGAATACTGGAGTGGGCTGCCATTTCCTTCTCCAGGGGATCTTCCTGACCCAGGGATCAAACCCAGGTCTCCTGAGTTGCAGGCAGATTCTTCACTGTCTGAGTTACCAAGTACTGTAAAAGATGCAGTATCATAATACTCTATGTAAGCATCATCTCAGCACATATGGTCTTGAGGACTGGGTACATAAGCTATGCAGGCAGAGAGGACTCCGATTTTTGTTAACAGATCCTGATGTACCACTTTCTTGGTATGTAAGGTGTACTTTCAGTGTTGTCTTTCCAAGGACATCTTTCATAACCATGGCAAAAAATGCATATGATCACCATAAGGCCATATATTCACACCCTCTGTGATCTAAACTTTAAAAATTGAATGTTGGGATTAATTAAGACTTTGCTAGGGGCCTGTGTTGATCATAGATTTTTTCTTCAACGTTTGCAATTACATTAATATCCAGAAGAACTCAAATATTTAGTATAAAAAATTGCCCATGCTGTTAGAGTAGCATTCAAACTGAAGTATGGCAGTTGTAATTTTTTTCCTCTAGAATTAAATTGTCTGCCTGCTTTGTCATCTGGGTGCTTCTGCATTATGCTTCACTCTCATCATAATCATTTGTGCCAACCTAAAATATTTTTTTCTCCACCTGTCAGGGAGGCTAAATTTCTACATTTGCAGATTTATTGCTCAGGAATCTTCAGCTATAATATAAACTTTTTTTTTTTTTCAAATGGAGAGTAATATATCATGGACCCATAAACTGTGACAACTTTGATGTGACTTTGCTCATTATGTGCATTAAATTATTTGATAGTTGACTGTGTATTGTAGGGTCAACAGTTGGATCATTTTTCCCTCTTCTAGATGCCATACTGTAAATATCTTTAAAATTTCTCAGAATCTTTCCATCCATTTTGCTCATATGTTCTTCCTTCTGTGCACTGTTTCTCTAACAAAGCTCCTAGTCTGGAGTGCAGTGTTTTCAAACTTTAGCATGGTTAAGAATTATCTTGAGGTACTTGCTAACATATGCATAATCCTAGTCTCCACTTTCAGAAATCCTGATTCACTGAGTATGAGCCTGGGCTCTGGGAATTTGCATTGATACAAGGTTCCCAGGTGATTCAGAGGCCAGTGGTTCAGAGATCATATCCCGAGAAACATGTTCGTTGATTACCTGATCTAAAGAAGCACTTCCCACTTGCTGGAGTTATCTCTATTAGATCACTCTGTTTATCTCTCTCAGAGTGTTCATGAGGCCTCCTTTCTCCCTTTATCTCTGGCTCCTAGCCTGGAACCTGGCTTATAATGATGCTAAGTATTTTATGAATAAATTTTATAAATGAGAATTTTATAATTGAATAAATGGTTCCAGGCACTGTTACTCCTGGTCTTGATACACCCTTCTAATTGTTTTCAAAGTTGATTTTCAGAATGACAATTTTGATCTTATTGTTTTTTTCCCTTAAAACTTCTATTACTGGGACTTCCATGGTGGTTCAGTGACTAAGACCCCATGGTCTCAGTGCAGGGGGCTTGGGTTCCTTATCCTGTCAGGGTACTAGATTCCACATGCTGCAACTGAAGATCCGGCATGCCACAAGGAAAATCAAGGACCCCGCATGCCACAACCAAGACCTGACACAGTTCAACAAATAAATATTTTAAACAAACAAAAACAGCTTCTATTGTCTCTGGACCACTTACAGGAGACAGGTAAATGTCTTAAAACAACATAAAAGAACTTTTACAATCTTATAACCTAATTTAGGACTGCTATCCCCAGCATTCCCAATAGGACTTCCCAGGTGGTGCAGTGTTAAATAATTTGCCTGCCAATGCAGAAGACACAGGTTCGATCCCTGTGTTGGGACGATCCCCTGGATAAGGAAATGGCACCTGCTCCAGTATTCTTGCTTGGGAAATCCCACGGACAGCAGAGCTGGGCGGGCTACAGTCCACAGGGTCGCAAAGAGTCATGTATGACTGAGCACGTGTCCCCTTTAGCTGTATCATGCAGCAGAAATTCCCAACTTTTAATTCACATATCCATGCTTTTGCTCAAGGTATTTTCTTGCCTGTAATGCTCTTCTCTCTCTCTCTCTCTCTTTTTTTTTTTGCTTTCTCCAAACCCCTGTTTGAATTCTTATTCTTCTAAATTTTGGATAAAATATCACTTCCTCTATGAAGTCTGCCCTATTTCTTTTGGGGAGAGAGAGAGTTATTTATTTATTTTTGCCACTTCCAAGTGGCACTTCACTCTTTCCTTGCCATTATTAAGGCTTGTCCTGTATTGTTGTGTGGGTATCTCTCATCTTTGTATCCCAAGAGTTTAGGACAATGTCTCTCATTTAATAATTATCCTTTAAGATGAATCTATAAAATGTACTTTTTTCCATAACTGACAATGATGTTTAGAAAACCCATGTACCTTGAGTCTCAGATATCAAGCCTCCTCATTACTCTTGGAACCAAAAAGAAAGAGGAAGGGGAGCATATTGGAATACTCCAAAGCCTCTGACAAAAAATTGTTCTTTTTCCATATTTCACCAAATGTCTGAAGTTTTCAGCATTCAGTATTTTGTTCTTAATGGACTTAAATGTATTTTATCAGTAAGCATGCAACTGGGAGCCTTGTTCTATTATTTGACTAGTTGAGGACTGAGAAAGATAAAGTTTGAGTGGATAAGGGAAGTTAAACAAATAAATATTTTATTTATATACTAAATAAATAATACTAAAACAGCAGACCCAGCTCAATTAAGGGGACTAGATGCGGGGACTAGATTTTTAAGGGTGTCAGCAGATTTCCAGTAGTGACTTTTATCACATATTATTCATTATAATCCATTCAACCATCCACTCACCCATTTGTTTATTCATTTTTTCCATTCTTTACCTAATTATCCATGAGGCTATGAGGAGACTCAACAGAAGATGGCGATAAATATGTAAAAATACAGATGTGCTCCAGAAGTAGAGGCATCAAATACCTCTGCTGGTAGGGCATAAAGAGTTTGTATAACAGAATAGTTTTACATCCGAGTTTCTAATAAGACACAATTATATGGTAAATGTGAAGTTTCATAGTTAGATTCAAGATGACAAAAGACATTATTTATAACAGCAATAGGGAGGAATTTGTCCCTTGATCAATTTTCTTATTTGTTTGGAGAGTGGGGAATGAACATTTTTCTACTAGCTTCTTGAGAGAGTTTTTGCATGTTGTTCTTCTTCTTTCCGTTAACCTTAGTGATGAGGGTTTCCCTGGAGCACTTAGAGATACTGAAATGTATTCCCTATCTGGGGAACAAAAATGGCTTGTGTCTGATTCTTGATTGAGGAAGATAAAATGACCCAAGGCAACAGAATATAGATTACCATGTTGTTCATGGATTTGTATGGGCAAAGTGAGAAAGCTAGTTCAGGGCTGTTTAATTCTGTCCCAAGAGGTCTTCTGCTTAAGGGCAAGTGGATCTCAGGAGTGATGTCTCTGTGAGGTAAGAAGCAGAGTTTGAAGGGTGATGCCTATGTCATTTAAAGTAAAACACACATTTCCTATGTTAAGGAGCTGAACTGGAATTTCGTTAACATGTGAGAATTTCCCAGAATTCCACAGAGGTGTCCCAGAGAGCATGAGCCTTATGCATCTGTAATCTAGAGCACCCCAATTCACAGAGTAATGACATTCTTTATGAAAATGTGCCCTTTCCTCAATCTTTAACATAAGAGGATAAAAACTAACCTAAGCAAGCTGGAAAGATAATAAAAAGGTAGGCATGGATAAAAGGAAAACTGAATGCATACTTATTCCTGCACTAGGAGCTTCTATTTTCTAAAGAAGAGAGAGGAAAAAAGGAGAGGAAAAGATTTCTGAATTAAATATAGGGCCTGAAGACTTCTTAGGATTGAACATACTAATTACAATCTGAGTCAGTTTATGAGTTAAAGGGGACTATGAGTCTGAAAGTAACCCCAGGGTGTATGGAGGTCAACTGGAAATGTTCACCTTAGGGTGGGGGATATATCAATGAATAAAATTTAAAGTGGTAGTGAGAGATCAAATAACTAAGTAAACAAGTAAAAAAAGGAAGTAACTAAACAGAGAAATCAGTAAATGCATAATGGTTTGATTCTGTCATGAATTTTTCTTATGTAACATCAATTGTATAAGAACCAAGAAGATGTCCAGATATCTGTCCAAGGGAATTCTCCTCCTCACCCTGCAGGAGAGGGGAATGTTACTCAATGAAGAGTAAATCCTTATAACCTCTGTGGTCCAGGTCCCAAGAAGAGTTGATCAGGGGTGAGTTGCCATAGTGAAGACAGCAGACTGTGTGAAGATCTGAACCTTGAATGGGAAGAGCTCTGCCCCTTTATCCATTTGGTTCAGAGAGTTCTGGCATCAGTCCTGGAAAGGATTGAGATTTGTCTGTGGAGAAATGGGAAGGCTGGGAGAAAAGATCGGCATACAGATAATAGCATTGAAGAATGATTTTTAAAGAAGTCCAGCACTTAGCTATCTGTTTTTCCTCTCTATGTGCACAAAACACTCACTGAGTTTTTGCCTGCTTTACTTTAAATAGGAACAGAAATCCATGAATCATCCAAGAAAATCTCTATCATGAAAGATGAAGATTAGCGTGAATAGGAGGCAACAGTGACAGAGCATGGGAAAAACAGAAAGAAGAAAGAAACATAAGTGATACCCTTAGAAAATTAAAAGAAGCTATTACAAAAATGAAACAAGAAAAGACAGTTGCAATAAAGAATCAAAAAGCAAGAAAAAGATCTTGCATACAATTGTGAAAACATTTATTCTTAGTCAAGAATAACTTTTATGTTTTGCCCTACTTTGTTTTTCTTATTTTTTTCTGTTCTGATAACTGCATAAACTACATCTTAGGTAATCAATTCTGCCATGGTTTTCTTTGCTTCATTAGGACAGTGAGTTATTTACATTCTGCTCCCTCAGCTGTCTGGTTCAATTTCTTTAGAGGGGATCTCAGTTTGCAATGAATCTGCTACTAAGTTAAAAAAAAAAAAAAAAAAAAAAAGGAGTGAGATGGCCTGGAAGTTTCTATGTTTATCTCCCACCTCTCACATCCTGTGGTAGCACTGACAACAGTAAGCATCCACCTTTCTCTGGGATACACTTACTTTAACTTGTGATGCTGCTAAGCTGCACTTTCTGCTTAGGCTTCCCAAAGATTTAATACCCTGAAAAAATTTAAGGTTGCACAACTCATAAATATTCATATTTTACTATGGGTTTTCCCATTAAATTATAGAAACAAAATGTAAAACACATTTTGTAGCTAGTATCTATATACAGTTTTCAGTTCAACAACTGGAAGCACTTACCATTATAACTTGTTTAGTTACTAAATTGTCTCTGTCCGTGAGATTTCCTAGGCAAGAATACTGGAGTGGGTAGCCACTTCTTCATATCTTCCCAACCCAGGGATCGAGCATGTGTCTCCTGCATTGGCAGGTGGATTCCTTACCACTGAGCCACCAGGGAAGTCCCACCAATGTATCTAGTACTATTGTAAAACTATGATACATTCAAAAATATGTAAAGCATAGTTCCTGACTTAGTGAATTTCTTTGGGAGATCAAATATACAGACATGTGAAGGAATATAAGATACTGTTTTTTTATTAAGTATCTAAACGTGTGGTACAGACCATGGATGACTTTGGAAGCCAGAGACAAATGTCTGTTTCTACAAAAGAATAATAGCGGTGCCCCTATTACAAAATGATATTGATTCTAGCTGGCAGTAAAGCTCGCAGATTGAGAGTCAGCCAGCAGCTGAACTCATGCAGAGAACCATATGTCAAAACTAGACCTTTGTGAATAATGCAGTCTGTCCACAGTAAAGCCTTTGTCATGGACAAATATTTTAAAGATAATTCCAGGGTTCAAAAGGCATCTTAACTCTTACTGGACATGAACAAAAGGTAGACAAGAATAAATTTTGAGAGTCCAAAAATATTGTTTCATCCAACTGTCATGCAAACTATAATTGGAAACTTCAGGTTTCCACAAAATAACATGACAAATCTTCCTACATGACAGGATTGCTTTACTGTTCTCCCTACTCCACTCCACTCCAAGTGATATGTATTTTGATATTAAGAAAGATTCTTAGGATAATAAAGGGACCTTATTTTTCTCTGGAGTCCTTGCTAAATGTTAGCTTATGCCTAGGGTAGAAAAATTATAAAGAAGTTGAAAAATTTGTTCCAATGAGATGGAAACGTTTATTGTAAGAGACTTGAGGCTTTAAAAATGTACTTGAAAGATGTTTGAAAAGCTCTAGCAACCGTTAAGACTTGTCTGATTTCAGGGGAAATATTGTAGATTTTCATTCCTGTTTTAAAATAAACATACTCATTTAACTGATGTTGCTTAAAGTTAACTTTGGTTTCAGGACTTCACTTGAATGAGGTTAGTTGTGCAAATGTTAAATTTCCTAAATTCTCCAAAGTGGGCTTCAGAGTATATTTGTTGCAAACTTGGGCATCTCACCAGTGGCAGATAGGTTATAGTACATTTTGGTGCTCTGGTTGGGCTGCGTCGTGATTCTTCTTGCCTACTGTCTTTAGTCTGCTTTTCCCTAAGCTAGGGATAAACATAAGAGAAAAATGTCGAATATCAGGAAATGCTCAGTAAATACCAATTTGCATAAATGTAGCAAGTTATAATTTTCCTTTGGTTTCCTTATGCAGAGATTTCTTGAAACATTTCCTAAAGTAGAAGTAAAATCTTCTTTCTTACTCTATTTTTGTGAGACCTAAATATAAGCCATAAGAATTTTGCATTTTTAAAGTCAAATTTCATCCCAGCCTACGAGGTAACTTAAATATGGCTTAAATGTCATCCACCCTAGGCATGCAGACCATTTGGTACAAAATCAGATGACCTCAGGGGTCTTCTTGGAAGGGACATAATAATCCATTTGGAAGAGTCTTCAAAAATTGTTTAAGACAGAGACATCTTACATTCACTTTTAATTCACATCTCTGATTTCCATATGCTTGAAATCAATCTGATTTAAAAAATCCTTGTGTGTATGTGTTCAGTTGTATCTGACTCTTTGTGACCCCATGGACTATAGCCTACCAGACTCTTCTGATATATAAGATTCTCCAGGCAAGAATACTGGAATGGGTTCCTACTTTCTTCTCCAGGAAATCTTCCCAACCCAGGGATCAAACTCACGTCTCTTGTGTCTCCTGCATTGGCAGGTGGATTCTTTACCACCGAGCCACATGGGAAGCCCTAATGATATATTTAATTATTTAAAGGAATATGAAGGTGTAAGGTATTAACACAGAGGTAGACACTGGAAAATAATTACTAAGATGATTTTAAACTTCTTTGGATTATAATGAAGACCACAGTTTAATACCTCCATGGGAATAGTTTCTGGTGCAATTAGCAAAAGGGTGTAACTTAAGTTAAAAATACATGGCCTGGGGACCTGTATGATTTTTCTTGATCTGCACTATCAGTGCAACAGCATCAGCCAACTCCAGAGCATTTCCTTCCGTGCATGAGCTTGTGGGAGGTACTCTCAAAGCATATGGTCAAGAGGTAGAGAGTCCAGAGAGGAGCAGTGACCCAGATAGCTACAGGCTTCTGAGGGCTCAAAACAAATCTACCACTAGATACCAGGCTCATGGAAATGGTTTAATAAACATTTAGAAAAGAATCACAAGCTGTTTCCTGAAAGAGCCCTAAGCAATTTGGTTTCTGCCAGCATTTATGGAAAGTGACAAATGTGAGTCTGAAATGGAAGTGTCTGAATACATGCTGTTCATTTAGAAATGAAAATTTCTTTGTTATATAAAATAGTTAAATAAAATTTTTTCACTCATCTCATTGTACAATTTCATAAATTTTGCTTTCCTTGGAAAAAAGCTGTCTTTCATAATGATAATAAATGGGGAGAAGTAATATTTTCCACCTCACATTCTATGCTGTTTAGCCTGTTTAAGAAAGAAGAACTTGCTTTTCAGGATGTAACTGACAATAACTCCTGCTGCTGCTGCTAAGTCGCTTCAGTCGTGTCCAACTCTGTGCAACCCCAAAGATGGCAGCCCACCAGGCTGCCCCATCCCTGGGATTCTCCAGGCAAGAACACTGGAGTGGGTTGCCATTTCCTTCTCCAATGCATCAAAGTGAATAGTAGTATATCAATTAAATGTTTAGGGCATGACAGGTCAATGTTGGGATGCTTGCATCTGAGACTTACCATGCTCCCTACTGAGTCTATATAATATCAGTCCATGTAATTTTCCATTTAGTCAAATCTGTCATGTAATTTATTGCTATTTCTGAAAAAAATATCTTTCTAGGAACCCTCCAACTTCATGTTCATTCTGAAGTGTTTTACTTCTATAGAACACTTTGCTAGGGGATTCCCTCTAACTCTCTGCTTTAAAGAGTCTTTCCTATTTTAGTTCCTTAACTCATTTTTGCTGGAAAATATCCTCTCAGAACTGCTTAAGAAAATTTGTATGGAAAGTATCTTTTAAGAGACTTTGAAAATTTGAAGATGTCACAGTTCTACCCACAATTTTGACTAATGATATATGTTTGTGTAAACCTTCAGAAGGAAGAAAAAAGGTGAAAAAGTGAAAGTCTTTGTTGCTCAGTCATGTCCAGGTCTTTGCAGCCCCATGCACTGTAACCTGCCAGGCTTCTTTGTCTATGGAGTTCTCCAGCAGGAAGATATTGGCTGAAATAACTTCCTTTTTGTTTTCTTGCTTGAAGAGTTGCCTTTGAGAAATCTCTTGCATTTCTGATATCCCATTCTTATACATGATCTGTTTATTTGCTCTGAAAAATTTTTATAATGTTTTCTTTGTCCTTGATGTTTTGAAATTTCATGACAATGTGTCTCAGGGAGAAACTTTTGGTTCCTTGGATTATATTCTGGAGAGTCATGTCCATCTAGATCAGAGAAATAGTCTTTATCTCTTCTCTGCAAGTATTTTCTGTTTTTCCTTTCTGCAACTGGGCTGTTGGGGCTTATAGATTGCTCCTCCATTTATCCCCTCTCTTCTATTTTATATAGAAATATTAAAAAATAAATTATTAGCTTTTCCCAACATCTTTTGTTCATTCTATTGAAATTTCTATTTTTGATATGATTTTATCTCTATTTTTTGTTCTTTGAATATTCTTTCTTTAATGTGACCTTGATCCTTTTTAAAAGGAATGCAATGTCTTTGAAAAATATCTTTCTAATATTATGTATGTTATACATGAATAATATTATATGAAAATTATATATATGCACATATATGGTTAGTATTTATATTTTAACCCATGTTGTCTCTGTTCTGAGTTAAATGTTGCTTTAGTTTCTATTTGTCTTTCTTTATTTTTCATCTCTAAAGTTTAGTGATCATAGTTGTAACTGAGGCAATAAAAAATTAATTGCATAAAAGTAGCCTGGCAGGCTACAGTCCATGAGGTCATAAAGAGTTGGACACGACTGAGAAACTATGCACACACACAAGCTTGTAGATCAGTGATTTCACTGTGATGTTATGAACTGAATTTTTTTTTCCCTTGTCAGTATCTATGGAATTCTTTTCTGGAGTGGTTCAGTTTTCCAGGAAAGGGTCCTTCAGTCTTCTGCTTAATGAACAAATGCTGGGTTAGGGATGTCCTGAGCCAGTTAGGGCAAAAGTGACTCTGCCCCAGACCCTGTACTCACTAAGGCACCCTTATCTCCTATTTCTCCCTCAGTCACATCCTCTATTCTCAAGGCAAGGGTTCTCTGTCTCAGTTTCTCCATATAGTTCCTACTGCTTCAGGTACAGGGAGGACAAGTCACCAATCCCACTCATCATGAGTGGAGTGAAGATCTGATTGTTGTGAAACAGATGTTTGAACAGTTCTCTTTCAATTTCTCCTCCTCTCTGCCTCTAAATTGTGCCTGCAATTTCTGTCTTTCTGGAGTTTGGCCAGGAAAGTGGTATTGTCCCTATTGCTTAGTTTTGACCTTAAGTTTTGACCTCTTTAAGTCATTTACTCTTCCTCTTATATGGTGTTTTATGGTTAAAAACATCTCCTTGTTTCATTTAAGACAGATTTTACATTGCTTTTATTCTTCTTTGGTAGGGTGGCTTTAGAGAAGGGAAGGGAGGAAAATGGTTTTAATTCTGTTCTCTCTTCAGTTGAGTTTCAGGAAAAATAATAGTATTTTTATTATCTATTTTGTTTTTATTCTAAATGTGCAAAGACCCCTATAAGATTGCTTCTATATATTAGATGAATGTAAGGAAGCTTAGAGACCAATTTGCAACTCTCTAAGAGCTTAATATGTGTCATGCGTTGGTCTGTTCCTCTGAATCAAACTTTCAATATCTTCCATTATCAATTTCTCTTTATTAAGATTCACTTCATTAATGTATACACATAGATATGTATATATGTACATGTGTATATATATATATATATATATATATATATATATACAAGCATTTATTTTATTTTGATTTACACCTGTTTATGTAGGTAAACTACTAACTATTCTTGGATTCCCTGAGAGAAAGCAGATAAATATATAAATGGAGAAGTAAAGACCAAAGGTAAGGAAAAGAGTATGGAAAGAAGAAAAAAGTTTAAGAGGAAAAAGAAAATTTCAGCATTCTCATCTATAAATCGAGGAAAATAAAGTTACCTCAAAATTATTTTAATTTGCAATGTACCAAGTCACTAAAACTCTGGCATACTATGAGACTGAATAAATACAAGTCCCATTCCAGACACACAACTTTCTGCTTCACTTAATATCATTGAATCTCAAAGAAAAGAGAATAGAAATGAGCACGATTAATAGAACAAAGCAGGGCAAAGGATAATAGAGTTTTGCCAAGAGAACGCACTACTACTACTACTAAGTCGCTTCAGTCGTGTCCGACTCTGTGCGACCCCACAGACCGCAGCCCACCAGGCTTCCCTGTCCCTGGGATTCTCCAGGCAAGAACACTGGAGTGGGTTGCCATTTCCTTCTCCAATGCATGAAAGTGAAAAGTGAAAGTGAAGTTGCTCAGTCGTGTCCAACTCTAGCGACCCTACGGACTGCAGCCTACCAGGCTCCTCCGTCCATGGGATTTTCTAGGCAAAAGTACTGGAGTAGGGTGCCATTGCCTTCTCCGAGAGAACGCACAGGTCCTAGCAGATACCCTCTTCCAAAAACACAGGAGAAGACTCTACACATGGACATCAAAGATGGTCAACACCAAAATCAGATTGATTTTTATTCTTTGCAGTCAAAGGTGGAGAAGCTCTATACAGTGAGCAAAAACAAGAACAAGAGCTGACTGTGGCTCAGATCATGAATTCCTTATTGCCAAATCAGACTTAAATTAAAGAAAGTAGGGAAAACTATTAGACCGTTCAGTTCAGTTCAGTTCAGTCACTCAGTCGTGTCCGACTCTTTGCAACCCCATGAATTGCAGCACGCCAGGCCTCCCTGTCCATCACCAACTCCCGGAGTTCACTCAATCTTATGTCCATCAAGTCGGTGATGCCATCCAGCCATCTCATCCTCTGTCGTCCCCTTTTCCTCCTGTCCCCAATCCCTCCCATCATCAGAGTCTTTTCCAATGAGTCAACTCTTGGCATGAGGTGGCCAAAGTACTGGAGTTTCAGCTTTAGCATCATTCCTTCCAAAGAACACCCAGGACTGATCTCCTTTAGAATGGACTGGTTGGATCTCCTTGCACCAAAATCACTGCAAATGGTGATTGCAGCCATGAAATTAGAAGATGCTTACTCCTTGGAAGGAAAGTTATGACCAAGCTAGATAGCATATTCAAAAGCAGAGACATTACTTTGCCAACAAAGGTCCGTCTAGTCAAGGCTATGGTTTTTCCAGTGGTCATGTATGGATGTGAGAATTGGACTGTGAAGAAAGCTGAGCGCCAAAGAATTGACGTTTTTGAACTGTGGTGTTGGAGAAGACTCTTGAGGGTCCCTTGGACCGCAAGGAGATCCAACCAGTCCATTCTAAAGGAGATCAGTCCTGGGTGGCTATCTGGGGAGGCCTTACAAATAGCTGTGAAAAGAAGAGAAGCAAAAAGCAAAGGAGAAAAGGAAAGATATAAGCATCTGAATGCAGAGTTCCAAAGAATAGCAAGAAGAGATAAGAAAGCCTTCCTCAGTGATCAATGCAAAGAAATAGAGGAAAACAACAGAATGGGAAAGACTAGAGATCTTGTCAAGAAAATTAGAGATACCAACAGAATATTTCATGCAAAGATGGGCTCGATAAAGGACAGAAATGGTATGGACCTAACAGAAGCAGACGATATTAAGAAGAAGTGGCAAGAATACACAGAAGACTGTACAAAAAAGAACTTCATGACCAAGATAATCACGATGGTGTGATCACTCACCTAAAGCCAGACATCTTGGAATGTGAAGTCAAGTGGGCCTTAGAAAGCATCACTATGAACAAAGCTAGTGGAGGTGATGGAATTCCAGTTGAGCTATTTCAAATCCTGAAAGATGATGCTGTGAAAGTGCTGCAGTCAATATACCAGTAAATTTGGAAAACTCAGCAGTGGCCACAGGACTGGAAAAGGTCAGTTTTCATTTCAACCCAAAGAAAGGCAATGCCAAAGAATGCTCAAACTACCACACAATTGCACTCATCTCACACGCTAGTAAAGTAATGCTCAAACTTCTCCAAGCCAGGCTTCAGCAGTACGTGAACCATGAACTTCCTGATGTTCAAGCTGGTTTTAGAAAAGGCAGAGGAACCAGAGATCCAATTGCCAACATCTGCTGGATCATGGAAAAAGCAAGAGAGTTCCAGAAAAACATCTATTTCTGCTTTATTGACTCTGCCAAAGCCTTTGACTGTGTGGATCACAATAATCTGTGGAAAATTCTGAAAGAGATGGGAATACCAGACCACCTGACCTGCCTCTTGAGCAATCTGTATGCAGGTCAGGAAGCAATAGTTAGAACTGGACATGGAACAACAGACTGGTTCCAAATAGGAAAAGGAGTACATCAAGGCTGTGTATTGTCACCCTGCTTATTTAACTTAGATGCAGATTATATCTTGCAAAATGCTGGACTGGATGAAGCACAAGCTGGAATCAAGATTGCTGGGTAAATATCAATAAACTCAGATATGCAGATGATACCACCCTTATGGCAGAAAGCTAAGGAGAACTAAAGAGCCTCTTGATGAAAGTGAAAGAGGAGAGTGAGAAAAGTTGGCTTAAAGCTCAACATCCAGAAAACGAAGATCATGGCATCTGGTCCCATCACTTCATGGGAAATAGATGGGGAAACAATGGAAACAGTGATGGACTTTAATTTTTTGAGCTCCAAAATCACTGCAGATGGTCATGGCAGCCATGAGATTAAAAGATGCTTACTCCTTGGATGAAAAGTTACGACCAGCCTGGACAGATATTAAAAAGCAGAAACATTACTTTGCCAACAAAGGTCCATCTAGTCAAAGCTATGGTTTTTCCAGTGATCATGTATGGATGTGAGATTTGGACTATAAAGAAAGATGAGTGCCAAAGAATTGATACTTTTGAACTGTGGTGATGGAGAAGACTCTTGAGAGTCCATTGGACTGTGAGGAGATCCAACCAGCCCATCCTAAAAGAAATCAGTCCTGAATACTCATTGGAAGGACTGATGTTGAAGCTGAAACACCAGTATTTTGGCCACCTGATGTGAAGAACCGACTCATTTGAAAAACCCTGATTCTGGGAAAGATTGAAGGCGGGAGGAGAAGGGGAAAACAGAGGATGAAGTGGTTGGATGGCATTGTCAACTCAAATGGCATGAGTTTGAGTAAAACCAGGAATTGGTGATGGACAGGGAGACCTGGCATGCTGCAGTCCATGAAGTGGCAAAGACTTGGACACAACTGAGTGACTGAACTGAACCGAATGGTAATAATCTTAGTTATGGCCACTGCTGCCTTGAAGAGCCCTACCATGTCCTAAGAAGTGTACTGAAAGCCTCACATAAATTATTTCTAGGACTGAGTTATGTAACACATGAAAGCCTTTAGCACCATACACATCAAAATTGCTCAAAAATGTTTTCCTTTCAAGTATTTATTGATTTTCTTTTAAGATTTCATTTATTTTTCTTGGGACCTTTTCTGCCTTTTGCTCATGGTTTGACAGAATTCCAAGCAGGCACCTGACTCTAGGTATTTGCATGCAAAGTTACTGTTTTCTCCATCTGTTTACATTCAATAGGGGATCTTGCTTGACTGTTCTATTTTTCACTGGCTTTCATGGGCCTTGTGTGACCTCGCCAGATTCCCGGCCTCAGTCTACAGCTTCCAGGGAAGACAAATCGTGTTTTCAAGTCACACTGCAATTTAGCTGGAAATCAGGAATTTTAGCTCAGTATTGACAGTACTTCATGTTTCTTCAGAGAAGGCAATGGCACCCCACTCCAGTACTCTTGCCTGGAAAATCCCATGGACATAGGAGCCTGGTAGGCTGAAGTCCATGGGGTCACGAAGAGTCAGACACGACTGAGCGACTTCACTTTCACTTTTCATTTTCATGCATTGGAGAAGGAAATGGCAACCCACTCCAGTGTTCTTGCCTGGAGAATCCCAGGGATGGGGGAGCCTGGTGGGCTGCTGTCTATGGGGTCGCACAGAGTCAGACACGACTGAAGTGACTTAGCAGCAGCAGCAGCAGCAGCAGCATGTTTCTTTCCTTATTTTCCTTTCAAAGCTTGTATATGTTTGTTTTCCCCTCAGCCAGTATACAATTGACCATTTAGTTTAAAAAGATTATTGCAAGACTCCATTATACGTGTTTCAGTGTATTCATTGTAGTAATTATTTCATTCCTTTATTTTGGGCCTTGGCTAAGGATTTTCAGTGCCACAGTTTCCCTGCCTACCTACTGTCGACTTTTCAGTGTCTTGCCGGGACTTGGCCAACCATGTTAAGATGCATATTAATCTTATTCTGTCTTTTCAAACACAGCCAATCAAGAACCCAAAGAGGATAGCAATTTCCATTTTTTCTACTTCTTTAAATTCAAATTTATCACCATTTTCTAATGCTCACTGATATGTATCAAATTTTCCAAATGATAATATGCTCTGAGACATTGACATTTTTCTTGGTAATAATCATACCTAATTTTTTTCCAAATTCTAAATATCAAAAGTCCGTGTATAATGAACTAGTAATTACGCTGAATGGAACTGACAGCAGTAAGAGGATCCCACAGGTTCATTTTTCTCTGATAGGCCTATGTTATTTCATACTGACTTGCTCATGGGAAGATGAATGAAACTGACAATGTAAATGACCAGAAAGCTGGTAACTGGATTCTAAATGTTCATCTTGTCACATTGATGTCAGCTGAAGGAACTATTAACACCTGAGAAAACTATATAAATAGCTTTTTTACTTGTGGCTATAAAAGAAAGAGGAGCATAATGGGGTCAGAACTGACAGGAATCATTAAGAGAATATTTATGGCAGAATAGTCATCTGAAGTAAAAAAAAAAAAAATTTTATTGGTGATTTTTTTTAAAGTAAAAAACAATATTGAAATTTGTGGGATTTTTGAGATATTTTCACTGTACTATGGGGCTAAATTTTCTATGATTTATCTGAATTTCGGGTGGCTCTGGGTCTTATGATTTTGAAAGATAAAAAATGTAAAATATATATAATACATGTATAGGCTTCCTTGGTGGCTCAGACAATAAAGAATCTTCTTGCAATGTAGGACCCCCAGTTTCTATCCCTGGGTCTGGAAGATACCCTGGGGAAGGCAATGGCACCCCACTCCAGTACTCCTGCCTGGAAAATCCCATGGACGGAGAAGCCTGGAAGGCTGCAGTCCATGGGGTCGCTGAGGGTTGGACACGACTGAGGGACTTCACTTTCACTTTTCACTTTCATGCATTGGAGAAGGCAATGGCAAACCACTCCAGTGTTCTTGCCTGGAGAATCCCAGGGATGGGTGAGCCTGGTGGGCTGCTGTCTATGGGGTCGCACAGAGTCGGACATGACTGAAGTGACTTAGCAATAAAGTTTATTTAACGTTAATTCAACCCACTCCAGTGTTCTTGCCTGGAGAATCCCATGGACGGAGAAGCCTGGTAGGCTGCAGTCCATGGGGTCATACAGAGTCGGACGTGACTGAAGCGACTTGGGAGCAAAGTTAATTAAGAAGCTTAACTGAATTTAATGGAACATTTAAAACATTTTTAATATTACTAAAATCTGGTGGATATATATGTATATTTTTTTAGCTGTTCAAAAAGTTTATTTAGAATAAAAGCTCCCAAACTCAGCTCAGACTGTTCAAAGATAGGCTGTTTCCATACCAATGAGAAAGGTGTGATTGAGTGCCTTCTTGATCAAAAGCAGAATGTGCTACATATGTATTCCTGGAGTTCATATGGTGACAGAAAAGCAAAATTTTAAAATAACATTCTGACATGAACTGAAATGAAAATATCCACTGAAGGAAAAAAATAAAAGAGAGCAAGTTTCAATATTTATTATTACTAAAGTCTGGCTGTGCTTTTAATTTTACTAATCTACAATTATGCTTTCCTTCTTTCTTCTTGGGATATGCACTCCTGACAGATTGTATTTCTTTCATGATTTCAAATAGAATCACAGTGTTTTCTTTATCATATTTATATTGTTGCTATTATGATTACTGCAATTTTGTAAAACTGAGTTTGATATATCCTAAAGACTTTCAGTTCAGTTCAGAGCAGTTGCTCAGTCGAGTCCGACTCTTTGTGACCCATGAACCACAGCACGCCTGTCCTGTATCCATCATCAACTCCCTGTCCATCACCCAACCCCATGTCCATTGAGTCGGTGATGCCATCCAGCCATCTCATCCTCTATCGTCCCCTTCTCCTTCTGCCCTCAATATTTTCCAGCATCAGGGTCTTTTCCAATGAGTCAGCTCTTTGCATCAGGTGGCCAAAGTATTGGAGTTTGAGCTTCAACATCAGTCCTTCCAATGAAAACCCAGGACTAATCTCCTTTAGTATGGACTGGTTGGATCTCCTCAGTCCAAGGGACTCTCAAGAGTCTTCTCCAACACCACAGTTCAAAAGCATCAATTCTTGGGCACTCAGCTTTCTTCACAGTCCAACTCTCACATCCATACATGACCACTGGAAAAACCATAGCCTTGACTAGACGGATCTTTGTTGGCAAAGTAATGTCACTGCTTTTTATTTTTATTTTTTTTGAGATTTACTAATTTATTTGCCTCAGCTTTTTAATATGCTGTCTAGGTTGGTCATAACTTTCCTTCCAAGGAGTAAGCATCGGATGCAATCATCATCTGCAGTGATTTTGGAGCCCTGCAAAATAAGTCAGCCGCTGTTTCCACTGCTTCCCCATCTATTTGCCATGAAGTGATGGGACTGGATGCCATGATGTTAGTTTTCTGAATGTTGAGCTTTAAACCAACATTTTTACTCTCCTCTTTCATCTTCATCAAGAAGCTCTTTAGTTCTTCTTCACTTTCTGCCATAAGGGTGGTGTCATCTGCTTATCTGAGGTTATTGAGATTTCTCCCGGCAATCTTGATTCCAGCTTGTGCTTCCTCCAGTCCAGCGTTTCTCATGATGTACTCTGCATAGAAATTAAATAAGCAGGGTGACAATATATAGCCTTGACGTACTCCTTTTCCTATTTGTAACCAGTCTGTTGTTCCATGCCCAGTTCTAACTGTTGCTTCCTGACCTGCATACAGGTTTCTCAAGAGGCAAGTCAGGTTCTGGTATTCCCATCTCTTTCAGAATTTTCCAAAGTTTATTGTGATCCACACAGTCAAAGCCTTTAGCATAGTCAATAAAGCAGAAACAGATGTTTTTCTGGAACTCTCTTGCTTTTTCCATGTTCCAGCGGATGTTGGCAACTTGATCTCTGGTTCCTCTGCCTTTTCTAAAACCAGCTTGAACATCTGGAAGTTCACGGTTCACATATTGACGAAGCTTGGCTTGGAGAATTTTGAGCACTACTTTACTAGCTTGTGAGATGAGTGGAATTGTGCGGTAGTTTGAGCATCCTTTGGCATTGCCTTTCCTTGGGATTGGAATGAAAACTGACCTTTTTTTTTTTTTTAAATTTTTTATTTTATTTAAGGTTTTCTTTTTTTTTAATTTAATTTTATTTTTAAACTTTACATAATTGTATTAGTTTTGCCAAATATCAAAATGAATCCACCACAGGTATACATGTGTTCCCCATCCCGAACCCTCCTCCCTCCTCCCTCCCCATTCCATCCCTCTGGGTCGTCCCACTGCACCAGCCCCAAGCATCCAGTATCGTGCATCGAACCTGGACTGGCAGCTCGTTTCATACATGATATTTTACATGTTTCAATGCCATTCTCCCAAATCTTCCCACCCTCTCCCTCTCTCACAGAGTCCATAAGACTGTTCTATACATCAGTGTCTCTTTTGCTGTCTCGTACACAGGGTTATTGTTACCATCTTTCTAAATTCCATATATATGCGTTAGTATACTGTATTGGTGTTTTTCTTTCTGGCTTACTTCACTCTGTATAATAGGCTCCAGTTTCATCCACCTCCTTAGAACTGATTCAAATGTATTCTTTTTAATGGCTGAGTAATACTCCATTGTGTATATGTTCCTTAGCTTTCTTACCCATTCATCTGCTGATGGACATCTAGGTTGCTTCCATGTCCTGGCTATTATAAACAGTGCTGCGATGAACATTGGGGTACACGTGTCTCTTTCCCTTCTGGTTTCCTCAGTGTGTATGCCCAGCAGTGGGATTGCTGGATCATAAGGCAGGTCTATTTCCAGTTTTTTAAGGAATCTCCACACTGTTCTCCATAGTGGCTGTACTAGTTTGCATTCCCACCAACAGTGTAGGAGGGTTCCCTTTTCTCCACACCCTCTCCAGCATTTATTACTTGTAGACTTTTGGATCGCAGCCATTCTGACTGGTGTGAAATGGTACCTCATAGTGGTTTGGATTTGCATTTCTCTGATAATGAGTGATGTTGAGCATCTTTTCATGTGTTTGTTAGCCATCTGTATGTCTTCTTTGGAGAAATGTCTATTTAGTTCTTTGGCCCATTTTTTGATTGGGTCATTGATTTTTCTGGAGTTGAGCTGTAGGAGTTGCTTGTATATTCTCGAGATTAGTTGTTTGTCAGTTGCTTCATTTGCTATTATCTTCTCCCATTCTGAAGGCTGTCTTTTCACCTTGCTAATAGTTTCCTTTGATGTGCAGAAGCTTTTAAGGTTAATTAGGTCCCATTTGTTTATTTTTGCTTTTATTTCCAATATTCTGGGAGGTGGGTCATAGAGGATCCTGCTGTGAGGTATGTCAGAGAATGTTTTGCCTATGTTCTCCTCTAGGAGTTTTATAGTTTCTGGTCTTACGTTGACATCTTTAATCCATTTTGAGTTTATTTTTGTGTATGGTGTTAGAAAGTGTTCTAGTTTCATTCTTCTACAAGTGGTTGACCAGATTTCCCAGCACCACTTGTTAAAGAGATTGTCTTTAATCCGTTGTATATTCTTGCCTCCTTTGTCAAAGATAAGGTGTCTGTATGTGCGTGGATTTATCTCTGGGCTTTCTATTTTGTTCCATTGATCTATATTTCTGTCTTTGTGCCAGTACCATACTGTCTTGATAACTGTGGCTTTGTAGTAGAGCCTGAAGTCAGGTCGGTTGATTCCTCCAGTTCCATTCTTCTTTCTCAAGATCGCTTTGGCTATTCGAGGTTTTTTGTATTTCCATACAAATTGTGAAATTATTTGTTCTAGCTCTGTGAAGAATGCTGTTGGTAGCTTGATGGGGATTGCATTGAATCTATAGATTGCTTTGGGTAGTATACTCATTTTCACTATATTGATTCTTCCAATCCATGAACATGGTATATTTCTCCATCTGTTAGTGTCCTCTTTGATTTCTTTCACCAGTGTTTTACAGTTTTCTATATATAGGTCTTTAGTTTCTTTAGGTAGATATATTCCTAAGTATTTTATTCTTTCCGTTGCAATGGTGAATGGAATTGTTTCCTTAATTTCTCTTTCTGTTTTCTCATTATTAGTGTATAGGAATGCAAGTGTTTTCTGTGTGTTGATTTTATATCCTGCAACTTTACTATAGTCATTGATTAGTTCTAGTAATTTTCTGGTGGAGTCTTTAGGGTTTTCTATGTAGAGGATCATGTCATCTGCAAACAGTGAGAGCTTTACTTCTTCTTTTCCAATTTGGATTCCTTTTATTTCTTTTTCTGCTCTGATTGCTGTGGCCAAAACTTCCAAAACTATGTTGAATAGTAATGGTGAAAGTGGGCACCCTTGTCTTGTTCCTGAGTTTAGAGGAAATGCTTTCAAGTTTTCACCATTGAGGATAATGTTTGCTGTGGGTTTGTCATATATAGCTTTTATTATGTTGAGGTATGTTCCTTCTATTCCTGCTTTCTGGAGAGTTTTTATCATAAATGGATGTTGAATTTTGTCAAAGGCTTTCTCTGCATCTATTGAGATAATCATATGGTTTTTATTTTTCAATTTGTTAATGTGGTGTATTACATTGATTGATTTGCGGATATTGAAGAATCCTTGCATCCCTGGGATAAAGCCCACTTGGTCATGGTGTATGATCTTTTTAATGTGTTGTTGGATTCTGATTGCTAGAATTTTGTTAAGGATTTTTGCATCTATGTTCATCAGTGATATTGGCCTATAGTTTTCTTTTTTTGTGGGATCTTTGTCAGGTTTTGGTATTAGGGTGATGGTGGCCTCATAGAATGAGTTTGGAAGTTTACCATCCTCTGCAATTTTCTGGAAGAGCTTGAGCAGGATAGGCGTTAGCTCTTCTCTAAATTTTTGGTAGAATTCAGCTGTGAAGCCGTCTGGACCTGGGCTTTTGTTTGCTGGAAGATTTTTTATTACAGTTTCAATTTCCGTGCTTGTGATGGGTCTGTTAAGATTTTCTATTTCTTCCTGGTCGAGTTTTGGAAAGTTGTACTCTTCTAAGAATTTGTCCATTTCTTCCATGTTGTCCATTTTATTGGCATATAATTGTTGATAGTAGTCTCTTATGATCCTTTGTATTTCTGTGTTGTCTGTTGTGATCTCTCCATTTTCATTTCTAATTTTATTGATTTGATTTTTCTTCCTTTGTTTCTTGATGAGTCTGGCTAATGGTTTGTCAATTTTATTTATCCTTTCAAAAAACCAGCTTTTGGTTTTGTTGATTTTTGCTATGATCTCTTTTGTTTCTTTTGCATTTATTTCTGCTCTAAGTTTTAAGATTTCTTTCCTTCTACTAACCCTGGGGTTCTTCATTTCTTCCTTTTCTAGTTGCTTTAGGTGTAGAGTTAGGTTATTTATTTGACTTTTTTCTTGTTTCTTGAGGTGTGCCTGTATTGCTATGAACTTTCCCCTTAGGACTGCTTTTACAGTGTCCCACAGGTTTTGGGTTGTTGTGTTTTCATTGTCATTCGTTTCTATGCAAATTTTGATTTCTTTTTTGATTTCTTCTGTGATTTGTTGTTATTCAGCAGCATGTTGTTCAGCCTCCATATGTTGGATTTTTTAATAGTTTTTCTCCTGTAATTGAGATCTAATCTTACTGCATTGTGGTCAGAAAAGATGCTTGGAATGATTTCTATTTTTTTGAATTTACCAAGGCTAGCTTTATGGCCCGGGACGTGATCTATCCTGGAGAAGGTTCCATGTGCGCTTGAGAAAAAGGTGAAATTCATTGGTTTGGGATGAAATGTCCTATAGATATCAATTAGGTCTAACTGGTCTATTGTATAATTTAAAGTTTGTGTTTCCTTGTTAATTTTCTGTTTAGTTGATCTATCCATAGGTGTGAGTGGGGTATTAAAGTCTCCCACTATTATTGTGTTATTGTTAATTTCTCCTTTCATACTTGTTAGTATTTGTCTTACATACTGTGGTGCTCCCGTGTTGGGTGCATATATATTTATAATTGTTATATCTTCTTCTTGGATTGATCCTTTGATCATTATGTAGTGACCATCTCTGTCTCTTTTCACAGTTTTTGTTTTAAAGTCTATTTTATCTGATATGAGTATTGCTACTCCTGCTTTCTTTTGGTCCCTATTTGCATGGAAAATCTTTTTCCAGACCTTCACTTTCAGTCTGTATGTGTCCCCTGGAAAACTGACCTTTTCCAGTTCTGTGGCCACTGCTGAGTTTTCCAAACTTGCTGGCATATTGAGCGCAGCACTTTCACAGCATCATCTTTCAGGATTTGAAATAGCTCAACTGGAATTCCATCACCTCCACTAACTTTGTTCGTAGTGATGGCCCTAATGCGCACTTGACTTCACATTCCAGGATGTCTGGCTCTAGGTCAGTGATCACACCGACTTTAGGCAAATTAAAAACTTATCACTTTTCCTTACAAATAATACTCAGGATAAGTTGTTAAACGCATCCATTATCATTCATCTTTTAGTTATGCTTTGGCTGTTTTCTGGTGAATTAGAAAGCTTATTAAAAATATAAACAAAGAAATCCATAGCCCCAAATTCTCTGATTATGTGTTTATTGAACGGAGCTTGGGTCATCTGTCACCCTGTTGTAACTAAGCAAAGACCAACTTCACTGTGACTTGCTTCTGGAGTGCTGAAACATGGCTTTAGGGAGTTCTAAGCTTGGTCTTACTGTTGATACATGGAGTATCTCTTGGTTGAAATGGAGACCTTGAATTGATTCTATTTAGGCCAAACTTTTTACTACTATCTAAAGAGATGCTTTGGACCAAACTTTGTTCTTAATTCACAAGAACTTTAAGTGCCATCTCTTCTGAGCTTTTGATTCTTCTGAGCCAATTAAGTAAGGATTTGGTGTGTGATGACACCAGAGAGGGTTGCTATGGGGTAGAAATTAAAGGGGTTTGTGTGTGTGTGTGTGTGTTTAGAATCTATATCTATAATATCTATTAATGCATAATTTTAAGACTAAAATAAATCAGATTCTGTCTATAATAAATCACTTTGTGCATGTGTGCTAAGTCGCCTCAGTCGTGTCTGATGCTATGCAACTGCATGGACTGTAACCTGCTAGGCTCCTCTGTCCATGGGATTCTCCAGGCAAAAGTACTGGAGTGGACTGCCATGCCCTCCTGCAAGGGATCTTCCCAACACAGGGATTGAACTCGTATCTCTTAGATGTCTCCTGCACTGGCAGGAGGGTTCTTTAACACTAGTGCCACTTGGGAAGTCCCAAATTACTCTGTAAATGAAGCCAAAGTTGATTCAAAATGGAAAATTGTCCTTTTGAACTAGTGTAAAAACATGACTATATTTATACAGAAAGTAGAATGTGCATATGGCCATGTTTACCATTTTCTTACAGACAGAAACCTAAGTATTGTGAAAATTCCCCATTTGAAATCATGTTCTAGGGGGGTATTAAGTTACATCTTTAATATTTTGACAGGACTGCTAACACTTGATAAAATAAATCTTACAGATTAGCATCCTGATTTGCAACTCCCTAGACCCTTGGAGCTTTCAGGAGTGTATCTTGTGCTAAATGACATAAAATAAGTAGAGCACAGGTTAAGAGAAAATCTCTTCTCATGCAGAAGCAAGGATGGAAGGCATACCAGTGATCAATTCACTTCAGTCATTCAGTCGTGTCCAACTCTTTGCAACCCCATGGACTGCAGCATGCCAGGCTTCCCTGTCCATCACAAATTCTTGGAGCTTGCTCAAACTCGTGTACATCAAGTCAGTGATGCCATCCAGCCATCTCATCCTCTGTCATTCCCTTCTCCTCCCACAATGAATCTTTCCCAGCTGCTGCTGCTGCTGCTAAGTCGCTTCAGTCGTATCCGACTCTGTGCGACCCCATAGACGGCAACCCACCAGGCTGCTCTGTCCATGGGATTCTCCAAGCAAGAACACTGGAGTGGGTTGCCATTTCCTCCTCTGATGCATGAAAGTGAAAAATCAAAGTGAACTCGCTCAGTCGTGTCCGACTTTTAGCGACCCCATAGACTGCAGCCTACCAGGGTCCTCCATCCATGGGATTTTCCAGGCAAGAGTACTGGAGTGGGGTGCCATTGCCTTCTCCGTAATCTTTCCCAGAATCAGGGTCTTTTCAAATGAGTCAGTTCTTTGTATTAGGAGGCCAAAGTATTGGAGTTTCAGCTTTAACATCAGTCCTTTCAATAGTTATTCAGGACGGATTTCCCTTTAGGATGGACAGTCCTAAAGGACTGGATCTCCTTGCAGTCCAAGGGACTCTAAAGAGGCTTCTCCAACACCACAGTTCAAAAGCATCAATTCTTCGGTGCTCAGATTTCTTTATAGTCCAACTCTTACATCCATACATGACTACTGTAAAAACCATAGCTTTGACTAGATTGACCTTTGTTGGCACAATAATGTCTCTGCTTTTTAAAATATTGTCTAGGCTGATCATAGCTTTTCTTCCAAGGAGCAAGCGTCTTTTAATTTCATGGCTGCAGTCACCATTTGCAGTGATTGTGGAGCCTAAGAAAATAAAGTCTCTCACTGCTTCCATTGTTTCCCCATCTATTTGCCATGATGTGATGGGACTGAATGCCATGATTTTAGTTTTCTGAATGTTGAGTTTTAAGCCAACATTTTCACTCTCCTCTTTCACTTTCATCAAGAGGCTCTTTAGTTCTTCTTTGCTTTCTGCCATAAGGGTAGTGTCATCTGCATATCTGAGGTTATTGATATTTCTCCCAGGAATCTTGATTCCAACTTGTGCTTCATCCAGCCCAGCTTTTTGCATGATGTATTCTGCATATAAGTTAAAAAAGAGCAGGGTGACAATATACAGCTTTGACATACTCCTTTCCTGATTGTTAAGATACTCTAATTCAGAAAATTAAGTCAAAAGAACACCAAAGTGAATCATTCCAAATGTAATATGGCCTTATGGATAAAGTCCTATGATGGTAATCAGGGATTCTGGATTCAGTTCCTTGCTGTTAAGCTGTATCTATCATGCCTTTATCATTCTATCATTCAGTACATTTACCAAACACTGCCCACTGAAAGCCGTAATATAACACAGTAGAGAAGATGACAAACCAGTGAGGCCAGCTGTGTTTGAATTCTGGCTCTGCCCCCTATTGCTTTGTAACCTGAGAAAGTCACTTGAGTCTTTGATGGCTTAGGTTATTTAGCTATAAAATGGAGATAATAAATATATCTTGTACATTTATTTTATTTATTAAATGAATCAATATGTGTAAAGAACAGTGCTTGACACAGGTTATGTTCTATATGCATGTTTGCCGTTTTTAATATAGAAAAAATTAAAGAAATGTTTATTTATGAGTCAAAGTAGGAGAGTTAACATATGCACATGTGAAATAGAAATTATTCTGTATTAAGTAGGATGTACATAATTGCTGTTTTGCACCTATGCTTTATCCATTACCCTTTATCTAAACACTACCTCAACTTTAACATTGTCCACATGGCCCATGTAGGGATTGGCCTTTGGCTCAGTTTATACCCTGAGTTCCTAAGGTGGGCATGTCTCCAATTCTGACTGGTATATATGTTCTATTCCACTAGCCATTGCATTTCATTCAGGAAGAGAATGGGAAATAATGTTTCTAATGAGATAAAACACTAACACTGTTGCTGATGTATTGTATTGAAGAAGACCTAAGTCTGTAGATATCTCTGGTTTTAATTATGATGTAAATCTTGAGGTGCCAGGAATGATGATAGAGACAGAGTTTAAGTAAGAAGGAAGTAAACTAGAAGAAAACAGTGCCAAGAAATGGAAAAGAGAATGAGGGGGTTAGAGAGAAAGAGAAAGAGGGAGAGTGAAAGAGAAAGAGATAAAGATAGTCCCCTTGACATCAGTTGAGTTGCTGGATGCAGTTGTGCTCAAAGTAAACATGGGTCTGGAATCTTAACCTGTATGAGTCAGTATTTTCTCATATTTCTTAAAAAAAAAAAGTGTGAGTTGGTTGTCTTCTATTTGTTAAAAAGAGTCATTTTTTAATATACAGGAATCAATAATTGCCATAAGAGATGTCATACTATTGATATTCTAAACATTAAAGAATTGCTTCATTAGGATATAGCAAGCTTGAATAATAGAGCTTGAAAATCCCTAGGTTTTAACAATTTTTATTATACATAAAAGCTTTACATATGACAAGAGAGAAGTAATGTTTCAATCTTTGCTTTTCAATCTACTGTTTAAGGACGCTTTAACCAGAAGGTTTCCCTACCAGGCTGAGTATCAATAAGGGGTAGTCTAGGCTTTTCCCCAAGTACAAAGGCCAGGCAGGCATCCATCCTTGGTTCTCCCACACACTGTTCATAAAGCTCTGGTTAGTTTCCATCTAAATTTCTGTTTAACACCTATGAGAATGTAGACAACATGATAGCACAGACAATATCACCTTCATCTTTGCACGTGTCGCAATGCCTGAGACTTCGAATTGCTTTGTGTGTTCATGTGTGTATGTTGGTCACTCAGTCATGTCTGACTCTTTGTGATCCCATGGAATGTAGCCCTTCAGGTTCCTCTGTCCATGGGATTCTCCAGGCAAAAATACTGGAGTGTGTTGCCATTCCCTTCCCCAGGGGATCTTCCTGACCCATGGATCAAACCAGATCTCCTGTATTGCAGGCAGATTCTTTACCAACTGAGACATTTGTTAAATTCCAGAATCAATTACTAAAAGCTGAACAATGGGGTAGCAATGTTCATTAATAAATGATGTTTCTGTAACTTAGACAAAAGCATACAGATACCAGATATATTTGTTTCCTAGGACTGCCATAAAAAGTACCAGTGTTAGGATAGTTTAAGTAAATTTACTTTCTCAGAGTTTTGGAGGCAAGAATTCCAAGATCAAGGTCCGCAGAGTAGTTTTCCTCTGAAGGCTTGCCCGTTGGCTTGTAGATGGCTGTCCATCCTCTCCTTCTGCCTTCATATGGCCTGTGTGTGCACGTGTGTCTGTGTCCAAATTTGCAGTCACTGGATTAAAGACCTCATTGAACTTAATTGCCTCTTCAAAGATATCTCCAAATATAGATATATTCAGAGGTACTGGAGGTTAGGGTTTCAACACATAAATTTTGGAGGGACTCCAAAAATTTACAAAATAATCTTTTCCTCTGGATTGAGTCCTGGTTTTAAGCTGAATAGAGTGCAAGTGATAACATTTTAGTGCATCGTCCTCTCTCTGTTCAGCTCATCCTTGGTTAGGAGGTGTTCCTTCCACCCCTGAGTATCCCTTATTGATACTTTCTTCAGGTCTGTCCAGCATTCTAGCTTTTCATCTTCCCACTCTGCTTTGACAATTCCCTAGCCCTTTGCAATCTTCTCCTTTTTCCCTCATCATCTTGCCCTCTCCACCTCCCTGAAAGGAGTTGCCTCACATTTCCTAACTTGCCTCAGGTAGAATGCTCTACCATTCATGTCCAACTTGGTTTACTTTTGTGGTGGTGGTTTAGTCTGGTTAGGGAAGGAGATGATAAGCTTTCAATATGTCAGTGAAAAAGGGGAAGGAGAAATCTGTTTATCAAGGTCTGGCCCTAGAAAGTGCTGTCTATAAGACCGTTAGTAGGTCCACTATATTTAATATGTTGTTGTTGTTTTTCAGTCACTAAGTCATGCCCTACTCTTTGCGACCCTGTGGACTGCGGCATGCCAGGCTCCTCTGTCCTTCACCGTCTCCCAGAGTTTGCTCAAATTCATGTCCATTGAGTTGGTGATGCCATCCAACCATCTCATCCTCCACTGCCACCTTCTCCTTTTGCCTTCAGTATTTCCCAGCATGAGAGTCTTTTCCTGATCTTTAATACACTCCTTGCAAATAATCAAAGTAAAAGTTTACACCAGTTCTTATCATAAGCAAATAAAATAAATTTGAGTTTTCATTTAGTGACTGGCATTGAAGAAAACAAATATTATGTCCTGGACAAGAACTATCATTAGCTCATTTATGGCCCACTGATGTCAGTTTTCTGGTAGCAAATCCTCTCATCTGGTATCTTAAACTGCTGACCTGACTTGCACAGGAAGGAGCACCACTAAATGACAGGATTCTCTAGCACTGAAGAAAATTACACAAACACTAAGGTCTAGTATTTTTCAGTAAGGGTCTACTTACAAACAACTGAAAAGACAAAAAATCAGACCACAAAATTCAAATGCTCTTGCTTTGAAAATGTTTTGCAAACAACAGTTAGCATTTCATGATGATATCAGCCTACAAAGAAATACTGTCTTCATTCTAATACACATATGCAAAAATGTGGATTATAAGGAAGCTATAGTATAATGGTTTTATTGAACAGTTTACTATTGAGTTTGCCATTCAACTATTATGAATTATTATGTACATTGTCACTATTTGGAAAAATGCATACCATTAGCATGCATACCATGACAAAGGATGTATTCAGCTCAGTGAATAACCATAACCATGATGGAAACCTTATTCAAACTGGAAGACAGTTGAGTCAGCAGTGGAAAATTTATACAAGAGTGATAGCCCATTTTCTTTAGAATTCTGGAGATGAATTAGGATGTTGATGCATTTCAGTACTGAGAAATTCATAAATGGAATTTTGTATAAGTTTCATTATTTTGAAAAGTTAAAAAAAATATTTTGGAGTTCAGGTTCCTTTTATTATCTTTTATTTTCATCTTACTGGGAGGTAACAAATATAATGATAATATTAACATAATAATAATTGCCAACATTCACTGTTTGCTATGTGTCAGGCACCATGCTCAGCCCTTTCTATGGATCTATTCTTCAGTTTCACAACAACCCGAAAGATTAAAGACTTTGATTATCTTCATTTTTTGAATAAAGAAACTAAACTGAGGTATACTGAGGTGAAATAATAGGCCCAGGATCATATAGATACAAATTTTAAAACTTAGTTTCTTATCTAGGCATTCTGACTCCTGACCTAGTACTCTTAATACTTATCTGGAAATTGTCAGATCAATTAAAAAAAAAAACAGTTAGTTTATATGGTAAGCTTAACATGCTACAAGCAGTAAACAGGTGCTAGAAGAGCCCCTTTAACTTTTCCATGTTCTTTTAAAACCAGATTTTCTCTGAATGAAAATTGTCATGCTCTCCTTAGGATGCAAAGCATGATCCCATTTAAAAACTGGTTTCTTCATTATGCTGGAGGGTTTGAAGTCCCTGTACTCCATTCAAACTGCTAATAGCCTCCAACTATAATAGACCCTGATAAGCTCTGATTAACCTTTTCATTACAGGTTCCTATACAGTATAAAATAGGAACTGCAGGAAAGACATTAAATGCAGTAATAAGTTATGCCAGCAGGAAAGATTCAGCAACTTTCAGAATAAATTATTTCTCAAGTTGTCATTTTTCCCTGAAAGACTGCTTGAAGCCAAATATGCCATAGGTGATTCAGAGTTTATATATATATATATATATATATATATATATATATATATATATAAACTGAGCGACTGATCTGAGATATATATATATATATATATATATACTTAAAATTGTATTGTGGTATAGTTGATTTACAATGTTGCATTAATTTCAGGTGTACAGTAAAGTGAATCTGTTATACATATATCTATCCACTCTTTTTTAGATTCTTTTCCCATGGAGACCATTACAGACTATTGAGGAGAGTTCCCTGTGCTATATAGTGAAGTGAAGTCGCTCAGTCGTGTCCGACTCTTTGCGACCCCATGGACTGTAGCCTACCAGGCTTCTCTGTCCATGGGATTTTCCAGCCAAGAGTACTGGAGTGGGTTGCCATTTCCTTCTCCAGGGGATCTTCCCGACCCTAGGATCGAACCCAGGTCTCCCACGTTGCAAGCAGACACTTTACCCTCTGAGCCACCATTATCTATTTTATATAGTAATGTATATATTTCTTCCACCTACAAGAAGGTTTGTGTAATAGGCTGTGGCTTTCCTTTCTTTCCCCCAGCACATTCATTTTCAATAGGATTCTTTCTGGCATTAATGCGCTGGTGCTTTAATAAATGGATATCCGTCCGTCTGTTTTGAGGCAGGACACCATAAGACCAGTTTTTCTTTAGGAAAATAAGCAGTATATGTGTGTTTGTGCATTGTATTTGTCTACTTATTTATCTTTCTGGAAAAACACATGTTTATATAAAATCTTTGAAAAATTATTTTCAAATCTTTAAAAGACCTTCAAATTCAGTATAAAAAAGAGAGAGAAAGAGTAAATGAGGATATGAATAAATGAACAATAGTTTGTTCCTGAGACAATTTTTATAATTGAGATATAACAGTGGAAAAAAGTCAAGAACTTATGGTTTCACTGACAGCTCTACATGGATTCTTTCTCATTTCTCCCTAGTTAAGTTTTATTAAAGTTCTTCTTCCTTTTGCTTCCAACTGCTTTCTGATTTTCAATGGTGCAACAGATTAAAAGTGCACACCATGCCCCTCCCACCAAATCATATGCTGAAATTCTATCCTCTAATGTAATATTATTTGGAGGCGGAGGTCTCAGAGGTCATTAGGTCATGAAGGTGGAATTCTTATGAATGGGATTAGCCTTTTATGAAAGAGACCCTAGAGAGCTCCCCTTGTCTTCTACCTTGTGAGGACACAGTAAGAATCAGAAAGACGGATCCTCAGAACAGGCTGAATATCCTGGCTCCTTGATTTTGGACTTCCCCAGACTAAAAGAATGAGAAATAAATGTTTGTTATTTATAAGCCACCCAGTTGATGACATTCAATTATAGCAGCCTGAACACAAGAAGACAAAATGGAAACAAAGGAAAACATATGAAAAAATTTCTTCTACTCCTGAACTCAATAGCATCCTCCTGGCTTTGTCTTGTAGAGAGTGTGGCATTGCCCTGTGATTCATGATGGCTTTTTAATTCACTTTCAAAGAATTTTCATTTAAGCTGCCCATTGTTAAAGAGTTCTTAATAAAATCTATAATCTCTTCCCTCTAATTAACCAATTCTGTGGATATTTACTGCTGATCCTGGGATTGTCAGACCTGTGGATTTTGCTGGCCCTTTGTTTTGAACTGCTCAAGGCAAATATCACTTCTTGAAGTTCGTATGGTTTTCATCTCGGCAACTGGGTAGTGATAACAGAGAGTGAGAGTGCAACATGCCTTATCAGTAGAAAGAAGTTTGTGGAGGTCTGAGCAAAGTGTCTATGATTTATTGGGGACTGCCCAGGAACTCAAGCTATATTTCTTTTTATAGCCTAAGATAGCTTTGCTAGCACATTTCTCCCCCAGCTTATGCATTGGCAGATAATACATCTTTCACATGGTTCTGTAGACACATGAACTTGAAGCCTAAGAAGTAATAAGGGCAGATGTAAAAGTACCACACAAACTACAGGAAAGTCAATAGAAACTGGGTGAGGAAAACTTTCCCATATTCAGGAAATCTTCTCAATAAAATACCTCCCCATGAGTCTTAGTATTAACCCTGAAAACTGGTTTTTTGATTTCTCCTTTTAGCAAGAGATCTGATTGGTTTCTGTGATGCAGAAAAGCCTGGTCTTAGGCTTATGTCTCATGGCCATTTCCATGGTGTTTGAATGCACTCGTACTACTTTCCAGCCTATAGAAGGTTCATAAAAAATTGATGTGCAACAAAACACCAAAGTGAAGAGGTGGAAAGAAATCATATGACATTTTAAGAAATAATTCACCATTCACAGTGGCATCTAATTATACATTAATTGTGCAACAAGAAAAAACAAAGCTGTTCCTAAGTCAAAATATTAAGTCTCATGCTGGGTTATAATGTCATGCTTTATTTATCTAACTGTTGTCTAGAAATGAGATACTTGTTTGCAGGATTCCACCACCATAAACTGCTTGAGGTTCTGACTCATTCTTCTGACTCATCAGCCCCATACTGTTCTCTTTGGGTAAATTAGGCAGAATGGCAGGATATTGACCATTAAAACAATTTTATGGGGTTAACTTTTCAATTAGTGCTAGATTAAATTTCTGATTTTTGAAAGGAGTCCCTTGTGATCTCACCAATGAACTTCTCTGCATTAATGAATTCACCACAAATAAATTTGAAAAAAATTCTACAAAGGAATTTGCAGCACTGAATAATAAGGCTTTATAGAAACTTTTGATTTAATATTTATGATTTTAAGTTTAAAGGTTAAATTAAATGCTATTGTTTCAGCAGTAACACATACAATCTAAGTAGGCTTTAGCACTATATCTGATACACTAATAAAAGATTCATAATGGAATTGTTGTCAATACTTTTCTGGAGCTAGAGAGAAGAACGTATGTCCCTTAAGGGAAGATGAATGTCTTCTGATTTTCTCAGTCCTCTTTACTTAAGTGCTATGCTTGTAATTGCTTACTTATACCAATGTGGCTTCCACTTCAAGATAGAACCTAGTGTTGAACATGCTTACAAGAATGTAATTCTCCTCATTTTAAAAATATAAAATTCTATTATATGATTCTATAAGTATATATTATATGCAAAAGAATTCATATAGAATGGCAGCCTTAATTTTAAAACAAAATGTGAAGCAAAATGTGAAAAATGGAAATGGGTGTCAATTATCCATTCACCCTTTAGCTGCTGTTATTTAAAATGATCTTAATGATACTGAAAATGATTCCATTATACCATTAGGAAAGATGCACTCTGCTGTCAGCCTACCTCATAATCTTTTCAGTTAAAATAAAATCAGTGGGGGCAGTCCTAAGATGGTGGAGGAATAGGATGAGGAGACTACTTTTTCCCCCATAAATTCATCAAAAGAACATTTGAACGCTGAGTAAATTCCACAAAACAACTTCTGAATGCCAGCAGAGGACATCAGGCACCCAGAAAAGCAGCCCCTTGTCTTCGAAAGGAGGGAGGGAAAAATATAAAAGATAAAAAGAGAGACAAAAGAGGTAGGGACAGAGATCTGTCCCTGGAAGGGAGTCTTAAAAAAGAGAGAAGTTTCCAAACACCCGGAAACACTCACTGGCAAGTCTGTGGTGAGACTTGGAACCTCAGAGGGCAACATAACTGGGAGGAAAAATAAATAAATAAATAACCCCCACAGATTACATGCCCAACTGTAACTCCCCCAGTGGAGTAGCAGTGCAGACACCCACATCCGCCACTAGCAAGTGGGGGCTGGGCAGGGAGGCGCAGGCTGCATTGCTTAGAGTAAGGACTGGGCCTGAATGCCCCAAGGGCAGTCTGAGGGAACTAACTCGAGATAGCAACCCAGACTGTGGGATAGCTACCACGGGAAAAGACCTAACCTAAGACCCCACCAGGCCCAATCACAGAACAAAGGATTGACTAGAGCTAGCCGGCTGCTGACCAGCCCATCCCTCGCCAGAAACAGGCAGGCGAGGACAGCCAGAGCCTGAAGGGGGCAATCACAGCCCCAGAGATGGCATCATCTACCAAACTGCAAGCAGGCTTTGTTGCTAACCAAGACTTCTTGGGATTCTGGATGGTTGACATCCGCCTGAGAAGGTGCGCCAGTTGTACACCCAGAAAACCGAGCAGCAGGGACAGGGGAGGCGATAAGTCGCACCGACCGTGCTTGCCAAACACCTGGTCACCTGAGCTGCTTGGACCTGGGAAGGGCACAAAACGCAGGCCCAACCGAGTCTGAGCCTCTGAGGAGTACCCAAGTACCTGAACCTGAGCAGCTTAGACCTGGGAAGTGCATACAACCCAGGGCTGGCCTCAGATAGTTCCCGGCAGAGCAACCTACAGCCTAAGCAGTGTAGACAGGGAAAGCACACACGCCGTGAGCGGGGGGAAAACCCAGTGTGGCTGAAACACTGGGAACACACGCCAGTGTTATTTGTTTGCAGTGTTCCTCCCTCCCCACAGCACGACTGAACAAGTGAGCCTAAAAAAGTGTCCACTACCGCCCCCTTGTGTCAGGGAGGAAATTAGGCACTGAAGAGACCAGCAAACACAAGAAGCTAAAACAGAGGAAACAGCCTTGAAAGTGACAGATGGAAAAGTCTTGAGGTGACTGCAAGAATAAGACTGAAAACCAGTGGCAGGAGGCTTAAGTCCAAATCCTGAGAATACCAGAGAACTCCTGACTCCAGGGAACATTAATTGATAGGAGCTCATCAAACGCCTCCATACCTACACTGAAACCAAGCACCACCCAAGGGCCAACAAGTTCCAGAGCAAGACATACCATGCATATTCTCCAGCAACACAGGAACATAGCCCTGAGCTTCAATATACAGGCTGCCCAAAGTCACTCCAAACCCACTGACATTTCATAACTCAGTAGTGGACACTTTATTGCACTCCAGAGAGAAGAAATCTAGCTCCACCCACCAGCTCCACCCACAACTTATCAAAACTGAACCAGGAAGAAATAGAAGATCTTAAGAGACCCATCACAAGTACGGAAATTGAAACTGTAATCAGAAATCTTCTAGCAAACAAAAGCCCAGGTCCAGACAGCTTCACAGCTGAATTCTACCAAAAATTTAGAAAAGAGCTAACACCTATCCTACTCAAACTCTTCCAGAAAATTGCAGAGGAAGGTAAACTTCCAAACTCATTCTATGAGGCCACCATCACCCTAATACCAAAACCTGACAAAGATGCCAAAAAAAAAAAAAGAAGAAAGAAAACTACAGGCCAATATCACTGATGAACATAGATGCAAAAATCCTTAACAAAATTCTAGCAAACAGAACCCAACAACACATTAAGAAGATCATACATCATGACCAAGTGGGCTTTATCCCCGGGATGCAAGGATTCTTCAATATCTGCAAATCAATCAATGTAATACACCACATTAACAAATTGAAAAATAAAAGCCATATGATTATCTCAATAGATGTAGAGAAAGCCTTTGACAAAATTCAACATCCATTTATGATAAAAATCCTCCATTGCTTCTCGGCCTTTTGGCTAAGATCAAGTGTAGTATGATAAAAATCCTCCAGAAAGCAGGAATAGAAGGAACATATCTCAACATAATAAAAGCTATATATGACAACCCCACAGCAAACATTACCCTCAATGGTGAAAATTTGAAAGCATTTCCCCTAAAGTCAGGAACAAGACAAGGGTGCCCACTCTCACCACTACTATTCAACATAGTTTTAGAAGTTTTGGCCACAGCAGTCAGAGCAGAAAAAGAAATAAAAGGAATCCAAATTGGAAAAGAAGAAGTAGAATTCACACTGTTTGCAGATGACATGATCCTCTACATAGAAAACCCTAATGACTCCACCAGAAAATTAATAGAGCTAACCAATGAATATAGTAAAGTTGAAGGATATAAAATCAACACACAGGAATCCCTTGCATTCCTATACACTAATAATGATAAAATAGAGAAATTAAGGAAACAATTCCATTCACCATTGCAAAGAAAAGAATAAAATACTTAGAATATATCTACCTAAAGAAACGAAAGACCTATATATAGAAAACTATAAAACACTGGTGAAAGAAATCAAAGAGGATACTAATAGATGGAGAAATATACCATGTTTGTGGATCAGAAGAATCAATATAGTGAAAATGAGTATACTACCCAAATAATCTATAGATTCAATGCAATCTCTATCAAGCTACCAACAGTATTTTTCACGGAGCTAGAACAAATAATTTCACAATTTGTATGGAAATACAAAAAACCTCGAATAGCCAAAGCGATCTTGAGAAAGAAGAATGGAACTAGAGGAATCAACCTGCCTGACTTCAGGCTCTACTACAAAGCCACAGTCATTAAGACCGTATGGTACTGGCACAAAGACAGAAATATAGATCAATGGAACAAAATAGAAAGCCCAGGGATAAACCCACGCACCTATGGACACTTTATCTTCGACAAAGGAGGCAAGAATATACAATGGAGAAAAGACAATCTTTTTAACAAGTGGTGCTGGGAAAACTGGTCAGGCACTTGTAAAAGAATGAAACTAGAACACTTTCTAACACCATACACAAAAATAAACTCAAAATGGATTAAAGATCTCAACGTAAGACCAGAAACTATAAAACTCCTAGAGGAGAACATAGGCAAAACACTCTCCGACATACATCACAGCAGGATCCTCTATGACCACCTCCAAGAATGTTGGTAATAAAAGCAAAAATAAACAAATGGGACCTAATTGAAATTAAAAGCTTCTGTACAACAAAGGAAACTATAAGCAAGGTGAAAAGACAGCCTTCAGAATGGGAGAAAATATAGCAAATGAAGCAACTGACAAAGAATTAATCTCAAAAATATACAACCAACTCCTGCAGCTCAATTCCAGAAAAATAAATGACCCAATCAAAAAGTGGGCCAACGAACTAAACAGACATTTCTCCAAAGAAGACATGCAGATGGCTAACAAACACATGAAAAGATGCTCAACATCACTCATTATCAGAGAAATGCAAATCAAAACCACAATGAGGTACCATTTCACGCCAGTCAGATTGGCTGCAATCCAAAAGTCTACAAGCAATAAATGCTGGAGAGGGTGTGGAGAAAAGGGAACCCTCTTCCACTGTTGGTGGGAATGCAAATTAGTACAGCCACTATGGAGAACAGTGTGGAGATTCCTTAAAAAACTGGAAATAGACCTGCCTTATGATCCAGCAATCCCACTGCTGGGCATACACATCTAGGAAACTAGAATTGAAAGAAACACGTGTACCCCAATGTTCATCGCAGCACTGTTTATAATAGCCAGGACATGGAAGCAACCTAGATGCCCATCAGCAGACGAATGGATAAGAAAGCTATGGTACATATACACAATGGAGTATTACTCAGACATTAAAAAGAATACATTTGAATCAGTTCTAAGGAGGTGGATGAAACTGGAGCCTATTATACAGAGTGAAGTAAGCCAGAAAGAAAAACACCAATACAGTATACTAACACATATGTTTGGAATTTAGAAAGATGGTAACGATTACCCTGTATGCAAGACAGCAAAAGAGACACAGATGTATAGAACAGTCTTTTGGACTCTGTGGGAGAGGGCAAAGGTGGAATGATTGGAAGAATGGCATTGAAACATGTATATTATCATATGTGAAACAAATCGCAAGTCCAGGTTCGATGCATGATACAGGATGCTCGGGGCTGGTGCACTGGGATGACCCAGAGGGATGGGATGGGGAGGGAGGTGGGGGGGGGGGGTGGTTCAGGATCGGGAACACGTGTACACCTGTGGTGGATTCATGTCAATTTAGAGCAAACCCAATACAATATTGTAAAATAATTAGCCTCCAATTAAATAAATTTATATTAAAAAAATAAAAAAATAAAATAAGTGGGCTAAATATCTGTTATAGAAGGAGGAAAAAAGCTCAAAACTTTAAATGCTTTTTCATTTTAAATCAAGATGTGTTGCTAACACCTAATTTTTTACTCCTATTATCAATTTGTATAAATGGAGAAATACTCAAAATTTAGGCCATTTATTTATTATATTTATTCTGCATATATTTACTGTATCCCAAGCACTACTTGCAATAATTGTGATCAGATAAATTAGACAAAAATCTTTCCCCAATGGAGCCTGCATTCTTTTGTTTGTCTTAAATCCAACTAAGATGGAGACTAAGACAAGATAAATCTTTACCTATCACCAAATACCCTTTAGATGAACAAAAGGGCACTTGACAGTCATACCAGTCAGTATTTG
The DNA here is from genome assembly GCF_029407905.1 of Bubalus kerabau. NCBI lineage: Eukaryota > Metazoa > Chordata > Mammalia > Artiodactyla > Bovidae > Bubalus > Bubalus kerabau. The sequence continues at coordinate 66,238,534 of NC_073630.1, forward strand.
GGGAAATCATGGGAATTCAACATCACACATATACACCATATGCACACAAAACACACAGATATTTATATGTAAAGATGCATTGTATATGTGTACATTAATTATGTATATATGTCTACATGCTTATTTATCCATTTTAAGGCTAAAATAACCTTTTAATCATTATGCAAACCCCTGAAAAAAATACACATTTTAAATTGATAAGAAGCACTACATAGAGTAAAAAGCATTATCAGAAAATTTATACCCTATTATGGTGATGGACAGGGAGGACTGGCGTGCTGCGATTCATGGGGTCGCAAAGAGTCGGACACAACTGAGCGACTGATCTGATTTGAAACAAGTTTCTGTTGCTAGTTAATATTTCTCTAAGAGATGTTATGTATTTAGTGAAACATTATCTGAAAATACAATATCATTCCTGCTTTTGGCATCTGATAAAATGTGATGCAATTTTTCTTAGTGATTTACATATTCAAATCTTGTTTTCTCATAAATTGTTGTAAGCTCTTTGCCTACCAGAGCAAATGTTACAAAACACTATTCATTTTCCCGAGAGAATTATAAATCCAGAGATAGAAAATATAGGATATTAAAACAGAATTGTTTTTTTAGAATTATGAATATAATCATTGTATGCTGTGGGTAATTAAGCCCTGGGCATGTGTTAGCAGTTATCCTTGGCTGCAGAAGCCATGTATAATTTTTCTTTGCAAAGCTCATATGATTTCACTTTATATCCAGAAAGTTAAAGCTTCATGGAATTAGGCAAACACTGAGACATTCAGCAGAAACCTATTTTTAGGTAGAGAAATTTGCCACTATCTGGCCTTCCACTTGTCTATTATATCAAGTACTTGTGGGGGATATATAGGCTACTTGCAAAAAATTTTACTTCATGGGTAAAATTCGTTGGCAACCTGGATAGCAGGATTAATGTTAATGTTGGGTCAGGTTATAAATCACCGAATAGTATGTGAGTGGATCACAAGTGGTGGCTTGAGGTGGAGAGGACTATGTTTCAAGGAGAAGGCTTGGTTCCCAATAGTGAGAATATAGATTTTGGTGAGAGGCCCTACTAGCTTCTCATCTTAACACTACAATTTACAATCCTGTGGCCTTAAGCAAGTCATTTAATTCCTTTGAGTTCTGTTTTCTCATTAATAGTAAAATGTGGATAAAAATCCCAGCCTTGCAGAACTGTTATGAGGATGTGTTAAGAATTTAGTTAAGTGTCTTATTTCTTGCGTAATCAAGTTCTGTTGGCAGCTACAATCTTTCTTCTCTACAAGAAACTGGGAAGGTACAGGGGCAAGAAGGAATTTCCAATGCAAGTGGTAGAAATGCTGATGAGTCAGTTGTCAGAGCAGCTAAAGAACTATGGCATTTGCTTTATTCTACACCATGAACAAAATGTATTTGTGTACATATTTGTTTATTCATTCATTTATTTACTTTTCTGAATATATCTTGTCCTTCCAAGCTTTCAGTTCACATCCTTTTAATAGACATACAGCGTTCTTTCTGGATAAATTCCAATCCCTTAACTTCTGCCTATTTTTCCAGTTCATGGATCAAAAACTCTAAGTGAGGATCAAATTGAGGTGTTTTGTTTAGTAGATAAGCTTTTCTTCCTTGCTTCCTTCTAGTCTCCACCCTTCCCTCCCTTCCTCCCCCTCTCCCTTCTTTATTTCTTTTCCTCTTTCTGTGTTTCCTCATTTAGCCAGAGCCTACTCCCTCTCACTGCCACTGGCCCTGACTGCTCCTGTTTCATATTCATTCCTAATTGCTCATTTGTTGCATTTCCCGGACCCAGAAGACAAATAAGTCATGATTCCCTGTTTCAGTTCATCAGTATGTCTTGCTTTCACTTGCCTCCCTACAGAGATAGGACAACCTGATTAGCCAAGTTGCCATCAACAGTCTTCCAAACCTTGTGCCCTTTCTTTCTTTGGTTTTCTCTGGTGCTACTCTCTGCTTTCTAATACCCTATCTCTATCATGGGCTGAGGATAAAGTTACTCAAGTTTTACATGCAGTTTCAATGACTTGAGGCTCCTTAGCCTGAGCATTGGTGTCAGTGAGAAGACGTCTTTCTTGGTTAGTATATCCACCACAGGTGTCTAACCTAACCAGTTTTATCTCACTTATTATTCTCTCCTGAGAATGGTCCAGTCCCGATAACCTTCCCAGTTTGCAGCCTAAAAACAAGCTCTCTTTCTCTACCTATCTTCCCTCTTTCCTTTCTGTGAGTGAGGATGATTGTCCTCATTTCCATGGCTAAGTTTCTGCCTGAATTCCCTTACTGCTCTAATACAGTTTGAAACTTAGAAGAAATGTTTTTTAAATCTTGATTTTCAAATATCTGTCTCAAATTTAATATTTTATTTTGTTTCATTTTTGGCCACGCAGCATGTGAGATTTTATTTCCCGGATCAGGGATTGAATCTGGGTGCTCAGCAGTGAAAGCATGGAGGAGTCCTAACCTACTGGATGGGACAGTTGGATGACATCATGGCTCAATGGACATGAGTTTGAGCAAGCTCCTAAAAGTTGGTGATGGACAGGGAAGCCTGCCGTGCTGCAGTCCATGGAGTCACAGTCAGACATGAATGAGAGACTGAACTGAACTGAACATTCTGGACCTCCAGGAACTTCCCTAAAATTCTATTAATGGAAGCTTGATTAGTCCTACCTTCAGGTTTTGAACTGAAAATTCATATATTTGTATAGGAGAAGAATTTTTTTGTGACTTACGTGTTTGCAATGCTCCTTTTTAAACCTCCAGCTGGGCAATTGTCACTGTCACATCCAGTTACCCTGCATCTTTATCTATCAGCTTCACTCAGGAGTACTGCACTCTGTAATCAGTTCCAAGACCAATGACATGGACTTGTTATTGTAATTCCCAGTATACGAAACGATGCATTCTTGAATTTAAAAAATAATTAAAGAAGAAATAATTGACAAGTTTATACAACTATATTAGTTGTATAGTTCAAAACAACTATATGCTTATACTAAAATGCATCATGCATACTAAAATGCCTTACATGTTTGTGTGTTTGGTTTGGAGTTTTGGTGATAGTATCCAAATGAATTTGCATGCTGCTGCCCATGACTTGACAGAACAGGAGAACATCCAAGTGTAACAATACTCTTTTATTAAGCAATTTAAAATAATAAAGTATAAATAATGATAGCAATAATTAGTAACATTTGCTGGTAATTTTTCATGAGTCGGGATATGTTTTAAGTGAAAGGTTGGCCGACTACAGCACCAGCCCAGAAGCTGTGTGTGCACATCCCATGAGATAAGAATGGTTTTCAAATTGCTGGGAAAAAAATTTAAAGAATAAAGTTTTGTGACTGATATTTAAATTTTGTTGTCTACTAATTAGAGTTTTATGAATGAAATACTTGTCATTTTTCTCTCCTTCTTCTAAAATAAATAATATTTTTTATTTACATAAATCACATAATATCCTCAGGTTTGCTTCTTGGCCCACAAACTTTAAAATATTTACTGCTAGACCTTTAGAGAAAAAGTTTACTGACTCCTACGCTACATGACTGATATTCTGAAAAAGGCAAAGTTGGTGGACCACACTGATACAGTTAGTACATGGCTGGACCAGAATTGTGGTTCAAGTTAAGTGGTTCAAAATTCTTTTAACTTCAGAACTCACTTGAGGTGATAGTTTGGGGATTCTCAGGTGGCTCAGTGGTAAAGAACCTGCCTGCCAATGCAGGAGCTGCAGGAGACGCGGGTTTGATTGCTGGGTTAGGAAGATCCCCTGGAAGAGAAAATGGCTACCCACTCCAGTATTCTTGCTAGGAAAATTCCAAGAACAGAGGAACCTAGGGAGCTACAGTGCATGGGGTCGCAAAGAGTCGGATATGACCGAACACGCACAAAAACATACATGATAAAGCCTAATCTATTGAGAAAACACTATTTCTGTTCTCTCCATGTATCTGCAGAGACTTTCTCCAAAGGAGTTGATGCCATTTTCTGGTGGCCTGTCTTTTGAATGAAAGCCAGATCTGCTTCTCTGCCCTTGCTGGCTCCTGCCCTAGGTTCATGCTCACAGCTTGGAAGAGGTTGGGAGGGAAAGTGCTGAACTGGGGGACTGGCACAGCTGCTCTTGCAGCTTCAGATCCTGAATGCTGCAGTTTCACACCAGTGTGCCTCAGCACTTCTTAATTGTCAGCTATAAAGTTCTACAGCTGTCTTTGTCAAATGTGTCTACATTCTCAAAAATTCCTGAGGAGGTTGATTGTGTAACACGAAGACACATTTTTTAACTCACCCTCTAAACTGTTTCTTCTTAGCTAAAGGCAGGCAAAGAATTCTTACTCTTCTCAAGTTTCAAGAAGTTCTGCTCCTATTTAAGGACACAATCTCAGAGTCTGAGATTGATGGTGACCCCTCTCTCTTTCTGTGTTCACCTATGGAAATGGAAGCTTATTGAAAACTAGATATAAAGATTCCAAATCTCTTCTACAGAGCCTGCGATATTTCCAAACTAGTCACAACTGCTAATGACATAAAAATATATGTATAGACTGAGCATTAGTGTAAGCCTTAACTTTTAATAATGGGTTGTGATGGTGATGTCTTGATAGATAATCCACTCAAAAGATACTCTTTAATAAATTAAAGAAAATATTAAAATATAATAAAGTCAATGTTATTACCAAAGATTTCTGACTTTCAGTTACTTACACTATTGATTAGTCTTTTGAGATCCCCAGAGAAAGTGGATATGAAATTTTATGTATAAACAACACATACTTTCAGTTGTTGATTAACCTAACAAATAAATCCATAGATAAAAAGAATATACTGTGATTATATAATGTTCTCATGAATGTTACTGAAGATGGGAATACCAGACCACCTGACCTGCCTCTTGAGAAATCTGTTTAGCAACAGTTAGAACTGGACATGGAACAACAGACTGGTTCCAAATAGGAAAAGGAGTAGGTCAAGGCTGTATATTGTCACCCTGCTTATTTAACTTATATGCAGAGTACATCATGAGAAACGCTGGACTGGAAGAAACACAAGCTGGAATCAAGATTGCTGGGAGAAATATCAATAACCTCAGATATGCAGATGACACCACCCTTATGGCAGAAAGTGAAGAGGAACTCAAAATCCTCTTGATGAAAGTGAAAGTGGAGAGTGAAAAAGTTGGCTTAAAGCTCAACATTCAGAAAATGAAGATTCCTCTTGATGAAAGTGAAAGTGGAGAGTGAAAAAGTTGGCTTAAAGCTCAACATTCAGAAAATGAAGATGATGGCATCTGGTCCCATCATTTCATGGGAAATAGATGGGGAAACAGTGGAAACAGTGTCAGACTTTATTTTTCTGGGCTCCAAAATCACTGCAGATGGTGACTGCAGCCATGAAATTAAAAGATGCTTACTCCTTGAAAGGAAAGTTATGACTAACCTAGATAGCATATTCAAAAGCAGAGACATTACTTTGCCAACAAAGGTCCGTCTAGTCAAGGCTATGGTTTTTCCTGTGGTCATGTATGGATGTGAGAGTTGGACTGTGAAGAAGGCTAAGCGCTGAAAAATTGATGCTTTTGAACTGTGGTGTTGGAGAAGACTCTTGAGAGTCCCTTGGACTGCAAGGAGATCAGCCCTGGGATTTTTTTTGGAGGGAACGATGCTGAAACTGAAACTCCAGTACTTTGGCCACCTCACGTGAAGAGTTGACTCATTGGAAAGGACTCTGATGCTGGGAGGGATTGGGGGCAGGAGGAGAAGGGGACGACAGAGGATGAGATGGCTGGATGGCATCACTGACTCCATGGACGTGAGTCTGAGTGAACTCCGGGAGTTGGTGTTGGACAGGGGGGCCTGGCATGCTGCAATTCATGGGGTCGCAAAGAGTCAGACAGGACTGAGCGACTAAACTGAAGTGAACTGAATATTTTTTGTCAGGACTGAATATTAGAATTTCAATGTTAAGTATTCTCCACTAGAAAGCAACTGCTTTTATTTTTGTTTTTGATTTCTTCTAAGGAGAAGTATAGTCACATTTTTCCTTCCCAGGGAGAGGTGTTTCAGGCAGAATGGTGCTTCAGGTGTGACATTCCTCAGTCTGGCAACTCAGAACCAAATGTGTCCCCCACCCTGGGTTTTTTCCTCTAATGGTTCAGATAATGACAGATTGCCTTTCTCACAAGCAAGTGCCTCCAAAACTATCGGTTCACATACGATGTTTATAGAAGTGTCATATTTCTCCAAGACAATCCTTTCCCTATGGATTTCAATTTCTTTATATATTCAAATCTCAAATTGATTTAGGAAAGTTGTTAGGATACTTGACATATTTTTAAAATATTTATTTATTTGACTGCACCAGGTCTTAGCTGTGGCATGTGGGATCAAATTCACTGACCAGGGATTGAAGCTGGAACCTCTGTATTGGGAGCCCAGAATCTTAGCCACTGGACCACCAGGGGAGTCCCAAACACTGGATATGTTTTGAAGAAAAGCAACTGAAAGACCTCTTCTTTCTTCCACTTATCTGGGAATTTGATCTCTGTAGAGTCACTTTTGGCACAGGGTGCAGTTTTTAAGTGCAGTCATTTTTGCTTCTCTTGTACACAAGCTCCCTTACCTTGCTTTTTCTATCACTAGAGCTGCTTCTACTGACCTTACCTCCAACTCCTCGAGCCCACCTTCAAATAGTCCTCAAAAACTACTATGGTTTAATTTCTGGCTATTGTAAGTTTGAGAAATAAGACCTGTACCTATTTTAATTTTTAAATTACCAGATAGATTAAACAGTTTATTCTTCCTAGTTTTGGTTTATATATTTTGGAATGATTAACATTTGTGTACTTCACATGTGTCTCTCACTCCATGGTACATATTTCATACATTAACTTCTTTAATCTGTTAAACTTTCGTTGGAGAGAGGTACTATTATTAACCCCATTTTGCAAATAATGGAACTGAACAGAGCTTGTGTTAAATCAATTTCTATATGACTCTGAAGTCTCTGTTCTCAACTAGTGTAGTATATACTGCTTGAAATTTTTTAGGGATACAGCAAAAAAGCTATTTCAAATCCCCAGGAATTGTTATTTTCATTGAGAGGTTAGATGCTCTCTCATAGGCTCACCTAGCTTGAAATTCAAATTCTTCTTACCAGTGCTTTGTTATCATTTTGAAAGGGATGGAGAAGCAAAATAAGAAGTGAAGACATTTGCTTGTTCTCTCCCTTTCGTATCTCCCATGATTCCTATGGTTTCAAGAAGTACAACTATCCCATAAGGACGTCTGCTTTCGTTAGAAAGAATAAGAACGTTGAGACTTGTTTTCCTGACACCAATCCCTGCTTCCATTCTTTTGTTTCTGACTCTGTTATTGTTTTTGTATAATTTTCCTTTTTCATCATTTCCACTTATAAAATACCATCTGCAGACCCTTTTTTCTGGGTGTGCTATGCAAGACTATAAGTGTAAGCATATAAACAAATTGTGCATTGAGGGCAGCATGATCTGATGAGTAGAGCTTTTTTAAATTACTTTTCTGAGGTATGATTGATCAAAAGTTGTACATATTTAATGTGTACAACTTTTTTGTTTTCTAATGTGTACTATTTGATGAGTTTGGTGATAAGTACATATCTGTTTAGACATAGTCATCCATTATCTCCAAAAGTTTCTTCTCATTCTCATTATTAGCATTATTTGTTTTTGTAATAAGAACTCTTACCATAAACCTGCCCTTTAAACAAAGTGTTAAGTGTACACTACAGCACTGCATGAAATTTTTGAAAATCACAAAAGCTGGATGCTGGCTCTCTTGCCAATAGCATCACTGTTAAGAATTTACTTTTACTGAGTGCATTGTATCTGCCATGCACTGTTTCAAACTCTGTATTTTTTTTATGATTCAATACTAAAGAAAATCCAAGAAGGAGGATAAAATTATTATTGCCAAATTACAGATTAAAAACAAGAGACTCAGAGAGGGAATGCAACATACTCAAATTTATACAGGTAACAAATGATGGATCAATCTCCCAAGTTTTGCTGAATCATCTTATATCCTTATACCTAGCTCTCTTTTGGTAAAAGTAGTGAGTTTCACTAAATGATTTCGAAGGTCCTGTCTATTTTTAAAGTTCTGTGATCTCTTTCCATGGAAGCCTTATTTTAATGTCAGGAAAATGAACTGCTGCATCTGTATTGATTTACAAATCCATTTTCTTCCTCTGACATTTTCTCTTCTGAGAGGATTTAGCACTAACCTGTGTAATTTTATCCTTGTAGTTGCCTAATTTTATAAGCAGAACATTCAAGTTAGTGAATTTATTAAAATTTGTAAAATTAAAACAGTTTAATTTTCTTTCTACAATTCCCAGCACCAAGTATAACAGCTGGTCCACAGTAGGTTCCCATGAAATGTTAAATTTTGAATACGTTCTTGTGTTTATGTGAATATTATTTGCATGTGTTTTGTTCCCTGGATTATAAATTCACTGAGAATATTAGACTGATAGTTGAGTTGGAAATAGGGCAACAATTAGATCTAATTTGTCCAAGTTAATTTTGAACTACCAAACAGCAGCCCATGTTTCACCTTCAGTCCAAGGTCCTAAAAAGAAAAAGCATGCCTTGTTTTCTCTGTATTTTAGCATTTTGTATACCCAGGGCAATGGCACCCCACTCCAGTACTCTTGCCTGGAAAATCCCATGGTTAGAGGAGATGGTAGGCTGCAGTCCATGGGGTCGCTAAGAGTCGGACACGACTGAGCGACTTCACTTTCACTTTTCACTTTCATGCATTGGAGAAGGGAATGGCAACCCACTCCAGTATTCTTGCTTGGAGAATCCCAGGGACGGGGGAGCCTGGTGGGCTGCCATCTATGGGGTCGCACAGAGTCGGACACGACTGAAGCGACTTAGCAGCAGCAGCAGCAGCATACCCAGGCCATTTGGGAGTCTTGCTGCCTCTATTCACTTTTGCAGATGGAGATGTTAATCTCTTTTGAGCAGATGACCTATTCATTTTCCACATTCTGAATATTTTACAATTTGTCATGTCGTTTATGAGGGAGCAAGGAATGAGCATGAGATGGAAGGGAATTATTCATGGAGCTACTCACTCTAGCTTTTGTGTGCTGTGTGCATGCTAAGTCGCTTCAGTCATGTCTGACTCTGTGACCTTGTGGACTGTAGCCCACCAGGCTCTTCTGTCAATGGGATTCTTCAGAGAAACATACTGGATTGGGTTGCCATGTCCTCCTCCAAGGGATCCTCCTAACCCAAGGACTGACCCCAAGTCTCATATGTCTTCTGCACTGGCTGGCAGGTTCTTTACCACTAGGGCCAACTTGGACGGCCCCTAGTCTTTGTGTGTGTGTGTGTTAGTCACTCAGTTGTGTTTGACTCTTTGAGACCCCATGGACTATAGCCTAGAAGTCTACTCTGTCCATGGAATTCTCCAGGCAAGAACACTGGAGTGGGTAACCATTCCCTTCTTCAAGAGATCTTCCCGACCCAGGGATCTAACCTTTGTGTCCTGCATTGCAGACAGATTCTTTACTGCTGAGCCCCTGGGGAAGCCCTTGAACCACCAAAGAATCCCAGTTATTAAGATGACCAAACCATTTAACCTAGTTTTAAAGACAGTATTAAGGAGAACTAACATGAATCAAAAGAGTTCATTTTCCTTAGCAAAAGAGTTGTGTTTTCACATAAATTGTTAATGTTCTACAGTGTTTTCATGTATAATTTTGAATTTTCCGTTTCCCCTCCCCAGTTTGGCTATCACTTACTGCCAAGAAGAATCATTATTTTAAAGTTTGCATGTTCTGTATTTTTCCCTTCCTGCTGTTTAGTCTTTGTGAACTAAGAAGTTTTAAAATAAAATTCATATTTGATTTTATTAAGCCCTCATTTCTCATAAACCCTGTTTTGCCTATTTTAATTTTCATGGATTAAAATATTAATAGATAAGCATAAAACTTCAGAGTACAATTTCCCATTGTATTTTTAAAGGTGACTTTTTTTTTTCAGGTAATGAATTAGAAGTCCTTGTTCCTCATCTTTTAGGTCAAAAAATGTTTATGAGGCCTATTTTTAAATGTTTAGTGGATCTGATATAACCAACCCATTAAGATAGAAAGATGTTCACTATTTTTATTATCATTATCTTTTAATATTAATTGAACTAAGGCCTGGTATTTAATTCTGTCACCTCATCTTTGAGTCATCATTCTTCTAATATAGAGGTTATCAAAGTGATGGCTATCTAGTGATAATTAGAACATTATTTTTTGTTTTTTTTCCAGCTATTCACTCCCAAGAAATTAAATATGAAGACACTTAAAAGAAATCATGTTGATTATTCGTGAGGAATGAGAGGGAAAAGGAAGGAAAGTAGGAAAGAAGGGAGAAAGGAAGGAGTAACAGCGGAAGATGAAACATTCTAAGAGGAGTCTGGCTCCTGGAATAGTGGATGTTATTTCTTCTTGTTCAGTCTGATAGCAATATGAATGCTTGCTGTGCAGACCTCCACGGCATACTCTAGCCCTGCCTATAGTGGCATAGTTTGGATTTTTCATCTTTTAAACTGATGAGTTCAAAGAGAAATGGATAAGATGATGTGGTTATTTGCTCATTTCTGGCCTAGAGATACTTGATTAGCTGATAGCTGATAGCATGATATTTATTCCTTTTACATTTCTGTATATTTCTACTTGTATCTGTGGTATGACTCTTTATGAATTAATATGCAAATGTTAATGCCATGTTAATGCCATAGATGATGATCTGGAATCCCACGTATAACCAAACACTTACATACACATATACACACATATCTCACCCACCTTGGCTTTGTGATTGAATTTTAGAAATTATTAAGGGATTTCAGTATTATCTAGGGTAGACTTTTCACTACACAAACTTAATAAAAGATATCAAAGAGGTTTTATAATCTGTACAAAATTATGAATTAATCATGCTCATTTGTGAATATAAATGTATACCAGACAGTATACCAGATTGTGATGTATGGGTTTCTTTATTAATAAAAAATCCACAAACAAATATTTCCAATTAGAAGAGTTCTTATGTGGAAAAGACAGTTAAAGTTTTAAACTATAGGAAGAGTAGAGGAAAGCACTTAACAGTTATTTCAACAACTTCTGGGCCAGTAATTTTATATGTGTATTTTATTCAGTGCTCATAATAACTCTATATGGCAAGTATTATGCTCAATTAATAAATGACAGAATTATTGTTCTGAGAAATTAAAAATCTTGCCAAACCAAACCCCAATTGAAAGTTCATTTTTTATTTAATAAAACCTTTAGAATTTAAAACATAGGAAAAAATACATTGGTGTATAGCTTTTATATTTTCCCACAATTCTTTATTATCCAAAGGTCATTATATATATATATATATTTTTTTTTTTTTTTAATTTACTTCTGGTGGTCTCTATACTCTGTGCAGAAGACAGAAAAAGACCTTCTGTTCCTTGGCGCTTACCAGATGCTACTGTCATTCATGGAAGTATGCAATATATAATAGAAGGTGTATAAGTGATCCAATAATTTAAAAGTGATTCAAATAATCACTCTTTGTTCTTAAATCATCAGTGATTTTCATAGAAGAGATGGTTTTTTCCTGACTATGAGTGATTGGGCAAATGATGCTTCATGAGAAGGGAGGGCATGAGTCAATTAGCAGGGAAAAGGTGGCTCAGTGGTAAAGAATTTGCCTGCCAACACAGGAGACAGGTTTGATCCTGGAATGGGAAGATTCACTGGCAGAGGAAATGATAACCCACTCTAGTATTCTTGCCTGGAGAATCCCATGGACAGAGGAGCCTGGGAGGTTACAGTCCACGTGGTAGCAAAGAGTCAGACACAACTGAACATCTAAGCACACATGTACGAAAGCAGAGAACATACTTAATAGTATAGTCTGACCAAAGTGTTTCTATTGTCAAAAAAGTATATTGCAAAGCTCTTCTGGATGGATAGGTTAAGATCATATTCCAGGGGTCTTTGATGCCGTGGTAAGAATTATCTTATCCAGAATGCAATGCAAAGACAGAAATTTGATGATAAGTTGCAGTTTAACCTGATCAGAAGTGGTTTGAAACCTTTTTATAACACTTAACAGTTGTACTATACTAATCTAATTACTCAATGTTTTTAAGGCTTGATTTCCTCATCTGTAAAATGTAGAATGAAATGCCTCATATTAGTCACCCTTTTCCATAACAATGCTAAGTTACAAACCTCCCCAACCTGATAACTTACATTCATAAGTATTTGTTCTCATGCTCACAATATGCGGATGGACTGTGTATCATTTGGTTTGGCATGGTCTCCATGGAGCAACTCTGCCTTGGATGCTTGTTGGATTCAGCTCCACTCCACATGTGTTTGTTCTGGAGATCAGAATGAAGGGTGACAGTTATTAGTACTGCATAAGGATCTCTTGGGAGAAGATTCAAGACAGGTAAATACAGATAGGAAGAATTTGGGGGAGGCTTTTGGGACCAATATCTGTGAGAGTAAGTGGTAAACAAGATGGGCAGGAGAAAGAGCAGATCCCAATTATGTTGCAACCAAAGTCACAGCTAGTTTCACTGGATGCTCTAGAGCTAAGATCATGTATCAGAGTAGCACAGCTTGCATGGATATTGACATCAATTTAGATCCTGTATCCAATAAGTCCCTTGAATTATCTGGGTATATTCTACTTTTACAAATGTGTAGTTACTGTTTCAAATCTTCTAAGAAAAGATTGGGGGAATTATTACAGTATTCCTTTGCTGTGTGGTTGGAGTGTCCTTCCTCCCTGGAGCCTGGTGAGTTCAGTATTTGTGTATCAGGACCAAAATCTGACTCAAGTCTGGAACCAGAAACAGTGTTGTGATATTCCCTGGGGCAACTGTTCTCTGGCTCTTAAACTCCCCTCCTTGATTGTTTATGATTGCGTAGGTTCAGCAATGCCAGTGATGGCTCTCTATTTAATTCACTCTGATGAAAACTTAGCTCTATGAACTATCCTCACAATTCTCAGGGGATCAAGCACCCTTGATGGTTTTCACCATCTTGCTACTCATTTTGATAATTGAGCTCATGTTATTTCTGACAAGTAAGCACTGTTACCTGCCCTGTATTGTTTGGGGGGGGGGGATCCTTTTATATTAATATCCATTGTTCCCAGTAGTCTGGTTGAATAATGGCATATGGTTTACTATGAGACCTGGCCTACAGGGATCACATAACTGAATTTGGAGATGATGAACCTCTCACTAGCACACCTCTTATTGCTTTCACAAATAATATATCCTCTGGGCCCTATCATTAAATACTCTTCTCTGGTTTTAGGTGAAACACCCACATTAAAGTGTCCACTTTTCTGAGCCTTGTATTTCTTTATTCCTCTATTAACCATGACAATGTTAGATTTCTACCTCTCTTAAGGTGGCCCAGTGCTTTTTCCACACTTCGGGTAGCCATCTTTCAGTACACCTACACCATCTCCATGGAGAAGGCAATGGCACCCCACTCCAGTACTCTTGCCTGGAAAATCCCATGGACGGAGGAGCCTGGTAGGCTGCAGTCCATGGGGTCGCTAGGAGTCGGACACGACTGAGCGACTTCACTTTCACTTTTCACTTTCATGCATTGGAGAAGGCAATGGCAACCCACTCCAGTGTTCTTGCCTGGAGAATCCCAGGGACGGGGGAGCCTGGTGGGCTTCCATCTATGGAGTCGCACAGAGTTGGACACGACTGAAGCGACTTAGCAGCAGCAGCAGCAGCAGCATACCATCTCCAAGACTTCACAGGGTATTAATTTATATCATGAGAGAGTGCTCCCATATCCATATACTCTCTTTTATAACCAATATTCCTTGATCTAGCACCCTGAAATTTCAGTCCATGTATATTTTTGTATCTTTTATGAAACTTGTTGGATAAATCCTGTAACTCCTTCTGGATATAGTCCCTTTCCTTTACTTATAGGCCTGGTTTCCCCAGCTGGGTTATCTTTTGACTTTATATTAATGATTGACTTAGTGACTAAGGGGAGAGGTGGAAAGGAACAGATTCTAAGTACATTTTAACTTGTAGAGAACAGATCTTGGAATTGTTTTCAGTCAATGGAGAGTGAAAAATAGAGAGAGAGAGAATGTGATAACCCTTAGTAACAATGGGCTGCTTTTGCAAACTCCTGGGGTTTCACAGGAATATAAAGTTTCAGTCTTTTAGCTGAAACAACCCAGATGTCAGAATTCATTCTTTCCCAATTATCACCTTGACTTTGACATCATAGACCTGCCTTGGTTGTAATTTCAGTTTTCTCTTGTGCATGCCTACTCTTATCACTAATTTCCACAACTCAACATTTTCTGACAATTCACTGTAGGAGGTAAGAATCTTGTTGACTTTCACACTTAATTTAATAACCTAGTAATAACTATCAGCTTTTTAATTATCTTCTCTCCAGAGCATGAATCTAGCTTAGCAATAGCCACCAGATTCCATTTTCTTCAGAGTCACTATTTCCCCCCAAATTCCTAAAATACCTGATACACTGTATTAGCTAATGTATTGTCTTCCATAGTTGTGCCGGCCCAGTTCATCATCACCAAAGATAGTTTTAACAATTATCCTGCTACCATGTTCTAAGGGTACTTTATGCTTTCCCCACTACCATTTATGGGGCTTCCTTGGTGGCTCAGCAGTAATGAATCCACCTGCCAAGGCAGGAGATGTGGGTTTGATCCCTGAGTTGGGAAGATCTCCTGGAGAAGGAAAAGGCAAACCTCTCCAGTATCCTTGCCTGGAGAATCCCATGGACAGAGGAGCCTGGTGGACTACAGTCCATGGGGTCACAAAAGTGTTGGATGTGACTTAGCAACTAAAAAAAAAAAAAAAAAAAAAAGCCAACATTTATAAGTTACTCAGCTCCAAAATCCCATTTTAGTTTCTTGGACCATCCTCGGCACCAGCTATCATACTTGGATTCTTAGTAGGCATTCTCTGAGCTGGGGGCTAGAAGGTAGAAAATAAGACTAGATAGCAAACGAATTTGAGCTGTGAGGTATCCCCAACACGGGTTTCCAGTGACCTAATGGGAAACTCCTGAGCTCTTGAGCTGGAAAGACCCATGTTGATGGAACTAGGTCTTTTCACCTCTGGGTTGATCAATCGTTAAATAAGCTCAGCCCCAGAGGAAAAAATAACCCTGGGAAAATAATTTTCTTTGACTGAGGGCAAGTCTGAAAGAGGGCTGACAGCTCAGGCACATTTCTGGAAGGAACCCCAGCACCTGGGCAATGATAAACCTTTGAGGTTATTTCTGATGGGATGTCTGGCAGCAGCATACCATGGCATCTACCACCATCACTCTTGCCACTATCTTTCATTCTAGCTCAGAAATCACCCCATTCATTTCTGACTTTCCTAATGGTCACTCCAATAAGAAGCTCTAGCAAAGGTCACCTGTGCCTCCTTATGGCTGTTCTGGCCAAAAACACTGGCTGAATTATTTCCTCGGTCTAAGCCCCCTCGCCCATCTTGGCAGCAGAACATACAAGTTGGGGAGAAGACAGCTCGGCTCCATATAGAGAAGGGAATCCATCTTTATTGTAAATCATTCCCTCATAGCACATTATGCAGCTTTGGTCTTAGCCTCACCACATTTTATTGCATTCTTTTGCATATGTATCTGTTCCCCACTAAAGATTAAAATTCTTGAAGACAGACTTACTCATATTTGTATTCTCATCAACTATTACACTTGTTAATATATATTATGCTAGCTCTCTTCCCCCTTGCCTCCATGGTAAGAGTAGCCCAGAATGAGAACCTCCGGATGAACACCAATGAAGATGTTACCATGGTAGATCAAGTAACAAAAATTAAGGCTAAACTAGAATGTGACAATGGGGACGGAAAAAGCAATATATTTGAAAGATAAAACAGAACTGATGTGATGGAATTTTATAGTAGATTCTCTATGACAGTTTAGGGAAAATATAGTGGGAACAATAATGATGTTAAGAATGCAGAAGATGCAGGAAGACTGTTTTGGTAGGAAACGAAAATGATGGGCGCCTTTATAGCCACTTAATTTGAAGGCAATTGAAGGTCTCAATTTGGAAATATATAGAAATCTATTGGAAATGTGAGACTGGGCATTGGAAGGTAGAGAAATCAACACCAAAAATGTACATCCAGAAGTTATATGAATAAAGCATATAATGGAAACCACTGGAGTCTGTTCAGTTGCCTGAAAGAGCTTTGGAGAATACAAAGGAGAAAACCATTAGCTGAACTTGGGTAACACCTGCATTTGAAGACATATTAAAAAAGAGGATACCAAGAAGGAAAGGATGATGAGGTGAGAATAAAGCAAATGCAGATGCTGTTATTAGGAGCACTTCAAGAGGATGAATCAGTAGAAGTAGCAAGGTTACCAGAACATCAAAGAGAATGAGGAAAATAATTAAGGGAACACTGAACTCAGCAACTATTTATCCTAATTCCATTAACAAATATTTTTGAGCATTTGTTTTGTTTCATACCTTGTGACAGGCATCTGCAGATGAAGCAGAAAACAAGGCTGATACAGTTTAATTCCTCTGGAAACACAAGCATTCTTGAGAAAGTAGTTTCATTAGAGTGCTGGGAACTAAAAAGACATAATTAGTCTCACAGACAACCCTTGTGGACTAGAGAGGTCAGGTGTCTTTCTCAGCTTCTATTATCTGAATTTTGCTACTTTTTTTCCCTTAATGGATGTCGTCAGGCAGTATTCACATGTTTTACAAATGAAGATATTAGCACTGAGAAATTAAGGATCTTGCCCAAATTATAAAGTTAGGTAGTAACAAAGCTAGGAAAAAATTTTGATTCCATTTCTTCCTTTCTGTTTTATTTTTGCTGTGCAAGTCTGAATATTTATTGGAATTTGAAGCAATTGTTTGGAACTTAGAGGTAAGGATATCATCATTATGTCCTTATTTTGGTTACAAATGAAACGTAAGAAAATAATATCCATTCACTGTGCTGGGCACTGAGATTTAGAGATGAGCAAAGCAAAACAGTCTGTGCATTCACCGATAATACAGTGAAGTGTGGGAGAAAGGGGAAAAAATTCTCAAGTGAAAAAAAAAATCTGCTGGAGACCTATGAATAAAAAAATAAAGATTAATATTTTATTATTATTTAATCATTTTATACAAATGTCTGCTAACCCATGCTCTTTTCTATTTAGTCAAGCAATTTATAGAAAAGTTACTTTCTGGACTCATTAAGGTATTAATTTTAAGGCAGTATATTTCCTTACTGATGATTTATCCTGATGTATGCAAGTTCACATAGAATTCTTTGTCCTTATACAGGCTTTACAGCATGTAAGTTCAAACTAAAAATGGATCTTACTTCCTACTTTCCTCTATTGGTCCAGAATAGCATAATTTGCATTCTGATGAACTAATAATGTAATATGGGGGCTCAGTCTCTTCAGTCATGTCTGACTCTTTGCAACCCTATGGACTGTAGCCCGCCAGGCTCCTCTGTCCATGGAATTCTCCAGGCAAGAATACTGGGGTGGGTTGCCATGCCCTCCTCCAGGGGATCTTCCCGACCTAGGGATCGAACCTGGGATTGTCTTCTGCATTGCAGATGTTCTTTGTTGCCTGGAATTCCTTTGCAGGAACAGTTTCCTGCATTGCAGGAATTCTTTACTCCTGAGCCACTGTGGAAGCCTTAATAATGTAATATAATATAATATAATGATAACCATATATTTCTCTATTATAGATAATATAAAATTTTATATAATTTATTCATGTTTGTAAAATACATATTTTATATCATTTATATAATGTATATAATGTGTATATAATTTATAGAATGTTATATAATAATATTACTATTAATTATAATAATTATGAGCTCAGGCTTTTAATTCATGCATTCAAACACTACTTGTCTTCTGCTTGCCACTAACTTCCTAAATTCTAGGAAATACAAAAAAGACTAAGTCCCAGGCTTTCCTCTGGAAGAGCTCTCAGCCTCAAGAATATCAGAATATGAGGAATTCCACATAAGTGTATTTCCCAGAGAAGTGACATTTACTCTATTGTGGATCAAATTAACACAAACAAAAATAATAATAATTTTAAGAAGAACTGTTTCTAAGAGGCATTACTTTTCACTGAGTGCATCCTGAATATAACAAATCATATGACTCTCAGTCATCTTTAGCCGCATCACCTAGAACTCATAGTGTAAAGCACTGTCTGAGGGCTTCAGAGGCAACCAAAGTATGGAAGTTGCTTGTACCTTCCATGAGTAACCCCCATCTGTTGGATCTTTATTTAGGTTTTTGTTTTTCAAAAGCTGTCTAGTTATTCAGTCTTTTTTTATTTGATAAAGTAGGAAATAGACACAAAGAAAAGAAGTGACTTTCCAAAATCAAGGTCCTTTGACTATATCAAAGTTAAATTCCAGTTTTATTTTTTCCTGTCCCTGTTTTCATTATATAAGTCTAGTCATTTATCTCATAAACTTCTATTGGACTTTTGTAGGGAAACTCTTCATTTGGGTAAGGATGCTTATCTACTTACCAGGTCAGGGTAATGTTTGAAGGTTTTATTGGTAAGAGTCACAAAAAAGTCAATAAGTATTTAAAATAAAAGCAGACTTTACTTAGTTTTAGTGAACTCAAATCCCCAGGATAGGAAATTCTTAGGGATTGGCTGAAGCTATTAACCTTTGCTTTATTGACTACACCAAAGCCTTTGACTATGTGGATCACAACAAACTGGAAAATTCTTAAAGAGATGGGAATATCAGACCACCTGACCTGCCTCTTGAGAAATCTGTATGCAGTTTCAAGAAGCAACAGTTAGAACTGGTCATGGAACAACAGACTGGTTCCAAATTGGGAACAGAGTTCCAAACTGGGAAAGGAGTACATCAAGGCTGTATATTGTCACCCTGCTTATTTAACTTATATCCAGAGTATATCATGAGAAATGCCAGGCTGGATGAAGCACAAGCTGGAATCAAAATGGCCAGGAGAAATATCAATAACCTCAGATATGCAGATGACTCCACCATTATGGTAGAAAGGGAAGAAAAACTAAAGAGCCTCTTGATGAAAGTGAAAGTGGAGAGTGAAAATGTTGGCTTAAAACTCAGCATTCAGAAAACTAAGATCATGGCATGTGGTCCCATCACTTCATGGCAAATAGATGGGGAAACATTGGAAAAAGTGAGAGACTTTATTTTCTTGGGCTCCAAAATCACTGCAGATGATGACCGCAGCCTTGAAATAAAAGACATTTGCTCCTTGGAAGGAAAATTATGACCAAACTAGACAGCATATTAAAAAGCAGAGACATTACTTTATCAACAAAGGTCCATCTAGTAAAAGCTATGGTTTTTCCTGTAGTCATGTATGGGTGTGAGAGTTGGACTATAAAGAAAGCTGAGTGCCAAAGAATTGATGCTTTTGAATTGTGATGTTGGAGAAGACTCTTGAGAGTCCCTTGGGCTACAAGGAGATCCAACCAGTCCATACTAAAGGAAATCAGTCCTGAATACTCATTGGAAGGACTGATGTTGAAGCTGAAACTCCAATACTTTGGTCACTTGATGCAAAGAACCGACTCATTGCAAAAGACCCTGATTTGGGAAAGATTGAAAGGAGGAGGAGAAGGGGATGACAGAGGATGAGATGGTTGGATGGCATCACCGACTCAATGGACATGAATTTGTGTAGGCTCCAGGAGTTGGTGATGGATAGGGAGGCCTATGGTGTTGCAGTCCATGGGGTTGCAGAGCTGGACACAGCTGAGCAACTGAACTGACTAACTAAAGCTATTAACAGCCAGAAGATGGTGGTAGGGCTGATGAATGTTGTCATTTAAACTAATAAGACAGGTGTTCCCTCAAATCCATTTTATCTGGTCAGATCCTTACAGACTTCAGACCATGGTCTGTTCCAGTGGAAACAGTACTACTTTCTATGGACAGATGAAGAAACAAATTAGAACATAAACTGCTCAACCTTTGGGACCTAAGCTTCCAGCCTTCCCCTTGGTTCAATAACTTACTTGTAATAAGGACCCTTCCCAGGTTACAGTTGTTGAAGAAATAGGTGTGCTATTTCTAGAGCAACAGTTTCTACCTAACCAGCTATCCTTGGCAAAGCATGCTAACATATATTATCTTGTGACTGATAAATAATTCATATAATGTCTCATATTATTCAGGGTATTTCTGTGAGAAACTGACACCGCTCCATTCACTGAAATCATAATAATTCTTGCTCTTACTACACTTCAATCAATACAGCCAGGCTGAATATTTCTGTAAAGATTACTTTCCCCCCAAATTTAAATAGATAGAGAGCCACAGTAAGTCATTTAAGAATTATTCTCTTGATGAATTTCTTGCTTAACCAATATATTGTGAAAAATTCATGAGTGGCACAAATATCTAGAAACCCATAGTGAGAACTGATGTGTTAGTGCCATTATTTCAGGACTTTCTTATGATAACAGTCATTTTAGGCAAACAAAGAGGGAGATGATTCTATCACTAGAATGAGGGCATAGGCTTACAGAGTGACCTGATACATTTTAGAGGGAATAGACTAAATGAATACTTGTAGAAACAGAAGCAGAGGCCAAAAGAATTTAATGACCTAGATTGCTCTGCACTGTTTTGAATACCTGATAACGGTATTAAATGTAATAGACCACATTAAGATAACATTTAAAGAACCTACTCTGAGCTACTGAATTAAACAAATAAAAGAATGTTTTCCAAAGCTCCCCACTTCCCACACACAATCATTAGAAGACATCGAAACACTCTTTATTTTCTTAATCTCTAATGCAACCCAGGTTTCAACATTCTAGAGGGAAACTTGCATTTTCACTTTATAGATGGAGTAGTACAATTACTTACTGATTATTCTGGCAAAATAAATCTCTTACAGATTTCAAATTAAGAAATTCTTCAAACTCCTCATACTTAGAGTTAATTTAGTTTGTGTGCAGCTAAGTCACTTCAGTCGTGTGTGACTCTTTGTGATCCTATCGACTGTAGCCCTCCAGGCTCCTCTGTCCATGGGATTCTCCTGGCGAGAATACTGAACTGGGTTGCCATGCCCTCATTTGGGGGATCTTCCTGATCTAGAAATCGAACCTGTCTCTTAAGTCTCCTGCATTGGTAGGCGGGTTCTTTACCACTAGCACCATCTAGGAAACCTGGAAGTGTTAGTCACTCAGTTATGTCTGACTCTTTGTGACCCCATAGTTTGAAGATCTGAAACTGAGAAGAAGAAATTATTTGGTTTTAATTTCTTTTTAATTTACCTTTGTCATAGATATATCAACACCAGTAATATGTCATTGGATTGCCAGGTGACTCAGTAGTAAAGAATCTGCCAAACATATGACTAAGGTATTCCATAAACATTTATCAGTGCCAAATCTGATCTGATACTGTGGATTTAGAAAGACAAAGCAGATAAATCTTTGCCTTTTTGGAGATTACATTTCAGTGAAATCTCCCATTTGTCCTTTTGAGATTTAAGAAGCTTTCCCCCTCTGTCTTTTTGCATCATTTTAATTTCCATAAAGGATGATTGAACAGGAATTATTAGTAACAGTTTTTACAAATTATGAGGACAAAGCTTAGTTAACTGAATCTCCCCAAATCATGCACATGACAGAAAGCACAGTATTTCTCCCTAAACCTACATAATTTTAAATAATAAACTAATTCTGAGCAACATAAACATTTTTTCTTTCTGCTGTGAAGTCTTAGTATGCACATTGAGAATAGAATGTGATACTCAGAAGCAGAAGATGAGGTCTGCCCTTAGGTATGATAGTGAGTCTTATCTGTTAATGACCATGATTTATTCTACTAATAAGCATAATTAAGTGGCTCTTTCCTAAGCACCTCAGACTACACATGTGACTGAGTAGCAGTTGGAAAATGTGACAGAATCAAGCAGAACCCTGCATGCTCCTTTGCAAGTATAAAGGTCCATCCATGTCTCTTGCCTCTTGTTTATAGAAAAGCTGCAGTCTTGCAAGCCTCACTGAGTCACAAAAGAGCAGGCTTAAAGAGTCTTAATAGACTTAATAGAGTCACAGACTCAGCATCTGATGCACATTCCTGAGTTGTTTTACAGATAGTTGTAACTGATACTTCAGGGAATGGGCTGATTGCATAATGACCAGACTGCAGCCATGACATAAACTGCTGTATTTTGAGAGATACTGAGTGTATGGCTAGCACAATTCTAAGAAATGGCCTTAAGAGAATGGGATTAACACTACTGTCCATCATAATTTGTATTTTTGTGGGCATCAAAAATAATTGTAACTTGTTCTGCCTGTGCATGTAAATGGGTAGGTACAACTGTCAGCAGAGAGATACTGAAGACCCATGTAGACATCTTCCACTCTAAGAATATGGCAGCCTATGTTAACACGAAGACAAACCTTCACCCAAGATCCCATAAAGATAGAATAATGTTCTGACAGTAGGGATCTATAAGCAGCTAGCTCTCTGCAGGAGGCTCCCCTGTCTTGGCACTAACCTTAAACCAGGTACCCCTATGCTCTATGCATTTCTAGCCCTAGCATACCTTTCAAACCTTTTGATCATATAACTAATAGAAAAGATTCTATTAACTACGAATTGCAGCAACACAATTTATGATTGTTTACTAATGAAAATTTAATGAGAGTAGACACTTTTTATGTCTGTGATTGCATTCTTAGTGACTATGTGAAGTCACTCAGTCATGTCTGACTCTTTGCGACTCCATGGACTGTAGCCCACCAGGCTTCTCCATCCATGGGGTTTTCCAGGCAAGAATACTGGAGTGGGTTGCCATTTCCTTCTCCGGGGGATCTTCCCCACCCAGGGATCGAACCCAGGTCCTCCGCATTGCAGGCAGACGCTTTACCCTCTGAGCCACCAGGGAAGGTCTTAAGAGTGCTGTAAACAAAATAGTTGCTTAATAATTATTTATTAAATTAGCAATGGGCACATCATAGGGTTAAATATATGGAAGTAAAATATTTTTAGATGACAGGCTATGAGACAGATATGTATTTAAGTCTGTTATGGCTATGATGATATTTTTGACTTATATTTCCACATGTCTGTGATTACATTCTTAGTGCCTAAAAGTTATCAGTAGTATAGCCACATACAAGCCGTTCAGCAATATGTTTTTATTCTGTTCCCTAGAGGTGCTTTCAACTAATGTGTATATAAATGAACTGTTAGAAGTTTCAGGCTTTAGGGCTTAAAGGAATACGTGTTTATCAAATCTAATCAAATATTTTGTACATTTGGAAACTGAGACAAAGTGACACATTTTACCCAAGATTATAGTTCTCACAAGATCCTACACTAAAATCTCTTCTTTTCACTGAATTTGGTTCAATGAATTCTCTACTACCTAAGTATTTGATAAAGGGATGTAAAAAAAGATTTAGAAGAATTAAATTTACTACCATCTAAATGTAAGTGCTGCAAGATATCAATGTGAACATGAGCCAGCATGCTTTTTCTTCTCCACCTTCCATTTATTTAGTTTTCTACATCCATCAGAATGGGACCTAAATGTATATAAAGTAGAACTAAATAAAAAATTAAATTGCAACTCTTTGTACATTTGATTCTATACCTGTGAAAACATAAGAGACAATGCTTATGAAGAATAGGATTTGATGGAGACAGATTTATTTAGCAAGAAAAAAAAAATCTCATCAGTAAGATGAGATTTCAAAATGCCTGAGGCTTAGAAGTGCTAAATTTAAATGTTGGATATGGCTAGATTGTAAAAGAAAAAACAGTGATCAGAGGATTAATATGTAATGTTTAGAACTTCACATAGCATGCTTTAACTAATGCAGAGGATATGCAGTTTAAACTCTGAGGCATGACCTCTCTCTATCCTCTGAGCATTCAATGGCTCCTACTCATGTTTTACTCAGAAAGTTTCCATCAGTTTTCCCCAGCTTTAGAGTTCTGCATTATTCATGAATGTGTTCTTTCTGTTTTGCAGGAAAATAGGACATTTTAGATGTCAAGTCTCCCAGTCTAACACTTCCCCATCTATAAATGATAGTACTCACTAAAGTGGAAAAATATTAGAAAAATAAATCCTTTTATGTTGGATGGTATTTAGGTAGTTGGCCAGGAAAAGAGGATGCATGTGTTTTCCAAATGCTACTGTTTTCTCAAGGATGCAAGAGAAACGGATGTTTTCCCACCACCACCTACTGCTGGTTTGATAATATTCTCTGATGCACCAGATGGTGGAAAACAAAGTTGCTCTTCTACAGCTCTTTTGGTGGAACAGTTATTTATGGGCCAGTGGGATCCATTTATCCTTTTTTATTATAGCATTTCATCCTTGCAGACAATAAATCCAAATAACATGATCCTGGTAAGTCAATAAAATTTACACAAGTGATGAGCTGAAGTATATGGGGGCATTTATTGGAATTGCTGTTCGACCAGAAGTTTATTACTTTCTCCAAAGAGCAGAGGAATACAGAAACTTTATTACAAGGAAAATCATGTCTGGTGCCTTAATAATTGTACTTGTGTAAACAGCCAGCAGTACCTGTTGAAGGAAATAAAATTCAATATATTCAACCACCCATGTGAGGCACTTTTTTTCTGGTACTTTTTCTTAATTTTTTTTGGATAGATGATTATAAAAACATTTACTTGTAATGTTTGTTTAAACTTGTTTTGTTTATGACAGTCCATGATAGTAATAGTAATAATAATAATAATAATGTGTATTTGTTGATGAGTATTTTCCTGCAGACTTTTGCTATTCCCAGCTGTTAATCTGCTCCTCCTTCCATTATCCTGTTCTTTGCCAACCTTTAAACAGTAGCCATGAAGAGAACTATTCTTCAAACTTGCTGCTAAGTCGCTTCAGTCGTGTCCGACCCTGTGTGACCCCATAGATGGCAGCCCACCAGGCTCCCCCGTCCCTGGGATTCTCCAGGCAAGAACACTGGAGTGGGTTGCCATTTCCTTCTCCAATGCATGAAAGTGAAAAGTGAAATTGAAGTCGGAGTTGCTCCTAAATTCTTTTTTGTGTGTTTCCATGTGCCTTTATATCTTTATTGTGAAACAATTTTCATTTCCATTTTTTAAAAGATTTTGTATTAGAATGTAATTGATTAACAATGTTGTATTAGTTTCATGTTTCATTAAAGTGCTTCAGTTATACATATATATGTAACTATTCTTTTCCAGGGGCTTCCCTGTTACCTCAGATGGTAAAGTATCTGCCTGCAATGCAGAAGGCCTGGGTTAAAACTCGTTTCCCATTTAGGTTACTATATAGTGTTGAGCAGAGTCCCTTGTGCTGTACAGTAGGTCTGTGTTGGTTATCTATTTTAAATATAACCATGTGTAGAGTTGCTCCTAAATTCTTAGTAATTGTGCAAGCCCAAAGGGGACTTATATTAATTTATATCTTGCTGGACAAACAGACTTATAAAGTCTTCCTTTTTAGTTTTAGTGTATTAATGCACAGTGAAAATGTGAAGTTGAAATGCTTATTTTAAATGTCTCCCCTTTTTTTCCGCCCCACACTCATTTAAAGCTAAGCATAATTTGAGTCTACATAAAAAATTACACAAATTTTTTTTAACATTTTTATAATGACATAAGCCTCATACTTTATAACAGTGCTTGTCAAACATAAATGTATATATGATATAAACATAAACATAAATGTATGTATACTTTAAAATGTAGATGCCTCTTCAAGTCTCTGTGGGATAAGAATTGTTTCTGCTGTGTGGATGGGTGCCCCCAACTTTGCATTTCTAGCAAATTCCCAGTTGTTACTGATGATAGTACAGAACCAGGGAGTTCAGCTGTAGGTCAGATGGCCACTCACACAGCCTTAAAAGTTAATAAATTTTACCTCTACATTCAATTATTAAAGTTCCTTAATATTCAGCCAACATGATTTATTCAGGCAGGATATCATTGACCTGTAATAATCAAATGTAGACTTTCTAATAAATCATTTTTCAACAAAAATAACTTGACAAGAAGGATGCTCTGTAATGAAAATGTTTGCTGCAGCCTGAGTGTCTTTATCATTGCAACAGAACTAGATTTCATGTGGGAAATTTTAAGGTACCACACTTTTTTCTCTCCATATATTTAAGGAATTAAATCCATGCAACATAGGAGAGAAAAAGAAAATTATATGCTTCACAATGACTTCCTCTCTCAAATTCTTCATTTAATCATGTAAATGATCTCAACAGTGACTTCATTATTATCTACAAGTAGTTAATCTCATTCTAGAGGCACTGGTGATGAAATTTCAAATCACTCACATTCATAGGGAGTAGTAGAATTTTTGTTACCAGTTTTTCATTCAGATTATAAAGAATACTATTATTGCACCTTGTATGACTATAAACAGTCTTAATTTCTTTTTTCCCCTTAGGAAAAGGATTAAAATATAAACCACACAAAAATAATCTTATTTATGTAGGGAATTCAGAGTTTTGGTCTTTTGTTTTAAATGCCATATAGGATACCTAACTATAAAAACAAGGAATGGTCTTGTACAGAACATAAATGTGGTCCAAAAATAAGGAATCACATTGATGTTAGTGACTAAAATAGAAATTCAGCCAAAACTTTCTCTCTCTGAAATGAGGACCCATGCTTCAGTGGCATCCATATTGAAATTGAATCCAGGCTCAGACCCTTACTAGTTATTTCAGATTGGTCAACTTATATAATTTTTCATAGCAGTGGAATTAATTATATATCTCATGAAAATTGCAGCACATCAATAAAATGACAATAAACTTCTGATCACAATAAACTGTGGAAAATTCTGAAAGAGATGGGAATACCAGACCAACTGACCTGCCTCTTGAGCATGACCACTGGAAAAACCATAGCCTTGACTAGACGAACCTTTGTTGGCAAAATAATGTCTCTGCTTTTGAATATGCTATCTAGGTTGGTCATAACTTCCCTTCCAAGGAGTGTCATTTAATTTCATGGCTGCAGTCACCATCTGCAGTGATTTTGGAGCCCCAAAAAAGAAAGTCTGACACTGTTTGCACTCTCACCCCATCTATTTCCCATGAAGTGATGGGACCAGATGCCATGATCTTTGTTTTCTGAATGTTGAGCTTTAAGCCAACTTTTTCACTCTCCTCTTTCACCTTCATCAAGAGGCTTTTTAGTTCCTCTTCACTTTCTGCCATAAGGGTGATGTCATCTGCATATCTGAGGTTATTAATATTTCTCCCAGCAATCTTGATTTCAGCTTGTGCTTCCTCCAGCCCAGCATCTTTCATGATGTACTCTGCATATAAGTTAAATAAGCAGGGTGACAATATACAGCCTTGACACACTCCTTTTCCTATTTGGAACCAGTCTGTTGTTCCATGTCCAGTTCTAACTGTTGCTTCCTGACCTTCAGACAAATTAATAACCTCAGATATGCAGATGACATCACCCTTATGGTCATGTATGGATGTGAGAGTTGGACTGTGAAGAAGGCTGAGAGCTGAAGAATTGATGCTTTTTAACTGTGGTGTTGGAGAAGACTCTTGAGAGTCCCTTGGATGGCAAGGAGATCCAACCAGTCCATTCTGAAGGGGATCATCCCTGGGATTTCTTTGGAAGGAATGATGCTAAAGCTGAAACTCCAGTACTCTGGACACCTCATGCGAAGAGTTGACTCATTGGAAAAGACTCTGATGCTGGGAGGGATTGGGGGCAGGAGGAGAAGGGGACGCCAGAGGATGAGATGGCTGGATGGCATCACTGACTCGATGGATGTGAGTCTGAGTGAATTCCAGGAGTTGGTGATGGTCAGGGAGGCCTGGAATGCTGCAATTCATGGGGTTGCAAAGAGTCAGACACGACTGAGCGACTGAACTGAACTGAACTTATTTTACCTAGCACATAATAGGTGTTCAATAAATGATAATATTTTTCCTCATAAAATGTCATCAGACTTCAGCTTGAACAAATTTAGTATTGAGCTACTCATTCTCTTTAATTCCATTTATAAGGCAATTTACAAATTGAGAAAATTCCTTTTTGTGTCTTCACATACTTCATTTTCATCTACAATAAACTTCAGCAACCACAATATGTTAAAGAGTTAAAAAGATGAACTCTTTCAGCAATAGCTGAAAGTATTTTGCAATCTAATCTAATTTGACTTTTCTGCTGGCTCAGATGGTAAAGAATTTGCCTGCAATGAGGGAGACACAGGTTCAATCCCTGGGTGGGGAAGATTCCCTGGAGAAGGGAAAAGCTACCCCATTCCAGTATTATTGCCTGGAGAATTTCATGGACAGAGGCCACAGTCCGTGGGGTTGCAAAGCATTAGACACCACAACTGAGCGACTAACACTTTCAATCTGAGCCTACACAACCTTAAAAAAGTAATGTAACACAATGGATATAAATCCCAAAGAAAAGTAAGAATAATATGGACCTTGAAGTAGACTTTTGTCCCAATTTTGATAGCTGATGAGAAGCTATTAAAAATTGTTGGCACAGATTTAATTTTCTAGGACTTTATCATTATTATTATTTTTGCTCCAAACGTACTGGTCATAGCAAACACCCTCTTGCAACAACACAAGAGAAGATTCTACACATGGACATCACCAGATGGTCAACACCAAAATCAGATTGTTTATATTCTTTGCAGCCAAAGATGGAGAAGCTCTATACAGTCAGTAAAAACAAGACTGTGAGCTGACTGTGGCTCAGATCATGAACTCCTTATTGCCAATTCAGACTTAAATTGAAGAAAGTAGGGGAAACACCTAGACTATTCAGGTATGACCTAAATCAAATCCCTTATGATTATACACTGGAAGTGAGAAATATATTTAAGGGACTAGATTTGATAGATAGAGTGCCTGATGAAGTATGGATGGAGGTTCGTGACATTGTACAGGAGACAGGGATCAAGACCATCCCCATGGAAAAGAAATGCAAAAAAGCAAAATGGCTGTCTCGGGAGGCCTTACAAATAGCTGTGAAAAGAAGAGAAGTGAAAAGCTAAGGAGAAAAGGAAAGATATAAGCATCTGAATGCAGAGTTCCAAAGAATAGCAAGAAGAGATAAGAAAGACTTCCTCGGAGATCAATGCAAAGAAATAAGAGGAAAACAACAGAATGGGAAAGACTAGACATCTCTTCAGAAAATTAGAGATACCAAGGGAACATTTCATGCAAAGATTGGCTTGAATAAGGACAGAAATGGTATGGACCTAACAGAACCAGAAGATATTAAGAAGAGGTGGCAAGAATACACAGAAGAACAGTCCAAAAAAGAGCTTCACGATGCAGATAATCACAATGGTGTGATCACTGACCTAGAGCCAGACATCCTGGAATGTGAAGTCAAGTGGGCCTTAGAAAGCATCACTAAGAACAAAGCTAGTGGAGGTGATGGGATTCCAGTTGAGCTATTTCAAAACCTGAAAGATGATGCTGTGAAAGTGCTGCACTCAATATGCCAGCAAATTTGGAAAACTCAGCAGTGGCCACAGGACTGGAAAAGGTCAGTTTTCATTCCAATCCCAAAGAAAGACAATGCCAAAGAATGCTCAAACTACCACACAATTGTACTCATCTCAAACGCTAGTAAAGTAATGCTCAAACTTCTCCAAGCCAGGCTTCAGCAATATGTGAACCATGAACTTCCTGATATTCAAGCTGGTTTTAGAAAAGGCAGAGGAACCAGAGATCAAATTGCCAACATTCACTGGATCATTGAAAAAGCAAGAGAGTTCCAGAAAAACATCTACTTCTTCTTTATTGACTATACCAAAGCCTTTGACTGTGTGGATCACAATATACTGTGGCAAATTCTGAAAGAGATGGGAATACCAGACCACCTGACTTGCCTCATGAGAAACCTGTATGCAGGTCAGGAAGCAACAGTTAGAACTGGACATGGAACAACAGACTGGTTTCAAATAGGAAAAGGAGTTCGTCAAGGCTGTATATTGTCACCCTGCTTATTTAACTTCTATGCAGAGTACATCATGAGAAACGCTGGGCTGGAAGAAGCATAAGCTTGCTTCAAGATTGCTGGGAGAAATATCAATAACCTCAGATATGCAGATGACACCATCCTTATGGCAGAACGTGAAGAGGAACTAAAAAGCCTCTTGATGAAAGTGAAAGAGGAGGGTGAAAAGGTTGGCTTAAAACTCAATATTCGGAAAACTAAGATCATGGCATCTGGTCTCATCCCTTCATGGGAAATAGATGGGGAAACAGTGTCAGACTTTGTTTTTTTGGGCTCCAGAATTACTGCAGATGGTGATTGCAGCCATGAAATTAAAAGACATTTACTCCTTGGAAGGAAAGTTATGACCAACCTAGATAGCATATTAAAAAGCAGAGATATTACTTTGCCAACAAAGGTTCGTCTAGTCAAGGCTATGGTTTTTCCAGTGGTCGTGTATCGATGTGAGAGTTGGACTGTGAAGAAAGCTGAGCACCGAAGAATTGATGCTTTGAACTGTGGTGTTGGAGAAGACTCTTGAGAGTCCCTTGGACTGCAAGGAGATCCAACCAGTCCATCCTAAAGGATATCAGTCCTGGGTGTTCATTGGAAAGAGTAATGTTGAAGCTGAAACTCCAATACTTTGGCCACCTCATGCCATCTCATGAGTTGACTCATTGGAAAAGACTCTAATGCTGGAAGAGATTGGGGGAAGGAGGAGAAGGGGATGACAGAGGATGAGATGGCTGGATGGCATCACCGACTCAATGGACATTAGTATTAGTGAACTCTGGGTGTTAGTGATAGACAGAGAGGTCTGGCAGGCTGCAATTAATGGGGTCGGAAAGAGTCAGAGAAGACTGAGTGACTTAACTGAACTGACCTGAAATGAGATGAATGCAATTGTGTGGTAGTTTGAACATTCTTTGGCATTTGGGATTGGAATGAACACTGACCATTTCCAGTCCTGTGGTCACTCCTGCATTTTCCAAATTTGCTGGCATATTGAGTGCAGCACTTTAACAGCATCTCTTTTAAAATTTGAAATAGCTCAACTAGAATTCCATCACCTCCAGAAGCTTTTTTCACAGTGCTGCTTCCTAAGGCCCACTGACTTTGGACTCCAGGATGTCTGGCTCTAGGTGAGTGATCACATCATCGTGTTTATCTGGGTCATGAAGTTTTTTTTTTTTTTTTGTATAGTTCTTCTGTGTATTCTTGCCACCTCTTCTTAATATTTTCTGCTTCTCTTAGGTCCATACCATTTCTGTTCTTTATTGTGTCCATCTTTGCATGAAATGTTCCCTTGGTATCTCTAATTTTCTTGACGAGATCTCTAGTCTTTCCCATTCTATTATTCTTCTCTTATTTCTTTGCCTTGATCACTGAGGAAAACTTTCTTATTTCTCCTTGCTATTCTTTGGAACTCTGCATTCAAATGGGTACATTTTTCCTTTTCTTCTTTGCCTGTAGCTTCTCTTCTTCTCTCAGCTATTTGTAAGGCCTCCTTAGACAACTATTTTACCCTTTTGCATTTCTTTTCCTTGAAGATGGTCTTGCTCACTACATCCTGTACAGTGTCACGAATCTCTATCCATAGTTCTTCGGGCACTCTATCACATCTAATCCCCTGAATCTATTTGTCATTTCCAGGGTATAATCGTAAGGGATTTGATTTAGGTCACACCTGAATGGTCTGGTGGTTTTCTTACTTTCTTCAATTTAAATTTGAATTTGACAATAAGGAATTCATGATCTTAGTCACAGTCAGCACCTAATCTTGTTTTTGCTGACTGTATAGACCTTCTCCATATTTGGCTGCAAAGAATATAATCAATCTGATTTTGCTATTGACCATCTGGTGATGTCCATGCGTAGAGTCTTCTCTTGTGTTGTTGGAAGAGGGTATTTGCTATGACCAGTGCGTTCTCTTGGGAAATCTCTGTTAGCCTTTGTCCTGCTTTGTTTTATATTCCAAGGCCAATTTGTACACAGAGACAGACGTGCATGAAAGGAAAATGATGTGAAGACACAGGGAGAAGGTCACCATGTGATTGAGAGATGCACCTGTAAGCCAACAAATGCAAAGATTTCCAGCAGATATTGCAAGAGCCCAGGAGGTATTCTCTACTGGAGCCATCAGAGACCACGGCCCTTATGATAACTTGCCTTCTCACTACTAGGTTTCTGACTGTGGGACAACAAATTTTTATATTTTAAGCCACCCAGTTTGGGTGCTTTATTATTTGGGTATTTATTATCATGCTACTAATAAACTAATACAGTATGTATGCAAGTGTTTAAATGGCATTCTTTTCCTTCCTCTGCATTTCATGCCAGTATAATTAATTTTCCTCAGTTTATAACCACAATAACCTCAAGAGGAAAGTTTCCACAAATCAGCACCAGTAGCTATAAACTTGCAGTGACAAAATAGAAGGATAATGAGACTTCTAGACCAATGGATTTTCTAAAGACATCCATTAAGTGTCAACACTCAGGTATTTAGATATTCATCTGTGTGCCCATAACAGGCATTTTAGTTTGCAAAAATTGCTCTAGAGATAAAGGCAAGACTTTTCTTTTAAGATGGTATTGATATTATAAATTCTAAATAATTCACTTAAAAAATCAATAGTAATTTCTGAAAATTCATTGTATAAAATAAATTATCTTTGCTTTTATGTACTTGTTCTGTAGAGGAAAAACAATTAGGAGGTCTTTTGTGTCCCTCGGTGAAGTTTTTAAATCTATACAAATAGTATCATCGGTAATTGCCTCTGTTTAATTCTATTCCTTTTTCTTTTTCTTTTTTTTTACAGTGAGATTGTGGTTTTGAACATTTCCCTGATATTTTGACTTTATAGCTTCTGAAAAATATTTTACCTGAAGTTTTTCATTTACAGAGTGTATCACTCTGCCCTAGGTCAATGCCGATACCTTTATTCTAGTTGATAGTCATTAGAATCTATTCAGGCAAGGGATGCCCCTCAGTATTGAAATTTTCTGGGTGTATGCAGTGCATTTTTAATCTGCAGTTGTTGGATTGGCCTTAGAGTTGTAGGTTTTGTAATGGATTTGTATCATGATAGGTTAGTACCTAATTTGGTTGGCTGTTTCAAATTATGTCTCCTTGGAGAGCGATTTTCCAAACAGCCTCCAATGAAAGCAACTCTCCTTGACCCAGTTTTGAGTGAAGAGTTTTCCTAGGAGTACTTATTCAAAAGAGATGTTCCTATATCCATAGGTGAAAGTCAGCAGAGCCAGACTTCATTCTCTAGGACTGTGATATGGTTTCAATGTATATGTCAATGCTTTTAATTAAAAAATATGGAAGCACCAAGGCTAGATTCCTGGCATTTTGGTTGGAGTAAGCAGAAGGAGTGTTGGCAATATCAAACCAAGCGATCCCTGTCTTCTTCTTGGATGACTTCATACATATATGTGTATTATCATGGTATTCAAATGGTCTCTTTTGGGGAAACAGACTTGGAAAATTCTAAGTTCATAGGAAAATTTTTCTTTTTACTCTTATCTCCATAGGCAAGATGCTTTTTGATCAATTACAGTCAATATCCTTGAGTCGGTTTTAAGATTATGCTTTTCAGTGATATATCTATTTATCAGTATTACCATGTTTGAATTATTTTTTATTCATATTACATACCAGTTATTATTTTAAAAATATAATAGGAACCAAACAGTATTTAGATTCCTCAAAAAAAGCTACAAATAGAACTACCTATGACCCCAAACTTCCATTCCTGGGTATTTATCTGAAGAAAATGGAAACATTAATTTGAAAAGATATATGTGCTCTTATGTCCATTGAAGCATTATTTATAATAGCTAAGATGTGGTATAAATTTTAAGTGCCCATCAGTAAAGAAGATGTGATGTGTACACACACACACACACACACACACTCTGAACTATTACTCAACCATGAAAAAGAGTGAAATCTTGTCATTTGTGGCAGCAGAATTAGATCTCGAGGGTATGATTCTAAGTAAATAAATCAGACAAAGCCAAATACTGTGATTTCATGTATATGTTGAATCTTAAAACAATGAATAAACATGACAAACAGAAACAAAGTCATAGACACAAAGAACAAACAGGTGGCTGACAGAGGGGAAGGAGGCAGGAAGACAAGAGAAATAGGTGATGGAAACTGAGATGTAAAAACTTACAAAATAAATGAGTCAGGGATATAAAATGTGTAGTGTGGGGAATATAGTCAATAAGAAAGCAATATATTTATATGGTAACAGATTATAACTAGGATTATCATGGTGACCATTTTGAAATGTATGGAAACAATCACTACATTATGTGCTGGGAACTAACATAGTGTTGTTGTTCAGTCGCCAAGAGGTGTCCAGCTCTTTGCAACCCCATGGACTGCAGCACTCCAGGTCTCTCTGTCCCTCAGCATCTTCTGGAGTTCATCCAAGTTATGTTAATTGCATTGGTGAAGCAGTCTAGCTATCTCATCATAGTGTTGTAGGTCAATTATACTTCAAAAACAAGGAAATATGGACTTACTGAGACTTTATGACTTTAACCTAAAGTCAACTTAAATTTTGAGGCTGTGTTCTATCCCTGAAGGCCGTATGTCTGATGGTAAAAGCAAGATACTGTGAAATAAGAATGCTATCTCTTACTGGCCAATATTTTTCTTTCCCAGGACCTGAGAAACAAGGTATGCTGAGGACAATATCAATTTAGTATCCATCATGTGTTTTCCAAAGTCAGCCCTCTCCAGTGGCAGTTTTAGAATCTTTAATGAAGACAATGGGTTAGTGTTGATCTAGTCTCAAGTTCCTGTTATTATTTTTTCATTTATTTATTTATTTTATTAATTGACATTGGAGTATAGTTGTTTTACAATGTTGTTGTAGCTCCTGCTGTGTAGCAAAGTGAATCAGTTATCCAAATATATATCCACCCCTTTTTAGACTCCCCAATTCTCAGGGTGGATGCCAACAAGAGTTTGACTCTTCTTTAATGAAAAGACTGACTTTTTTAATTAAAAAAAAATAAAATGCTTGTGGAAACAGAAACAAACAAGCAAACTCATAGAAAAAGAGATAAGATTTGTCATTATCAGAGATGGGAATGGAGGGGCAATGAATTGCATAAAAGTATAAGATAAATAAGTACTAAGGATGTAAAGTACACCATGATAAATACAATTAACATTGCTGTATGTCATATATGAAAGTTGTTAAGAGAGTAAATTCTAAGAGTTGTCATCACAAAGAAAAATATTTTTCCTTTCATTTTGTGACTGTTTGAAATGATGGATGTTCACTAACTTATGCTAATTATTTCATGATGAATGAAAATCAAATCATATGCTGTGCACCTTAAACTTGTACAGCTCTGTATGTTAATCATATCTCAATAAACTGGAAGGAAAAATTTGTTCTTAAATTTTTTAACTATTTCCTTTCACTAAAATATTAAATTAAATTTATAAATAATTTATCAAGTTAAATATATTTTCTGTTTTGGCTTGGATTTTGCATCATTTATAAATTATTTGAGGAAATAATAGAAAGCCTTACCATCATCATCCATTCACTTTCAGTAAGAAAGAGAGCATATTTTCTTATTTATTTATTTTTTTTGCCTTTATGAATAGTTTCAAAGATAATTTTCAGATCAAATGTAATAATTTCAAATCATATTTTTGTGATGAATATCTTCAGATAAAAGTAGATGATATCAGTTAGTAACTGTATTTGTCTAACATGAAAAAAGAGCCTGAATATCAGTAGTTTAAACAAGACAGAGGTTTGTTCTATCACTTGAAATTCAGTCTGGAGTTTGGTTGTACAGAACTTCTACTGGGCTTCATGGCATAATCAATGGTACAGGCTTCTACTTTCTATTTGCACTGCTATTCTTAACAAGCATCTTCCCTGTTAAGATTGCCTCATGTTTGAAAAATTGTGGCTGCACCGGTATCCATCATCCATCATGTTTACAAAGCCAGCCATCACACCTACAATTCAGGAAGGAATGAGAAAGAGAGGGGAAGGCAAAAGGTACCTGCCTGGTGCGTAAACCCCCAAATAAGCTTTATTGGAAGTCACATCCAATTATTTCTGCTTATATATCAGCCAGCACCATTGTCTTCAAGTATGTCTTGGGGGTGAAGATTTATTTTTGATAGGCATAGTTCTACCCTACAGCAGATCTTTTCATGAATAGATACTGGATAGCATCAATCTATCTCTATCTATCTATCTATACATCCATCAATCCATTTTATATCTATATTTCTACTTCTACTCTAGTTTCTCTGTATTTTACCAACTGGTAAAATTCAATGTTGAAATTTGTTTTTTAGAAATACCACTATGAGGAACTGTGAAAAACTGAATTATTAATCTAGTAATAGGTCATCAGTTCTCTTTGCTGCCCAGAGTTTTCTATCACTGATTATTTATCACTATCCCTACTTTTAACAAACAAAGGACATCTTGCATGAGAAAAATGAGCTCTAAATAATATATCTGTTCAAATGTGAATATGCAACTGACTGCTATATCACAGATTATTTTATGGCATTTAATTCCTCAATTGTCACTCATGCCAAGGAATGACTCAATTTCCCAACCATTTTATCTATTCAAACCTGTTAAAGTTTTCTTTGTATAGTATGCTATGATTTCATTTGCATGTGACATCAATGTTTGATTCATTTATTAAATTCTGTCTCTATTCCTCTCTCATTAGCTTGAGATAAAGTAATGCAATACTGTTATTTACCATATTCTTCTTTGTGATGTCAAATCACACTTTCAATTTATTAAATAACTTTGGAAGTAAAAGTCTAGGTCTATGAAAATGTCTTTCAATTACAAATTAACCCAGGATATTATCTGAGTTCTGTCAGAAACAGAAATGACTCTTGGTATTGCAAATAGAGGAAATTTAATACTGGTAACTGCATATATGGGTGATGGAAGACCTGAGGATTTGTTCAGAGGAACATGAAACATTGGAAGTACACAAAAAGCCTACCATCCCCAGAACAGAGAAGGCAGTGAGTGTTAGCTCAGTCCAAAAGCCTTGAGTTGTAGTTGAAACTAAAATGATATCCCTGCCTGCCCTGTTCTGCTTTACCCTGTAAGATTTGGGACAATGATGAAAAGGACTCTCCAGTGGTAACTGAATTACCAAGGATATACAGATACTTTGGAGATAATGTCTAAGGTAATGAGAGATGTGGAAAGATGGAATGACTTTTGATTTCCTTCAGTCCTCCAATCTCTTCCTACCACTTCTCAATGACCAGATATGGTTAGAAACAGGATGGTAAGAAAGTCTGAAAAATGCAATTCCCTGTGCTGATGTCAGGTCTAGGAAAGAATAAGCAATGGGTCTGAGAGCAACCAGACAAATAATAAGCACACAGCTCTACTTTCCCCTACAGAATCCATTCTTTGCTCTTTTCTATCCAAATCTGGGGCCCTGAAAAATGACCAACATGGACTGTATCACCTCTATCTTTTTGCTTTTAGGCTTCCATTTGAGTTTAGCACTGGTTGAAGACTGAGGAGCTGGGAAGATTCAGCTGTGGGTATTTATTGTCTGCATGCCTCTGTGCCAGCCAGTCTGGGTTTGATGATTAGCTCTGGCTTTTCCTTGATGCTGTTCCCCTATTTACCTTCTTGGGTTTACGTGTGTAAGCAGTTCCTTATTCTTGCCAGTCCCAGGGTACTTCACCACTTCTTATTTTTTCACTTAATTCTACAAAT
Source organism: Bubalus kerabau (assembly GCF_029407905.1). NCBI lineage: Eukaryota > Metazoa > Chordata > Mammalia > Artiodactyla > Bovidae > Bubalus > Bubalus kerabau. The sequence goes on from NC_073630.1 coordinate 66,276,425, forward strand.
ACATTTGTAAATACTCCCATCATTAAATCATCTTCATTCGTGTACATCTTTTGAATGTACAGTGTATTTTCTGCCAAGCCCATTTGTGTTATATTGAGCAAATGAATGAATTTGGTCTTTATAACCACTAGAATAATTCAGTATGAGTACAGAATTGTCATGTTGGCATTTGGTCTTGCCTATCTATTGGCAGCTGGACTTCTTTACTAATACATTAGAAATAAAATTCATTTTAGGTAATTACTTGTTGTAACAGTCTTTTTTTTTTTTTCTTTTATTGCACTATAAACTGTTATATATATATATTTTTAAATTTTATTTTATTTTTAAACTTTACATAATGTATTAGTTTTGCCAAATATCAAAATGAATCCGCCACAGGTATACATGTGTTCCCCATCCTGAACCCTCCTCCCTCCTCCCTCCCCATTCCATCCCTCTGGGTCGTCCCAGTGCACCAGCCCCAAGCATCCAGTATTGTGCATCGAACCTGGACTGGCAACTCATTTCATACATGATATTTTACATGTTTCAATGCCATTCTCCCAAATCTTCCCACCCTCTCCCTCTCCCACAGAGTCCATAAGACTGTTCTATACATCAGTGTCTCTTTTGCTGTCTCGTACACAGGGTTATTGTTACCATCTTTCTAAATTCCATATATATGCGTTAGTATACTGTATTGGTATTTTTCTTTCTGGCTTACTTCACTCTGTATAATAGGCTCCAGTTTCATCCACCTCATTAGAACTGCTTCAAATGTATTCTTTTTAATGGCTGAATAATACTCCATTGTGTATATGTACCACAGCTTTCTTATCCATTCATCTGCTGATGGACATCTAGGTTGCTTCCATGTCCTGGCTATTATAAACAGTGCTGCGATGAACACTGGGGTACTCGTGTCTCTTTCCCTTCTGGTTTCCTCAGTGTGTATGCCCAGCAGTGGGATTGCTGGATCATAAGGCAGGTCTATTTCCAGTTTTTTAAGGAATCTCCACACTGTTCTCCATAGTGGCTGTACTAGTTTGCATTCCCACCAACAGTGTAAGAGGGTTCCCTTTTCTCCACACCCTCTCCAGCATTTATTACTTGTAGACTTTTGGATCGCAGCCATTCTGACTGGTGTGAAATGGTACCTCATAGTGGTTTGGATTTGCATTTCTCTGATAATGAGTGATGTTGAGCATCTTTTCATGTGTTTGTTAGCCATCTGTATGTCTTCTTTGGAGAAATGTCTATTTAGTTCTTTGGCCCATTTTTTGATTGGGTCATTGATTTTTCTGGAGTTGAGCTGTAGGAGTTGCTTGTATATTCTCGAGATTAGTTGTTTGTCAGTTGCTTCATTTGCTATTATCTTCTCCCATTCTGAAGGCTGTCTTTTCACCTTGCTAATAGTTTCCTTTGATGTGCAGAAGCTTTTAAGGTTAATTAGGTCCCATTTGTTTATTTTTGCTTTTATTTCCAATATTCTGGTAGGTGGGTCATAGAGGATCCTGCTGTGAGGTATGTCAGAGAGTGTTTTGCCTATGTTTTCCTCTAGGAGTTTTATAGTTTCTGGTCTTACGTTTAGATCTTTAATCCATTTTGAGTTTATTTTTGTGTATGGTGTTAGAAAGTGTTCTAGTTTCATTCTTCTACAAGTGGTTGACCAGAGTTCCCAGCACCACTTGTTAAAGAGATTGTCTTTAATCCATTGTATATTCTTGCCTCCTTTGTCAAAGATAAGGTGTCCATATGTGCGTGGGTTTATCCCTGGGCTTTCTATTTTGTTCCATTGATCTATATTTCTGTCTTTGTGCCAGTACCATACTGTCTTGATAACTGTGGCTTTGTAGTAGAGCCTGAAGTCAGGTAGGTTGATTCCTCCAGTTCCATTCTTCTTTCTCAAGATCGCTTTGGCTATTCGAGGTTTTTTGTTTTTCCATACAAATTGTGAAATTATTTGTTCTAGCTCTGTGAAGAATGCTGTTGGTAGCTTGATAGGGATTGCATTGAATCTATAGATTGCTTTGGGTAGTATACTCATTTTCACTATATTGATTCTTCCAATCCATGAACTTGGTATATTTCTCCATCTGTTAGTGTCCTCTTTGATTACTTTCACCAGTGTTTTATAGTTTTCTATATATAGGTCTTTAGATTCTTTAGGTAGATATATTCCTAAGTGTTTTATTCTTTCCGTTGCAATGGTGAATGGAATTGTTTCCTTAATTTCTCTTTCTGTTTTCTCATTATTAGTGTATAGAAATGCAAGGGATTTCTGTGTGTTGATTTTATATCCTGCAACTTTACTATAGTCATTGATTAGTTCTAGTAATTTTCTGGTGGAGTCTTTAGGGTTTTCTATGTAGAGGATCATGTCATCTGCAAACAGTGAGAGCTTTACTTCTTCTTTTCCAATTTGGATTCCTTTTATTTCTTTTTCTGTTCTGATTGCTGTGGCCAAAACTTCCAAAACTATGTTGAATAGTAATGGTGAAAGTGGGCACCCTTGTCTTGTTCCTGACTTTAGAGGAAATGCTTTCAATTTTTCACCATTGAGGATAATGTTTGCTGTGGGTTTGTCATATATAGTTTTTATTGTGTTGAGGTATGTTCCTTCTACTCCTGCTTTCTGGAGAGTTTTGATCATAAATGGATGTTGAATTTTGTCAAAGGCTTTCTCTGCATCTATTGAGATAATCATATGGTTTTTATTTTTCAATTTGTTAATGTGGTGTATTACATTGATTGATTTGCAGATATTGAAGAATCCTTGCATCCCTGGGATAAAGCCCACTTGGTCATGGTGTATGATCTTTTTAATGTGTTGTTGGATTCTGATTGCTAGAATTTTGTTAAGGATTTTTGCATCTATGTTCATCAGTGATATTGGCCTGTAGTTTTCTTTTTTTGTGGGATCTTTGTCAGGTTTTGGTATTAGGGTGATGGTGGCCTCATAGAATGAGTTTGGAAGTTTACCATCCTCTGCAATTTTCTGGAAGAGTTTGAGCAGGATAGGTGTTAGCTCTTCTCTAAATTTTTGGTAGAATTCAGCTGTGAAGCCGTCTGGACCTGGGCTTTTGTTTGCTGGAAGATTTTTTATTACAGTTTCAATTTCCGTGCTTGTGATGGGTCTGTTAAGATTTTCTATTTCTTCCTGGTCGAGTTTTGGAAAGTTGTACTTTTCTAAGAATTTGTCCATTTCTTCCTCGTTGTCCATTTTATTGGCATATAATTTTTGATAGTAGTCTCTTATGATCCTTTGTATTTCTGTGTTGTCTGTTGTGATCTCTCAATTTTCATTTCTAATTTTATTGATTTGATTTTTCTCCCTTTGTTTCTTGATGAGTCTGGCTAATGGTTTGTCAATTTTATTTATCCTTTCAAAGAACCAGCTTTTGGTTTTGTTGATTTTTGCTATGGTCTCTTTTGTTTCTTTTGCATTTATTTCTGCTCTAATTTTTAAGATTTCTTTCCTTCTACTAACCCTGGGGTTCTTCATTTCTTCCTTTTCTAGTTGCTTTAGGTGTAAAGTTAGGTTATTTATTTGACTTTTTTCTTGTTTCTTGAGGTGTGCCTGTATTGCTATGAACTTTCCCCTTAGGACTGCTTTTACCGTGTCCCACAGGTTTTGGGTTGTTGTGTTTTCATTTTCATTCGTTTCTATGCAAATTTTGATTTCTTTTTTGATTTCTTCTGTGATTTGTTGGTTATTCAGCAGCGTGTTGTTCAGCCTCCATATGTTGGATTTTTTAATAGTTTTTCTCCTGTAATTGAGATCTAATCTTACTGCATTGTGGTCAGAAAAGATGCTTGGAATGATTTCTATTTTTTTGAATTTACCAAGGCTAGCTTTATGGCCCAGGATGTGATCTATCCTGGAGAAGGTTCCATGTGCGCTTGAGAAGAAGGTGAAATTCATTGTTTTGGGATGAAATGTCCTATAGATATCAATTAGGTCTAACTGGTCTATTGTATCATTTAAAGTTTGTGTTTCCTTGTTAATTTTCTGTTTATTTGATCTATCCATAGGTGTGAGTGGGGTATTAAAGTCTCCCACTATTATTGTGTTATTGTTAATTTCTTCTTTCATACTTGTTAGCATTTGTCTTACATACTGCGGTGCTCCCGTGTTGGGTGCATATATATTTATAATTGTTATATCTTCTTCTTGGATTGATCCTTTGATCATTATGTAGTGACCATCTTTGTCTCTTTTCACAGTCTTTGTTTTAAAGTCTATTTTATCTGATATAAGTATTGATACTCCTGCTTTCTTTTGGTCCCTATTTGCATGGAAAATCTTTTTCCAGCCCTTCACTTTCAGTCTGTATGTGTCCCCTGTTTTGAGGTGGGTCTCTTGTAGACAACATATGTAGGGGTCTTGTTTTTGTATCCATTCAGCCAGTCTTTGTCTTTTGGTTGGGGCATTCAACCCATTTACGTTTAAGGTAATTACTGATAAGTATGACCCCATTGCCATTTACTTTATTGTTTTGGGTTCAAATTTATACACAATTTTTGTGTTTCCTGTCTAGAGAATATCCTTTAGTATTTGTTGGAGAGCTAGTTTGGTGGTGCAGAATTCTCTCAGCTTTTGCTTGTCTGAAAAGCTTTTGATTTCTCCTTCATATTTGAATGAGATCCTTGCTGGGTACAATAATCTGGGCTGTAGGTTATTTTCTTTCATCATTTTAAGTATGTCTTGCCATTCCCTCCTGGCTTGAAGAGTTTCTATTGAAAGATCAGCTGTTATCCTTATGGATATTCCCTTGTGTGTTATGTGTTGTTTTTCCCTTGCTGCTTTTAATATTTGTTCTTTGTGTTTGATCTTTGTTAATTTGATTAATATGTGTCTTGGGGTGTTTCGCCTTGGGTTTATCCTGTTTGGGACTCTCTGGGTTTCTTGGACTTGGGTGATTATTTCCTTCCCCATTTTAGGGAAGTTTTCAACTATTATCTCCTCAAGTATTTTCTCATGGTCTTTCTTTTTGTCTTCTTCTTCTGGGACCCCTATGATTCGAATGTTGTAGCGTTTAACATTGTCCTGGAGGTCTCTGAGATTGTCCTCATTTCTTTTAATTCGTTTTTCTTTTATCCTCTCTGATTCATTTATTTCTACCATTCTATCTTCTAATTCACTAATCCTATCTTCTGCCTCTGTTATTCTACTATTTGTTGCCTCCAGAGTGTTTTTAATTTCACTTATTGCATTGTTCATTATATATTGACTCTTTTTTATTTCTTCTAAGTCCTTGTTAAACCTTTCTTGCATCTTCTCAATCCTTGCCTCCAGGCTATTTATCTGTGATTCCATTTTAATTTCAAGATTTTGGATCAATTTCACTATCATTATTCAGAATTCTTTATCAGGTAGATTCCCTATCTCTTCCTCTTTTGTTTGGTTTGGTGGGCATTTATCCTGTTCCTTTATCTGCTGGCTATTCCTCTGTCTCTTCATCTTGTTTAAATTGCTGAGTTTGGGGTGTCCTTTCTGTATTCTGGCAGTTTGTGGAGTTCTCTTTATTGTGGCGTTTCCTCGCTGTGTGTGGGTTTGTACAGGTGGCTTGTCAAGGTTTCCTGGTTAGGGAAGCTTGTGTCGATGTTCTGGTGGATGGAGCTGTATTTCTTCTCTCTGGAGTGCAATGAAATGTCCAGTAATGAGTTATGAGATGTCTATGGTTTTGGGGTGACTTTGGGCAGCCTGTATCTTGAAGCTCAGGGCTGTGTTCCTTTGTTGCTGGAGAATTTGCTTGTTATGTCTTTCCCTGAAACTTGTTGGCCCTTGTGTGGTGCTTGGTTTCAGTGTCGGTATGGAGGCGTTTGATGAGCTCCTGTCAATTAATGTTCCTTGGAGTCAGGAGTTCCCTGGAGTCAGGGTTTGGACTTAAGCCTCCTACTTCCAGTTATCGGTCTTAATTTTACAGTAGTTTCAAAACTTCTCCTTTTATACAGCACCACTGATAAAACATCTACGTTAAAGATGAAAAGTTTCTCTACTGTGAGGGTCACTCAGAGAGGTTCACAGCGTTACATGGAGAAGAGAAGAGGGAGGAGGGAGTTAGAGGTGACCCAAATGAGATGAGGTGGAATCAATAGTGGAGAGAGTGGGCTAGCCAGTAGTCATTTCCTTATGTGCACTCCACAACTGGACTGCTCAGAGATGTTCACGGAGTTATACAGAGAAGAGAAGAAGGAGGCAGGAGACAGAGGTGGCCAGAAGGATAAAAGGGGGAAATGAAAAGGAGGGAGACAGATCCAGCCAGTAATCAGTTCCTTAAGTGTTCTCCACCGTCTGGAACACACAGAAATTCACAGAGTTGGGTAGAGTAGAGAGGGGTTAGGGAGGAGATACAGGTGACCTGGTGGAGAAAATGGAGAGTCCAAAGGGAGAGAGAGCAGTCAAGCCAGTAATCTTGTACCCTAGTGAAAAATGGGTCCTGAAGATTGGGTTCTTAAAGGTACAAAATTGGTAACAAATACATAAAAGCAAAAATTAGAAATCTAGAGTAGAGTTTGGAATTTCAAAAATGCGATGTTAATGAAAAGAAGAAGGAAAAGAAAGAGAGAAAAAACGAACAAAGAAAAACAAACAAGGTCGTGAAAATTATAAAGAAACTACAGGTACAAAATTGATAACTAATACCAAAAAGCAAAAATTAAAAATCTAGAGTAGAGTTTGGAATTTCAAAAATACAACGTTAAAAAAAAAAAAAGAAGAAGAAGAAGAAGAAGAAGAAAAATAAAGAGAGAAAACAAACAAACCAACAAAAACAATGTCGCAAAAATTATAAAGAAAATACAGGTACAAAATTGATATCAAATACCAAAAAGCATAAATTAAAAATCTTGAGTAGAGTTTGGAATTGCAGATATATGATGTTATATAAAAGAAGAAGAGAAAGAAACAGAGGAAAAAAAAAGTCACAGAAATTATGAAAAAAACTATAGGTACAAAATTGATAACATATACCAAAAGGCTAAAATTAAAAATCTAGAGTAGAGTTTGGAATTTCAAAAATACAATGTTAAAGAAAAGAAGAAAAAGAAAAAAGAAAAAAAAAAAAAACACGGTCAAAAAATTATAAAATATTTATATGAAGTTTGCTGAAGAAGAAAAAAAAATAGGGTCTTTTTTTTTTTTGCAAAGTAGTAGTTATAAAAGTGAAAATTAAAGGACAATAGAGGACTTAAAAATTTTTTTTTAATTAAAAAAAAAAGAAAGAAAGATTGATCGTAAAAATAGTAAAAATATATCTAGGTCTTTCTCTGGTTTTGTTGTGAGTATTGTGGGTTCAGTTCATTTTTGGCAGTTCCTTAGTCCGACTTATATTTCTCAAGATCTACAGGCCCCTTCTTATGTAATCTGTAGTAACCACAGGGTTTTAATCTATGGCCTGTAGCTTCCAAGGCGTTTCCCTCTGTTATAGCTTCTTCTGTTTGCTGGTCTCTTCAGTGTCTGGTTCCCGCCCTGACACAAAGGGGATGGTTGAGGACACTATTTTTTTTTTTTTTTTTTTTAAATTTAGGCTCACTTGTTCAGCCGCGCTGTGGGGAGGGAAGGAGGGAGGGATGCTGCAAACAGATAACACTGGCGTGCGCTCGCAGTGCCTCAGCCACACTGGGTCTGCCCCCGCTCACGGCGCGTGTAGCCTCCCTGCCCACACTGCTCGGGCTCTAGGTTGTTCCGCCGGGAACAATCAGAGGCCGGCCCTGGGCTGAGCTCCCAGGTCCAAGCCGCTCAGGTTCAGGCACTCGGGTAGTCCTCAGAGGCGCAGACTCGGTTGGGCCTGCATTTTGTGTTCTTCCCAGATCCGAGCAGCTCAGGTGATGAGGTGTTTGGCGGGCACCAATGCTGCGACTTATCGCCTCCCCGCCACTCGGTTATCTGGGTGTAAAACCGGCGCACCTTCTCAGGCAGCTGTTGACCGTCCAGACCCCCAAGAAGTTTTAGTTAGCAAAGAAGCCTGCTTACAGTTTTATAGATAGTGTCTCTCTGGGGCTGCGATTGCCCCCTTCCGGCTCTGGCTGCCTGTCACCGGAGAGGGAAGGTCTGCAGCCGGCTATCTCTGTTCAGTCCTTTGTTCTGTGCGCGGGCCTGGCGGTGTCTTAGGTTAGGGCTGGCTTTTCGCGTGGTAGATATCCCACAGTCTGGTTTGCTAGCCCAAATTATTTCGCTCAGATAGCGCTCAGGACATTCCGCCCGATTCTTACTCTAAGGGACACAGCCCGCGCCGCACTTCCCTGCCCAGCCCCTGCTTGCTAATGCCGTGTGCAGGCGTCTGCTCTGCTTCTCCGCTGGGGGAGTTACCGTAGGGCTCACAATCCGCGATTTTTAATTGTTTATTTTTTTCCCCCCTCCCTTTTATGTTGCCCTCTGTGCTTCCAAAGCTCGGCACAGATTCGGCAGTGAGAGGGGGTTTCCTGGTGTTTGGAAACTTCTCTCTTTTTAAGACTCCCTTCCCGGGACGGAACTCCGTCCCTCCCTCTTTTGTCTCTTTTTTTGTCTTTTATATTTTTTCCTACCTCCTTTCGAAGAGTTGGGCTGCTTTTCTGGGTGCCTGATGTCCTCTGCCGGCATTCAGAAGTTGTTTTGTGGAATTTCCTCGATGTTTAAATGCTCTTTTGATGAATTTGTGGGGGAGAAAGTGTTCCCCCCATCCTACTCCTCCGCCATCTTGGCTCCTCCCTGTTGTAACAGTCTTAAATTCACTTGCAAATGTGAGCATTGAAATTGCATGGCATTTCTCACTTATAAAATGTACAGTGAAGGATCTCAGAGAGGTCTGAAGCTGGGATGACTAAGAATGCTTTGTCTGGGGACATTGCAATGGTCAATCTTGTAGAAACCCATTAAAACTGGTCTGTGGTCCTTCTGATGATATGAATGCAAAAATGAACAGTCAGAGAAATCTTTTTTGACACTTTCTGTTTTTCAAGTAACTTCAGTTCAAAATAATCCTTGTGTCAAAGTGGCATATTTTGGGGTGGCATATTCTGCTGTCTCTCAAGTGTTAAGCTCACTTCCTTTGCCCTTAAGTGCTGTCTTCTATGCAGTAATAATATTGCAAAGGAAATTTGAAGAGGTATGGACCTAGGACATATTTATTTTATTTACATGACCTATGAAAAGGGCCATCAGCAGGCAAAATAATTCACTGGAATTGAAGCTTACCAGTATACAGACCCAATTTAATTACTTTATATAACTCAGATTCTTTCCTTCTTTATATCATTCTTTGGTGGATTCACAAAATTCTTTAAAAAATTCTTTCCAACTCTCCCACATTAAAACTATCTGAACTACATCTTTTTGCAAAATACTCTCTTGCTAGTTACTACTGATTTAATCAATATATGACTTTTCCCACTGTAACATCATTTTCATAAGAGAGAACTCTATTGCCAAGGACAACTGGCAGACTGTAGTTCATTCTTAGTTCAATCTTTGCTGAGCCCTGAGCTCTACTTGGTCGAACTCCACTGATGCCCTTAACTTGCTACACTCCTACCTCCTTTTCCTTCATCTTCCTGCTTCACCCCAGTGTGTCACTGACCTCCATGTACTTGCTTCTGAAATCAATGAATTTAACTTATATTATCTCTAGTAACTACCCTGAGAATTTTCTCTGCTTCAATAACAAGAGATTCCTCTTATGAGCAGTACTGGCCAACACACTAACCAGCATGAAGCAATGATCTCAATGCCTGACATGTAGTACACAGGCAATAAATGATAACCTGATCTTTCTTTCTCTTATGGTATATTGATCCCTTCCCATCTAACATGATGCTATTTACTTAAGGGCTGACAGAAAGGTCATCAATTCTCTTGGCTTTCTGTTTCTTCCCTTTGCATACGGAAGGGAGCGTTTGGGGTAGGGGCAACACATCTTTATTCAAAATTTGAAGTAAGAGAGAGTTCCTCTAGGAATAACTTACTCTGAGCTCTAGAAAGGAAAGGAAGACAGAGAGATGTGCGTCTAACAGCAGAGGGTTCCTGAGAGCTGCCAGACTGAGAACTGCCTTAAGGGCAGGGCAGTGGACATCTCATAGGCCAACTTGGGAACTGATTATTGAGGTCTAGATCTTTCTCTTTTTCTCTCTTTACTCCTGATACTTTCATTAGGTTCTTGAGCCTGTGGAGTTGGATTGAAAGGAACATCTAAAGAGGACTAAGATTATTTTCTTCCAACTGAGAGTTAATGGGGCTCAAAACAGACATTGCCTTATGTTAGAGAAAACATATTTCTAACACAAATGAATTTGTAGACTGCAACATAAATATTATTAGTGTGACTATCAATTTATTTTAATTTTTTTTCTTGTTATAGTCACTCTGTGAGTAAAACGGCATATAGAAAATAAATATCCTAAGATCCGCAATTTCAGTCCTCTAAGGATGGAAACACATTACACAAATCAACTTGGATAAGAATTTAGCACCTTTTAAGTTGCAGCCTGTGGTGAAAAAGTTCATCTTTCACTTATATATTCCCATCACACATACACATGATAAGGTATTCAACTTATCTCACTGCCCACCTGAAACCCACTGTCCCCTTATCAGCAAATATAATTATATTTTCATGGGCTTGCTTAACATTTAAATTTTTTTGCCTCTCTCCTGTCCTTGTTCATTCCCTCATGGTTTGTGTAAATTCTGTTTCCTCTCCCAGACCACTCAGTCTTGAGAGATTTTCTTTGTCCCTGCTTTTCACTCTTGGGAGCTTTCAGATAGAGGCTTTATTTTATTATTTATTTATTTATTCTCAGATTCACACTTTTCTTTTTTATTTCACTTTCTTTTTGGCTGTTGTGTTGTCAGGTTTTTTTCCTTTCTTTTTTTCTTTAGGTCATTTGTATAATGCTCTAAAATGAAAGCACCTCATAATTTTATAAGCTACAAGGCTTCCCTTGTAGCTCAGTTGGTAAAGAATCTGCCTGCAGTGGGAAGGAAACCGGGTTCGATCCCTGGGTTGGGAAGATCCCCTGGAGAAGGAAATGGCAACCCCCTCCAGTATCCTTCCCTGGAAAATCTCATGGATAGAGGAGCCTAGTGGGCTGCAGTCCATGGGGTCACAAAGACTCGGGCATGACTGAGTGACTAACACTATAATTTTAACTATATTTAAATCACCCTTCCTATGAGGTGAATTAAGAATTTGAACAATGTTATTACTGGAGATGTTTTTTTTCACAGTATTTAAAAGGTATTGTTCTAAATGGCACAACAATGTTTTTTCATTCACTCAACAAAGGTGTATTGGGTACTCTCTATGCAGCAGGCTCTGTGCCAGTCCATGTTGAAAAGACACTCTTCCTGTCCACAAAATCTTTGGGGAAGGTAGATATGCAAAAATCACAAAATAAAATGATCCTTGCTATAATGTACAATATTCAGAGAAAACCTAGGGGGACACCTCAAAGAGGGACTTAAAAATTCTTAATTTGAAGAATCAAGTCCAACAAGAGGAGTTGTATCTAGGGAGGAGTGGGGACAGGGTGATTCAGGCAGAGATACCATGTGATGCCGTAAAGGAGTGAAACACAGGGCTCATGTGTTACAACATAGAGTACTTGTGTATGGTTGGGAGAGGCAGATCAAGATGACAGAACCTGAGGATGGATTTGGTTCAAGATAATGAAGGATCTCCTATGTTAAACATAAGCCATTATAGTCTACTGAGGGTGGTTATGCTTCTCCTAAAGAATCCGTCTGCAATGCTAGAGACCCTGGTTGGATCCCTGGGTTGGGAAGATTCCCCTGGAAAAGGGAATAGCTACCCACTCCAGGATTCTTGCCTGGAAAATTCCATGAGCAGAAGAGTCTGGTGGTCTACAGTCCGTGGCGTCACAAAGAGTTAGACAGGATTGAGTGACTAATACTTTCACTTTTCAAGGGTATGCCTGGTTAAGTACTACAAGCTGAAGGATCAGTATGGTGACTCCTCCAGGAAATTGTAAGGGTATTATAAATTTTTAGTATAAATAGCTATGTAGAAGATTATTTTTGCAATTTTTTTTAAATATTAAAACACATGACAATTTATAGTAGAAGACAAAATCCATATGATACTTAAAATAAAACAGTAGGCTTCAAAATTATTTGTCTTATAGTGAACTACTTTGAATATTCTTCTGTCTTCAGGACTTTATCCACTAATTCTTTTTTTTTTTTTTACTTTACAATTATTTTAACCCTCATGGAAATACAATGAGGTAGCCCTGTTTTTTGTTTTTTGTTTTTGTTTTTTACTTTACAATATTGTATTGGTATTGCCATACATCAACATGAATCTGCCATGGGTGTACACGTGTTCCTAATCCTGAACCCCCTTCCACCTCCCTCCCCATACCATCCCTCTGGGTCAGCCCAGTGCACCAGCCCCAAGCATCCTGTATCCTGCATCGAACCTGGCATGGCGATTCATTTCTTATATGATATTATACATGTTTCAATGCCATTCTCCCAAATCATCCCCCCATCCCTAGAAAGGCAATGCCAAAGAATGCTCAAACTACCGCACAATTGCACTCATCTCACACGCTAGTAAAGTAATGCTCAAAATTCTCCAAGCCAGGCTTCAGCAATATGTGAACCGTGAACTTCCTGATGTTCAAGCTGGTTTTAGAAAAGGCAGAGGAACCAGAGATCAAATTGCCAACATCTGCTGGATCATAGAAAAAGCAAGAGAGTTCCAGAAAAAACATCTATTTCTGCTTTATTGACTATGCCAAAGCCTTTGTATGGATCACAATAAACTGTGGAAAATTCTGAAAGAGATGGGAATACCAGACCACCTGATCTGCCTCTTGAGAAATCTGTATGCAGGACAGGAAGCAACAGTTAGAACTGGACATGGAACAACAGACTGGTTCCAAATAGGAAAAGGAGTTCGTCAAGGCTATATATTGTCACCCTGTTTATTTAACTTCTATGAAGAGTACATCATGAGAAACGCTGGACTGGAAGAAACACAAGCTGGAATCAAGATTGCTGGGAGAAATATCAATAACCTCAGATATGCAGATGACACCACCCTTATGGCAGAAAGTGAAGAGGAACTCAAAGCCTCTTGATGAGAGTGAAAATGGAGAGTGAAAATGTTGGCTTAAAGCTCAACATTCAGAAAATGAACATCATGGCATCTGGTCCCACCACTTCATGGGAAATAGATGGGGAAACAGTGGAAACAGTGTCAGACTTTATTTTTTTGGGCTACAAAATCACTGCAGATGGTGACTGCAGCCATGAAATTAAAAGACGCTTACTCCTTGGGAGGAAAGTTACGACCAACCTAGATAGCATATTCAAAAGCAGAGACATCACTTTGCCAACAAAGGTTCGTCTAGTCAAGGCTATGGTTTTTCCTGTGGTCATGTATGGATGTGAGAGGTGGACTGTGAAGAAGGCTGAGCGCCGAAGAATTGATGCTTTTGAACTGTGGTGTTGGAGAAGACTCTTGAGAGTCCCTTGGACTGCAAGGAGATCCAACCAGTCCATTCTGAAGGAGATCAGCCCTGGGATTTCTTTGGAAGGAATGATGCTAAAGCTGAAACTCCAGTACTTATGCCACCTCATGTGAAGAGTTGACTCATTGGAAAAGACTCTGATGCTGGGAGGGATTGGCGGCAGGAGGAGAAGGGGACGACTGAGGATGAGATGGCTGGATGGCATCACTGACTCGATGGACGTGAGTCTGAGTGAACTCCGGGAGTTGGTGATGGACAGGGAGGCCTGGCTTTCTGCGATTCATAGGGTTGCAAAGAGTCGGACACGACTGAGCGACTGATCTGATCTGATCTGATCTGATACATCTGTGTCTCTTCTGCTGTCTCGCATAGAGGGTCATTGTTACCATCTTTATAAATTCCATATATATGTGTTAGTATACTGTATTGGTGTTTTTCTTACTGGCTTACTTCACTCTGTATAATAGGCTCCAGTTTCATCCACTTCATTAGAACTGATTCTAATGTATTCTTTTTAATGGCTGAGTAATACTCCATTGTGTATATGTACCACAGCTTTCTTATCCATTCGTCTGCTGATGAACATCTAGGTTGTTTCCATGTCCTGGCTATTATAAACAGTGCTGCGATGAACATTGGGGTACACGTGTCTCTTTCAATTCTGGTTTCCTAGGTGTGTATGCCCAGCAGTGGGATTGCTGGGTCATATGGCAGTTCTATTTTCAGTTTTTTAAGGAATCTCCACACTGTTCTTCAAGAATTAATTAAGAAATTAATTCTTAATTCTTATGGCCCATTGAATCCAGTTTTTGCATTTGATAATGGCTTTTAACTCTTGTCTCTCCTTCATGCCCCCTGTTTGAGAAAACTGATAAGAAATGTACTAGTTTGTAAAGTAGTAATGTAAAGTTTGGAATGTAGTGGTGGGAATGTACTAGTTTGCATTCCCACCAATAGTGTAGGAGGGTTCCCTTTTCTCCACACCCTCTCCAGCATTTATTGCTTGTAGACTTTTGGATCGCAGCCAATCTGACTGGCGTGAAATGGTATCTCATTGTGGTTTTGATTTGCATTTCTCTGATAATGAGTGATGTTGAGCATCTTTTCATGTGTTTGTTAGCCATCTGTATGTCTTCTTTGGAGAAATGTCTATTTAGTTCTTTGGCCCATTTTTTGATTGGGTCGTTTATTTTTCTGGAATTGAGCTGCAGAAGTTGGTTGTATATTTTTGAGATTAGTTGTTTGTCAGTTGCTTCATTTGCTATTATTTTCTCCCATTCTGAAGGCTGTCTTTTCACCTTGCTTATAGTTTCTTTTGTTGTGCAGAAGCTTTTAATTTTAATTAGATCCCATTTGTTTATTTTTGCTTTTATTTCCAATATTCTGGGAGGTGGGTCATAGAGGATCCTGCTGTGATTTATGTCGGAGAGTGTTTTGCCTATGAAACTATAAAACTCTTAGAGGAGAACACAGGCAAAACACTATCCACTAATTCTTAATGAAAATATTTAAGAATTACTACTTAGGGATGCATAACCACTGAAGAATTTTGAACAGGGTCATGGCATCATCAGATTTGCAAGTCTATGAGGTTGACATAATGGTGAAAGATGGATTGGCAGATGGTGTAGATTAGAGAAAGAGGGTGCATTTGAGAGGCTATGATATCAGTGCAAATGAAAGATGATTGTGTTTCATAATGGAATAAGAAGTTTGAATCCAGCTTTTGCATTTGATAATGGCTTTTAACTCTTGTCTCTCCTTCATGCCCCCTGTTTGAGAAAACTGATAAGAAATTTTGACACTTTTCTTTTGGCTCTGGTGGCTAATGCACACCATAAAAGTCCCTGACCACACAATGGAATCCTCATCTTGTCCTTAGATCCTAACCACAATAGAAAATCTCAACCAATATACTTACCTTTCTCTCTCAAGCCATTTTCTTAAAAAGGCTTCCCATAAATCCCCAGAATACTTTATTATGTAAGTAATAAAACTTCTAATGCTCACTTGGAATGTGTGTGGTGTCACTAGCTTTGACATCTAAACCAAGCAGTAAGGGTCAACTTTGCTTCCATAGGATGATCACACCATATAAGGTAAATATTTAGAATATAAGAAGGGAAAGGTGTTGACTAACTGGGTGAGGGAATATGGAAGAGGATGCACTCTCTCACTCTGGTAGAGAACAAGGCCAAGTCACACATGTGAAAGTCAATTTTCTAGACCTTTTCCAATAAATGAGTTTTCATAAACTTTAAGTTCTTCTCTGGTGACTCAATGGTAAAGAATCCATCTGCAATGCAGGAGATGCAGGTTTGAACCCTAGGTCAGGAAGATCCCCTGGAGGAGGACATGGCAACCCACTCCAATATTCTTGTTGGGAAAATTCTATGGACAGGGGAGCCTGGTGGGCTGCAGCTCATAGGGTCGCAAAGATTCAGACATGACTGAAGTGAGTGAGCAGAGGACAGCACAGTACATAAACTTTAAAAAATAAAGAGAATGAGAAGAGAAGTAAAATGAAAAAGCAAACTAGTCAAGGGCCTTTTACATCTGAATTTCTTTGGGCTTTCTCTATTAAATACATTTTAGACTGTTTATAATAGCCAGGACATGGAAGCAACCTAGATGTTCATCAGCAGATGAATGGATAAGAAAGCTGTGGTACATATACACAATGGAGTATTACTCAGCCATTAATGAATACATTAGAATCAGTTCTAATGAGGTGGATGAAACTAGAGCCTATTATACAGAGTGAAGTAAGCCAGAAAGAAAAACACCAATACAGTATACTAACGCATATATGGAATTTAGAAAGATGGTAATGATAACCCTCTATGTGAGACAGCGAAAGAGACACAGATGTATAGAACAGTCTTTTGGACTCTGTGGGAGAGGGCGAGGGTGGGATGATTTGGGAGAATGGAATTGAAACATGTATATTATCATATGTGAAACGAATTGCCAGTCCAGGTTCAATGCATGACACAGGATGCTCAGGGCTGGTGCACTGGGATGACCCAGAGGGATGGTATGGGGAGGGAGGTGAGAGGGGGGTTCAAGATGGGGAACACGTGTACACCCACGGCAGATTCATGTTAATGTATGGCAAAACCAATACAATATTGTAAAGTAATTAGCCTCCAATTAAAATAAATAAATTTATAGTAAAAATTTTAAAAAAATAAAGGAAGAGGGTTTCAGGCAGAGTGGGGCAGGCTTGGAGAAAGGTTATATAATATAATATGTTCTTCAGGCACCATATGAGGGGGAGACAAAGCTGCCTTATGGGACCTGCTCTCAAGTGCTACTTAGAGGTTTACATAGTCCTGGCTATTCTACCTCATGAAAAGGGAGATCCAATCAAAAAAAAAATTTTTTTTTTTTACAATAAAGATTGGTTTTGATGCAAAAAATAAATAAATACATTTTAGCCATTAATTTTAATGTCTGACCATAACTATGTTAACTAAAACAAAGTTACATGATAAAGCAAAAATAATTTTTGATGAAAAAATTTAAAATTGAAAAGTATTTAGCTGCAGTACACACACACACACAGACCTTTAGTCTGATTATCACAGTGGGTCTAGATGTCTAAGATGAAAAAATGAGTGAGAATAGAGGGGATAAAATAGTCTTTGTTCTTTTCTATCTCTTTATCCCAAGTGTGATATTCTACTATTTTTTTAAATTACAGCTTTGCTTTAAAACCTTCTAAGCTCCCTTCTGTCTGTACAATAATACAAAACAACAACCCCTCCTCCAACCCCAAATCATTTTCTTTGATAGTCCAGTTCTAGACTTCCATTCTGCTTGTTACATTTTCATCTCAATGTAACCCTTTCCCTCCAGGCCATAACGTCTACTCATTTTCTCAAAATATACTGTTCATTATTAACACGCCTTGTAGTTTTACTCATACCATTTTCTCTACGTGAAAGATCATACCCTTTCTTTCTGCACATACCCTTTTTTTCTTCACATACCACTGTTTTCAAACTCTGACTAAGCCCTCTGTCCTCTGGGGTACTGGCCCTGAAGACCCACCAAGCAGTGACCTCTAACTTCTCCAAAACATTTGCTCTCTGTATCTTCTCATTTTTCACTCATTATTTTCTAAAAAATAGAGTATGTATAGGCCCATTTCAGCCACAAAAGAATTTTCAGTGTGGGCAGGAAACAAGCATTTTAGTCAATTAATGAACTATAATTTCATCTTCTTCACTTGAATCACTAACTAGATCTCATAGTAACTAGATCTCATAGTAACTAGATCTCATAAAGTGATTAAATCTTACAGAATTTTGATGACACTTAAGTGCCAAGGAAATATGGTGGAAGAGACCATTTTTGTCTGTTTTTCTTCATGTGTTTGTCTGACTCAATCTTCCATTTGAGCCACACATAGTTTTTCTCTATTACTCATTCCTTTAATCATTGGGAAAATACTAGCTTGCTTTGTTAGAACTTATTTTAACACATATTTTCCAATATTTGTATTATCAGTTATGAAAGTGATAATCTTCACCTTCATATACTTAACCCAACCTCAGTTCTGGACTTGTTTTGATAGAAAAGGGTAATAGTTATTAGACCCTCTTATATCCTGATACACTTCTTTGTACATGAAGTTACCCAAGAGATATTCGATCCACTTACTTTCTAAAATAATGATTTCTAAAGTAATTTATGGTGACAGAAAGACTTTTGATTTAGACTGTTGAGTACATGGCTGCTATTCTTAGCCTAAGTGGCTAAAATGAGGAAAATTATTTCATTAAACTTTAAGCAGGTACAGTTTAGCTTCTTAAGGTAGCCCAATTGTGATGCATGGTATATTCTTTAGAAAAATACCTCTGTTTTGTAAAATTCATGTATAATTTTGAAGGGGAAGATATAAAGGGCAGCATTGCTGCTGCTAAGTCGCGTCAGTCTTGTTCGACTCTGTGCGACCCCATAAACGGCAGCCCACTAGGCTCCTCTGTCCCTGGGATTCTCCAGGCAAGAATACTGGAGTGGTTTGCCATTTCCTTCTCCAATGCATGAAAGTGAAAAGTGAAAGTGAAGTTGCTTAGTCCTGCCTGACTCTTAGTGACCCCATGGACTGCAGCCTACCAGGCTCCTCTGTCCATGGAATTTTCCAGGCAAGAGTACTGGAGTGGGTTGCCCTTGCCTTCTCCGAAAGGGGCAACATTACTCAGGCTTATAATTCAGGATATTCTCTAAATCCATCCAAACTTTTGTATTTTTTTCATCTCCTCAGTGAACATGATGAGTGAATTTTATCAAGAAGTCCATTTATCCAGGGACTGCAAAACCATCCATTTTACTCTCTTGATTGTGTGTGAAGAATGCTTAGAGCACATTATATAAAATATAGACAGAAGACTCAAAAGTTACCAATGAAACTGATGGATATGACATTTTTTATTATGACAATATTTCCTTGTTTTACTTGAAAAAATTGTTTTTGACTACTTATAGAAAACTGTATTTGTTCCATAAAATCCATAATTCCATTTAAATAAAAAATCTTTTCACTCAGCTCTCAAATTCAGATAGCTAAGTTGTTAAACATAATGATTCAGAGTTATTAAAGAGTGAAAATGACATACTTGCTTGAAATTGTATGAACAATTTAGGCTGAGAACACAGTTTCCTGGCATGAAATTTAGCCAAGTCTCTTTAAAGTAAAACCAGAGGATTTTGAAGGACAAATGTTCTGTACAGCTGTTTCACTTGGAAAGTCAGTGAAAATGTATTGAACCTCTACTGAGTTCAATTTTTTTTCTTATTTACAAACTTATTTTAACCATAAAATCTTCATAACCATATTTCAGAAAGTTTGTGAAATAGAAGTAGAAAAAAATCACTTATAAGCATTCTAACAAAACTACTTTTCTGATTTGGAGTATGACTTATTTTCTTGGGTTACTTTGAACAAGCTATTTAATCTCTCAGAGATGCTGACAATGTCCTGAAACAAGCGAAAATAATACCTTGCTGAGTTAGAGTAAAAATTGGAAATTATATACAAAATTTTGTATTAGGTTGTTTAACAAATTCTAAGAGCAAGGTAAGGCATAAATTCACAAAATAACTAGGAAAAAACATGTTATGTAGAAAATTATTTGCTTTGATATATTGCTTGCCAAGATTTTCCGAATAAATGTGGTTCCATTCATTTTTATAGTATGTGTTGTATGCAGATACACGCACAAGACAGATTTTTCCCATAAAGTTTGAGTAAGAAGTCTCTTTTTGAGAATTCTGGAATAATGTCTCTTTAGAATGGCTGCACAGAGATGATTTTGGATTTTCCTGAACTATCAGTTCTAGGGATTCACTTCATTTATCTCTTTTGTAGGAGCCTGTGATCATTGAACCCTATGAGTTCCTTTCTTTCTTGGTTTGCATTTTTGCTTCGTGGAACACATTAACCAATAACTTCATGAGTGTCCTAGTTCAGGTTTCCTGGAGGCTGGCTGATACTCCAAAAGAAAGAAATGCATACACATACCTAGAATACATGTTGATTCCTGTCAAGTTAGATAGCTGCCCCTCTCAGAAAGGATGGTCCTGAGAATCAACTTGTCACAAAAAGAAATGCTGCCATTATGTGACTCATAATTGGTTTTTATTCAGTCTACAGTCATGCCACCTTGAGAGTGCTGGATCTCGTCTGATCTTGGAAGCTAAGCAGGGTTGGACCTGATTATTAGTTGGATGGGAGAGTTGGTCTTTGTTTCAGCAGTAGCTAGATCAGTGTTGGTGGGTGGCACCTTGTGCTATGAGGCCCATGAATAGTCTTTGAGGCTGCCACCATAACTACTTTAGTCAAGAGTTCATTGTTACAAGATAGGTAAGTTGGAAGAGAGAGGCTGCTTTATGTCAACTGAGTAAGGCATTCAGTCCACTTGGCTGTTCAACACCTCTCCTATAGTGGGTTCTCTCTGATGGGCATTGGTGGTGGTGGTGGTTTAGTCCCTAAGTCGTGTCTGACTCTTGTGACCCCATGCTCTGTAGTCCACCAAGCCCCTCTGTCCATGGGATTTCCCAGGCAAGAATACTAGAGTGGGTTGACATTGCCTTCTCCAAGGGATCTTCTTGATCCAGGGACTGAACTCATGTCTCCTGTGCCAGCTGTATTGGCAGGCAGACTCTTTACCGCTGAGCCATGTGGGAAACCCCATATATGTAAAGAACTGATCCATTTCTAAAATGAGTTTGGCCTCTCTCCTCCTACATCAGTTTCTCATAAGGGATAGGGGGAAAGTGTCCCTATGTCAAAAAGTTCTTTGTATTCACTTTACACTTAATCCATCTTGATCCAGCTCTTCAGATTCTACAACCATATATGTTGTTGTGGGTCTTACTAATATATATATTGGCCCTAACTTATATCTCCTCTTGTCAAGTACTTTTCTTTGTTTGATGGTCCAGCATCTCTCTGGATCATGTTATAAGTGCTAAGTCACTTCAGTCGTGTCTGACTCTTTGTGACCCCATGGACTGTAGCCCACCAGGCTCCTTTGTCCATGGGATTCTCCAGGCAAGAACACTGGAGTGGGTTGCCATGCCCTTCTCCAGGGGGGTTATGTTGTGAGTTGCCCCTAATTTTTTGTCTGTTAACTAGCAGGATCAGTGGAAGGAGATCCTCAGGAGTGTGTATTTTCCTAAAAGGCAGAGGCCTCTGCGTCATCTGAAAAATGGGAGCATTCTGACCCTTAATGGGTAGGAGTGGGCCAGTTTTGAAAACCTAGAGGTTGGGGGAAACTCAGGTCCCCAATTTCTTGTCTGCTTCACTCCTGTGTCTCCACCAAAGTTTTGGGGTATCACTTCCTACTCTGAGTCCTGATTTTTGCATAGCACATTTGCTAGAGTTGACAAATCAACTTTCTCTGGGACTCTACTTTGCTTATAATTAAGTCCTAGATCTGATATTTAGTTTTTTTGGCTCCTGACATCAGCATATATAATCCTCATTTTCTTTCCTCAATGCATCAATAGCATGAGCAACTGCCATTCTATCCCATTGTCCTTATAATAGCAACCTCTTCAGAACCTATCAAGTGCCCGAGATAGTGCACCTGCTGGTGCATTTTCTTTAATTGATTTCTCATCCCACTTCACAATCAATGTACATTTAAAATTTTTCCCTGCTGTAATATGCCGTTGCTATCATCATTCCAATTACCACCCATGATGCCCTTCTTATTGCCAGCCAGCTGGTGATGATCTAACTCCAAAATCTCATTTTTAGACTCTGCTTCCTCAACCACTTCTGATAAGGATTGTTTTAGTAGGGCTCCTCAGGAAATAGTCTCAAGGAGGAAATTTGTATTCAAGACATTTATTCAGGAATGCTCTTAGGGATACTTGTGAGGAAGTGAGAGAGTTGGGCAGAATTAAGATGGAACATAGGTCTCAGCTTATCTAAAAGGGAGCTCTGGAGCTGAGATGGCTCTTCAAAGTGATTGCAAACTGAGGGTAGATGGCTTAACATTTATACCCACCCCTACTGGGAAAATGTCCACAGCTTCTACTAACACCAACTTTTGCCAAAGCAACTTGGTCAGAGGTAGTCTGGCATCCAGATACTGGATATTTTAACATGATTGTATGCCTCCTTATGATCGTTGCCTAATCTCTTCTTTTCTTTGAAAGATTGAAATTGAGGAGACCTGACTTCTTTGATTAATTACTTTAGATGCTCAAGGCAACAATACTGCCCTATTTATTTGAAGAGTTTGCTTCTTGTGAATTGAGATATGTATTCTTGACAACTCTTCCCCACCATATCCAGTTCTGCAACGTTCTTGGAAGTGTGTGCTGGAATTGGTATTTACCCATTTTCTCTGTGTCCTTCTGCCCTTTTCCCAATTTTGAATCTTCCTTACAGCCAACCCCTCATTATACAAGATTTTTTTCAGAGTTCTCATGTCTGTGGTAACGTGGGTCCATTTTTTCTATTATCGTTTATTTTTTGTAGGTCTTATAATGGGGCAAGTAGCTTTGAGAACTGAGTAGTTCCCAAAGTTTAAATAGATTAAACCTGCTTTTGTGATGCTTCATTGAGCTTCCAGTTACTTTTTATGAAGTTGCAATATAATTTTAAATATTTCCTCTGTAAAAGAATATCTTATTATAAGACTCCTGGCACTGAGAGCTGTTGATGTTAAAACAAATAAATAATTGACTGTGAAAACTCTGATATATCAATTTTACTGATATCTTTGCTTGAAATGGTTAATATCCCTTTTAATATACATACCTGAATTTCAAGGAGAGATCTAAGTTCCTCATAGAATGTAGCCTGTAGGCTATTATTTATAATCTTTGAAGAAAAAATCTAAAATCAAATATATATCCTTTATGAATATATTATGTGTTATTTTAAAATATAATTATTGAATCAATAAGAAACATAAAGCTGAAGTAAAGTTTCTCAAATTCTACTCTTTTAGAAAAGTTGTGGCAAGGGGCTAAAATTGCTTTTAGGCAGTTTATTCAGAAGTAGTGGCAAAATGTTTAAAAATATGATCTTCTTCTTTGCTGAGACTGTAAAAGATAATCTTAAAGAGGCACTCACAAAACATAAGCTCCTTCTCTTGAAAAAAGAATCATCACCCTTGTTTTCTTGTGAAAATTCATCTTCTTCTTTTCAGCTGAGACAGAGACACGATCTGTCCTTCCCTGTCGGTACCATCTGTGTCCAAATGAGGCTGTTACTCTAACTCAAAGCAGACTTGCAAGAATAAAATAATCAATCTTCATCATATTGCTGCACTTTCGACAGTTAATTTTCTAGAGTAATTTGTCATTGTGAGGAGCACACGATTTGTCTGAATTTGTGTCAAAGGTTATTGACTGAATTGTCACCTCATCTTTTCAGTCAATCTATAAATATGGGCAAGTTTGGGCAGAAGCTAATAGTCTCTTGCTGAGTGGATGAGATTGTCCAAGTTAGGCAGCTGATAAGAGATAGAAATATCTATTGTTCCACACATTCTTTGTGCTAGAGTTGACTTAACATTAGTCTTGGAAAATTCTAGTGTCTTATTCATTTATATTTTCCTATAAAATGGAGTTAACAGTAGTCATGACTATAACCGAGATTCCATGAAAGCTATCTCTGCATTAAAATTTATAACTTTATGAGAGTGACCCTATATTTTCCACAAAACTGAGGGTAAAATATTTTTATTTAACTTCTATTATATTTTTAGGGAGAGTGTTGTTGTTGTTTTTTTTTTTTTTTTTGAAAAGCCTTGTTATGTTTACACTAAACATAATTATCAACTTTAAGTCAGATTCTTATTCCTTGTTTATATCCAGATTCTGATATTGAGAGGATGGCTACTGGCTCTATGAGGGATTTTATCATGTTTACTGATTTGTTACCTTTTTTGCTCACTTTAACAGTCTAATAAGAATAATCAGGTAGTAAACTTTTATCAGGAAATACCCATTCTCAATTCTTGCCACTGGTATGTTTCCTCCTTAAGGCTAGGGACGTGGGTGGTGGGAAAGCAGAGAGAAAAAACAGTTCACATAGTATGATTAACACTAATAAAATATTTAGCTGGGTATCTTTTTAAGTGGGTAATTGTAGAATGTTGTTGCTGTTCAGTCACTAAATCATGGCCGACTCTTTGTGGCCCCATGGACTGCAGCACGCCAGACTTCCCTGTCCCTCACTATCGCCTGGAGTTTGCCAGAGTTTGTGTCCATTAAGTCGGTGCTGCTATCTAATATTGTAGAATAGATTAGTTTAAAGTACATCTAGCCCTGAAATATATAGTTGAATTATTTTTCATGTGTGTGCGCTCAGTCGCTCAGTCATGTCCGACTCTTTGCAGCCCCACAGACTGTAGCCTTTCAGGCTCCTCTGTCCATGGAATTTTCCAGCAAGAATCCCAGAGTGCGTTGCCATTCCCTTCTCCAGGGGATCTTCCCAACCCAGGGATCAAACGCACATCTCTCTCCTGTATTGGCATGCAGATTCTTTACCACTAGTGCTACCTGGGAAGCCCCATTTTTCATAGGTGTCAATTATTTATGGAATACGAAACACGAAAGAGCAAGGAAGCAGATTCTCCCCAGAGCCTCCAGAGAGGAATATAGTCCTGCCGACACCTTGGCTTTAGCCTGGTGAGACACATGTTAAACATCTGACCTGTGGAATTATAAGATAAATTTATGTTGTTTAAGTTTTTTGTAGTCATTTGTTAAGGCCACCATAGAAAACTAATGGAGAAGTGAAAGCCATCTGCATTTTATAAATGAGGAGACTGAGTCAGGATACATCATTAAACACAAATTTTTATCTCAGTTCTTAGCAAGGCCTGGCATATGATAAGCCTTTAATGTATTTGTAGGATGAATGAATAAATAAGTGAACAAATGGATTTTTTAATGCATTCTTCCTAAACCAATGCATATTTAACTCTCTCTCAAGCTAGGTATTTTCCTAATGGAAATACTTTACCTAGTCAGTGATTCTACACAACTATTCTGTTTGTATCACTGCTCTCTGAAGGTTTCCCAAATATAAACCCTCCATAAAGTGCAGTACATTTGAAAAGCAAAATAGAGAACCATCAGAAATTCAATTAGAGTATACATTAATTAGTCAATAAAATAGAAGCACTATTTTGCTATAGTTCCTGTGTGATTGGAAAATATATAAATTTTATTGACCTCCTGAATTTCAACCCAAATCAAGTAAATATTGATAATTCCCTCTGCTTCTTAGTGTGGAGAATGCTAGACAGTGCTTTCGATATGAGAAACAGCTCAATTACTATTTTTTTCTTGAAATTCAGAACATCTATATTTGTGACTTATGATCTGAAAATTTGCAAACACCTCTGCAGCCATTATATATTTCTTTGTCCACAATATCTTAACATTAACAGTGTATCTATAGACAAGAACTTTTTATATTTTCTTTCCAACTGTCTAGGGGAATGACTGCATATCTACATGTCTTTTTAAAGTAGTCCTGTCACCAAAACCTGGGGGGTGGGGCAACTCACATCAAAAGGCCCACTCTCCCCCCTGACAATCAGTGGGCAAGAGCTTTTACAGTGGGCAGATGTAGCTTTTACAGATGGAGTAAAAGCATACATGAAGATCTTCATGTATGCTTTTACAGATAAAGTAGGCAGAAGGAGGGGGCTATGCACAAAAACAGCACAGTCAGCTGAGAGTCATCTTGAAATTGGTCATCTTGATTGTTTTGAGTACAGTTAATCTTTGGTTCTAGGGTCAATTTGTTCTCTTTCTTTGAGGCCAGCTCTCAGGAACGTGGCAGCTTTATGTCATGGCTACAGTCTGGTCGTCATGTAGTTAACTTCCACCTGGTGGAGGTTTTGGTATCTATAAGAACACTCAAAGAATATGGGTCAGAATATTATCCAAAGTCTTTGAGGAGGGACTAATGATCCTTGACTTTGCTCAATTATTATTTTGTCTTGTTTGACTTTTTTTTTCTTTTACTTCTGCATTTTCTCATTTCTTTGATTAAACTTGTGTTCTGGCTAAAGTTTTTCTACAAAGAGGCAGGTGGAGGAAATGCGAGGGGGAAGGACCAAAAGGTCTTGCTCCATCTTACCCTTACTTTATTGTTTTCCCTGTAGTTAACTTCCATATGCCACATAGCCTAGAAATTAGACCAGACTTCACATATGTTCCAGTCCTGGTGCAAATCAATACTCCAGTTTTAGTCACTTTGAAAATCACAGCCTATTCCTTGGGGAAGGTATCCATGAAGCCCTAAATTTTGTGTAAGGCATGTAGCCTTATTACAAGCAGCTTATCACAGAGTACCTGAATTTTGTAATAATATTTCCATTTTATTTTGACTACCATAGCAACAGATAAATGCAATGTTTTATTTATAGATATAATATTTAGCTGGTTTCATAAAAAGTTGAGAAACTTCACTTTAGATTAAAAAAAAGACAACCCAAAGAATTGGGAATAGATCTAGGTCTTGAAATATATGTGTAAAATTTAATTAAACAGAAAACAGGAAAACAGATTACTCTGGTGAGTAGAGCCTGGATCCAGCCTGCTTTGTAATGGAAAACTACAGGATGTTTTAGGAGAATACAAAGAGACCAGTTTAAATAGAATTAACTGTAAATTAATAAGAATTACAGGAAATAAGCTTAAAAAGTTATGTTGGAGCCAGAGGGTAAAAAGTTTTACAAGATAAATAAGGAATTTGAACCCAATCTCAAATCATTTAGTTTAGTTGAAAGTCTTTTAAGATGAACAGTGTTACTATGAAAGTGTTTTATATGTTCATAAAATGTTGCCTACTATGTATTTTAAAATATGAGTGGCTGTTTAATTCATAATGAATGACTTTCAAAATTATAAATCTGTTCAAATGACTTGATAGCATAAACATATAGGTTTACAAGTAGGAATGTTATAGATAAGCACACTTTATATATTTGAAGGTGTGACTTTTGAGATTGCACATGGATGAAACTATGTGTTGAATAGGAAATAGTGGACAGGAGACTTGTGTTTTATATGGACATTTATGGATGTGGTGAGTTTCAATACATGCTTATTGAAACCTCTTGCTCTTACTGTTTTGGTTGAATAAGTGTTGAGATGAAAGCCTCATGTTCAGCCCGGCACTTCAGGTCTCAAAGGATTAACCTGGTGATTAAAAAAAAAAAAAAAAAAAAAACCACACCTCACTCTGATGACATGTTGTATCCAACTGACTGAGATGAAATAAACTGACTTTTGCTAAAATGCCTGTGTAACAAACACATGAAAAGATGCTCAACATCACTCATTATCAGAGAAATGCAAATCAAAACAACTATGAGGTACCATTTCACACCAGTCAGAATGGCTGCGATCCAAAAGTCTACAAGCAATAAATGCTGGAGAGGGTGTGGAGAAAAGGGAACCCTCTTACACTGTTGGTGGGAATGCAAACTAGTACAGCCACTATGGAGAACAGTGTGGAGATTCCTTAAAAAACTGGAAATAGAACTACCTTATGATCCAGCAATCCCACTGCTGGGCATACACACTGAGGAAACCAGAAGGGAAAGAGACACGTGTACCCCAATGTTCATCGCAGCACTGTTTATAATAGCCAGGACATGGAAGCAACCTAGATGTCCATCAGCAGATGAATGGATAAGAAAGCAGTGGTACATATACACAATGGAGTATTACTCAGCCATTAAAAAGAATACATTTGAATCAGTTCTAATGAGGTGGATGAAACTGGAGCCTATCATACAGAGTGAAGTAAGCCAGAAAGAAAAACACCAATACAGTATACTAACGCATATATATGGAATTTAGAAAGATGGTAACAATAACCCTGTGTACGAGACAGCAAAAGAGACACTGATGTATAGAACAGTCTTATGGACTCTGTGAGAGAGGGAGAGGGTGGGAAGATTTGGGAGAATGGCATTGAAACATGTATAATATCATGTATGAAACGAGTCACCAGTCCAGGTTCGATGCACGATACTGGATGCTTGGGGCTGGTGCACTGGGACGACCCAGAGGGACGGAATGGGGAGGGAGGAGGGAGGAGGGTTCAGGATGGGGAACACATGTATACCTGTGGCGGATTCATTTTGATATTTGGCAAAACTAATACAATTATGTAAAGTTTAAAAAAAAATAAAATAAAATTAAATTAAAAATAAAATAAAATAAAATGAAATAAAATAAAATAAAATGCCTGTGTTGAAAAATTCAAATTATTCAAGTGTACAATGTTCCTCAAAAAAGGGTGCAGGAAATAGGGTGAAACTTTTTCATCAAAACAAGCTGAGCAATTTAAAAAATTCGTGGAGATAAATGTAAATTTCATGCTTCAAGGAAAAATCTAATAAATGTTTAGCCTGTTATTTCATGAGACAGACTTATGTTGTTGACAGAGGGTTTAAGATGGAAAAGACATTGCAAGTTAACACAACATTTAAACTTTTTAGCAGATAAAAAATACTATTTCAAATATTTCTTTTTCTGTTAGTTTTGAAAAGAATTCTCAGAGACAGGTGAAACAAAATGTCACTTTCAAGCTGGCTCAAGAAAAACACCAAAATGGATTCTAATGAATTGCAATCATGAGTCACAATTCCTGTTACTTCACAGAATATTGGACAGGGTATTACATTTTTATTTTGATGATCAAAGGTTATATGTCACAATAATTTCAATGCAGTTATTCTCAGTTAAGGTGCTATTTAGTTGGAATGACTTTCATAATATACAGTGTGAGTTACAGGTGTAAAAGCCATTAATCATCAGAACAAGTCTATCCCAGCCACAGGAGCTTAGGATGTTCCTATCTGTAGGATGGTCCAGAAGTCAGGTTGTTGTAAGACCAAGGTAAGACAGATTAGGTTTCCGTAAGAAGTAGAAATCTCAAAATTCTTTGGACCCCCAGTCCCAGCATGGACACACATTATGATCTGCTGTACACTTGTTTCTTTATAACAATCTTGTTCTTACAATGAACTTTTACCCTGCATTTTCTCTTCTTTCTTTCTTTCTTTTCTCCCTTCCTTCCTTTCTTTCTCTTTTGCTTTATTGCTGTTCAGTTGCTCTGTCGTATCTGATTCTTTGTGATCCCATGGACTGCAAACACCAGGCTTCCCTGTCCTTCACCATCTCCTAGAGTTTGCTCAAACTCATGTCCATTGATTTGGTGATGCCATCCAACCATCTCATCCTCTGTCATCCCCTTCTTTTCCAGCATCAGGGTCTTTCCTAATGAATCAGCTCTTTGCATCAGGTGACCAAAGTATTGGAGCTTCAGCTTCAGCATCTGTCCTTCCAATGAATATTCAGGGTTGATTTCCTATCGGATTGACTGGTTTGATTCAAGGATTGAACCTACATCTCCTGCATTGCAAGCCGATTTTTTACTGTCTGAGCCACCAGGGAAGCCCCTTCTTTTGCTTAAACTTTCCTGCACTTGTACCATAAAACCAAAATAAACAATTTAGCAATTTCACTTGGTATTGAATCTTTCTTACTTGTTTTGTTTGTTTCAGTTTATTTTCCAACCCCTCATCATCTGTTATTCCTGATAATATTAATGCTCCAAAATGCTTTGATTTTTAAATAATTGATATAGTGGAGAAGGAAGTATTTATTGACACCTAGCAATAAAAGTATTTATGTTAATTAAACCTCTAAGCAAGGGACTTGTGTTTGATCACGTGCCAAGAGGACGGGAGCCACTGTGGGAAGATAAGGTCAAGGAATCAGGGAATCATTAGGGACCTGGGAACTGAGAGATGTGGTTAAGCTCTTCCCTCAGAGATGAATGGAAATGAAGGGAAATCTGGGGTGCTAGTACCGGTGAAAGTGAAAGTATTAGTTGCTCAATTGTGTCTTACTCTTGGCAAACTCATGGACTGTAGCCTGCCAGGCTCCTCTGTCCATGGAATTCTCCATGCAAAAATACTGGAGTGGATAGCCATTCCATTCTCCAAAGAGACTTCAGGGATCAAACCCAGGTCTCCAGCACTGCAGGCAAATCTTTACCATCTGAGCCACCAGGGAAGCCCAGTAGGACTGAGGGTAGACAAAAATAGAGGACAGTAGAGAGAAGGATGACCTATTGCAAGACAAGGCAGAAGCCAAGTGTGAAATAAATTCATATTTTATGGCAAGACAAGGAAAATTTAAACATAAAAATTCTTCTCTGCCCTTCGACTGGCCCTCTCTCCCACCACTGTGCATTATGTATCTGCATTATGCATCCACAAACCTCCCCGCTTGCAGAAATACCTGATCAACCATAAAGAGGAGCATTCTCCCAGCATCAACAAGACAGCTCCTTGAAAGATAACATTCCCTTTTGATCTCATAAGGAGATCAAATGGCACTTATATCTGGATTGTGTAAACTGTCAATAATACATCATTTGATGTAGAGCCCTCTATCTCAAGAAACTTATGTAACTGTGTCCTGACTTCTAATGGGTAGGTCAGTCCTCAGAGCTTTCTGAGATGCTTTTCTTGGATTAAAATCCTCAAATTTAGCTCAAGTAAAATTTTCCATTTCTTTCTTTGATAAACTGATCAATTTTTCATTGGCACAGGTTATTGAATTGAAAAAATGTCATAGGGGCTTTTAGTACCTGAAATCATGGCCATAAGATTTTTAATTGCTTGAGTTATTGCCATGTAAACATCTATGATTTTTTATCACTTTTAATAACAAATTCTTCCAGATATACATATTTTATGTAAGTGTCTGATCTGATATAAATTAAGTTTAAAAATGGGAACTAATTCCATACCTGATAGAGTCAAATACATTACAAAGAAAAATCAGAGGTCATAATAAAAATTCCAGCTCCCTGTGAACTTAGGGAAATTTTGTTAGATGATTTTTTTTTTTCTATGTGGTAAATAACAGAGGTTGGATCAATTTAAAATTGCTTGGGAGGGGTAATGAAATCTCTAGTTTACACATGTTTTATTTGTTTTTGTTTTTTCCTTGTGAGTCTCTTCACATCTCTATGCATTTGGGGTCTTTGGACTATGTGTGATAGTTAAACTCATGTGTCAACTTGATGGACCACAGGATGCCCAGATTAATTATTTCTGGGTATGTCTGTGAAGGTGTTTGCAGATGAGATTAACATCTGAAGGGCTTCCCAGGTGGCACTAGTGGTAAAGAACCCACCTGCCAATGCACGAGGCTTAAAAGACCTGGGTTCAATCTCTGCGTCTGGAAGATCTCCTGGAGGAGGACATAGCAACCCACTCCAGTATTCTTGCCTGGAGAATCCCATAGAGTCTCAAAGAATTGGACATGACTGAAGTGACTTAGCACACACAACATTTGAAATGGTGGGGTTAGAAAAGTAGATTGTCCTCCTCATTGAGGGTGGGCATCCAATCCTTTGAGGGCTTGAAGAGAGCAAGAGGCAGAGGAAGGAATTTGTTCCCTTTTTCTTGCCTCACTGTTGAATTGAGACATCTCATCTTATCTTCTGTGGGCCTTGGGTTGGGATTTATACCAATCAACTCTTCTGGTTCTCAGGCCTTCAGTTTTGAACTGAATTATGTAACTGGCTTTCTTGGGTCTCCAGTGTGCAGATGACAGATTGTAGGACTTTTCAACCTCAATAATTATATGAGTAAAGTTCTCATAATAAATCTCTCTATATATGTAAAATTCTGTTCCTCTATAACAATGCTTACTACCAAAATCTGTACTAGTAAGGTTCTCCAGAGAAACAGAGCCAGTAGGCCCTGTTTATAATATATTAACTATTCCAGAGATGTATTCATTTTATTTTCTCCAAGGGATAAGGCTAAATTGATAAGCTATGTCATTCTCTTCTAATTCATCCATTTCAGCTTTTTGTTTTATTCACTTCTTTCTTCCAATTGTCTTAGTTTTAATTGTTGCTCTTTTATTTTTAATTTTTGAGAGGCTACTTTAAAAGTAAAAACAATTAAGAATATAATTTTATTTTCATTACAAAACCTTTTATTTTAAAAGAATTTTAGATTCACAAGCATCGCAAAGAAAGCACAGAGCTTTGATCTGTTCTCCCTGATTTTCCTGCATGTTAATATTTTATGAAATCATGCTACATTGATCAAAATAAGAAATTGAAAAAAAAATGAAAAAAAAAAAAGAAATTGACATTAGTACTATTCAATTAAGGAAAATACAGATTTAATTTCACCAGTTTATCCAATGTGTCCTTTTTTCAGATTAAATACATAGCATTTAGATATTATGCTTGATTAGTTTCCTCAGTCTGTAACAACTTTTGAATCTTTCCTTATACTTCACAACTTTGAAAGATTTGAAGAGTGCTGGTCATATATTTTGTAGAATCTCCCTAAATTTAGATTTGTCTGGTATTTTCTCATTATTAGCCTAGAGGTATAAAGTTTTGTTAAGAAGAACACAGACATGAAGTGCCCTTCCCATCATATAGTATAGGGGGTAGGTGATACAAATACATATCAATAATGATGTTAACTTTGATCACTTGGTTCAAGTGGCATCTATAAGCTAGTATTTTCCCTTTTCTGTTCTCCATTAATTAGAAGGAATAGCAGCCTCCAATAAAATGTGAACAACTCTAAATATCTATCAAATGCTGAATGTTTAAACACACTCTCATACATCCAAATGATGGAATAATTTTCAGCAATAAAAAGAATAAGACTATAATGCTGCAAAAATACAAATGAATCTTGAAAGCACTATGTTATATGCAAGGAGCAAGATTCAAAAGACAACATACTGTATGATCCTTTTTATATTAAATTCTGGATAAGATAGAAATCAGATCAATGCTTTCTAGAGCCTGGATGTGAGAGAAGGAAATTGAGTATAAGGAATTATGCCTTTTTGTATGATGGAAATATTACTTTTAATTGCATGGTGATTACATGACTGTTTGGGGTTGCCAAAATTTTTAGTAACTGCATGTATTACAATAAGGTTTACATGTATATTATAATATTTGTATATATGGTAATATATTGTAATATTACAATATTACAATTTTCTATATATAAAATATATCTCAGTAAACATATCTTAATAAAAACGTAGAGCCAAAACAGCTTACTATAGATGAGGCTGACAGTTGTCATTAAATACCCATGAGGAAATACTGAGTTCTCACTATAAAAAGTGGATCTCAGGGCAGAGCATATGAAGAGAAAGTGAAGGTTCATAAATAATGACTCTGTCAGAGCCCCATGATAGAACCCTGAACACTCAATACTCTCCTAAAACTGATAGTTTCCTATTCAAAGTAAAACACAAGCCTTAGTTTCAGGGTTTTCTTTGACTATTGAAGCCTATAATATCTACAAATGTAGACGAACTAGCTATTCCACTAGGACAGTCCTCAACCAATGGCTTAACAGAGTTAGTGGGTAAATCCCCACACTTCCTTATTCCCTTCAGGACTGGGCTCCAATATGTACATGGCATCCTGTTTGATAAAGCAGTCTTCATTATTTTCTTCCCTTCCCTCATTTCCTCACTGCCCTATTGGTGTTTCCCAGGTTCAATAAACCACTTTTACTCATACCTTATCTTGAGGCCTACTTCTGAGGGCAGCCTATCCCTGAAAATATTTGGGATGAATTTCTGTTAATAAGTAGCATAATCCCCAAGGTTTCATGAGAGGACAGCACTCCCTAAAAGGGGAATTAAAAACACCAAAGCAAGGTTGTCCTCACACTAATATAAAGTGAAAGTGAAAGTCGCTCAGTTGTGTCCGACGCTTTGCGACCCCATGGACTATACAGTCCATGGAATTCTCCAGGCTGGAATACTGGAGTGGATAGCCATTCCTTTCTCCAGGGGATCTTCCCAACCCAGGGATCAAACCAAGGTCTCCTGCATTGCAGGCGGATTCTTTACCAGCTGAGCCACAAGGGAAGCCCTCTCACCAATACAAGGCCCCAACTTTCTATAAGTAATAGGCTCTGTGGAGCAAATTCCCAGAGATAGTGAAGGATGGGGAAGCCTGGCATGCTGGAGTCCAAGGGGTTGCAAAGTGTCAGACATGACCTAGTGACTGAACAACAACTGTTGTGTTCGGGGAGTGGTGACAGAGACTCTCTCCTTTACCAAACTTTACTCAGGTTTCTTTGAATCCTTTCGTCAGCCTTGAACTTTGGGCTTTCATGTTTGTCTTTCTTGTTTAGTCACTAAGTTATATCCAACTCTTTTGCTACCCCATGATAGTTTGTTTAGTCATTTATCCAAAGCCACATGGTGAGTTAATTGTGGTGCCAGATTTTGAAATTAAGTAATAGAATTTCAAAGCTCTGCCATTAACCATCATGAAGTGCTGTTTGCTGTGCACTCAGCCATGTCCAACCCTTTGCTATCACATGGACCATAGCCCCCCAGGTTCCTCTGTCCATGGGTTTTTCCAAGCAAGAAGAGTGGAGCGGTTTGCCATTCCTTCTCCAGGGAATCTTCCTAATCCAGGTATCTAACTCACATCACCTGCATTGCAAGTGGTTTCTTTCCCACTGAGCAACTTGGGAAGTCCATTTGTCTTTACAAGGCCCAATTTAAGCAAGAATGCTGCTAAGTCACTTTAGGAAGAATTCTCCACTCTTGGCATCTGGTCATCCTGGTCTGCCTTCAGTGGGAATCCTGTCAAGTTGGTTTAGTCAGAATTCTCCCAGCTACTGATGTTTCCATCTCAATTTGATCCTTGCCATAAATCCCCACTTGTCCTTGGACAGTTTGGAATTGAGCCTAGTTCTATACTGAGGTCTCTTTCCCCTCTACTGCAATCATTCCTAAATAAAACCTGTTTTTACCACTTTAACTAGCTTGGTTTTCTTTGACGGTATATACAAATGTAGATCCCAGAACAAAAGAAGCATAAGATTAGCACTACTTCAAATTTTTCTGCCTCTGGTTCAAAATAATCCCAGGTTCAAAAGCAGTGGTTTCAATGATCCCCATTGTAAAAGAGAAGAACTAGAGATACTGGAATCCACTCCAAGGCTCAAGTAGATAGATTTTTAAGTATTTGGTGTTCAATTAGCCAACTCTACTGGTAGAGATTACAGAAAGCATTTTAAGCCCAATTTGAAATGCCACAAAAATCATATAAAAAGAGTTTGGTATTTATTCTCTTTTATCATTTCAATTTAAAAGTATTCATGCTTTCGTGAATGATGAGAAAGTAAACTGAGTGATGATGGTCTGGGACAAGAAATATTAGGAGGTTCAAAATCTCTTAATAAACAATATCTATGGTATTAAGGGGGATATTTTGGAAGGACATTATAACTGCATATAAATGTGGAGAATTATTATAATATCTGGAGACCTACTTGAATTAGTTCTCTATATATTATTTTGGTTTGGGTACATGTGAAAAAAGAAGCAATGAAAAATCATAAAAAGGAATTACACAAAAATTAAAGAAATGGATGTAACAACAGCTAGTGGTATTGTTATCCTGGCTGGTAAATGTTTCTGAAAGGAGTTCAAAATGAATATTTAATATGAAAGAAAACTAAGTCATTAACACCTTGATCAACATTCACAGCATGTTTCTAGTTTGTGTTATTCTTTTTCATGCCACCACATATAACTATCATAATAGTAATAAGAGAAAATTTTATTTTTTCATTACTTAATCAAAAATTTTTATATTATACACATCTATGGGTAGTTAGATAATATTTGGTATCATTTCTATGAGTCAATGACCACTGATCAACTGATCAAAATGATTTTGGGGTGATTATCATACAAAATGTGGCAGAGATATGAATAATTTCCTGTGTAATGAAGATTATTTGTAGTCAAGATAATAAGAACAAGAGAGAAATTGTTAATAAGCTGAACAAATAACATCTTCTCAGAGTCACTTTTGTCAGAAGAAGAATGTATGAATGTAATATTTCAGGATTATTTCTCTAAATTACTTTATTCCTAACATCTATGGTTATTATAGATTTTTAGCTACTAATACTTTTTTTTGCTTTATCTGCTGTTAAAAATGTCTAAATAATGCAAGAATTTTTTCATGTGTCTCTTGTTTATAGCTTACAGATTTTTAAGATGTAATTGTGCTTGTTTCTTATTCACATCGGTAGATCTAAAATTTCTACAAATAGGGCATAAGCATGCTTGATACAGGCTTCCCAAGTGGCATAGTGGTAAAGAATTGCCCTGCCAATGCAGGAAACCCAAGAGACACGGGTTTGATTCCTGGGTCAGGAAGATCCCCCAGAGAAGGAAATGGTAATCCATTCCAGTATTCTTGCCTGGAAAATTCCACGGACAGAGGAGCCTAGTAGACTACAGTCCATTGGGTCACAAAGACTCGGATATGACCTAGCAACTGAGCATGCACACTTGCCTGATACAGTTGGCATCTAAATGCAGTTTCTGACAATATGGTTGTCCACAGACTCAGCAGTGTGTGCAAATACAAAAAATAGATGATCATTGCACAAATATGTCCAGTCTTCAGTGATTCAGGAAAGCCTGTGACTTGTCACAGTTGAGACAAGTCACAGGATGCCTGTCAGGGAGAGTTAAGTAAGGAATTCTGTAACATGAGAAACAAAACATGGAGGAACCTGGCTCTGTGTGATCTAAGGCAAGAAAATCAGTCATTACTGGGAACGTTCCACTATTCAGATAAAATATACTGAGGTTTCAAGGAGCCCACTCTCACTAAACAGTAGAATAGCATTCATGGATAATGTACCAAGAGAAGAGCCCTCATCACCCATCATGTGGCTTGGAAGTCGAGAGATGTGATTCACAATTTTGTCCCTATATGTTATTTGACTTTTGAACTTAGTAGCTCATTTGGTAAAGAATCTGTCTGCAATGCAGGAGACCCGGGTTCGAGCCCTGGGTTGGGAAGAAGGAAATGGCAACCCACTGCAGTAGTCTTGCTTGGAGAATGCTATGAAAGAGTAGCCTGGTGGGCTACAGTCCATGGGGTTGCAAGAGTCATACATGACTTAGTGACTAAACCACCAAGTTAGTTTTTATAAGCATTAGCTATCTGAATAATAATAATACTGTTGACTACAAAAATATCATTATGAAGATTAAATGAAATAATAGATATAAAATGTTCTGAGTTCCCAATATGTACTCATAGGTATTATGTATATAAACAAAAGAGTCTATATTTTGTGGTCAAACATCTTGACTCAATTCTATTATTTACTCCCCTATTTTGTGTCTTCTGATTATCAACTTCTTTATCTTCAAATATTGAATATTGATAATATATGTCATCATATACATTTTTAGAAATTATATAAGATCAATATATGCAAAACACAACACTGTCTGACACATATTAGAGCTTCATATAGACACTGTTACTTTCTTTGGTAATTTCTGACATTTAGAGAACATTTGCTTTGTGCTAGACACCATATAGCAACTCATTTTGTTCTGGCAAAAACCTTCAGAGAACTCTATGATTATTATATCCATTTCATAGATGAAGAGACCTAGGTCCATGGCAATTAAGTAATTTATCCAAAATTACACAGTGAGTTAATAGTGGTGCCAGATTTCAAAATTAAGTAACAGAATTTCAAAGCTCTGCTGTTAACCATCATGCAGTGCTGTGTACTCAATTATTTCCAACTCTTTGCAACCATATGAACCGTAGCCCACCAGACTCCTCTGTCCCTGGAATTTACCAGGCAAGAATATTGAGCATGTTTCCATTTCCTACCCCTACAGGATCTTTTTGACCCAGGGATTGAAGCTGTATCTCCTGTGCCTCCTGCATTGGCAGGAGGATTCTTTACCATTGCACC
Organism: Bubalus kerabau; assembly: GCF_029407905.1. Classification (NCBI taxonomy): domain Eukaryota; kingdom Metazoa; phylum Chordata; class Mammalia; order Artiodactyla; family Bovidae; genus Bubalus; species Bubalus kerabau. Next base: position 66,314,233 of record NC_073630.1, read on the forward strand.
ACCTGGGAAGCCCTAACCATCATGAAACACTATGTCAAAGTGAAATTGTTGAAAAAAATATTGGTCATAATCATCTACTGTTTCTGGACTCTGTTCTGAATACTGTGCATATAAAGTAAAATAGGGTACAGTTTAACATATATTTAGGGAAACAAGAGGTCTGTAAAAAGCATGAATAATTTAAAGGAAAATAAGTGTCTCTGCTGCTGCTGCTAAGTCACTTCAGGCGTGTCCGACTCTGTGCAACCCCTGAGACGGCAGCCCACCAGGCTCCCCCGTCCCTGGGATTCTCCAGGCAAGAATATTGAAGTGGGTTGTCATTTCTTTCTCCAATGCACGAAAGGGAAAAGCGAAAGTGAAGTCTCTCAGTCGTGTCCGACCCTCAGCGACCCCATGGACTGCAGCCTTCCAGGCTCTTCCGTCCATGGGATTTTCCAGGTAAGAGTACTCTGAGTGTTTAGAAATAGGAACAGCCTCAGAAATGTTATAATTTCACTGTAAGGATGCAACTATTCTTTTACTTTAAAGTCCAGGTGGACCTTAATAGAAAGAAAACATTTCAAAGGCAGAAAATCAGGGGTGTATCCAATGTGATTTTTTTGGGGAAAGTGACAATGAGAGAAAATTCTATTTCAATTCCTTTATCAATGTGACTGTGATAAAATTTCTATTCTCACCAAGGTCATTATGAATTTATTCTCAGTGATTCTATCAGGTTGGATTTCTGGATAGAAAAAACAAAGAGTCCTGACAGCTTGGAGAATTTGATTAGAGGATCAAAACTATTTTTGTTTGGTGAAAATTCCTGCTCCTGTGGTGAAGATGGTTGGTTTAGCTTATTTATTACATGTGGATCTTTGGGAAGCAGTTTCTACAATGAGAATGTGATTACATTCATATCTAGGTTAGACTCAAGTCTGAATATACTCTGGGATGCCTTATCAAAAGTAAAAATTGCCACTCTACACCTGATAAAGTATATTATTTGAGGGTAATCCTAGATGGTAAGACAGAACTATTAGTAACATATAAAAATGGATCTTCTCTGCTTATCAGAAGACCTTAAAACTGGGCCTCAAAGAAACAGCAGGCTCATGGTCTTCATTTATTTGCTAGGTTTAGTAAAAAATACTACAATGAATAGAGTCTGAAGAAAGACTGATCAAAATTTCTCATGTAAAACTATTTTCACCATAAGCAGTTAACAAGATAATTTCCTTATTTCCATATGTATATATTTCATTGAAATCAGAGGGACACTGTCTTGAAACCTGAGAGTTGAAACAATTATTCTTGCCCTTATCTAGGTTGTCTAGTCAAAATGATGCGCCATATGTCCACTGATTTTTTTTTTTTTTTAATTCTGGTTTCTGCCAGAAAATTGGCTCTGGCTGCTAATTTCTTCATGTAATGAATCCTGTCTGGTTTGTTCTACCATTTCCTTTAAACTTTTTCAGTTCTCTGGAATGAGGGGATTATAACCTGACTTTCTCTCAATTAGTTCCAATAATATATTGGAAAGAAAGACATCATATCTGCAATATGCCTGGTTATTTTAAAATGCACAGAGATGTGCTCACTGTAATTCCTTCAGAATCCTCAAAGAAACTTGATCAAATGATTGTATCTTAAAATAGAAATTAGCAAATATTTACTCTTGTTTATAGTAGCATTGTAAGCTATTACCTATTTAGTGAACATTCTACTGTTTAGTCATTTGTTCCTCTGACATTAGCAAGAATAAATCTAAGTGATGAACTTAGGATAGTTAAGTAAATGAAGTGCATAGGAAAAAAATGCAACCTGTTTTTAGGCTGTTACACTAAACTATTAAATGTGCCAAAACACTACTGTTGAAAGAATGGTCAAGAGCCAAACTGGAATGCCACATCAGTGACTCCCTAAAGCTATGTGTTTGGAGCAACAAAATGCAACTGGTATAGAAAGTACCAGTGAGACTGCTGATCCTCTCTTAGATGAGTTTGGTAGGAACTGGAATGTGTGTTGAATAAATGAATATATGAATGAATGAATGAATGAAACTACTTCAGTTCCAACCAAACTTCCCCACTGCAGTAAAGGGAGGGTGGGATTCTCGCCATTTGAGTTAAAAGGATGTTGACTTGGCCTCATGCACAGTACTGGCTGGTGCAAGGAAGACACCCAGAAACTGAGAGAGAATTTAAGGATTAACCAAGGCGACACAGTGGAGTGGAGGACGCTTTCCAGATTTCAATTACCAACACATGGGTTTTCTTCCTCATGCCATTTATTTCTTGGTTCTATAGGTGTTAATGAAGGCCTACTATGTGCCAAGCAGTATACTGGACACTATGCATGTAATCATGGGTGATCTCTACTCTCAAAATCCTCTGGGTCCAGTGAAAGAGATAAATTAGAGAACAGTTTATTCCAATTCAATGTAATTCATGCTGTAATAGAGATTCATTCCAGGCTTTTGGGAGCAGCATAGCAAACAAGCCCCCAGCAGCTTTCAGAGTTGGAATAAGTCTTACTCAGGAGGTGGGATGTAGAAATGCCCAGATTCAGCATTGTGAATAGAGGAACAGACTCTGTAAAAACACAGCTGAGAGTAGAGTCTATTATGTTTAGAAAATATGAGCTGTTCGCCATGGATGTAAAGAGCATATTTGGGTGGTACCAAATAGGGTAGAATCACTTGGGGATAATCTGTGAAGCCCTTTTTATGACATGTAAGAGGGGTTGAATTAATCCTGTACACAGGTAACATATATGATATAGATCAATTTGACACAGACATTTGTAACCCATACAGGTGAAGGTCAAGTAGACACAGACATTCTCTGAGAAGGTACCTATGGAAGGATATTCCCATAGAAAACACAGGATTATCTGCTGTTATATTAACAAAAGGCAGTTGTCATTTGTTTAGCTTTTGGTAATAACTAAGCATTATAAGTGAGTAACAAGTAGTGGTTGCTGTGGCCTTATTAGAGACCCTGGAGAGACCTCAGGACCAGAAGGGTGACATAACTTAGCTCTTTCTGTGGTGAGGAGATTCTGGGAAGTGCTAAAACACTTATGATGTGTGTATGCTAGTGCCTGTATGTATGCATATATATTTATTTCTTAAGTTCAGAAGAAGGGGATTGTGCAGAAAGTGACATAACAAAGAAAACCACTGTTTCGGTAAGCTTTCAGAACCACTTGGAACAATTGCTTTTAACTTGGTAATTTTATGAACACATCGACTAAAAAACATTCTTCACTCAGTGGTGATTTCCTTTGGGTTTTTGAAATGTAGCTAATTAGGTTCTGTCTGAGGATTTTATTAGAAAGTTAGTTAGAACTGGAATTTGTGCTTCCATGTTGAATTAGTCAATGTTGACAGAGAAGCAAGGCGTCGTCCTGACATTTCCTTCTGTGCGCTTTTCAAGGTGAAGAGGAGAGAGGGATTCTTTTTTTTTCATGTTTCTCTCCTGTGTATGAAACCAGATGCTGACAAGACATAAAGCACTGAGTGCTATTCATACAAGAATACTTAGGTGATTTATAAACTTTATGAAAAAGTTACCTTATTTTGGGTAAACATTTTATGTATACATATGTCCAATACATTCACTCACTCAGACTCCAGGAAAAAAACAAATGCCTGCAGGTCTTAGTTGTTACCTCTATGACATTTATACACACACACACACACACATATATATAATTACTTGAGTACTTAAATTGAAATCAAATGGATTAAAACAACTTTATATTGGACTTTCAAACTTGAAGAACAAGAACTCCATCTATTTCTAAAGCTCCTGAAGTTGATTTAAGCCCTCAGACTTGGACTCCCTTCAATTAAAAATTGTTATTGAAGTATAGTTGATTTACAATGATGTGTTAGTTTCAGGTATATGGCAAAGTGATTCAGTTATACATATATATTTACCCATTCTTCAGATTCTTTTCCCTTAGAGGTTATCACAAATCATTGTGTATAGTTCTGTGTGCTGTATAAAAAGTCCTTGCCAGTTATCCTTCTTAACTATCCTTAGCCCTTTGATAACCATAAATTTGTTTTCTATGTCTGTGGGTACATTTCTGTTTTGTAGATAAGTTCATTTGTGTCATTTTTTAAAATATGGAACTCTTCCAAACCAGTGGAGGCTTCAGTTTAACAAAAGTTTTATGGTAATAGAGGCAAGATGAGCTCATTTTATATTACTCTGCAACATAAGAAGCAAATGAAAATCCTTACCTTATAATAAAGCACTAATTGAAATAGATTTGAGGGATTAGATAAGATAGACAGAGTGCCTGAAGAACTATGGATGGAGGTTCATGACATTGTATAAGTTGAAACATGTATAATATCATATATGAAATGAGTCACCAGTCCAGGTTCGACACTGGATGCTTGGGGCTGGTGCACTGGGACGACCCAGAGGGATGGTATGGGGAGGGAGGAGGGAAGAGGCTTCAGGATGGGGAACACATGTATACCTGTGGTGGATTCATTTTGATATACGGCAAAACCAATACAATATTGTAAAGTTAAAAAATAAAATAAAATAAAATTAAAAAAAAAAAAAAAGAGGCAGTGATCAAGATTATCCCCAAGAAAAAGAAATGCAAAAAAGCAAAATGGTTGTCTGAGGAGCGCTTACAAATAGCTGAGAAAAGAAGAGAGGCTAAAGACAAAGGTGAAAAGGAAAGATATGCCCATTTGAATACAGAGTTCCAAAGAATAGCAAGAAGAGATAAGAAAGCCTTCCTCAGTGATCAATGCAAAGAAATAGAGGAAAACAACAGAATGGGAAAGACTAGAGATCTCTTCAAGAAAATTAGAGATAACAAGGGAATCTTTCATGCAAAGATGGGCACAATAAAGGACAGAAATGGTATGGACCTAACAGAACCAGAAGATATTAGAAGAGGTGGCAAGAATACACAGAACTATAAAAACAAAACAAAACAAAAAAAACTTCATGACCCAGACTACCACGATGGTGTGAGCACTCACCTAGAGACAGACATCTTGGAATGTGAAGTCAAGTGGGCCTTAGGAAACATCACTATGAACAAAGCTAGTGGAGGTGATGGAATTCCAGTTGAACTATTTCAAATCCTGAAAGATGAGGCTGTGAAAGTGCTGCACTCAATATGCCAGCAAATTAGGAAAGCTGAGCAGTGGCCACAGGACTGGAAAAGGTCAGTTTTCATTCCAATCCCAAAGAAAGGCAATGTAAAGAATGCTCAAACTACTGTACAATTGCACTCATCTCACACAGTATTAAAGTAATGCTCAAAATTCTCCAAGTCAGGCTTCAAGAGTATGTGAACTGTGAATTTCCAGATGTTTAAGTTGGATTTAGCAAAAGCAGAGCAACCAGAGATCAAATTGCTAACATCTGTTGGATCATCGAAAAAGCAAGAGAGTTCCAGAAAAAAACATGTATTTCTGCTTTATTGAATATGCCAAAGCCTTTCATTGTGTGGATCACAACAAATTGTGGGAAATTCTTAAAGATATGGGAATACCAGGCCACCTGATCTGCCTCCCGAGAAATCTGTATGCAGGTCAAGAAGCAACAGTTAGAACTGGACATGGACCAACAAATAAGGAAAGGAGTACATCAAGGCTATATATTGTCACCCTGCTTATATGCACCTTTACCTTATCTGCAGAGTACATTATGGGAAATGCCAGGATGGATGAAGCCCAAGTTGGAATCAAGATTGCTGGGAGAAATATCAATAACCTCAGATATGCAGATAACACCACCCTTATGGCAGAAAGGGAAGAAGAACTAAAGAGCCTCTTGATGAAAATGAAAGAGGAGAGTGAAAAAGTTGACTTAAAACTCAACATTCAGAAAACTAAAATTATGGCATCTAGTCTCATCACTTCATGGCAAAAAAAAATGGGGAAACAATGGAAATAGTGAGATACTTTTGTTTCTTGGGCTCCAAAATCACTGCAAATGTTGACTGCAGCCATGAAATTAAAAGAAGCTGCTCCTTGGAAGAAAAGTTATGACCAACCTAGACAGCATATTAAAAAACAGAGACATTACTTTGCCAACAAAAGTTCGTCTAATCAAAGCTATGGTTTTTCCAGTAATCATGTACTGATGTGACAGTTGGACTATAAAGAAAGCTGAGTGCTGAAGAATTGATGCTGTTGACCTGTGGTGTTGGAGACAACTCTTGAGAGTCCCTTGGACTGCAAGGAGATCCAACCAGTTCATCCTAAAGGAAATCAGTCCTGAATATTCATTGGAAGGACTGATGCTGAAGCTGAAACTCCAATACTTTGGCCACCTGATGTGAAGAACTTACTCATTGGAAAAGACCCTGATGCTGGGAACGATTGAAGGCAAGAGCAGAAGGGGACAACAGAGGATGAGATTGTTGGATGGCATCACCGACTCAATGAACATGAGTTTGAGTAAACTCTGGGAGTTGGTGATGGACAGGGAGGCCTGGTGTGCTGCTATCCATAGGGTTGCAAAGATTCGGACACGACTGAGCAACTGAACTGAGGTTGAACACGTCAAAGGTCAGAGATCTTAAGCTCATTGACTTAAAGATGCAAGTAGATGAAAGCTAAGCACACCTATTCCATGTAATTATATAATGCATTATTTTTGTAAATGCTTTTAATGAAATGAATATTAAAAAATATTTATTTAGAACTCTAAAGAAAATCATCAATTTAATGTTTGATAATATTTATAAATAAATTCAAATGGCTTTCTGTCTCCTCTATTCAAACTGCAGCTGTCAGTCCCAAGGAAGACTCAGATAGACTACTGAATACAATTTCCTATCTTGATTTTTTGGTCAGAATCAATCTGTTTATCATTTCATGATAAAAACAAATTAGGCTGAAAGAGAGAAGCCAAGCTTTATTGGAAGTAAAAGAAAGAAAAATTGATCAAACTCAGCATTGTTAAAAATGATATATTTTAGATGGTGAGTTTTGCCAGGATGTGACTTGAAACTGCTTTTACGGTAAATAGAATCTGACAGAAAATGATAGTATATGGACTGCCAGTTATCATGCATTTAAGAGTTTTTGGCTTGGCTTTCTTGGACTTACTGAACATACAAAGCTTGGTTCTAAGTACATTTCTTGATACATCAGTATCATTTTGGCAGCACTGCTAAAGATAATCAAATGAAGTGTCTTACGCTAATTCTGAAGCAAAATAGGCATCAACTTCATAAATTAAAGCCATTAGTTCATTATTTTATGTGTACCTCTGCATACTGGTTCTATCACAGTTATTCAAATGATCATTTCCAAAAAAACACTTGAGAATAAAACCTACCAGCTGTTATATATGATGTCTTTTTGTTAATGATATGTACAACAAAGTAGAGATATAAGCAATTTAGATCTTCAGAATAAAGTGAGACAGATTATCGACCTGCTAATATCTGTGTTTCTAAAAGTTCAAGTGTTTACTCACAAGTGGTATTTCTGAGTAATTTATGATGGAATAAGTGGTCTTAAAAATCAGTAAGTACCTTTTGGCTTCCAAATAAACATTAAATGTATAGTTGTGATGGCTGATAATAACTTGCAAACATTAAGATTTAAACAAGAACTGAAACTGAATATTAATTGTACTGAAGTAAAGTTGGTGGGACAGAGTTTTGGGTTGGACCATGAATACTGTAGAGTAGGTATGGCATATTTGTACTCATGTCTGAAAGGTATGATGAAACTATAAAAAAAATAAGTAATTTATAAACTTATGAATAGATGTTTGATAATCACTATTCATGAAAATGCATTTAATGCATGCTGACTAACAACTACAGGTGAAGAATAGTGCCTTAAAACTGTCTTATGTTTTAAAATCATGATCAGTTCAAGAGAAAACTGGTTACTTTATTGAAGTGTTTTTTACGTACTAAGTTAGCATTACTTCTTTGGCCACCTGATGCAAAGAGCTGACTCATTTGAAAAGACCCTGGTGCTGGGAAAGATTGAGGGCAGGAGGAGAAGGGGACAGAGGATAAGATGGTTGGATGGTATCACCGACTCAACGGACACGGGTTTGGGTGGACTCCGGGAGCTGGTGATGGACAGGGAGGCCTGGCGTGCTGCTGTTCATGGGGTCACAAAGAGTCGGACATGACTGAGTGACTGGACTGAACTGAACTGACTGAAATGGCTATTTTCCTTTGGAAAACATATATATAACATTAAGGAATGTTACTAGTATGTCTAAATTGAAGTTATTCATATGCACACATAAAAGGAAATTATTTCACATGTAAAAATGTATACTAACAAAAGAAGTCATTATCATGTGTCTATCAACTGTTGAATATAGTGAAATTAATTTATTGCTTAGAATATATGAAATACACATTATTTTATATATACCAATAAGCAATATAGTCTCACTTACAAAATTAATACATTGAAATATATGCTATTCCTTGCTATACTGAATGAGTATCGTGCTTCAGTTTTATTGACTTTTTTTTCTTGGTGTCTCAAGATATATTTTGTTCATTCCACAGTTAATCCATTTAGATTGTATATTACTCTCTGGCTAGGAAAACAGGGCTGCTTCAAGTAGTCCATGAATACAGCACGTAATATAGGAATTTCGGTGCCTATTTTTTTACCTAATAGAAGAGCTAGGCATCTAAATATCTGAATCTGTGTCTGTAGAATTGGATAAAGAGTCTCCCTGACATTTTCCCATAAGCATCTCTGAAGCAGAATGAGAAAATGAGATTGTAAGAAATGCCTGTACCATCATGATGTTGTAAAAGTCTGTGAACCACTTTGACCACAAAGTGTGAGCCAGTGAAGCATCTGGAAGCTTACTGAATCTGCCCACCTTGGCCACTATGATAATGGCTTCTGCTTTGCTGAGCTTCCAATCTCATGAAAGTTCTTTGCCGTGACAAACTTTTCCTCACATGTAAAAAGGGAAGGAGACACTAGGAAATGTATTTCCTGATCTTAAAAGAGAGAAGTAGTAATAATGCCAAGTTGATGACCAGCCCTACAGAGGTGGATACTCATAAAATAATTTTTCTGTTTTTGTTTGTTGAATCAAAGTTATATATACTATTTGTATTTTAGGAATATAACACTGACTATGTATCACTATTCCAATTATACTAACACCAAAATGACCTGTGCAATGAAAAATGTCTCTATGAAAATGTAAAATAAAACAGAGGCCAACACCTGTTTTCTGAGTCTTACTCTAGTTGAAAGAAAGTTAACACTAAGGTTGGGATTCCTAGTTAGGAAGCCGAGGGATAGAAATCTAATGGAGGTTTGGAGCATGGGCAATTCTACCAGCTACCTGTTATTCTTTACAGATTCACAGCTGCAAAAAACCAATGTACCTAGTCCTTCAACTTCTATGTGGTGATAAATTTCTGGAGCAAAGAAGTAGTACTTAATGCATCTTACAGCATTCACATTAGCTAGCAAATTTTATTGTTAATGTTCATGCATGCTCAGTCATTTTTGACTCTTTGCAACTCCATGGACTGTAACCCACCAGGCTTCCCTGTCCATGAAATTTTACAGGCAAGAATACTGGAGTGGGGAGCCATTCCCTTCTCCAGGGGATCTTCCCAACCCAGGGAATGGAACCTGAGTCTCCTGCATTGCAGGCAGATTCTTTACCAACTGAGCCACCAGGGAAGCCTTTTAATGCTAATAGATGGCCTTTAAAAATTGTCTGCCCTGGTGGCTCAGACGGTAAAGCATCTGCCTACAGTGCGGGAGGCCTGGGTTTGATCCCTGAGTCAGGAAGATCCTCTGGAGAAGGAAATTGCAACCCACTCTAGTACTCTTGCCTGGAAAATCCCATGGATGGAGGAGCGTGGTAGGCTACAGTCCATGGGGTTGCAGAGTCGGACACGGCTGAGAGACCTCACTTTCAGGAAGGCACAAAACTTTTTTTGGGGCTCCAAAATCACTGCAGATGGTCACTGCAGTCATGAAATTAAAAGACTCTTACTCCTTGGAAGAAAAGTTATAACCAAACTTGAGAGAGTGTTAAAAAGCAGAGACATTTCTTTGCCAACATAGGTCCATCTAGTCAAAGCTATGGTTTTTCCAGTAGTCATGTACTAATGTGAGAGTTGGACTATAAAGAAAGCTGAGCACTGAAGAACTGATGCTGTTGAACTGTGGCATTGGAGAAGACTCTTGAGAGTCCCTTGGACAGCAAGGATATCCGACCAGTCCATCCTAAAGGAAATCAGTCCTGAATATTCATGGAAGGACTGATGCTGAAGCTGAAACTCCAATACTTTGGCCACCTGATGTGAAGAACTGACTCATTTGAAAGGACCCTGATGCTGGGAAAGATTGAAGGTGGAAGGAGAAGGCGATGATAGAGGATGAGATGGTTGGATGGCATCACTGACTCAATGGACGTGAGTTTGAGTAAACTCCAGAAGTTGGTGATGGACAGGGAGGCTTGGCGTGCTGCAGTCAATGGGGTTGCAAATTGTCAGACATGACTGAGTGACTAAACTGAACTGAACTGAGGAAGGCAATTTTTCAGGAAAGAATGCTGGAGTGAGTTGCTATTTCCTTCTCCAGAGCATCTTCCCAGTCCAAGGATTGAACCCAGGTCTCCTGTTTCTCTTCCACTGCAGGCTTATTCTTAACATGCTGAGCCATCAGGGAAGCCCAATATTTGATATGAATGTGAAGTGAAAGTGAAAGTCACTCATTTGTCTCCAACTATTTGTGAGCCCATGGACTAGACAGTCTGTGGAATTCTCCAGGCCAGAATACTGGAGTGAGTAGCTATTCCTTTCTCCAGGGGATCTTCCCAACCCAGGGATTGAATCCAGGTCTCCTGCATTGCAGGTGGATTCTTTATCAGCTGAGCCACAGGGAAGCCAAATATTTGATATACTAAAATACTAAAAGCACTAAGCTTTTTTTTCCCTGAAAAATTGAAATATTTGTATTCTCTGTCTTATGAAGATGCTTATGTGATTGACAATATCTACAGTAGAATTTATCTTAAAACTCTAATTAATCATTACTTACCTTTTGAATCATTATAGGCTTCTTTGGGGGATAGATTATTTTTTTTTTTTACAATAGCCCATTTTGCTCAAATTATACTCTCAAACTTGTGTAATTAAAGTTGCTCACATACCTTTATTGCCAATAAACATTTCATATTACATTTGCATCTTCTGCCTCATAAAGTATTTCTTCTACTTTGATTGTGAAAAAATTGCATGAATTATAATATTGATGATGGTAAAGTTAATAGCAGCATCATTGAGTGCTTACTGTGTGTCAGGTAGCCATATTAACATTCTAACTTTACAGAGAAGAAAATCATGATACCAAATGGCTACGTGATTTAGCTAAGATTGCAAAGCTATCAGCTATGGAGCTGGGTTCATTATAACCCATAGACTCTGGATTCAATGCACATATGTTCTTAAAAATTACACCATTTCTCTCTTGTGGTCTATGTCTCCATATAACAGTGATGACAAGGCTTAAGTGTGTGTGTAAGCCTTTACTTTACTTCTCATATACTTTAATTCTAAAAGAGCTCACATGATGTTTCTTTATCTCTTTTGAATGAGATGGACTAGAATGTGGTGATAGATTGTGGTGACAGAATGTGGTGTTTGCATATTACCAGAATTTAAAAAAAATTACTTTTAAACTCAGGCTCCTTTCTTAGGCAAAATTAAGTAGGGTATGTGAGGTGCATTTTAGAACCAGTAGAGTAAACAATGTATTCTTATGCAAACCTCTTTAATAAAACATTTTTTTTTAGCAAGGTGAGATCTTAGTGTGAAAAAAGAAGTGGGTTAATCACAAACTGACTCTAAGAAAAGAATTATTCATTATCAGAATCTGTCTGCAAGCTAAATAAAACACAAATGGAGAACTCTATAAATTCATTAAACTTTGACTTAATTCAGATTTGAATAAATATCAAATCTATTATCTATTTGCTTCCAGAATTGCATTCTGTTGTGTTTCCAGAATGTGTATTTAACATTGGTTAGATAAGCAAAATTATAAAAACTAATGCATACCTGAACAACTTTAATTTTTTATTAAATTTGATATAAATTGTAAACCTGGCCCTAAACACTCTTCTCAGAATTGACCTAGAATAATTGTGTCCAAGAAGAACAAATAAAAACATCACTTTACACTAATGCAGCAGAAAATAAGTATGTAGTTTGCCTCTGTTCTGGTGAAGAGGAAGTTAAATATTTTTTTTCTTTTTCATGGTAGAAATACAGGTTAATATTTTTATGGAACTTCAAGGATAAATCTGGGTCTAAACTTTATATTATCTTGTTCATTTTCAAGAAGAATTATATAATGAAAATTGTTTTGATATTCTAAAATGGAAACACTTTAAAGGATAGAACTTCCCTAAGGGAAATAAAAGCATCGGTTCACATTGAACATTTGCTCAGGTATTAAAACACAGAAACCAAATGTCCTCCAAATGACAAGGTGCCCTAGTAACAGTCCTGGAGGCTCTGAAAGATGTGTGTCTGGTAAATGAGGCAAAGGAAAAATTTGGACCAATGTCAGAAAAAAAAATTACAAGATTAGTTCGGTGCCTGTTATTCCCATTGTTTAATGTCATTTCTAAGACTTAAGGGAAACTAGTCCAGGACATTCAGGCCACACTCTAATGTCATAGCAGCCACAGATCTCGGAGGAGCAAATTGTCAAGTTCAGAACATGCTCATGTTACTGGGACAGCATTGCAGCAGCATTGTATTATGTTTGAGTTTGAGTGTCAGGGGAGGAATTTACATAAGAAAAGAGAAAAGCATTTTCTGTTAGATAGAGCACCCCTGCGAGCTATGCACAGGGGAGTGGCATAGAGGCAGCACTTTGCTGGACAGCACAAGCACCTCAGCAGACACCTGGCCCATTGTGCTATACTTGACATCATAACAGCACCCCAAGGAATGATCCAGCTTGGTGTTCCCTTTCCTGTTAGAAGAGGATTTCTCAGATGAGATTTGTATATTCATTTTAGAATTGCCCTTCGTAGTAGATTCCTAAATCAATTGAAATGCATTCAGAAGGTATCAATGCTTTCACATAGAAGTCAGGGTTTGGAGTTACAGATAAATGGAATTTTTAAAAATCTGTGAATTTCTGATTAAACGCACTAAATTTTGAGTTGAATTTTGTCACATATTTAGTGCTCAGTAAAGGCTTCATTAAATTTACATCATCCTGTTCATCACAAAATTTTGAAAGATAAATATTTTATGCAAAATCAGAAATAACTTGCTCTAGAACGGGTTCACGGGTTTATGGTTGGAGATAAGTAGTTTCAGGTTAGGAAAGTGAGGTGAAAATCAAAGTCTGTTAGAAAACAAACTCCTTTTGATTTGTGGCATGAAAGGAAAATGGAGAAAGGAGATGTTCTAAACACTCTTTGATGAGTGTAGTACAATGGCATCATTTGCTTATTATTTTTCTGTTTTGTTCATGCAGAAGAAGTAGCTAATTCTACTGAACTGGGAGATTAGGAATTGGATAAGAATATTGCTCATGTCAGAACACTGTCAAAATAAGTTACCCCAGGGAGCCAAGCAAACTTAGATAATGCACAATAAATCAACCTCTGGAAAAAGGGTAGTTAATATCATAATATCAAGCAGGTAACTCATATAGATAGATAGTTAGATACATAGATAGATAGAGGGATATATGTATTTCAAAAAAAGCAAAATGAGTCTCCCAATTGGAGAATGCACAATAAATAGAACAGAATATCAAGAATAATTGAAATGTAAGGTTTTAGATCTAAGGTGATAAAAATTGAACAAAAATTCCTGCAGGAAAGGGGTGGCTCAAGCTAAATTAATCCAAAATAAGCAAACAAAAAATGAAAACACATAATGGAAAATTCAGGGTTAAAAATCTGATCATGAAGAAAAGAAAAAATTATCTTCCCTTACTTGACCCAGTACTTTTGTTGACAGCTAAGAGAGAACAGGCGTGAAATAGTCATTATGGTACTTATGTGAGGGGAGATGAGTCATCACTGTTAGAACTTGACCTGAAACTCAGGAGAGAAATATACAGATGCAAGGATTTCAAAGCTATTAGAAATCAAGTAGTTAAAAGAAGAGTCCATGTACTTTTCTCTTTGAAGTTCTAAAAAGAAACAGAATCAAATTAATACGAGCTAATATTGATCAGACTATAAAATCACAATTCAGGCTTTCTTAACTTTAAAATTTGGGCTAAAGCAGTACATCAAAAATGTAGACTTTTTTTACATGTAGAAATAAGGGTTGAAGTTCAAAATTTGCTGAACTACAGGGTGATGGAGAAGGCAAATCAAACATTTATGAAATTCTTTATAATAAAGGATCTAGAAACACCAAGATGGATAAATATTTAATAAGTATCATATTAATAGCAGAGACATAACACTAGAAGAACATAGGGGAAAAGGGAAATAATTCTTTTAGGATATTGAGGGATAGCATAGGTGTGGGGAATCCATATATGAGGCAAAATTTTTACCATGTTTTATGATTTGAATAGGATTTTGCCTGATGGAGAACAGCAGGGGTATGTGTGTGTGTGTGTGAGTGAGTGTGTTATGTCTTTCTGTGTCTAGAGGTGAGAGGATATAAATTTCTTTCCTTCCTTCCTAAAAAAATAACTTGAACTAAGGAAATTGAGAGGAACCAACTTGCTTAGGGCTCATAAGACACACTTGTGTATGATGGAATTCTTATATAAAGACAGGCAGGAGATATATTGGGAGAAGGTATAATATGAAAAAAGTGTTACTCATAAAATTCTAGGATCGCTGGGGAAGGCAAACTGGAAAGGCTGGGTAACTTTCCAAAGGATATTGAGATTTTTATGTGAACGGAACATGGTTTAGGAGAAAGCAGAGTTTATAACACAGAGCCAGAAAAACCAATTTTCATGGGAGATGGATCCCCTGCCCCTAAAGAAGGTAGAGAGCTGTGTGAAAATGCAATTCTTGTGTGTGTGCGTGTGCATACACTGTAGTTAAACTTGCAAAACTCCTGAGCATGATTTGGTCTCTTGTGGGGCAAGGAGAACGGATGGTATATTAGGATCCAGGACTCATCTAGGGCAGAATCAAGTCACGTTGCATGGTATTAAAAGATTAATCCCACAAAAACAGACTTAAGAGGTTATCAGACTCAACATTCAGTTCACCTGCAGAGATTAAAATGTGCTTATACCCAAAAAGGGAAGCCACAGGCACCATGGTTCATGGAGATTAGAGCTGGTTAGAGCCAGAGAGTTAAGTGCCTTTTGTGTCTCGTTAAGGAAGTTTAGCTTTATTCCAAAGGCCCAAGTCAGAACATGCAAGCCAGCCAAGCTCTGTCTTCATTCTCAATTCTTTCTCCCTCCCACAGGAAAGTATTTAGGCAGCAACATCACTTACATAATTCTGTTGCTTTTTATCCTTTTTTCTTTTAGTGCTTAAAAAAATTTTCTTGTCCACCATATCACGCACACACCCACGCTCATATGCACAGATGCTCACATGCACACATGCTCATGTACTCCTGTCTTGAGCTCTGCTTTGGAAAATCCATCTCTCGGCATACTCTCTATTTGATATCAAAGAGATATACAATATGTGCATGCAGAGCTACCACTTTAAATCCCATCAATAGTACAGTGAATTGCTAAAATAAAATGGTGCAGGGCACTGCCCTTGGTGATACAATAGCGATTCTTTTTGTATACTGCAAACTCAGAGTAGTAGTGAATGTTACATTTCATCTCAGGTGGGAAGTTAAAATTAAAACCAAGGTAGAACTGATAAATGTCCCATCTTCCCCATTAAACATCTGTGCAAGAAAACAACAGGCCACCTTTATTACAGATTTGATGAAGCATTAACTATAGCTTACAGAGAAAAGGTGAAAGCAAGGCTGCTTCCTAAACTATATAGTTCATAAAATTAGGTAACAATATAATATATACTACAAAACTCAGACTTCCTATCTTTTCTGTGCCAGCTACTTTGTGACAATCAATGCCAAAGCAGTAAGTTAGTGAAGCATAGGACATCTTTGGTTTAGACCATTAGGAGAGCTATTTGAATGTTTCTGTCATGTAAAAAAAACATTGTTGTAACTTATGCTGTACAAAAGGTTGTGATTTTATAAATTCTCTATAAAAATAACATTCTGTTATTGAATTTACTTCAGTACACTGTTTCTTAAAAATAGCTGCAGGCAATCTCCTAAGTATTTAAAATTTTAAGTATTTAAAAATCTAATTTCATTAACCAACACCAATATATAAGATTAAACAGATTTTACCATGAGGTTTCTTTGAGTTAAATTGCTGTCATATATGCAGTATTCCATATCTAAATAGTCATTCTTAGCCAATGAACAAATGTTCAGTAGTATGGATGATCTAAAAGAAGCAATTAAATTAGCAGCAGGAGAATTAGATAGTGCCTGTAATGTTAATGTATTAAGTTACAAACGGACATTTTATACTTATAAATCCCTTGAGGCAAATGAATGCTTACATTGAATTAATACCTAAGAAAAATAGCTTTAAGAATATATGCCAAACAAATGTATTAGTTCGTACTAAAGTCTGTTTATTTCCACTTAATCAAAGATAAAGGGGGATTTACTGAAAAATTCCAATTCCTTTTAGTGTTGCCAACAAGCAAAAATTTTCAGTTTGTCTCCACGATTAAGAAAAATAGAAAAAGCTAGGTTCTGCAATGTTCAGTGCATCCATGCATGCCGGGCCTGACACGTCACATTCATGGAAGAATCAGCTTGGTTCTACAAATCCTCTCACTAGCCTACACTCGTGGATTGACAAGAAGTGGCCATTACCACCACTCCAGACCTCAGTAAAAACTCAGTTTACTCACTGTCCTCTAAGAAAGCTAGAGTAGAGCTTATGAAATGTTGCCCCCTGTCACGCGAGTTTTATGTTCCTCGGTTCTTTGTCTCGTCACAACAAAGATTTGGAGTGACGGACATTAAAGCCCCCTCGGCGTGTCACAGCTCTCAGGTCTTGGATAGACCGTGTTTTAGCTCTCGGGTCTTGAATGGACCATGTTATAGCTCTTAAACAAACCAGTGTTACAGCTCTATTTTATTTAGAAGATAGCAGGAAAATCCATCTTTGAGGCGTGAGGGCACGTCGATCCAAAGACACAAGGAGAAGAGCACCCCAGCACGTGGGGGAGAGAGAGAGAGCTAGATTTGGCTCCTCTATTTATATGTTTATCTCTCCCTGGGCCTGTCCTATGTAAATTGGGCCAGCCAGGAGTGTTGTTTGTTTTACCTGAGGTCCTCACTCCGGTCCTCGGACCTTCTTTTGTTCTATTTTTGCGGGCTTTTCCCTTCCTTGTCTTTTAGCCACCGCCATTTTGGACTCTTTTTCCCTATTTTACCTATCTAACAACCCCCAAACAATAGGGTCTTAAATGGGTACGGCTTTATTGGGGTATACATTTGGGGGATCGGAAATGAAAACATTAGATAATTAGGTGGTAGCAACATGCATTTACTGCCCACACAGCATAGTATGACAAACAAACAAAGAAGCACTGAACTGACGGTAAGAGTGTTGGAGTTCTGGTTCGAATGCCAGTGCTCATCTTCTGAATGATTTAAACAATACCCTGCCATTTTATGCTATAAGTTTTCTCATCTGTAAAATGACATTTGAATTATGCAGTTTTCCTCCAATTTGAAAATATAAAGGCAATATACAGGGTGGGCTGAAATGGTACCAGAAATATAGTGAACAAATATTGGAAATATTGTGTCCAATGGAAAATACTGTTAAATTCGATTGGAAAATATTAAGTCCAAATGGAAAACATTGTTAAATAAAAACAAAATGTAAACTTTGGAAAGGGGGAGATGCTGGGTTTTGGTCATTCATTATGTACATGACACTATACCATATTCTTTATTGCATAATCTCGTTTAATTCTACCAGCATTGCTATGGGCTGTAAAAAGTTAGTTGCAATTTGCCCATTTTATATAAGCAGGAAAATTGATATAAATTCTCAAAATAATAATCAATATAATTAAGGAAAAATATTTTGTAGGCATACAAATAGTTGTTGGAGAACATTAAAATAAGGGGGGAAAAATAACTGTGACCTCTTTTTTTCCGTGTGTGAAAAAATCTCCCATTAACATTATAACTTTAGTTGGCATAAATCTTATTAAATCAATGTGAAGAGGGCTGTATAAAGCTCTGTTGGCTTTCTTCTTTTGCAGTACAGTCTACTGTATTGCCCTAAATAATGATTTATTTTGGATCAGTGCTTTTCATCTTTAAGGGGAATATGGCATATAAACCACCTGGAGATCTCATTACAATGCAGATTCTGAATCAGTAGTTCTGGAGTGGAGGCTAAGATTCTGCATTTTCCATTGACAACACCCAGACTACTTTCCTCAGCAGTTAAGCTTTATCACAAACTCATTAAAAAAATATATATTTCCAGTTTACATATATTATTGAATACTCTCTGAGATCTGTGTTCTTTATAATTTCTACTTCTGCAGTATCCTAATTACTTACTGAAACTCCTACTAAGTCAATATTTTAACTAGAACCTGGTTGTTTTGATATGCAGTGCTGAAAGCAGTAATCTGCTTTTCTCTTATTTTTAATGAAGAAAAATAAATATAATCAAATTGTTCTTAGATGATGGAGAATATGAGATAGTCATTGTGTTCTAATTTCCATTCACATAATTTTCATCAAAGAGTATTAACATTTTATGAAATATAGTGAGTTGAATTTTGTTTCCCCAAAAGCTATGTTTGAATTCTAACTTCCAGTACCCATGCACGCTGACTTGCTTCAGTCGTGTCTGACTCTTTGTGATCATATGGACTGCAACCTTCCTGGCTCCTCTGTTCATGGGATTCTCCAGGCAAGAATACTGGAGTGGATTGCTATTTCCTCCTCCAGGGAATCTTCCCAAGCCAGCAACCAAACCCGTGTCTCTCATGTCTCCTGCTTTGGCAGGCAGGCTCTTTACCACTAGCACCAACTGGGAAGCCCAGTACCCATGCATATGACTTTATTTGGAATTAGGGTCATTTCAAATGTAAGCATAAAGATGAAATAATACAGAATTAGAATGAGCCTTAAGTCAATAAACTGATGCCCTTTATAAGAGAGGGAAACACATAGAGCTACACACAAGCAGATGTGAGGATGGAAACAGATTGAAGTGATGCAGATACAATCATAAGAGCACAAGAATTTCTGGCAACTGCTAACAGCTGGGGGACAGACATAGAGCAGACACTTTCACAGAGCCTCCAGAAAGAAACCACCTGATGACTAGGCTGTGCTGAGCTAATCATTCCAGGCCTGATATCTTACTACGTGCCCCTTCAGAGTTGGCTGGGGACTTCTGTACTGCTTCATTTTTAATCCGAGATCTGGGATAAAGGAGCATCTAACTATTTAAAATTTATCATTATCACAGCAGATAGAAAGAAAGTGATGAAGCAAGCAGGGGGCACTTACAACTTCTGCCCAAGAACGATACATGTTACTTCTACTCACATTTCTTTGGCCAGTTCAGGTCGTAGTAGCTCTCCTAATTTCAAATGGGAGTTGAAATTCAGTCTTGCAATGTGTTAGGAAGAAGAGGGAACTGCAGAGTTTGCAAACATCATTGAGGATACGATATACAGAGTCTCTTTTTGTCCATCTTATACAGAAAAAGGAAACACAGAGAGTATTACTCAGCTGTGTCCAACTGTTTGTGATCCCATGGGCTGTAACCCGCCAGGCTCCTCTGAGCATGTAATTCTCCAGGCAAGAATACTGGAGTGGGTTGCCATTTCCTACTCCAGGGGATCTTCCTGACCCGAGGGATTGAACCCTGGTCTCCTGTATCGCAGGCAGATTCTTTACCATCTGAGCAACAGTTCTGTCCATCTTATACAGAAAAAGAAAACGCAGAGATCCTATGTAATTTGTCTGAGGTCATGCAGCTATTAAGTCTTGAAGTTAGGACACAAATAAAAATAGCTTATGTCCAAAGTCTTTGAATATGATGGACAGATAATTTCATGTACAATTTTCACATATAATTCCAAGAGATTTCAGGATGCTCACTCATCAACCCTGAGGCAAGACAGACCAGATTATACTGCAATAATGTGATGCTGGTGCTTAGTCGCTTCATTCATGTCCAATTCTTTGAAATCCCATGGACCATGGCCTGCCAGACTCCTTTGTCCATGGAATTCTCCAGGCAAGAATGCTGGATTCGGTTGCCATGCCCTCTTCCAGGGGATTTTCCTGACCCAAGGATCGAACTCATGTCTCTTACATCTCCTGAACTGGAAGGTGGGTTCTTTGCCACTGGTATCACCTGGGAAGTCCACTGTAGTAACAAACCACAATAAAGTTGCATTGGCCTAAAATAACAAATTCCTAAGCAAAAGCTGGAATCAAGATTGCTGGGAGAAACATGAATAACCTCAGGTATGCAGATGACACCACACTTAGGCAGAAAGGGAAGAAGAACTAAATAGCCTCTTAATGAAAGTGAAAGAGGGGAGTGAAAAAGTTGGATTAAAGCTCAACATTCAGAAAACTAAGATTATGGTACCTAGTCCCATTACTTCATGGCAAACAGATGGGGAAACACTGGAATCAGTGACATCTTTATTTTTCTGGGCTCCAAATCACTGCAGATGCTGACTGCTGCTGCTGCTGCTAAGTCGCTTCAGTCGTGTCCGACTCTGTGCGACCCCATAGACGGCAGCCCACCAGGCTCCCCCGTCCCTGGGATTCTCCAGGCAAGAACACTGGAGTGGGTTGCCATTTCCTTCTCCAATGCATGAAAGTGAAAAGTGAAAGTGAAGTCGCTCAGTCGTGTCCGACTCCTAGCGACCCCATGGACTGCAGCCTACTAGGCTCCTCCGTCCATGGGATTTTCCAGGCAAGAGTACTGGAGTGGGTTGCTATTGCCTTATTCCACAGATGTTGACTACAGCCAAGAAATTAAAAGACTCTTACTTCTTAGAAGAAAAGTTATGACCAACCTAGACAGCATATTAAAAAGCAGAGACATTACTTTGCCAACAAAGGTCTGTCTAGTCAAGGCTATGGCTTTTCCAGTAGTCATGAGTAGATGTCAGAATTGGACTATAAAGAAAGCTGAATGCTGAAGAATTGATGCTTTTGAACTGTGGTGTTGGAGAAGACTCTTGAGAATCCCCTGGACTGCAAGGAGATCCAACCAGTCCATTCTAAAGGAAATCAGTCCTGAATATTCATGGAAGGACTGATGCTGAAGCTGAAACTCCAATACTTTGGCCACCTGATGCGAAGAGCTGACTCATTTGAAAAAACCTGATGCTGGGAAAGATTGAAGGTGGGAGGAGAAGGGGATGACAGAGGATGAGATGGTTGGATGGCATCACCGACTCAATGAATGTGAGTTTGAGTAAACTCTGGGAGTTGGTGATGGACAGGGAGGCCTGGCATGCTGCAGTCCCTGGGGTCACAAAGAGCCGGACACAAATGAGTGACTGAACTGAACTGATACACTCAATTGGAAAGAGATTCTGCTTATTATTTTCATTTAGGATTTCAGGCTGAAGGATCAGCCTCCACATCATACACTTCTGGATTGATATGTGAGAAGAAAATATGAGCTCTGGGGTATTTCACATGACCGATTTAGGTTCCATCTAGGAGATACATCTGACACTTGCATTTAAAGCTTATTGGCTAGAACAAGTTGACATGTCCTGACACAATTAAATGGCATCCTAATGTAATTCTACTACATGCTCAGAAGAGATTAGAATAAAAAATAATGGACAAGGGGTATTAATGATCACAGATCCAATCCAAGGTGCTAACTAACTATAGACATTACATTGACTTACAAAAGTGTCACATAATGTGCCTCCCACTCAGGAGCAGCACATATTTCTACAGAAATACCACAAACTAATATATTTAACAAATATAGAAAAAAGTTTTTAGGGAATATAACAAAAAATCCCTTTCTGTGTATATAGAGTTTCATCAGTTCCCTGAGACACAAATTGTGAAAGACGATTTTATGATTTATTTATAAAGTTATTTTGAAATAAATCATCACCTTAAAACCCATCATTTACGATATTCCTCTCTCCCTTTAACTGTCAATACCAGTTATCCATCCCACTGTAGCTTTTCTGTTTCAATCAATAATTCACTTATTTTCCAAAAGTTACATGACATTTTTGATGTGTTTTGATTAGTTACTCTTCAGCATTTTCCCCACTGCAACTGCTGAATTCTAATCATAATGGAAAAGAGTTGGTTGTGGTTATATTTAAGCAGAAAATTGCTCTGGTCTGTGGGATGCCTTTAGGATGCAATTATTCATACACCATGCTGTGGTATCTCAGGTGTAGCAGATGGTAGGCAATGGCTGTCCATCATTAAAATGGGATGATTTGACTGATAGGGCGGCATCAGTGTGGGGAGTGAGCATCCATTAGCTTTTATTATCACCCAACATGACAATAGCTAATCCCCTCTATCACCTATGTTCACTTCATTACTTTAATTAAAGGCACAGTGTTTAAAGGTGATAAATCCAATAATAAATTTGAAAAATACCTAAAAGTGTAGTTGATATTCTAAAATTGGCAGCCATAAAAATAAAGCAATAGTGATTTTCTACTTCAAAAGAAAGAGAAGGAAAATGAAACAAAACTAAAAATACACAAAACTTCTCTGACTTCCTCCGGTCTTCATTCTTCACATCTAATCAGCCATCGATTTCTGTTGATTATCCCTTTATGTTTTACTGCACTTTTGCCTTCTCTTTCATATTCTGTCATCTTCTTTATTCATGTCTATGGTCCATTTCATCAGGACTATTGCATTAAATTTACACTCTACTATCTACTACCAGGAGTGTGTGTGCATGTGTGTGCTCAGTCGTGTCCAACTCTCTACCATCCCATGGACTGTAACCTATCAGGCTCCTCTGTCCACGGAACTTTTTAGGCAATAATACTGGAGCTGGTTGCCATTTCCTACTCCAGGGGATCTTCCCAATGCAGCGATTGAACCCACATCTCTTGCATCCCCTTCACTGGCAGGCAGATTCTTTACCACTGTGCCACCTGCAAAGCCCACTACCACGAGTACATGCCCTTAATTCATTATCACCGGGTTTAGAACCTTCTTTCCTTTTGTGAACGTTTACATGATTCCATAAAATGCCAGTGTTGTTTAGTGAGGGCTCTATACTGATCCTTAGGGAGAGTTTTGAAATTTCATGGCAATGATTGGTTTTAATTGAGGGAATTCTAGCATAAACTAGGGTACTGGACCCAGGCTTATTAGATTGCAAATGTGGGGCAATCTCATGCAAAAAGTTTTCCTGGCATCTTGCATGATTCTCAACATGTGGGAAAAATTTTTAAAATTAAATGAATCTAGGAACTATCATATTTTTATAAGAATATAAAATATTTTGTATATTTTAATATACAATGAGTTTTCCAAGATGTTATCATTTAGATTGAAGGTTTTTAAATAACTTGATGAAATGTTCTTAGTATTTCTGAAAATTATGTCCCTAAAATCCATTATATTTGTGGTTTTTCAGACACAAATAATTAACACTAACCTTGGTACTCTCTTAAAACATTCATTCATGATAATTCTGAATACAAATGCTGCTGAACACTATGCGTTCTATGTAGTCGTGTTAAGGCATCTGCAGATTCAAATATATATTATTTCATCAAAAATTACTTTCCACATATATTTTCCTTTATATTATTAGTCAAGATATTATGTTTATACTTTTAAAATATTTATAATTTATTTCAGGAGATTAATAAATTTGTTGTCACAAATATTTACTATAAAAAGAGTTATGTATCTAACATTGGTGAGAATCTGCTCAAATAAATGGCAAATTATTTTGCTTGTCTTTTCAAGCCTTCCAAAATTTGCTTTACTATCTTTACTACTTCTCAATGTGGACCCTCTGTTTCTGCCAAATTGGTTGAGTTCCTCTTCACTGAGTGTTTCTCAGTACTAACAGAATGGCTTGTCTTCCTTTTTCCTCTTTATTAAAAGACTCAAAACTCCTCAAAGTCTATCTTTCCTGATTGCTCCAACTTTCAGCAGGGAATCTATAGCTTTAGTCTTCAGTACCATGCATTTATCACTTATATTATGCCATGTGTCTGTTTTTGTGAGTGTCTTCTAATTTTCAGTTTCTTGAGGATGAAGATGTAAGAACTCTCAGACTCCTTTATCTTCCCCATCTTCCCCAGTACATTCTATAAATGATAAGTACTAAAGAGTATTTGTTGATTGATTCATTCTGTGATTAATGTACATCTCAGTTCAGTTCAGTTCAGTCACTCAGTCATGTCCGACTCTTTGTGACCTCATGAACCACAGCATGCCAGGCCTCCCTGTCCATCACCAACTACCGGAGTCCACCCAAACCCATGTCCATTGAGTCAGTGATGTCATCCAATCATCTCATCCTCTGTCGTGCCTTCTCCTCCTGCCCTCAATCTTTCCCAGAATCAAGGTCTTTCCAAATGAGTCAGCTCTACCCATCAGGAAGCCAAAGTATTGGAGTTTCAGCTTCAACATCAGTTCTTCCAATGAACTGATCTCCTTCCAGGACTGATCTCCTTTAGGATGGACTGGTTGGATCTCCTTGCAGTCCAAGGGACTCTCAAGAGTCTTCTCCAACACCACAGTTCAAAACCATCAATTCTTTGAAGCTCAGATTTCCTTATAGACCAGCTCTCACATCCATATATGACTACTGGAGAAACCATAGCCTTGACTAGGTGGACCTCTGTGGACAATGTCTCTGCTTTTTCACATGCTCTCTAGGTTGGTCATAACTTTTCTTACAAGGAGTAAGCATCTTTTAATTTCATGGCTGCAATCACCATCTGCAGTGATTTTAGAGCCCCCCACCCAAATAAAGTCAGCCACTCTTTCTACTGTTTCCCCATCTGTTTGCCATGAAGTGATGGGACCGGATGCCATGATCTTCGTTTTCTGAATGTTGAGCTTTAAGCCAACTTTTCACTCTCCTCTTTCACTTTCATCAAGAGGCTTTTTAGTTTCTCTTAACTTTCTGCCATAAGGGTGGTGTCATCTTCATATCTGAGGTTATTGACATTTCTCCCAGCAATCTTGATTCCAGCTTGTGTTTCTTCCAGTCCAGCATTTCTCATGATGTACTCTGCATAGAAGTTAAATAAGCAGGGTGACAATATACAGCCTTAACATGCTCCTATTCATATTTGGAACCAGTCTGTTGTTACATGTCCAGTTCTAACTGTTGCTTCCTGACCTGCATATAGGTTTCTCAAGAGGCAGGTCAGATTGTCTGATATTCCCATCTCCTTCAAAATTTTCCACAGTTTATTGTGATCCAGACAGTCAAAGACTTTGGTATAGTCAATAAAGCAAAAGTAGATGTTTTTCTGAACATCTCTTGCTTTTTGATGATCCATTCGATGTTGGCCTTTTGATCTCTGGTTCCTCTGCCTTTTCTAAAACCAACTTGAACATCTGGAAGTTAATGGTTCACATATTGCTGAAGCCTGGCTTGGAGAATTTTGAGCATTACTTTACTAGTGTGTGAGATGAGTGCAATTGTGAGGTAGTTTGAGCATTCTTTGGCATTGCCTCTCTTTGGGATTGGAATGAAAACTGACCTTTTCCAGTCCTGTGGCCACTGCTGAGTTTTCCAAATTTGCTGGCATGTTGAGTGCAGCACTTTCACAGCATCATCTTTCAGGATTTGAAATAGCTCAACTGGCATGCCATCACCTCCACTAGCTTTGTTCATAGTGATGCTTCTTAAGGCCCACTTGACTTTGCATTCCAGGATGTCTGGCTCTAGGTGAGTGTGAGTGATCACACCATCATGATTTTCTGGGTCATGAAGCTCTTTTTTGTACAGTTCTTCTGTGTATTCTTGCCACCTCTTCTTAATATCTTCTGCTTCTCTTAGGTTCATACCATTTCTGTCCTTTATTGAGCCCATTTTTGCATGAAATGTTCCCTTCGTATCTCTAATTTTCTTGAAGAGATCTCAAGTCTTTCCCATTCTGTAGTTTTCTTTCCCATTCTGTAGTTTTCCTCTATTTCTTTGCATTGATCGCTGAGGAAGGCTTTCTTATCTCTCCTTGCCATTCTTTAGAATTCTGCATTCCAATGGGTATATCTTTCCTTTTCTCCTTTGCTTTTCACAGCTATTTGTAAGGCCTCCTCGGACAACCATTTTGTTTTTTGTGTTTCTTTTTCTTTGGGATAGTCTTGATTCCTGTCTCCTGTACAATGTCACGAACCTCCGTCTATAGTTCATCAGGCACTCTGTCTATCAGATCTAGTCCCTTAAATCTATTTCTCACTTCCACTGTATAATCATAAGGGATTTGATTTAGGTCATACTTGAATGGTCTAGTGGTTTTCTCCACTTTCTTCAATTTCAGTCTGAATTTGGCAATAAGGAGTTCATGATCTGAGCCACAGTCAGCTCCTGGTCTTGTTTTCCTGACTGCATAGAACTTCTCCATCTTTGGCTGCAAAGAATATAATCAATCTGATTTCAGTGTTGACCATCTGGTGATGTCCATGTGTAGAGTCTTCTTTTGTGTTGTTGGAAGAGGGTGTTTGCTATGATCAGTGCATTCTATTTGTAGAACTCTATTAGCCTTTGCCCTGCTTCATTCTGTACTCCAAGGCCAAATTTGCCTGTTACTCCAGGTGTTTCTTGACTTCCTACTTTTGCATTCCAGTCCTACAAATGCCTTCCATAACATTTGGGTGTTAGTTCTAGAAGGTCTTGTAGGTATTCATAGAACCATTCAACTTCAGCTTCTTCAGCATTACTGGTTGGGGCATAGACTTGGATTACTGTGATATTGAATGGTTTGCCTTGGAAATGAACAGAGATCATTCTGTTGTTTTTGAGATTGCATCCACATACTGCATTTCAGACTCTTGTTGACTATGATGGTTACTCCATTTCTTCTAAGGATTCCTGGCCGCAGTAGTAGATATAATGGTCATCTGAGTTAAATTCACCCATTCCAGTCCATCTTAGTGCCCTGATTCCTAGAATATCTATGTTCACTCTTGCCATCTCCTGTTTGACCACTTCCAATTTGCCTCGATTCATGGATCTAACATTCCAGGTTCCTATGCAATATTGCTCTTTACAGCATCGGACTTTGCTTCTATCACCAGTCACACCCACAACTGGGTATTGTTTTTGCTTTGGCTCCATCCCTTCATTCTTTCTGGAGTTATTTCTCCACTGATCTCCAGTAGCATATTGGGCACCTACTGACCTGGGGAGTTCATCTTTCAGTGTCCTATCTGTTTGCCTTTTCATACTGTTCATCAGGTTCTTGAGGCAAGAATACTTAAGTGGTTTGCAATTCCCTTCTCCATTATGTCAGACCTCTCCACCATGATCTTCCCGTCTTGGGTGGCCCCACACCCATGGCTTTGTTTCTTTGTTAGACAAGGCTGTGTTCCATGTGATCAGATTGGTTAGTTGTCTTCAATTGTGGTTTCAGTGTGTCTGCCCTCTGATGTCCTCTCTTAGCGCCTACTGTCTTACTTAGATTTCTCTTACTTTGGATGTGAGGTATCTCTTCACGGTATCTCAGAGCTGCTCAAAACAGGGTGCATGAGGATCACATAGGAGGTTATGAACAGTGAGGCTGTAGCCCAGATTGCTTAGGTCTAGTTTATTGAAATGTAAACTCAGAGTCTATGTAGACCTTCTGATGCATTTGACTGGTAAACCCTGTATCATCCTGGAATGTGAATCTTGCTGTTCAGTTGCTCAGTCATGCCTGACTGTGGACCCATGAACTGCAGCACACCAGGCTTACTTGTCCTTCACTATCTCCTGGAGTTTGCTCAAACTCAATGTCCATTGAGTCAGTGGTTCCATTCAACCATCTCATTCTCTGTCACCCCTTCTCCTCTTGCCCTCAATTTTTCCCCATATCAAGGTCTTTTCTAATGAGTCAGCTCTTTGCATCAGGTGGCCAAAGTATTGGAGCTTCAGCTTCAGCATCAGTCCTTCCAATGAATATTCAGGATTGATTTCCTTTTGGATTGATCTTTCTGCAGTCCAAGGGACTCTCAAGAGTCTTCTCCAGCACCACAATTCAAAAGCATCAATTCTTCAGCATTCAACCTTCTTAATGGTCCAACTCTCACTACCATACATGACTACTGGAAAAAAACATAGCTTTGACTGTGTGGTCCTTTGTCAGCAAAGTAATGTCTCTGCTTTTTAATATGCTCTCTAGGTTTGCTACATGTTTCTTCATACGAGCAAGCGTCTTTTAGTTTTATGGCTGCAGTCACTGTCTGCAGTGATTTTGGAGCTCAAGAAAAGAAAATCTGCCACTGTTTCCACTTTTCCCCCATCTATTTGCCATGAAGCAATGAGGCTGGATACAATGATCCTAGTTTTTTGAATGTTAAGTTTTAAGCCAGCTTTCCTGAGGTCAAATGATATTTATGATGAGGGCTAGTTAAATGCTACCACACTTTATCAACTATGCTAGGGTTATCAAATACCATATTGACCCATTGGTTTCTTCTATAGGTGTTACTCAGCTGAGTTTCTGTAAAGTAGCAGCTTTTTGACCTGCATAGAAACCGTCAGAAAGAGCAAGTCATCTCTTAAGATTGCTTATTCCACTATCCAATTTTAGTTGCCGAAAGATTGGAGACTCCTGACAAATCACAGGAAAAATAAATCATGGATTGCATTTCTTTTGTAGTATTATAAAATTTCCATATCCATCAAAACTTTGTACTTTCATTTTTTTTTTTATTTCCAGAAATACATTATTGGTTGAGAATTTCATCATTGGAGTACAAAATGAAACACAAAAGAAGCAAGCAAGAAAACAAACAAATCAAAACTCACTTTTTTTTTTTTTTAAACTTTGGTGTTACCACTCCAATTTTAGTCAAAAGATATGATTTTTCTCTTCATTTTAATAGGTATAATTAATGCTGTAATGCAAATATAATACTCATGATTCCTCAAAACTGAGATATTGTTTAGAAATATACATCTTCTAATAGTCTGCTTTTTCTAGGAAAAACGTAAAGTGAACACTTATCCAAGATAAAATTTTGTTGAGTAGCCTGTCAAAGTCAGTTGTATTATTTTCTTCTCCAGTGACAGAAAATGTCAAATGCTGTCTTGTACAGACTCAAGATCACCTTGAAGCAATTTTTAGGATGGTATTGCAAATTATATAAATATGTGAGAGGTAGCTCCCTAACCAGTGGGAAAAACATAAATCATTCAGCCATTCATTCATTTAGTAAAGACTTTTTGAATCACTCCACGAGCTTAACACTGTTTTTGGCTTTGGGAATACAACAGGGCCCACAATAGACAAAATCCTTATAAAAACTAAAGTGTTAGTCACTTCATCATATCCAACTCTTTGCGACCCCATGGAATTTGCTAACCAATCCATGGAATTCTCTAGGCAAGGATACTGGAATGGACAGTCATTCCCTTCTCCAAGGTGTCTTCTTGACCAAAGAATCAAACCCAAGTCTCCTGCATTGCATGTGGATTCTTTATCATTTGAGCCAAGCAGTATAGTTTACTAGAGAGAGAAAAAAATCATCCAGATATGTGATGAAAATATCAGGTTGTATGAAGTGCCATGAAGAAAAATGAACTGGATTAAGGTTGCAGAGAGTAATAGCAGCACTCTTTTAGATGGGGTTGTGAGGAAATGCCTTTCTGAGGAGGTGGCACTTGAGCAAGGCAAAGGGAGCCTCAGGTGGAAAGAAAGCAAGTATCGTATGGAATAGGGAGTGCATGGCATGCTGGGAAAACGACAGAAGATTTTGCAGCGATGGGACTTTTGTGAGGTCTCTGAAACAATTTTACATGGGAGTAGACTGAAACAGGGCATTGAGCTTGCTGGGACACTGTGTTCAGAAGTGAGTGTGGGGTTGCTTTCAGAGCATGTAAACTTCAGGTTCAGACCTGACCCTCCTGTGGGGACTCAATTCTGAGAAGTGTTGTGCATGGGAACTAAAAACTGCAGATTGGGTCTCCAACCTGCTTGGATACTTTCAGCTCAGCAGAAGCCAGAGTGTTACCCCTCATTGAAAATGCATTTGGAAGAGGTTCTTTGTGGTCAGTTGGGAAACTGAAGAAAAAGGAAGCTTTGCCTTCGTAGACAGCTTAGTCTCCCTGATACCATCTTCTGAGCAGCTTTGACCCACAGGCTATCAGCTCTTCCTTGTAGGCTAAGCTTACAAGCAGATGTACCTCAGCAGCATCCAGGGTTCTTAAGCTATCCCATACACATGCAGTAGTTCAGGCCCAGAATGGATTGTTTCCCAGAGGCCAGAACCTTCCTCTGTCTGTGAAGGCACTGCACAGAAGAACCTACTGACTGAATACCTGGGGGCATCTCAAGACCCATGGAAAAGGCATTGGCTTTGAGCATCCTGCTGAATTTGTAGAGGCATCTCTAGGTTAAGACAGTCCTCCATAAGAAAAGGAATACACAATTGCAAATGTGAAATTAAATTTGAAAGTGAATGTTTACTTTAAGTAAGAAAATAAAACACAATGAATTGTGAACTTTGAATGCTTGATAGGTACATAAGCATTCTGATGAAGCAAACCGCATTTTTTTTTTTAATGAAGTGAATTCTTTATACATATTTGTAATACTTTTCCTTTATATTTTCTGGTTATATAGTCTTTTTCTTTTTTTATCCTCCCCGCGCCCCCCCGCCCCCCCGCCAACTCCCTCCTCTGATAATCACAAATCTGATCTCTTTTTCTATATACTGCTTTTTGTTTGTATTTTTTTTAGACTCTATATAAGTGGTATCATGGTGTTTGTCTTTCTCTGTCTGATTTATTTCACTTAGCATAATGCCTTTAAGATCCATTCATGGTGTCAAAAGTGATAGGATTTTTTTTTTTTTATGGCTGAATAATATTTCATTGTATATATATGTACAACTTCTTTAACCATTCATCCATCAGTGGTCAGTTAGGTTATTTCCATGTCTTGGCTCTTATAAATAATGTTGCTAGGAACATGGGGTGTGGTGGGGGTGGTTGCATATTCTTTAATCATCTCCACAAGGATAAAAATTTTGTATAATCATTTTTTAGAAAGAGTAAAGAATTCCAAACTTCCTCTAAGAAGGCTGCTCAAAATTTGTTTTTTATTATTAATAATTTAGAACCATGGCAGGCAAGATTTCTCTTAAAAGGCCAAGTAGTAGAGATTTTATCCTTTGTGGCCAATAGGAAAAACTGATGATATGACATAGGTGCTTGTGCAACCATTTAAAATACATGTGTATAAAATGTGAAAATTATTCCTAGCCCATGGGAAACAATACAAATGGAGACAGTGGACCAGTATTGATCCATGGATGCAGTTGGCTAACTCCTGGTTTAGAAAATTTTCTTTTAGCTTTCTTATTTGCAATGTTCTATAAATGTAGAAATTATTATTAAATCTGGAACATCTGACAACATAATTTATTAGTCAAAACTTTGAGAGTAAAAAGAATGCCTTTGCTAGTTACCTTAAATAACTTTGAAATATGCCCAAGCTAAATTACTTTGACATCTGACCTTTACTACATAACTAGGTTATTTGCCCAGTCATGTCTGACTCTTTGCCACCCCATGGACTGGGGCCCACCAGGCTCCTCTGTCCATGGAATTCTGCAGGCAAGAATACCAGAGTGAGTTGCCATTCCCTTCTCCAGGGTGTCTTCCTGACCCAGGGATCAAACCCAGGTCTCCATCATTGCAGGCAGATTATTTACCTTCTGAGCCACAAGGGAAGACGTGACCTTTAATACATAAGGACATAACAAATTTTCTAGTGTGATAGCTAATCAAGTTCAGTTCAGTGGAGCTTCTCAGTCGTGTCCCACTCTTTGCGACCCCATGAATCATAGCACGCCAAGACTCCCTGTCTATCACCAACTCCCGGAGTTCACTCAGACTCACGTCCATTGAGTCAGTGATGCCATCCAGCCATCTCATCCTCTGTTGTCCCCTTTTCCTCCTGCCCTCAATCCCTCCCAGCATCAGAGTCTTTTCCAATGAGTCAACTCTTCACATGAGGTGGCCAAAGTACTGGAGTTTCAGTTTTAGCATCATCCCTTCCAAGAACACTCAGGGCTGATCTGCTTTAGAATGGATTGGTTTGATCTCCTTGCAGTCCACGGGACTCTCAGGAGTCTTCTCCAACACCACAGTTCAAAAGCTTCAATTCTTTGGTGCTCAGCTTTCTTCACATTCCAACTCTCACATCCATACATGACCACTGGAAAAACCATAGCCTTGACTAGATGGACCTTTGTTGGCAAAGTAATGTCTCTGCTTTTCAATATGCTATCTAGGTTGGTCATTAATTTTCTTCCAAGGAGTAAGCGTCTTCTAATTTCATGGACGCAGTCACCATCTGCAGTGATTTTGGAGCCCAAAAAAATAAGGTCTGACACTGTTTCCCCATCTATTTCCCATGAAGTGATGGGACCAGATGCCATGATCTTCATTTTCTGAATGTTGAGCTTTAAGCCAACTTTTTCACTCTCTACTTTCACTTTCACCAAGAGGCTTTTAGTTCCTCTTCACTTTCTGCCATAAAGGTGGTGTCATTTGCATATCTGAGGTTATTGATATTTCTCCAAGCAATCTTGATTCCAGCTTGTGTTTCTTCCAGTCAAGCATTTCTCATGATGTACTGTGCATATAAGTTAAATAAGCAGGGTGACAATATACAGCCTTGACGTACTCCTTTTCCTATTTGGAACCAGTCTGTTGTTCCATGTCCAGTTCTAACTGTTGGTTCCTGACCTGCATATAGGTTTCCCAAGAGGCAGGTCAGGTGCCCTGGTATTCCCATCTCTTTCAGAATTTTCCACAGTTTATTGTAATCCACACAGTCAAAGGCTTTGGCATAGTCAATAAAATAGAAATAAATGTTTTTCTGGAACTCTCTTGCTTTTTCAATGATCCAGCAGATGTTGGCAATTTGATCTCCAGTTCCTCTGTCTTTTCTAAAACCAGCTTGAACATCTGGAAGTTCACGGTTCACAACTGCTGAAGCCTGGCTTGGAGAAATTTGAGCATTACTTTACTGGCATGTGAGATGAGTGCAATTGTGCGGTAGTTTGAGCATTCTTTGGCATTGCCTTTCTTTGGGTTGGAATGAAAACTGACCTTTTCCAAACCTGTGTCCACTGCCGAGTTTTCCAAATTTGCTGGCATATTGCGGAGAAGGTAATGGCACCCCACTCCAGTACTCTTGCCTGGAAAATCCCATGGATGGAGAAGCCTGGTAGTCTGCAGTCCATGGGGTCACGAAGAGTCAAACATGACTCAGTGACTTCACTTTCACTTTTCACTTTCATGCATTGGAGAAGGAAATGGCAACCCACTCCAGTGTTCTTGCCTATAGAATCCTGGGGACAGGCGAGCCTGGTGGGCTGCCATCTATGGGGTCACACAGAGTCAGACACGACTGAAGTGACTTACCAGCAGCAGTAGCAGCTGGCATATTGAGTGCAGCACTTTCACAGCATCATCTTTCAGGATTTGAAATAGCTCAACTGGAATTCCATCACCTCCACTAGCTTTGTTCATAGTGATGCTTTCTAAGGCCCACTTGACTTCACATTCCAGGATGTCTGACTCTAGGTGAGTGATCATGCCATCATGATTATCTGGGTCATGAAGATCTGTTCTGTACAGTTCTTCTGTGTATTCTTGCCACCTCTTCTTAATATCTTCTGCTTCTGTTAGGTCCATACCATTTCTGTCCTTTTTCGAGCCCAACTTTGCATGAAATGTTCCCTTGGTATCTCTAATTTTCTTGAAGAGATCTCTAATCTTCCCCATTCTGTTGTTTTCCTCAATTTCTTTGCATTGATCACGGAGGAAGGGCTTTTTTATCTCTTCTTGCTATTCTTTAGAACTCTGCATTCAGATGCTTATATCTTTCCTTTTCTCCTTTGCTTTTCGCTTCTCTTCTTTTCACAGCTATTAGTAAGGCCTCCCGAGACAGCCATTTTGCTTTTTTGCATTTCTTTACCATGGGGATGGTATTGATCCCTGTGTCCTGTACAATGTCACCAACCTCAGTCCATAGTTCCTCAGGCACTCTATCTATCAGGTCTAGTCCCTTAAATCTATTTCTCACTTCCACTATATAATCATAAGGGATTTGATTTAAGTCATACCTGAATGGTCTAGTGGTTTTCCCTACTTTCTTCAATTTAAGTCTGAATTTGGCAATAAGGAGTTCATGGTCTGTGCCAGTCAGCTCCTGGTCTTGTTTTTGCTGACTGCATACATCTTCTCCATTGTTGGCTGCAAAGAATATAATCAGTCTGATTTCGGTGTTGACCATCTGGTGATGTCCATGTGTAGAGTCTTCTCTTGTGTTGTTGGAAGAGGGTGTTTGCTATGACCAGTGCGTTCTCTTGGCAAAACTCTATTAGCCTCCGCCCTGCTTCATTCCATATTCCAAGGCCAAATTTGCCTGTTACTCCAGGTGTTTCTTGACTTCCTACTTTTGCATTCCAGTCCCCTATAATGAAAAGGACATTTTTGGGGGGTGTTAGTGCTAAAAGGTCTTGTAGGTCTTCATAGAACCGTTCAACTTCAGCTCTTCAGCATTAGTGGTTGGGGCATAGACTTGGATTACTGTGATATGGAATGATTTGCTTTGGAAATGAACAGAGATCATTCTGTCATTCTTGAGATTGCATCCAAGTACTGCATTTTGGACTCTTTTGTTGAACATGATGGCTACTCCATTTCTTCTTGGGGATTCCTGCCCACAGTAGTAGATATAATGGTCATCTGAGTTAAATTCACCCATTCCAGTCCATTTTAGTTCGCTGATTCCTAGAATGTCGACGTTCACTCTTGCCATCTCCTGTTTGACCACTTCCAATTTGCCTTGAATCATGGATCTAACATTCGAGGTTCCTATGCAATATTGCTCTTTACAGCATCGGACTTTGCTTCTATCACCAGTCACATCCACAACTGGTTATTGTTTTTGCTTTGGCTCCATCCCTTCATTTTTTCTGGAGTTATTTCTCCACTGATCTCCAGTAGCATATTGGGCACCTACTGACCTGGGGAGTTCATCTTTCAGTATCCTATCTTTTTGCCCTTTCATATTGTTCATGGGGTTCTCGAGGCAAGAATACTGAAGTGGTTTGCCATTGCCTTCTCCAGTGGACCACATTCTGTCAGACCTCTCCACCATGACCTGCCCGTCTTGGGTGGCCCCACAGGGCATGGCTTAGTTTCATTGAGTTAGACAAGGCTGTGGTCCATGTGATTAGATTACTATAGTTTTCTATGATTATTGTTTCAGTGTGTCTGCCCTCTGATGCCCTCTTGCAACACCTACCCTCTTACTTGGGTTTCTCTTACCTTGGACGTGGGGTACCTCTTCATGGCTGCTCCAGCAAAACGCAGCCACTGCTCCCTACCTTGGACGAGGGGTATCTCCTCACCACTGCCCCTCTGACCTTGAACGTGGAATAGCTCCTGGCCCTCCTGCGCCCACGTACCCACTGCTCCTTGGACATAGGGTTGCTCCTTTCGGCCGCCACCCCTCGGCCATGGTGTCCTCCCGGCTTCTGCCCCTGACCTCAGACGTGGGATAACTCCTCTCGGCCGCCTTGTGCCCTGTCACAGCTGCCCGCGCTTGTGCTAATTCACCATATCATTAATATGATTTTAGTGGCACTACACTAGGTTTCTATTTTTCCTATAAGAAATTACCATAAACTTGGTGGGAGAACCCACAAACTTATTATCTTGCAGTTTTGTGCTTCACAAGTTTGGCAGGGGTCTCATTGAGCTAAAATTAAAAAAAAAAAAAAGTCAACAAACCTGCATTACTTTTCGGAAGATCTAGAGAAGAATCTAATTCCTTGCCATTAATCATTTCTATAAGCCATGTACATACCTTGGTTCATGACTTCTGCCTTCTATCTTCAAAGCTAGCAGTGTTGCATCGCTCTGATCCTTCTTCCTTAGTCATATAGTTTCCTCTGCATTTGCCCAAATTAATTAGGACCTGATGCATTAGATGTGCTAAAATGATCCTATATGCTTAAATGTATTGAACATATGACTGAAGTTATTGGTATGTGTAGCCCTAGGTCCAAATTTGTTCCCTATAAATTCTATTTAGCTTAGCATGATTATATCAAAAAAGGAGAAAATTATGGAACAGTTATGATTATACATATTGTTTTTTATCAGGAATACTTATGACTAGAAAGAATTCCCATTTTAACTAGGCATTGATAAGAACCAAATCTTCCACTTAAAATTTTATATGTGATGATTGGACAAATTTTCTGCAGAATCTGGTCTCCAGAACTTGTTTCTTTACTTCATTTATTTTCCTTGCTAGATCTCATAGGGCATATTCTTATGTTAAAGAACCTCTGGTTTTGCACCTTCATGTCATGGTAACATGGTAACACATAGCTAGTTATGAGGAGATACTCCTAGAAGCTAGCACCAACTTAACTATAGACCAAAGTAACAGGAAACCAAGTAACTGTAATCCTATTGACGGTATTCCCAGTTAAACTTCTCACCAGAATCCCCAGATGAAATGACATTCATTCCAATGCCACAGGACATAAAGGAAAACATAGTTCAGAGGGCAGCAGAGGAAAAGGACAGCTGTCTAAACTGCTTGTGGTTAAACTGTCTTACTTTGCATATTAATAAAGCACCTGCCCATGTAAACACACATCTGGAAGCTCTTCCATGGTCTTGAAATAGACCTGTTCTAAGCAAAGCACAAAAGCATAAGCTTCCATAACTTCACAATATCTCCACTTGTGCCATTTTGAAAAAGTTGCGTCTTCACTGAACGTGAACTGGACAATGGTCTTGCTCATTTTTACAGCTTCTCTTCATCAGCTTTGGTACCTGGAATGGTACCTTCCACTGAATGGAAGGATGTACCATGCTGCATGCTTTATGCAGTACTTACTTTTACCCGGAAGTCAGGGAATAATCCTTCATGACACCTGAGTTACCAGCACAGGTTAAAAACGTATTGAACGCTCTCCTTTTACAAATCACAAGTGAGCCATCAGATTCCTAGGGCACAGAAGGAGATTTTTGTATATTTTGGAAAGATTTTCATCTACTGTCAGCAGTAGGACTTAATTCTTGGACTTTGGTCTTGGACTTTTTTCACTTACCCCAAAATATTAAAAAACAAATATAGCATCATTACAAAGAGATTAGATTGTGAAGTGGTCTTTTAAAATACCGTATGAGAATGATATATATTCTGAGCCTTGGAATTTAAGCTGAAGATAAGAGATTATTAAAAAAACAAAAAAGGAGAGTTAGTCTGTTCCTGTCTTAGCAATCTCTTTTTAAAATCTGGGTCTATTACAGAGGTATTATATTCTAAGCCAGTTTCTAAAACAAATGCAACTGATGCTTATGAAGCAAATTGTGAAAGTGAATACACTTTTTTGTGTACTCATGGTGATTGTCACAGCATCCTACAAGTTAGATATCTATTTTGTGTATGAGCAAACTAAATTCAGTTAGTTTAAATGAGCTGCTTGCCCAACCTAACACAACCTACCCAAGACCATACAATAACAAAACTGGGATTTCAAGCTAGGATTTTTATCTCTATGTTTCTACTCTTTCCTATATTTACTATACTCAAAAAATTCCTCTGGATATCTCATGAAAAATTTTCAGTATAAAACAGTTTTCTACGCTCAGAAAACTTACATTATACATAGAAGATAACTTGCAAAACATAAAATTATAAGAGATGTTATGAATCAAATATTATATATGCTCCATTGTTAATCACAGACTAATTTATGCAAGCAATCTGATCTACCCCAAATCCCACAGGAAACTCCTAGCAGCTATCTTCCATGATGCTTTTTACATTTAAATATAATTCTAGGATATTGGAGATAATGTGGTTTGTATATAAACAACTAGGTCAATTTGGTATCTTCCTATGTAAGTTTTAGATATATTCTTTTATATCTTTATTTTTTTATAAGGGAGAATAACCTCAGAAAAATGACTGACAACATTATGGTTCCTGGTGATAAGCAGAGATGTGCTTGACTTTCTCCATATTAATGAAAAAGTGACATAAAAAATGACTCAAATGCAAAGAATTGATACACACTCCATCACACAGCAAGTAGGGTTATAGGACATTGCTTTGAGTTTTTCAAACAGATCTGGGTTAAATTAAAGATATGGTCTTTTACAAAACAGCCTTACCTTTTTCAATTTCATCTTGACAATTCAATGATTTAAATATTTTAATAGCTTCAAGGTATAATATTTTCTGAGTGTTGAGTGGTTTTGATGAAACATTAAAATCATAGGTTCTGGACAATCCCTTCTAGCAATTTAGCTGATGCTATTTGTGGGAATGGTCCTGACAGCCAATGAAAGATATTTCTCAGCTCTTGAAAGATGCCTATTTCTCTGTCAGTTAGCTGAAGACATCCCTGAAGGCCACTACTGTAACTGAGAGCAGACTCCAAATAGAAAATTAGATCCAACAAATATCTTTTTCTATCCACAGACTTCTTTCCCCAACATACTATTTTATGAAGTGCCTAGGAAGATATTTACTTTATAAATACTAAATCACAAGCCATCATGAATCTCCTGAAACATGGGAACTTAATCACTTTTTAAAGTGTACTTGCCATGAAAGGCAAAAAGAAAAAATGCCATAACAACCATATGAAATTTGTGTTTTGACAGTTAACAATATTTTTAAAAGATAACTTTGTTTAACTAACAAACTCAGAAGACTTGTAGAATTTGTGGTCATATAAGTACATATCACCATGCCATTTGTCTTTCCTTTTTCCAGAGACATTTTACAAGATGGATTAAATGTTAGTTCATAGATATGACTATTTTTATTAATGATCCAATATTTCTTTACATTTATTGTTCTCAAACCTTTGACATTTTTGTCTTAAACAGGTTATGTAGCCTTTACAAGACATTGAAAATGGAACTCCTTTACAGATATATTTATTTCAGCCTTGGGTATTCCAATTTTATTTGCTATATCTTAACTACAGAACAAATTTTGCATCAAATCATGTCAAAAACTTTTAATCTAAATTTAATTACCATATACTAGTTGTTAGACAATGCTAAGAATTTTCATATCCAGTCAGCATTTTAATGCCCTTAGTCTTTTAAGTTATGTTGTCCTTTGTTTAGGGGAAATAAATGAAATTTGTACAAGTAAAGTGATATTTTTAGGTTTATGTAATTGGTAAATGTGAAACCAGACTCACTTCTTTTTTATCTTCAAGTTCTTTTTTAATGACTAAAGTTACATATATGAAATAAATATATAATTTCTGTCATGTATAAAAATCATACCATGGAGTTACAATTAGGAGTAAAGAGAAGAAACAAATATCATATGTTAATCATTTGAAGGACTGGTGCCAAAGCTGAAGCTCTAATACTGAGAGAGCTAATTCTTAGGTAGGTTGATAAGGAGTCCAGGGCCCTCAAGGAGGAAGAGGTCCAGGTCCCTTGAGGAGGAGAAAGGGACAAACATTTTATTCTTATTCCTTTATCTTAGTCACATAAGAGCTCTTTGTGCTATATAGCAGCTTCCCACTAGCTATCTATTTTATACAGGGTAGTGTATATATGTCGGTCCCAGTCTCCCAATTCATCCCACATTCTTTTCCTCCTCCCTGTGTTCACATGTCCTTTCCCTTCTTTAAGCCCAGAGCTAATGATTACACAACAAGACACTTATCTTGCTCAAGTTATCTTACTTTTCCTTAAGCTCTGCACTGATGATCATATAATAATAATGTATTTTGCTTGAGGACATGCTTCTCCTTCTTAACAAGAACCTTGTGACTAATCTTGTTATCTTAAGACATATATTGTGGGAGTGGGTCTGGGTAAGACCTTTCTATTGTAAGTTTTAATCTTGTTAATTTAAGATGTATGTTGTGGGAGTGGGTCTGGTAAAAGTATGTAAGGCCTTGATAAGACCATGGAGTGGGGCTCCAGCCCCCTTCTGATGTCTATGTCAGAAGCTTCCTCTCTCCTTTATCATTGTAATAAAGCCTCTGGCTCTGAGTGATCAAGCCTGGTCCTTGGTCCCAAAGCTAAATCTTCTTCGCAGATCACAAATCTGACACTGTTCACCATAAGCTATCAATACTTTGGCCACCTGATGCAAAGAGCTGACTCATTGGAAAAGATTCTGATGCTGGAAAAGATTGAGAGCAATTGAAGAAGGAGACAGCAAAGGATGAAATAGTTGGATCAAATCACCAACTCAAGGAGCATGAGTTTGAGAAAACTCCAAGAGATAGTGAAGGACTGGGAAGCCTGTGGAGCTGCAGTCCATGGGGTCGCAAAGAGTCCGCAGGACTTAGAGGTTGAATAACAATGTATGTATGTGGAATCTAGAAAAAATAGTACAGATGACCTATTTGCAGGGCAGGAATGGAAATTCAGATGTAGTGAAAGGACATGTGAGCCCAGGAAGGAGGAGGAGAGTGTGGGATGAATTGGGAGACTGGGATTGACATATATACACCACCCTGTATAAAATAGATAGCTAGTGGGAAGCTGTTATACAGCACAAGGAGCTCAGCTCAGTGCTCTGTGGTGACCTAGATAGGTGAAATGGGAGGGTGGCAGGAGAGGGAAGTCCAAGAGGAAGGGGTATGGCTGATTCACTTCATTGTACAGCAGAAACTAGCACAGCATTGTAAGGCAACTATACACTAATAAGAAGAAGAAGAAGAAAAAAAAGTAAATCTAGACCCAGATCCTTTGTTAAAATGTCAGCTTTGTCTTTTTGTGACCTTAGGAATGTTTCTCAGGCTCCCAATGCCTCAGTTTCCTTTATAGAACTGCCCCTCTGACTAATAGCATCCAACTCGGAGTAAACCTCTGCTTCCTTTCATTGCCCCCAAATCACTTCACACATGCTTGAATATATTAACAGGTCCTTCCTCTTACTGAGATGCAGTGTGGTTATGCACGGGATGTGCTCTTTATTGCAATAAGTCAACGAACCTAACTTTATTCAACTACAGGTGTGTTTCTGGTGGTCTACAGTTATAAGGTTAGATTATAACAAAACATGCCCTTAGCATGATCAACCTCAGACATGATCTACTGCTTTTTATTTAATTTGAACAGACAAAAGCCTATATAATTCACCTTCAAATGAATTATTTCATTTCTAATCTGTCATTGAATAATTATACGTTTCCTGTGGCAATCTTTGTCTAAGTTAGTAGCATCTATTAAATAAATTCTATAGCCTTTTTTGACAACCCTATGGTCTTTCATTTTTATGTCAACCTGGAGAGGTTTTTCTAAAGGACAATATGATCATGTCCTTTCTTTGCTTTTTAGCTTCCAGTTAGCCCATTGCTTTTATGATAAAGACCAAAATCCTTAACATGGCCTATATGCAGAAACATTACAAATTATTTTTTGCCTTGGAAAATCCTGATTTGTGCCTGGAGTCCTGGAAAAATTAATAGCCCCACATTTTAATCTCAGAAGTGTAATAGTTTTATGATTACCATATTCAGGAACTGCATTACGTGGTCTGCAACCACATCTTTATTCTCAACTTACTCTACTCTTGCCCTCTCTCTGTGTGCTTAATTCATACTTACTTTTTATTTCCCAGGACCCCTATATTACTCTTTCTCCATATCCCTTCCTCATCATCCTTCCTCTTAATTAAAATGTTAAACTCTTTACATCTTCAAATCTTAGCTCAAGAATCAGTTTTTAAAAACAAACACACAAAAACAGCTCCTTACCTATTGGAGAAGGTCAGAATTTGCTCCGTGTTTATCACAGGACTTATCACAATTATACTATCACATGTTTATTTTATTGGTGCCTTTTTCTTTAGTTGGACTTTAAGATACTTGATAGGTCATATCTTTTTTTGTTTCCTTGTTTGTTTACTTTCCTTCTAAACACAGGG
Organism: Bubalus kerabau; assembly: GCF_029407905.1. Taxonomy (NCBI): domain Eukaryota; kingdom Metazoa; phylum Chordata; class Mammalia; order Artiodactyla; family Bovidae; genus Bubalus; species Bubalus kerabau. The sequence continues at coordinate 66,356,391 of NC_073630.1, forward strand.
CCTGACACATAACAGTAAGCATTGAATAATTTTAGTTGCATTTTTCTTATGCAGAAACAGATTTGAACCATAATGAAGCCTATTAAGTGTGACACTGAGGTAACCAATAAAGAGGCATCTTTAATCTCAATCAAAACATTTGTTTACCTCTTTCCCTCCAGGAAGCTATGACTCAAAGATGACCCTTGAACGACAGTAAAAAGCATCAGCTCTGTCTAGACAGGGATTGTTCTGCATGTCTGCTCACAGAACAATAGGAATTAAGGCCATGTTAGAATGATTTACTCCAATCTTCCCTAACTTAGCCATGTAGACTGATAAAATTGAGGTTTTCTTTTTAATATGAGGTGGTTTAAAAATACATTATCAACAAAAAAGGAAAGAGGAACCATTACCCAGTCACCAAATTGCTTCCTGCAGTTTGGAGGGACACTTTCCCAGTTCCAGTGATCTCATTAAGGACAGATAGAAACACTGGAACAAGTCACATCGGGGATCCTCCTAGGAACAAGCCCTTGACCATCTAGTTTCCCAGAAATGCTCATGTCTCAGGACACTTCAGTTTCTTAAGGTTGTGATATCAACAAATAAGAAGAATTCATGATATGCCAACTGATGGGAATATTCCCTCAGTTCTCCAATATCATCACAGTCAGGCAGACAGACAAACAGACACACACAAACAAACATAACTTTTATCACTGGAAGAATGTGTCTGGTTCTCATTATTCCAAATATTCTAAGATGCAAGAAGATATTTCTCATTGACATACTTACTTGCACAACTCATTCACTGCATGTTTAGTAACATTAAAAATTGTAATATATTTGGATAATGGAGGAGGAAACCACTAAATACAACTTAAATATTTTTTATATCAAACTAAAACAAGGTATAATATGGTCAATATATTTGTGACCTATGCAAAAATGAGAGGGATGCAAATCCTTTCAGGAAATCTGGTTAGCATTTGCTATTATTGTATATGACAATATGGTGTTAATTAATTGTCTTCATATGAAGTTGATGGAGAGCTTTTGTACCTGTGCTCAAGGGTTTGGCCTCATGTTGAAATTTTGTGGTAATAAACCAATGAATGTTTGCAGGAACTAAGAAAAAAGGTGAGTTCCACATTATAGATGGAAGGGTGCACTGAGTTAGGATATATACAGTTGAAATGCAGAAGAGTAGCTAAAACAAGAGCTAGGGGTTACTTTAGGTTCAAAGAAGTAAAAAATTGAATCTAGGAAATTAGCTAAGACAAAGGTAACAAATCTAGATTAAGAGACTAGAGAGCAAAAATATCAGGAATTAAATATTCAGACATCCTGAGATTGATTCGTGGTAAGGCCCTGTCACCAGAAGCAAGAAAGAAAGTTGGCATTAAATGTGGCTCACACCTCTTTTCAAAGAAGGTATGATTCCTTATGGATGTAGAAGCCAGCCTCCAAAATGGATTTCAGTGACCTCTACTGCCAGGGTCCAGCCCTGGTGGATCCAGGGAATTCAAAGCAGGGATGGCGTTGGCGATCAGGATACAATAGGATTAAAGATATAAAGAGTGGTTAAATAAGGATAGCTCAGTAGGAAAATTCAGTGGAGAAAAGAGGCTGAATAACTTGGTTTATGTGGAAAGCCAATAAAATTTCAGACAAGAAATTTGTGTCACCTACGTAGGCCACAGGCGTCCTTCCATTCTCCCGAAGGAGAGGAGACACTAAGGCCTCCCTGGTCAGATCTTAGAAGCCCAGGCATAATTAGTAGGCTTGATGAGCCTCCACGCTCCAGATGGGAATTCAGCCAGAAGGTGAGAGGAAGAACGCCATGGGGAGAACAGTCTTTCTAGGAACTGATCCCCTTCTTTATTTTCCAGGGTCCACTTTTATACACAGAGATGTAATACAAAAGTCACGCGGGGTCAGCAGTCTTGACTTTTATCAAAATCAGGTGTTTCATACAAATGTATACAAAGGTCTTGGGGGTGTTACATCATCTTCTGGCCAGGGGGGCCTGCTAACAATTTATGACCCTCTCCTTGTGACAGCGGTCAGTCAACCAGAACACTTATTTCTCCAGGAGTGATTATTTTTAAAACAGACGCCACCTTCCGAAGGCACCAGATTAAGTTATATTCCTATAGGGTGAGGGTGTAGTGGGTTTTAATTAGGGAAAGAATTTGCTTAGCCTAAGGTCTAACGTGATTAATATCAAAGGTTAATACTTATTTCTTCTATATATTCATTAATGCGTATAAGGGCAGGGGATGTGGAGACTTAGCAGCAAACATTAGCTCAACAAATGAAAAACCTTTCACCAATACAATTTCTAATCATCCCACTATACTACACTAATAATTTCCTAACTTCTTAAAAGAATCTGTTTTTAGAAGGTTTAAAGCATCTCGTGCCTCTCACGGTTGGGAGGCTGTGAACAATCACATGTGGCCGGACAAACCTGTCAGGCAGGCTAGAGAACCTTCAGAGGAGTTTGTAGGTTGAAACACTCTTGTCACGACCAGGAATTTTATTAACTGGAGCTGTAAGTTAGCTCTTTTTCAGAGAGAGAGAGATGGTGGTGGGGGACAGCTCCCCGTAAAGTTAGAGGTGTAGGTGAGAGCACAAAGCAGTAAAGTAGGCAGACTCTGGTTTTGGGGGTAGATGCTCGAGAATTTCCAGGGGAACTCCTGAGGCTCGATCCTGCCTTTGCATATGCCGAGCCTCCTTCCTCATGACCTTTGCCATGGGCGGAGTTCCTCACGCTGGCTCCTGGCGCTCTACTTCCTGAATTTCTCATTTTTATGAAGCCTCCTCTTGTTTTGTACCAGAGTTTGTCTGTATGCATTTTCTTATTGCCCAAGCAATGATATATCAGTTCTGAGACTATATTATAAAAGACCTTAGCTTCTATCTTGGGTGCTGTTACATAAATGGGCCAAAGATGTCCTTGCATGTCGGACCCTGTTATTTTTTTCTTCTCAGCAGAATAGGTTCATTAACTTAAACCCCACTGGTGCCAAACTCAAATGCTTGCCTCTCCAATTTCTTTAAATATAATGCAAATAAGTATATTTTTAGATATTTTGAGACTTCTTGCTTTGCATACCCCATGAAGACACATTCAACCAGACATAGATATAAAGCAAACCCTACAGCTATAAGAAACCACCAATTACTGCTGCATTTTAATGCTCACTGATCCAGAGACTCCCACCTCAGCTGAATGATACCACCCAGACAGGTAAACCACCCGCACCCCACACACTCCTGTCTCCCAGGAGTTCCCTTGTTCTCTTCTTCTTCTGGGTGGTGGCCTCCTGCTATCTCTGGAAGGTCTCCTCCCCTTTCATGAAACCCAATCCAGGTGCCATACTGTGAAGCTTGTTTTGAAATATTAATATTTCACAATGATTTTTGATCTTGATTTTTCCTTGATCAGCCTTGAAATCCTGGACCTCGCTTTTGGTGCCCATTTTCTTGGCCTTTCTTTTGGAGGTTAGGAGATGATAAAGATGCTTTACAAGTCAGGAGAGATTTTATTTTATTATTTTACTTAACTTTTTAATTTAATTTTATATTATTATTATTACCTTATTTTGTTGTATTTTATATCATTTTATCCTTAATGTGGGGCTTCCCTTGTGGTTCAACTAATAAAGAATCTGCCTGCAATGCAGGAGACCTCAGTTCAGTCCCTGGGTTGGGAAGATCCCTTGGAGAAGGGAAAGGCAACCCACTCCAGTATTTTGGCTTGGAGAATTCCATGGACTGTATAGTCCATGGGGTCACAAAGGCAGACACGACTGAGTGACTTTCACTTTCACTTTAGTGTAGGGAATAAATAGCAACAAAGCTGTTTAGTAAAACAGCACTTCATACATCATGTCAGATACAACTAATCACTTTTCTTCCCTCCCACCATCCCTGGAACATCCTCCTGCTATTGAGTGGATCACTGAGCTGTGCTTCATTTTGTTTACTTGTGTGTGTGTGTGTGTGTGTGTGTGTGTGTGTGTTTGTATCCTCAGTACCTAGATCAGACAACAGTAATTCAGATTTGAATTTAATTTACTAAAAATTAGACATTTTATTTTCAGAGCATACTCTATTCCTCTCACTGTTTTGCATATAGATGAAGAACGGATGAAAATGAACAATATCACTGAAAAATAATGGGAAAATGTGCATTTAAAGTGAAAAATTTCCTTATCAAGTTTGATTCACTTCACTATATGCAGAGATTATTATGTGGAAGTCACTGGATTAAACGTGAGAGTGAAAGGGCAAAATAAAATGTAGTGGCCACTTGCAAAGGCTTTGAAATCTCACAAAGAAGGTAAAGAAGAAACAAAGACATATTTTTGAATGGGACTTATTCTGATGCTCCACAATTCATTCCTGAGGCCCAAGCTTCTAAGGAGAGTGGTGCTAAGTACTCTATATTTAAAAGAGATTTTCTGTCTTTAAACCTGACATGAAATATGACATCTTTTCTAGAATGTACTAAAAGGGAGTACAACCAGGCAGGTTAATACAAGTGCATTATAAACGTTCAAAATTCTATAGGTTTCTGGAGCATAAAACCATTTGTTTTGACTGGAGTGATCATTTATTCATTAATTCACTCATAGATTCATTTTTTTTCCTGTAAATATTTATTGAATACATTTAATGCCGCAGGCACTGCAAAAAGTGCAAAGGATAGAGAGGTGAATAAGAGATTTGTAGTCTTTGCCCTCAGAAAACTTACATTGTGTGCAAACTTGAAGAAAAATTAGTATTTTAAAATGCAGAAATATTAGTAGCAGATTCTAGGTGAAGGAACTTGAATAGTATGAGAAATGGCATCGCAGACCAGAATGATTGATAAGGTGGATAAAGAAGACTGCCAAAGTTGGGTTTGATGTAAGATTGATTTTTGTAGAAGACTAACACAAAGTCAGTGTGATCACTCACCTAGAGCCAGACATCCTGGAAAGTGAAGCCAAGTGGGCCTTAGAAAGCATCACTATGAACAAAGCTAGTAGAGGTGATGGAATTCCAGTTGAACTATTTCAAATCCTGAAAGATGATGCTGTGAAAGTGCTGCACTCAATATGTCAGCAAATTTGGGAAGCTCAGCAGTGGCCATAGATCTGGAAGAGGTCAGTTTTCATTCCAACCCAAAGAAAGGCAATGCCAAAGAATGCTCAAACTACTGCATAATTGTACTCATCTTACATGCCAGTAAAGTAATACTCAAAATTCTCCAAGCCAGGCTTCAGCAGTATGTGAACCATGAACTTCCAGATGTTTAAGCTGGTTTTAGAAAAGGCAGAGGAACCAGAGATCCAATTGCCAACATCCGCTGGATCATGGAAAAAGCAAGAGTTCCAGAAAAACATCTGTTTCTGCTTTATTGACTATGCCAAAGCCTTTGACTGTGTGGATCACAATAAACTGTGGCAAATTCTGAAAGAGATGGGAATATCAGACAATCTGACCTGCCTCTTGAGAAACCTATATGCAGATCAGGAAGCAACAGTTAGAACTGGACATGGAACAACAGACTGGTTCCAAATAGGAAAAGGAGTACGTAAAGGCTGTATACTGTCACCCTGCTTATTTAACTTCTATGTAGAGTACATCATGAGAAACGCTGGGCTGGAAGAAGCACAAGCTGGAATCAAGATTGCCAGGGGAAATATCAATGACCTCAGATATGCAGATGACACCACCCTTATGGCAGAAAGGAACTCAAAAGCCTCGATGAAAGTGAAAGAGGAGAGTGAAAAAGTTGGCTTAAAGCTCAACATTATCAAAACTAAGATCATGGCATCTGGTCCCATCACTTCATGGGAAATAGATGGGGAAACAGTGGAGATAGTGTCAGACTTTATTTTTGGGGGGCTCCAAAATCACTGCAGATGGTGGTTGCAGCCATGAAATTAAAAGACTCTTACTCCTTGGAAGGAAAGTTATGACCAACCTAGATAGCATATTGAAAAGCAGAGACATTACTTTGCCAACAAAGGTCCGTCTAGTCAAGGCTATGGTTTTTCCAGTGGTCATGTATGGATGTGAGAGTTGGACTGTGAAGAAAGCTGAGCGCCGAAGAATTGATGCTTTTGAACTGTATTGTTGGAGAAGACTCTTGAGAGCCCTTTGGACTGCAAGGAGATCCAACCAGTCCATTCTGAAGGAGATCAGCCCTGGGTGTTCTTTGGAAGGACTGATGCTAGAGCTGAAACTCCAATACTTTGGCCACCTCATGCGAAGAGTTGACTCATTGGAAAAGACTCTGATGCTGGGAGGGATTAGGGGAGGGAGGAGAACGGGACGACAGAGGATGAGATGGCTGGATGGCATCACTGACTCGATGGACGTGAGTCTGAGTGAACTCCGGGAGTTGGTGATGGACAGGGAGGCCTGGCGTGCCTCGATTCATGGGGTCGCAAAGTGTCGGACACGGCTGAGTGACTGAACTGAACTGAACACAAAGTCATGTTCTTATATTAATGTAGAATACCTCTCTCTCAACTATTAATCTCTACACATACATTTTTAAGTATACCTATTAAAATTTATTGTGCAGTGATACTTTTAGTATCAGCTTTCTCATTTTTGAAGAGAATAGTTAGATACCTAGCTGAAAATTCACAAACTAGTTGTCTGTGGAATATTATTTGTCAAAGTTATACTCTTAGAGGGCTTCCCTGGTGGCTCAGTCAGTAAAGAATCTGCCTGGAATACAGGAGATGCAGGTTCAATCCATGGGTCAGGAAGATCCCTCGAAGAAGGGTATAGCGATGGATTCCAGTATTCTTGCCTGAGGAACCCCATGGACTGAGGAACCTGGTAGGCTACAGTCCGTAGGATCACAAAGATTTGCATACAACTGAGCATGCATGTACTCTTAAGATTTCTATATGAGTTGACATTATTAAAAAAGTATTAGAGACTATATATAAATAAACAAGCATCTTATTTATCTTGAAAAAATATGGACATATGACAACCCTGGGTCTAATTTATCCCATGGCGATAACTGGATGAAGTTGATCAAAGCTGCCTCTTTTAGAATGGTTGTCATTTTTCTCATCTGCCTTAGCTTTTATCTTCCCTGTTACCTGATGTACTCAATTCCATAAACTGCCTGCCCATTGTTAGTATTTGAATTGGAAACATTGACAAAGGATTCTGCATGTTCCTTTTGGTGTTAAATGTCTATTGTTCTGTGATTCATTTTATTTCATATTTTATAGTTTACTCCTTCAGAAATATCCAGGAAAGTCTTGTTTAGTCTGACATTATTCTAAAAAATCCTTTAGGAACAAAACTATTTCCATTGAAATGTTGACTTAGAGAAAAGGGAACTCATATATTGTTGACGGGAATATAAGTTGGTTGAGCTACTATGAAAAATAGTATGGAAATTCCTCAAAAAATTAAAAATAGAAGTACCATATGGTCCAGCAATTCCATTTCTGGGTATATATCCAAAGAATATGCAAACAAAGTCTTACGAGATATCTGCACTCCCATGTTTACTGCAATATTATTCACAAAGTCAAGATATAGAAACAACATAAGTACCTGTCAATGAACAAACAGATAAAGAAGATGTGGTATATATATTACTTAGTCATGAGAGAGGAGGAAGTTTGAGGCAACATGGATGAATTTGAGGGCATTATGCTAAGTAAGATAAATTAGACAAAGATAAGCACTGTAATGATATCATTTACATATGGAACCAAGAAAGAAAGCCAAAACTCATAAAAACAGAGAGTAGAATGGTGGTTACTAAAGTCTGGAGTGTGAAGGGAACTGTGAAGATGTTTAAAGATACAGACTTGCAACTAGTAAATAAAAAAGTCCTGAAGATATAATATACAGTATAATAATTACAGACAGTATTTTATGATGAACTTCAAAGCTGCTTAAGAAATAAAATTTCTTCACAAAACGAAAAACAATAACTATGAGATGTGATAGAGGTGTTAGCTAATGCTATAGTGGAAATCCTATTGCAACACATAAATATATTAAATCAATACATTTTACAGCTGAAAGTTACACCACGTCATGTCAGTTCTATTGCAATAAAATAAAATTTGTATGAAAAATATTTTATGGATGCCGTTTTTACTATTGGCGGTCCTTTGTGAAACTAGGGCTTCCCTGATAGCTCAGTTGGTAAAGAATCCTCCTGCGATGCAGGAGACCCTGGTTCGATTTCTGAGTCAGGAAGATCCACTGGAGAAGGGATAGGTTACCAACTCCAGTGTTCTTCGGCTTTTTTTGTGGCTCAGCTGGTAAAGAATCTGCCTGCAATGTGGGAGACCTGGGTTTGATTCCTGGGTTGGGAAGATCCCCTGGAAAAGTGAAAGGCTACCCACTCCAGGATTCTGGGCTAGAGAATTCCATGGACTGTATGGTCCGTGGGGTTGCAAAGAGTCAGACATGACTGAGAGACTTTCACTTTCACTTTCACTTGTTAAGCTAAGATTTCCAGTCAAGCAGGTTGAATATTCATTAATGAATGGATAAAGATAACAACTGGAAGATAAGAATTGCTCTAATTAAGGTAACACAACAGAAAACAAAGTTGACTCCCTGAAGGAGCTGAAAAGGAAATCATCCAGTCATACTTCTTACCATATCCATTCTTTGCATTATTAGTAAAGGACTATATTTAAATCAAAAACAAGGGATTATTAATACTAAGGTTATTGAATAATACTCCTGCCAAACACTTTGGGGCTTTTCTGGTGGCTCAGATGGTAAAGAATCTGCCTGCAGTGTAGGAGACCCAAGTTCAATCCCTGGGTCAGGAAGATGCCCTGGAGAAGGGAATGGCTACCCACTCCAGTATTCTTGCCTGGAGAGCTCCATCGACAGAGGAGTCTGGTGGGCTACAGTCCACAGGGTCAAAAGAATAGATACGACTGAGCAACTAACACTTTCAAGTACTTTGCATAGATAATTTCATTGTTAGTTCCCACCTTTCATCTGAGATTAATAATAATATTATCTCTATTTTACAGGTAAGAAAATTCAAACTTGGAGTAGTTAATAACTTTATACAAGACCATGTGGCTGGGTATAGTCAGATGCCACAGTATATTGACATAGCTCATCCATTTTTAAAACTATCCATTGGTCTGTAAACCCAATCATTGGTATTCACAAAATTTTCTATATACTATATTCACTAAATAATATCATCTCCCAGCTGTCATTATTTAAGCCCCGAAATAAGTTTATATTTGTTCTTCAAGTCCTCTCTCTATGCTATAGAATACACTTGCAAAAGGATCAAAATTACACTGTAGAATCAATCAACTATATGAGCGTTGTCTACAATCATATTTTAATCAGCATTTGAGAAGGTCTAACTGCAGAATGTATACAGACAACTGAACACTACATTTAATTACTTTGGCAGAAAAAAAAAAGGCACAGAAAAAGGATGGACAAAAAAGTAAAAATTCACATCACATATTTATTAGTTATTAGCCTGTTAGTTGAGTGATGATACAATGTCCAACTCAGGTTGAATGTAAGGTTATCAATGTCTAGTTGTGGTAATGTATTATCTAGATATAAACCATCTGTGATTAGCTTTTGAATAATTTTGCTTGTATGAGCTGCACACACCAGTCAACATTAAATTGCAGGACATGTTTTTGCTCATGAATTTATTTTTATAAATATGTTCTTTGCAAGAAAGTTATTGAGGCATACTCCTAGAAAGAATTTATATCAGTTACCTTCTAGACAATTTCTCTATAACATGCACTATAAGTGCTTCGGAAATCTTAACTTTTGCACTTTAAAAATTATATCTCCAGTTATTTTTGCAAACAATGCCTTAATTAAAAGAGCATATTTTGTAGCACAAGGCAAACACAAAATCTCTGAAGTAAGAAACCTTGCTAAATTAACATATTTTTGTTTCCACCAGGGTGTTCCAATTAGGTGGATTCTATCATATTATCATCTTACTGATATTCTATATCATATATTCATCATCAACTCATCAGCATTCTTAATTCAGCAAAGTTAATTCCTAACTTTCAGATGAACCTTATTTGGTAAGGATAATAACTCACTGAGGTGAGTTAGCCCCTAGTGGAATTTTCATCTCCATGATAGTTTTTCGAATGGAGTTTCTTTGTTAAATAAATTGAGGTGATAGAATGGAGCCTCCAATATAATTTTTGGCTCTATTATCTTACATTTCCACATAAACTATAATATAAAAATGTTATCCCTTATATGTGGAATCTAAAAAAGTGGTACAAATGTACTACAAAAATGTAGGACAAATTTGTACTACAAATTTACAAAACAGAAATAAAATCACAGATGTGGAAAACAAACATGATTACCAGGGAGGAAAGGAGGAGAGAGAAAAATTGGGAGATTCAGATTGACATATAGTAAACAGATAACTAATAAGAACCTACTGTAAAAAAAAAAAAAAAAAGAACCTACTGTATAGCACAGAATACTCTTCTCAATACTTTGTAATGACCTATATGGGAAAAGAATTTTAGAAAGAATGAATATAGGTATAACTGATTCACTTTGCTATATACAGAAACTAATACAATATTTTAAATCAACTTTATTCCAGTACAAATTTTTAAAAATAAAGAAAACCTTTGCAATAAGTGGGAGAAAATATTTTATTAGGATCTAAATGTAACCTCTGATCTGTAATTGACTTACTTTGGGATTTAACTTCTCTTTATTTGTCTTGTTGGACAATTCCTCAAACATCCATTGCCTCTTTGGAGATAATTTTTTATTTTCTCTACCCTGTGTCTGATACTCTTACAACCTTGACAGGAATGCCTATTACTTTTAATAAAGCTCTAATTTTATAATGTTGACATTAACACTGTAAGTGAGACCTTAACTAAAAAGAAAAGTAACTAAGATTTACTGAATATCTACTACATGTGAAAAACTGGACCACTCAAATTTATGTTTATTAATTCATTAGTAACTGGATAAAAGATTTTTATTTTGCTATCCAATCTGTAAGGGATTTTTTCCCCTCAGTTCAGAATAGTCTTTTCTGTGATTATTTACATTGATAATACAATCTATTTAATTCTAGCCAACTTTGATGGGGCAAAGACCAAAAGTGGGATTAAAGTGACAAAATGGCAATTGGTTCAAAGGTGCAGGGGAACACTGAAGCTTTAACAATGTCGGTGGTAGCTGAATTTATTAGCCATTCTCTTGGGGACGTGGTGATGTGTCTCTGAGTTGGAAGGGGGTGTTCCATTCACAGAGAAACGAAAAGGAGAGACATGACAGCCCCCTGAGACTGAACTGTGGGGGCTGAGACTCCCCTGTAATAAAGGACAGATTGATTAGAAGAAAAGCAAACAGATTTTTCAATGCATGTATACTTCCTATATGAGCTTCCCAGGTGGCACAGTGGTGAAGAATCCACCTTCCAGTGCAGGAAACACAGGAGTCATGCAGATTCCATACCTTAGAGTTGGAAATGGCAACCCACTCCAGCATTCTTGCTTGGAAAACCCCATGAACAGAGGAGCCTGGTGGGCTACAGCCCATGGTGGGGGCGGGGGTTCTCAAAAATTTGGACATGGTTGAGCAAACATGCATGCACACACACTTGCTATATACAAGGAAGACACCCAGAAAAAGTAAATGACTCCAGTAAGGCACCACCTTAAATACAATCTCCAGGTAAAGAAAAATAAAGTTGGTTAGGAAAGGCCAGTTATGGAGATTACCAGGAAAAAGCACAGTATACAAAGTTATGCTTATTATATAGATTTAAGTTGCTGTCTTCACCACTGATAAGCACTTCTAGATATAGTTGGCTTTTATCTTTCATCATCTGCTTCAGGGCATTGAGAGGAAGTCACCCTTACAAAGACAGTTCTCCCTTATAAATGTAAACATTTCTTATAGAAGGGTAAGTTTCCCTAGGTTTTCAGAGCTTCTCCTGTGTCTGCAATTTCTTAAAAATAACCAACTTAAAATAATCCTTATGCCAAAGAGGCATGTTTGGGGATGGCAAATTCTGCTTCAATATGAATAAAAAGCACAGTTTTGTGGGAGATAGTGACTGTTGCTTCCATAAAATGTCAAAGAAAACAAATTTTCTTCACATATTCAATTTTCCCATATGTCCTGCTGAGTCTTTGGTAAGATCAGGTCAGCAATAATGCAAATAAAACAAGCTGTTAGACAAGTGAAATATCATTTTGTTTCAGTTATTTTTATGCAGAAAGATTTGTATAATTGATTTTTCTGAGATCAATGAATCATAAGCAAATGTCACAAACCTTTACATTTTGAACTAAATGATATTGTAACTCTAAAGGAAAATACACATGGAAGACTATTTTAAGGAGAATTTTCCCTGATATAAATAAAGAGATCTTTTTTCCCCTTCCTTTTTCTTTGGAGCATTTTTCTTTAGAAAATTGTCATTTATTTCTCTTACTCTTTGAGACATATGTACTTTTTAAAAAAACTAAATAAGACATTTTGCCAGTTTTTAAACCTTAAATGCCTTTCTCAAAGACCTAGGAGTCATCTCCTTGAAAGAGAATCAAGGAAAATAGCCCCCTGACTTCCTATTTACCAGTTTTTGTGGGGAGGTAGGACCATAAATTTAACTGGAGCTTGGCTTCAAGATACAAACCTTTGTCAAAAAAGTATGAGAAATTTATCTTTTCCTTTGGATAAAGTCAATTAGTTAACATATATGGCCACATTAATTGCCAAGTGTTAGGATAAGCTACATGTGACTAAGAATGGCATCATGTTATTGAGGACTAGTTATTTATCTTGAGAATAAGAATCTAGCATGTTGTATCTGCTTGGCTATGTTAAAAGGTGATGCATTTTTGTTTGTTTGTTTTTTAATCTTTTCAGTCCCTTGAGCAGATCACCTGTGAAATTTATCACATTTGGGTTTAATATTTATTCAATAATAAAAATGTTTTCTTTATTTTTTGGAGCAGTTTTGGGTTGGCAAGGAATTTTGTTTTTAAGGGTATTTCCCAACACCACACACATTTGATTCCATTACTGTTTCATTTAAACTTTTGAATGGCTTTCTCTTATTCACAAGATCAAGTCTAAATCCCTGGTATGAGTTCTACTATGTAGCACCAATGGATCGTTTAGCAGTATCTCCTAGTGCCCCCTACGTACAAACCACAGCAAAATTCTCAACACTGTTTGCTTTCCTAAGCATGTGATGCAAATTCAAAATATTCATGCAAAAGCATAGGGTAGGGCAATGCTTCAGAATGTAGAGTGAAAAGCTTGATGGAACATTTTCCTAGCAAAATAGCAATTTAACTGGTGAAAATTATAAAACTAACTCATTTAAAGTCTGAGCATGGTCCTAATGGCCAGAATGGATACATGATATGGATATACAAGATATAGGAAACATGAGGAATAGAGAAATATTAAGAAAACTTTCTACATTTTGGTAAGATTGTGTCTGTGACATGTGGGCTTTGAGTTGCTCCCTTACATCCTCTCCTATTGTCTCCCGGCCCCCCATGGTCCCAGTGCAGGTAGGGTATGAGGAAGTATGGCCTTGTGGCCATGCTCTAGGAGGATGCCTCCAAACAGCCTGAGGGGACTCTAACGGAACTGCAGCTGCCTACCTGATACTGACCGCTGGGTGACAGCACAGCTCTAGTGTTCCCTGTAGAGTGGACCCTGGGCTTCATCAGCGAGGGAGGCCCCTCCCTCTCCTACCCTCAGGCCTGACTCACTCGCAGAGGGCATTTCCAGACCAAACAGGCTGAATTTGTGGCTTACAGCCCACTGCATCTTCTCAGCACCAAGAATTTTGCCTTGTGACCCAATACTTCACAGTGTAATTCAGTCCTCAAGGTTGGGACCCTTGATATACACCTTCTCTGGGAGTGGGGACACATGGAGATTCCTAGGATTGCTTTAATGCTGCTAAATCACTTCAGTCGTGTCCGACTCTGTGCGACCCCATAGACCACAGCCCACCAGGCTTCCCCGTCCCTGGGATTCTCCAGGCAAGAACACTGGAGTGGGTCGCCTTAATAAATGAGGATAAAAACACAAGTGTGCCCAGTCCTGGGAGCCAAGCATGGTGGCATTTGTCCCTTTGAAGGAGGTCACTCTTACCACCATTATCCCTACTATAGGTTGACCTCAGGCCAGACTATAAGGAGGGAACACAGCCCCACCTATTCACAGAAAATTGGATTAAAGACTTAATGAGCATGGCCCCACCCATCAGAAAGAAAGTGAAAGTGAAGTCACTCAGTTATGTCCTCCTCGTGTTGCTCCTCTATCCATGGAATTTTCCAGGCAAGAGTACTGGAGTGGGTTGCCATTTCCTTCTCCAGGGGATTTTCCTGACCCAGGGACTGAACCCATGTCTCCCTCATTACAGGCAGATGCTTTACCATCTGAGCCACCAGAGAAGCACAAAGTGAAAGTGAAGTCTCTCAGTCGTGTCCGACTCTCTGCGACCCCATGGACTGTAGCCTACCAGGCTCCTCCATCCATGGAATTGTCCAAGCAAGTGTACTGGAGTGGGTTGCCATTTCCTTCTCCAGGGGATCTTCCTGACCCAGAGATTGAATCCAGGTCTCCTGCATTGCAGGCAGATGCTTTACCATCTGAGCCACCAGGGAAGCCCGTCAGAGCAAGACTCAGTTTGTCCCACAGCCAGTCCCTCTAATCAGGAAGCTTCTTCAAGCCTCTTATCCTTATCCAAGAAGGCAGACAGAATGAAAACCACAATCACAGAAAATTAATCAAACTGATCACATGGATCACAGCCTTGTCTAACTCAGTGAAACCATGAGCCATACCATGTAGGGCCACACAAGATGGACAGGTCAGGGTGGACAGTTCTGAAAAAATGTGGTCCACTGGAGAAGGGGATGGCAAACCACTTCAGAAATCTTGCCTTGAGAACCCCGTGAACAGTATGAAAAGACAAAAAGATAACACTGAAAGATGAACTCCCCAGGTCGGTAGGTGCCCATTATGCTACAGGAGAAGAATGAGGAAACAGCTACAGAAGGAATGAAGAGGCTGAACATAGCAGAAACAATCCTCAGGTGTGGATATGACTGGTAATGGAAGTAAAGTCTGACGCTGTAAAGAACAATATTGCATAGGAACCTGGAATGTTAGGTCCATGAATCAAGGTGAATTGGAAGTGGTCAACAGGAGATGGCAAGAATGAACACTGACATTTTAGGAATTAATGAACTAAAATGGACCAGAATGGGCGGATTTAATTCAGAGGTCCATTATATCTAATACTGTGGGCAAGAATCCCTTAGAAAAAATGGAGTAGCACTCATAGTCAACAAAAGAGTCTGAAATGAAGTACTTGGGTGCCATCTCAAAAATGACAGAATGATCTTTGTTTGTTTCCAAGGCAAACCATGCAATATCACAGTAATCCAAGTCTATACCCCAACCACTAATGCCAAAGAATCAGAATTTGAACAGTTCTATGATGACTTATAAGACCTTCTAGAACTAACATAAAAAAAAAAAAGCCCTTTTCATCATAGGGGACTGGAATGCAAGAGTAGGAAGTCAAGAAACACCTGGCGTAACAGGAAAATTTGGCTTTGGAATACAAAATGAAACAGGGCAAAGGCTAACAGAGTTTTGCCAAGACAACGCACTGGTCATAGCAAACACCCTCTTCCAACAACACAAGAGAGATTCTACACATGGACGTCACCAGATGGTCAATCTACAATCAGATTGATTATATTCTTTGCAGCCAAAGATGGAGAAGCTCTGTACAGTCAGCAAAAACAAGACAGGGAGCTGACTGTGGTTCAGATCCTTATTGTCATATTCATACTTAAATTGAAGAAAGTAGG
The DNA here is from genome assembly GCF_029407905.1 of Bubalus kerabau. NCBI lineage: Eukaryota > Metazoa > Chordata > Mammalia > Artiodactyla > Bovidae > Bubalus > Bubalus kerabau. Next base: position 66,372,284 of record NC_073630.1, read on the forward strand.
GAAAACCACCAGACCATTCAGGTATGACCTAAATCAAATTCCTTATGATTATACAGTTGGAAGTGACAAATAGATTCAAGGGATTAGATCTGATAGAGTGCCTGAAGAACTATGAATGGAGGTTCATGACATTGTACAGGGGTCAGTGATCAAGACCATCCCCAAGAAAAAAAAAATACAAAAAGGTAAAATGGTTGTCTGAAGAAGCCTTACAAATAGTTGAGAGAAGAAGAGAAGCTAAAGAAAAAGGAGAAAAAGAAAATGTGCCCATTTGAATACAGAGTTCCAAAGAATAGCAAGGAGAGATAAGAAAGACTTCCTCAGTGATCAGTGCAAAGAAATAGAGGAAAAGAATAGAACGGGAAAGACTTGAGATCTCTTCAAGAAAATTAGAGATACAAAGGGAACATTTCATGCAAAGATGGGCTCAATAAGAGACAGAAATGGTATGGACAGAGGCAGAAGATATTAAGAAGAGGTAGCAAGAACACACAGAAGAACTATACAAAAAAGATCTTCATGACCCAGATAACCACCATGGTGTGATCACTCACCTAGAGCCAGACATCCTGGAATGTGAAGTCAAGTGGGCCTTCAGTTCAGTTCAGTTCAGTTCAGTCACTCAGTCATGTCCAACTCTTTGCGACCCTATGAATCGCAGCACGCAGGCCTCCCTGTCCATCACCAACTCCTGGAGTTTACCCAGACTCATGTCCATCAACTTGGTGATGCCATCCAGCCATCTCATCCTCTGTCATCCCCTTCTTCTCCCGCCCCCAATTCCTCCCAGCATCAGGGTCTTTTCCAATGAGTCAACTCGTCTCATGAGGTGGCCAAAGTATTGGAGTTTCAGCTTTAGCATCAGTCCTTCCAGGGAACACCCAGGACTGATCTCCTTCAAAATGGACTGGTTGGATCTCCTTGCAGTCAAAGGGACTCTCAAGAGTCTTCTCCAACACCACAGTTCAAAAGCATCAATTCTTTGGCGCTCAGCTTTCTTCACAGTCCAACTCTCACATCCATGCATGACCACAGGAAAAACCATAGCCTTGACTATATGGACCTTTGTTGGCAAAGTAATGTCTCTGCTTTTCAATATGCTATCTAGGTTGGTCATAACTTTCCTTCCAAAGAGTAAGCGTCTTTTAATTTCATGGCTGCAATCACCATCTGCAGTGATTTTGGAGCCCCCAAAAATAAAGTTTGACACTGTCTCCACTGTTTCCCCATCTATTTCCCATGAAGTGATGGGACCAGATGCCATGATCTTTGTTTTCCGAATGTTGAGCTTTAAGCCAACTTTTTCATTCTCTTCTTTCACTTTCATCAAGAAGCTTTTTAGTTCCTCTTCACTTTCTGCCTTAAAGGTCGTGTTATCTGCATATCTGAGGTTAGTGATATTTCTCCCTTAGGAAGCATCAATAGGAACAAAGCTAGTGGAAGTGAGGGAATTCCAGCTGAGCTATTTCAAATCCTAAAAGATGATGCTGTGAAAGTGCTGCACTCAATATGCCAGCAAATTTGGAAAACACAGCAGTGGTTACAGGACTTGAAGAGGTCAGTTTTCATTTCAATCCCAAAGAAAGGCAATTCTGAAGAATTTTCAAAGTACTGCACAACTGCACTCATTTCACAATCTAGCAAACTAATGCTCAAAATCCTTCATGCTAGGCTTCAACAGTATGTGAACTGAAAACTTCAGATGTTTAAGCTGGATTTAGAAAATGCTGAGGAACCAGAGATCAAATTGCCAACATCTGTTGGCTCATAGAAAAAACAAGAGAATTCCAGATAAACATCTGCTTCATTGACTGTGCTGAAACTGTTGTCTTTTTGGATCACAGCAAACTCTGGGAAATTATTAGAGTTCGGAATACCAGACCACCTTATCTGCCTCCTGAGAAACCTGATTGCAGGTGGAGAAGCACCAGTTAGAACTGGACATGGAACAATGAACTGGTTCCAAATTGGGAAAGGCATACATAAAGGCTGTATATTGTCACACTGCTTTCAGTTCAGTGTGTGTCTGACTCGTTGTGACCCCATCTGCAGTATGCCAGGCTTCCTTGTCCATCACCAGCACCCTGAGCTTGCTCAAACTCATGCTCATCAATTCGGTGATGCCATCCATCCAACCATCTCATCTTCTGTCATCCTCTTCTCCTCCTGCCTTAAATCTTTCCCAGAATCAGGGTCTTTTCCAGTGAGTCTGTTCTTCACATCAGGTGGCCAAATTATTGGAGTTTCAGCTTCAGCGTCAGTCCTTCCAATGAATATTCAGGACTGTTTTCCTTTATGAATGACTGGTTTGATCTCCTTGCAGTCTAAGGGAGTCTCAAGAGTCTTCTCCAACACCACAGTTCAAAAGCATCAATTCTTTGGCACTCAGCTTTCACTATATTCTAACTCTCATATCCATACATGATTACTGGAAAAACCATAGCTTTGACTGGATGGACATCTGTTTGCAAAGTAATGTCTCTGCTTTTTAATATGCTGTCTAATTTGGTCATAACTTTTCTTCCAAGGAGCAAGCATCTTTTAATTTCATGGCTTATTTAACTTACATGCAGAGTACACCATGCAAATGCCAGATTGGATGAAACACAAGCTGGAATCAAGATTGCAGGGAGGAATATAAATAACCTCAGATATGCAGATGACACCACCCTTATGGCAGAAAGCAAAGAGATACTAAAGAGCCTCTTGATAAAAGGGAAAGAGGAGAGTGAAAAAGCTGGCTTAAAACTCAACATTAAAAAACCTTAATAATTGTCAAAATAGAATTTAATGTAAAAGAATAAAAATGGATCAAATTTATTAGATCTTATAAAAGGTACAATAACTGAAGTTATATTCACCATAAACATGAATATAAACAATTTCAAATATATATTGATAACTTCTCACAGAAACACAAGGTAAATGTAAATCAGGAATTGTAATTGGAAATTTTAACTTGTTCTCAGAAACACTGAGATAAAGCAGTCAAAAATACATTTGATTGTATATTTAAAATGTTCAACAAACAAAGAAAGCCTTGAATGAATAGTGTTTTGTCCAATTATTTTGATGTAGGTTTTCTTGTCATTCAAAAATTAATTAAACATCTGTCTGAAGTTCATTCATACATTTTCAGGCTTATCAAGAGGTGAAAAATTGTCTGCTACAGGAAAGCAACTCAATCTTCTGCTTTTCATTCTTCTCCAAAGTATTTAAAAGAGTGGGGATCAGTAGTTCCAATGAAGTTAGATGCCTCACAGCAAAAATCCAAGCTTTCTCCCAGAATCTTCAGCAGCAATTTGACAATTTTATGAATCACTACTTGTTTACATATTTTTCTTTGCCCAAACAGCAAGCATAGTATTATTAACCATTGCAGATATTCCATTTCTAAACAGAGGATCAAGTATTTACTTTCAGTTAAACATTTTAATAACAGGAAAGTTGGGGATTTTGAATATTTTAAATGGAGCACATCAAATAGAAATTCATTTTTGATGTCATCCAAGTAAACTACCACAAAATTGCACTCATCTCACATGCTAGTAAAGTAATGCTCAAAATTCTCCAAGCCAGGCTTCAGCAATCTGTAAACCATGAACTTCCTGATGGTCAAGCTGGTTTTCGAAAAGGCAGAGGAACCAGAGATCAAATTATCAACATCAGCTGGATCATGAAAAAAGCAAGAGAGTTCCAGAAAAACATCTATTTCTGCTTTATTGACTATGCCAAAGCCTTTGACTGTGTGGATCACAATAAACTGTGGAAAATTCTGAAAGAGATGGGAATACCAGACCACCTGATCTGCCTCTTGAGAAATCTGTATGCAGGTCAGGAAGCAGCAGTTAGAACTGGACATGGAACAACAGACTGGTTCCAAATAGGAAAAAGAGTCCATCAAGGCTGTATATTGTCACCCTGCTTATTTAACTTATATGCAGAGTACATCATGAGAAACGCTGGACTGGAAGAAGCACAAGCTGGAATCTAGATTGCCAGGAGAAATATCAGTAACCTCAGATACGCAGATGACACCACCCTTATGGCAGAAAGTGAAGAGGAACTAAAAAGCCTCTTGTTGAAAGTGAAAGTGGAGAGTGAAAAAGTTGGCTTAAAACTCAACATTCAGAAAACGAAGATCATGGCATCTGGTCCCACACTTCATGGGAAATAGATGGGGAAACAGTGGAAACAGTGTCAGACTTTATTTTTCTGGGCTCCAAAATCACTGCAGATAGTGACTGCAGCCATGAAATTAAAAGACGTTTACTCCTTGGAAGGAAAGTTATGACCAACCTAGATAGCATATTGAAAAGCAGAGACATTACTTTGCCAACAAAGGTTTGTCTAGTCAAGGCTATGGTTTTTCCTGTGGTCATGCATGGATGTGAGAGTTGGACTGTGAAGAAAGCTGAGCGCCGAAGAATTGATGCTTTTGAACTGTGGTGTTGGAGAAGACTCTTGAGAGTCCCTTGGACTGCAAGGAGATCCAACCAGTCCATTCTGAAGGAGATCAGCCCTGGTATGTTTTTGGAGGGAATGAGGCTGAAACTGAAACTCCAGTACTTTGGCCACCTCATGCGAAGAGTTGACTCATTGGAAAAGACTCTGATGCTGGCAGGGATTGGGGGCAGGCGGAGAAGGGGACGACAGAGGATGAGATGGCTGGATGGCATCACTGACTTGATGGACGTGAGTCTGAGTGAACTCCAGGAGTTGGTGATGGACAGGGAGGCCTGGTGTGCTGCGATTCATGGGGTCGCAAACAGTAGGACACGACTGAGTGACAGAGCTGAACTGAAGTACATGTAAGATGAAAAATAAAATCTCTTTGCTGCACAAGAGATTTTAGTAGTTTCATGTAGCTGAATGCTACATGGAAAGCATCCCTAATTCCTCATAACCTTCTCTAGCATTAGGAGACAAATGTTCTAGATTGGGTGGTATCATTTGTCACAGGTACTGCTTCACTTTTCTTCCTGAATAAGCTGCAAACCAGCTTACTCACTGCAAGGAAATGAGGCTGTATCAAGGCCTTTCCAACTATGAGGAGTTCTGTTTGACAACTGGAAATGGAATATGCAATATGGCAGGATGCCTCATGGGAAGAGTTTGATTTAGGATAGCTTGAATTCCCAGGCACTTTGAACAAAATCATCTTTTCATGAGAGATACTAGTGCTCTGACATACTCTCAGGTTGGACACATCTAAATACATCTGAACACATCTAAAGGTTTTTCAGCCTTAAAGGCTTTATGTTACCATTGGCATAAAAGTTTGCCTCTCTATAAATACTGGGGTTTTATGGCCATTAGGTTCTTCAATGAAATGAAAACCAAAAGTAATTTCAATTTTACTTAACTTTCTTTACTTTGATGGCTTCCAGCTTAAGTTATGCCCAATATAAACAATGGCAAAAAAATGTTTTAATTAATTTATATCAACCAGAAACTATTCTAAATGAAGTATGGTGTGAGTAATGACTATACTTACATATGTATGCACAGTGGCATTTTATGCCATTTACAGCCAAGACATAAAAGCATTGATGTAACAGTTTTTTTCATACACAAGTAGACATTTCTCAACATGACAGAAAAATAATTGAAGAAATTGATGTGTGTATGTGTGAGTTTTTTTTTTTATGTGTGAGATTGTATGTGATGTATTTTCTGGGCCATGCCCAGTTAACCGAACTCCTAAAGACCATTCATAAGTAAAGATTAAAGCTCCTGATACAGAGGAATTTTAAAGAGTCTACTTTTACCAAAATTGGGTGCAAGATCAGAGCTATATTGATTTGTAACTCAAATATAAGGTTAGTCCTGCCCCTTATTGGCATGAACTGGAGTCTTCCAGGGGTACTTCAAGAAATGTCACTGCTTTAATTGAGCAATGGTCCCTTGCTCATAAATCTGTAATCAATCTCTATTTTAGTCTAATAAATCAAACTCCTTAATTTTGGTATTCAAGACACTCGTGATTTCCAACCTTATTTTCAATTATTTTCCAGCAGAAAAACTGCATTACAGCTAGATGGAACCGCTGAGTTACTGTGCATATGTGTAGCACTCCCTTACCTCCAGTAAAAATATATTTTGTTCCTTCCACACACCTTTTTTTAAAGACTAAATATTGCTCTCCTTTTGCAATCCACACGACTTTACACCTTCTATATTGTCTGTTTTAATCAAGTCAGTTTCAAAAAAGATTTCTTCAGCCTAGAGACTCTCTTGAGAATTTTCTATGCAATTCTAGTATGGAAATTTCCACATTTTTTCCTGTATTCATCATATTTATGTTTATGTTTATTTTTATTAACACTGTCCTTCTTGATTTATCCTTGTAAATTCTGTATCATTTCAGTTCTTTGCAAACATTAGTCATTCATTAGCTACTTATTGAGTGAATGATTCAACAAATTAAGTAATAATGAAGGGTAGGCTTTTTTCTTAATAATGCTTTACTTTCACTTATGTCACCTGTCAACTCAAGTTAGCAACAACTCTTGCTCTCAATAATTTCATGACTGATTATCTGTTTAGCAGCACCTAATGAGAAAGAAATATTCTTAGCTGGGAGAATATTGATCCAAAAAAATATCTGTTTTGCTATAGTTAATGCTACTGTGCAAGTAACAAATGTTCAATGGTCAAGATTTAACAAAATCAGATGTACTTTTTTAAATCTTGAAGTTCTACTTATACAGAATGACACAATATGAAAAATTTTATAATAGAGCTATAATTTTATGTTAAAGGCTATTTATGATCTGATTAATGCAGAAGAATCTGTTATAAACCAGGCACTGTGTACAGACTACGTCAAACTGCAGAAGAGCCCTTATGTTAGCCCTTATATCAGCCCTTATGTAACTCCATTCCTTAGATGAAGATGTAAGGTCCACAGAGGTTAGGCAACTTCATGTCATACAAGGGTTGACTGATAGTTTCAAGGTTCATGGGATTCCCTGGTAACTCAGCCAGTAAAGAATCTGCCTGCAATGCAGGAGACCCTGGTTTGATTCCTGGGTTGGGAAAATCTGCTGGAGAAGGGATAGACTACCCACTCAAGCATTCTTGGGCTTCCCTAGTGGCTCAGATGGTAAAGAATCCACCTGCAATGTGGGAGACCTGGGTTCGTCCCTGGGTTGGGAAGATCCCCTGGAGGAGGGAACAGCTACCCACTACAGTATTTTGGCCTGGAGAATTCATGGGCTGTATAGTACATGGGGTCTCAAGAGTCAGACATGGCTGAGCGACTTACACTTTCAAGGTTCATATTAAGGCTTGTTCTCCTCCCACTATAATAAACTTATTATTAAACACTGTGGATGTCAGATATAGAATATTTGGTATAGTAAACAAACTCTTGACTCATGACTCTAACAACCGGCTCCAAAAAAGAAATTAAACTCAAGTGGGTAGGATTGTAAAGAGTTCATACTGGGATGATAGAATGTTATGATGTGTCCATGCATGCTACGTTGCTTCAGTTGTGCCAACTCTTTGTGACGCTATGGACTGTTGCCCACCAGGCTCCTCTGTCCATGGGATTCTCCAGCTGAGAATACTGGAGTGGGTTGCTATGCCCGTCTCCAGGGTACCTGACCTAGGGGTTGAACCTGCATTTCTTATGTGTCTTGCATTGGTAGGTGGGTTCTTTACCACTAGAACCAGCTGGGAAGCCCCAGAATATTATGATTTGTAAAAGGAAAATTTAAACTGTGCAACTAGTGTTAACAAACAACATAATTTGTGGCAAAGCAATAATATCTTTAAAATTAGATATTAAACAGCTTCTTGCTTTAGTATAAATGAGTCTCTTCCTTTAATATAATTGGGCCTCTTCCTTTAATATAAATTTGTTTTTCCAATTATTCATTGTTTCAGAGCAGCAAAAACTCTTCCAGCCTAACAAACTTTCTCATCCTCCATCTCCTCTTGCCTCCTCTTTCATCTGGTTTTGCTTTTATGTGTGTATATGAAACACTATCAGGTTTTTTTTTTTTTTTAAGAAAGTAATACATATGCTTGACATGGGAAATATTTAGTAAATAGTCAATAAATAATACATTTTGGGGAAAGATTTCAATCAATTTTGACTAAAACTGGATATATTACTTGCTAGGGCTTCCATAAAAATCACAGACTAGGTAGTAAACAATAGGAGCTTATTTTTTTTTTCACAATTCTGGAGATAAGAGGTCCAAGATCAAGTTATTTGCAGGAGTGGTTTCTTCTGAAGTTTATCTCCTTTTCTTGCAGATGGCTGACTTCCCACTGTGTCCCGCATGGTCTTCCTTTTGACTATGTTGTTTGTGTCCTAATTTCCTCCTCTTTTAAGGACACTAGTCATATTGGATTAGAATGAACCTTAATGACTCCATTTAAACAATCACCTCTGGGAAGACTTCAATATACCAGTTTTGGGGGACATGGTTGAGCCCATAGCACTTGGGGATCAAGACTATAATCCCAGGAGATATGTTATGAATGAAATTAATGATATGCAATAGAAACAGTGGAACATGATATTACAGAGAATGACTTCATACTGTAAATACAAGTGATGCATTAAGTATTTTTGATCAAGTAAATGATGAAAAGATCATTTTCCTCCCAAACGTTTTTGGTTGTGATCAAACATTTAATAAGTACTTAAAAATTAGACAACAAAATGTAGAGAAATGTGGATTAAGTTTTCAGTTCAGTCACTCAGTGGTGTCCAACTCTTTGTGACCCCATGGACTGCAGCACATCAGGCTTCCCTGTGCATCACCAACTCCTAAAGCCTGCTCAAACTCATGTCCATTGTCTCCTTCTCCTCCTGCCTTCAATCTTTCCCAGCATCAGGGTCTTTTACAGTGAGTCAGTTCTTCATATCAGGTGGCTGAAAAATTGGAGTTTCATCTTCAGCATCAGTCCTTCCAATGAATATTCAGAACTTATTCCTTTAAGATGGACTGGTTTGATCTCCTTGCAGTCCAAGGGACTCTCAAGTGTCATCTCCAACTCCGCAGCTCAAAAGCATCAATTTTTTGGCACTCAGCTTTCTTTATGGTCCAACTCTCACATCCAAACATTACTACTGGAAAAACCATAGCTTTGACTAGATGGACATTTGTTGGCAAAGTACTATCTCTGCTTTTTAAAAAATTTTTTTCCAGTTTTTTTAATCTTTACAATATTTTATTGGTTTTGCCATATATCAAAATGAATCTGCCACAGGTATACATGTGTCCCCTATCCTGAACCCTCCTCCCTCCTCCCTCACCATACTATCCCTCTGGGTCATACCAGTGCACAAGCCCCAAGCATCTAGTATCATGCATTGAACCTGGACTGGTGACTCATTTCATACATGATATTATACATGTTTCAATGCCACTCTCCCAAATCATCCCACCCTCTCCCTCTCCCACAGAGTCCAAAAGACTGTTCCATACATCAGTGTCTCTTTTGCTGTCTCGTACACAGGGTTATTGTTACCATCTTTCTAAATTCCATATATATGCATTAGTATACTGTATTGGTGTTTTTCTTTCTGGCTTACTTCACTCTGTGTAATAGGCTGCAGTTTCATCCACATCATCAGAACTGATTCATATGTATTCTTTTTAATGGCTGAGTAATACTCCATTGTGTATATGTACCACAGCTTTCTTATCCATTCGTCTGATGATGGACATCTAGGTTGCTTCCATGTCCTGGCTATTATAAACAGTGCTGCAATGAACATTGGGGTACACGTGTCTCTTTCCCTTCTGGTTTCCTCAGTGTATATGCCCAGCAGTGGGATTTCTGGGTCCTCTGGCAGTTCTATTTCCAGTTTTTTAAGGAATCTCCACACTGTTCTGCGTAGTAGCTGTACTAGTTTGCATTCCCACCAACAGTGTAAGAGGGTTCCCTTTTCTCCACACCCTCTCCAGCATTTATTGCTTGTAGACTTTTGGATTGCAGCCATTCTGACTGGCGTGAAATGGTACCTCATAGTGGTTTTGATTTGCATTTCTCTGATAATGAGTGATGTTGAGCCTCTTTTCATGTGTTTGTTAGCCATCTGTATGTCTTCTTTGGAGAAATGTCTATTTAGTTCTTTGGCCTATTTTTTGATTGGGTCATTTATTTTTCTGGAATTGAGCTGTAGGAGTTGCTTGTATATTTTTGAGATTAGTTGTTTGTCAGTTGCTTCATTTGCTATTATTTTCTCCCATTCTGAAGGCTGTCTTTTCACCTTGCTTATAGTTTCCTTTGTTGTACAGAAGCTTTTAAGGTTAATTAAGTCCCATTTCTTTATTTTTGCTTTTATTTCCAATATTCTGGGAGGTGGGTCATAGAGGATCCTGCTGTGATGTATGTCGGAGAGTGTTTTGCCTATGTTCTCCTCTAGGAGTTTTATAGTTTCTGGTCTTACATTTAGATCTTTAATCCATTTTGAGTTTATTTTTGTGTATTATGTTAGAAAGTGTTCTAGATTCATTCTTTTACAAGTGGTTGACCAGTTTTCCAAGCACCACTTGTTAAAGAGATTGTCTTTTCTCCATTGTAAATTCTTGCCTCCTTTGTCAAAGATAAGGTGTCCATAGGTGCATGGGTTTATCTCTGGGCTTTCTATTTTGTTCCATTGATCTATATTTCTATCTTTGTGCCAATACCATACTGTCTTGATGACTGTGGCTTTAAGTAGAGCCTAAAGTCAGGCAGGTTGATTCCTCCAGTTCCATTTTTCTTTCTCATGATTGCTTTGGCTCTTTGAGGTTTTTTGTATTTCCATACAAATGTGAAATTATTTGTTCTAGCTCTGTGAAGAATACTGTTGGTAGCTTGATAGAGATTGCATTGAATCTATAGATTGCTTTGGGTAGTATACTCATTTTCACTATATTGATTCTTCCAATCCATCAACATGGTATATTTCTCCATCTATTAGTGTCCTCTTTGATTTTTTTCACCAGGGTTTTATAGTTTTCTGTATATACGTCTTTAGTTTCTTTAGATAGATATATTCCTGAGTATTTTATTCTTTTCATTGCAATGGTGCATGGAATTGTTTCCTTAATTTCTCTTTCTCAGTTCAGTTCAGTTCAGTTACTCAGTCGTGTCCGACTCTTTGCGACCCCATGAATCACAGCATGCCAGGCCTCCCTGTCCATCACCAACTCCCAGAGTTCACTGAGACTCATGTCCTTCAAGTCAGTGATGCCATCCAGCCATCCTATCCTCTGTCGTCCCTTCTCCTCTTGCCCCCAATCCCTCCCAGCATCAGAGTCTTTTCCAATGAGTCAACTCTTTGCATGAGGTGGCCAAAGTACTGGAGTTTCAGCTTTAGCTTCATTCCTTCCAGAGAAATCCCAGGGCGGATCTCCTTCAGAACGGACTGGTTGGATCTCCTTGCAGTCCAAGGGACTCTCAGGAGTCTTCTCCAACGCCACAGTTCAAAAGCATCAATTCTTCAGCGCTCAGCCTTCTCCACAGTCCAACTCTCACATCCATACATGACTACTGGAAAAACCGTACCCTTGACTAGATGAACCTTTGTTGGCAAAATAATGTCTCTGCTTTTGAATATGCTATTTAGGTTGGTCATAACTTTCCTTCCAAGAAGTAAGCATCTTTTAATTTCATAGCTGTACTCACCATCTGTAGTGATTTCGGAGCCCCCCAAAATAAAGTCTGACACTGTTTCCACTGTTTCCCCATCTATTTCCCATGAAGTGAAGGGACCGGATGCCATGATCTTCATTTTCTGAATGTTGAGCTTTAAGCCAACTTTTTAACTCTCCACTTTCACTTTCATCAAGAGGCTTTTTAGTTCCTCTTCACTTTCTGCCATAAGGGTGATGTCATCTGCATGTCTGAGGTTATTGATATTTCTCCCAGCAATCTTGATTCCAGCTTGTGTTTCTTCCAGTCCAGCGTTTCTCATGATGTACTCTGCATATAAGTTAAATAAGCAGGGTGACAATATACAGCCTTGGCGTATTCCTCTTCCTATTTGGAACCAGTCTGTAGTTCCCTGTCCAGTTCTAACTGTTGCTTCCAGAACTGCATATAGGTTTCTCAAGAGGCAGATCAGGTGGTCTGGTATTCCCATCTCTTTCAGAATTTTCCACAGTTTATTGTGATCTATACAGTCAAAGGCTTTGACATAGTCAATAAAGCAGAAATAGATGTTTTTCTGGAACTCTCTTGCTTTTTCCATGATCCAGCAGATGTTGGCAATTTGATATCTGGTTTCTCTGCCTTTTCTAAAACCAGCTTGAACATAAGGAAGTTCACAGTTCATATACTGCTGAAGCCTGGCTTGGATAATTTTCAGCATTACTTTACTAGCGTGTGAGATGAGTGCAATTGTGTGGTAGTCTGAGCATTCTTTGGCATTGCCTTTATTTAGGATTGGAATGAAAACTGACCTTTTCCAGTCCTGTGGCCACTGCTGAGTTTTCCAAATTTGCTGGCATATTGAGTGCAGCACTTTCACAGCATCATCTTTCAGGATTTGAAATAGCTCAACTGGAATTCCATCACCTCCACTTGCTTTGTTCTTAGTGATGCTTCCTAAGGCCCACTTGACTTCACATTCCAGGATGTCTGGCTCTAGGTCAGTGATCACATCATTGTAACTATCTGGGTCGTGAAGATCTTTTTTTGTACAGTTCTTCTGTGTATTCTTGCCATCTCTTCTTAATATCTTCTGCTTCTGTTAGGTCCATACCATTTCTGTCCTTTATCGAGCCCATCTTTGCATGAAATGTTCCCTTGGTATCTGTAATTTTCTTGAAGAGATCTCTAGTCTTTCCCATTCTGTTGTTTTCCTCTATTTCTTTGCACTTATCGCTGAGGAAGGCTTTCTTATCTCTTCTTGCTATTTTTGGAACTCTGCATTCATATGCTTATATCTTTCCTTTTCTCCTTTGCTTTTTGTTTCTCTTCTTTCTACAGCTATTTGTAAGGCCTCCCCAGACAGCCATTTGCTTTTTTGCATTTCTTTTTCATGGGGATGGTCTTGATCCCTGTCTCCTATACAATGTCACGAACTTCATTCCATAGTTCATCAGGCACTCTATCTATCAGATATTGGCCCTTAAATTTATTTCTCACTTCCACTGTATAATCATAAGGGATTTGATTTAGGTCGTACCTGAATGGTCTAGTGGTTTTCCCTACGATGGCAAGAGTGAATGTCGACATTCTAGGAATCAGCGAACTAAAATGAACTGGAATGTGTGAATTTAACTCAGATGACCATTATATCTACTACTGTAGGCAGGAATCCCTCAGAAGAAATGGAGTAGCCATCATGGTCAACAAAAGAGTCCAGAATGCAGTACTTGGATGCAATCTCAAAAATGACAGAATGATCTCTGTTCTTTTCCAAGGCAAACCATTCAATATCACAGTAATCCAAGTCTATGCCCCAACCAGTTACGCTGAAGAAGCTGAAGTTGAATGGTTCTATGAAGACCTACAAGACCTTTTAGAACTAACACCCAAAAAAGATGTCCTTTTCATTATAGGGGACAGAATGCAAAAGCAGAAAGTCAAGAAACACCTGGAGTAACAGGCAAATTTTGCCTTGGAATACGGAATGAAGCAGGACAAAGACTAATAGAGTTTTGCCAAGAAAATGCACTGCTCATAACAAACACCCTCTTCCAACAACACAAGAGAAGACTCTATACATGGACATCACCAGATGGTCAACACTGAAATCAGATTGATTATATTCTTTGCAGCCAAAGATGGAGAAACTCAATACAGTCAGCAAAAGCAAGACCAGGAGCTGACTGTGACTCAGATCATGAACTCCTTATTTCTCTTTCTATTTTCTCATTATTATTGTATAGGAATGCAAGGGATTTCTGTGTGTTGATTTTACATCCTGAAACTTTACTATATTCATTGATTAGTTCTAGTAATTTTCTGGTGGAGTCTTTAGGGTTTTCTATGTAGAGGATCATGTCATCTGCAAACAGTGAAAGTTTTATTTCTTTTCCAATTTAGATTCCTTTTATTTCTTTTTCTGCTCTGATTGCTTTGCCAAAACTTCCAAAGCTATGTTGAATAGTAATGGTGAAAGTGGGCACCCTTGTCTTGTTCCTGAGTTTAGAGGAAATGCTTTCAAGTTTTCACCATTGAGGATAATGTTTGCTGTGGGTTTGTCATATATAGCTTTTATTATGTTGAGGTATGTTCCTTCTATTCCTGCTTTCTGGAGAGTTTTTATCATAAATGGATGTTGAATTTTGTCAAAGGCTTTCTCTGCATCTATTGAGATAATCATATGGTTTTTATTTTTCAATTTGTTAATGTGGTGTATTACATTGATTGATTTGCAGATATTGAAGAATCCTTGCATCCCTGGGATAAAGCCCACTTGGTCATGGTGTATGATCTTTTTAATGTGTTGTTGGATTCTGATTGCTAGAATTTTGTTAAGGATTTTTGCATCTATGTTCATCAGTGATATTGGCCTGTAGTTTTCTTTTTTTGTGGGAAATTTGTCAGGTTTTGGTATTAGGGTGATGGTGGCCTCATAGAATGAGTTTGGAAGTTTGCCTTCCTCTGCAATTTTCTGGAAGAGTTTGAGTAGGATAGGTGTTAGCTCTTCTTTAAATTTTTGGTAGAATTCAGCTGTGAAGCCGTCTGGACCTGGGCTTTTGTTTGCTGGAAGATTTCTGATTACAGTTTCAATTTCCGTGCTTGTGATGGGTCTGTTAAGGTTTTCTATTTCTTCCAGGTTCAGTTTTGGAAAGTTGTACTCTTCTAAGAATTTGTCCATTTCTCCCACGTTGTCCATTTTATTGGCATATAATTGTTGATAGTAGTCTCTTATGATCCTTTGTATTTCTGTGTTCTCTGTTGTGATCTCTCCATTTTTATTTCTAATTTTATTGATTTGATTTTTCTCCCTTTGTTTCTTGATGAGTCTGGCTAATGGTTTGTCAATTTTATTTATCCTTTCAAAGAACCAGCTTTTGGCTTTGTTGATTTTTGCTATGGTCTCTTTTGTTTCTTTTGCATTTATTTCTGCCCTAATTTTTAAGATTTCTTTCCTTCTACTAACCCTGGGGTTCTTCATTTCTTCCTTTTCTAGTTGCTTTAGGTGTAGAGTTAGGTTATTTATTTGACTTTTTCCATGTTTCTTGAGGTATGCCTGTATTGCTATGAACTTTCCCCTTAGGACTGCTTTTACAGTGTCCCACAGCTTTTGGGTTGTTGTGTTTTCATTTTCATTCGTGTCTATGCAAATTTTGATTTCTTTTTTGATTTCTTCTGTGATTTGTTGGTTACTCAGCAGCATGTTGTTCATCCTCCATATGTTGGAATTTTTAATAGTTTTTCTCCTGTAACTGAGATCTAATCTTACTGCATTGTGGTCAGAAAAGATGCTTGGAATGCTTTCTTTTTTTTTGAATTTACCAAGGCTAGATTTATGGCCCAGGATGTGATCTATCCTGGAGAAGGTTCCGTGTGCACTTGAGAAAAAGGTGAAATTCAATGGTTTGGGATGAAATGTCCTATAGATATCAGTTAGGTCTAACTGGTCTATTGTATCATTTAAAGTTTGTGTTTCCTTGTTAATTTTCTGTTTAGTTGATCTATCCATAGGCGTGAGTGGGGTATTAAAGTCTCCCACTATTATTGTGTTATTGTTAATTTCTCCTTTCATACTTGTTAGCATTTATTTGTCTTACATATTGCGGTGCTCCTATGTTGGGTGCATATATATTTATAATTGTTATATCTTCTTCTTGGATTGATCCTTTGATCATTATGTAGTGACCATCTTTGTCTCTTTTCACAGCCTTTGTTTTGAAGTCTATTTTATCTGATATGAGTATTGCTACTCCTGCTTTCTTTTGGTCTCTATTTTCATGGAAAATCTTTTTCCAACCCTTCACTTTCAGTCTGTATGTGTCCCCTGTTTTGAGGTGGGTCTCTTGTAGACAACATATGTAGGGGTCTTGTTTTTGTATCCACTCAGCCAGTCTTTGTCTTTTGGTTGGGGCATTCAACCCATTTACGTTTAAGGTAATTATTGATAAGTATGATCCCGTTGCCATTTACTTTATTGTTTTGGGTTTGAATTTATACACCGTTTTTGTGTTTCCTGTCTAGAGAATATCCTTTAGTATTTGTTGGAGAGCTGGTTTGGTGGTGCTGAATTCTCTCAGCTTTTGCTTGTCTGTAAAGCTTTTGATTTCTCCTTCATATTTGAATGAGATCCTTGCTGGGTATGATAATCTGGGCCATAGGTTATTTTTTTCATCACTTTAAGTATGTCTTGCCATTCCCTCCTGGCTTGGAGAGTTTCTATTGAAAGATCAGCTGTTATCCTTATGGGAATTCCCTTGTGTGTTATTTGTTGTTTTTCCCTTGCTGCTTTTAATATTCGTTCTTTGTGTTTGATCTTTGTTAATTTGATTAATATGTGTCTTGGGGTGTTTCACCTTGGGTTTATCCTGTTTGGGACTCTCTGGGTTTCTTGGACTTGAGTGATTATTTCCTTCCCCATTTTAGGGAAGTTTTCAACTATTATCTCAAGTATTTTCTAATTGTCTTTCTTTTTGTCTTCTTCTTCTGGGACCCCTATGATTTGAATGTTGTAGCATTTAATATTGTCCTGGAGGTCTCTGAGATTGTCCTCATTTCTTTTAATTCGTTTTTGTTTTTTCCTCTCTGATTCATGTATTTCTACCATTCTATCTTCTAGTTCACTAATCCTATCTTCTGTCTCTGTTATTCTACTATTTGTTGCCTCCAGAGTGTTTTTGATCTCATTTATTGCATTATTCATTATATATTGACTCTTTTTTATTTCTTCTAGGTCCTTGTTAAACCTTTCTTGCATTTTCTCAATCCTTGTCTCCAGGCTATTTATCTGTTATTCCATTTTGATTTCAAGATTTTGGATCAATTTTGGATCATTATTTGGAATTCTTTATCCGGTAGATTCCCTGTCTCTTCCTCTTTTGTTTGGTTTGGTGGGCATTTATCCTGTTCCTTTACCTGCTGGGTATTCCTCTGTCTCTTAATCTTGTTTTTATTCCTGAGTTTGGGGTGTCCTTTCTGTATTCTGGCAGTTTGTGGAGTTCTCTTTATTGTGGAGTTTCCTCGCTGTGTGTGGGTTTGTACAGGTGGCTTGTCAAGGTTTCTTGGTTAGGGAAGCTTGTGTCGGTGTTCTGGTGGGTGGAGCTGGATTTCTTCTCTCTGGAGTGCAATGAAGTGTCCAGTAATGAGTTATGAGATGTCTATGGATTTGTAGTAACTTTGGGCATCCTGAATATTGGAGCTCAGGGCTGTGTTCCTGTGTTGCTGGAGAATTTGCTTGGTATGTCTTGCCCTGGAACTTGTTGGCCCTTGTGCAGTACTTGGTTTCAGTGTAGGTATGGAGGCATTTGATGAGCGCCTGTCAATTAACATTCCCTGGAATCAGGATTTCCCTGGAGTCAGGGTTTGGACTTAAGCCTTCTGCTTCTAGTTATCGGTCTTATTTTTACAGTAGTTTCAAAACTTCTCCTTCTATGCAGCACCACTGATAAAACATCTAGGTTAAAGATGAAAAGTTTCTCCACCATGAAGGTCACCCAGAGAGGTTCACAGCATTACATGGAGAAGAGAAGAGGGAGGAGGGAGTTAGAGCTGACCCGAATGAGATGAGGTGGAATCAATAGAGGAGAGAGCAGGCTAGCCAGTAATCACTTCCTTATGTGCACTCCACAACTGGACCACTCAGAGATGTTCACAGAGTTATACAGAGAAGAGAAGAGGGAGGAAGGAGACAGAGGTGGCCAGGAGGATAAAAGGGGGGAATGAAAAGGAGAGAGACAGATCCAGCCAGTAATCAGTTCCCTAAGTGTTCTCCACCATCTGGAACACACAGAAATTCACAGAGTTGGGTAGAGTAGAGAGGGGTTAGGTAGGAGACACAGGCGACCTGGTGGAGAAAAAGGAGAGTTCAAAGTGGGAGACAGCAGTCAAGCCAGTAATCTCGCTCCCAAGTAAAAAATGAGTACTGAAGATTGGGTTCTTAAAGGTACAAAATTGATAACAAATACCAAAAAGCAGAAGTTAAAAATCTAGAGTAGAGTTTGGAGTTTCAAAAATACAATGCTAAAAAAAAGAAGAAGAAAAAGAAAGAAAGAAAAAAAACAAAAACAAACAAAGTCACAAAAATTATAAAGAAAATATAGGTACAAAATTGATAATACCAAAAAGCATAAATTAAAAATCTAGAGCAGAGTTTGGAATTTCAAAAATACAACATTAAAGAAAAGAAGAAAAAAAAGAAAAAAGATAAAAAAAGAAAAAAAAACAAGATCACAAAAATTATAAAAAATATATATATGAAGTTTGCTTTTTAAAAAAAATAGGGTCTTTTTTTTTTTTTGCAAAGTAATAGTAGGTTATAAAAGTGAAAATTAAAGGAGTAATAGAGGACTTAAACATTTTTAGAAAATTAAAAGAAAGAAAGAAAGAATGATTGTAAAAATAGGAAAAATATACCTAGGGCTTTCTCTGGTGTTGTTGTGGGTATTGTGGGGTCAGTTCATTTTCGGCTAGTCCTTGGTCTGGCTTGTATTTCTCAAGATCTATAGACCCCTTCCTATGTAGTTGGTATTAACAACAGGGTTTTAATCTATTGCCTGTAGCTTCCAAGGCGGTTCCCTCTGTTATAGCTTCTTCTGTTTGCTGGTCTCTTCAGTGTTTGATTTCCGTCCTGACACAAAGGGACGGTGGTGGACACATTTTTTTTTTTTTTTTTTTTAGGCTCACTTGTTCAGTCACGCTGTGGGGAGGGAGGGACGCTGCAAACAAATAACACTGGCGTGTGCTCGCAGTGCCTCAGCCACACTGGGCCTGCCCCCGCTCACGGCGGGTGTAGCCTCCCTGCCCACACTGCTCAGGCTCTAGGTTGCTCCGCGGGGAACCATCCGAGGCCGGCCCTGGGCTGCTTGCACCTCCCAGGTCTAAGCCGCTCAGGTTCAGGCACTCGGGTAGTCCTCAGAGGCGCAGACTCAGTTGGGCCTGCGTTTTGTGCCCTTCCCAAGTCTGAGCAGCTCAGGTGATGAGGTGTTTGGTGAGCGTGGTTGCTGCGACTTACCACCTCCCCATCACTTGGTTTTCTGGGTGTACAACCAGCGCACCTTCTCAGGTGGATGTTGACCTTCCAGAACCCCAAGAAGTCTTAGCTAGCAAAGAAGCCTGCTTACAGTTTTGTTGATAATGTCTCTTTGGGGCTGTGATTGCCCTCTTCCGGCTCTGGCTGCCTGTCACCGGAGGGGGATGGTCTGCAGCCAACTATCTCTGTTCAGTCCTTTGTTCCGTGCACAGGCCTGATGGTGTCTTAGGTTAGGGCTGGCTTTTCCCGTGGTAGTTATCCCACAGTCTGTTTTGCTAGCCCAAATTAGTTCGCTCAGATAGCGCTCGGGGCATTCAGGCCAGATCCTTACTCTAAGCGATGCAGCCCCCGCCTCCGTGCCCAGCCCCCACTTGCCAGTGGCGGGTGCAGGCATCTGCGCTGCTTCTCCACTGGGGGAGTTACTGTTGGGCTCATAATCTGTGGTTTTTAATTGTTTATTTATTTTTCCTCCCTGTTATGCTGCCCTCTGTGCTTCCAAGGCTCGGCACAGAGTTGGCAGTAAGAGTGTTTCCTGGTGTTTGTAAACCTCTCTTTTTAAGACTCCCTTCCCAGGACAGAGCTCTGTCCCTCCCTCTTTTGTCTATTTTTTGTCTTTTATATTTTTTCCTACCTCCTTTCGAACACAATGGGTTGCTTTTCTGGGTGCCTGATGTCCTCTGCCGGTATTCAGAAGTTGTTTTGTGGAATTTACTCAGCATTTAAATGTTCTTTTGATGAATTTGTGGGGGAGAAAGTGGTCTCCTCATCCTATTCCTCTACCATCTTAGCTCCTCCCCCTCTGCTTTTTAATATGCTATCTAGGTTGGTCATAGCTTTTCTTCCAAGGAGCAAGCGTCTTTTAATTTCATGGTTGCCTTCACCATCTGCAGTGATTTTGAAACCCCCCAAAATAAAGTCTGTCACTGTTTCCATTGTTTCCCCATCTATTTGCCATGAAGTGATGGGACTGGATGCCATGAGCTCAGTTTTTTGAATGATGAATTTTAAGCCAGCTTTTCACTCTCCTCTTTCACTTTCATCAGAGGCTTAAGTTTACTCCATGAGAAAATTACAGACATAAACGTGCCATAATATGCCTGATATAAAGTCAATTTGGGCTTCCCTGGTGGCTCATTGCTAAAGAATCTGGCTGCCAATGCTGGAGATGCAGGAGAAGTGAGTTCTATCCCTGGGTTGGGAAGATCCCCTGGAGAAGGAAATGGCAACCCTTTCCCATAGTCTTGCCTGGGAAATCCCATGGGCAGAGGAGCCTAGCGAGCTGCAGTCCAAGGTTTGCAAAAGGGTTGGAATGACTTAGGGACTAACAATAACAAAGTCAATTCAGCACCAGAAAGTGTATGAACCAGAAACTTGGTTCATATTGACTGGAATTAATCTCTCTTAACTTACTTCTACTTTTTGTTTACTCTCTCAAGGAACCCTCTACTAAACAGAAAACCTTGAGAAAACTGATAAGAAGTGCCGGGAGCCGGCATATTGCATATTGAGTGAGGATCTGGAATAGCTCAACTAGAATTCTATCACTGCCGGGGGCCAGCGTGAGGCACTCCGCCCGTGGCAAAGGTCATGAGGAAGGAGTCTTGGCATACGCAAAGGCGGGGTCGAGCCTCAGGAGTCCCCCTGGAAATTCTCGAGCATCTACCCCCCAAACCAGAGCCTGCCTACTTTTGGCTTTGTGCTTTCACCTACACCTCTGACTTTATGGGGGGCTGTCCCCCACTACCTCTCTCTGAAAAAAGAGTTAGCTTACAGCTCCAGTTAATAATTCCTGGGTGTGACAGTGTTTCAACCTAAAAACTCCTTTGGAAATCCTCTAGCCTGCCTGAATAGGTTTTTCCGGCCACATGTGATTGTTCAGAGCCTCCCAACTGTGAGAGGCAGGAGATGTTCTAAACTGTCTAACGCAGATTCCTTTGAGTAGTTAAAAGATTGATTAGAAATTGTATTGGTGAAGGGTTTTTCACTTATTGGGCCAATGTTTGCTGCTAAGTCTCCATACCCCTTACCTACTGTATCCTTGGCAGTGTATTGATTGATATAATGGGTGTATAGAAATGTAAGTAGTAGCCTCAATGTTTGTAACCTTGGACCCTTGAGTTAATTCTTTTCTTGATTGAGCCCACCTCACCTTTGCCCTATAGGAATGCAGCTTTGTCCAATGCTTTTTTTGGAGGCTGGTGCCTGACTTTGGAATAATCACCTTTAGAGAAAAATAAGTTTATTAAAATGTTAACAGGCCTCCTGGCCAGAAGATGATGTAAATCACCTGAACTTTTGCATGGCTTCGATTAGAACCAGGAACTGCTGTCCTTGCATGACTCCACCCCTTCCCCCATTATCCTCTATGCACAACTTAAGGTATAAAAACTACTATGGAAAATAAAGTGCAGGCCTTGTTCACTGAAACTTGGTCTCCCCATGTCACTCTCTCTCTCAAATTCTGGCTGAGTCTTCATCTGGAGCGCGGAACCCGCCATGCTTGCTAATTATGCCTGGGCTTCTAAGATCCGACTGGGGAGGCTTCAGTGTCTCCTCTCCTTCAGGAGAACGGAAGGATGCCCGTGGCCTACGTAAGTGGTGCAAACTTCTTGTCTTGAAGTTTTATTGGTCCCCCGCGTAAACCAAGCTACTCAGCCTCTTTTCTCCACTGAATTTTCCTACTGAGCTATCCTCATTCTATTACTCTTTATATCCTTAATTAATGTTTAATTAAGCAGTTGTTTCCTGATCCTCGCCTACGCCGTCTCTCCTTCGAATACCCTGGATCAGCCGGGGCTGGACCCCGGCAAAGAAGTTTCTTGTATTTTCAAAGTGAGTGTGCAGATTCTTCCTGGTCACTTCCCTTTCACGGAGTTAAGTAAGCTATTCCATTTTAAATACCTGTCAAGACGCCAGACTTAGTGAAGTGAAAAAACAAAACAAAACAAAAAAGTGAAACTGTTAGTCATTCCGTTGTGTCCAACTCTTTGGGACTCCATGACTGTAGCCCACCATGCTCCTCTGTCCATGGGATTCTCCAGGCAAGAATACTGGAGTTATTCAACCAGTTATACTGGTTGCCATGCCCTCCTCCAGGGGATCTTCCCAACTCAGGGATTGAACCTGGTCTCCTGCATTGTAGGCAGATTCTTTACCATCTGAGCCACGAGGAAACTTGAATCTTTTAGCTTCTGTGATGCTTTATTTCTATCTCATCTTTCTCAAGGGTGTATGGCTTCTTGCTTTGTCTTCTTCCCATGGCTCAACAGAAGGACCATTGGCCATCTTTATTCAGAGGAAAAAATTAATGTATCACCATTAAAAGGAGGTTACAGAGCCCTGTTTCATATTTCCCCTACTTGATTTCATCATCAGCTTCAATCTTTCCTACTAAAGGTATTTCTGAAAGGAATTTGAACTTTCTCCTGTTGAAATATTTAGAATATGTTTTGAACATAATGCTTTTTCTTCTATCCCTGACTCAACTATATTATTTGCCACTGCACAGCAAATATTGATTACTTGATTATTTATAGTCTAACAGAGAACACTTTTATTAAGAAGACTTTTTTTCTTTATTATCAAAAGCTTATAGGTTAGGGGCTTGAATTGGTTTCTTTTAACAAAATCATTTGGAAGTCCACATGTCTTTTCTTTTTCATTTTGAAGATAAACTGCTCACTCTTTTCTAATTCACATAGCTCAGGCATGCCCCCTATGCTTTGCTGACCCATCAAACTTCTTTTCCATGGTGAAAATTTGTTCACTTTCTCTCCCAAATGATCATTTTAGTAATAGCTAAAATATACTCACATAAAAATAAAAGCAGAGGAAAGAGGAGAGCGAGGAGGAAGAGGAGAAGGAAGGTGAGAAAATAACAACTTGGTGGGCTGGAAGGGAGTTTCTGCATCTCTGAAACAATCAATGATTAGAAAAATGAACTTATATTGAAAGAAGAGGCTCACTTAATTTTCCCCAAATCATTTGTTGACTAATAACATCCGAAACAGCATAGGTCAACAATATGCACACACACAAAATTTGCCTATCCTAATTATATCCCTGGTAACCCACATAAAACTTGGATTGACACATTTCTTCTGTACATACTTGCATTTCCATGTTAAGTTTTGCAGATTAAATTATATCATGTATGAAGTCTGAGATGCTATAGGAGGCTAGGCGCCTGAGAAAAACATATTGTAAAGCTGTCCTGTGTTTCATCTGCTTTGCCTTGTTGCTAAAGATCTGAAGACATAAGGCCTCACTACACCAAAGCTGCATATAAATATTTTTTATCAATAATATATTTTAATTTGAGATTCTGGGGACTTTTTCTTAGATAGGTCAATATCAACTGAATTAAGTTTTAGGGTGGGTTTCTATTCCTTAAACAGTCAGACCTCTGAATCTGTGGGTTCCACATCTGCAGATTTAAATAAATGCAGATCAGAAAATATTTAAAGAAAAATTCCATAAGGTCCTAGAAAGCAAAACTTGAATTTGCTGTATTGAGAACTATTTACATAGCAGTTACACTGTTAGGCATCATAAGTAATCTAGAGATGGTTTAACATATGTAAGGGTTGGGTTATGTGCAAATACTATGCCATTTTGTATAAAGAACTTGAGCATCAGCAGATTTTGCTATCTGTGGAAGGTCCTAGAATCAATTCCTCAGGGATAGTGATGGACAAGTGCACATTGAATGACTCTTAAGAAACATGTGAGATATTTAAGGAGAAACATCAACTTTGAGTTCAAGGATATAATGGTGCCTTTCTGGTTATTTGTTTTGTTTTTCAGTATCCATTGACATGTGTGACTTAGCAAACCGATTGTATAATGCATGCCCTGGTCAATATGTATACCTCTTCTGCAGTTTGGCTCTAATAAGGTATTCAATTGCAAAGACAAAAATGGTTGTTCAAGAAGAATAATACCAAGAATAATACCAAGTACTTCCTTCTTTTATACATTAATTTCTGGTGTATTCAAAATGAGGAAATTCTCTTCTAAAGGGATATAACAGAAATAAATCTGTTATATACATAATGATATGCCTTGGAAACTTGAGGCAGTTTTGCCCTTGTTCTTGGTGCCAAAAATTTTTCATAGCTGTGACCTTTGTGATTCTTTTATTTTCTTTTTCAGAAAGGAAGATAAAGCCTATTGTTATGGACTGAATTTTGTATCTCCTAAATTCACACTTTGAAGCCCTGGCCCTTAATGCAACTGCACCTGAAGATAAGAACTTTAAGGACAGAATTAAGTTCAATGAGTAATAAGAATGGGACCCTAATCTGATAGAACTGGTGTCCTTATAAGAAGAGGAAGACATATCAGGGATGCATGGCCAAGAGAAAAGGCCATGTGAGGACACAAGAAGACGGTGGCCATTCTGAAGGCAAAGAGAGGGGCACCAAGACTAACCAAACCTGCCCCCACCTTGATTTTAGACTTCCAGCATCCAAAACTATAAGAATACAATTTCCATTGTTTAAGCCACCCAGTATGTGGTATTTTGTTATGGCAACTCTAGCTGACTAATACAGTCAGACTTACAGTAATGGGGCACTGGCACCTCTGAAATCAAAGTATTATGGGGAAATGTCAAAGTGATAAGCAAGGCTGCTCTTAGAGAAAAAAAAATATCATATACTGATGATTATTTATGAAATCTAGAAAAACAGTACTGATGAACCTATTTGCAGGGCAGGAATAGAGGCAAAGACATAGATAGCAGACTTGGACACAGTGGGTGAAGAAAAAGAGGGAATGAATTGACAGAGTAGCATTGACATATATGTACTACCACGTATAAAATAGATAGCTAGTAGGAAGCTGCGGTATAACACAGGGAGCACAGTTTGGTGCTCTAGGATGACCTAGACAGGTGGAATGGGAAGGTGAGATGGAGGCTCAAGAGAGAGGGAATATATGTACACATATAGCTGATTCACATTGCTGTACAGCAGAAACTAACACAACTTGTAAAACAATTATATTCCAAAAAAAAACCAAAACATAAAAAGAAGCATTGCTCAATTCTGTCTTCTAATCTTTCTTGGTCAATTTCACATTCCCCACCCCCCCCCACCATCTAGCACAATGATCACCTAGCAAGGTAGGGGAGACTTGTATCAGGAGAAGTAGGCTGGATCTGTGTACTACCATCAACAAAAATAAGAAATACATCATTTTGTTCATGAGCACGAGAAAGCATAAGGCTTCAGTATGTGAAAGTGAAAATTAATATTAGGAGAAAATAATCCAAAATATATTTAGCGGATGATGGAATCTACATAATTAATACTCAAAGAAATACATGTTTAAGAGAGCATTTGACCAGTCTCTTTGGCTGTTGGTGCTTTGTGCTTCTGTGTAGATAGAATAATTTAGGCCATCGAAAAGAAAGTGCTACTCAGGGGAAAAAGTAATCATCAAGTGATTTTTGCACATGATCATTATGTGTTTACAAATGCAATTTTTTTACACAATTCAGAGGATGACTTGGGAGCCTGAAAAACCATAAGGGTAGTAAAATAGTCAAAGTAATTTGGAATCAGGAAGGCTGCATTATGACCATAATATAAAGGATTAGTATCTATCTATCTTGGAAAATAAAAAGAAAGAAAATGATAAGAATCTACATCATTATTAAGGATAGAAGGTGGGGTGTAGATCTTGTTCATAAGATCAAATCCCATAGATAAAATGGATATTCTTTGAAGCTTGAACAATTTCAATCACAAAATAATGTTTAGCTTGAAAGAGAAATTTCTTTTTTTATGGTAAATATGAGTATTTTCCCTACAAAAGTTACACTAATTTCATCTAATTTAATGTTATAGTATATCAGTAGCTATGCTGTTTCCCAATGATTGATGACCCTTGGTAGAAAATATAGCAACTGAAAAAAAATAAAACCAAATGTTTCTTTTCTTTCCACACATCTAATAATGGAAGAATGACTCGTATCTCTAATAGACCCTATGTATTTATACAACAGCACTAAGTTTAAAAAAATTTTTCATTAAGGCTGAAGACTGTTTTTTTTTCCTTTTTTGTAAAAAACAACAACAATAACAGCAAAATAAAACTATGCAATATACCACGCCTGTTAGAAGTAAATTTCCAAGATATTTGTTCTAATGTAGTTGGACAAGATGAGCTCAGTGGGGAAAAAAAATGTGCACAAATTAGGACTGGATGTCAACCATGGAATCTCATGGAAAACAGTTCTTTATGCTACTTAGTGAATAAACACACACAAAATGAGGCATTTTAATTAAGACCCATGGTAGAGATATGAAGCAACATTTTCAAGCCTGAAGGACTACAGAACTTTATTTGAAGAGAGACTGGGAATATATCCAAGACACATAATGAAGAGATACTACTACCTCTGTGATGTTTTAATCACACATACTTCTGTTGTTTTATCTATCCCATACTGAAATGCAATAAAAACTAATTTTTCCATACATTGGTAGTCAATCATCTGACTAGAAGAATTGTTAGTTAGACCATTCAAAAATGAGTGTATTGTTTAAAATATCAAAATTAATCTCCAAAGATCCTTTTCTTCATTCGAGGGACAAATATTTTTAAACAGTACTAAGAAAATCTTTCAAGCCAGTGTATTTTTAAAATGTATATAAAACAATTTCCATTATGGTTTGTACTCTGGCTTTCAATTTCAACTAATTCCAACACGTTCCACACTAACTGTGGGTGACAAAGGACATGCCTTAAAAAAAAAAATCAATGTCTTCCATATTTTAAAATAAGAAAGCAGTAGGAAGGAACATTGTGAACAGTGCTTTGTTTGTGAGCACAATAGGTTTACAACTATAATTTAATTTGTCTTTTTTCTTCTTCCTCTCTTAATGTAGAGAACACAGCTTTGTTGCTGCTGCTGCTGAGTTGCTCAGCTGTGTCGACTCTTGGCTGCCCTTTGGACTGCTGCCCAGCAGGCTCCTCTTTCCATGGGATTTTTTTTAGGCAAGAGTACTGGAGTAGGCTCTTTACCTGCGGAGCAATGAGATCACCCCTAATATCCCAGATTAAGAAAGATTCATTTTTAAAAATAATACTGTCAAATATAGTTCATGTGATTCATATTATGAGTTGGTTTTGTTGCTTAAGATCTTTCAACTAACTTTGTTTCATTATTTTGAAATAATAAAGTTTTTTTTTTTTTTTAAGTGCTGTTACAAAGGAGAGAAAATTAAAATGTGTCTTGGCCATGTAGACAAATAACCATTGAGGAGGACCAATTTTAGTGGCTGAAGCAGTCAGGAAAATATGAAAACAAAATTCTTCTTCAAAGCAGGAATATGTGATATTTTCATAAGTATGGGTTAACCATTTATCTACTTTACTTTGCTTCCAGAGGCACATAATCCTGGGTTACCTTTTAAAAATCATAAAATATGAGGGCAAAGTAAACATCTAAATTCTTTGCTAGGCAGCCATGACTTTATGACTTATTTCATGATATTAGAGTTCTTTGAAATTCAAAGATTGTAAAAGCATAAAAAGAAGGAAGGCTCTCACCACATGAATAAGTTAGGGGAA
This sequence comes from Bubalus kerabau, assembly GCF_029407905.1. Classification (NCBI taxonomy): domain Eukaryota; kingdom Metazoa; phylum Chordata; class Mammalia; order Artiodactyla; family Bovidae; genus Bubalus; species Bubalus kerabau. The sequence goes on from NC_073630.1 coordinate 66,399,999, forward strand.
TCAGAAGGACACTCTAGAATACTAAGCATTTGTTTAGGCCACATTTTATACCCACCCATGGGTCAAAACTGATTTGAAATGAAGAGCAAACCATTCTTATATTTATAAAAATTTTCACGTGAATACCATCTTATTGTCTTATTTCAAGGAAAAGCAATTGGAAAGAACATAAAAATATTGTCTTACATATTTGCCTTGTATAACCCTCAGGTTTTTGGTTTATTTATTTATTTTTTTAAGAGTTTCCAATCTTCTAGAGATATTTCAGAGTTAATGGGTTTTTTTAGGAAAAAAATATATAGCATGCAGTTACATAATCTTCTGCAGAGGCAATGACCGATCTTTTGCAAATAAATCTTTTCTTATTAGTGTGTCAGCAGCTTTTACTTTTGCCAAGTTAATCATTTAGCCAGCTGAAATCTAGCATATTTGTTTTTCTGGTTTTGTCCTTGTCAGCAGTAATGCAAGTAAAAGTGGTTTTCTTAATACATCCATTTTTCCTCCTTTTTACCTTAGTTAATAGAAATAAACTCCTGTACAAATTCCCCCTCCTTGGGGAAATTACTCTTTTGAAAAAATGTGTGTGATCTAGAGGATGTTTAATTTAAGATTTGTTATCCTGTAAACTGGATCAGCTCTCAGCATATCTTCAAAATAGATGTGGTTCACTCTCTAGTTAACTTCATGATCCCATTTCCTCAAATTCTTTTATAAACTTTTTGTCAGGTGTCTATGATCCTCTGCAGCTGTCAAACAAAGGGTATCCTTGAAGAGTTTAAGTAGTTCAGAACCCTGCCTAACTTCTCTCTGCCATATTCACCAATGTAATTAATTAATTCTGTGTAGTAGCACTCCGCAGTCCCCTGGTGGCTCAGCAGTAAAGAATCCACCTGCAATGCAGGAGCCACAGGAAATGCGGGCTCAATCCCTGGGTTGGGAAGATCCCCTGAGGAAGGCATGGCAACCCACTCCAGTATTCTTGCCTGAAGAATCCCATGGACAGAGGAACATGGCAGGCTACAGTCCATAGGCTCTCAAAGAGTCAGACATGACCCAAGTGACTTAGCATGCACAAACGTAGTAGCACTCACATGCTATAGGAAAATAATTTGAATAAATTAATCACAGTAAAATTAAATACATACACCACTGGTGAGAGTACAAATTGGTAGATACTTTCTGAAATACAATCTGGCAATATACTTTCAAACCTTCAAAAATTATGTAAATTTGCATCCAGTAATTACATTTTGTAGAGCTCTATCCCAAGGGAATAATCAGAGATAGCCAAAAAAAAAAAAAAAAAAAAAAATGTGAATCACAGTGTTATCATATGAGCAAAAAGGAAAAAAAAAAATCTTGTCTTCAGCTATAGAATGTTTTTCTATGTTAAATAAACAATATCACCCCTCCTCATGCAACTGAACATAAAGTATGTGGTGATAACTCAGAAGACAACAGGACTATCTGCCACATGGGCAAATTAAAGCTTACATGAGGTCTATTGTTAGACCTAACAAATGGGCTAAATTGACCCCAGATAGGCACTACCATTGAATTCTGTCATAAGCAAAATCTTTCTTGGAGTAAAAGATCCCCAATTCAGACTTCTAAAATTCCTATTGTAAAGAAAATATGAGATAGCAGCCAAAGATCCCTAACACACAAGGAAATAAACAGACATGCTTGAGAGACAAGGGTAATAACCACTAGATGTAATGCTTACTTTCTTCATACTTTAAAATCAAATACTGCATATAAGACATAATTTAATATATATATGACATGAAAAAAATCTGAAATTGAACAATCACTAGCTGGGGTGGGAGCAAGTATGTAGGAAGGTCAGTCAGGTGAGTAGAGTGTAGGTGAAGCAGGCCCTGGTCTAGCAGGGGATGTACAGAGAGCAAGCAGACAGCCATCTTGGGGTGCCTGATCATGTGTGTGTTCACTCGATAAGTGGTGTCTGACTCTGTGACCCCGTGAACTGCAGCATGCCAGGCTTCCCTGTCCTTCACTATCTCGTTTGCACAAATCCATGTCCGTTGAGTGGGTGATGCTATCTAACCATCTAATTTTCTGCATGCCGTCTTCTCCTTTTACCTTCAATCTTGCCCAGCATCAGGGTCTTTTCCAATGAGTCAATTCTTCACATCAGGTGGCCAAAGTATTGGAGCTTCAGTTTCAGCATCAGTCCTTCCAATGAATATTCAGGGTTTATTCCCTTTAGGATTGACTCTCTAGAGTCTTCTCCAGCAGCACAGTTCAAAAGCATCAATTCTTTGGTGCTCAGCCTTCTTATGGTCCAACTCTCACATATGTACAGGACTACTGGAAAAACTAAAATGATGTCTCTGCTTTTTAATAGACTATCTAGGTTTGTCATAGCTTTCCTTCCAAGGAGCAAGTGTTTTTTGTTTTTTTTTTTTAATACATACTGCATAACAGATTAACTCCAAATATATTAGCTGGATTATCTCCCTTATGGCCCCTTGAAAGTCTGTGGTCAAACTGTTGGCCTATTGGCTATGACCGTGTCTGTATAGAACTGACTGAGAAGTAAGTTGTTCTTCCAAGGTCACTCACCACTCTTACAGCAGGAGGCTTCATTTTCTCTCCATTTGGGTCTTTGGAGAGAGACAGAAAGGGAAAGAGAGACAGAGGAGGGAAAGGGGCTGCAACAGATCTTTGCAAACATAATGGCATAGCACAACACACATATATTGTTGCACAGTTCTGGAGGTCAGGAGTCCTGAAATCACTGGGTTGGCAGGGTTGTTACTCCTGTGGAGGCTAGGGTATAATCCATTGCCTTGATTTTTTTCCAGCTTTAAGAAGCCACCTGTGTTCTTCGCCTATGATGCCTTCTTATGGCTCCAGCCTCTGCTTTTTCATCACATCTTTTCTGAGTCTTTACCCTCCTACCTCCCTCTTGAAAGGAACTCTGTGGTCAGTCACACTGGCATCATCAAGGATAATCTCCCCAACTCAATATCCTTAACTTAAAAAAAACCTGTAAAATCCCTTTCACCATATAAGGCATATATATTTACAGATTTCAGGTGTTAAAATCTAAACACCTTCTAGGGTGTTGTGTCCATCACAGTCCTTTGTCTGTAAAATGAGGGTGTAATGATGCCTACTTCTGAGGCCTGGTGTAAGGATTAAATAAATTTAGTTTTTTATTTTTGGTATTATTTTTAGCACTTAAGAGTATGGTCCAGCACATATGGCATGCTATAAAAAGTGTTAGATGAATGAAATAAAGAACTGAATGATCTGGTTCTTTTATTGCTTAATTATTTTGGATTTGTGATCACTTCCATTTTTACTAATTAGTGGGCCTGGTTATTTCTGACTTAGTACCAAACAGTGCACATAGATCTACAGAGATAAACTGAAGTGCTTTCTGTTCTATCGTCTTTCTTCAGAGAAGATGTGTGCTTGTTAATGTAATGGTGGCTAGCTAAAGTCACTAGCTAACCTGGTTTATCATATGCGTGTTCAGTCATGTCTGATTCTTTGCTACCCCATGGGCTGTACCCTGCAAGGCTCCTCAATCCTTGGGGTTTTTCCAGGCAAGAATACTGGTGTGTGTTTGCTATTTGTGGACCCAGGGATCGAACCTGCATCACCTACATTGGCAGACAGATCCTTTATCGCTGAGCCACCTCGGAAGCAACCAACCTAGTAGTGCAGTTTTAATCAATAAAGGATTGGGACCATTGTGATCTCTGCATACCAGGTGACCACTCCTTTCAGTGAGCTCTGGTAATGGTCTTCTTTTCTTTTCAGCCTTAAGAATGGTAATGGCTTTGCATTACTGCTATGGGTGTATCACCATTCCTTATTACTCCCGTACTCCCTGCCCAGAAGTAGGGGAATAATATAATCTGGGAATTTGTTATTTGTCTGCTCACTGAAGCATTTGTGTTTCCTGATGGTACCTTGGCTTATGCCACTAATAAATAAGAAAGCAAAAATAATACAACAGTAAGAGTGGTAAAATCAATTAAATATATCACTTAATTTATATAATGTAAAAAATTTAAAAGTGTACAAAAATACACAAAAATGTATTTTAATTAGTTGTATTTTAATTAGTTTAAAATACACAAGAGTGTATTTTAATTAGTTGACAAGTCAGATTTGTTCTTATCAAACTGTGAAACATATAATCTATATGTATTTCTCAGTGAAGGCAATGGCACCCCACTCCAGTACTTTTGCCTAGAAAATCCCATGGACGAAGGAGGCTGGTAGGCTGCAGTCCATGGGGTCGCTAGAGTCGGACACGACTGAGTGACTTCCCTTTCACTTTTCACTTTCATGTATTGGAGAAGGAAATGGCAGCCCACTCCAGTGTTCTTGCCTGGAGAATCCCAGGGATGGGGAAGCCTGGTGGGCTGCCGTCTATGGGGTCGCACAGAGTCGGACACGACTGAAGCAACTTAGCAGCAGCAGCAACATATGTATTTCTAAGCCATAACACAAACTGGTTTAATGAGGGTTGTCAGTTGTATTTAGCACAATTAAAATAGTACTATATGCAAATGTATCTTCCAATATACTTGATAATTATTTTGAAAGAGACTATTGTAATATCTGTTGTGATCATCAATCCAGTGGTCAGGTTTTAATATGGTTACAGTGATGTGAAACTTTAAAATATAGCAGTAATGTTATAATTCATTTTCCAAAAATTGTATATCTCATTATAAGCCCAAGGGTTTTTGAAATGAAAAGTAACCAGGCTCCTTTAGCGAAACTGATTAGTCTATCTTCCTACTTCAATGTGTTTATTTATTAAAACTAGATTAATTAGCAAATTCACTAATGAGGTTCTCACATCTGTTGTAAAGAAAAACCTTTTCTTAGCAGCCTTGTTATTAAAATAGTAAGTCAGACTAGAGCTCAGCTTGGCAAAATTCTGCAGTCTATACTTCAGAGATGCATGCATATTTTCCTTTACTGCCTGCGATGTTGCCTGGTAATAACAGGATATCAATTCAAACAAATAATTAGAGTTGATGATAAAAGGGTAAACATAACCCCAATTAATGACTTTGCTAATGACTGTTGCTTATTTAGGGCATTAAGCCAAATTCATGGTTTAGCATCTTCATAGCTACTAACCTATATGAAATAATTAACAATTCATTGACTCAGTCTTAAGGCCTTATGTGATGGAGTGTGACTGTATCCTTGGGGTGCTAATGAGTTTGCTTATTTACTTTGAATTCTGGCCAGATCTTCTGCTGTGACTTTTCATCGTGGACTGGGCATTCCACTTCCCTAGACTCATTTTGAAGGAAGTGACTGACTGCAAGTACTTTTGTAGCCACACATCATCTGGGGTCACAGTGAAAAGAATGGCCCTGTATGAAAGATCACTTTCCACCTGCTTTCTTATTGTCTATGAGCAGAGCTTCTGCATAGTACCAGCTGGCCACAGCTAGGCCACTCACATCCTGCCATTTTCTCTTTGAATTCAAAACATGCAATATATTTTAAAAGCTTTGAGACAAGAGATCACGGCCCCTGAAATAACTTCAGATGTGCAGCATGTATGTCTAGAAATGAGGTTGTAGATAAAGTCATAGCTTCTGTACTGGAAGGTTTGTAAACCACTTTAAAGATTCTGATCTTTATTGGAATCCTTGGCAGATATAAAACCAGGAATCAGACTTAACATTTTTCTTCTTCTCCATCTTATTCTTATATTAAATCTTCATTGACTGAGGAAACTAAGCATGTTTCTCTTATAACCTGGAAGATTATCTCATTTGATCATAAGCTTAGATGATAATTTTGTTTTTTGTTCTTGGACTCATTCTATACTAGATACTTGAGCTTTTTACTTTTTACTTTTACCCTAGAGTGATGTTTTAGCTTCAATTTCTGCTCCTATTAGGAAGTGTGTTTTAAAACAAAATATCTTAGATAGCCTCTAATCTCTGGTAGACCATATTTTCAGTTCCGTTCAGTTCAGTTCAGTCGCTCAGTTGTGTCCAACTCTTTGCAACTCCATGAATCACAGCATGCCAGGTCTCCCTGTCCATCACCAACTCCCGGAGTTCACTCAAACTCACATCCATCGAGTCAGTGATGCCATCCAGACATCTCATCCTCTGTCGTCCCCTTCTCCTCCTGCCCCTAATCCCTCCCAGTATCAGGGTCTTTTCCAATGAGTCAACTCTTCGCATGAGGTATTGGAGTTTCAGCCTCAGCATAAGTCCTTCCAATGAACACCCAGGACTGATCTCCTTTAGGATGGACTGATTGGAACTCCTTGCAGTCCAAGAGACTCTCAAGAATCTTCTCCAACACTACAGTTTAAAAGCATCAATTCTTTGGCTCTCAGCTTTCTTCACAGTCCAACTGTCACGTCCATATATGACCACTGGAAAAACCATAGCCTTGACTAGATGGACCTTTGTTGACAAAGTAATTTCTCTGCTTTTCAATATGCTATCTAGGTTAGTCATAACTTTCCTTCCAAGGACCACTGCTTAAAGCCTTACATCTATAGGCTTTTAATTCTTGAATGAGATTCAGGGTCAGAAGCTTGTGTCTTGGCTCTCCCCCTTGCTAACTAGAAGATATGGCACAGTCTCATCTAAATCCCATAGTCTGAATTTCTTTTTTGGTAAAGGAATATCTTGTTTATTATGCTTTAGAGATTTGCTGAGAGGGAAAGTTAGAAAGTCTAGATGAAAGTATTACAGATATAAGCTGATGTATGAATAAATTATTATAGTAAAGTGAATTTGACTCATATATATTATTGAGACTGAGCAATGGGATACAGATCACTACCATGGGCTTTAGAGTCAGATGAGTTTCAATCAAAATTTGCTAGTTAGCATGTGTATAAGCTTAGGAAAATTAATTAACTTCCCTAAATTTTATCTATAAAAAGATGACAATATCTAATTCACAATGTTATAAGAAAGCTTTAATGAGATAACATACATGAAGATTTTAGAGGGGAAAAAAAATGAGGCACAGTAAGTATTCAATAAAAGGTTGCAATTACTCCATTAAGTACTGAAATCATTTGTTATTTCAAAATTCTTGTAGTCAGGAGCCTCTTGAATTCCCCCCACCGCCCCCCTACCCCTGGCCCCAGGGTATAGGTACATTTACTTGTTTGTTTTCAAAACTTACTGAGAACAACCTGGTCCCAGTCATTGAGTTCCTGAAGGACACGGCCAGGCCTGGGCACCCCACATAACACAAGTAGCCCGCGAAGGAGGCAAGTGAGAGCTGGGACCGAGGGAGGAGAGGCCACTGTGGTCCGGGATGAGTCACTGGGGCATTCAGGCAGTGCCCGGGATAAAAGGTGGGCAGATCCCAGGAGCACAGGGGGCGCTGGCATGGGAAGTGGTGCCACCAGCCAGGTGTCCCTTTCAGCCAGTGGCCAAGCGGCACACAGTCTGACGTCATCTGGGGAGACTTGGCAGGAGGTCCATAAGGCGCAGGTTACCAGAGTATCCTTCTGCATTACTAAGCATTACTGACCTTTTCTAGTCCTGTGGCCACTGTGAGTTTTCCAAATTTGCTGGCATATTGAGCAGCACTTTCACAGCATCATCTTTCACGATTTGAAATAGCTCGACTGGAATTCCATCACCTCCACTAGCTTTGTTCATAGTGATGCTTTCTAAGGCCCACTTGACTTCACATTCCAGGATGTCTGGCTGTGGGTGAGTGATCACACCATCGTGATTATCTTGGTCGTGAAGATTTTTTGTACAGTTCTTCTGTGTATTCTTGCCATCTCTTCTTAATATCTTCTGCTTCTGTTAGGTCCATACCATTTCTATCCTTTATTGAGCCCATCTTTGCATGAAATGGTCCCTTGGTATCTCTAATTTTCTTGAAGAGATCTCCAGTCTTTCCCATTCTGTTGTTTTCCTCTATTTCTTTGCACTGATCACTGAGGAAGGCTTTCTTATCTCTTCTTGCTATTCTTCAGAACTCTGCATTCAGATGCTTATATCTTTCCTTTTCTCCTTTGCTTTTCGCTTCTCTTCTTTTCACAGCTATTTGTAAGGCCTCCCCAGACAACCATTTTGCTTTTTTGCATTTCTTTCCCATGGGGATGGTCTTGATCCCTGTCTCCTGTACAGTGTCACAAACCTCTGTCCGTAGTTCATCAGGCACTCTATCTATCAGATCTAGTCCCTTAAATCTATTTCTCACTTCCACTGTATAATCATAAGGGATTTGATTTAGGTCATACCTGAATGGTCTAGTGGTTTTCCTTACTTTCTTCAATTTAAGTCTGAATTTGGCAATAAGGAGCTCATGATCTGAGCCACAGTCAGCTCCCGCTCTTGTTTTTGTTGACTGTATAGAGCTTCTCCATCTTTGGCTGCAAAGAATAAGCTATGGTTTGTCCAGTAGTCATGTATGGATGCAAGAGTTGGACTGTGAAGAAAGCTGAGCACCGAAGAATTGATGCTTTTGAACTGTGGTGTTGGAGAAGACTCTTGAGAGTCCCTTGGACTGCAAGGAGATCCAACCAGTCCATTCTGAAGGAGATCAGCCCTGGGATTTCTTTGGAAGGAATGATGCTGAAGCTGAAACTCCAGTACTTTGGCCACCTCATGCGAAGAGTTGACTCATTGGAAAAGACTCTGATGCTGGGAGGGATTGGGGGCAGGAGGAGAAGGGGACGACAGAGGATGAGATGGCTGGGTGGCATCACCGACTCGATGAACGTGAGTTTGAGTGAACTCCGGGAGTTGGTGATGGACAGGGAGGCCTGGTGTGCTGCGATTCATGGGGTGGCAAAGAGTCGGACATGACTGAGCGACTGAACTGAACTGAACTGAACTGAAGCATTACTAGGCAAGTTACCGATGCAGTGTACTAGGGGGCAAACATCTCTTCCAGCTTCTCTTCTGCAAGTTAACCATTCTGAGGGATACCACTCCTTTAGCCTGAAGACTACTTCGAGCCTGCAGCTTCCTTCAGTTATTGTAATTAATTTAGAGATCATAGCACAGGGAAAACTGATTTGAATAGTGACCATCCTATCTAGCAAAATAGTCTTTTGTAAGTAAAGCTTAAAAAAAAAAAAAAGAGTTGAAGTTAGCAGCTATCCAGGAAACTGGGAACAACGTTTTTCCTTTTGCCTTACACATTCAGCTTTTCCCTTTGTGCCGAACACTCAGTATGGTGCTTACTGGGTGTTGAATGGCTAAGTGAAGGAAGGAATGAATAAATTAAGATTGTGCTTCACAGAAGAGTCCCAGCATATTCAGGTCACTTTATGCATTGAGGAGTAAAGTTAGAACCTGCAGGGGTATGCTGTGATATTTCTTCTCTAAAGAGTAGACACAGAAATATTTGGAGCAGTAACAAGATGGTGGTGATGATGATATCTAACATTTATTGAGCACTTAATAGAACCAGGCACATTTTCAAATGCTTTACTTATCTGTTTAGCTCTACTGTGAGCATGTACTATCTATATTTTTGTAGGAACAAACTAAAGCTAAGAGAGAGTAAAAGACTCACTCAAATTTGTATGCTGTTAAATAAGAATGAGAGGAAAATAGAATGAGAGAAAATGGCCTGATCCCAGCCCCCCAGGTTCCTGCCTGGTGGCAGAAGAACCCAAAGAACCTACCTGTTCTCCTTAGGTGCTTGTAGGTGCCTTAGGAAGAGCTAACACAATCCAGGTGTTTAAAACAGCCAGAGAATGTATGTACCAAGGAAGTTGTGTGCCTGCTCCTGGAAAAGGGTTTGTGCCTCAAATCAATTGCAAACGTACTGGTCATTGCCATCTCAGACCTGGGGCAAAGAGGTCCATGCCCTTATGTTTCTAAGGATTGAAGTTGTTGGATACCCTCAGAAAGAGAAACAAAACAGCTACATTCCTAGGTGTTGAAGGAGATGAGCTAAGACTGACTTAGCATATGGGAAAGTGCCAAGAGAAAGGAATCACAAAGATTTCAGGTGCTAAAGATTTTATACCTTCCTTTCCATACTTTTCCAGGTTCTTCTTCTCAATGAGTAGTATCTTTTTCTGTGTTTCTGGTTATGTGCTCAATTGCTGTGGATGTATATCAGCTCAGGCTACAAGAAAGCATCCCATCTATGTTATAACCAATGAGAACCCAAGAGAAAGAACAAGAATAGGTATTTTCTGTCCACACATGCACAGGCATATGTACACATTTACATTTTACATGTTTTTGGTTTTGCTGAATCTCTTTTTCATAATTGCTTGAAAGTATCATTTCTCTTCTTGTCTCATCTGCTTTCCTTTGCTATCCTTCCCCCAGGGTCTGGTTGGTTATGTTTCTATTTATCATTTCTGCTCTCTCATTTCTGTTTACCAAGTCCTATTTGTCCTGGATTTTCACATTTTTTTCCCCTAGCCACGTTAGAATATATGAGACAAACAAGTGTCTCTCTTGTTAATATTGATCCAATTTCACAGCATAAACTTTAAAATCTTATTACCCAATAGATAATATAGCATCTGACACATAATAAGTAGCCACTAAATAGTTCATGTACAAATGCTGAATGACAGCTCTCTCTGCTCCTGTGTACTGCAGGGAGGGACAGCCAGCTTGAAGGACACGGACTACCTTAGCCTTCCCTATACATTACTGTACCAAATACACTATTGTACCAAATAATAGATGTTTCATTATTAGGTAAAATTAAAATATAAACATCTATCAAGGAAACTAAACTTATTCTCATAGAAACTTAAAATAGGACAGTTGGGGACTAATTAAAACTCAAACAAACTATATTGTTAAGTATTGATATTCATCATCATATAAAATTCCATATAAGGAGAGTTTGTCCTGGAACCTCTTTTAAGGATTTTACAATTGCTAAATATATGTGAATGTAAAACTTGCTCAGTCGTGTCCGACTCTTTGCAACCCCATGGACTATACAGTCCATGGAATTCTCTAAGTCAGAATACAGGAGTGGGTAGCCTTTCCCTTCTCCAGGGGATCTTTCCAACCCAGGTCTCGCACATTGCTGGCAGATTCTTAACCAGCTGAGCTACAAGGGAAGTCTAATAATTATAGGTAGATCAGATAAAATTATCATGCCTACTGCACATTTTAGAACATGGTTCTGTTAGGACACAGTAGTGGCAAAGATTTTAAAGTTATGGGTGCAATTTCAACATTAGTATTTTCTATTCTAAATATAAGATAGCAAGAATGAAGTATATTTGCATTTGGAAGCTTATAAATGGAATTTAGAGTCTTAGTCTATTATCTTCAAATCTCAAGTATTTCATATATATATATATATATATATATGTTTTATCTGCAGTATTTCTATAACATTGTCATCTTGAGTGCTCTATTTAACTGGTGTGTTGTTCTGAAGTTTGGACAGAAATAACTTTCATTGTGCCCTGCTTTTTCTTGCTGTTGATTTTATCGTGTTTTCCCATTTTGTATGTAGAGCCCTCGAATCTCTAATCTGACTCTTCTTTCTTACAAGGTATTTTTGTATTCACTTCCAAAGGTGTCCATTTCTTCTAAAAAGTTAAACTGTTTTTTCCATTGTCACTATTTCTCATAGAATTTGATGATTTTGGTCACTGACTTGTGTCTAAGGTCAGTGTCTTAGTTCTCAGAAGTAGGGCTTTCATTCCAACTCTAGGAGAAAAAGAAATCCATTTTCATGAAAGTCTTTGAAACTAACTGCAAATACTCAGGGTGTGCAGAAGTTATTAACCTGGCAGTTTCACTCAATTGAGAGTCTAAATTGTTCACCAATGATTGTGTCATGACCTCATTCTCTCCCTCAATGTTTCTATCTAGTCCTTTTCTTCAAACAACAGTTTCTTACATGTTTCTCTCTATCAGTCACAATCTTTTCATTCTTCAAAGTTCCCATATCCCCCTCTCTTCCCACTTATTTCAGCAGATAGGAATAGTCCTTACCAGTTGATTTTCTTTTCCTTCTTTAGACTATTCCTGAGCCTCCTATATTGTCATCCTTGGGAGTAAACTTGGCACTGGGGCATAGCTAAGTGGTAAAGTGGTTATAAAGCTAAATGGTCAGTCATGACTTTTCTGTAAAAGGAAATCAGAGTTTTTACTACAGTATATCAAGTTAGTGTAAAGGGAAGTATAATTTTTATCAGTCCTGAAAACCTCAGATGGAAAGGGTTGTATTCTGAACAGACAATCTGTTACCATAAGGGCTTTAACTTTTGTCCAGTAGTTCAGCCTTTCTCTGTCTGATTGGGTCGTTTCCTATTTACAAGCACATTAACTTCCCATTACCAAGCACTACACTTTACTCTCAACAGATTCTTTTTTCCTGCTCTTTGTTCCCAATTCTCAACAGCCTCATATCATACTCATAAGCAAATACACACATCATGCTGCTTTTCCAGTTTGCCCCAAACCCACCCACTTTCCAACTTAGTCTATATTGCACCTTCTTTTTGAAGCATGGCTGACCTTCTCAAATCTCCAACACAACCACCTCTGGTGTGAAAAGCCAGTCCTTCCATGCACTTCACACAGTATGATTTTACATGTTAAGGACATTGTAGTTTAAACATAAAAGCTTAATCTTATTTAACCAAGTTTTTTTTTTTCCTCCAAACATCGACCAGCAGAAAACTTGGGAACATCCATATGGATATTTGTCACAATTAATGGCCAATTTTGGAGTAAATAGCCAATGCTCATGGAATTTCCCATAGTGTGAACTTTGCCCTCTGAAGTTAGAAGTCCAGAAACTCACTTTCCCAGTCCTTCCTCATCATATCATTTAGCCGTCAACCATCAACTGAAAATACAAGAACTGCATGGCATCTACTTTCTCACAGAAGTGTCTGTCTTGCTGGAGAAGGAGGAGTGAGACTCTGGTGTCTGTCCTGCTTCAGTGTGGGAAACTGCAACATCTGCGCCTAGACACAGGAGTTGGGTCCCCCCGAGCAACTGGACTATGTGCAAGCTTAACTATGTGATGCCCTTGGAAGTTATTTTATGCTTAAATTTGGCTAAAGTGGACTATATTGTTGGTGAGCTAAAACTAGTATCAAGCCACAGAGTCATATAACTCAAAATAATCAAAATTATTAGTCCATTATGCCCTAGAATAGTCACTAGTTCTTTCTTTTCCTTATCAAACTTGTTATCCTGTCATTTTTTCAACATCATGTAATTCCTTTTCTTTTAGCATTTGTCCTTAGCTGGCCAGATTTTTAAAAAGTCGTTCAACCTCCTTGAAAGTTGTGTGTATTGTGTGTATGTGTGTGTGTGTGTGCAATGTAGATAGGGAATGACAGTGTAAAAGATGCAGATTCTTTTATCTTTGTATCTTGAAGCAGGGACTGAAAACACAGATATATTAGGATGAACTGGAAGTTTTATAAAGTGATTTCAAATTAACCAAATATGAAGGCATGTTATAAATTCATTGTTTTTTAAATGAAAGGTTACTGCATTGCAGGCAGACTTTTTACTATCTGAGCCACCAGGGAAGCCCCAATATATAAACCTTCTGCTTCTAATTTTTATCAATCTGACATGTTGAAGTATTCACTATAGGCTAATTAATCCATTTCTATTCCTAGAAATGGATTCACTTTCTTCATGAGAATCCACATTTAACTTTGAGTTGGGTCATAGTTGATACTCATTTTTTTTTAATTTCTGATTTTATTCAGATATAAGTCTATGAGAACTAGTCCATGTTTGATGTCCAGCTCAAACATGAACTCTTGTCACACTGTTAGCAAATTTGTTTTATCTCTAAATCCTACTCTCATTTACTGGATGTTGTAGATGAGTTTCTTCCACAACTAGGCTATGATGCTGTGTTTAATATTCAGATTTATTTTAGGGAGAGTCCTTGAGATCAACATCTGTAAAAGCAGAGGAAGGAAGGAGAAAAGGGCAGAAGTAGATCCTGAACTGTGATGCAGCTATGACAAGTTTCAGCCAACAGTACAGGAAGCTCTGAGGCTAAAACAGTCCATCAGGCTTGTCTGACATTGGGCCAAAACTGGGTGTGGGCTACATGTGGAAGGGTCTTGGCCTTAGTGAGAGTGGCTCTCTGAAACTGAGGCAACTTCCTAAGGGGCCGAGATCTAATAGGCACCTGCCAATAGCACACCCAGTAGCTGGGGGAATACGTCCTTTCTTAAAGGAATATCTTGGGCACTCAGTGTCCACAGATCAGATCAGTCACTCAGTCATGTCCGACTCTTTGTGACAGCATGAATCACAGCATGTCAGGCCTCCCTGTCCAACACCAACTCCCGGAGTTCACTGAGACTCACGTCCATTGAGTCAGTGATGCCATCCAGCCATCTCATCCTCTGTCGTCCCCTTCTCCTCCTGCCCCCAATCCCTCCCAGCATCAGAGTCTTTTCCAATGAGTCAACTCTTCGCATGAGGTGGCCAAAGTACTGGAGTTTCAGCTTCAGCATCATTCCTTCCAAAGAAATCCCAGGGCTGATCTCCTTCAGAATGGACTGGTTGGATCTCCTTGCAGTCCAAGGGACTCTCAAGAGTCTTCTCCAACACCACAGTTCAAAAGAATCAATTCTTCGGCACTCAGCTTTCTTCACAGTCCAACTCTCACATCCATACATGACCACTGGAAAAACCATAGCCTTGACTAGATGGACCTTTGTTTTCTCTGCTTTTGAATATGCTATCTAGGTTGGTCATAACTTTCCTTTCAAGGAGTAAGCGTCTTTTAATTTCATGGCTGCAGTCATCATCTACAGTGATTTTGGAGCCCAAAAAAATAAAGTCTGACACTGTTTCCCCATCTATTTCCCATGAAGTGATAGGACCAGATGCCATGATCTTCGTTTTCTAAATGTTGAGCTCTAAGCCAACTTTTTCACTCTCCACTTTCACTCTCATCAAGAGGCTTTTTAGTTCCTCTTCACTTTCTGCCATAAGGGTGGTGTCATCTGCATATCTGAGGTTATTGATATTTCTCCCGGCAATCTTGATTCCAACTTGTGCTTCATCCAGCCCAGCGTTTCTCATGATGTACTCTGCATATAAGTTAAATAAGCAGGGTGACAATATACAGCCTTGACGTACTCCTTTTCCTATTTGGAACCAGTCTGTTGTTCCATGTCCAGTTCTAACTGTTGCTTCCTGACCTGCATACAGGTTTCTCAAGAGGAACATCAGGTGGTCTGGTATTCCCATCTCTTTCAGAATTTTCCACAGTTTATTGTGATCCACACAGTCAAAGGCTGTGGCATAGTCAATAAAGCAGAAATAGATGTTTTTCTGGAACTCTCTTGCTTTTTCCATGATCCAGCGGATGTTGGCAATTTGATCTCTGGTTCCTCTGCCTTTTCTAAAATCAGCTTGAACATCTGGAAGTTCACGGTTCACGTACTGCTGAAGCCTGGCTTGGAGAATTTTGAACATTACTTTACAAGTGTGTGAGATGAGTGCAATTGTGCAGTAGTTTGAACATTCTTTGGCATTGCCTTTCTTTGGGATTGGAATGAAATTTGACCTTTTCCAGTCCTGTGGCCACTGCTGAGTTTTCCAAATTTGCTGGCATATTGAGAGCAGCACTTTCACAGCATCATCTTTCAGGATTTGAAATAGCTCAACTGGAATTCCATCACCTCCACTAGCTTTGTTTGTAGTGATGCTTTCTAAGGCCCACTTGACTTCACAGTCCAGGATTTCTGGCTTTAGGTGAGTGATCACACCATCGTGATTATCTGGGTTGTGAAGATCTTTTTTGTACAGTTCTTCTGTGTATTCTTGCCACCTCTTCTTAATATCTTCTGCTTCTGTTAGGTCCATACCATTTCTGTCCTTTATTGAGCCCATCTTTGCATGAAATGGTCCCTTGGTATCTCTAATTTTCTTGAAGAGATCTCTAGTCTTTCCCATTCTGTTGTTTTCCTCTATTTCTTTGCATTGATCGCTGAGGAAGGCTTTCTTATCTCTTCTTGCTATTCTTTGGAAATCTGCATTCAGATGCTTATATCTTTCTTTTCTCCTTTGCTTTTCGCTTCTCTTTTCACAGCTATTTGTAAGGCCTCCCCAGACAGCCATTTTGCTTTTTTGCATTTCTTTTCCATGGGGATGGTCTTGATCCCTGTCTCCTGTACAGTGACATGAACCTCTGTCCATAGTTCATCAGGCACTCTATCAGATCTAGTCCCTTAAACCTATTTCTCACTTCCACTGTATAATCATAAGGGATTTGATTTAGGTCATACCTGAATGGTCTAGTGGTTTTCCCTACTTTCTTCAATTTAAGTCTGAATTTGGCAATAAGGAGTTCATGGTCTGAGCCACAGTCAGCTCCTGGTCTTGTTTTTGCTGACTGTATAGAGCTTCTCCATCTTTGGCTGCAAAGAATATAATTAATCTGATTTCGGTGTTGACCATCTGGTGATGTCCATGTGTAGAGTCTTCTCTTGTGTTGTTGGAAGAGGGTGTTTGTTATGACCAGTGCATTTTCTTGGCAAAACTCTATTAGTCTTTGCCCTTCTTCATTCTGTACTCCAAGGCCAAATTTGCCTGTTACTCTAGGTGTTTCTTGACTTCCTACTTTGCATTCCAGTCCCCTATAATGAAAAGGCCATCTTTTTTGGGTGTTATAGATGGGTCTTCATAGAACTGTTCAACTTTAGCTTCTCAGCGTTACTGGTTGGGGCATAGACTTGGATTACTGTGATATTAAATGGTTTGCCTTGGAAATGAACAGAGATCATTCCATCATTTTTGAGACTGCATCCAAGTACTGCATTTTGGACTCTTTGTTGACCATGATGGCTACTCCATTTCTTCTAAGGTATTCCTGCCCACAGTAGTAGGTATAATGGTCATCTGAGTTAAATTCACCCATTCCAGTCCATTTTAGTTTGCTGATTCCTAGAATGTTGATGTTCACTCTTGCCATCTCCTGTTTGACCACTTCCAATTTGCCTTGATTCATGGACCTTACATTCCAGGTTTCTTTTTTTTTTTGCATTTTTTTTAATTTTTATTTTTTAATTTTATTTTATTTTTAAACTTTACATAATTGTATTAGTTTTGCCAAATATCCAAATGAATCCGCCACAGGTATACATGTGTTCCCCATCCTGAACCCTCCTCCCTCCTCCCTCCCCATTCCACATTCCAGGTTTCTATGCAATATTGCTCTTTGCAGCATCAGACCTTGCTTCTATCACTTGCATCTACATCCTCAGATGAGAAATTTTACCATGAAAAACCAGAGATGTACTGTAAAAAGATTTTTCCTGAACTGAGGATCATTTTAACCCAATTATATTTTTATACAAAATTTTTTAAGATTGTATTTAAAATGAATTCATATGAAGAGATAAAGGAAATGAAAATTTATCTTAAAGAACATGCATATATAATATTTATATAGCAAACATGTATATTAAATAATATATACCTATGTATTATATATGCACATATGTGAATATATGTATAGTAAATAGAAACAAAATACTATAGACTTTGGTATTAGGGATATAATTATTTCTGAGCCACTGTGCTTTAAAAATCCCTGATAGAAGCTCCACAGTCACTTCTCTTTGCTTTTGGGCATCTGTGGGCTTAACATTAATCAGATTGAATTTTATAACTGATTGGCTTAAGGAGCCTAAATAAATGAAGCTAAAATAAACCTTGTTTAATCTAACAGGCTCAAATTGATGGTATACTCTTGAATTATGTGTTGCCTTTCAAAATATCATTATATTACTATTTTTGTTAAGATCAGGTTTTCTTCGTTAATGCAAGCTTATGGAGACAAATCTATAGACACAAGAGATCTGGAAGTCTTTTAAAACTATTTGGCTAGTAATGAGATAGATCTAAGTACTGGGAAATGAACTCAATGGTAATTCTTACTCTGATATTAGTGATAAATGTATCATTTATGATTGATATTTCTGTTACTAATTAGAAGTCACAAATAGAGCTAACAGGTTTTTTTTTAGTCAGTTTCACCCATCAGGAGCCCAGTAAAGATTTAGTGAGTAAATAAAAGTGACATTCTAATCAGCTGGTTCTCAGCCTCCTTTTTTCCTTAATGAAAAGTCACTCATAATGGATGACATTTATATGCACGACAGTACTTTGGAAGCATTCATATTTTGATGAAACCAAAATTATCTTTTTAAGGAAGTAAAGCTCCTTCATAATTCATATTCAGCACAACCATTTAAGTCCCCCAAAAAGTTCCTTTGGGGGTGCTGAGGCTGAACAGATGCAGAGTGTGTTCACTTTTAAGGACTCTGTCCATTGTTCCACATCCTTTTACCCACACAAGAATAAAGAAGCAGCAATGCAAATGACAGTCAGTCATTATGGGGATCATATCATCATGGCTCTAGCTCATCAAAAATAAATTAATTATGGTTAAATGTTCTTATTTTGATGTATAGCAAACTAGTTTGAACTAATACTAATAAACATGCAGGTTGCGATGATACTATGGAGAAAACTTCATGGCTTTAATCCTGCCATGGGAGAGAGGTGCACGTGAGCTGTTTAGAAGGTTTTGATAATTTTAAAGGCATCTATCCCTATCTGTCGGAGAAGGCAATGGCATCCCACTCCAATACTCTTGCCTGGAAAATCCCATGGACGGAGGAGCCTGGAAGGCTGCAGTCCATGGGGTCGCTGAGGGTCGGACACGACTGAGCGACTTCAATTTCACTTTCACTTTCATTCCTATCTGTATAGGATAGGCAACTATCCCTATATATTATTAGAAGCATTATCTTTCAGAATAAGCAAAAGTTAAGATAATGAATGAAAATATAAATTATTTGTAAAACCGCATTTACTTAAAAAGTTAATGCATAGTGAACCATTTTCAAAGTGCAGAAAATTCTTTCTACTCTTTCTTATCAGGGACCTCTTTCATTTTTGTTCCTTTGGTTCTTTCTTTTTCAGTTAACAAAAATTAGGGGGATAATTTTTGACATTTTCCTCTAGAAAAGAGATACCATAGTGGTTATTTATAGTTTGCTTAACATAAATGATACAAATTGTTGTCTGACAAGTTTTAGGGTGGCTCAGATGGTAAAACATCTGCCTACAATGCAGGAGACCTGGGTTCAATCCCTGGGTCGGGAAGATCTCCTGGAGAAGGAAATGGCAACCCACTCCATTATTCTTGCCTGGAAAATCCCATGGATTGAGGAACCTTGTAGGCTACAGTCCATGGGGTCGCGAAGAATCGGACACGACTAAGCGACTTCATTTCACTTTTTTTTTTTTCACAAGTTTTAGGTAGGAACCTAGTGGATCAGGGGCTTCCCTAATGACTCAGACATTAAAGAATCTGCTTGTAATGCAGGAGATCTGGGTTTGATTCCTTGGTTGGGAAGATCCTCTGGAGAAGGGAATGGCTATCTATTCCAGTATTCTTGCCTGGAAAATTCCTTGGAAAGAGGAGCCTGGTGGGCTGCAGTCCATGGAGTCACAAAGAGCTGGACACTACTGAGCAACTGACACTTTCACTTTCCCAGGAAGAAATGAAAAACCGGAGATTCTTGTTCTATTTATTAATGACTGAAGACTAACACTGGCTGCTGCTGCTGCTGCTAAGTAGCTTCAGTCGTGTCTGACTCTGTGCGACCCCATAGACGGCAGCCCACCAGGCTTCCCTGTCCCTGGGATTCTCCAGGCAAGAACACTGGAGTGGGTTGCCATTTCCTTCTCCAGTGCGTGAAAGTAAAAATGAAAGTAAAGTTGCTCAGTCGTGTCCGACTCTTCGCAACCCCATGGACTGCAGCCTACCAGGCTCCTCCGTCCATGGGATTTTTCTAGGCAAAAATACTGGAGTGGGGTGCCATTGCCTTCTCCGAACACTGGCACACGTACCCAAAAATTTACCATGCAGGGTTTCTTTTATGAATGTAAGAAAAAATTGTTTTTTTTTTTTAATACACAAAATTCTTACACCTGAATATATCTCTTGCACCTCTCCCTTTTAGTAATAATTTGATAAATGAATTTGTCATTGAAGGAGAAAAATGGATGAGAGGTTCTAAATAATCACTGGAAGGGACCTGATTTAGACTCAGTAGAGATTTTGCAATTGTTATTCTGTCCACTAGGAGAAAGGAGCTAACATGTGGGGTCAGGGAGTTGAGGAGCCATCTTAGGAAGGGGACGGGAGTCATAATAGGAGGCACTAGAGGACTTCATTCTTATATCAATCAGAGAATCTTAACTCCTCTATCCTGGTATAATCAAATGAGATATTTATTGACTGTATTTACAAACCTTGGTCAGGACAGATATATAGCTGATGGTGTTAGGGAAGACTAAGAAATAGAGCAATGAAATGTTATTAGGATTGCCTGTGTTTCTACTTCTCTCTCTGTTGGTTTCATTTTCTACTAATACAAATGGGCAGCATCAATGCCTTCTGCTCAGATACTTCCAACCCATTAATCACAGATCAAAGGGAAGATTATTGGCCTAGTTTGGAACATTTCCCACTTGTGTGAGTAGGAAAGTAGGACTTTTTATCAGAAGGAAGGTTAGCACAGACCTCTGAGCCCTGTTATCCAAGATATTCAGTTCAGTTCAGTTCAGTCACTCAGTCGTGTCTGACTCTTTGTGACCCCATGAATCACGGCACGCCAGGCCTCCCTGTCCATCACCAACTCCCGGAGTTCACTCAGACTCATGTCCATCGAGTCAGTGATGCCATCTAGCCATCTCATCCTCTGTCGTCCCCTTCTCCTCCTGCCCCCAATCCCTCCCAGCATCAGAGTCTTTTCCAGTGAGTCAACTCTTCACATGAAGTGGCCAAAGTACTGGAGTTTCAGCTCTAGCATCATTCCTTCCAAAGAAATCCCAGGACTGATCTCCTTCAGAATGGACTGGTTGGATCTCCTTGCAGTCCAAGGGACTCTCAAGAGTCTTCTCCAACACCACAGTTCAGAGGTTTCCTTTCTAGAGGATACAAGTTAGAGACTACATGATGTTTCCCTGTTGAAAGCACTGAATATACTGTGAATGATGTGGATCATTTGAAGTGCATTATTTGTTTTATCATTACTTTAAAATAATTTGCTTAATCAGTTCAGTTCAGTTCACTTCAGTCCCTCAGTTGTGTCCAACTCTTTGTGACCCCATGGACTGCAGCATGCCAGGCCTCCCTGTCCATCACCAACTCCCAGAGTTTACTCAAACTCTTGTCTATTGAGTCGGTGATGCCATCCAACCATCTTATCCTCTGTTGTCCCCTTCTCCTCCTGCCTTCAATCTTTCCTAGCATCAGGGTCTTTTCCAGTGAGTCAGTTCTTCACATCAGGTGGCCAAAATATTGGAATTTCAGCTTCAACATCATTCCTTCCAATGAATATTCAGGACTGATTTCCTTTAGAATGGACTGGTTGGATCTCCTTACTGTCCAAGGGACTCTCAAGAGTCTTCTCCAACACCACAATTCAAAAGCATCAATTCTTTAGTGCTCAGCTTTCTTTATAGTCCAACTCTCACATCTACACATTACTACTGGAAAAACCATAGCCTTGACTAGACAGACCTTTGTTGGCAAAATAATGTCTCTACTTTTTAATATATTGTCTAGGTTGGTCATAACTTTTCTTCCAAGGAGTAAGAGTCTTTTAATTTCATAGCTGCAGTCACCATCTGCAGTGGTTTTGGAGCCCACCCCCCCCTCAAATTTGCTTAATATATATTTAAAACTTTATGGAAATTAGTTTAATCTTAATGATGGCAAGCATTGAGAAAATATTTCTGAATAATAATAGAACTGACGTTAGAAGGTAGGTGAAATAAGAATTTACCAAATATATGTGCATGCTAAGTTGCTTCAGTTGTGCCTGACTCTTTGCTACCCTATGAATTGTAGCTTACCAGGCTTCTCTGTCCATGGGATTCTCCAGGCAAACATATTGGAGTGGGTTGCCATGACCTCCAGGGGATCTTCTCAACCCAGGGATCAAACCTGTGTCTCTTACATCTCCTATATTGGCAAGTGGGTTCTTTACCACTAGCACCACTCAGGAAACCCTATCAAATGTAGTTGTATGTATAATCATTTAAAAAGTTGATCATGATGTTTTAAAAATATAGTCAGAAAGATTTATATACACTTAGTACTCTTGCCTGGAAAATCCCATGGATGGAGGAGCCTGGTAGGCTGCAGTCCATGAGGTCACACAGAGTCGGACACGACTGAGTGACTTCATTTTCACTTTTCACTTTCATGCATTGGAGAAGGAAATGGCAAACCACTTCAGTATTCTTGCCTGGAGAATTCCAGGAACAGAGGAGCCTAGTGGGCTGCCATCTATGGGGTCGCACAGAGTCAGACACGACTGAAGCAACTTAGCAGTAGCAGTAGCAGTCTAAAATTTAGAAAAAGTACTTCAAAATATAGATTTTGTTCAAGTTCAATTATTTTAATATTTATTGTATCATTCAGGAAATTATTAAGTGTTATTTATTTAGCTAATTTATTTACTTGAGATCCTCTCAAAGCAGTTAGCCTTCAGTATGACTTCTCAGGGATAATTAGTTGTATATCAACCATCTAGCTAAGATACAGAAGTATTTATTGCTGTTTTGTTCCTCAGTCATGTCTGACTCTTTGTGACCCCATGGACTGCAGCATGCCAGGCTTCCCTGTCCTTCACCATCTCCCAGAGCTTGTTCAAACTCATGTCTATTGAGTAAGTGATGCTATCCAACCATCTAATCCTCTGTCATTCCCTTCTTCTCCTGCCTTCCGCCTTTGCCAGCATCAGAGTCTTCCAATGAGTCAGCCCTTCACATCAGGTGGCCAAAGTACTGGAGCTTCAGCTTCAGCATCAGTCCTTCCAATGAATATTCATGGTTGATTTCCTTTAGAATTGCTGGTTTGATCTCTTTGCAGTCCAAAGGACTCTCAAGAGTCTTCTCCAACATCACAGTTTGAAAGCATCAATTCTTTGTTACTCAACCTTCTTTATGGTCCAACTCTCACATCCATACAGGACTATTGGAAAAACCATAGCCTTGACTATATGGACCTTTGTTTGCAAAGTAATGTCTCTGCTTTTTAATATGCTATCTAAGTTTGTCATAGCTTTTCTCCCAAGAGGCAAGTGTCTTTTAATTTCATGACTTTAGTAACTGTCTACAGTGATTTTTGGAGTCCAAGAAAAAATAATCTTTCACTATTTCCTTTGTTTCCCCATTTATTTCCTGTGAAGTGATGAGATCAGATGCCATGATTTTCATTTTTTGAATGTTGAGTTTTAAGCCAGATTTTTCACTCTCCTCTTTCACCTTTATCAAGAGACTCTTTAGTTTGTCTTTGCTTTCTGCCATAAGGGTGGTGTCATCTGCATATCTGAGGTTATTGATATTTCTCCCAACAATTTTGATTCCACTTGTTATTCATCCAGCCCTACATTTCACATGATGTACTCTGAATATATATTAAATAAGTAGGGTGCAATAGACAGCCTTGATGTACTCCTTTCCCAATTTTGAACCAGTTTTTTGTTCCATATCCAGTTCTAACTGTTGCTTCTTGACCTGAATACAGGTTTCTAAGGAGGCAGGTGAGGTGATCTGGTATTCCCACGTCTTTAAAATTTTTCCATGGTTTGTTGTGATCCATACAGTCAAAGGATTTAGCATAGTCAATGAAGCAGATGTTTTTCTGGAATTCTCTTGCTTTTTCTATGATCCAACGGGTGTTGGCAATTTGATCTCTGGTTCCCCTGCCTTTTCTAAATTCAGCTTGTACACCTGGAAGTTCTCGATTCATGTACAGTTAAAGCCTAGCTTGAGGGATTTTGAGTATTATCTTGCTAACATGTGAAATAAGTACAACTGTGCAGTAGTTTGGACATTCTTTGGCATTGTCCTTTTTTGTTATTGGGCTTTCCCACTGGCTCAGCTGTTATAGAATCCGCCTGCATTGCGGGAGACCTGGGTTTGATCCCTGGGTTGGGAAGATTCCCTGGAGAAAGGAACTGCTACCCACTTTAGTATTCTGGCCTGGAGAATTTCATGGACTGTATAGTCCATGGGGTCACAAAGAGTCTGACATGACTGAATGACTTTCACTCACTTTTTTCATTATAGGAATGAAAACTGATCTTTACCAGTCCTGTGGCCACTGTTGAGTTTTCCAAATTTGTTGGCATATTGAGTGCAGCACTTTATTGGCATCTATTTTTTAGGATTTGAAATAGCTCAGCTGGAATTCCATCATCTCCACTAGCTTTGTTCATAGTAATGCCATCTAAGGCCCACTTAACTTCACACTCCATGATGTCTGGCTCTAGGTGAGTAATCACACCACTGTAGTTATCTGGATCATGAAGAGCTTTATTGTATACTTCTTCTGTGTATTCTTGCCACCTCTTCTTAATATCTTCTGCTTCTATTAGGTCCATACTATTTCTGTCCTTTATTGTGCCCATCTTTGCATGAAATATTCCCTTGGTATCTCTAATTTTCTTGAAGAGATCTCTAGTGTTTCTCATTCTATTGTTTTTCTCTATTTCTTTGCATTGTTCACTGAGGAAGGCTTTCTTATCTCTCCTTTCTGTTCTTTGGAACTCTTCATTCAAATGGGCATATGAAAGGCTTTTGCTAGTATATTGTAAAGAAAAACATGAACATGAAAATTCTCCTTTTCTTTGGGGTTAGTGAAGAATAATGGATGCAAATTCAAAATAAATAAATACACAAATAAATTTTAGAAATGAAAATGCAGTATCTTAAATTAAGGAAAATTTATGTAAAGAAAAATTTTTTTAGTTAGAATACATGTGTATAAATTTACTTCAACAAATTAGTCTGAGAAAAATAATGTAGTATTATGTATTTGTTAAACAACTCATTTAAGTGTAACAAAGCAAATGTAATGTTTTTGGAAAACATTTATTTGAAATATATGATGGTACTCTGTATTGATCAAATTTTAAAGGGACTTAGTAGAATATAAATAGGTAGAAAGTCAAAGATTGAAAAAATATTTATGGAGCAGTATGGAAAATCAGATATCAAAATACAATCCCTGGTGCACCTGGATGACTGGCTGCTGGATGGAGGCTGTGAAAATCAAAACAACAATTGGAAGACCAAAAATGGGGAAAGGGCAATAATTCAGGAGAATAAGACTGATTTCTTGCACTAAGAGATTAGTGACAAAAGAGCCATTATCTTGTAAACCTGTACTAATGTACGGCCCACTGAATTACCACCAATGGTTTTAACCTCTGTCTTGTAGCCTGATTAAATGGTGTGTTGTCTTATTAAGAAATTCATGGTTTCCTTCAATTGTTTGTAATCCTAACTGGACTACATTTAGATTGTAGGAGTTCTTGTCTCAAAATAAGTGCTTTCACACCTTGTGATGATAATAACATCATAGCCTAGATTTAGCTTTTAATCTTGCTTGTAAAGTTTTTGTATAATTTGAGCTTTTTCTATGCCAGGATGTATAGAAAGGCGTGTCTGATTCTTGTGACCCCATGAACTGTAGCCCTCCAGTCTCCTCTGTCCATGGGATTCTCCAGGCAAGAATACTGGAGTGGGTAGCCATTTCCTTCTCCAGGGGATCTTTTCCACCCGGGAATAGAACTTGGGTATCTTGCATTGCAGGCAGATTCTTTACTCACTGAGCAATGTCTATTCAGAGGGAAGTGGGAATTCATAATATTTACAGGTAATACATTCTGTTGCTTTCTGAATAGGGAGGAAGTTAAGGTTAAATGAGATAATGCACTAGAGAGCAGTTTGATCTCTTTAGAGGAAGGTTATGCAAATGATTACATTTTATTATTCTACATTTTGTGTTGTTTATGTATATAAAAACATTTATAAGTTGTTTTTTTTTTTTGTATTTTTTCTTTTACTACAAGCAGAGTTATTTCCTTTTGTTCAAGCAATCTGAGGCTGACTTTCACCTCCGTGTTTTTATTTTGGTGCATATTGTCTCTTTGTAAAATAGGCATAATATGTGATGCAGAAGACATTTGAATGTACATGATTTTCTTCTGTTTAGAAAAGTCAATACATAGGTAGTAAATTGAGTTGATTATTCACTTTCCAAGGAATTCACAAAGTTAATCATCTTGTCAACTCTTTAATAGCTTCATAAAATTATCCAATTATGAAAATATTCCATTGAAAAACACACTTATAGATATCTCAGAGATTTATTTATTAGATAAATAATGTGTTAATATTTTTTAATTACTCTGGGATCTTTACTAAAGTCTTTTTTATAGGATTGCTTTAGTCTCTGCTTTCTATTTTACTGCTAAAAAGTCATGTAATACACCTCAGGGATAGAAATATGGCAAGATAAAGCAGTCTTTTATACTCTATCATGTGAGAGGGTTACTAACATGATAGGCTGTGTCAGCTGTCATTCTGCATAACCATCAGAGATTCCCCTGGGTTCATCTGCAAAGCTTGATTTCTTACTTATTACCTATGAACATATAGCTTTGGCCTCACATGCTGCAGTTCATGGGGTCGCAAAGAGTCAGGCATGACTGAACTGAACTGATATAGCTTCCTTTAATTTAAGTTAAATATCTCCAAATACAGTTTCATGGTACTATTTTAAGATTACACATTAAAACCAAACTGCATTACCATGCTATATAATTTTTGGTCACAAATCCACCCACTCAATTGTTCATTCATCTAGTATAGTATGAGAGAAATGTACTAGATCTATGTAATCATACAAAATGAACTGGCGTCCCCTTCTCCTCCTGCTCCCAATCCCTCCCAGCATCAGAGTCTTTTCCAATGAGTCAACTCTTAGCATGAGGTGGCCAAGTACTGGAGTTTCAGCTTCAGCATCATTCCCTCCAAAGAAATCCCAGGGCTGATCTCCTTCAGAATGGACTGGTTGGATCTCCTTGCAGTCCAAGGGACTCTCAAGAGTCTTCTCCAACACCACAGTTCAAAACCATCAATTCTTCGGCACTCAGCCTTCTTCACAGTCCAACTCTCACATCCATACATGACCACAGGAAAAACCATAGCCTTGACTAGATGAACCTTTGTTGGCAAAGTAATGTCTCTGCTTTTGAATATGCTATCTAGGTTGGTCATAACTTTCCTTCCAAGGAGTAAGCGTCTTTTAATTTCATGGCTGCAATCACCATCTGCAGTGATTTTGGAGCCCCCCAAAATAAGTCTGACACTGTTTCCACTGTTTCCCCATCTATTTCCCATGAAGTGATGGGGCTGGATGCCATGATCTTCGTTTTCTGAATGTTGAGCTTTAAGCCCACTTTTTCACTCTCCACTTTAACTTTCATCAAGAGGCTTTTTAGTTCCTCTTCACTTTCTGCCATAAGCGTGGTGTCATCTGCATATCTGAGGTTATTGATATTTCTCCCAGCAATCTTGATTCCAGCTTGTGTTTCTTCCAGTCCAGCGTTTATGTGTATATAAATGTATGTATATGGAGACAGACATAGGAGAATATGCTGAGTTAAAGATAGGGACAAAAAAATTATGTATATATACTGAAGAAAGAAGTAGGCCTACCTAACTTAGAATTTTATATACTGGCAATTTATAAGATTTTACCCAATATAAGGAACAGAATTTTGGATCTGAAAGGATACTATGGAATGACATGAACAATGCTGTTCTCTGGATAGGAACTTTTGAGGAAAGAAAAAAAGAAGGACATCTGCTCTGAATACACTTGTGCTAGAATGGCACCCCACTCCAGTACACTTGCCTGGAAAATCCCACGGACAGAGGAGCCTGGTAGGCTGCAGTCCATGGGGTCGCTAAGAGTTGGACACGACTGAACTACTTAACTTTCACTTTTCTCTTTCATACTTTAGAAGAAGGAAATGGCAACCCACTCCAGTATTCTTGCCTGGAGAATCCCAGGGACGGGGGAGCCTGGTAGGCTGCCTTCTATGGGGTTGCATAGAGTCAGACGCAACTGAAGCTACTTTGCAGCAGTAGCAGATACAAACTAATTAGAAAAAAAAATATATATATATATATAAATTATTTTACAATTTTACATAGAACAAATAGTAAATTACATACCATGAAATCACCAGTTCCCCACTTATTGAAGCAGTTGTGAATCCTTAACAAATTGATAAAAAAAAATGCCTTCACCCAAAATATATTTTCATCTGTAGTACCCACATGCTTTTGCATTGATACTACTGTTTTTGGAACCCATTTAACAGATCACAGAATAACCTGTCCTTGTTTATGCAAATAATAATCTTCATATAATAACATTTAAGAATGGATATATTTCTCTCCAGTAAGTGCTGCTTGATGTTGGCTAGCTGCTTTATTTGGCTCATATAAATGATGTTTAGATGCTGCTATTGCTTTTTCCTCTCTCAGGTGAGCATTCTATGTCTGGTTCTGAGGGACCAGTGGCCTTTCACTTGCTTTAAAATGATGAAAGAATCACTTTCTTTGATGAAAGAATCATGTTTTGCTGAGAACCTCAGATGACACTGATTCCATCCTTTGTATAACCGATGCTTCTTCCTTTATATCAGCATTAAAAACTCCACTCTAGCAAGAGTTCATGGATACAACTATTCAGTCTTTTCATGCTACAGTATCATCTTTCCAAATACAGTGGATGAAATGATTAAATTTGAATGGGGACTTCAGAAAAATCATCATAGAGGAAGTTAAAGGAGTTAGAGCTTCAAAGCTGGGGAGGCATCTTCCAGCAAAGGAGATACAGAAGACTATATGATAATTCTACAGAGCAATGAAGAATAAGGGCCAGTTCAACAAAGAAATTTACTGTTTTTGATCCAAATGTGAATAATGTTTCATCCCTTTTATCCCATAAGACTTTTAGGGAAATCTCCAATACAGGAAAAGAGAGGAGACAAACGGATTCTTTCTGACCTGTGGGCCTTAATATACAGTTTTTCTGTTTGAAATGGTTTATTCCTTTTCCCGCACAATACACTTGCCCTGCTCCTGCATTCACATCTTTCAGTTCTTAGTTTGGTTTTTATTTCCTATAACCAACCATCCTTGGCTGAGATTCCCCTAACCTGCATTAGGGAATGGTATATGTGTTCCCCCAGTGTTCCGTACCTCCTGTTCATTAGCACTGACTTCACTACATGCACTTACCCTTTTTTTTTGCTTAAAATCTCCACCATATCATGAGGGAAGAAACTGTGTTTATTTTATTATTGAACAACCATATGCTTAACTCCAACTTGAACTACAATTAGTAGCATTTTTAAAAACTTTTAGAGGGGTTTGGGGTCAACATTAACTACTTCATATAATAAGCATCCAGAAATACTTTGTAAAAAGATAAGTGCATGCCTGTATGTTGGAATATTAAAAGAAGACATGTTTCCAGGTTATTTATATCAATTTCATTTTTAGGGCAACCTAGTTCTTAGTCAGGACCATCTCACCATTATGGAACTGTTATTGAACCAGACCTAGTCTGGAGTATTTAGTTTTATTGTAACTCAAATGGTAACCATAGGTTCCCTCCAACTCAAGGTATATGCAATGAAATGCATGTCCTTGTGACCAACACATTCTGTTCCTGAAACCTTTCTGGCTTTGTGGCTATCACTAGGACTTGTATTCCAACTATTCTGAATGTAAATATCAAACTTTTCCTATGCAAATACCAAGCTTCTCTTACAAAGAAGGGAAGGAGGTGGCTACCTTAGAATGAGGATGAACTTCAAACTGGGAGTACCAAACCTATCAGATAAAAATAATTGGCTTTCTTTCCCCTAATATACACTCTACTGAGGGAACTGGAGAAACAAAAAACACAAAGAATGATGAGAAGAGAGATGAACAACTGAGGAGCGAGCTGTGACTTTCACTGTGTTCATTTGTATGCTCGGTTGCTCAGTCACGTTGCACTCTTTGCAACACCACGGTCTATGGCCCACCAGGCTTTTCTATCCATGGGATTTTTCAGATAAGAATACTGGAGTGGATTACCATTTCCTTCTCCAGGGGATCTTCCTGACATGGGATCGAACCTATATCTCCTGCATTGCAGGCAGATTCTTTACCACTGAACCACCAGGAAAGCCCTGACTTTCACTGCAGGAGAATATTAATGGGAACATTTGGCAGGTCACTCTGATTGTTTGAGTTGGACTAGATATGTGTTCTGGAGGCACATGTTTTACCATGTTAAGTTTGTAACTAATACAAGCTCAGTAGTGGGAAATGATTGGTGATCATTAATAAGCATGCAAATGACCAAAGCTGGTGTTCTACTGGTGTTGGGGGGACAAAATCAAAAGTTGTACTCAAGTAGTACAACTAGAATACTAGGGCATATATTTCAGATGGTAATTACTAGGTTCAGATAGTAAGAACTAGGACTTACATTTCAGATGGTATTTTTTAGAATCAAATATATTTAAGTTTCTGGGTTAGATGGTAAGCGCATTGTTTTAGGGAACTATTATTTCACTTATCAGGTATGATAGTGTGGTTGGCAAATCACTGTGGTTCAGTTCTTGAGCTGATTGAATTCTCTGGGATACAGAAGTAAGAAATACTAATAGCAATACAGAAGATGTACAGAGGAGTGCTGTCTGTGATGGAAAAGGAGAAAAAATATTGTTGGGCAGAGGGAGCCAATGGACAGAGATGCAACCTAACAAATGTATTTCAGCACAAAAAAATTCTACAGCAAAGACTGCTCAGAGAAGAGCCCCACCTTCTGTGGACGCTATGAAGCTCTTAAACCACTGCCATGTACATGCTTTGTCTGGGATTGACCCAAGAACAGCGTGACCTTGAAAGCTGAGATGGACTTGGTAGAACTGGCAGCAGCAAGTTTCTATCTGACTCACATTCTTTGCAACTGGACAGCATGTCTTTGCTTTTGAAAGGAATCAAGTGACTTATATCTGTGTCTTTCACATTTCTACTTATTTTTTCTGATTTGTGTTCCCATGAATACTTTATTCCAATACAAATGTCAGAACATAGTACCCATAAGAGAAAGTTTGATAAACATGAATCTTGAAGCTTAAAAATAAAACATCAAGGAATTTTTAAAAACCATTCACTTATAAAATATTGACTAGAAAACTTTGTGAGTCTGACAAACATAAGACAATAATTTATTTAATGACTGATTTCAGATGGTAATTTTTAGAATTAAATATATTTAATTTACCTAGATAATTATTTTTTATGAGATTCACCAACTATAAATTCTATTTATTTAATTTTTATACCCTATGTAACATTCTGTCAGTATCTGATCAATCATATTTTTATGCTTCAATGTAACAGCAATTTATATCTGAATAATTTATTAAAATGTATCTCTTAATTTTCTAGTTAAATGACATGAAATATGTGTAGAGAGAATGAATAAGGGAATAGCTGTGTTACAAAGGTTTTTTTGAGAAAGATACTTAAAACTAAATGAAATTTGGACTATATATATATTAAAAAACTGAGCCATTAAGCACTGAAGGAGAAAAAATGGCTTGTTTATTCCATTTGCTAGAGTTTTGTGGTTTGGGATATTTCTAAGCAATACTAAATGTATTAGAAGTCTAGGCAGTATAAAATAAAACTTCAATATGTTGTTAATGAGAAATCCCCATAAATTCCAGAATTTGCCATTGTTTTATTCCCACAACTCTAATTTTGAAATACTCTTGATTTTTAATTCTCTTCTCCTTTTATAATTTTGGCTATTGTGTTAAGTAAAATAAGTCACAGCAAAATATTGTTAAATAGAGACATATCTCAAAAAATATCTAAAACATCAGTAAATATTTCTATTTATTTTTTGAGTGGATATGTTAAAAACACATTATCTTATTGATAAATATACTGTTCCAGATATTGTAACCTGGCCCTGATCACAGCTTCTTTTATGTTTTCATTCCAAAACCACTCTGATATAAATATTATTTCCATTTAACCATTGAAGAGACTCTGGCACAGAGAAGTTAGGCATTTACCTTAACTTACTGGGTAAGCATCAGCATCAATATGTGAAACTAGATTTGTCCAACCTGCCACCTAAATCACTCAGCAATGTTATCTAAGTATACTTGCAAACAAATAAATCTGTGTTTCTATACATGAAATCACATTTGCTACTTGAAAACAAAGAGGGAAATTAACAGGTAGCATCCCTGATATTTTAAGGGGACTATTTAAATCACCAAGGAATGTAAGATATTAATAATTGACTAACACTTCATGCCAACCCATAAAGTTTTTGTGAGGATTAAATGACAATAACAGATGAAACCAAATGCATACCAATATTCCTGATGCAGAATACCCACCCAAAATATCAGTTTCTTCCTAGCAAAGCCTTCTCAGTGTAAGCAAAGCTGAAAAGGACAGACCTTTAAGAGTAGCCTGCTGCTGCTGCTAAGTCGCTTCAGTCGTGTCTGACTCTGTGCGATCACGTAGACAGCAGCCCACCAGGCTCCCCCGTCCCTGGGATTCTCCAGGCAAGAACACTGGAGTGGGTTGCCATTTTCTTCTCCAATGCAGGAAAGTGAAAAGTGAAAGTGAAGTCGCTCAGTCGTGTCCGACTCCTAGGGACCCCATGGACTGCAGCACACCAGGCTCCTCTGTCCATGGGATTTTCCAGGCAAGAGTACTGGAGTGGGGTGCCATTGCCTTCTCCCAAGAGTAGCCTAAAACATACCAAATTAGATTTAAGCAAAACAAAACAAAAAAATGAAGAGTTTAAAGGATAGGTAAATCTTTTTCTATTACCATAATTATTCCTAAGGGGACAATTTTTCTTTGTGGATTATCTCAAAGTTTGTGAAGTCAATCAAAAAATATATGATTCTAATGGGGGTGGTGGATTTGTTCTTTGAGATAAATCTTCACAATCAAATTGCAAACTTTGAAAGATGATGCTGTTAATAAATTTTATTTTTTTCTCATAACAATTGCAATTTTGAGATCATTTCTAAGTAATTCTCTATTTATAAATAATTCTGAGCATGTTCACACATAAATACACCCTTTATGAATTATTGGAATATTGGGAAAAGTTGATTGAAACTTCCAGTTGAAAATAAACCCATAAATGTCAACATATGTAGAAAGAAAAGAAAAAAAAATGGAAGAGTTAGAAAGGTAAATAAATATCACAAATGTTTTTAAAATAAATGTTTACTTACAAATTACAAGCCCCAAATGGAAAAATACTAGAACTTAGACAACAGTCTGATGTTAAGAGTTAAGATTATGGAAACTTGGATCTGATTTGTGTTTTCCTCCACTATTTGTTGTCAGAGGATAATCACTTCAGCTTCAATTTGCCATTCTCTAAAATAGGAATGATAATATTGCAGGTTTCTTTTTAAAGATTAAGTAAGAGAATGCAAGCAAAGTGCATGACATGGTTAGGGCAGATAATAGGAGGTCAGTAAATACAAATTCATATATTCACAAGTAGATATCAATGGTCCAAATGTTATTATTTTCTTATATACCATAATTATTTTATGAAAAAGTGTAGCAGAAAATTTTAACATGTTTACTAAACAAGAGTTTGAAACATATATGAATAAAACTATGTAACTTTTACATAGACTACAAAAGAAAACTTGAATAAAAGATGTATATTATACTAGTCATACGATACTTCTCATCAAGATAGTCTAAAAATTCCTTTCAATAACAAGCACAACACCATTTTACAATTTCGGAAATTATTATAAAATATGTATGAGGAATGTATGCATGAATATGTCTAAGTCATTTGTTAAAAAGAATGCCAATAATGCTGTGTTTTGGATACATCTTGTCTAATGACAACATAATTTAAGACCTTTTAGATCAGTGTGGTTCTGAGAGATATAGACAAGTAGATACATGAACAAAATACAGTTAAGAATATACTTTTCAAATGAGGAAGGAAAGGAGAGTCTTATAATAATCAAAGCCCATTTGAATAAAAATAAAGATATCTTTTATATATCTATGAAGAAGTTATATCTTATATAGAAATTAATGTTTAGATCAATCAAAAGGACCACCTACAACAATTTAAGCAAGAAAAAATGTATTAGAAGACATTGGAACACCACCTTTTACAATCTTGAAGTGTGGAAAGTTTTCTTAAGCTTAACAGAATCCAGAAACATGAGAAGAGAATACTGACAGATATACATCCAGAAAAATTAAATTTTTACAAAATAAACTACACAAGTGAAAGTGTGGATAACAGAAAAATATCAACAACATATTCAAAATGGCAGCTATTTATTTATTCATTTAAACAAAATTGAAAACAAGTACACTGCAATCCAATGGAAAAATGTCAAAATGTATGGTCAATTTTCAAAATAGATTTTAAATAACAAATGCATATATATTCAGCCTCATAAGTAATGAAGTGGAAGTGTTAGTTGCTTAGTCATGTCTGACTCTTTGCGACCCCATGGACTGCCTGCCAGACTCCTCTGTCTATGGAATGCTCCAGGCAAGAATGCTAGAATGGATTGCCATTCCCTTCTCCAGGGGATCTTCCAGACCCAGGAATTGAACCAAGGCCTCCAGCATTACAGGCAAATTCTTTACCATCTGAGCCACCAAGAAAGCCCACAAGTAATGAAATGAATGCAAATTAAAACAAAAAAATATCATTTTTCCCAACTAGATCAAGAAGATTTTGATTAAGAAGATCAAAAATATCGAGTAGAGGCAACATGGAGATGGAATAAATGATGTTGCAAAGAATGGATATAGTACTTTTTGGAGGGAAATGTAATCAAATTTGTAGGTTCAAATTGTGCATATACCTTGACTCAGAAAATCCACTTGTAAAATCCAAACACAAATGTGTGTGCATTTAATAAATATATTTACAAGTATACTCATTATAGCATTGTCTTTATAGAAAAATAGAAACAACCTAACTATCGATCACTAGGGGAATTATTTCTTAAACTTTCATATATACATAATAAAGAATTATATGCAGAGCAGAGTATGGAAACACTTAACAATATATTATTGTATACAAATTCATACATTGCCATAACAGAAAAATAGAAACTACTTGCTGCTGCTGCTGCTGCTAAGTCCCTTCAGTCATGTCCGACTCTGTGTGACCCCAGAGACGGCAGACCACCAGGCTCCCCCGTCCCTGGGATTCTCCAGGCAAGAACACTGGAGAAACTACTTAAATGTCCATTAATAATAAAATTATTGCACTTATTTTTATGTACATATAGAATTATATGTGTCATAACATGGTAAAGCTTAAGATACTCTGTTTTGTGAATAGAAAATTCCACAATAATATAAATGGGTGCATTCCATTTTTTGTAATTGCATACTCAGACACACAAAGCACACACATACATGCAAGCACATGTTTCCTCACTTGATTGACTGATCAAAGATCTCCCAAGGATTCGCATAACTATTTCCATGTTAGATGAGTAGCCAAGAAGTCAATTTATTATATCAAATGGATGCTTTAGGACATTAGGGCTTAATTGTCCAAGAATCCTCTCTCCCATTGTGAAAGCCTGAAGAGGGTGAATACTGCTGGAAATGATGTGGGCCCTTGAATCACCACATAGACGAAAGACACTCACAGCCAATCCAGGACATCTTTGTTGGATGCTTACATAAAAAAATAATTTTCCAGTTTGGTAAGCAATTGGAAAGTTGGTGTGTATTTTTTATATCAACTAGCATTATATAATTAACACCGATAACTTAAATTTTTACCACAGTGCTGTATAATTGCTTGCAAAATTAACAAACAACAATTAAACACAGGTAATATGTTAGTTATTGAAATATAAGTAAGAAAATGTATATCCTAAATTAAACTTGAGAGGGTTTATCAAAGGATGAGCAGAAGCACATGCATTAAAATGATTGTCAAGGTGGATTCATGTTGATGCATGGCAAAGCCAGTACAATACTGTAAAGTAAAAAAAAAATAAAAATAATTAATTTAAAAAATAAATAATAAATTAATAAAAAATGATTGTCAAATAGACTGCCATTTATATTACATATTTATTTAATAATTCTTAACTGAAAATATGCTAAAATCATATGTATTAATTATATAGCATAATAAAACTATAATAAAAATACATGTGTACATGTCTTACAAACTTAAGGTGATCAAATAAATTTTCAGTAAGGGGAAGCTACATATGTCCCATTAAACTTCAAGGTGGTTTAATAGAATGTAGATTATTGTTTACAAGCTTTCACAGCCATTACTGAAGAACAGAACCACTGTGTGTGCTCAGGAAGAATTCTACCTTTCTATTAGGGCAGCTACTATATTTACTCATCCATTCAAAGCACTTAAAAACCAGGCTTATCTGTTATCTGCTTTATTCTTTCCAGTTCAGTTCAGTTCATTGGCTAAGTTGTATCCAACTCTTTGCAACCCCATGGACTGCAACATGCGAGGCCTTCCTGTCCATCACCAACTCCCAGAGTTTACTCAAGTTCATGTCCACTGAGTCGATGATGCCATCCAACCATCTCATCCTCTGTCGTCCCCTTCTCCTCCTGCCTTCAATCTTTCCACAGAGTAATTTTTATTGAATTATTCAATCCAATCAATAGTTTTTATTGAAGGACAAAAAGATTGTGGTGTAAAATCAATGCAGTAATGGTTAAGAACAATTTTATAACCCGTCATAGGCATGTCTTACATGAGAATGTATGGAGAATATTATTTCTTGTCCCTATGATAGAATGGTCATGCACTTTCATTGAATGGTCATAGCCAAAAACAAAAAAAAACTCTTTTAAACTGAACATGCTGAATTTATTTTGATTTCCTAGATTTTGAAGGTAAATATTCTTTAAGGCAAGGATTACCAAACACTACCACTACTCCCACCCACCCCCAAAAAATTCATTATTCCTGTCTCCTTATGTAAGAACCTCATATTTCAGATTGTATATTTTAACTAGTATATTGATTATAACATAAAAATTTTCTAAACTTATCATCAGTTCAGTGAAGTTGTTCCATTGGGTCTAACTCTTTGCCAGCCTGTGGTGTGCAACAATGCCAGGCTTCCCTGTCTATCACAAACTCCCAGAGCTTGACCAAACTCATGTTCATAGAGTTGGGCATCCATCTCATGAAACAATCCAAACATCTCATCCTCTGTCGTCCCCTTCTCCTGTCTTCAATCTTTCCAAGCATCAGGGTATTTTCCAATGAGTCAGTTCTCTGCATCAGGTAGCCAAAGTATTGGAGCTTCAGCATAAGTCCTCCCAATGAATATTCAGGACTGATTTCCCTTAGGACTGACTGTTTGGATCTCCTTGCAGTTCAAGGGACTCTCAAGAGTTCTACAACATCTCAGTTCAAAAGCATCAATTCTTCAGCACTCAGCTTTCTTTATGGTCCAACTCTCACATCCATACAGGACTACTGGAAAAACCATAGCTTTGACTATATGGATCTTTGTTTGTAAAGTAATGTCTCTGTTTTTAATATGCTGTCTAGGTTGGTCATAACTTTTCTTCCAAGGAGCAAGCGTCTTTTAATTTCATGGCTGCTGTCCATCTGCATTGATTTTGGAGCCCCCCAATAAAGTCTGTCACTGTTTCCATTGTTTCCCCATTTATTTTCCATGAAGTTATAGACCAGACACTATGATCTTCATTTTATGAATGTTGAGTGTTAAGCTAGCTTTTTCACTCTTCTTTCACTTTCATCAAGAGGCTTTTTAGTTCTTCCTCAATTTCTGTCATAAGGGTGATATCATCTGCATATCTGAGGTTATTGATATTTCTCCTGGTAATCTCGATTCCAACTTGTGCTTCTTCCAGCCCAGCATTTCTCATGATGTACTCTGCACATAAGTTAAATAAGCAGGGTGACAATATACAGCCTTGATGTACTCCTTTCCCAATTTAGAACCAATTTGTTTTCTATATCTGGTTCTAACTGTTGCTTCTTGATCTGCATACAGATTTCTCAGGAGGCAGGTCAGGTGGTCTGGTGTTCCCATCTCTTTAAGAACGTTCCACCATTTGTTGTGATCCACATAGTCAAAGGCTTTGGTGTAGTCAATAAAGGAGAAGTAGATGTTTTCCTGGAACTCTCTTGCTTTTTCTGTGATTCAATGAATGTTGGCAATTTGATTTCTGGTTCCTTTGCCTTTTCTAAATCCAGCTTGAACATTTGGAATTTCTCAGTTCACATACTGTTGAAGCCTTGCTTGGAGAATTTTGAGCATTACTTTGCTATCATGTGAGATGAGTGCAATTGTGTGGTAGTTTGAACATTGTTTGGCATTGCGTTTCTTTACGATTGGAATGAAAACTGACCTTTTCCAGTCCTGTGGCCACTGCTGAGTTTTCCAAATTTGCTGGCATATTGAGTGCCACACTTAACAGCATCATTTTTTTTAGGATTTGAAATAGCTCAACTGGAATTCCATCACCTCCATTAGCTTTGTTCATAGTGATGCTTCCTAAGGCCCATTTGGCTTCGGACTCCAAGATGTCTATCTCTAGGTGAGTGATCACACCATCATGGTTATCTGGGCCATGAAGATCTTTTTTGTATAGTTCACCTGTGTATTCTTGCCACCTCTTCTTAATATCAGGTCCTGGTGGCTCAGACAGTAAAGAGTCTGCCTGCAATGCAGGAGACCTGGGTTTGACCCCTGGGTCAGGAAGAACCCCTGGAGAAGGAAATGGCAATCCACTAAAGTATTCTTGCCTGGAAAATCCCTTGGACAGAGGAGCCTGGCAGGCTAGAGTCCATGGGGTAGCAAAGAGTCAGCCACGATGAGCGACTAAGATGATTTCTTAATAGCTTCTGCTTCTGTTATATCCATACCATTTCTGTCCTTTATTGTGCATAGCTTTGCATGAAATATTCCCTTAGTATCTAGAACTTTCTTTAAGAGATCTGTAGTCTTTCCCATTCTATTGTTTTCCTCTGTTTCTTTGCACTTATCACTGAGGAAGGCTTTCTTATCTCTCCTTGCTATTCTTTGGAACTCTGTATTCAGATGGTATATCTTTCCTTTTCTCCTTTGTCTTTCACTTCTCTTCTTTTCACAGCTATTTGTAAGGCTTCCTCAGACAGCCATTTTGCTTTTTTGTGTTTCTTTTTCTTGGGGATGGTCTTGATCCTTATCTCCTGTACAATGTCACAAACCTCCGTCCATAGTTCATCAGGCATTCTGCCTATCAGATCTAATCTCTTGAATCTATTTCTCACTTCCACTGTATAGTCATAAGGAATTTGATTTAGGTTATATGTGAATGATCTAGTGGATTATCCAACTTTCTTCAATTTAAGTCTGAATTTGGCAATAAGGAGTTCATGATCTGAGCCAAAGTCAGCTCCTGGTCTTGTTTTTGCTGACTATAGAGCTTCTCCATCTTTGGCTGCAAAGAATATAGTTAATCTGATTTAAATATTGACCGTCTCCTGATGTCCATGTGTAGAGTATTCTCTTGTGTTGTTGGAAGAGGGTATTTGCTATGACCAGTGCATTGTCTTGGCAAAAGTCTGTTAGCCTTTGCCCTGCTTTATTTTGAACTTCAAGGCCAAATTTGCCTGTTACTCCAGATATCTCTTGAGTTCCTACTTTTGCATTCCAGTCCCCTATGATGAAAGGGACATCTTTTTTTGGTGTTAGTTCTAGAAGGTCTTATAGATCTTCATAGAACTGTTCAACTTCATTTCTTCAGCACTAGTGATTGAAGTATAGTCCTGGGTTACTGTGATATTGCATAGTTTACATTGGAAACGAACACAGATCATTCTGTCACTTTTTAGATTGCACCCAAGTACTGCATTTGGATTCTATGTTGACCATGAGGGCTACTACATTTCTTCTAAGGGATTCTGACCCACAGTTCAGTTCAGTGCAGTTCAGTCGCTCAGTTGTGTCCGACTCTTTGAGGCCCCATGAATTGCAGCACGCCAGGCCTCCCTGTCCATCACCAACTCCCGGAGTTCACTCAGACTCACATCCATCGAGTCAGTGATGCCATCCAGCCATCTCATCCTCTGTCGTCCCCTTCTCCTCTTGCCCCCAATCCCTCCCAGCATCAGAATCTTTTCCAATGAGTCAACTCTTCTCATGAGGTGGCCAAAGTACTGGAGTTTCAGCTTTAGCATCATTCCTTCCAAAGAATACCCAGGACTGATCTCCTTCAGAATGGACTGGTTGGATCTCCTTGCAGTCCAAGGGACTCTCAAGAGTCTTCTTCAACACCACAGTTCAAAAGCATCAATTCTTCAGCGCTCAGCTTTCTTCTTAGTCCAACTCTCAAATTCATACATGACCACTGGAAAAACCATAGCCTTGACTAGACGGACCTTTGTTGGCAAAGTAATGTCTCTGCTTTTCAATATGCTATCTAGGTTGGTCATAACTTTCCTTCCAAGGAGTAAGTGTCTTTTAATTTCATGGCTGCAGTCACCATCTGCAGTGATCTTGGAGCCCAAAAACATAAAGTATGACACTGTTTCCCCATCTTTTTCCCATGAAGTGATGGGACCGGATGCCATGATCTTCATTTTCTGAATGTTGAGCTTTAAGCCAACTTTTTCACTCTCCTCTTTCACTTTCATCAAGAGACTCTTTAGTTCCTCTTCACTTTCTGCCATTAGGGTGGTGTTATCTGCATATCTGAGGTTATTGATATTTCTCCTGGCCATCTTGATTCCAGCTTGTACTTCTTCCAGCCCAGCATTTCTCATGATGTACTCTGCATAGAAGTTAAATAAGCAGGGTGACAATATACAGTCTTGATGCACTCCTTTTCCTATTTGGAACCAGTCTGTTGTTCCATGTCCAGTTCTAATTTTGCTTCCTGGCCTGCATATAGGTTTTTCAAGAGGCAGGTCAGGTGGTCTGGTATTCCCATCTTTTTCAGAATTTTCCACAGTTTATTGTGATCCACACAGTCAAAAGCTTTGGCACAGTCAATAAAGCAGAAATAGATGTTTTTCTGGAACTCTCTTGTTTTTTTGATGATCCAGCGGATGTTGGCAATTTGATCTCTGACCCACAGTAATAGAAATAATGATCATCTGAATTAAATTCTCCCATTCCAGTCCATTTTAGTTCACTGATTCTTAAAATGTCAATGTTCACTCTTGCCATCTCCTGTTTGACCACTTCCAATTTACCTTGATTCATCTACTCAAGGTAACTTATCAGCAAATAGGTTCTGTTTATGGATAAAAGTGAGCCATGAGATAT
This sequence comes from Bubalus kerabau, assembly GCF_029407905.1. Taxonomy (NCBI): domain Eukaryota; kingdom Metazoa; phylum Chordata; class Mammalia; order Artiodactyla; family Bovidae; genus Bubalus; species Bubalus kerabau. The sequence continues at coordinate 66,441,235 of NC_073630.1, forward strand.
GGTAGAAAAGTGTGTACACTTACTGTGTAGGATAGGTGGACATCCCCTAATTTCTCTTTAAATTTTGCTTTTCTCCTTCCCACAAACCTTCTAATGTGTCTTCTCACACTTTTAGAAAGAAAGTGAAAGTGATAGTTATTTAGTCATGTCTGACTCTTTGTGACACCATGGATTGTAGCCTGCCAGACTCCTCTGTTCATGGAATTCTCCAGGTGAGAATACTGGAGTCCGTTGCCATTTCTTTCTTCAGGGTATCTTTCTGACCCAGGGATCAAACCCAGATATCCTTCATTGCAGGCATGTTCTTTACCATCTGAAAGCTGGAATCAAAAATTGAACCACTAAATATCAATTAGATTAGCTAAAATTTGAAACACTGCTAATAACAAACATTGCTAAGATGTTGAGCAACAGAAACTCTCATTCATCACTGGTTTAAAATGTAAATCAGCCACTTTAGAAGACAGTTTATCACATATCTAAATAGACTCATCATTTGATCTAGATTTTTTTGGTATTTAACCAAAGGATTTGAAAACATATGCACACAAAAACCTGCATATAGATAGATGTAGAGCAGCCTTATTCATAGTTACCAAAATGTAGAGGCAACCAAGATATCCTTTAGTCCATGAATGGATAAGTTGTGGTATTTCTAGATGATGGAATTGTTGTTGTTCAATTGCTAAGTCATGTCTAACACTTTGGGACCCCATGGACTATGGCACACCACGCTTCCCTGTCCTTCATTAACACCCAGAGTTTGCTCAAATTTATGTCCATTGAGTCGGTGATGCTGTCCAATCATCTCATCCTCTATCACCCCCTTCTCCTCCTGCCTTTGATTTCCCCAGCATCAATGACTTTTCCAATGGTTCATTCAAAGTATTGGAGCTTCAGCTTCAGGCTCAGTCCTTCTAAAGACTATACAGGATTGAGTTCCTTTAGAATTGACTGGTTTGATCTTTTTGCAGCCCAAGGGACTCTCAAGATTCATCTCCAGCACCACAATTAGAAAGGAAATTGTTCAGTGCTAAAAAGAAGTGAACTATCAAGCAGTGAAAAGCCACAAAAGAACCTTAAGTGCATATTACTGAATGAAAGATGCCAACCTGAAAAGCCCACATACTGTGTGATTCCACCTACATGACATTCTGGGAAAGACAAAACTATAGAGACAGTGAAAAGATCAATGATTGCCAGAGGTTGACCTAGGAAGAAAGATGAATAGGCAGAATGCAGAGTTTCAGGACAGTGAAAATACTCTGTATGATACCATAATGATGGATATATGTCATTATATTGTTGTCCAGGCCCACAGAATTCACAACATCATGAGAGAACCCTATTTTATACTATGGATTTGGGGTGATTGTGAAGAGATAATGAAGGTTCGTCAATTGTAGCAAATGTATAACTCAGGTGGGAGTCTTTAATAGTGAGAAGACTAGGAATGGGTGAGGGCAAGGAATGTACGAGAAGTCTTTTTACCATCCTGTCAATTTTTTTGTGAACCTAAAACTTCTCTAAAAAATAACATCTTCACAGACCAAAAGAAAAAAAAAAAAAAGAAGAATTCATCCTATTATTTTACTCTCAGAACTATCTGGTCATTCCTTTTGTCTTTTTTTTTTTAAATTTTATTTTATTTTTAAACTTTACATAATTGTATTAGTTTTGCCAAATATCAAAATGAATCCACCACAGGTATACATGTGTTCTCCTCCCCACAGTTCCAGACTCAGGCAGCACTCTTGTTAGCATCATCTGAAGTGATGATCCATGTTACATCTTGATCCTGAGTTCACCGACTTCCTCATCTCCAGTGTTTTTTTTTTTTTTTTTTTTTTTTAACCTTACTTCATTCTGATCCATGACAATAAAGGACCTTGTCATTACCAGTGACATTACCACTCGCTCCCAAAAACCAGCCACTGTAAAATTCCACTTTTCAAACCCTGACTTTTTACTTCTAGCTTGATTCCTGAATTACTACTATTACTATTACTACTATTACTACACCCAAACCCTCAAACATTTAATCCCACCACTTTTTTACCTACGTTCCCTTTACTAGATTTAATGATCTACTAATTCATTTTACTAAATTTAATGATGCATTATCAATATAGTAATTTCTTTTACATCAAATATCATCCTTTCCTTGGACTCTGTATTGTTGAACTTGCTTTCAAAATTCCAGGACAAATAGAGTCTAATAGCTGCATTGTCAATATCTAGACAAAAAATAGCAAGACATTACTGAAAAAAATCATAGAGTCAAATTAAATAATTTATAATTAAATAAATAATATTAATACTACTTATGAAAGTAGACCACAAACTGGTACTTAATGCTATCAGGCAAGTCTATTATGTTTCTCTTTCCCATTTCTCAAGAAGTCTGAATATGTGCCTCCACTTTCTCCCTCCTATTCCATACTCAATCCTTTTTCTGACTTCTTCATTCACCCGCTAAATCTGTTTTATCATAATAAATAGCTCTGTGCATGCTACCAACATACTCATCTTAATGAAAATTCTTTGTAGAAGGTGTATTGTTGAATATTCCCTCTTCTTGACATTTTCTCTTTTGTTAGTTTTCATGATGCCATTCTCTTCTGATTTTTAATCTACCCTAGTTGCCGGGGTCCAGCCCCGGCTGATCCAGGGTATTCGAAGCGGGGACGGCGTTGGCGAGGATCAGGATACAATAGCTTCAATTAGATATTAATTAAAGATGTAAAGAGTAATAGAATGAGGATAGCTCAGTAGGAAAATTCAGTGGAGAAAAGAGGCTGAGTAGCTTGGTTTACGCGGGAAACCAATAAAACTTCAAGACAAGAAGCTTGCACCACTTATGTAGGCCGCAGGCGTCCTTCCGTTCTCCTGAAGGAGAGGAGACACTGAGGCCCCCCGGTCGGATCTTAGAAGCCCAGGCATAATTAGTAAGCATGGTGGGTTCCGCCCTCCAGATGGAGACTCAGCCAGAGTGAGAGAGAGAGCAACATGGGGAGACCAGTATTTCGAGGAACTGATCCCAATTCTTTATTTTCCATGGTCTACTTTTATACACTGAGATGTTATGCAAAAGTCATGTGGGGTCAGCAGTCCTGACTTTTATCAAAGTCAGGTGCTTCATACAAATGTATACAGAGGTCTTAGGGGTGTGACATCATCTTCTGGCCAGGGGGCCTGCTGACAATTTATGACCCTCTCCTTGTGACAGCGGTCAGTCAGCCAGGACACTTATTTCTCCAGGGGTGATTATTCTTAAAACAGATGCCACCCAAATAAAGTTACATTCCTATAGGGTGAGGGTGCAGTGGGTTTTAGTTAAGGAAAGAATTTACTTAGCCTAAGTTCTAACATGATTAATATCAAAGGTTAATACTTATTTCTTCTATATATTCATTAATGTGTGTAAGGGCAGGGGATATGGAGACTTAGCAACAAACATTGGCTCAACAAATGAAAAACCCTTCACCAATACAATTTCTAATCAGCCCATTATACTTATACTAATAGTTTTCAAACTTTTCTAAGGAACCTGTTTTTAGAAGGTTTAAAGCATCTCGTGCCTCTCACGGTTGGGAGGCTGTGAGCAATCACATGTGGCCGGACAAGCCTGTCAGGCAGGCCAGAGAACCTTCAGAGGAGTTTGTAGGTTAAAACACTCTTGTCACGCCCAGGAGTTTTTATTAACTGGAGCTCTAAGTTAACTCCTTCTCCGAAAGAGGTGGTGGGGGACAGCCCCCCGTAAAGTCAGAGGTGTAGGTGAGAGCACAAAGTAGTAAAGCAGGCAGGCTCTGGTTATGGGGGTAGATGCTTGAGGATTTCCAGGGGGGCTCCTGAGGCCCGATCCTGCCTTTGCATATGTCGAGCCTCCTTCCTCATGACCTTTGCCACAGGCGGAGTGCCTCACTCTGGCCCCCAACACCTAGTAACTACTCCTTTATAATCCTCTTTATTCCAGATTCTCCCATATTCAGTATCTCACTGAAGGTATATATCCATTAGGATTCCATTTTGTGTCCACTTCATTTCTCTTACTAGACAAATTTACCTACTGCATGTCTTTCAGTAATATACAGCAATGACTTCCTTATGTGGACTTTTTGCCCAGACTTTCACCTCTGCACCAGATTTAAATTTTCAGCCTCACAACAGATAGTTTCAACCAGATGTCTCACAAATGTCACAACTTAACTGCTTTATTGACTATGCCAAAGCCTTTGACTGTGTGGATCACAATAAACTGGAAAATTCTGAAAGATATCGGAATACCAGACCACCTGACATGCCTCTTGAGAAACCTATGTGCAGGTCAGGAAGCAACAGTTAGAACTGGACATGGTATAACAGACTAGTTCCAAATAGGAAAAGGAGTACGTCAAGGCTGTATATTGTCACCCTGCTTATTTAACTTATATGCAGAGTACGTCATAAGAAATGCTGGGCTGCAAGAAGCACAAGCTGGAATCAAGAATGCCAGGAGAAATATCAATAACCTCAGATATGCAGATGACACCACCCTTATGGCAGAAAGTGAAGAGGAACTAAAAAGCCTCTTGATGAAAATTAAAGTGGAGAGTGAAAAAGTGGGCTTAAAGCTCAACATTCAGAAAACGAAGATCATGGCATCCAGCCCCATCACTTCATGGGAAATAGATGGGGAAACAGTGGAAACTGTGTCAGACTTTTTTTGGGGGGCTCCAAGATCACTGTAGATGGTGACTGCAGCCATGAAATTAAAACACACTTACTCCTTGGAAGGAAAGTTATGACCAACCTAGATAGCATATTGAAAAGCAGAGACATTACTTTGCCAATAAAGGTCTGTCTAGTCAAGGCTATGGTTTTTCCAGTAGTCATGTATGGATACTAGAGTTGGACTGTGAAGAAAGCTAAGCACTGAAGAATTGATGCTTTTAAACTGTGGTTTTAGAGAAGGAGATCCAACCAATCCATTCTGAAGGAGATCAGCCCTGGGTGTTCTTTGGAGGGAATGATGCTAAAGCTGAAGCTCCAGTACTTTGGCCACCTCATGCGAAGAGTTGACTCATTGGAAAAGACTCTGATGCTGGGAGGGATTGAGGGCAGGAGGAAAAGGGGACGACAGAAGATGAGATGTCTGGATGGCATCACCAACTCGATGGACGTGAGTTCGAGTGAACTCTGGGAGTTGGTGATAGACAGGGAGGCCTGGCGTGCTGCGATTCATGGGGTCACAAAGAGTCAGACACAACTGAGTGACTGAACTGAACTAAACTGAACTGAACTGAACTGAATAAATAAAAACATAAGTCTTCATTATTACCCAATCTTATTTTAGAGCTATCCTCTCACCCTATTACAGTCAGTAACGCTGTTACCGGTCTTTGGATCATCGTTGTTTTCTCATTTTCAAACATCCTTCAGACAGAATTCATCAACAGACTTGTTGATTTAATCTCTAATGTCTCCACTTAGCTTCATTTCCACTGTCACTGTTCATGCTTGGGCTTTGCATTGTTTTTGTTTGTTTTTTAAATTGAGGTATTTTGATACATAAAAGTTTTGTATATTTGAAGAGTACAACTTGATGTTTAAACTATTCTTGTCTGGATTATTGCCTCAGTCCTTTGTAACTAGTGTTCATAATCCAGTTTCATCTTTTTTTAAAAAAATGTATCATCCAAAGTATCTGCTGAAATATAAATAGAGCCATGTAACTTCTCTGGCTAAAACTTCTCACTGTGTCTTATTCCACTTGAAATCCAAACTCTTACTCCACCCTAAAGGGCCTGTAAGATATAGGTTCTCTCTATTCAAGGTCACCTCTCTACTCAAAGTCACATCTTCTACTTTATCTTCACTTACATATCAGGCACACTAGTCTTCCTATAAGATCATTCCAATTCTCTCACATTTCAAACATATTTCTTAATATATGACTGTAAAAAGAATCTTAGTTTTTTTTTAAAAATTATTTCTTCTACCTTTACATAACTGAATCCTTAATCTATTGTGTGTGTGTGTGTGTGTGTGTGCACGCTTAGTCACTCAGTCATGTCCAACTCTTTGGGACCCCATGGACTGTAGCCTGCCAGACTCCTCTGTCTATGGGGATTCTCTGTGCAAGAATACTGGAGTGGGCTGCCATGCCCTCCTCCAGGGGATCTTCCCAACCCAGGGATGGAACCCAGGTCTCCTGTATTACAAGCAGATTCTTTACTAACTAAGCCACTTGGAAGCCCAAGAATACTGGGGTGGGTAACCTATCCCTTCTCCAGGGGATCTTCCTGGCCCAGGAGTCTTTACCAGCTGAGCTTCCAGGGAAGCCCAAAAGGTGCCCCTGCTGCTGCTGCTAAGTCGCTTCAGTTGTGTCCAACTCTGTGCAACCCCATAGACAGCAGCCCACCAGACTCCTCTGTCCCTGGGATTCTCCAGGCAAGAATACTGGAGTGGGTTGCCATTTCCTTCTCCAATGCATGCATGCATGCTAAGTCGCCTCAGTCATGTCCGACTCTCTGCTACCCCATGAACAGCAGCCCACCAGGCTCCTCTGCCCACAGGATTCTCCAGGGAAGAATACTGGAGTGGATTGCCATTTCCTTCTCCAAAAGGTGCCCCTAAGAAGTATATATATAAAAAAATCTGTCCAGTAGAGTCCACCCTATTCACATAGCTATAATAACATTTGGTGAGATTTTATACTCTGGATCTTTAAGGAAACCACAAAACAACATGCTAAAAAGTGACTCACATTTTCTGATAATAAAACATGTAGATTTTGAGTTCTTATATAACACATAACAAATTAAATAGTGTGCTAAGTTTTCTGTAATAAAACTGAACAGATATACTTTTTCTAAAGTGCTAATGAGAACCCCTAAACAATTGGACCGGAGCTTTTCAAGTGGAGCCAGGATCCTTTTCTAAATCATTTGCCATTGTTCTGTTTGCTAAAGACATGCATGCAGCGACATATGCCTCTTGCTTCAAGGAATTCATTGCTAACTAATCAAGTCCTTTATCAATGTCTGAGTCCTATAAATTCTGAACTTTTATAAATTGTTACAGAAAAACTCATATATTTTTAAAATACACTGCTTAAAACTAGCTACTTGTTTTACAGTTGAAACAAAGTGGCTGTGTGTTATGGAAGTTCTTGTTTTCTCTAACCAGAAAAGTGTGTGTGTGTGTGCGCGCGCGCGCGTGTGTGTGTGTGTGCGTTTTCTACTGTAAGCAGCAGCCCTGCTGCTGGGTGATAGGAAAGACGTTTTAAATCTCTTTGATGAAATGAGCCATTTTCTGCTTGGTTTCAAGCTTAAAATGGATCCCCCATTGTGCAACCACAAAAGCACATTATATGTCTTCTATAACACTGCTAAATTCCTCTCTAAGAAATGTGAGGGAAATGTTAGAGCAATGTGTTTAATCACGCCAAATATTGTGCTGGTATCCCAGTATTTACTTACTTTAATAAATATATTTTAAGTGAAAAATACTCGTATTACAAGAGTAATTTGAGAATTTAATAGTGCTAAACATTTTTATTTGTACTTTTACCTCTACTAAGTGATTTTAGACTTAAACAGCATTAAATATCTTTATAAACAAATGCTTATCATATTATGTTCATCAACATATAATTAAAGAAACATACAAATCAACAGCATATGAAAACTCTATATAACCATCCAAGTAAAGTTTCTAAGATGACAAGAAATTATTTATTTAGCTGAGTAATAAAGAACAAGATATTAAGCTCACAGGGAAAAATGTGAGAGACAAAGTAGACAGCTTTTGTCATTGTGACAATATAATTAAGGACATAAACAATAGCTAATCTCAGAATTTATTCTAGGTATTCTAGGTATTAAGTAAGCAGCAACAAATTCCTTATTTATTTCTTAATAAAAATTATGCTAATCAAGCAAGTAGATTAATACTTATACAATGACTTCTTTCTGGACAAACCACAGGAACATAGACTAATAAGCGACAGGAGGTTAGGAATTAGGTCGATGGGCTGGTTATGAACGTAGAAGGGGGGGAAACGGCATACTCTCTTTCAGTTGTTCTAAAACCTAATGATATCAGTCACCTGAAGGGGTTGTTAAAGTTCAGATTGCTGGGCTCCATCCAGAGAGTTTCTCATTTAGTAGGTCTGGGGCTGGATACTTGTATTTGCCTTTCTAACAAATCCCCAGGCAATGCTGTTCCTGCCCATCTGGGAAACACGCTTGGAAATCTGAATGTTCTTTTCTACAGTTAAAAGAGAGAAGGTCATTTTTACTTACGGTTTCCTTTGCTGTGCAAAACGTTTAAATTTCATTAGGTCCCATTTATTTATTTTTATTTTTTAATTTTTATTACTCTAGGAGATGGATCGGAAAAGAGCCTTCTGCGATATATGTCAGAGTGTTCTGCCTATGTTTCCTCTAAGATTTTTATAGCATTCAGTTTTAGGATTAGGTCTTTAGTCCATTTTATTTTTGTGTATGGTGTTAGACCGTGTTCTAATTTCATTCTTTTGTATGGAGCTGTCCAGTTTTCTCAGCACTGAGTATTGAAGAGGCTGTCTTTTCTCCATTGTATATTCTTGCCTCCTTTGTCATGGATTAGGTGACCATATGAGTATGGGTTTATCTCTAGACTTACTATCCTGTTCTATTGATCTATATTTCTATTTTTGTGCCAGTACCATACCATTTTGATGACTAGCCTTGTATTATAGTTTGAAGTCAGGGAGCCTGATTTCTCCCAACTCTTTCTTTTTTCTGAAGATTGCTTTGGCTATTCTGGGTCTTTTGTGTTTCCTCACAAATTTTAAAAATCTTCATTCTACTTCTGTGAAAAATGCTATTGATAATTTGATAGGGATTGCATTAAGTCTCTAGATTACTCTGGATAGTATATTCATTTAATGGGAAAAGAATATTGCAAACAAAGTTGCTGACAAAATATTAAAATAAAAATTTTAGAAACAGCTCATGGAGCTCAATATCAAAAAAATTAACAATGCAATGAAAAAATGGGCAAAAAATCTAAACAGACATTTCTCCAAAGAAGACATGGTCAAGAGGCACATGAAAAGATGTTCAGGATCATTATTGGAGAAATGCAGATCAAAATTACAATGAGGTAACACTTCTCATCTGTAAGAACAGCCACCATCAAAAAAATCTACAAACAACAAATACTACAGAGGGTGTGGAGAAAAGGAAACCCTCCTACACTATTGATGGGAATGTAAACTGATACAGCCACTATGGAGACCAATATGGAGGTTTCTTAAAAAGCTAAAAATAGAGCTACCATATGATCCAATGATCATACTCCATGTATCTAGAGAAAACCATAATTCAAAATATATGTGTACCCTGGTGTTGATTGCAGTACTACTTACAATAGCCAGGACATGGAAGTAAACTAAATATCCATCAAAACAAGAATGGATAAAGAAGATGAGGTACATATATAAATGGAATAAAATTCAGCCATACAAAGAATGAAATAATGCCATTTGCAATAATATGAATGGACCTACAGATTATCATACTGAGTGAAGTAAGTCAGATAAAGACAAATATATTGCTTACATGTAGAATTTTTAAAATGGTACAAATAAACTTATTTACAAAACAAAAATAGAGTCGCAAATGTATAAAAGAAACACACAAGGGTGGTGTGGGGTGGAGAGTTTGGAATTGACTTCTACACTATGCTATATATAAAATGGAGAAGGCAATGGCACCCCACTCCAGTACTCTTGCTTGGAAAATCCCATGGATGGAGGAGTCTGTTAGGCTGCAGTCCATGGGGTCGCTAAGAGTCGGACACGACTGAGCGACTTCACTTTCACTTTTCACTTTCATGCATTGGAGAAGGAAATGGCAGCCCACTCCAGTGTTCTTGCCTGGAGAATCCCAGGGACGGGGGAGCCTGGTGGGCTGCCGTCTATGGGGTCGCACAGTGTCGGACACGACTGAAGTGACTTAGCATAGCATATATAAAATAGGTAATAGTGAAGTGAAGTTGCTCAGTCGTGTCCAACTCTTTGTGACCCCATGGACTGTAGCCTACCAGGTTCTTCCTCCGTCCATAGGATTTCCCAGGCAAAATACTGGAGTGAGTTGCCATTTCCTTCTCCAGATCTTCCCAACCCAGGGATTGAATCTGGGTCTCCTGCATTGTAGGCAGATACTTTGCCATCTGAGCCATATAGTACAGGGAACTCTACTAAATATTCTATATGACCTTTATGGGAATAGAATCTAAAACAGAGTGGCTATATGTATAACTGATTTACTTTTCTGTATGGCAGAAACTAATCCAACACTGTAAATTCACTGTACTCCAATAAAAATTAATTTAAAAAAAGAGAAGTTCAACTCAGTTCAGTTCAGTTTAGTTCAGTCGCTCAGTCATGTCCAACTCTTTGTGACCCCATGAATCTGGTTTGCGTGAAAACTGGCATTCTGTGCAGTAGAGAGAAGCTGTTCCAGTGTTTTAGATTTATTACATGGTAACAGATAACTGAAAGAAAACTTTTTCCTACATAAATAGAAATATCTTTTATTGGAGTCATTCTTTTCTTGGATGAATATATTTGAAGTGCATTCTGATAGTATCATATGTTAAGTATTCTTTTGCAAAAAAAAAAAAAAACTGTATAAAAGTAGGTATTCTTATTTACCCTACTCACCTGAGCCTCCTCAGAGGAGATATTGGAAAATATAGTAGAGAATACAGATCATGGGAAAAGACCTAGGTAATAATTGGAACTGTGATAAAAAAGAAATAAACTAGACACAGAAAAGTAGTAGAAGGAGAAAAAATGCAACATCTATTTTGGGACAGAGAGGTGTCAAATGCTATTTATCATTTCATGCAGTTTTAATCTGGATGTCATGTTGTAGTGTTTGTGTCCATTTTTGCCACTGAAATGCAAGTTTTTTGACAAGAGGACATGGCCTTTTGTCTCAGTATCCCCAGATAATGACTGCCATGCATAGGTTATGTAGGTATTATTTTTTTTTAAAAAAGAAACTAATGCTCTTCTGTCTTCTGTTCCATCTAATCACCCAAGATTTATAACACTGAGATAAAAGAAACATTTTAAATAATTTTATCACTGAGTATTTGAAAAAAGATAATTACAGTCACATTGCTATTGATTTGTAGGGATTACTTTTAATATTTTGATTTAATTATCTTTTATAATTTCATAAAATATTTACATAACTTTAAGATGACATTGACAAAACAAGGTACTTGTAGAGGAGACTAACTTCCACCTCTGTCTTCTCTCTGTGTTTTCCTCTCACAACAGGAAACTTCTTTCATAATTTTAAAATTTATATAACAGTTTTTTAATTTTCTAAAATATAATTGTATGCACACACACATATGTACTTTTTAAAAAAAATTAAAAGCATAATTCTATAGATGCTTTTTGATAACCTGATTAATTTACAAGTTATATTATAAAGAAGATCACTGCTGCTAAGTCACTTCAGTCGTGTCCGACACTGTGAGACCCCATAGATAGCAGCCCACCAGGCTCCCCTGTCCCTGGGATTTTCCAGGCAAGAACACTGGAGTGGTTTGCCATTTCCTTCTCCAACGCATGAAAGTGAAAAGTGAAGTCGCTTACTCGTGTCCAACTCTTAGCGACCCCATGGACTGCAGCCCACCAGCCTCCTCCATCCATGGGATTTTCCAGGCAAGAGTACTGGAGTGGGGTGCCACCGCCTTCTCCAAAAGATCACACATTGTGGTATATAGTGATCTTTTTTTTTTCTCCTCAATTTTGTGATACTCTGTTGGGATGATTTACCTTCATTTAAAATTTTTGTGTTTAATCAGTTTCCTTTCTCCTGCCTCCTCTGTTACCTCAGTTCAGTTCAGTTCAGTCGCTCAGTCATGTCCGACTCTTTGGGACCCCATGAATTGCAGCACGCCAGGCCTCCCTGTCCATCACCAACTCCCGGAGTTCACCCAGACTCATGTCCATCGAGTCAGTGGTGCCATCCAGCCATCTCATCCTCTGTCATCCCCTTCTCCTCCTGCCCCCAATCCCTCCCAGCATCAGAGTCTTTTCCAGTGAGTCAACTCTTCACATGAGATGGCCAAAGTACTGGAGTTTCAGCTTTAGCATCATTCCTTCCAAAGAAATCCCAGGGCTGATCTCCTTCAGAATGGACTGGTTGGATCTCCTTGTAGTCCAAGGGACTCTCAAGAGTCTTCTCCAACACCACAGTTCAAAAGCAGCAATTCTTCGGCACTCAGCTTTCTTCACAGTCCAACTCTCACATCCATACATGACCACTGGAAAAACCATAGCCCTGACTAGACAGACCTTTGTTGGCAAAGTAATGTCTCTGCTTTTCAATATGCTATCTAGGTTGGTCATAACTTTCCTTCCAAGGAGTAAGAGCCTTTTAATTTCATGTCTGTAGTCACCATCTGCAGTGATTTTGGAGCCCAAGAAAATAAAGTCTGAGACTGTTTCCACTGTTTCCCCATCTATTTGCCATGAAGTGATGGGACCATATGCCATGATCTTCGTTTTCTGAATGTTGAGTTTTAAGCCAACTTTTCACTCTCCTCTTTCACCTTCATCAAGAGGTTTTTTAGTTTTTCTTCACTTTCTGCCATAAGGGTGGTGTCATCTGCATATCTGAGGTTATTGATATTTCTCCCGGCAATCTTGATCCCAGCTCTGTTACCTCATCTCTTATTAATTTTCCTTTCCTCTTACTATCTCTATTCTAAGAACAATAATCTCCCTGTTTCTTAACCTTGTCATCCTTTTGTTTTCCCTCATAACCTTCACACATGCTTTTCCCTCATCCTAGAAAAGTCTTTACCAATATATGCGGAGAATTAATCTCTTTATCACTCTTGCATCAGTGAATAAGACCCAATTAAATGAGGTATTTTCTGACATTTATCTAAAATGACATCCTATCATAGTCTGTACCCCTTCCTTGCTTTTTTAACTTCTTAACTTGTTGTTACCTTCTTAGATACTTGCTTGTTTACTTTCTGTTTGTCTTCATTCATGAGAAATCAGCTCTGTTAATACAAGGACTTTGTCTATTTTGTTCACTTTTCTGTCTCCAGTGATGAGAAACCCTGCACAAAGCAGGTTCTCAGAAATCATTGCAGAATAAAACTGAATAGCAAGAGCCAATTACCTTGCTGAAGAGAAGTTGGTGATCTGTCACTTGAAGTGAAATCCAATGTTTTCTCTCTGGAGTGTAGCTTGGATTATCTTGCTGAGAAATAAAATTGTGCTTTACTTGCCCCCAGGCTTAGGAACAGGCTACTTTGAAGCTTTGTTAGTACTTCATTTTTGTCATTAAATATAATTGTTTTTAATTTACTGGCACTTTGAGCTTCCCTGGTGGCTCAGATGGTAAAGGATCTGCCCACAATTCAGGAAACCCAGATTCCATCCCTGGGTTGGGAAGATCCCCTGGAGAAGGGAATGGCAACCCACTCCAGTATTCCTGCCTGGAAAATTCCATGGACAGAGGAGCCTGGCAGCTACAGTCCATGGGGTGGCAAAGAGTCAGACACAACTGAGCGACTAACACTTTCACACTTCAGCAAATCTAAAACCATATGGTTTGAGTTTCAGATTTTATTTCTCTTCTCATCTTCTTATTAGCTAGGAAGATGGGGAAAGGAGGGAGAAGGTCTATTAAAGGTTCCAGAATCACAGGACAGTAGGGAAAATAAGAATGTGAAAATGAAGACTCAAAAAGGGAAAAATGAAAGCAATACTGGCATCATTTTGTTCATTAGAGACTTCCTTGAAGTAGTTGAGATATTCCTGATTTGAATAGTATTTTAAATGTAATGGATATCCTTTGTTAGTGGTTTCTGGTTATAGGTAACAAAAGCCAATTCAAGCACTTTGGGGAAAAAGGAAATCATAGCTGAGACAGACTGAGGAGTAAGAATTTACTAGATAGACACAAGGATATTTCATAGAATCCATTTAATGTAAATCAGGAACCTGTGTTAGGCTCAATATCCCCTTGTAATGAGAATTTTATACTACTACTCTTATTAAATGGCAATGAACTGAATATAACAATACTCACAATTTTTAAAAAATCAATAAAATAAGCAATTTTAATATAAAAGGATTCAAAATATAATTTATTTATAATAAAACAATGTGTACTTTGATATTAAATAGCTTAGACACAATTATGCATGAAGATATAATGATGGAGTTAAATGCTTGGATTAAATAGAATCACATGGATCATCACAGTGTGCTATAATAGCTTATTATGCAACTGCCCTGCATACGTGATTTAAGTATTGACAGTCCTGTTTCTATAGATGTGGTGACTTTCAGAAGAAGTAATTTATTTTTGCAAAACTTGAATGTAACATAGTGTGACAGAGTGTTGGCTAACATGGTGGTTTCACTCCTGTAACACTGGAATATTTAAACTCACACAAAATTCTTTGCAATCACATTGAAATGGATTCTAGTTTTAGATAATTATAATGAGATTTTTAAATCCAAAGTAATGTAGAATAGGGATTCAAGTTTTATAAATAAGGGATAATACTTTATGGTACAGGATACTCCAAGAATTTCAAGATATCAAATATCTTGAATTTCAAGATATCAAGTATCACTGGATCCTTCCCAATAATTGCCCATCAAATATTATGAAATACAAAATATTCTTAAATATTTCTTAATGCTGTCTAGAGTATGGAATCGTTTTCACTGTAAGCCATGAATGTAAGGCATTGCAGAAAATCCTAAGGATATTATCTTTTGTGCTGAAACAGGGAGCTACTGGAGGATTTTGAGCAAAGGAATCTTACAAGCTGATAATGTTTACAGAGGTTGAAAATAGACACTAGGTATTAAGGGAAGAAGTAAGAGGACTAATGAAGAAGTTGTTGAAAATAATTCAGGTGAAGATAATGTTAGTTTAAACCAAGGAGTTAAGTGGATATGGTCTAATTCTATATGCATTTTAAGGGGATAACCAATAAAATATGGTAGTGAATTAAGACTGAAAGGAGGGAACAAAGAATCACATCAGTGCATTAGATGGACTGAAGTTACCATTTAGTGAGATAGTGAAGATTTGAGGAGGACAAGCATTATGTGATAAAGTCAATCTTTGAGCAGTCATTGAACATTGTCCAGTTTGAACTTGTGATATATAGTAGACATCAAGCAGAAACCTCTGGCTTACAGTTAGGTATAAGAATCTGGAGTTTATGGAGAGGAGTCTTGGCAGAATGTTAGCAACCAGTTCATGTGAGAAGTCCAACACACCTAGCTGCTGAAGCAAGACCATAATTGGGGAGTTCATGGGGAATTATATAGAAATCTTTGACTCTGTGATCTCACAGCCAAGTATGTAGTGGGAGCCCAGGGTCACTGGTGTTCAGCAGGGTCAACATTTAGGAAGAAGGGCAGGCATAAAGGAGAGAACATAGTGATGATACATGAGGATCCATCACACATTTCTGAACCTGTTAGTCATCACATCTGAATCTGACAAATATCTTCAAAGGCTTATGGCCGCTACTGCTTCTACGCATTTGAAACCTACCATGAATTTCACTTTTTGCCATTTTGACTTTGCAATCATACAGAAAAGTGGGTTCTTAAAAATTTGATTTCCAGAATAACCAAGTCACAGAAAAGAGTCTACTGCCATCTACACTTAGACAGATTTATACTCAAGCACATTCTTTTGGCCATATTAAGCTTCCATCTAAACATGATAAGTTTCAATCTAAGAAGATGCAATGGTCCCTCATAAAACCCCATATATGCTATCCCATTCCCCCAAGGAGAATATGCAAAGTCTTACTTTATTCATCTTGAGGTGATGTTCATTTTTATGAGTCACACTTTCCCTTTGATATCTTCTAAGTTATATATTGAAATATCAAGTTCAGTTCAGTTCAGTTGCTCAGTTGTGTCCAACTCTTTGCAACCCCATGGGCTACAGCATGCCAGGCTACCCTGTCCATCACCAACTACCGAAGCTGGCTCAAACTCATGTCCATCAAGTTGATGATGCCATCCAACCATCTTATCCTCTGTCTTCCCCTTCTCCTCCTACCTTCAATCTTTCCCAGCATCAGGGTCTTTTCCAATGAGTCAGTTTTTCACATCAGGTGGCCAAAGTATTGAAGCTTCAGCTTCAGCATCAGACGTTCCAATGAATATCAGGACTGATTTTTTTTAGGATTGACTGGTTGGATTTCTTTGCAGTCCAAGGGACTCTCAAGAGTTGTCTCCAACACCACAGTTTCAAAAGCATCAATTCTTTGGCACTCAGTTTTCTTTATAGACCAATTCTCACATCCATACATGAATATCTGGAAAAACCATACTTTTGAGTGAATGGACCTTTGTTGGCAAAGTCAAGTCTCTGCTTTTTAATATGCTGTCTAAGTTGATCATAGCTTTTCTTCCAAGGAGCAAGCGTCTTTTAATTTCATGGATGCTGTCACCATCCGCAGTGATTTTGGAGCCCCCTCAAAATGAAGTCTCTTACTGTTTCCATTGTTTCCCTGTCTATTTTCCATGAGGTGATGGGACTGGATGCCATTATCTTAGTTTTCTGAATGTTGTGTTTCAAGCCAACTTTTTCACTCTCCTCTTTCACTTTCATCAAGAGGCTCTTTAGTTCTTCTTCACTTTCTGCCATAAGGGTGGTGTCATCTGCATATCTGAGGTTATTGATATTTCTCCCGGCAATCTTGATTCCTGCTTTTGCTTTATTTTGCCACTATTAATACAACTTCTTCTTAATGATAAAGTGCCGGGGTCCAGCCCCGGCTGATCCAGGGTATTCGAAGCGGGGACGGCGTCGGCGACTTATTTAATTATTTATTCATCAAAGATATAAAGAGTAATAGAATAAGGATAGCTCAGTGAGGAAATTCAGTGGAGAAAAGCGGCTGAAATAAGGATAGCTCAGTAGGAAAATTCAGTGGAGAAAAGAAGCTGAGTGGCTTGGTTTACGCGGAAAATCAATATAACCCGTGACACCAGGTTAGCTCTGACCACGGAGGCCGCAGGCGCCCTCTCGAATAGCAGAAGGTGCCCCACCTTAGACACCTTCTCGAGTGGGTCTTAGAAGCCCAGGCAAATAAATGGTCGCAGAGGACATCCGCGCTCCAGATGGACACTCAGCTGGAATTTGGGAGAGAGAGTGACATGGGGAGACCAAGTTTCAGTGAACAAGGCCCGCACTTTATTTTCCAAAGTAGTTTTTATACCTAAAGTTGTGCATAGAGGATAATGGGGGAAGGGGTAGAGCCATGCAGCAAGCCAGGCTTTCTTCCTTATCATATGCAAAAGTTCAGGTGATTGACATCATCTTCTGGCCAGGAGGCCTGTTAACATTTTAAGAAACTTATCTTTCTCTAAAGGTGATTATTCCAAAGTCAGGCGCCAGCCTTCCAAAAAGCATTGGACAAAGCTGCATTTTACATTTCTATACACCCATTATATCAATCAATACACTGCCAAGGACACAGTAGGTAAGGAGTATGGAGACTTAGCAGCAAACATTGGCCCAACAAGTGAAAAACCCTTCACCAATACATTTTCTAATCAATCTTTTAACTACTCAAAGGAATCTGTGTTTAGGCAGTTTAGAACATCTCCTGCCTCTCACAGTTGGGAGGCTTTGAACAATCACATGTGGCCGGAAAAACCTATTCAGGCAGGCTAGAGGATTTCCAAAGGAGTTTGTAGGTTAAACACTGTCACACCCAGGAATTATTAACTGGAGCTGTAAGCTAACTCTTTTTTCAGAGAGAGGTAGTGGGAGACAGCCCCCCGTAAAGTCAGAGGTGTAGGTGAAAGCACAAAGCAGAAAGTAGGCAGACTCTGGTTTTGGGGGTAGATGCTCGAGAATTTCCAGGGGGACTCCTGAGGCTCGATCCCGCCTTTGCGTATGCCGAGCCTCCTTCCTCATGACCTTTGTCATGGGCGGAGTGCCTCACGCTGGCTCCCGGCAGTGATAGAATTCCAGTTGAGCTATTACAGATCCTCACTCAATATGCAATATGCCGGCTCCCGGCAATAAAGGAATAGGAGCAGAAAAATTAAAATAACATTTGGCATATACTGCTGCTGCTGCTAAGTCGCTTCAGTAATGTTTGACTCTGTACAACCCCATAGATATCAGCCCACCAGGCTCCCCCATCCCTGGGATTCTCCAGGCAAGAACACTGGAGTGGGTTGCCATTTCCTTCTCCAATGCATGAAAGTGAAAAGTGAAAGTGAAGTTGCTCAGTCATGTCTGACTCTTAGCAACCCCACGGACTGCAGCCTACCAGGCTCCTCCATCCATGGGGCTTTCCAGACAAGAGTACTGGAGTGGGTTGCCATTGCCTTATTCATTTGGCATATACACATATACACAAATGCTTTCATTCATACCTACACATAGAAAGACACAGAGAAGAAAGAAATAGCTAGAACTACTAATCCTCCTTGCTGCAAATGATCATGTTGTTGTAGCTTGTATTAATAAATTCCATTTTCTACTACCAATTTCATATTTCCTTTGGTCTCAGAAAGCACCTCAGCTGACTGTGGTCTCTTGACTAGCATGGTAACACCAAACTTTGTTCCTTTAGGATCTGTACCATTAACAATCCTGCCTATTTGAACTGTAGTTTTCCCTTATTTGTCATCACAGTATAGAGTGGTACAAAGAGGTGCCTCCACAAGACTTGTGTGCTTTATATACTCCTCCCTACTTGCTCTGAGTAGGAGCAGCCATTTTTCATTTAATAGTTTGGGATGATGTAGAGAAAGGAGATAGTGATTGATAAAGGGGATAAAAAAAATTAACAAGGAGTCTTATAGTGACCAGTGATGACTAAGTACCATGAACTGAGTCACAGGATTAACTCTACTTAAAAAAAAAAATATATATATATATATATATATATATATATTTTATATATATATATATTTTATATATACATATATATATTTGAAGCTTAAAAAGCTTATAGGATAGAGTTTAACATAAAATAAGTGCTCAGTAAAGGTAAATTTTCTAAAGTAGAGTCTGCATCAAGGAAGGGACTGTATAAGATATTAAACAAGGCAACTGCATAAAACTGTAAAGTGAGAAGCTGACTTGATTTTATATGCTCCCTGATGGTTGCACTGCTATATTTCTTGGCTTAATCAGAATTGGCTCAGGAATTGGGTCAGTGCAAGGCTCTGAGGGGGTTATATCAATGAAGCAAATGTAGAATGCTGAAACAGAAGGACCAGAGATAGTAGAACACACTCAGACTGACAGTGATCTTATTTCTTGGTTTGAGAATTTGGTTCTCACAGATCCTCCTGAAAAATTAAAATGAAAAATCTTTTAGCATAAGTTATAGTTATATTCTTCTGATAGCCTAGCATAAGCTAAACAACTAATTTGCAATTCATTTTATAGTGCCATAGTGTTCTTACCTTGAGGCCCCAGCTATTCAATTTTGCTTATTTTAATAATGAATAAAGCCCCACAGTATTTACTTCATCCTTCTCTGGCTTTTGCAAAACTTATAATAGATCTTTGTCTTTTTCATGAATTATAGCTGCTCTGGTGCCATTAGCTTTGTTAGTTTTGAACACCTGGAACATTGGAGTTGTCTTTTGTTGCATGGTATCTTCGGCACATATGATTATGCATTAACCCCAAATTTTATATCTTCCAAATGCTTTACAACCTAGGTTTTATTAGTTTCTGCTGAAAAACAAACCTGTAAATCATGTTAAGAATACTATTTTTTTTTCCCTTGTTTGTAGAGGGAATAAAGCAACATGGAGGAAAAAAAAAGCAAAAACAGTTTGCAATCATGACAGGAATGTCAGGGCCAGAAATTTGTATTTCACTGAAACAGGGTTGCACCAGTGTTCCATCGACATTCTACCACAAATTTGAGCTATTTTTAGAAGAATGGAAACTTGAACAAGAACCCACTGAAAATAACCAACTCAATATTATAGAAAAATTATCATTCTAGATAATTCAGTCATTTTATGTACTCATTTTTTTTGAAGAAACTCATAGTCTTACTCTATAATACATATAAATCGTTTTCCAGCTCTTCAATTTTCTTTATATTTGTACATATAGTTTCTGATTGGGGAAAATTTATACACTCTGAGCTGCTATTTTTTTTTTTTCCCAGCAAATATACCTGACAAAGGCTACAACTATTTTTAGGTTAGTGTTTCTTTCAAACTCATGCTAATTTATTTCAGCTTGATCTCAACTTCTCTACATTTCTATTGTACAGTTCTACCAAATACAAGTCTAATATTTTCCTTTAATGTATTTTTCTATTCTGTAGCTCTCTTGGGTGTACAGCATAGCATCATATCTTTAAGTAGGGTCTTTATTGAACTATGAACTACAAACCAGGTGGAAAAGCACAGATTTATAAAACTCCAAAACCGAGTATAACGTATTAATTTTTGCTGAACCATCAACTGAACTGTTGTTATTTTCCTATAAAATTTAGAATATCAGTTTTAAGTAGAACTATTAAGTAGAACGACTATTTTGTCGTTCTATTGAAGTAGAGGATCAATTTCTTTTTCTGGTTTTTGAAATATTTTTCTCACCAGTTTTTATTCATTCCTGTTCCTGTGCTCAACACCCTAATGCAGACCTAATCTCCACACTTAATTACTGTTAGGTGTTTTCTAGCTATTACCCTGAAGTTCTATAAGCAAAACAGTGTTCAAATAAATGTGCTCACAGTACAGTCATGTCAGCCTCCAGTGAGGTCGTTCCCTTGAGCCAGCATTTTTAAGGCCGTTGTAAAAAACTATCAAATCTGAGTTCCTCAAGTATACATTCATTCTTACCAGCATCTAATTCCACTCTGTCAAATTTGCCTGTGCTAAATGATCTATAATTTAGTTATTTATCTTTTCCAATGAGTCAACTGAAGCTCAGAGAGAAGTTAAATATCTTGAAAATATTACTCATTTAGAGAATGGGGGAATCATGCATAGTGTTTGTTTTACATTTATGCTTTTTCTGTTACTTGCTTCACATGTTACTATCTGTTTTCATCAGTATGCTTTCAATTATAATGAAAACCTATAATTAAACTAAATTAAAAAAAATAAAGAAATGTAATTTTTGTACGGAACGCATAGTCTCTAAGCTGTACCTGTAAGAGACTCAGGATGTCCAGGCTCTCATTTCTTATTCTCTGTTACACAGCTTCCATTCTTCATTGTTGCCTCCATTCTTAGAAGGATACTCTACTTGGGGACCTATAATGGCTTCCGGGTTTATTTTACACACATATATATGAATGACTATGTTTAAAAAGATTATTATGGACCAAAAGAGTTCAGATGAACTCATATTAGATGCTTCTAATATAGCAATGCAGACAATACTGACTTAGGGTGAGTCACAATGGGTTTCCCTGGTCGTTCAGAAGGTAAAGAATCTGCCTTCAATGCAGGAGACATGGGTTTGATCCCTTGGTTGGGAAGATCCCCTTGGAGAAGGGAATGGCAGCTCACTACAGTATTCTTGCCTAGAGACTTCCATGGACAGAGGAGCCTGGTAGGCTATAAGCCCTTGGGTTTGCAAAGAGTCGGACACGATGGAGTGACTAACTCCGCTAGTGGAATCAAATTATGAAATGTATGAACTGATCAAGTGTGGATACTTGGATGAAAATTGAAATGTTTTATCTGTAGAAGAGGAAATTGGGTGCCGGACAAGTAAATCCAACAAATGGCTACTCTCTGACAGTACTTAAAATTTACCTTTCCAGGACAATCCTCATAAGTTGCAAAAGTCCTTTATTATTATTCCCATTTCCATGCATAAACCTCTCTACTAGAAAATCCTCATCTTTTCCTAAAACCTGCTAAATCAACTTATGTCTCCTGGCCTAAATTTAAAACATTTATAAAAATACCCTTAATCACCCCAGTCATACTGACTTTGTGCCCACTGAACTGTTATAGGATTTATAGTTTTCATAGGTATTTAAAATATAGTCTTTTAACAAATATTTCACATTTATAATTCCTGTGATCTTTATCTAGACCATAAGAGCCTACTGAATATAGTTCCATTTTCACATCATTAGTTTAGGCAAGTTACTTAACTTTCTGAGTCTTAATTTTCTCATGTCTAAAATATGCATAATAATAATATTTACCCTTTAGTGGTGGTGTCAAGAGGTATAATTTATATACTACAGATAAAATCCTGAGAACTATTCCAGGCATGAATTAAATACACATAATACATTGACTGGAGAAGGCAATGGTACCCCACTCCAGTACTCTTGCCTGGAAACTCCCATGGACGGAGGAGCCTGGTGGGCTGCCATCTATGGGGTCTCATAGAGTCGGACACGACTGAAGCGACTTAGCAGCAATACATTGACTATTTTATTTTTTAGTTTCTTATAACCATTATGATGTCTAAGAAGTGCTAGTTACATGCATAGTAGATGCTCTATGAATATATCTTGGGTTTCCTTAAGCTAAACTGCTGCTGCTGCTGCTGCTGCTAAGTCGCTTCAGTCGTGTCTGACTCTGTGCGACCCCAGAGACGGCAGCCCATCAGGCTCCCCCATCCCTGGGATTCTCTAGGCAAGAACACTGGAGTGGGTTGCCATTTCCTTCTCCAATGCAGGAAAGTGAAAAGTGAAAGTGAAGTCGCTCAGTGGTGTCCGACTCTTCGTGACCCCATGGGCTGCAGCCCACCAGGCTCCTCCATCCATGGGAGTTTCCAGGCAAGAGTACTGGAGTGGGGCGCCATTGCCTTCTCCGTAAGCTAAACTACTTCTCAATATAGTAAAATTATTAGGTAGTTCAATTCTTAAATATAGTTCTTCTTTCTCAATACAGTGTTGGATACTCTGGATCTTCTTCAGATACATTTTAGAATCAGTTTTGTCAAGACCACAAAGTAACTTTCTGGGATTTCAACTGTGATTCCTTCAAATCTTCAAATCTATCAATATAGTTGGACAGAATTGACATCTTGACAATATAATCCTATCCATGAACATACACTGTCCCTCCATTCATTTACTTTTATTTCATTCATCAGAGGTTTTTTCTTTCTTTCTTCATTTAGATCTTGTAAAGGTTTTGTTAGATTTTTATCTATGTATATTGGTTTTGGGTGTTGTATAATTGGTGTTGTGGTTTCAATTTAAAATTTTACCTATTGGCTATTGGTATATAAAAAAGTTATTGGCTTTTGTATATTGATTTTGTATGATACCACTTTAATGACAGAAAGTGAAGAGGAACTAAAGAGTCTCTTGATGAAGGTGAAAGAGGAGAGTGAAAAAGCTGGCTTAAAATTCAACATTCAAAAAACAAAGATCATGGCATCTGGCCCCATCACTTCATGGCAAGCAGACAGGGAAAAAGTGGAAACTGACAGATTTGCACTTCACGGCAAATAAATGGGGGAAAAGTGGAAATAGTGACAGATGGGGAAAAAGTAGAAACAGTAATTAATTTATTTTCTTGGGCTTCAAAATCACTGTGGATGGTGACTGCAGCCACAAAAGTAAAAGACACTTGCTCCTTGGAAGAGAGGTTATGACAAGCCTAGACAGCATATTAAAAAGCAGAGACATCACTATGCCAACAAAGGCCCGTCAAGTTAAAGCTATGGTTTTTCCGGTAGTCATGTATGAATGTGCAAGTTGGACCATAAAGAAGGCTAAAGAATTGATGCTTTTGAACTACTGTCCCGGAAAAAACTCTTGAGAGTCCCTTGGATGGCATGGAGATCAAGCCAGTCAATCCTCAAGGAAATCAACCCTGAATACTCTTTGGAAGAACTGATGCTGAAGTTGAAGCTCCAATACTTTGGCCACCTGATACCAAGAGCTGATTCATTGGAAAAGACCCTGATGTTGGAAAGATTTAGGGCTAGAGGAGAAAGGAGCAACAGAGGATGAGATGGTTGGCTGACATCACTGACTCAATGGACATGTGTAAACTCTGGGAGATAGTGAAGAACAGGGAAGCCTGATGTGCTGCCATTCATGGGGTCACAAAGAGTTGGACATGACTTAGTGACTGAACAACAACAAAAATCTTGCGAATTTGCTATATGATTTGCTAGTTTCAGGAGTTTATTTGTCAGTTCTTTGGGATTTTCTACATAGATAATCATATCATCTACAAACAAAGACATTTTTAATTCTTCCTTTCTAATCTCTATACTGTGTCTTGCCTTTTTTTTTTAATTTTATTTTATTTTTAAATTTTACATAATTGTATTAGTTTTGCCAAATATCAAAATGAATCCGCCAGTATGGAAGTAGTACTTCCAGTATGAAATGAAAAGGGGTGGTGAGAGGTAATTATTCTCTTCTAAAATTTAGTTGCAATGAATGTAAAAGTTGGGGTTTCCATGGTGGCTCAGTGGTAAAGAATTTGCCTGCCAATGCAGGAGATATAGGTTTGCACCATGGGTCAGAAGATCCCTTAGTGAAGGAAATGGCAATCCACTTCAGTATTTTTGCCTAGGAAATCCCATGAACAGAGGAACCTGGTGGGCTACAGTCCATGGTGTTGAAGAGAGTTGGGCATGACTTAGCGACTAAACAACAACAAATGTAAAGTTATATTCGATCAGGCAGGTCAAATTCTTTGTAGCTTAGGCAACCTAACAAAATAACTTCAATATTTAGAAAGCATAAACAATTAGAATTGTTTCTAAATTTCTGTTTAAACATGACAGTGTGAAAACATTACATGTTTTCTATCCTTTAAAATTTGCTAATAATACCAGAATTCACTTCTAAAATGTTTTTAAAGTAGATATATTACTAGAGGCCGAAGACAAAACATGTCATGAGAATCTCTGAAAAAATCATAGAGAAATTTAATAAGTGTATAGAAGAATCTTCATCCTAAATAATGACATAAACTTTATAACAATAGCAAATATATATGTCTTATAGGTACTAATAAATAAGCTACTAAAATATTCTGCAAGAGAATGTAAAGGTATACACTCCCACTAACTTTTTAGTGAAAATATAAATTTGTGTAGATTTTTGGAGTGCAAAAGCAGTGTCTACCATGATTCTTTTGAAATGTACATAGCTTTTGCCCTTGTAAATTTCCTCTTCTGGATTTCTGCCTTATCAAAATTTCAATGTGAAAAATATGTAAGTTGAAAATATAGTTAACAGCAGAGTATGTGATAGTAAAAAATAGTTTGTCTAAAAGGAAATAGTTAATAGATTATAATTGAGATGGAATTTTAGGCAGCTATGAAAAGATCACGGCATAAAAAGATCAGCAAAATATGCAATGTCTACTTTAGGCATGATACCAGAGGATGATCTTTCTTATTATTTAAATAGAGAAAAACATAGTAACCCATTTTTTTTTAATATGGAAAAACCATCCAACACAAGTAAATTTTTTTTTGTACTTTTAAATGTAAAACAGCAACTCTCATTTAAATTAGCAAAAACTTACACAGCACTTTAGCTATTACTATAACTTTTGAGGGTCAGAAATTCATTTTATTGTTAATTTGATCTTTTCATACTTTCAGAGACAGGCATGGTAATTGCCAACCAGGGGCAATTTCAGTCAACTGTAAATATAGGCATGTCAACATTAGATACTAAAAACAGGAAGGAGATCAAGATCTTTCTGTTTTCCCTGTAAGTAGATTTCACTCTATGTCTTAACACATTTTGTCCATAAAAAGCTCTAATATATCTTGGCTTACAAGCACAATGCATTAAAAATGTTGCCAACTTTTTTTTCAATAACTTAACAGTTTCCCACTGTCACTTAAAATGACTCCTTATAAACTTTCAGACCAGCAAAAGCAGAGAGATTCTTGCTTAGGAAAAAAGCAACCTAGACAAATACACATTTTTTAAGTTATCTAAAATATTTTAAGCTAGAAAATAGGAGGAGATAACTGTTAACAGTGACTATTAAAAAAATAAAAATAACTGTATAGAAAGTATAGTAGGTGAAAATGTTTTTTGTCACGCACATCTCGGTTGCTAGCTTTGAAAAAAATCAGAATATGTTTTAGGTTTTGGCTTCAAGCTTCAATTAGGTAAAACAGAACATCTTCCAATATATCGTTTACAGGTGCTATGAACTAACTCAAAAACTTGTGTATAAACAAAAACTAAATCTTGACCATGGAAGAGAGTATTATTCTTTGTTTTGTTCAGTTTTATTGATATATTGAGGGCTTCCTTGGTAGCTCAGATGGTTAAGTGTCTGCCTGCAGTGCGGGAGACCCAGGTTTGATCCCTGGGTTGGGAAGATCCCCTGGAGAAGGAAATGGCAACCTACTCCAGTACTCTTGCCTGGAAAATCCCATGGATGGAGTAACCTGGTAGGCTACAGTCCATGGGGTCGGAAAAAGTCAGACACGACTGAGCAACTCAATTAGGTAAAGCAGAACATCTTCCAATATATCATTTACAGGTGCTATGAACTAACTCAAAAGCTTATGTATAAACAAAGACTAAATCTTGATTATGGGAGAGAGTATTATTCTTTATTTTTTTCAGTTTTATTGATATATTATTTACATATAATATTATATATGTTTAAAGTACACAACATAGTGATTTGATATACAGTTGCGTCTTGAACAACATGGATTTAAACTGCATGGATCCACTTATATGCAAATTTTTTTCAATAAATTTGGTTACCTGTATTTTCATTTTGCAGATCTTTAAATGAATTAACTGGGAGGGGAACAGTTTATGTTTGACTTGAGATCACGCTATGTGAAATTAAAATGACTAGGGTTTGAGTCCCAATTCTAACCAAACTGCTTCAGCTTCCTGCTCTTGGGTGAGTCATTAATTAATTCTTTTGTTTTTGAGGCGGAGCAGTCAGCAGATTTTTGACTTCATGGTGGGTTGGTGCCCCGACTCCCCTCATTATTTGTATATGTATTGTGAACTGATTACCACAAATAAGTTTAGTTAACATCCATGATTTCACATAGTCACATTATTTTCTTGTGATGAAAACTTTTAAGATCTTCCCTTCAGTTCAGTTCAGCTCAGTTCAGTCTCTCGGTCATGTCTGAATCTTTGTGACCCCATGAATTGCAGCACACCAGGCCTCCATGTCCATCACCAACTCCCAGAGTTTACTCAAACTCGTGTCCATCGAGATCTTCCCTTAGCAACTTTCATACACAAATACATATTGTTAACTCGTGCGCCAGTGTTTTCCG
This sequence comes from Bubalus kerabau, assembly GCF_029407905.1. NCBI lineage: Eukaryota > Metazoa > Chordata > Mammalia > Artiodactyla > Bovidae > Bubalus > Bubalus kerabau. Next base: position 66,468,516 of record NC_073630.1, read on the forward strand.
GCCCTCTGTCAGACTGGGGAGGTGGGCACTCTGCTCCTTTCCCTCAGGGAACCCTGCAGGCCCCCAGGAGTGTTCTTGATCATTGCTTACAGTGAACTTACTGTGTGTGGAAAACTTCCTCGGTACCAAGCCTTGTGTTGAGAACTTTAGAGGCTTTGTCTCTCTTGAGCCCTTTCATGGCCCAGTGAGGTTGATGCCATTAAGCCCTGTTTAGTAGAGAAGGAAATGGAAACCCATTCCAGTATTCTGGCCTGGAGAATCCCATGGTCAGAGGAGCCTGGCCGGGCTAAAGTCCATGGGGTTGCAGGAGTTGGACATGACTTAGCCACTAAACCGCCACCACCAACATAGTCACCGTGTGCATATGATGTCTGCAGAATTTACTTACAGCTGAAAATTGTACCTTTTGACCACCTTCATTCATTTTCCCCATCCTCCATCTCCAGTCTCTGATAACCACTGACTTATTCCCTCTTTGTTTTTTTAATTCCACATATAACTACAATATAATTTTCCTTTCTCTGTTTATTTCACTTAGCATAATGCTCTTAAGCCTCATTCACGTTGTCACAAATGGCAAGATTTCCTTCTCTATTATCATTGTATAATAGCCCTTTGTATATAATACAACATTTTCTTTATCCATTCATCCATCATGGACACTTAAATTGTTTCTATGTCTTGGTCTTGGCTACTGTGAATAATACTGCAATCAACACAGAGGAGGAGGTTGGGCAGATATCTCTTTGAGACTGTGATTTAATTTCCTTAGGATGGATATGCAGAAATGAAATTATTGGTTTTATGCCACAATTGATTTAAATATTTCATATGTACCCTTCTAATTTATTATTTAAAAAATAATACTTTATCATGACCACTAAAATGATGCTGTGAAAGTGCTGCATTCAATATGCCAGCAAATTTGGAAAACTCAGCAGTGGCCACAGGACTGGAAAAGGTCAAATTTCATTCCAATCCCAAAGAAAGGCAATGCCAAAGAATGCTCAAACTACCACACAATTGCACTCATCTCACACGCTAGTAAAGTAATGCTCAAAATTCTCCAAGCCAGGCTTCAGCAATATGTGAACCGTGAACTTCCTGATGTTCAAGCTGGTTTTAGAAAAGGCAGAGGAACCAGAGATCAAATTGCCAACATCCACTGGATCATGGAAAAAGCAAGAGAGTTCCAGAAAAACATCTATTTCTGCTTTATTGACTATGCCAAAGCCTTTGACTGTGTGGATCACAATAAACTGTGGAAAATTCTGCAAGAGATGGGAATACCAGACCACCTGACCTGCCTCTTGAGAAATCTGTATGCAGGTCAGGAAGCAACAGTTAGAACTGGACATGGAACAACAGACTGGTTCCAAATAGGAAAAGGAGTACGTCAAGGCTGTATATTGTCACCCTGCTTATTGAACTTATATACAGAGTACATCATGAGAAATGCTGGGCTGGAAGAAACACAAGCTGGAATCAAGATTGCTGGGAGAAATATCAATAACCTCAGATATGCAGATGACACCACCCTTATGGCAGAAAGTGAAGAGGAACTAAAAAGCCTCTTGATGAAAGTGAAAGTGGAGAGTGAAAAAGTTGTCTTAAAGCTCAACATTCAGAAAATGAAGATCATGGCATCCGGTCCCATCAATTCATGGGAAATAGATGGGGAAACAGTGGAAACAGTGTCAGACTTTATTTTTTGGGGCTCCAAAATCACTGTAGATGGTGATTGCAGCCATGAAATTAAAAGACGCTTACTCCATGGAAGGAAAGTTATGACCAACCTAGATAGCATATTGAAAAGCAGAGACATTACTTTGCCAACAAAGGTCTGTCTAGTCAAGGCTGTGGTTTTTCCTGTGGTCATGTATGGAAGTGAGAGTTGGACTGTGAAGAAGACTGAGTGCCGAAAAATTGATGCTTTTGAACTGTGGTGTTGGAGAAGACTCTTGAGAGTCCCTTGGACTACAAGGAGATCCAACCAGTCCATTCTGAAGGAGATCAGCCCTGGGATTTCTTTGGAAGGACTGATCTAAAGCTGGAACTCCAGTACTTTGGCCACCTCATGTGAAGAGTTGACTCATTGGAAAAGTCTCTGATGCTGGGAGGGATTGGGGGCAGGAGGAGAAGGGGACGACAGAGGATGAGATGGCTGGATGGCATCACTGACTCGATGGACGTGAGTCTGGGTGAATTCTGGGAGTTGGTGATGGACAGGGAGGCCTGGTGTGCTGCAATTCATGGGGTCGCAAAGAGTCAGACACGGCTGAGCGACTGAACTGAGCTGAGCAGCTATATATGGTGTATAAATTGCACATCATTTCATATATTTTAAGAATATTTATTTAAAATTAATATGCTTTGAAGGATAATTTTAACTTCTCCATCAGAATTTTTTCATAGAAAGCAATTCTAATTATTTGTTGATTGTTATCATTTGTGCAAGATTTGCTGAATGAGGTAAACTTTCGCTAAATTATATGTTAAAGGCCAAGACAGCTAATTTATAGTCAAGAAGACGAGGTTGTCATTAACCAAACTTTTCTTTTTCATCCTTCTATTTCTTCCTGGCCTGAACACTATCCTAATCTGTAGCTGTGCATCTGGTGACTTTGTCCATTTATTTCCAGGTTTATTGCTAGTGTATTAACAATTGAATTTGTATTCTTAGATGCCAACTGTTGTCTTTTTCTCATTGTGTATCAAAACACAGTAAAATTTTTAAATTTTGTATATCTCTCTGTACTTATTCCCTGATTCAGACACCTTTAAAAGTTAGCTCAGTTTATTATCTATCTAATATATTCTTACAATATTTTATGTAAGTTTATGTCATTTAGTCTTTTAAGAATAACTTTGATTTTTACAACCATTTCTTCAGAATTTATGACATTCTTCTTTGCTAATATTTTTTTTAGTCACTTCAATTTTATAAATTTTTTTGGCAAGAAGAAGATATAAATAAAAAAGATATTAAATCAACTTTAGTATCAACTAAAACAAGATACTAAAATGACTTAAGTACATTCCTGTTCAAATATTTTTCTAATACTTTAAGTACAAATTTGTTATTTATTTAGTGTTTATTTTTTATTACAGGATAATTTCTTTACAGTGTTGCAGTAGACATAGTGGGGAAAGGAGAGTGAGGGACAAATTGAGAAAGTAGCATTGACATACATAAGTCAGTCAGTCAGTCAGGCAGTTCAGTCGCTCTGTCATGTACAATTCTTTGCAAACCTATAGACTGCAGCATGTCAGGCCTCCCTGTCCATCACCAACTCCCAGAGCTTGCTCAAACTCATGTTCATTGAGTCAGGGATGCGATCCAACCATCTCATCCTCTGTTGTCCCCTTCTCCTCCCACCTTCAGTCTTTCCTAGCATCAGGGTCTTTTCCAGTGAGTCAGTTCTTTGCATCAGGTGGTCAAAGTATTGGAGTTTTAGCTTCAGCATCAGTCCTTCCAATGAACATTCAGGACTGATTTCCTTTAGGGTTGACTGGTTTGATCTCCTTGCAGTCCAAGGGACTCTCAATAGTCTTCTCCAACATCACAGTTCAAACGCATCAATTCTTCAGCACTCAGCTTTCCTTATGGTCCAACTCTCACATCCATATATGACTACTAGAAAAACCATAGCTTTGACTGAATGGACCTTTGTTGGCAAAGTAATGTCTCTGCTTTTTAATATGCTGTCTAGGTTAGTCATAGCTTTTCTTCTAAGGAGCAAGCGTCTTTTAATTTCATAGCTGCTGTCACAATCTGCAGTGATTTTGGAGCCCCCCAAAATAAAGTCTGTCACTATTTCCACCATTTCCCAATCTATTTGCCAAGAAGTGATGCGACCGGATGCCATGATCTTAGTGTTCTGAATGTTGAGTTGTAGCAAGCATTTTCACTCTCCTTTTTCATTTTCATCAAGAGGTTCTTCAGTTCCTCTTCACTTTCTACCATAAGGGTGGTGTCATCTGCATATCTGAGGTTATTGATATTTCTCCTGGCTGTTTTGATTTCAGCTTGTGCTTCATCTAGCCCAGCATTTCGCATGATGTACTCTGCATATAAGTTAAATAAGCAGGGTGACAATGTGTACTCTTGACATATTCCTTTCCCAATTTGGAACCAGTCCATTGTTCCATGTCTGGTTCTAACTGTTGCTTTTTGACCTGCATACAGATTCCTCAGGAGGCAGGTAAGGTGGTCTGGTATTCCTATCTTTTTAAGAATACACTGTATTAAACTGCTTCAGTTGTGTCTAACTCTTTGCAACTCCATAGATTGTAGCCCTCCAGGCTCCTCTGTCCATGGGATTCTCCAAACAAGAATACATGGAGTAGGTTTCCATGCTCTCCTCCCATATATACACTATCATGTGTGAAATAGATAACTTATGGAAAGCTACTGTAAATTTTTAAGTAATTTTTGTTGTTTGATACTTTTGAAGCATTCAAGGATTCAGGCATATTTCATTTTTTAAATAAAAAAACAATATACATATTACTAATATGCTAAGTGCCTGCTTGATAAGTCACTTTAGTAGTGTCTGACTCATTGTGACCCACAGACTGTAGCCCACCAGGCTCCTCTGTCCATAGGGATTCTCCAGGTAAGAATAGTGGAGTGGGTTGCCTTGCCTTTCTCCAGGGGATCTTCTTGACCCAGGGATCTAACCTGCATCTCCTGCTGCTCCTGCACTGCAGCTGAAATCTTAACTACTGAGCCACTGGGGAAGTCCAAATATGCTAAGTATAGTTCTATAAAAATTCTCACTATGAAACTGTAAAGGAACTTTGAAAAGACTTGTTATGCAAAATAGATAGAGATAAGGATGTAGGTTTAAAATTAGCTTTAAAGATTATTATTTTATTTCTTTTAGTTTTCCCTTAGCCTGTTAATATTTTCATGTTTGCAGATCAGACTGAAATTGAAGAAAGTGGAGAAAACCACTAGATCATTCAGGTATGACCTAAATCAAATCCCTTATGACTATACAGTGAAAGTGAGAAATAGATTTAAGGGACTAGATCTGATACACAGAGTGCCTGATGAACTATGGATGGAGGTTCATGACATTGTACAGGAGACAGGGATCAAGACCATCTCCATGGAAAAGAAATGCGAAAAAGCAATATGGCTGTCTGAGGAGGCCTTACAAATAGCTGTGAAAAGACAGGAAGCTAAAAGAAAGGAGAAAAGGAAAGATACCCATTTGAATGCAGAATTCCAAAGAATAGCAAGGAGAGACAAGAAAGCCTTCCTTAGTGATCATTGAAAAAAAAAATAGAGGAAAACAGTAGAATGGGAAAGACGAGAGATCTCTTCAAGAAAATTAGAGATACCAAGGGAACATTTCATGCAAAGATGGGCTCAATAAAGGACAGAAATGGTAAGGACCTAACAGAAGCAGAAGATATTAAGAAGAGGTGGCAAGAATACACAGAAGAACTGTACAAAAAAGATCTTCACGACCCAGATAATCACGATGGTGTGATCACTCACCTAGAGCCAGACATCCTGGAATGTGAAGTCAAGTGGGCCTTAGGAAGCACCACTACGAACAAAGCTAGTGGAGGTGATGGAATTCCAGCTGAGCTATTTCAAATCCTGAAAAATGATGCTGTGAAAGTGCTGCACTCAATATGTGAGCAAATTTGGAAAACTCAGCAGTGGCCACAGGACTGGAAAAGGTCAGTTTTCATTCCAGTCCCAAAGAAAGCCAATGCCAAAGAATGCTCAAACTACCGCACAATTGTACTCATCTCACACGCTCGTAAAGTAATGCTCAAAATTCTCCAAGCCAGGCTTCAGCAATATATGAACCATGAGCTTCCAGATGTTCAAGCTGGATTTACAAAAGGCAGAGGAACCAGAGGTCAAATTGCCAACATCTGCTGGACCATCAAAAATGCAAGAGAGTTCCAGAAAAACATCTATTTCTGCTTTATTGACGATGCCAAAGCCTTTGACTGTGTGGATCACAATAAACTGTGGAAAATTCTGAAAGACATGGGAATGCCAGACCACCTGACCTGCCTCTTAAGAAACCTGTATGCAGGTCAGGAAGCAACAGTTAGGACTGGACATGGAACAACAGACTGGTTCCAAATAGGAAAAGGAGTCCATTGAGGCTGTATATTGTCACCCTGCTTATTTAACTTATATGCAGAGTACATCATGAGAAATGCTCGTCTGGTGGACGCACAAGCTGGAATCAAGATTGCTGGGAGAAATATCAATAACCTCAGATATGCAGAGGACACCACCCTTATGGCAGAAAATGAAGAAGAACTAAAGAGTCTCTTGATGAAATTGAAAGAGGAGAGTGAAAAAATTGGCTTAAAGCTCAACATTCAGAAAACAAAGATCATGGCATCCAGTCCCATCACTTCATGTCAGATAGATGGGGAAATAGTGGAAACAATGGCTGACTTTATTTTTTTGGGCTCCAAAATCACTGCAGATGGTGACTGCAGCAATGAAATTAAAAGACGCTTACTCCTTGGAAGGAAAGTTATGACCAACCTAGACAGCATATTAAAAAGCAGAGATATTACTTTGCCAACAAAGGTCTGTCTAGTCAAGGTTATAGTTTTTCCAGTGGTCATGTAAGAATGTGAGAGTTGGACTATAAAGAAAGCTGAGTGCTGAAGAATTGATGCTTTTGAACTGTGGTGTTGGAGAAGACTCTTGAGAGTCCCTTGGACTGCAAGGAGATCCAACCAGTCCATCCTAAAGGAGATCAGTCCTGGGTGTTCATTGGGAGGCCTGATGCTGAAGGTGAAACTCCAATACTTTGGCCACCTCATGCGAAGAGCTGACTCATTGGAAAAGACCCTGATGCTGGGAAAGATTGAGGGCAGGAGGAGAAGGGGATGACAGAGGATGAAATGGTTGGATGGCATCATTGAATCAATAGACATGGGTTTGGGTGGACTCCAGGCGTTGGTGATGGACAGGGAGGCATGACATTCTGCAGTTCATGGGGTCGCAAAGAGTCAGACATGACTGAGCGACTGAACTGAACTGAACTGAGATATATTTACAGTGAAATATCATGGAGTGTCTTAGAAATAGTCCAGTCACTTCACTTTCATAGTAGAAAAGTTGATATCATCAATAATAATTAAAGATATAATATCTATGATGGTAACAGCAATATGACATAGATAATCTAGCTTATTTAATAGTCTCCATTATTTAAAAAATAGCATCTATAGAACCATACAAGGTCTTCCATGAACTTGACTTTTTACCTTCTCTGCCCACTCAAGACAGAAGTGTGGATCTGGAAACTTGAGGAAAAGAGATAGGAAGATACTGAAAGAGTCAATATGATAGTTTATAAAGCTCAAACTACAGTTATAGTGATGCAAACATATAGTTGGATTCAAGGGTCCCTATTGAGAAAGAATTGAGAAACTTTGATTTTCAGTTGAAAGTAAGGAGAATGATTGTAAAAAGGTTCATAGAGCAAAGAGAAAGTGTATATTTCTCTCTTGAGATGAAGATCTACTTTAGTATTGAGATCCTATAGCAAATGAGAAAGATGGTAGATGTCGTTGGAGTTGCATTTGTGATAAGGTTTATGGTCAAGCCAAGCTTACACACTGTCAGGGCTTTCTGTGCAGGAATGAGAAAATTAATTGCCGCAGAAGGAAAAAACAAACAAACAAGCAGTAAACCAGACAGTATTTTAAACATTTAGCAAATATTTCTCATTAAATGAAATGCAACTTGAAAAGTAGAATCTAGAACTCAGAGACATTTCAGAAATTTCAAAATATTTCGGTGTAGGAGAACTTTGTGATAAATCCAAGTTGTTATATAATCATACCATTGGATCTTAAGTATCTCTGAAACATTGAGTAGCACACTTATGCAAAAGTCAAACAATATCAAGTTTTCCCAGTTCAACAGTACATAAAACATGAAAACAAATAGTAATAAAATTTTTCAATATTTAGTCTTCAGGCTCTATATTTTTCATACTTTCACACATAACAGTGTAAAATAAATAACAAAAGCCAAAAAAAATTAATAGAAATATCATAAATTTGATTATAAGAAAATCTTATATTAATATGTGTTAGTTTTGGCTGCAGAAACTTGCTTAAATCTACTCAAATGCTTTGTTAGCATACATTGCTATTTCACAAAAATGATTATATACATCAGTTCTCTTGAAATTGTTTAAACTGCATCATGATTTATGCACTCATTTCCTCCTCCTTAACAAGTATTAATTACATCTGAAAAGAGGAGGTAGGAATGGAAATGAGCAAGAGACAAAGACAAGCAAGAAAGTCAGGCGAAGGGTGGTACAAAAGGAAAATAACTTTATTTCTTACCCTTTTACTCTGTTCCAGTTTCTGTGTTAGGGCTGATTCTTTCATTATTGTATCTATTATGTTCAGCTCCACAATTTGGCCACCTGATGTGAAGAGCCAACTCACTGGAAAAGACCCTGATGCTGGGAAATATAGAAAGCAAAAGGAGAAGGGGACGGCAGGGGATGAGATGGTTAGATAGCATCACAGACTCAATGTACATGAATCTGAGCAAACTCCAGAAGATAATGGAGGACAGAGGAGTCTGGCATGCTACAGTGCATGGGATTTCAAAGAGTTGGACATTACTTAGCAACTAAACAAAAACAACAAATCTTCAACTCGACTTGCTGCTGCGGCTATGTCGCTTCAGTCGTGTCCATCTCTGTGCGACCCCATAGATGGCAGCCCACTAGGCTCCTCTCTCTCTGGGATTCTCCAGGCAAGAATATTGGAGTGGGTTGCCATTTCCTTCTCCAATGCATGAAAGTGAAAAGTGAGGGTGAAGTTGCTCAGTCGTGCCCAACTTTTATCGACCCCATGGACTGCAGCCCACCAGGCTCCTCCGTCCATGGGATTTTCCAGGCAAGAGTACTGGAGTGGATTTCCACTGCCTTCTCTTAAGGTGGCATAAATAATTTCAATTAATAAGTAAAACCTTCAGGTCCAGAGAGGTTCAGGTTCTTTCCTCAAGTCTCACAAAAGCATTTGACACAGCACATAGTTTTCATAGAAGAAAAAAATTTTCAGAAATTGGGATTAGTTAAAAAGAAGTATCTGTATCAGTCAGGGTTCTTAGAACTAAGCAAATGAAACTGTCTCTGGCTTATCCACACTGCAAAGAAATAGATTGAAAGATTTGTTAAAGATGTGAAGACATGAGACTTATAAGTTAGTAGGAGCTAAGGAAACTAGGTAGAAGTGAGGCCCATAGAATTGCTTCAAAGAATGAGTTTGGTGAAAATAACTCAATCACTGTTCCAAACCGCAGATACCAGAGTTTGCACCAACATCATGACCCATGTTGGACACCTTACTTTGCCTCTGGCTTTGCTGTCAGCATTGTCCCTAGAAGCTGGATGTGGTTGCTCTCATTTGGCCACCTTCAGGACTAGGCGCTTGTCTGATCATTTCTCAGCTGTTCTGTTCAATTTGAATATTGTATTCAATATAAAAAAAATAACATATAGATGCCAGGGTGGATAAAGGAGGACTGGTTGGAATATTAAGCTTAAAAAGATGGATGAATGCTGTTTTAAATATTTAAAAGATATACATATGGGTGACTTTCATGATCTCAGAGGATGGGGTAAAGACTAATGAGTAAAAATTGTGAGAAAACAAGATTTCTTTTTAATACAGAAGTCCAAACTTGGAATGGACATGATGCTGCTAGTAGGAGTAATTATGCATGAATAAGATGTTCACTCCCTAGGGATATCATAGAACAAATTATTGTTTGAATATGAGGATAGAGTACATAACTGGTAAGATTAGAACAATTCTAATTTTCAGTTGCCACAGTTCTTTGATCTTTACTTTTGAATTCCATGCAAAATATTTTATATAGTTTACATTGCCAATTGGTCCTCAAGTAGAGAGAAATTTTCCATTTGTACAAAAGAACAAAACTTGCTTCCAGCCTCTTGAGCATGATTATGTGTAATTCCATACTATAACCTATTTCTTAGTGCTTTTCTTAGCAATTTTATGGTGTGGGATACAAATCACTTGGTGTGACTATTGGATTATTTGAGATATGGCTATTAAAATATGTACCCTAAGTGTGCTTTTGGAATTGAGTATTTAGATTTTTATTTAAATAGTTTATTAGATATTATAGAACATGTCATGTACATTTTTCCTGATTATTTAACATTTTATTTTGAAGTAACCTCAAAAGTATAGAGAAATTGCAAAATATTAATAGTACAAAGAATTCTTGTTTACCCTTTGCTCAATTTCCCCCCAAATTAATGTAATTATATTTGCTTAATCATCCTTTTCATTTTGTGTAGGAATTTGTGTGTCTGTGTTGTCGAAAAATTGCACTGATGAACTTAAAAGGGAAAGACTTTATTTAAGACCTCTGGAGAAGGAAATGGCAACCTGCTCAGACATGACAGCATGCACTCATGCACAGATATTAAAGGTGGCCTGTGGCCTGGAGGGTAAAGAATCCACCTGCCATACAGGACACTCAGGAGAGGTGGGTTTGATCCCTGGATCAGGAAGATACCCTGGAGCAGGAAGTGGCAACAGGATCCAGTATTCTTACCTGGGAATGCCCATGAAGAAAGGAGTCTGGTGGGCTACCGTCCAAGTAGTCACAAAGAGTCAGACATGACTGAGCACGTACACATGCATTATTAAAATTGTGAAGTTAATCACACATGTTTTTCACAATAACCCCAGATAGGACCTGTTTCACAATAAACCCAGACAGTTACTGTTAGGCTATTAAAAATACAAGAACCATATACATTGACACATGGCCCCAATATTGGGGACTGGAGATATTCTACAGATTCTATCAACTTTAGTAAAGAAAGATTACTTAAGATTTACTGCACAGTTTTTTAGTTTAGTTTTTTTTTTTTTTTAACAAGTCTTGGGAAGCTGAACAGTAATTGATTTTTTAGGCCTGTTTGTAATAAATATGAATATTTCTGCTTTAGTAATCTTAAGAAGATATGTTTTCCATCAGTATCTCTACAATATTGGAATTCCCTACTACTTCTGGCTATGTCAAAAAACTGAGTAGGTTGAAGTTAAATACCTGTGGTGAAACCCATATGTTTCATTATGCTTTTGCCAAGTTGACGTAGGAACAACAAAAGCGAAGGAGTGTCTTTTATTATTAATGATTCTCTAGGCCCTTAGCCACATTCTGTGAGCCATAAAAATAAATAAATGAAATATTCATTAAAGCATTTAAACTATCAATATTGTATAAACAAAAATAAAAGAAATGACATAGTATAAATAGATTCTCTGAGTTATCATGTTAAAATTTTCCAAGAAAAACTAATAGTTATGAAATCCTTCAATCACTTAGAAGATGTATTATTTTCTTTAAGTGCCCATACATATTCAGTTTGGCTAGATACAAGCAATGAATAGATGTCAGGATGAGCATTTTTATATACTGAAAGTATAAGTAAGGCAGACAAGGGAATTGTTATCTATTTTGCTATTTCTAATAAATTTGCATTTATAAACTTCTAAATGCAGACTAAAATTTTTAATTTAGATTTTGACAGCATCCTATTAGCATTTGGATACACAAGATACCCAAGTTGTTAAGACTCTCGATTCAAAGTCTTCATCCGGAGTCAGCACACTTTTTCTCTAAAGGATCGGATAGTAAATATTTTAAGCTTTATAGACCGGGTATGGTCACCATCGCATATCCTTTTTTGAATTATTTTATAACCTTATAAAAATATAGAAATGATTTTCAGCTCATGGGCTATGCTAAAGCACACCAATGGTAATATTTGACCTATGGATTTGACCTGTCTGCTACTGATTCTTGGTACAGGAATCTATCCTATCTTACCAGCTGCAGAAGATTTATAATAGATATAATTTCTTTACATGGGATAGTAGAGATTTTTAAATTTTTGCTTAAGTAATTTATTTTCTTAATGTAACCAAATACATTCAGTAGCAAATATCTAATATGCATTCCATTGCTAACCCCATTGCCAATTGACTACCAAACTAATGATTCTGTTACTGTATAAGGTCTGAATAAAATGGAAGGCTGAATTCAAAGGTTACTGAGGTTACTGTAAGTCAATATCTAACTGAAAATGGAAATAGTTGTGAAAGGATTTTCTAATTATTGCATATGTGCTTGCTGTACATGTGTGCATGTGTGTGTGTCTGTGTGTGTGTGTGGTTATATTATGGAACTGCTATTATAATTGCTAGTTAACTCCCAGTAATAATTGTTGATATAGCCAATCTTGGTTGCAAAGGGAATGTGCCTTACCTGAGATAGGTAAACATATTCTGGTTTATATTACTCACCACTGTATAATTAATGTTTGGTGGAGTGTCTGCTGCTGCAGATACTAACTCAGGGTTGAACAAATGGATAAAAATGAAATAAATGGGTAGAAAGAAATTTGATAATAAAACTATTGATAGCAGTGAAGCTTTAGTGGTGGAGAGAAAATCAGGCCTGAGGTACCACACAGAAAATCAAGACAAGATTCAGACTTGAGAAGATGGACTACTTTTGGAATGGAGATGCATGATAGGGGTTGAATCAGGGTAGGAAAAGTCCTAGTGCAATTCAAACATGAGAACAGAGAATTATGATGAATCCCTGATCTACTGGCTTATAAACCCTTGTTTCTACTGACTGAGCAGAATTGACTTCAGAATCTATCTTAAATTGAACCTACAAGTGAGAACGTCTCTAAATAAGAGGGAAGATAAGGTATAATATCTGAATGTGGATTAGAGATATTCATAAATATTCAACTTTTTCTCAGCCTTAAAAAATCAGACATTTTTTTAAAATTTTGACCCTACACCGACCACCATATTAGCAATTAGGTAATATGTTATCTATGACCTGATCGAACTTCTAGAATACCAAGTTACAGTCACGCATTGATTACATTCAGTAGAAGCCAAAGTTGGAGATTTTTGCTCTGTCTGATTAGTCTCTTTGCTAACTTTACTTCATATAAAAAGAAACAGTTTTGGAAGAGTGACTGGTACTAATCAAGAGGAAATTAAAACCTTGAGGGAAAATAGATTCAAGATTAGTTTCCAGATTAGCTTCTAAATTTTTCTCTTTTAGCCAGTGGGCTTATATGAATTTAACAAAAAATGAAAGAGAAATTAAATAAAATCTTCTTTCACAAAATCCAGAAATACAGATGTTTGTATGAATGTGTCTATATGACTATTTCTGCATACATGCACAACAAAGATGCTGGAGACATTATTGCCACCAAATAGTGACAGTAGCTGTCTCTGGTGGAGACATGCTTGGTGATCTTAGTCTTTTCCTTTTTATTAAAAATTTACCATTTAAAGTTCTTACATAGAACAGTCTTTTGGACTCTGTGGGAGAGGGCAAGGGTGGGATGATTTGGGAGAATGGCATTGAAACATGTATAATATCATATGTGAAACAAATCGCCAGTCCAGGTTCGATGCATGATACAGGATGCTTGGGGCTGGTGCACTGGGATGACCCAGAGGGATGGTATGGGGAGGGAGGTGGGAAGGGGGCTCAGGATGGGGAACACGTGTACACCCATGGTGGATTCATGTTGATGTATGGCAAAACCAATACAATATTGTAAAGTAATTAGCCTCCAATCAAAATAAATAAATTTATATTAAAAATAAAGTTCTTACAGAGTACATCATTTTATTAATATTTTAAATGAAAAAAATTAAGAATAAATAGAAATTCTAAAGACATTTAGACATTAGACATAAATGTCTAAAGACATTTCTAAATTCTAAAACATTTAAGCTTATAGTTTCTTCAACTTTGATATGAAGTTGGTTCATAATTTCATGAAAAATATATAATTTAGAAAACAAGATGGCAAGTTTTGTCTTTTTTAAATGCAGTAACATTTCTTTCTGTCTTAAAAAACAGAAAAGAAATGAAGTAGGAAATCCGAGTTCTGCACAGTATGGATATTGTGCAGAAATATGCGATACTGTTCTTTTTACAAGGCAGGGGAGAGGACTGTCCAAGATGGCAGAATAAGAAGACTGTGAGCTCACCTCCTCCAATGGGTTCCAGGCTCAGATGGTAAAACATCTGTTTACAATGTGGGAGACCCGAGTTGAATCCCTGGGTTGGGAAGATCCGCTGGAGAAGGAAATGGCAATCCACTCCAGTATTATTGCCTGGAAAATCCCATGGACAGAGGAACCTGGTAGGCTACAGTCCATGGGGTCACAAAGAGTCAGACATGACTGAGCGACTTCACTTACTTACTTAAGACAGACTAAAATAATGATTAAAAGCCTGTGTTTTGAATTCTGGGAGATGCAGCTTCTCATCTCTACTATACCATTTCTTATGTGGTTTCGAGGCAACTTATGTAACTTTTCTCCTTCTTTTCTCAATCATAAAATACATATAATAAAAACTACATTGTAGAAATTCCATGAAGATACCTGTGAAAGTATATTGAGTGTATAATTAGCAATCAATAAATAATAGCTTAAAATATTATTCAAAGAGAGAAAGGTCTTAGAAATATGTCTGAGAACTGATGTGAAACTAAGATACTCCATCTTGAAATTCTGTTCTAACATTAGAGCAAATTACTTTCACATTAGAAAATTAAGTGTTTAGGCTGCTGATACTTAGAATGATAGCCATGATGCAAGTGCTCATTATAAACTCAAGTGAATTATACTGCTAAAATATTTGTATAATCTTTTTTGCTCTTATTTCTGTTTCTGTATTGTTTCACTTCTGAACTGGTAGGGAGCAAATTCACATATGTTGTTCCCGCTGCGGTTGCTTCTGGCTCTACACACTGGTGTTAACTTACGAGACTCTGAACTATGGAGCCAAAAACTTGTCCAATGTTTCTCACAGTGGGATTGCATGACCAGCTTTTACTTTGTGGTATATGAATCTGGATATTAACTAGATTTAACTTAATGCTTTGTTAATGTGTGGATGAATTCCAGTTCAATGTGATATATATATTCATCAAATATTTATTGAGCAACTACTAATTATTTCTGAAGCTATAAGTCAGTGAACCAGACAAAGATGTACATTTTATAAATCATTTAATTGTGGGAGAGGTTGTCTTAACATGTATAATATCATGTATGAAACAAGTCGCCAGTCCAGGTTCGATGCATGATACTGGATGATTGGGGCTGGTGCACTGGGACGACCCAGAGGGATGGTATGGGGAGGGAGGAGGGAGGAGGGTTCAGGATGGGGAGCACGGGTATACCTGTGGCGGATTCATTTCAATGTTTGGCAAAACTAATACAATATTGTAAAGTTTAAAAATAAAATAAAATTTAAAAAAAAACACAAAACAAATAACTCATATATACATGTGTGCATCTGTAAGAGTGTGAGAAATACTATGGAAAAACAGTGTAAGAGCAATTGTGCAAGTTGAAATGTACATGTATTTCAAGTCCTTGCACAGATATCACCTCAGTGACATTTCCCTAACAGCATTATATAAAATTGTAATCTTTTCCAAAATCCAACTGCAATTCCCCTAAACTTGATGTACATTCTCCATAACAATTATTATTTTCATTTATATTGTTATTATTATTAATCTTTCTTTTCCCCCCATTTGAATGTAAAGTCCATAAATGCAGAGATTTGTCCTCATTTTGTTCTTTGTTTTATTCTCATTTTAGGCAAACCACTAGTAATAGACTCCATGATAGGGCAGAAAATCTTGAAATTTGATCAAGGAGCAGATGATGAAGGAACAGGTTAAGGAATTTCACATCTATTGTATGGAGAAAAATGGGCTCTGAGCACATGGCCTGGTGTGCTTTGTGCTTTAGAAGAATCATTTCACTCCATGAAAGTAGGAGGGATAAATGAAGGGAGGTGGGATGGGAGGCTCTGGGAAAGAATGATTGTCTCCTCTAGGCTGTGGCAAGGAAACTATAGATGATGTGATGGAAATAAGAGATGGATAGGACTTAACTGGAAATTGAGAAAGAAAAAAGGAGATTTGGAAAGACTTCCTAGCTTTGAGTTTGAATGACTAAATGGATAATCGTGTCTCTTAATGAACAGTGAGAGAAGAAAATAGAAGGAGGAACACATACAATAATATATATTCAGTTGAGACATTCTGAGTTTGAGGTAATACAGGGGATACTTAGGTAGAAAAAACAAACATTCTTAAATTTAGGACTGGGATTACAGCTTTGAGATTCATGAGCATACTAATAGGAGTTAAAGTAAAAAGTGTTGCTGAAAAAAAATTATGATGTTCCATATGGTAGGGGAGAAGCAAATAAAAAAGTGGGACTTTTTTTCAAAACTGTGTGTGTGTGTGTGTGTGTGTTTTAAGGCAGGATGATATCCCATTAACAGAACAATGCACAGGACAAGTAAAAGAACAACTACCTCTGAAGTAGACCAGGATGATACAGGGATGCTTCCTTCTATTCCTGCTAGAGCAGCTGTAGTATAGGGAACTTCCTTTTCCTCATCTCCACCTAACCAAGGTGCGTGTCTTAATAATTGTTCTAAATAAGCTAAGCTTCCTTCTTTCATTCCCTTTCATGTTTATTGTACTAATGGATGGTGCTGCATTCTGCTACATATCAACTAAGGGCCTGAACTAAAGGCACTTCTTGGTCAACCCCAGGGCATGCTACCTTTCACCGTGTATCAAATAACATGAAATTCTGTCTCTTAAGGGCCTGGGATCACTGCTGCGCTTTTCCAAAGACTCCTAATCTGATGCCTTCTAGGTAGAAATTACTCCACACCAGGCTGTAAATAAAGCATTTGAATTATTTCTCTTATATTGTAAATTCCTTGGGACTAAAACATGTATGACAAGAGAGTTTTCCATTGCTTCTCTACTTTCTTTTGTGTTTATCTGGAAAGCCCAACTGTGCAATCCATCCTCTTAGTTTGTATACCTGAGCTACTGAGCACATCTTGAGGAAATTACATAAATATGATCCTAAGGGTCATCAGTTCATATATATATTGTTAGAAATTTTTACTGGAAACTTGTTACTGATGGGCAGTTAGTCCATTCCATTCTGTGACTTTAATATCTCTTTGTCTTCTCCTGAACAAAAATTCTAAAACTTTATATTATACCATCATTAATAATTCTCCCAGTTATAGCACTAGCCATCTAAGTGGATCCCTGTTTTCAATTTTACCCATTAAAGTTCTACATGCTGCTTTCAGAGCAACTTCTTTAAAATGATAACCATACCATGATAGCTTGCTATGAAATATACATATTAATATTTGTATTCTTCAGCATTAAAGCCTATTTTTAATATATTATTGAAATTTTACAGAAGATTATTTATAACCTGGCTTCTGATCTCCAATTTGGCCTGATACTATCTGCTATCTTGTTTTCTCTTCTCAACCACACTATAATCTTTGCTTGCATTCAAGTTTTTCATGATTTTGTTTGTTTGAACATATTTCTTCACATATTTGGAAAAATCTTTTCTTCTTTATGCCTTTGAGAAATTGTATCTCTTCTTCTTAATGTAACTCACATCTTATTCCTTCATGAAGAGTCCCAAATCTTAATGATAAGTATAAACATACTCATGATATTGTATTTTGTGAATGATTTTTTTTGTTATATTTATAAGCATTTTATTATGACAGATTTATTCTTTAATCTTCATCTGTTATTGAACTGTGAGCTCTGACTGTGGGACCTGCATTTTCTTTCTCTTTTTCTGAGTTCCTTTAGTAAAGAAGGAAACATATTAAAAGTTCGATAGTTGCTTATTCAACTGAATTACATAAAAACCTAATGTTAGGTACTAAAGAACTATCATATCATTATATTTAGATATAACCTTTTCATTCTTTATAATTTCACCCTTCAGAAAACTGAGAATAAATCATCTTCTTCATCTCATTATAATTGTATACTAAAAACTTGGAAAAATAAGAAGTCTGCCTTCTTAGTACTTTCAATAATTTTGAAATTGATACATTTCTAGTTTTCATATTCTTGCCAATTAAATTTTTATGAATTTTTCTCAATTCTTTTCCTCATTTTGCATCTCCTGAAAATTTTAGCTGGTTAAATGGGGATATAGTATAATAACAACGTAGCTGGATATGTATTTCAGTTTTAGTTTATAAACTTAAAATAATCAATTTTGCTATCTGTTTAGAATACAAATAATCATTAGTATTGTGAAAAATTTCTTATGCTATTTGTTTTTAAAATTATATTCAGTAACCTTTATTTTACCTTGCTATTAGCATGCTAGCTTATTGTATAAATCTTCTAGTATGTTACTTTTTTGTTCACCAGTCTGTCTCTTTAAAGAAATTGTTAGATGATTTTTGCTTCTTTTTATCTTAGTCATGCATTATCCTTTATTATCATATTTTCTATTTGACCTTATAATTTTAATTTATTATGGAGTGAGAGAAAGAAAGGAGTAGAAAAAAAAATCAAAGAAATAATGACTGAAACCTTCCCAAGTTTGATCAAAAAAAAAATTTTATGCATTCTAGTTGTTTAGTAAGCTACAAATAGTACAAAAGCAAAGAAATCTATACACAGATATATCATGGTGAAAATGTTGAAATTAAAAAGAGAATATCTTAAAACTAACAAGGGAAAAATGACATAATGTACAAAGCAACCCCAATAAATTTGCAGTTAAATTATCTTCAATTGAAATCTAGTGAACTTACATAGTAATTAAAAAACAAATCACCAGAAACCAAAATACACTGGTAAAGATAATTATGCAATTATAGAAACCATTACAAATACACATGACATCTTTCTATTTTTAATTTAAAAAACAATTGCATGTATATCTATGTCTATATTTATATACCTATAAATTGTGTTGTTGGAATTATTAAAGAAATAAAGGCAATATATTTGACAAAAATATCATCACTGAGATAGGTGGAAACGAAAACGAGCTCAGTGCATACCTATTCTCCTTTCTTCTCTCTCTTTCTTTAAGAGACAAAAAATTATCTAAGTTAATAATTATAACAATGCATTGTTTGGTGAATAACATGTATAACTGTAGTAGCACACAAAGGACAAGGAAAGAGAGCTATTTAGGAACTACTTGCTATATAGGAGCACAATTTCTGTATTGTATTGAAGTTAATAGAAATCGGAAATAGATTCTGATGAGTTGAGATATATACAGTAAACTCTTGAACAATTACTAAGGAAATAACTAAAATAATATAGAGTGAAAAAGCATTAAGAGTTAAAACATAACACTATAAAATATTCAGTAAGTGCAAGTGGGAAGATTTGGGAGAATGGCATTGAAACATGTAAAATATCATGTATGAAACGAGTCGCCAGTCCAGGTTCGATGCACGATACTGGATGCTTGGGGCTAGTGCACTGGGACGACCCAGAGGGATGGAATGGGGAGGGAGGAGGGAGGAGGGTTCAGGGTGGGGAACACATGTATACCTGTGGCGGATTCATTTTGCTATTTGGCAAAACTAATACAATTATGTAAAGTTTTAAAAATAAAATAAAATTAAAAAAAAAAGAAATATAGGAACAAAAGTCACATGAGATATATAGCAAACAAAAAATAAAACAGAAGATGCAAATACAACTACTTGAATAACATTAAGTGAGAGTGAATTAAACAATGTGATCAAAATGCAAAGTTTGTGAAACTGGATAAAAAAATCTAGCTACATACAACTTAAAGATTATGCACTTTAGAATCAAACATCGAAATAAATTAAAAATAAGAGGCTGCGAAACAGCAATCATAAGAAAACTGATGTGGTTTTACCAATCTCAGGTAAACAGACTTTAAAACAACAATAAAAATAGTAATATACAGGCACATTTCGCAGTAATAAGTCTCAATCTATCAGGAAAAGATAAAAGTTATAAACACATATGGACATAACAATAGGTGCCCAAAATATACAAAGCTAAAACTGAGAAAATTGAAGGGGAAATAGATAATTTAACAATAGTAGATAGATATTTTAATTTTATATCTGCCAATTACCAACATGATATATGGCAGAAAACAACAAAATTCTATAAAGCAATTATACTTTAATTTAAAAAAACATAAATTAAAAAAAAATCTCTAAAATTGGTTGAACAACTCTGTGAATATAAACATTGAATTCAACAGCAAGAACATAAAAACAGCCTTTTGAAAATGACATCTGTTGACATTTTGTTCCAAATAATTATTTGTTGTGAGGGTTGTCTTCTACAATGTAGAAGGTTAGCAAAATCCTTGACCCCTACCCACTAGATGCCCGTTACAACCCTTTGCAGTCATCACAAAACAAAAACTGTTCCCAGATAGTGTTAAAAGTCCATTGGGAGGCAGAATCACCCTAGTTAAATTAAGAACCACAGATATTATTGTATGAGAAAAAGGAAAAGTCTTAAAGAATATACATTAAAAATTTAATCATGTTTCCTCTGGAGTGGTAAAGAGATATGCAGGGTGAGAGATGACTTCCACATTTTCTCAATATACTTTTGTGCTGCTTGAATAACCTAAAAATTATAATGGGCTCATGTATTATGTGTTTAAGAGAATCAAAATCAATTTCTTGCCTTGCAAAATGTATAAAACAGAACAGGCCAATTCTGACTAACATAAAATGCAGCTGTTGTAGACCATTCAAAAGATGATTATGGCTTATGGAGATGGAAATGGTGACAAGTAATTTGAATTTTAATATATTTTTAATATATTGCCTGCAAGATTTACTGGCAGATTGGATGTGAAGCCTGAAGGAAACAGATAAAGCATTTTGTTTTGCCTAAGCAACTGGCTGAATGACAGTGCTATTAATGAGTGTTGGGAATAAAGAAATTGGGGGCTTTTGTGGAGAAAAGTAGAACCAATAGTTTCATTTTGACAATTAATATTGAGATTCATATTAGACTTCCACATACTGATTTGAGTAGACAGTCCATAGTTCAGAGTCAAGCAGAATAACAATTCTCCTAACAGTCTGTGACAAACAATGAGTAGACTCTCCTTAGTGGAAAATTAATAAATACATTTTAAATAGCTTATTATTCATGTGTTTAATTGCTTTATGAAAAAAATCATACCTGAATTTAGAAACAAACAGAAACAATGAATTTATCATGCATTTTCCAATTCCCATACCAAAGAAGCACTCACTTAAAAATAAGCCAAAAAGTATATGCACTACAAAATAATTAAAAAAAGTTTAAAAATAAAAATTTCCACTAAATCAGAAACAGAAAAAATAATACAGTGCACTAGAAAATATCAATATAAACATTAATTTTAGTCTCTGGTGGACAAAATTAGCTTGTTGCAATAATGAATTTAGAAGAAAACACTGTAATTCTAAAACTATCAATATGAGTATAAGATTTTATTATTTTCACATCCCTAAACCAAAAACAAACTGATTAAATTCAAAAGAAGAATAAAAGAAGGTCTCTTTTCTCGAAAATGAGAATCACAGTAATCCAGAGAAAAGAACATCTCATTATTTCTGCAATATTTATATTCAGTTCAGTTCAGTCACTCACTCGTGTCTGAACATTTGCAACCCCATGAACCACAGCATGCCAGGCCTCCCTGTCCATAACCAACTCCCAGGGTTTACCCAAACTCATGTCCATTGAGTCAGTGATGCCATCCAACCATCTCATCCTCTGTCATCTCCTTCTACTCCTGCCTTCAATCTTTCCCAGAATCAGGGTCTTTTCAAATGAGTCAACTCTTTGCATCAGGTGGCCAAAGTATTGGAATCTCAGCTTCAACATGAGTCTTTCCAATGAACACCCAGGACTGATCTTTAGGATGGATTGGTTGGATCTCCTTACAGTTCAAGGGACTCCCAGAGTCCTCTCCAACACCACAGTTTAAAAGCACCAAATCTTCTGCACTCAGCTTTCTTTATAGTCCAACTCTCACACCCTTACATGACCACTGGAAAAATGATAGCCTTGACTAGATGGATCTTTGTTGGCAAAGTAATGTGTCTGCTTTTTAATATGCTGTCTAGATTGGTCATAACTTTCCTTCCAAGGAGTAAACATCTTTTAATTTCATGGCTGCGATCACCATCTGCAGTGATTTTGGAGCCCCCAAAAATAGTTAGCCACTGTTTCCACTGTTTCCCCATCTATTTCCCAGTAAGTGATGGGACCAGATGCCATGATCTTCGTTTTCTGAATGTTGAGCTTTAAGCCAACTTTTTCACTCTCCTCTTTCACTTTCATCAAGAGGCTTTTTAGTTCTTCATTTTCTGTCATAAGGGTGGTGTCATCTGCATATCTGAGATTATTGATATTTTTCCCAGCAATCTTGATTCCAGCTTGTACTTCATCTAGCCCAGTGTTTCTCATGATGTACTCTGCATAGAAGTTAAATAAGCACGGTGACAATATACAACCTTGACGTACTCCTTTTCCTATTTGGAACCAGTCTGTTGTTCCATGTCCAGTTCTAACTGTTGCTTCCTGACCTGCATACAGATTTCTCAAGAGGCAGGTCAGGTGGTCTGGTATTCCCATCTCTTTCAGAATTTTCCACAGTTTATTGTGATCCACACAGTCAAAGGCTTTGGTATAGTCAAGAAAGCAGAAATAGATGTTTTTCTGGAACTCTCTTGCTTTTTCCATGATCCAGTGGATGTTGGCAATTTGATCTCTGGTTCCTCTGCCTTTTCTCAAACAAGTTTGAACATCTTGAAGTTCATGGTTCATGATTTGCTGAAGCCTTGCTTGGGGAATTTTGAGCATTACTTTACTAGCATGTAAGATGAGTCCAATTGTGTGGTAGTTTGAGCATTCTTTGGCATTGCCTTTCTTTGGGATTGGAATGAAAATGGACCTTTTCCTTTCCTGTGGCCACTGCTGAGTTTTCCATATTTGCTGGCATATTGAGTGCAGCACTTTCATAGCATCATCTTTCAGGATTTGAAATAGCTCAACTGGAATTCCATCACCTCCACTAGCTTTGTTCATAATGATGCTTTCTAACGCCCACTTGACTTCACATTCCAGTATGTCTGGCTCCAGGTGAGTGATCACACCATCGTGATTATCTGGGTCTTGAAGATCTTTTTTGTACAGTACAGATCTTTGTACAGTACAGATTTTGTACAGATCTTTTTTGTACAGCAATATTTATGCCACCTTGCATTGAATCCTTACAGTGGGATGTGAAAGTGAAAGTGAAATTTGCTCAGATGTGTCCGACTCTTTTTGATGCCATGGACTATACATGTGGACTATACATGGACATACAGGAATTATTCAGGCCAGAATACTAGAGTGGGTAGACTTTCCCTCTCCAGGGGATCTTCCCAACCCAGGTCTCTTGCATTGCAGGCAGATTCTTTACCAGCTGAGCCACAAGGGAAGCCCAGGAACACTAGAGTGGGTAGCCTATCCCTTCTACAGTGGATCTTCCCGACCCAGGAATTGAACTGGGGTCTCCTGCATTGCAGGTGGAGTCTTTACCAACTGAATTAGGAGGGAAACCCTAGGAACAGTTAATCTTTATAGCAACTCTATGAGTTAGGTATGCCATATTTTTAGATGAAGAAACTGAGACTTAAAAACAGTGAATAATTAGCCCAAGGTCACATATAAATGGTGATCATGCTTCAGGGTTTGACAGTTTGACTCTAGAGCCTTCATTTTCATCAATCATGGGAGGAGAGTCACAATTAAAAAAAAAAAAAAAAGAAGAAGAAAAGAAAAGTAAAAAGTCTTATTGTCTTCATGGCTGGTGATTCAAACCAAAGGTGAAGGTATGAAGAAGCAACAAAGGCCTGTGTGGTTGCTTCCACACTCATTGATGCCCACTGCTTTTTCCCAAACAAGAGTCATGGAACATAGAGACATAGAATCTGCAAATCCTTGCTGTTCTCTGCTGCTGCTGCTGCTGCTGCTAAGTTACTTCAGTTGTGTCTGACTCTGTGCGACCCCATCGACGGCAGCCCACCAGGCTCCCCTGTCCCTGGGATTCTCCAGGCAAGAACACTGGAGTTCTTGGGTTGCCATTTCCTTCTCCAATGCAAGAAGTGAAAACTGAAAGTGAAGTCGCTCAGTCGTGTCCGACTCTTAGTGACCCCCTGGACCGCAGCCCACCAGGCTCCTCCATCCTTGGGATTTTCCAGGCAAGAGTACTGGAGTGGGGTGCCATTGCCTTCTCCATTGCTGTTCTCTAGTGAACATCAAATACTGGTCCCAAGTTTAAATTCAAACTCAGAAATACAATCAGTATATTTTATTTTCCAACATATTTACATATTATCCTTGCTCTCTTTTGATAGCACAAGCATCCTAGTTTTCAATACTACCTTTAAAATATTTCTATCTGACCAACAAGTTGTGAAGACCTCAATGTTCAGCTCATTTTTAAAAGAAAACTACCCTCAGAATGCAAAATCTGCCTCCCCTAACTGAAGGGATTTCAATTACATTGTGGATAAGACGTTGTAAGCAGACCAGTAAAGCAGTGTTTTATTTCCGAAGTAAGTGGACTGAACAGGTGGAAGGGGAAGGAGAGCTTTCCTAAAGGCACGGGGTCTGTGTGTCACCAGCTGTTGCTGGGAGATAATGTGCAACAGCAAGTGATGGACAGGAGGAAACCCTACTGCCTGACTTTTCTGCTTCAGACTCTTAGGTGTAAAGAGTCTCTTCTTGGCTTCTTTTAATTGAAGCTTGGCATTCGCAATGCCCACTTAAAATCGCAGTGTCTTATTTGATTACAACATCAGACAGGACTCAAAAATCTCCTATTTTATTTCACAGTGGGATTCAGCTAAAGTTGAATTCATGGAGAAAGCCATGGGGGGAATGAAGATTGGGGGGTGGGGCAAGGCCATGGGTAAAAGGTTAAAAGAAAATATATTCTTAATCATGCTATATAGCCTGTAAATGTTTTTGCTATTTCACATTTAAATTACATTTTATTTTATTATTATTTTTGCCTTGATTTTAAAATACTGAAATGTAGTTGATTTAGAATATTATATTTATTTCAGGTGTACAACATAGTGATTAAAAATTTTTATAGATTATACTCCATTTCACGATACTGGATGCTTGGGGCTAGTGCACTGGGACGACCCAGAGGGATGGTATGGGGAGGGAGGAGGGAGGAGGGTTCAGGGTGGGGAACACATGTATGCCTGTGGCAGATTCATTTTGATATTTGGCAAAACTAATACAATTATGTAAAGTTTAAAACTAAAATAAAATTAAAAAAAATAAATAAAATAAAGTTATTACAAAATGATAGCTATGTTTCTTTGTGTTTGCTTGTGTTATACCTGCACTCTATTCTTGTTGCTGCTTTATTTATATAGTGGTTTGTGTTTCTTAATCCCATACTCCTATCTTGCCTTTTCCCAACCCCCTCTTCCCACTGGTAACCACTAGTTTGTTCTCAATATCCATGAATCTGTTTTTGTTTTGCTGTATATATTTGTTTGTTTTATATTTTAGATTATATGTATAAGTGATAACATAGTCTTTCTTTGACTTATTTCACTAAGCATAATACTCTCTAGATCCATCCATGCTATTGCAAATGGCAGAATTCAATCACTGAAATTGGAAGAGAAGTAAAACCCTCACTATTTGCAGATGGCATGAATATACATTTAAAAACTAAATATACATAATATACATCAATATACCTAAAATAAACATGAGTTTATACATAATAAATATGTATAAAACATGTGTATGTGTTTATGTGTAAAAGTACACATAAACATGAGTCCTGCCCATTTATCTTGAGGTAGTAGAGGTAAAACTTGGTTTCCCAACTTACATTGAAATAAAGGCTCAAGATAGATATATTTAAAGTGGCTCTGGTAGCTCAGATGGTAAAGAATCTGCCCACAATGTGGGAGACCCAGGTTCAATCCCTGAGTTGGAAAGATTCCCTGGAGAAGGAAATGGCAACCCTCTCCAGTATTCTTTCCTGGAGAATCCCATGGACAGAGTAGCCTAGCAGGCTACAGTTCATGGGGTCGCAAAAAGTTGAACACGACTGAGTGACTAACACACATGCATAGACATATTTAATTATTAAGCAAGGATACTACTGTGTAACTGGAGCATTTTGAGATACCATGTCAACTAACATGTTTCTCCTAATAATAGTACAATAAAATGAAAATCCAAGTGGTATATATTTTATGCTAAACACTTCTCCTTGGCTCAACAATACTTTCAGATTTATTAATAAGTATTCTGGAAGTTGTCTGTTGATTTCCAGCACCATCTTCTAAGCTCTTTATTGCACTGCAGGCCATTTTAATGAGATATAGAAGACAGGATAGGGGAGTCGGTCATTCTCCTCTGGCAAAGGTAGGTAGATATTTGGGAAGATATTTTAAGGACTAGTTTTTCAGCAGTTTCATATCATGTGCTTTGGTGCTAGTAGCAGACGAGTTCATTGGTGATAGATTCCTTTGATTTTGACCTTTCCTAATTTCTCTTCAATCAATAGTCATCCTTTTGTAAATTTTATAAGCATGTGATTTCCTATATTAAATCCCTGGTTTGTTAAGATACCAGCAGTCATTTCTGCTTCCTTGATGATTATTAAGTCAGTTCAGTTCAGTCACTCAGTCATGTCCAACTCTGCAACCCCATGAATTGCCACACGCCAGGCTTCCCTGTCCATCACCAACTCCCAGAGCTTACCCAAACTCATGTCCATTGAGTCAGTGATGCCATCCAGCCATCTCATCCTCTGTCGTCCCCTTCTCCTCCTGCCTTCAATTGTTCCCAGCATCAGGGTTTTTTCCAATGAGTCCATTCTTAGCATCAGGTGACAAAAATATTGGAGTTTCAACTTCAGCATCAGTCCTACCAGTGAATATTCAGGACTGATTTCCTTTATTAAGTCAGTCAGTGATTATTAGGAACATTCTAAATCTTGTGTTTATAAATTACACATCTGACTTCTCAGCATTTTATTGAACCAAACTTCTATTTATATTTGAGTTTTTGTGACCCATGACACTTTCAGTGAAATCTCATTTGTTAATTTTAACTTATGTAAATATTCTATTGAAATTCTGTCCAAATTATAGAGTTTTAAATTTAAATTCAAAACTTTATGATTAACATATATCAAACTTGAATTTAATTCAATAATAAATTTATTCAAATATCGGTGATTTTATTCTAAGTATGGAAGAACAAACAGAACATTTGAAAAATATTGAAGAATGGTGTTTAAATGATATTCTTAATTGCTAAGAATATTTTTTAAATAATATATATATTGAATATTTCTTGTGTGTTTTTTTATTACATTATCTTCTTAGAGGAAAGAGGAAAAAATAAAGTACAAAAAGTACAGATGTATTTTCAAGTGGTAAATACAAAACTGAGGTGCCTTGCTTCATTATCATTTTATTTGGATCACTTATTTATCCAAAAAATATTTTTAAGGACATTTTTCATGTATGTAAATTTTCAAATAATTTCTAATACTGTCTTTTCTCCTCTGGACTGTTTTTCAATAGGGTTCTGACTTTTCTGAAATATTTATTCTTCACTCTTTAGACCCAGATATAAAAATGACCCTCTAAGTTACTGTGGAGTAGGACCTGAATTTGTTAAAATCCTAGGATCCCATTAAGATCCTTTAACTTCTCACTTTATTAGATCTGCAATGGTCCATTATACTGTGCATCACTACTTTCTTTTAATGGGTGATTGGCTCAACAGATTTTCCATCAATTAATTCCAGTAGATCCATTTAAAATACAGAGACTTTTTTCTCTTCTTTCCCATTTGTTTTAGCTTGCCAGGTCTGCCATAGCAATGAAACACAGACTGGTGGTTTAAACAACAGAAATTCATTTTCTGACAGTTTCAGAGGCTAGAAGTCGAAATCAAGGGTTTGCTGGAGTTGTTTTTTGAAGTCTTTCCCTTGGCTTGGATGGATGGTATCTTCATATGCTGCCTCTGTATATTCTTGTCTGTGTCCTAATCTCTTCTTCTTACAAAGATACCATATTGATTAAGGGCCTACCCTAACAACTGAGGGAGGAGGGTTCAGGATGGGGAACACATGTATACCTGTGGTGGATTCATTTTGATATTTGGCAAAACTAATACAATTATGTAAAGTTTAAAAATAAAATAAAATTTTAAAAAAATAAAAAAATAAAGGCTCTGTCTCCAAACTGTCACATTCTGAAGAACAAGGGGTGAGGGCTCCAACATAATTCATGTCATAGCACTTGTTTACTTACTGCCCACAAAATCAGAGAGAGAAAGGTCAATGAATAACTTCATAATCCTTCTAAAGCTTGAAAATAATAAACGTGGTGGAATAATACCCTCTACCAAACCATAACTAACAATATAAAATCCCCTCTCATCTCTATTTACATAAAAAATTTATAATTGATAGGGAAAAAAGGTTTGCCTTACCTAACATATATAAACTTTATCATGCAAAATAAAAATAATAAGAAAAATTCTAGAAAATGTAAAAAGCTTAGCACAATATTTCAAACACACTTGAAGATGTAAAAAATCTTTAATGTACAAATGTGATTCCCTAATGTTGTACTATGAATGAAAGTGAAAGTCGCTCAGTCCTGTCTGACTCTGCAACTCCATGGATTATAGAGTCCATGAAATTCTCCAGGACAGAATATTGGAGTGGGTAGCCTTTCCCTTCTCCAGGGGATCTTCCCATCCCAGGGATCGAACCCAGGTCTCCCACAGTGCAGGTGGATTCTTTATTACCTGAGCCACAAGGGAAGCTCTGTACTATGAATAATCAATTATATTTTACTGTGTATAGGGAGGAAAGGAATGTTGGAAATGACTCTTAACACTACAGTTTATCGTAAGATAAGACAGCTTATTTTAAAATTTTAATCTTACAGCTTCAGGTTTTGAAAACTATAATTTAGAAAGTGGATCAGATCAGATCAGTTCAGGTCAGTTGCTCAGTCATTTCCAACTCCCTGTGACCCCATGAATCGCAGCACGCCAGGCCTCCCTGTCCATCACCAACTCCCGGAGTTCACTCAGACTCACGTCCATCGAGTCAGTGATGCCATCCAGCCATCTCATCCTTTGTCGTCCCCTTCTCCTCTTGCCCCCAATCCCTCCCAGCATCAGAGTCTCTTCAATGAGTCAACTCTTCACATGAGGTGGCCAAAGTATGGGAGTTTCAGCTTTAGCATCATTCCTTCCAAAGAAATCCCAGGGCTGATCTCCTTCAGAATGGACTGGTTGGATCTCCTTGCAGTCCAAGGGACTCTCAAGAGTCTTCTCCAACACCACAGTTCAAAAGCATCAATTCTTCAGAACTCAACCTTCTTCACAGTCCAACTCTCAAGGCAAAATGATAGGATACTGAAAGAGGAACTCCCCAGGTCAGTAGGTGCCCAATATGCTACTGGAGATCAGTGGAGAAATAACTCCAGAAAGAATGAAGGGATGGAGCCAAAGCAAAAATAATACCCAGCTGTGGATGTGACTGGTGATAGAAGCAAGGTCCAATGCTGTAAAGAGCAATATTGCATAGGAACCTGGAATGTCAGGTCCATGAATCAAGGCAAATTGGAAGTGGTCAAACAAGAGATGGCAAGAGTGAATGTTGACATTCTAGGAATCAGCGAACTGAAATGGACTAGAATGGGTGAATTTAACTCAGATGACCATTATATCTACTACTGCAGGCAGGAATCCCTCAGAAGAAATGGAGTAGCCATCATGGTCAACAAAAGAGTCCGAAATGCAGTACTTGGATGCAATCTCAAAAACGAGAGAATGATCTCTGTTCATTTCCAAGGCAAACCATTCAATATCACAGTAATCCAAGTCTATGGCCCAACCAGTAACGCTGAAGAAGCTGAAGTTGAATGGTTCTATGAAGACCTACAAGACCTTTTAGAACTAACACCCAAAAAAGATGTCCTTTTCATCATAAGGGACTGGAATGCAAAAGTAGGAAGTCAAGAAACACCTGGAGTAACAGGCAAATTTGGCCTTGGAATACGGAATGAAGCAGGGCAAAGTCTAATAGAGTTTTGCCAAGAAAATGCACTGCTCATAACAAACACCCTCTTCCAGCAACACAAGAGAAGACTCTATACATGGACATCACCAGATGGTCAACACTGAAATCAGATTGATTATATTCTTTGCAGCCAAAGATGGAGAAGCTCTATGCAGTCAGCAAAAACAAGACCAGGAGCTGACTTTGGCTCAGATCATGAACTCCTTATTGTCAAATTCAGACTTAAATTGAAGAAAGTAGGGAAAACCACTAGACCATTCAGGTATGACCTAAATCCAATCCCTTATGATTATACAGTGAAAGTGAGAAATAGATTTAAGGGCCTAGATCTGATAGATAGAGTGCCTGATGAACTATGGAATGAGGTTTGTGACACTGTACAGGAGACAGGGATCAAGACCATCCCCATGGAAAAGAAATGCAAAAAAGCAAAATGGCTGTCTGGGGAGGACTTACAAATAGCTGTGAAAAGAAAAGAAGTGAAAAGCAAAGGAGAAAAGGAAATATATAAACATCTGAATGCAGAGTTCCAAAGAATAGCAAGAAGAGGTAAGAAAGCCTTCCTCAGCGATCAATGCAAAGAAATAGAGGAAAACAACAGAATGGGAAGGACTAGAGATCTCTTCAAGAAAATTAGAGATACCAAAGGTACATTTCATGCAAAGATGGGCTCGATAAAGGAGAGAAATGGTATGGACCTAACAGAAGCAGAAGATATTAAGAAGAGATGGCAAGAATACACAGAAGAACTGTACAAAAAGATCTTCATGACCCAGATGATCACGATGGTGTGATCACTGACCTAGAGCCAGACATCCTGGAATGTGAAGTCAAGTGGGCCTTAGAAAGCATCACTATGAACAAAGCTAGTGGAGGTGATAGAATTCCAGTTGAGCTATTCCAAATCCTGAAAGATGATGCTGTGAAAGTGCTGCACTCAATATGCCAGCAAATTTGGAAAACTCAGCAGTGGCCACAGGACTGGAAAAGGTCAGTTTTCATTCCAATCCCAAAGAAAGTGGATATGTAGTTACTAAGTGTAGCAGCTTGACCTTTTTTCTAGAAAGGTACTTCTCAATTTCAAAGAACATACAATTCTGAAAATGATTCAATATAATAAAGCTCTTTCAGAGTTTAATGGTTATTAGAGAACTTTGACATTGCTGGAAAAGCAAATGAGGGCTTAAGCAATGATGTCCTTTAATATCAAGTGGGTGTAAATAATTTTTTTTAAGTGTGGAAGAAATTGACAGACAAGATGGCATACTTCTCTTAATTAATTCTCACTAGCAACTTTGTGAAATCATACACTTACCAAAGTCAAATTTTAACTCTAAAATGTTTTTAAAATTTCTTATTTTGTTATTATTACCCATCTACATTTTACTTTTCTCTTTGTTCTCTTGTACTTCTTAACTCACATCCTGAAAGGATAAGAGAAAATGAACTGGCAAAGTCTGTCAGAATATTATCTTAGTTTTTTGATATAAAGTCATTGTCAGTTATTGTCATTGTCATGGTGAGGAGTCATTGTGTAGTGCGGAGAGCCCAGTCTGGTGTTCTATAATGACCTGGAAGGATGGGATGGAGAGAGGAGGAAGGCTCTACAGGGATATATGTATATTTATGACTGATTTGTATTGTTGGCCACGAACCAGGGAGACCCGGGCACAACAACAAGGAGGTCGAGACCGAAGGGGGCTAGGAGCTGGAGGGGACCTCGTAGCCACCGCCACCCAGGCAGCCGCTGCACCCGGAGCCCGGCGGCTACTCGGGGCCTGCCGGACATTATGTCATGGACAATATTACCATGCAGAACCAATTCTATGAGACGCAGGTCATCAAGCAAGAGAACGAGTCAGGCTACAAGAGGAAACTACTGGAAATGGACCAACAGCAGCAGGCCTATTGCCCAGAAGTGAAGACAGAGATGAAGCAAGAAGCACCCACCAGCTTCCTCCCACCCAAAGCATCTCAACACAAACCAGACACACAGCAAATCCAGAGTCGCAAGAGGCCTTATGAAGAAAACCGGGGACGGGGGTACTTTGAGCACCAAGAGGATATGAGGGGGCGATCTCCTCAGCCTCCGGCTGAAGAGGATGAAGATGCCTTTGATGACACCCTTGTGGCCATTGACACATATAACTGCGACCTCCACTTCAAGGTGGCCCGAGATGGGAGTAGTGGCTACTGGCTCATGATTGAAGGCTTTGCACACCTGTGGTCAGGAGCCCGTGCCGGCTACGGGGTCAGAAGGGGGCGTGTGTGCTTTGAGATGACGATCAATAAATAAATCTCTGTGAAGCACCTTCCGTCTACAGAGCCCGACCCACACGTGGTCCGCATTGGTTGGTCCCTGGACTCTAGCAGCACTCAGCTAGGCGAAGAGCCTTTCTCCTATGGCTACGGAGGCTCTGGGAAAAAGTCAACCAATAGCCGCTTTGAAAACTATGGAGACAAGTTTGCAGAGAATGGTGTAATTGGCTGCTTTGCGAGGATAAAGCGTCTGCATGCAATGCACGAGACCCGGGTTCGATCCCTGAGTTGGGAAGATCCCTTGGAGAAGGAAATGGCAACCCACTCCAGTATTCGTGCCTGGAGAATCCCATGGACAGAGGAGCCTGGCGGGCTACAGTCCACAGGGTTGCAGAGTCGGACACGACTGAGCAACTTCACACACATGGAAGAAACCAATACAACATTGTAAAATTTTAAAAATAAATGAAGAAATAAAGAAGAAATAAAAGCTGTATTCTATTCCATAAATTCCATCACATCATGGCATATACATGGGGAAAAAGTTGAAACAGTGACAAATTTTATTTTCTTGGGCTCCAAAATTACTGTGGACAGTGATGCCGTCATGAAATTAAAAGACGCTTGCTTCTTGGAAGGAAAGCTATGGCAAATCTAGACAGCATTAAAGAAAAAACAGAGACATCACTTTGCTGAAAAGGTCTGTATAATCAAAGCTATGGTTTTTCCAGTAGTGATGTATGGATGTGAGAGCCGGACCATAAAAAAACTGAGTGTTAAAGAACTGATGCTTTCGAACTGTGGTGCTGGAGAAGATTCTTGAGAGTCCCTTGGTCAGCAAGGAAATCAAACCAGTTAATCCGAAATGAAATCAACCCTGAATATTCATCCGACGGACTGATGTTGAAGCTGAAACGCCAATATTCTGGCCACCTGATGTGATGAGCTGACTCACTGGAAAAGACTCTGATGCTGGGAAAGATCAAGGGCAGACGAAGGGAGTGACAGGGGATGAAATTGTTGGATGGAATCACTGACTCAATGGACATGAGTTTGAACAAACTCCAGAAGATAGTGAAGGGCAGGGAAGCCTGGCATGCTGCAGTCCATGGGGTTGCAAAGAGTCGGACACAGCTTAGCAACTGAACCAACAAATGACAGCAATTCCATAAATATTTACAGAGCCAATTACTCCTTTTTAAAGATAATGATATATCTGGAAAGACATTATATACTGATACATTCACCAGGATACCTTCAGTTCCTGATATTTACTATGCAGCTTAACAGTATTCAGTGGGTAGATAATAAAATGCATTTATATTATGTGTGGCAAACATATATATGAAAACTTATTAATTTTCAGGGTGGAATTTAGTATGTATTACTTGTTTTAGTTCCAGTTCATCATGATCATATTCTATTCTCTTAGAAAAAAATATTGATACATGCCACATAGCTTCGGTAAAATAGGGTTTTACAAGGGCAAGAAGGTAGAACTTTTCTTTCATATTGTTTCCTCTTCTTGATTTATTATAATGAAGTATTTTCAGAAAAACTTTCCATAAAATTATTCAGTAGAATTTTATAAATTTATGATAATGAAGCATAATTCCCATTAAGCTAAATTATTATGTCAATAATATTACTTCAATATTCTGTAAATACAGGTTTGAATGACACTGGGAGCAAGAAAATTCATGCCTGATGTTGAGGTATAAGGTAAAAATGAGATGAGGTTAAAATTATTGTTAATTATATTATCATTATTTTGCCTAACTTCTTTATTAACAGCTATTCATTTTAAAGCACAGAGTGGGAATAGCTCATATCGATAAATAAAAAGGGCATGCTGACTTTTCTAACATTTTTACATGACAAATAGCACATGAAAAGGAGATGTTCCTTAGAAATGTGTTATATATCTTATTATTATATTTACATGATGTTACTAAGAGTTATTACTTCTTAAGAAGTAAATATGATTATTTTTGTCTACATATTTGATCATTTTAATAAAGAAAATATTGCTGTAATGAAAGCAAGGAAGTTAAGAATTATGTAACAAAACACTTTGTGAATTTGCAAGAATTCTTTTTACATGAAATCTTTAGGTAAAAGATTTCAAAGAATGGGTAAAAGTAATTTATGTACCTTGATGCCTTTGCAGATAATGCCAGTAGCTTTAAACTGTTTGAAAAAAATTGTTACATTGCTGGATACATATTATAATGTCCATTCAGTTCAGTTCAGTTCAGTCTCTCAGTCCTGACTCTGCGACCCCATGAATTGCAGCATGCCAGGCCTCCTTGTCCATCACCAACTCCCAGAGTTCACCCAAACTCATGTCCATTGAGTCAGTGATGCCATCCAGCCATCTCATCCTCTGTCGTCCCCTTCTCCTCCTGCCCCCAATCCCTCCCAGCATCAGAGTCTTTTCCAATGAGTCAACTCTTCGCATGAGGTGGCCAAAGTACTGGAGTTTCAGCTTCAGCATCAGTCCTTCCAATGAACACCCAGGACTGAACTCCTTTAGGATGGACTGGTTGGATCTCCTTGCAGTCCAAGGGACTCTCAAGAGTCTTCTCCAACACCACAGTTCAAAAGCATCAATTCTTTGACACTCAGCTTTCTTCACAGTCCAACTCTCACATCCATACATGACCACTGGAAAAACCATAGCCTTGACTAGACAGACCTTTGTTGGCAAAGTAATGTCTCTGCCTTTCAATATGCTATCTAGGTTGGTCATAATTTTCCTTCCAAGAAGTAAGTGTCTTTTAATTTCATGGCTGCAATCACCATCTGCACTGATTTTGGAGTCTCAAAAAATAAAGTCTGACACTCTTTCCACTGTTTCCCCATCTATTTCCCATGAAGTGATGGGACGGGATGCCATGATCTTCGTTTTCTGAATGTTGAGCTTTAAGCCAACTTTTTAACTCTCCTCTTTCACTTTTATCAAGAGGCTTTTGAGTTCCTCTTCACTTTCTGCCATAAGGGTGGTATCATCTGCATATCTGAGGTTATTGATATTTCTCCCGGCAATCTTGATTCCAGCTTGTGCTTCTTCCAGCCCAGCGTTGCTCATGATGTACCTAGCAGTCAGAATATTAAGTATGAGATAATTAAGTGGTACAGCAAATGGTGAAAAAGCAAGTGTTGTGCAGAATAACTACTACTCTTAAATTGTTATAACTGAAAACTCTTAAATTTACAGAGTAAATTTAAGGCAATATGCTCCATTCCATTTCCTAAATATTTATTGAACCATATGTAACCTCTCTTTTGTGAGTTCATAAATAAGTATAGTCAGAAAAATAAACTCTTCTTCTCAGTGTAGGAGAAGGCAATGGCATCCCACTCCAGTACTCTTGCCTGGAAACTCCCATGGACGGAGGAGTCTGGTAGGCTGCAGTCCATGGGGTCGTGAAGAGTCAGACACGACTGAGCGACTTCACTTTCACTTTCACTTTCATACATTGTAGAAGGAAATGGCAACCCACTCCGGTGTTCTTGCCTAGAGAATCTCAGGGACAGGCGAGCCTGGTGGGCTGCCATCTGTGGGGTCGCACAGAGTTGGACACGACTGAAGCGACTTAGCAGCAGCAGCAGCTCAGTGTTAAAGTGGTCAAGAACGACCATGTAGAGAATGCAGTGAAACAGAATCCAATTGAATTTCTAGTTGACCTACAAGGAAGTATGCTTTCTAAGTATATGCCTCTTTACAGAAAGCCCCACAGCCTCTTCAACTGACTGTTATTAGTGTATACTATCTGTAGCTTTCCTTATTTTATATCTAGCACTCCAAACTGGATTTAAAATCTGCCAAGGAAGTTGTACATCGTCTGTTTATCTGGTGTACCATACACTGAGGAAATGTTCTCTATATATCTGTTGATTTTGTATGGAATAGGAACCTGTATTCTACTCTCTGAATTGATTATTGTCCTATGATAAAGAAACAAGTATACCATCTTTGAAAAAAGAATGATAAATTATAAGTAAATGCTAAGTGAACTGTTTTTTCAAGGTTCAATTATATTCTCTATGCCTTATTTAATTCTGTAAGTCTATTATGTAATTTGGCTAAGAACTAACTATCCAAGGTTGTCTATATTTTACTCCCACTGTATTGTTTGATTCAGAAGTTGATTTTCTTAAATTATCAGATACTCAATACATGCTCCATCTCGTGCAAATGATGACTAGATTTTTTTGGCAAGCTTGTAGTTTTAAAAATGAATCCAGCCATTGACTGGTATGCTTTAATTGCTGTAATTTAAATAATTAATTCTATATTTAGAAAATGAGTTCAAGGTGATGTGTGATTAACCATGTTTAATGAAGTCATTACCTGATTAAAAAGCATTTCATGCCCATGACTGATTATATCCAAATGCTAGTCAATTTGATTTAAATTGTCTATATATATTTGAATTTGTTACAGTTTTTTGTTGTACCTACTATGATGAAAACTTGCACTGATATTCTATTATGGGTTATTGCTTACGCTTTATATTTATCTTTACTAGAAGTACAGTATACGAAATAGTGTTCAACTCCACTAGAAACATCTTCAGGGAATGTTTTTGACTTAGGAAATGGTTTCATTTTGGAAGGTTTAACTTTTAAAAATAAAAGGGATTAGTTCAATTAAGAACATGACTCTTTAGTGATCAAGCAGATGGTTGAATATCTGAAGCACTTTCTTATACATCAACTCTAGCTCAAATCTTCAGATATATAATGTATCAAACTTCAGTGTGCCTTGAGAAAG
This sequence comes from Bubalus kerabau, assembly GCF_029407905.1. Taxonomy (NCBI): domain Eukaryota; kingdom Metazoa; phylum Chordata; class Mammalia; order Artiodactyla; family Bovidae; genus Bubalus; species Bubalus kerabau. The sequence continues at coordinate 66,505,666 of NC_073630.1, forward strand.
TACAGGATTTTAAAGAAAAGAAGTTTTTGAAGTGTTTTTAATAATAAAACTCAAGAGTAAGAGAATATTTTTTCCAGAAGACAAGTACCAGCTACTTTTCTTCTACACTGAACACAGAACAAGAGAAAACATAATTAAACTAAGAAATGAGTTATTTTAGGTCTTAGGGTTGCTTTGAAATTATAAACTCATTCTGCTATATGCTACAATGCATTACTGAGGTTAGAGTATGATACTTTTTGGGTAGAGAATTTTTAGAGGCTTCCTGATGTCTCATGTGGTTTAGTGATATTACCTGAGTTACTACTTGAAGTAGTCAATAACTTTTTAAGGTTGCTTCTTCAATAGGCAATCTTATAGTGCTACAGTATGAAATTTTCATATTTTTTAGTGCAAAAGCATACTTCAAAGTAGAACAGGCCATTGTTTATACTCAGCCCTGATGACTGTGATATTTGACATCTACAAAAAATAAATATCTACATATGCACACATACATATATATATAAATCAGTTATCTTCACCTGTACTTTAAAAAAATATTCTGAAAATTTTAACATCTGAGGATAACAGGTTTTTCAATGGTTCCTATTAAATTGCTGTCATTGGTTGACAAACAAAACCATAAGCACATATCCTAGAAAAATATGCTTTAGATTTGTTGTATAATGCATACATTTTGAAAATGTACAGGCTGATCAGGGTTTCTCAACCTTGGCACTGTTGATACTTCAGGCTGAATAATTCTTTGTTGTGGGAAGTTGTACTGTGCATTCTAGGATGTTTAGAAAAATCTTTGGCCTTTACCCTCTAGATTCCAGTAGAATCCTCCCCAACCAAAATCAGGACAAAAATCACTCCATATATTGTCAAATCATCTTTGGAAGGAAGAGAGTGGTGGTTGAAAAATTGCCTTAGTTGAAAACCACTGAGCTAGATAATAGCTAATATATATCAGCATTGGTTTTTGTTAATATTTATAAGCATAAATGTATTATCCATGATTATTATATTATAATATAAAGGAATAAAACTAACATAGTCTCTGGCATACAGGATCACCTGAGATATACTTTTATAAAAGTGAATAAATAAATGAATGAATTAGCATTAAAAACAGTAAATACATAGAAGAAAAATAGAAGTTACAGTGAACCACTGATTTGTCTCAATTTGTTAGAGCAGTGTTAAAAAACTTATATACCCTGTGTGTGTTCAGTCATGTCTGACTCTTTGTGACCTCATGGACTGTAGCCAGTCAGACTCCTTTGTCCTTGGAATTTTCCAGGCAAGAATACTGGAGTGGGTTGCTATTTCCTACTCCAGGGTATCTTCCCAACCCAGGGATTGACCTTGCATCTTTTGTGTCTCCTTCATTGGCAGGCAGATTTTTACCACTGTGCCACCTGGGAAGTCCACACTTTATTTAACTTGTAGGTTCATAGGGGATGGCAGAGAATGAGATGGTTAGATAGCATCACTGACTCAATGGACATGAATTTGAACAAAATCCAGAAGATGGTGGAGGACAGAGGTGCCTGACATCCTACAGTCCATGGAATTGCAAAAAGTCGGACACAGTTTAGCAACTGAACAACGACAACATCTATAGATGGTGTTTATTACTTCCTTCTTCTGAGCACTGTTTTTATGTTTCCTGTCCTTACCAGACAGGGATTTCAGCTTAGAGATGTGATAAAACTTCATTCCCAAGTGATCTGAGCCCTTGGTAAAGCTTTTTCTATAGTGCCGTAGTGGCTTTTATTCAATTTTAACACTTGTTATGATCATAGACTATGACAATAAAAGAGAATCCTAGAATCCTCTTTTTATCATTCATATTCTTCTTTGTTCCTCTTTATTTTCCACCTTTATCATACATTTCCCAACATTCAGGGTAACTGTGTTGGGCATCCATCATACTGTCTTCCATATCACAATCTTAAATGAAACACCCCCACCAGACCAAGTTTGATACTAATCCTCTCATTGTATTTCTTACAGCCTCCTTGCTATGTGGCCAGACTTTCTCATCTGCCAACACACTGATGCAGAGGTTCGCCATAAGCCACTTTTAGGAGAAACAGAGGATTAGACATACAACTCAAAATTCTGCCTTTTGAAAGAAATGTCTGAATCGATTACTCAGTCTTCTAGTGTAACTTCTTTGTAGATGTTTTAAATCAGAGTATACCATCTTATTAAATTTTTCATTTTATTTCTGTCATACATAATACTCAGGTTTCTTTCTTCTCAGTCATATGATACTAGAGAACTCTCCAGAAGTGTATATTATGTGAGAAAGCTTAGATGTTAGTATGGCCAGAGAGGGCATGCCAGGAGTGAATGCAGTTTGTTTACTAAATGTGTGTGGTCTCAGAACCAGCTTATGTCTGGTCTCAGATACTTCTTTTTTTTAAATTATGAATTATTGCTAGGCAAGTTCAGTATTCGGGCTAGATAGATATCATCATGTATATTATGGCCAGCTTACTTTGTATAGTTACTTGGTGTCCCTGGTCCAGAGATCTGCCTCTGTCTATGCTTAATTTATAGCCAAGAGCCATTTCTCAAAAGAAAATAGTTGCTTATGAAACATTACTTTGCTCCAAGAGCCCAGTGTCCTCTGATGTCATTCCTATGGTCTCTTACAATGCAAGATCAGTTATAGATTCTTGGATCATGATTTTATGAGTTGAATCATAATGATGTAAAAAGATAAAGCTGCTTTTACTGCAGTCTAAATGTGGAAATTCTTCCCTTTTTCCAAGCCCTAATATAAACTGGAGGTATATCACATGATCACCAAAGTTTAGAAAAACCAAGAGTATGGGGGTTTTTGTTCTTTATTAGTGATGAGTATGGAGAAGGCAATGGCAACCCAGTCCAGTACTCTTGCCTGGAAAATCCCATGGATGGAGGAGCCTGATGGGCTGCCATCTCTGGGGTCGCACAGAGTCGGACACTACTAAAGCGACTTAGCAGCAGCAGCAGCAGTGTTGAGTATGCAGTTTGCTGGGTATTCTGACAAGTTCCAGACCCCTGGGCCCCCTGAGGCTAAACTGAATAATAGTCTCCTTTATATTCATAAGACTTACCTACCACCTTTTGATATGCAGATATCTCAGGTAACAGGCTATTTTCTTTACTCTCAATTCTGTTAGGATGATGTCAATAGTTTAAAGGTATGAGTAGCAGTCATTGTTTCTCTGGACTAACTGTAGCACAGATCAAGACGATGTAACCTTGGTACTGAAGGATGAAGTCTAGTTTTCTTTCATTAAAAAAAGATGAAACAAAGACTTTTTCTCAGAAGCCAAAGAAGAGAATTCATTCCCAGCAGCTGAACTATAAGAAATAATAAAGTATATCAAATAGAAGAAATATACCTGAAAGGAACTTGTATAGGCACACAAAACAAAGATGACAGACTATAAACATGCTTAAAATGAAGGTAAATGTCAAAGACTTCAAAATGATTTTTAATCAATTTGAAAAATAATTGTCTAAAGCAAAAATAATAGCAAGTCATTATGAGTATATATACTATATAATGATAAAACTCAGGACAGCAATGGCACAGGAGAGAGGAAGAAGCAATAATTTGGTAAGTGCAGCATATTCAGAGACTTCAATATAAAACTACATTTTTTTTCTTCTTGTTCATGTACTTTCAGAATTTTTTTCCTGATGGAATGCACAAATTATATCTTTTTATAACAAATCTGTGAAATTGTTTTACTGTAAATACCTCTTTCTGGATTTACTTTGTTGTGCTGGCATCTGGCTTAAATTTTTATTCTAGGGAGTTTTCACAGTAACTCTTTCAGGTGAGGAAGCCTCTGCCTGCCCTGAAAAGTGAGGATAGGTTGCTTTGGCAACCAAAGGAGACTCAATGATTTTTGTGCTTCTTGTACTTGGAGTCTCCAAATCTTCCTTTAAATATCTATTCTAGTTCTCAAAATTCTCTTGCCTGACAGGGTACTAAATTTTGCATAAAAAGCTTGGTAACTCTGAAATCAATTAAAAGTGTAAATCCATAGAATAAAAAATGTACATGAATCCTTGAGGCTGTAACTGGTAGTTTTTTTTTAGCACAATTTAAGGAGCCTTGGTTTTCCACTAACATTCTATTCCACTTATTCATTATTTCCTAAGAACAACTTCTAAGTTTAGTGGCATGCTGCTGCTGCTAAGTCACTTCAGTCGTGTCCGACTCGGTGTGACCCCATAGACGGCAGCCCACCAGGCTCCCCCCGTCCCTGGGATTCTCCAGGCAAGAACACTGGAGTGGGTTGCCATTTCCTTCTCCAATGCATGAAAGTTTAGTGACATAACTATTCATTATTTCTCAATGTTCGACTCTTTGCGACCCCAGGGACCCCTTCAGGCTCCTCCATCCATGGGATTTTCTAGGCAAGAATATTTGAATGGGTTGCCATTTCCTCTTGCAAGGGATCTTCCTGACCCAAGGATCAAGCCGATGTCTCTTGTGTCTCCTGCATTGAACAGGTAGAGTCTTTACCAGCTGCACCACCTGGGAAGCCCCATGATTTAGGGAGGGCTCAACAGGGATGTTGTATTAGTTGCCTTTCATTGCTGTAACAAGTTACCAAACCTACTTATCTTAAAGCAATGAAAATTTTCTTACAGTTTAATTTCCCTGAGCTAAAGTGCCAACTCAGCATGGCTGATTTCTTCGGGAGATTTTGCTGGGAGAATTTGTCTGCCTTTTTAAACTTTCAGTAGCCCCCTGCTTTCATTGATTGGCTCATGACCCATTTCTCTTATCACTCCAGCCTCCTGTTTCCACTGTGACATCTCTTAATACTATGTCTTTAACCTTTTTTTCTCCCTCTTTAAGATCCTTGGATTGCATTTTGGGTCCAGCAGATAATTCAGGATAATCTTTTACTCCCAAGGGCTTCCCTGATAACTCAGTTGGTAAAAAATCTGCCTGCAATGCAGGAGACCATGGTTGGATTCCTGGGTCACGAAGATCCACTGGCGAAAGGATAGGTAACTCAGTACAGTATTCTTGGGCTTTCCTTGTGGCTCAGCTGGTAAAGAATCCACCTGCAATGAGGGAGACCTGGGTTAGATCCCTGGGTTGGGAGGATCCCCTGGAGAAGAGAAAGGCTACCCACTCCAGTATTCTAGCTTGGAGAATTCCATGAACTGTACAGTCTATGGGGTCTCAAAGAGTTGGACATGACAAAGTGATTTTCACTTTCACTCCCAAGAAATGATTTGATTTAATCATACTTATAAAGTCTTTTTTGCCACGTAAAGTGTTGTTCATAGGTTCCAGGGATTAGATTGTAGATATCTTTAGAGCATTGCTATTCAGCCTACCACTGATGATATGTCTCTTTCTTGCATGGTGTTGGCTGGAGCTATAACTAGAGCTGAAGGATCCAAGATGGCTTCACTCATGTTTTTGGAGCCTCAACTGGAGTGGTTAGCATTGCTGTGGATTGGCTGAGCCTCTCTGTCTCTGTGAATTCTGTCTTCATTCAAAGGTCTGACTCATCCTATTTTTCCATAGAGCTGAATCTCAAAAGAGGAAGCTACTGTGCCCTTCTAAACCCAAACCTTATAGTGCACACTTATATATATATCACTTTCAGTTCATTCTGTTGGTCAAAGCTAGTTACAAAATCAGCCTAGAATAAAGGAGAAAAAAATAAAAGAAATGGCCTCACCTCTTCATGAGTGAAGTGGCATGAGCATACAAACATGAGAGGAATCATTGGTATCCATCATTGCAATCTACCACATTTTTAACTAAGAAATTAGGAATTTGATCATAATATTTTTTTCATTTAATTTACTTTAATTTTTCAGTCCCATTACAAGAAGTCATCACACTATAGACTTGAATTCATGATACCTGTTGTTCTGTCTTAAAAAATCTATGTCCCATTAGACTCAAAGCCTTCCTTGGCTTGGGTCAATGGCTACTTGATTCTCAGGGATTACAGGGTCTTTAATTAGCTAAATTATCATTGTATACCATGTGGTATCAAGTTCCTATCCTGGAATACTAATGGAGTTTTCATGGTCTTCAGACCCATCTAGGCTCAAATGAATCATGTATTTCTTCCATTTCCCTAAGGATTTGTTCTCTGTCATATATTTCTGGGCCAAATTTCAATATTAGTTAAAGTTCTTTTGTCATAAACAACAGAAGTTGATTCACATAAGCAGAGAAGCAATTTATTAGAATCATGACAAGCATTTTGAAGATTTAGAAGGAAGCCTGGAAACAAAGAAACTTAGTTACAGAAAGCAAAATCAATGATTCCTTCAGGACTTCAGCTGGTGATGTTGATACCCCTGGCATCACAGCCACTGCATTCCTGCCACTGTCATTGATGGACTCTAGATTCTGCTACCATTTTCCACGAAAAACCTTTAGCTGTACCTATATTTTTGCATCTCTCCCTTCAGATATAAGAAAGAATATGATGAAGCCCAGGTTATGTTCTAAGATGCTGGTTTCCAAAAAGAGACAATGTCTCATCTTCTGTATATGTAGTGGAAAGTGTGGGTTGCCTTGTTCTAAGAATCATACTTTGTGTGTTAACCCACGTATAAGATTGAGCTTCCATCGCTGGATATTTAAAGAACTAAATCTTGGCAATGCTTATTATAAAATTAAATTAAAAAAAATCCAACATCAGGTAATTCCCAGCAGTCCAGTGGTTAGGACTCCATGCTTCCACTGCAGGGGCATGGTTTCGATCCTGGTCAGGAAATTGAGATTCCCACATGCTACATGGGAAAGCCAAAAACAAACAAACAAACAAACATAAAAGTTCATTTGCTTTTTACTGCCTCACTCGAATAGGGAAACAACTGTTTTGACTTGTTATAATTATCACCATCTTTCTCTTCTAAATTATTCATCATCCTCTAACTTTGAAGCACACACACCCACACACCCACACACATGCATACACTTTACTCAAGGGTTCCTCAGTATATGGGTTTTAAAATTTATTTCTTCTTGGTGCAATTCTGTCTCTTTATTATGAGTCCCAACTACCAACTACTTACTCTCTTATAAAAATTCAAATCATGAATCAAAATGCAGAGGGTGGAAAGGAATCTCCCTTATTATTCTATATGATATTGCAAAAACATCACAACATTATAAACCTGTTTCTCTATTTAATTGTAAGCTGCCAGTCCACCATAAATAACCTTAGAGTTCTAAAGGTAGGTTTCTTGGGAAATATCAGTGATTTATATATTTCTGTAAATCAAAGAAAAAAGATGTTACTAAGTATAAGCCACAATCAAATGAATATCATCAGATCAGATCAGGTCAGTCGCTCAGTCGTGTCCGACTCTTTTCGACCCCATGAATCACAGCATGCCAAGGCCTCCCCATCTATCACCAACTCCCGGAGTTCACTGAGACTCACGTCCATCGAGTCAGTGATGCCATCCAGCCATCTCATCCTCTGTCGTCCCCTTCTCCTCCTGCCCCCAATCCCTCCCAGCATCAGAGTCTTTTCCAATGAGTCAACTCTTAGCATGAGGTGGCCAAAGTACTTCATATTTGATGCATTATTATAAACATTTTTAATTTATGAGACATTTCATGATTGACTCTTGATAAAAACCTGTTATTAGAAATTGGTAGGATATTTGTTTTTTCCAAATTTCCTTTAGATGTCCCTTAAGTGTTGTTCCAAAGAAGTCTATTTTATGAATTCTTGGAATAGGTTGAAAGTAAAATTCTATTAATATCTAAATGATTTTAGAATATAAAACTAAGTAATGCACACTACAAATCTTTAAATAAATACAATTTGCTTCAGAAAAGAGCAGTGTAAATAATATGTAGTTCTAAACATGGAAAATAGTCATCAGAGTCTTTTAAGATAAAATTACAGGAGCATATGAAACATGTATTTCAAGAACCTCAGAATTTATCCAAAGCTGCAGAAGTATTTTTAGCAGATTTTCTAAAATGTATTAAATTACATTTGCATATGGATACAATTTAAACATATACTTCAGTCAATCTCTTTATCCTTAGTGAATTACAAAATAACAGGAAATGCTAAAAGATGTTTTACCTTTCTCTAAAGCAGATTTTGATTATAGAAGTGTACTTTATTGAACCGATTTTTGTTTATAGCACACAATTCTGTAAAATGTGTGCATATATTTTTTAATTTAGATACATGTTCAGCTGGCCTAATGCTTATATTTTAAAAGACATTATAGAAAATTTCAATTTACAATCTATTGATTTAAAAATCATGATTATCATAAATTCTTAGATTTAAAAGGGACTTTGAACTCTTTCAGTACCTACTAAGTCAATGAGTCATTGGAAAGCTCAAAGATTGTGTTTTTAACTCATGCTTTGCTGCTAAGTCACTTCAGTCGTGTCCGACTCTGTGCGACCCCATAGACGGCAGCCCACCAGGCTCCCCCGTCCCTGGGATTCTTCAGGCAAGAACACTGGAGTGGGTTGCCATTTCCTTCTCTAATGCATGAAAGTGAAAGTGAAGTCGCTCAGTCGTGTCCGACTCTTCACGACCCCGTGGACTGCAGCCTACCAGGCTCCTCTGTCCATGGGATTTTCCAGGCAAGAGTACTGGAGTGGGCTGCCATTGCCTTCATGCTTTGGTAAGTATTTAATTGGAATGGCGTCTAATTCTCTTGTGTTTCAAGCTACTCACTTTAGTTCTCTCAAATATAATTATTATAAGGTATAATTAAAGTCATATCTTTTTCATTTTCTGGAGGCTGCTTGCATTTCTTGGCTAGCAGTCCCTTCCTTATATCATTTCAGTTTCTTGGTTCAGCATCACATCTCCTCCACTTTAATCCTCCTGCCTCCCTTTTACAATAACCTTTGTGATTACTCTGGATTTACCCAGATAATATAGGATACACTTCCATCCCCAAATCCTTAACATTTGCACATTTCTTTTTACAATATAATGTAACACTCACAGGTTAAGGAGATTAGAATGTAGACATTTTTCCAAGGGGATGGGGGGAGAGTGGCGTTATTCAGTCTACCACAGGTGCCTAATATGAACCTGCAAGAGGCAGGAAGCTGATGATACAGTATTAGAGAAACACTTGAATATATGTTATGAGTCTTACATTCTAGACAATAAATAATATTGGGTACTGCAAGGAGATCCAACCAGTCCATCCTAAAGGAGATCAGTCCTTGGTGTTCATTGGAAGGACTGATGCTAAAGCTGAAACTCCAGTACTTTGGCCACCTCATGCAAAGAGTTGACTTGTTGGAACTGACCCTGATGCTGGGAGGGATTGGGGGCAGGAGGAGGAGGGGACGACAGAGGATGAGATGGCTGGATGGCATCACCAACTTGAGACACATGAGTTTGAGTGAACTCTGGGAGTTGGTGATGGACAGGGAGGCCTGGCGTGCTGTGATTCATGGGGTCGCAAAGAGTTGGACACAACTGAGCAACTGAATTGAACTGAACTGAACTGAACTGAAAGTCACAACATAACGACTAAATTTAGAACTCTGAAGTCTTGTTTGATGTAGGAAGTTTCTAAAATGGCTCTAAAAGATCCCCGCCTCCTGGTATTCAAGCCTTTGTGTAATCCCCTCCAATTGTATGTGAGTCAGACCTGGAGACTTACTTGCTAAAAACAAAGGGTATGGCAACAGCGATAGAATAGTATTTTCTGATAATGTAACAAAAGGACTGTGCCTTCCAACTTCTTGCCATTTTCACTTCCTCACTAGTTAGTGGTAAGGAATGCAAGCTGACGTGTTGTGCACTTCCCCACGAGGAGGCTGGTGTGTCAAGAAACTGAGGGAAACTACTGGCCAACAGTTAGGGAGGAACAAAGACCTTAGTCCAACAGCATAGGAAGAATTAAACCTTGTCAATAACCATGTGAGTGAGTTTTTAAGGCTTCTCCCTCAGTTTCAGCTTTGCCAGCAACCCAAAACAAGAGCCACCCAGCTAAGTTGCACCCAGATACCCAAGTCACAGAAATTGTGAGATAGTAAAATTTCAGTGTTTTAAGTCACCAAGTCCTGGGTCATTTGTTACATAACAGTTGTTGCTGTTTAGTAACTAAGTCATAGGTCTGACTCTTTTGTGACTTGCCAGGCTCCTCTGTCCATGGGATTTCCCAGGCAAGAATGCTAGACTGGGTTGCTATTTCCTTCTCCAAGGATCTTCCCTACATAACAGTAGATATGCAATTTTTATTTAAACTTGAATTTGAATGTTGTTGAGAATGGCAGGTACTCTATATCACACATAGTTTATACCCATCCTAGTACCTGACAATAAAACACATATAACAAAAACATATTAAATAACAATTATCCAATTTCTTTTAGTATATTTTATTTTTTGTTTCAATTTTTACTTGTTTAAATTATTGAAATATAGTGGATTTAAAATGTGTTGGTTTCACATATCGGAGAAGGCAATGGCATCCCACTCCAGTACTCTTGCCTGGAAAATCCCATGGATGGAGGAGCCTGGTAGGCTGCAGTCCATGGGGTCCCTAAGAGTCGGCCACGACTGAGCGACTTCACTTTCACTTTTCACTTTCATGCATTGGAGAAGGAAATGGCAACCCCCTCCAATGTTCTTGCCTGGAGAATCCCAGGGACGGGAAGCCTGGTGGGATGCCATCTATGGGGTCGCACAGAGTTGGACACGACTGAAGCGACTTAGCAGTAGCAGCAGTTTCACATATACATCAAAGTGATTCAATTATACATATAAGTATATATATATATATATTTTTACATTCTTTACTATAGGTTATTACAAGATACTTAGTTCCCTGTGCTATAGCATAGATTACTTAAAAGTATTTTAACAGCATTTAATTAAATTATTTAAATACAGTGTCACAGTAAATATAATGAAGTAAAAGAAAAATGTCCTGTGATAGCAAATAACTGGGAAACCTCAATTAAGTACAAACATCAGAGAAAATCTCTCTGTGGATACCCTTGTTAAGGACCTGCAAAAACAGAAAGAACAATGCCAGTAAAGAGCAGAAAGAGTGTTCCAGGTAAAATAAATAATCGTGTGTAAAAGCATATAAATGGTCTCAGATATTAAAACAAAGTCAAAATAAAGAAAAGCAAAAATGTTTTCCATTTGGTTCTGGATATCAGTGGGTAATAATGAACAAGTCATAGAAAATGAAAGTGAAGAAGGAACATTAAATATATGGCTTGGAATATCATGATAGAAAATAAATTTTAAATTCAAAGCAATGGAACTTTCCATAGAATAATCACAGATAAATATTGGCTTCAAAATGATGGAATGGATGACCAATTTTCTGTATCAACTTGAATGAGTCACTGGGTACCCAGATATTTGGGCTAAACATTATTCTCAGTGTGTCTGTGAGGATATGTGTGGATGAGATTAATGTTTGAATCAATAGACTGAGTAAAGGTGATTGGCCCTCCCCAATGTGGATGGAGACCACATTCAATTCACTGATGACCTGAGCAGAAAAAACAGGCTGAGGAAGGGAGAACTTGCTTTGTCTGTCTACCTTTGAGCTAGAACATTGTTCTCCTACCTTCAGACTTGGACTTGAACTGGAACATATGCCATCAGCTCTTTCATTTCTCAGGCCTTCAGACTTAGATTGGAACCACACCGCTAGTTCTCCTGAGTCCCCAGCTTTCTTAGTGCTGAACTTCAGACTTCTCATTCTCCACAATCTCGGAGGCGAAGTCTTTGTAATCTCTTTATATATATCCTATTGATTTTGTTTCTCTGGAGAACCTACCACAGTGGATGTTGTCGAACTTATCTAAAGATTATGTGGGAGGAAATAAGTCCTAAAGCAGGGGGCATAGAATTCAGAGGCCAGATTTGACTATACTATACTGGATTTGAAACATCCAGTTGTAGATTCAAGGAGAGATTTTGTTAACAGATATCACATTTTATAAAAATTTTATTGATTATCTAATAAATAATCATCTTGTACCAAAGATATGCAAGCTCACACAGGTCTTAGAAATGTAGATCAGAAAGCCAACAGAATACAGATGGTGTATCAGTTAGATATGTTATCTCAGTAAATAACAAAATGCCTAACAGATAGTGACTTAAATATTGGGAATTAATTTACTCATATAGCAGGAATTCTGAAGGTAAAGTCTTATTATGGCAAAGTAAAGGTAAAGGCATTAGTTCATGGCAAGGTAAAGGTAAAAAACAATGTTGGGAATGTGTGTGTGTATGTGTATGTTTAATATCCCCCTTGTGATTGCGAGTTCAGTGTGGCAACTCTAACCATCATGTCAAACATGTTCAAACATAGGAAAACAGGGAGCAGCGTGGGTGAAGTCCTTTTGGCACACACCACCCTTTTATGAGAGATCCAAAATCATTCCCAAAGCCCCTCAAAAAATTCCTTTTCTTTTCATTGGTGTAAAATTAACCATAACTTCACCTCTAGACAAAGTGCTGGATCTACTTTCTTACAGAACTAGGGACTTTTTTTTAAAGTCTTTATTGCATTTGTTATAATATTGCTTCTATGTTTTTTGGCAACAAGGCATATGGGATCTTGGATTAAACATCCCCTGCACTGTGACAAACCTCAGTGCCTCCAGAAAAGTCCCCTAGAGCTAGGATCTTGGTACATAAAAAGAAAAAAGAAAAGTTCTATTTCTAAAAATCAAGAGGGAAATGACTTCAGGGTAGGCATCTAATAGAACTCCAAATGTATTCAGAAACTGTTTTAAGGCCAGGAAGTTGAAATAGTTTGATTTTAATAAAATGAAGGCAGCTATTTTCATATTAACAATTGGTTTATGAATGAACATGTGACCCAATTCTGTTCAATAAAACATAAGAAGCATTTCTGAAGTCTTCTACTGTATTAATGTTATTTTTCCTGTTATACAGAGACATCAGGGAAAAAAATTTTCCAGGCTTCTTTCTTGCTTTCAGCTCAGGATGCTATTGTATAAGAATAGAGTATTTCAAAATGTGGCAGCTACTTTGCAACCATGAGATAAAGATCGAAACACTATCAGTTACAAGGTAGCTTCTTGACTTGATTAATTCACTCAACTAATCCTCTATTATTTAAACTAATACAACTTGGGGACTCTGTTATTTGTAGCTGAAAGGACCATATATAATAAAGATTTTACTTAAATCCATAGAAATTAAGGTATTTAATGCAAAGGGAGACACTGCTAAGAAAGAGAGAAAAAGACTCATTACTGAGGGTTGGAGACGTTTAGGAGTGAATAGATGAAAAAACGTGCTAAGGAGACAGAGAAGTGGTAAAAGAAAAACCAAAGGAGTAGTGTGTTCTGAAAACAGGATATTTCACAAAGGAAGATATTGTGACTTTCGTGGAATGCTACTGAAAGTCTAAACATATTGAAAACAGTACTTTCAAAATAATTTTTTTCAATATGAAGGTCTTTGTAAACTTTGAAGAAGTTATCTTTGATTACTGGGAGAAAGAAGCTTTATTAGGGCACTTAAAGCTTGAGGAAGTGTGACTGTAATGTTTAGAAGAAAATCCATCAGAATGCTTGGCCATAAAGTGATACTGATGAAAGGGAGCTTCCCAGGTGGCACAAGTGGTAAAGAACCCGCCTCCCAATGCAGGAGACATAAGAAACATGGGTTCAATCCTTGAGTCAGGTAGATCCCTTGGAGAAAGTCATGGCAACCCACTCCAGTATTCTTGTCTGGAAAATCTCATGCACAGAGGATCCTGGAGGGCTACAGTCCATAGGGTCACAAAGTGTCAAACTTGACTTGAGCAACTTAGCACACAATATTGAGGAAAGAAGTAAATGAAGTGCCTTTAGTCATTATCTAGCGGAATGTACTGAAGGAAAATTGCATAGTGATGAGGTTATAAGCACCAGGAGAAACTGATGATACTGGAGAAAGTAGAAAACACAGGAAAAGTACTCTTAAGGAGATAGTCTATGGAGTGCAGAAGAATAAATTAGCCTCTGAGGGAGGAAGAGTCGTTTTATTCATTGAAACAAGGAGAAGATGTGATGAGGAGGCAACAAAATTTCTTAGTTTGTGACAAGGTGAGGCACCAATTAACAACTGGTCCATTATTCTCAGAGAAGGATCATATGTCTTCCACCAATTCAGATGTTAGTCTAATTGGAAAACACCCTTGCAAACATACCCAATGATAATGATAATGATTAACCAAATATTCTGGGCACCTCATGGTCCATTTAAGTTGACACATAAAATTAAGGATCACAGTCATCATGGAAGAGGGATGAAAGACTGTTGAGAAGGTGTGAGGAATCATACTTGGCTTCAGTTCAGTTCAGTTGCTCAGTTGTATCCGACTGTTTGCGACCCCATGAATCGCATCACGCCAGGCCTCCTTGTCCATCACCAACTCCCGGAGTTCACCCAAACTCATGTGCATCGAGTCCCTGATGCCATCTAGCCATCTCATCCTCTGTCGTCCCCTTCTCCTCCTGCCCCCAATCCCTCCCAGCATCAGGGTCTTTTCCAATGAGTCAACCCTTTGCATGAGGTGGCCAAAGTCTTGGAGTTTCAGCTTCAGCATCAGTCCTTCCAATGAACACCCAGGACTGATCTCCTTTAGGATGGACTGGTTGGATCTCCTTACAGTCCAAGGGACTCTCAAGCGTCTTCTCCAACACCACAGTTCAAAATCATCAATTCTTCTGTGCTCAGCTTTCTTCACAGTCCACTCTCACATCCATACATGAGACAGAATTTTGTTGGCAAAGTAATATCTCTGCTTTTTAATATGCTATCTAGGTTGGTCATAACTTTCCTTCCAAGGAGTAAGCGTCTTTTAATTTCATGGCTGCAGTCACCATCTGCAGTGATTTTGGAGCCCAGGAAAATAAAGTCTGACACTGTTTCCACTGTTTTCCCATCTATTTTCCGTGAAGTGATGGGACCAGATGCCATGATCTTCGTTTTCTGAATGTTGAGCTTTAAGCCAACTTTTTCACTCTCCTCTTTAAAAGGCTCTTTAGTTCTTCTCACTTTCTGCCATAAGGGTGGTGTCATCTGCCTATCTGAGGTTATTGATATTTCTCCCGGCAATCTTGATTCCAGCTTGTGCTTCCTCCAGCCCAGCATTTCTCATGATGTACTCTGCATAGAAGTTAAATAAGTAGGGTGACAATATACAGCCTTGATGTACTCTTTTTCCTATTTGGAACCAGTCTGTCATTCTATGTCCAGTTCTTACTGTTGCTTCCTGAACTGCATATAGGTTTCTCAAGAGGCAGGTCAGGTGGTCTGGTATTCTCTTTCAGTATTTTCCACAGTTGTTGGTGATCCACATAGTCAAAGGCTTTGGCATAGTCAATAAAGCAGAAATAGATGTTTTTCTGGAACTCTCTTGCTTTTTCCATGATCTAGCGGATGTTGGCAACTTGATCTCTGGTTCCTCTGCCTTTTCTAAAACCAGCGTATACATCTGGAAGTTCATGGTTCATGTATTGCTGAAGCCTGGCTTGGAGAATTTTGAGCATTACTTTACTAGCGTGTGAGATGAGCACAATTGTGCGGTAGTATGAGCTTTCTTTGGCATTGCCTTTCTTTGGGATTGGAATGAAAACTGACCTTTTCCAGTCCTGTGGCCACTGCTGAGTTTTCCAAATGTGCTGACATATTGAGTGCAGCACTTTCACAGCATCATCTTTCAGGATTTGAAATAGCTCAACTGGAATTCCATCACCTCCACTAGCTTTGTTTGTAGTGATGCTTTCTAAGGCTCACTTGACTTCACATTCCAGGATGTCTGGTCTAGGTGAGTGATCACACCATGATGATTATCTGGGTTGTGAAGATCTTTTTTGTACAGTTCTTCTGTGTATTCTTGCCACCTCTTCTTATTATCTTCTGTTTCTGTTATGTCCATACTATTTCTGTCCTTTATTGATCCCCTCTTTGCATGAAATGTTCCCTGGCTTAGGCTCAGCTAAAAAGTCAGAACATTTTCTTGTGAACAAATGTCAGACCAGCAATTCCTAATCTTACACTGTACAATTAATTCTTTGAATTCAAGGCAACATTTACTATCTATTCTCATTACATTATCTGCTGGGAGCCGGCATATTGCATATTGAGTGAGGATCTGGAATAGCTCAACTGGAATTCTATCACTGCTGAGAGCCAGCGTGAGGCACTCCACCCATGACAAAGGTCATGAGGAAGGAGGCTCGGCATACGCAAAGGCGGGATCGAGCCTCAGGAGTCCCCCTGGAAATTCTCGAGCATCTACCCCCAAAACCAGAGTCTGCCTACTTTCTGCTTTGTGCTTTCACCTACACCTCTGACTTTACGGGGGGCTGTCTCCCACTACCTCTCTCTGAAAAAAGAGTTAGCTTACAGCTCCAGTTAATAATTCTTGGATGTGACAGTGTTTAACCTACAAACTCCTTTGGAAATCCTCTAGCCTGCCTGAATGGGTTTTTCCGGCCACATGTGATTGTTCAGAGCCTCCCAACTGTGAGAGGCAGGAGATGTTCTAAACTGCCTAAACACAGATTCCTTTGAGTAGTTAAAAGATTGATTAGAAATTGTTTTGGTGAAGGGTTTTTCACTTGTTGGGCCAATGTTTGCTGCTAAGTCTCCATACTCCTTACCTACTGTGTCCTTGGCAGTGTATTGATTGATATAATGGGTGTATAGAAATGTAAAATGCAGCTTTGTTCAATGCTTTTTGGAAGGCTGGCGCCTGACTTTGGAATAATCACCTTTAGAGAAAGATAAGTTTCTTAAAATGTTAACAGGCCTCCGGGCCAGAAGATGATGTCTATCACCTGAACTTTTGCATATGATAAGTTTACAGGAAAAAAGCCTGGCTTGCTGCATGACTCTACCCCTTCCCCCATTATCCTCTATGCATAACTTAAGGTATAAAAACTACTTTGGAAAATAAAGTGCGGGCCTTGTTCACTGAAACTTGGTCTCCCCATGTCACTCTCTCTCCCAAATTCCAGCTGAGTGTCCATCTGGAGCGCGGATGTCCTCTGCGACCATTTATTTGCCTGGGCTTCTAAGACCCACTCGAGAAGGTGTCTAAGGTGGGGCACCTTCCGCTATTCGAGAGGGCGCCTGCGGCCTCCGTGGTCAGAGCTAACCTGGTGTCACGGGTTATATTGATTTTCCGCGTAAACCAAGCCACTCAGCTTCTTTTCTCCACTGAATTTTCCTACTGAGCTATCCTTATTTCAGCCGCTTTTCTCCACTGAATTTCCTCACTGAGCTATCCTCATTCTATTACTCTTTGAATCTTTGATGAATAAATAAATATAAATAGGTCGCCGACGCCGTCCCCGCTTCGAATACCCTGGATCAGCCGGGGCTGGACCCCGGCAATTATCTCAGTTTTACACAAGAATACCTTTCTTCAAATTATGTTAATTGTGTTTTTAAAGTGCTTATATTCTCCCTTCTGACACCTCTGATCTGTAATTCTGGTGAACCTGTCTTTTCCATGGGCTTGGCATTCAACATGGGTCAGCACTGGGCCCATAGCAGAGGTCAGAGGTATTATATGAAACATCACTGATCCTTAGCAGTAGCAATAATTGGCAGATATTTTAAGAATTGTTTTGAATAATTCTCATTGTAGATCTCAAAATTAAATCAGGTTCATGATTTCAGGACAATCTAAATTTTCATAAATTTTTCCCAAGACTAATTGTAAAGGTGGAAATTCCCTCACGTTTTCATTAAATATAATTTAAATGTATATTATATTTATAGCAATGTAAATATTATGTATATTATTTATAGCAATGTAAATCTGGTTTCTATTTTTAAATGACAATCTGGTCACATTCAGTGTTTGTTCAGTTTGTTCTATTTCATAGCAGTGAAGTATGCTTTAGTCTATTTTCAGGGGAAAATACAAACATATTTTAAAATCAATTCATATTTCCTGGTGCCTGTCTAAGAACTGACCAGGAAACCAAGAATGTGAACTCTGGAGTGAATCTATTTGGGTTTTCATTCTGGCTCTAGTATTTGTTAACTATATGATCTTTGAAAAACATGTTGTGTCCTCTCTATATGAAAGGGTTGTGTCTTAGTTCAGCCTGGTTTAATAAAGTATAATAGAATGGACACCTTACAAACAGCAGACATTTTCTTCTCACAGTTCCAAAGGTTGGGAGTTAGAGTGCAATCATGGTGCCAGGTGGTCGGGCTCTGGCAGGAACACTCATCTCAGTTGCAGATTGCTGTCTTCTTGTGACCCTGATGCTGGGAGGGATTGGGGGCAGGAGGAGAAGGGGACGACAGAGGATGAGATGGTTGGATGGCATCACTGACTCAATGGACATGAGTTTGAGTAAACTCTGGGAGTTGGTGATGGACAGGGAGGTCTGGCATGCTGCAGTCCGTGGGGTCACAAAGAGTCGGACACAACTGAGTGACTGAACTGAACTGAACTGGACTGTGTCCTATAATGGTGGAAAGAGAGTGAGGTGGCTCTGTGGCCTCTTCTTATGAGGGTGCGTGCGTGCTCAGTCGCTTCAGTCGTGTCCAACTCTTTGCGACCCTATGGACCATCGCCCACCAGACTGCTCTGTCCAGGGGATCCTCCAGGCAAGAAAACTAAAGTGGATAGTCATGCCCTCTTCCAGGGGATCTTCCTGATCCAGGGATTGAACCTGCATTTCTTATGTCTCCTGCATTGGCAGGGGGGGTTCTTTACCACTAGCACCACCTGGGAAGCCCCTCTTACAAAAGTATTGATCCCATATGAGGGCTTCACTTTCATGACCTAATACTGTCCAAAGGCCCCATCTCCCAGTACCATCACTAGGATTAGAATTCAGCATATTTATTTTGAGGGGACATAAACATTAATTCCCTAACAGAGAAACATTACTCTGAATTTAGATAACAAAAACACCTATCACAAAGTGTTGTTAATAATTGATTAATTTTATTTAAGGATTATTCCCTACAAAATCTTGTCCTCAACATTTTAGGTATATCATCTCATGTTATCATCATAGCAACCCATGAAACAATACATTAGTATCCACATTTCATAGATGAGAAAAGTCTAAATAACTTTCCCGTGGTCACACAATTTATAAGTTGTATAATTGGGATTGAATCCAAAACAAAATTCATAAAGTTTAGACAATTTCATTATACCCAGAAATCCAGTAGCCAACCAATCCATTTATCTGTGATCTTTGTGAACTGAAACAGGTTTTGAATAGCTACTAATAAAAACAGTAATCAAACAACCAAATATAAACAAGTATGCTGAAAGGTTTATTTTATAATTAATATCATATTACATTTAGTATATGACATTATAATATTATAAGATACATATAAATAATTAAATTGCCAGTTTATGAATCTTGAGGTTCATTTTGATCCTCATATGTTTTAATCAATACAGGAAAATGTTATTGAACAGATCTGAACCTTGTATATCTATGACATAATTTTATGTGTCTGCAATCATCTCTCTCTGACCTTGCTTTTATGTCACTTGGTCACATTTTAAGCAAGCCCATGGCTTTCTAGTCAGTTTCAGTCCAATAAACTGATTATTATAAAATAATCAATAATCACACATATGGGTCTGCAAGCTATCCCAGTCCTATTTCCTCTCATCACATCAGAATCTCTCTTCAAAACCTGCTCAAATTGACAAGAAAGGAAAGTCAGGAAATAGATTTCCAAACAGAAGATAAGATTCCTTCATTCATTTATTGAACAAATACTGATCACCAGTGCCATTAGCATGGGGCTTCCCCAGATATCATTAGTAGAGAATCTGCCTACAACAAAGGAAACTGAACAGGCTCAGGTTTGATCCCTAGGTCGAGAAGATCCCTGGAGTAGGAAATGACAACCCACTCTAGTATTCTTGCCTGGAGAATCCCATGGACAGAGGAGCCTGGTGGCTATGGTCCATGGGGTCGCAACAAGTCAGACACAACTGAAGCAACTTAGCACAGCATGATTAGCATATAGTACTGGGGATTCAACACTCAAGAAAACTAATTGACTCCTATCCCACCTTATTAGATCTTGTATTCTAATAGAAGGAGAGAGTGTCAGTTGCTGATAAATGCTTAGGAGAGAAACTACAGCTAGGTAAAAGGATAGAAGTTAGTGGAAGTTATTTTTTACAGCTTGTCAGAAAAAATCTCCATTAATAAATGACAACTGAGAGGAAGTTAGTGAAGTAAAGGAGCATTGGTCCAGGCAGAGACCAGTGATTTTATTGCCAGAAAGGCCCAGCAATAAAAGATGTTTGGTGTACTGGGGAATATGACCATCAAAGAGAAGGAAGGTATGGGATGAAGTTCAAAAGATAGTCAAGGATCAACTCATATGGCTCTTTACAGGTTATGGTAGTGTGAAATGTGAAAGTCTCTGTCATGTCCGAGTCTTTGCGACCCCATGGACTATATAATCCATGGAATTCTCCAGGCCAGAATACTGGAGTGGGTAGCCTTTCCCTCTCCAGGGGATCTTCTCAACCCAGCGATTGAACCCAGGTCTCTTACACTGCAGGCAGATTCTTTACCAACTGAGCCACAAGGGAAGCCCAAGAATATTGGAGTGGGTAGCCTCTCTCTTCTCCAGCGGATCTTCCCAACCCAGGAATCAAACCGGGGTCTCCTGCATTGCAGGCAGATTCTTTACCAACTGAGCTATCAGGGAAGCCCACAGGTTATGGTAGGGGCTTTGTAATCTGTCTATCTTATGAGAATCCTTTGGAAGGTTTCAAGAAAGAAGGAATATGATATAACGGGTTTTCAAAAGAATTATCAGTTGAAATGTAAATTATTATGTCAATTGGAGTCAAGACTGGAAGGATGAGAATAAATAAGAGACTTATTGCAGTAGTCTAGATAAGAAAAATAGCTTGACTTTTATGCATCCTGTTGGAGATGTAAGAAGCTATCAGGTGTAATATGTGCTGGTGGAATTATGTAAATGTGGGAGAAAGAGAGGAGTTAAGAATTATTGTGAGGATTATTTTGCTTGTTTTGTGGCTTAAGCAACAAGGTCAGTGGTAGTGCTATTTTCTGAGATAAATAGAAGATAGATGGAATAGCAATAGTTTTGTTTAAGATATTTAAGCTTGAGATGTGTTTTAGTTATCCTGGTGGAGTTATAAAGATTCACACCATCCTAATGAATATAAATGACATTTAAAAATAAAAAAGACACTATATTAAAATATAGCAGGAAAGTTATCTTACTGCTAAAACTTGTTTGATTTTTTTAAAAAACAAGTATGAAGTCATTTAACAGAAAGGATGTGGGCAATAATTTAAGAGCAGATTTGCAATTATGCTAGTGTATTAAATGCAGTCACCCTTATAGTCATGTGCAATTGACCAATATAATGTTCCGCTTGCTAGGTCATTCAATTTAAAAGGGTTATAGCAGCTAATCTTTTTTAGCAATCAAAAGCATCAAATAAACATTAAGGAAAGAGGTAGATTTTATCTTGAGAAAGCAAGTGGGGATATTTTCTCAACTTGAGAACACTGTCTACCTTCTGTATAGATACCTTAAAATGTGGAATTTAAACTTAGTATTAATGATAACTCTGTCTAGTCTATCATCTATCTATCTATTTGTCTGTCCTTCTATCCATTACCTATCTCTCTTTATCTCTCTCTGTATTGTTATTCTATTTCAAGCAGTCCGGGAAAAAGTAGTTTCTTTTCTCAAGTTCAAAGCAAATCCCTCAAGTTGTATTTTTGAAAAAAAGATTTCTTGCTTTTACTCTTTTACTCATAAAATAGGTCACTATTCATCAGTTCTTACCTTATCATATTTTTGATTCTTCTTGCTCTGTCCCTCCTCACTGCTTTTTCACATGCAATAAAAAATGTCTTTGCAAACTTAAAAATAAAATTCCTTTGTCTGTGCAACATTTTTTTCATTATTCCATTGCAAACTTGTTGCTAAGAGCATGCTTGCTGCCTTTATTACAAAATGGGAGACCTCACATTCCATTCACTTCTTTCCCTTCTGCCTGCCATCAAGCTTCTGCCTCTATTATTTTACTGAAATTACTCTCCAAAAGGTTATTTGCAAGCCAGTTAAATTCTAATAGAATATCTTTGTTTTTCATATTACTTGACTATTTAACATCTAACATTTTTTTAAAAATTGAAGTATAGTTGATCCACAACATTTAACATTTTTTGATCAATGTTCTTGGTTTTTCTTATTCTTTGGATTCTAGGATCTCAATTTCTAGCTTAAAATTCTAGTTCTCTTTTTTATGTTTTAAACATTTTTATTCAGTTTGGCATTTTTCTTCTTGTGATGCCCTTTAAAGATTAATATTGGCCAAGATTCCATTTGTGATTTTCCTCTGCTCATCCATTTTACCTTTCTGTTTATTTACCTGTTCCTATAGCTTTCTTTTTTATTTTTACAAAAATGATCATCCATCTCTATTAGGATGACTTCTGGTATTGATTATCATATTTCGTCTGATGCAACAGACCAAAAGTTCCTTGAGTGAAAGATCATTCAACAATGCATCCTCATAACACTATCTACTACATAATGGTGCTCAATAAATATTTATCACACTGATCCATATTTACTGCACAAATTCGTCCTCTAAATTCTGGACCTGTATATACAAGAGTATTCAGTTCAGGTCAATTGCTCAGTCTTGTCTGACTCTTTGTGATCCCATGGACTGCAGCATGCCAGGCTTCCCTGTCCTTCACTATCTCCCGGAGCTTGCTCAAACTCATGTCCATTGAGTCAGTGATGCCATCCAGCCATCTCGTTCTCTGTTGTCCTCTTCTCCTCCTGCCTTCTATCTTTCCCGGCATCAAGGTCTTTTCTAATGAGTTGGATCTTCACATCAAATAGCCAAAGTATTGGAGCTTCAGCTTCAGTATCAGTCTTTCCAATGAATATTCAGGACTGATTTCCTTTGGGACTGACTGGTTTGATCTTTTTGCAGTCCAAGGGACTCTCAAGGGTCTTCTCCAACACCACAGTTTAAAAGCATAAATTATTCAGTGCTCAGCCTTCTTTATGGTCTAACTCTCACATCCATACATGACTACTGGAAAAACCACAGCTTTGACTAGACAGAACTTTGTTGGCAAAGTAATGTCTCTGCTTTTTAATGTGCTGTCTAGATTGGTCATAGCTTTTCTTCCAAGGAGTAAGTGTCTTTTAATTTCATGGCTGCAATCACCAGCTGCAGTGATTTTGGAGCCCACGGAAATAAAGTCTGTCACTGTTTCCATTGTTTCCCCATCTATTAGCCATGAAGTGATGGGACTGGATGTCATGATCTTAATGTTTTGAATGTTGAGTTTTAAGCCAGCTTTTTCACTCTCCTCTTTAACTTTCATCAAGAGGCTCTTTAATTCCTCTTCACTTTCTGCCATAAGGATAGTGTCATCTGCATATCTGAAGTTATTGATATTTCTCCTGGCAATCGTGATTCCAGCTTGTGCTTCATCCAGCCTGGCACTTCGCATGATGTACACTGCATATAAGTTAAATAAGCAGGGTGATAATATACAACCTTGATATACTCCTTTTCCAATTGGGATCTGTAAATAGATGGCCTCAAAATACCTCCCACACAATATAAACAAAAAGATAACTTTATCTTTCCCTAAATATTTGTTATTATTCACCCAAATTCTACTTCAGAATATAGTTTATGTAGCCACCTGTCTCTTGAATCCTCAGGCAATCAGTCACCAAGTCCTATAAATTTTACTTCCCTGACATCTCATGTCTAACTCCTCCTCTCTGCTTTAATGACAATTTTTGTAGATTATACACTCAATACCTCTCACTAGGACTGTGGGTGCAACTTGTCTCTCCATCAATAGGTTCCCCTCTTCCAATATGTCCTCTTCGCTGCAGACAAAAGCTCTATCTGAAATAGGAACATAACAAATTCCTCTCTTGAACTAAAAAAATTGCTGACATCTGTTGCTCAGGACAAAATCCAAGCTCTTTGGTAGAATAGATAGAATCTTCCAGGATCTGTCAACTCCTTAGAGCTAACTTCTTTAGCTTTTACAATCTTTCACTGTTCTGTTGCTCCTATAACATTGGCTTAAGCCAAAGCAAATGAATTTCCTAGATCAACATATATATATATGTGTGTATATATATATATATATATATATATATATATATACATATATATATATATATACATTTTAAACTCAAGGTATATACTCTAGCTGTTTTGTTCTTCCTCTTTCTATCAGTATTGTCAATGTAGGTAATTCCCTCTTCTTTCAAGACACAACTAAAGTGCCATCTTCTTCGGTAAGAATTTCTGAGGCCTTGTTTCATGGATAGAACTAAATGCTTTTACCTTCCTATGTCAGTTTTATTTTCTTCTGTTGCATATGCAGTTGCTTATCACCTGATCATTGATTCCTTGAGAGTGCTCTTACTTCATTAGCAACTTTCACAGTGTCCAGCACAAAGACAGAGTCTTAATATAGATCATGAGTTAGAGAAATTTCCAAATGGAACTTGGCTTTTAATATTCATCTAAGCTTTTTCTGTCCACACAAACAACTCAGAGGGGAAAAAACTTTATGATCACACATATATCATATATAGAATTGTTTTCTTAGTTTAAACATAGACTCAAGTTGCAGTTTAATTGAAGAAGGCATTGTTTTCTCATTTATTTTATATTTAATCATTTAGAAGGCAATGGCAACCCACTCCAGCACTCTTGCCTGGAAAATCCCATGGATGGAGGAGCCTGGTAGGCTGCAGTCCATGGTGTCGCAAAGAGTCGGACATGACTGAACGACTTCACTTTCACTTTTCACTTTCATGCATTGGAGAATGAAATGGCAGCCCACTCCAGTGTTCTTGCCTGGAGAATCCCAGGGACGGGGGAGCCTGGTGGGTTGCCATCTATGCAGTCGCACAGAGTCGGACACAACTGAAGCGACTTAGCAGTAGCAGTAGGATATTTTAGAGATTACGCCTGCCTTTTCAAAGTTTATGTCCTAGCAATGCCTTTGTGATATGTTGGAAAAGAGAGATTCATTTTGTGAAAGAGGAAGAATCAAGAATGTTTTGAGACTAAAGGTTTATCTCATATACAGAAATAAGAAAAGGTAGACTGATTTTGAGGAAAAAAATGTTACTGTAAGGGCAGCATCCAGAGTGATTTGTGAAGGAAAAATTAAAGCATTCATACACACACCGGACACACACACACACATAACACCTCACCCAGTTCATAATCCACTGAAAATTTGGTCAAATAGAAACTAAGAATATAAATTAAAATTACATTTTTTGAGAAACTCTAGGGAACACTTTTATAAGAAGTCAGATTAATTTTGTTATTCCTCTGGTGAGCCAAAATAAAATGAGATTATTTTTGAAGATTACTCTTAGTAGATACTGCTATTTCATTTTGTTCTTGGGGTTCTTGAGGCAAGAATACTGGAGTGGTTTGTGAAAGCTTACCAATAAATGCTATTTTAATTCAGATAATTAAAATTAGACACTATTAAAGAATTTTTTATTAGGACAGTTTTTGCAATTATCATCAGGGGATTGCCTAGAGATTCGTAGGGCTCAAAAAGTCACAGATGTTGGTGCAGATAATTTCAAAACATAATCTGCCTGTCATAAATATGCTTGTACTACAACTTATAAAGTTAGGATTGGTGGCAAAGGTAATTATCTCCTTTTTTCTGCAATATAGCTCAGTGTTTATATTAGGGTATAGTTTTAGAATCCTTTTAGATAAATGAATAGGTAGGAAAATAGATAACTACTATGAAATGATCATTTGTTAATATTAAATAACATATCTACCTAGTTAAAGTAATGTGTAATAGGATTATAAGCCGCTAGAAATTAAGTATTATTAAAATTATAAACATCAACTAACCATTGGTACTTCAGCAGAAACAGTATATCTTATGGGAAAATTAATTTCCATTTCAAGTTAGAAAATACTGTTTCACTTTGTGTCTAATGCTTGGTTTTCTATCCTTCAGAGTATATTAATACAATTCAAAGACCAAAGTAATTTTATAAAATTCAGAATATTTATGGGTTTCTTAGGGACATAAAATAGAAGAGTTTTTTTGTTTGTTTGTTTATTTTTCTGAACACATAAGCTTTCAGATAGAAATCTTTAATTCAGAGGAATTTTTTTATTAGCATATTTGTGTTAGGTTTCTGATACTTCTAATTTTTCAAATTATTATTTTTTTCATTTCCAAAGGGACTATTAATCTCTCAATGCCTGTTTAACTCTATTACTGAAATCAGTGAAGAAAAAGTCATTCTCAAGAACTACACATTTTCGTCGTCATACTTGAGTGCAACTCTCTCTCAGAGCTGATTTAACCATACTCATGCTGGCTCACTTGCCTTGCTCTGTCAGATCTCTTTCTTTGTCTCCAGAATTCAAGTGTGCATTTTCCCCATCACTGATAAGTCTAAAGATGACCCTGAGGGAGATGTTTCCTCAAATTTGCAAATTTGTGGAGCCATTTCTCTACTGTCATTTTCTTCCTCCGAATGATCAATTCTTTCTGTTACTTTTCCCTAAATGGTCCATAAATTTCTGTTTCTCACTAAATTAACCCAATTTAGCATAAGTGGGCTTCACAGTTGGCACAGAGGTAAACAACCCTCCAAGCAATGCAGGTGACACCAGAGACATGGGTTCGATCCCTGAGTCAGAAAGACCCCCTGGAGGTGAAAACAGCAACACACTCCAGTACTCTTGTCTGGGAAATCCCGTGGACAGAGGGGCCTGGTGGGCTACAGTCCACAGGGTTGCAAAGAGTCAGACACGACTGAGCACTGCATTGCACTGTGAACTCTCACATCTGATGTAGTTCTTTCTGAGAAGGGTGAGCCAGCAAGTGTTATCACTGAGCAATCAACAGTTTTCTTTGCAGCTTTTATTGTGACACTAAGAGTCTCTCTCCTCTCTCTGAGTGACTATCACACATTCTTAAGTTCTTGGTTACTCACTGAAGTTTCTAGAGCCTTAGTATTCCTGTTCCAGACTTTTGTACTGGCCAGGCATTCAACATTCACATTCCCCATGTGATTATTTTTATGCTGTTTCTTCTTGTCCCCTACTAAATTAAACCAACAGCAACAATATTCTGAATATAAACCTCTAATGTACATATTTAGGTCTCAGTTATCCAAGTAAAAGTTTATTTGAAGAAATATAAATAGGTATAATTTACAATTCTTAGCTAATTCTTAGCTCTTTGATTTTAAATTTCAGTTTTTATCATTAATTAGATTTTAATTTCAGCAAGAGATGTGCAATAAAAATTATCTTAATAATTAAATTCATCTGAATGATATGTATTCCATTTCAGGCTCCAGAAATGGTACATTTCTTTTTTATTTTGGATACACTTCAAAACACCACTGTGTTAGCATCTATCACTTAATGTGGACTCAGTATTATAAATACAGGCTTGAATCCACCATATAAAAATATAGAAAAAGAAATCCATAGGCAAGAGACTAATGCTCATAAATAAGTCGGGGAGTAAGAACAGGAGGTGTCACCTGTTAGTGGCTGCAGCAGTCCTGAATGGGAGACAGCCCTGTGATTCTGTGGTGCATTGTCCCACCAGTGTGGAGAGAGAGAGGAATCAGATTTTAAACCAGAGCCTAGATAACCCTCTTTCTCTCTTTTGAGACAGGTCATTCCATTGATTTTGAGATTGCCCCCAGGTACTGCATTTTGGACTCTTTTGTTGACTATGAGGGATGCTCTATTTCTTCTATGGGATTCTTCCCCACTGTAGTAGATAAAATGGCCATTTGAATTAAATTCGCCCATGCCCATCCATTTTAGTTCACTGATTCCTAAGATCTCAATATTTAATCTTGCCATCTCCTGCTTGACCATGTTCAATTTACCTTGATTCATGGATCTAACATTCCAGATTCCTATGCAATATTGCTCTTTACAGCATCAGACTTTACTTTCACCACCAGACACATCCACAACTGAGCATCATTTTGGCTTTTGCCTAGCCAATTCATTCTTCCTGGAGCTATTAGTAATTGCCCACCATTCATCCCCGGTAGCATATTGGACACCTTCCAACCTGGGGGGCTCATCTTCCGGCATCATACCTTTTTGCCTTTTCATACTGTTCATGGGGTTTTCATGGCAAGAATACTGGAGTGTGTTGCTATTTCTTCCTCCAGTGAACCGTGTTTTATCAGAACGCTTCACTATGACACATCTGTCTTGTATGGCCCTACTCTGCAAGGTGCTAGAAAGTAATTTTAGGTCTGTGTACTAGACAGGATGTTAGAGGTACTGATGCAATATGTGGGAAGTCCTTGTTATGTGTTTTCATTGGTATGTCTATTGTAGGCCATTTAAAAAGCTATATGTTAAAAAAAAAATAGAGGTTAAAATAACAAAACCTTTGTGACTCCATGGGCTGTAGCCTATCAGGCGCCTTTGTCCATGGATTTTCCAGGCAAGAGTGCTGGAGTGGATTGCCATTTCCTTCTCCAGGGGATCTTCCTGAGCCAGGAATCAAACCCTGGTCTCCCACATTGCAGGCAGACGCTTTACCATCTGAGCCACAGGGAAGCCAAAATATCAAAACATTTTATTAAGATCCCTTCATCAGGTCAAAGGGTCTAAGCAAAACTAATATTAAGTTATAGAAAAGACCTATTAAAATATAAATTAAAAAAAAAAGATTGTAAGATAGACTGAGTTCACTTCTTGTCTCCACCACTTAAATTAACCACTTAAACTCTCCATGCCTAACTTTCCTCATCTGTTTAATGTAGTTATTCTTGCATAGGTTTGAAAATTAAATGAATTGATATATTAAAATAACCTTCTTTTTCATGTATCCTGCATTTACTCTTATGATTTAACACAAATGTTTTAGTCACTTAAGACGATTCCAAACTTGCAGATGCACCACAAAGAAAATCCACTTAAATATCACTGATTGCAATGAAAACTGGGCTCAGGGCTTGTTGGGAAAAGAGAAGCTGAAAAGAAGAGATGGTACGGCTTGGAGTGTGTGACTGTGGTAAAAGAGAAGGGTTTGATGGAGGAAAATACAGTGAAGTATTTAGACATGAAGCTGAGTGAAAACCCTTTTTATGACTTCATGTCATGCTGATATTCATGTTATGAGCTTCAGGCACTTTGCCAATAGGACCCAACCTCTAAATCATTCTATTACAATGGCTATAGTCACACAGCTTCTTCTGCTGAACCTACAAGTTTATGACAGCTTATCTCTGCCCTTTACAGCACATTGTTAATGGGGTCAATTCTTCATGCCAGTGAATACTTTTAGGTCTTTTTAAAAGGATGTCAATCTACCCAAGTTTTATGCCCATGGAAGTCTACAAAATTTATAACACTCTTTTCCTCTCACAAACTACAACTTCATAGCAACTCTACAAAGAAATTAAATGAGAGAGGACTGAATTATAAAAAAAATAAGTGGCTAAGGTACAGTCTTTGTAAAAATCACTGCCAGTGTTTATGTTACCAAACTGCTTGACATAACAAAATCTTTCCAGCATTACTTCAAAGAAATAATATTAGTTTTTAAAACTATTTTTTTGTTGAATTTAGTCCCATTGCCTAAAAAATGCTACATAATGTTGCTACGACAAATACATACAAGAAATACAAAATGACATAGAAAAGATGCCCATCATTTTTTGTCTTCTACTTGTTGATGATTTCAGAAATTGTAATTTTGTTAAATGAGGGCAAAGTTAATTAAGTTCTCAATACATACTTATTTAATAAATGACTAATGAGCAAATGCAAGGATAGATGGAATGAGTATCTGGAAGAACCATAGAGAATTCAAAACAATGGTTAATTTTGGTGGGAAGGTTCAGTTCACTTCAGTTCAGTCGCGCATTCATGTTTGACTCTTTGCAACCCCATGGACTTCAGCATGCCAGGCCTCTCTGTTCATCACCACCTCCTGGAGTTTACCCAAACTCATGTCCATTGAGTCGGTGATGCTATCCACCATCTCATCCTCTGTTGTCCCCTTCTCCTCCTGCTCTCAATCTTTCCCAGCATCAGGGTCTTTACAAATGAATCAGTTCTTCACATCAGGTGGCCAAAGTATTGGCGTTTCAGCTTCAACATCAGTCCTTCCAATGAATATTCAGGACTGATCTCATTTAGGATGGACTGGATGGATCTCCTTGCAGTCCAAGGGACTCTCAAGAGTCTTCTCCAACACCACAGTTCAAAAACATCAATTCTTCAGTGCTCAGCTTTCTTCACAGTCCAACTCTCACATCCATACATGACCACTGGAAAAACCATAGCCTTGACTAGACGGACCTTTGTTGGCAAAGTAATGTCTCTGCTTTTCAATATGCTATCTAGGTTGGTCATAACTTTCCTTCCAAGGAGTAAGAGCCTTTTAATTTCATGGCTGCAACCACCATCTGCAGTGATTTTGGAGCCCCCCAAAATAAAGTCTGACACTGTTTCCACTGTTTCCCCATCTATTTCCCATTAAGAGATGGGACCAGATGCCATAATCTTCCTTTTCTGAATGTTGAGCTTTAAGCCAACTTTTTCATTCACCTCTTTCCCTTTCATCGAGAGGCTCTTTAGTTTTTCTTCACTTTCTTCCGTAAGGTAGTGTCATCTGCATATCTAAGGTTACTGATATTTCTCCTGGCAATCTTGATTCCAGCTTGTGCTTCCTCCAGCCCAGTGTTTCTTATGATGTACTCTGCATATAAGTTTAATAAGCAGGGTGACAATATACAGCCTTGATGTACTCCTTTTCCTATTTGGAACCAGTCTGTTGTTCCATTTTCAGTTCTAACTGTTGATTCCTGACCTGCATACAGGTTTCTCAAGAGGCAGGTCAGGTGGTCTGGTATTCCCATCTCTTTCAGAATTTTCCACAGTTTGTTGTGATCCACACAGTCAAAGGTTTTGGCATAGTCAATAAAGCAGAAATAGATGTTTTTCTGGACCTCTCTTGCTTTTTCGATGATCCGGCGGATGTTGGCAATTTGATCTCTGGTTCTTCTGCCCTTTCTAAAACCAGCTTGAACATCGGGAAGTTCACAGTTCACGTATTGCTGAAGCCGGGCTTGGAGAATTTTGAGCATTACTTTACTAGAGTGTGAGATTAGGGCAATTGTGTGGTAGTTTGCGCATTCTTTGGCATTGCCTTTCTTTGGAATTGGAAGAAAACTGACCTTTCCAGTCTGTTGGGTAGATTAAAAATAGAGTGAAAGGAAACTTCACTGTTCCTCTATAAAATTTTGTGCAAGTGCCTATAGACATCTTTATTTTCAGTTAGCCAGCATTACCATTTATAACTGCTTTCTGTTTCAATTTTGTAAGTTCTATGCAAATAAAAATTTATATTTCTGCTATTGTATATTAAAAATTGTATATATTAAACTAAATTGTTGAACCTTGAACCCATTTGCAAAGTTAAATAAACTGTCCACTATTCACCTGTCTTTCATTGATTCTGATTTTAGCATATTATTTCCCTAAGACATCTCTTAGAGAAAATAAAAGATTAAAAAAAAAAACTAACCTGAAAAATTTCCAGTTATAATCTCTTGGAAGCAAGGTATAAAACAAGACAATATGGCTACTTCTAATGATAGTAATAGCTAACATTTATAGAGAACCTGCTATGTACCTATATAATCCTAAATGCTTTAAGTATGAAAGTGAAAGTCACTCAGTCGTGTCTGACTCTTTGTGACCCCAAGGACTATAAGTCGATGGACTATAAGTCCATGGAATTGTCCAGGCAAGAATACTGGAATGGGTAGCTTTTCCCTTCTCCAGGGCATCTTCCCAACCCAGGGACTGAACCCAAGTCTCCCTCATTGCAGAAATATTCTTTACCAGCTGAGCCACAAGGGAAGCCCAACAATACTGGAGTGGGTAGCCTATCCCTTCTCCAGCGGATCTTCCCAATGCAGGAATCGAACTGAGAGGTCTCCTGCATTACAGGCAGATTCTTTACCAACTAAGCTATGAGAGAAGCCTGCTTTAAGTATAGTGGTTTATTTAACCACTATAACAATCTACTTAGTTAAGTATTGATATTAATGTCATTTTTCAGATAAGGGAACCAAAGCACCAAGAGGTTAAATAACTTACCTGAGGAAACCTAGATAATTAGTAGCAGAGCCAGAATTCAAACCTTCTCTTGAGCCCTAAAATCCTTTCTTTCAGCCACCACATTTTGCCTCAAGAAAATATTCCCTCATTCAGTGAGCCTACCATACGCACCTAGTAGATGTTCTGCTGGGGCAGTGCTCAAGTGACATTTTTAAGTGTCTTCCTAGTGAGTTGATCAAGGACTGGATCCAGCTGTTCTATCTATGCTTCCATTATCTCTCACAAACCTGACATAAAATAAGGCATCGACTCAAGCTTGTAGGATATATAAACTGATTGATGTTCCTTCCGTGTAGGATAGCCTTCCCTTAAATTTCACAGCACTCATTATATTCAGGTATCTGCTAACATGTTGCCTCCTCATAAGTTTCTGAAGTTTTACCTTCATAAAACTTGCTGTGGTTTCTTGGCCACTCAGTCATGTCTGACTTCACAACCCCGTGAACTACAGCACATCAGGCATCCCTGTTCCTTCTCCATCTCCTGGAGTTTGCTCAAACTCGTGTCCATTGAATCGGTGATGCCATCAAACCCTCTCATCAACTGTTTCCCCCTTCCCTTCCTGCCTTCTATCTTTCCCAGCATCAGTGTCTTTTCCAATTAATCATTTCTTTGCATCAGATGGCCAAAGAATTGGAGCTTCAGCTTCAGCATCAGTCCTTTCAATAAATATTCAGGGTTGATTTCCTGTAGGATTGACTGGTTTGATCTTGTTGTCCAAGGGACTCTCAAGTTTTATTCAACAGAAAACTTTAGAACTATTTTGATTCTCTTATATACTTTTTCCTACAGTATTTTTCAGTGATGTTCATTTTTTATTTTTTTAATTTGTTAGCTATCTGTCTCATCATCTATACTGTAAACTTATGACATATTTGGTTTTGTTCACTCCTGTAGCCCAGTAGCTGGAAAAGCATCTAGTGCATAGTAAGTGTTCAATGCATATTTATTTAATGAATGAGTAATAGATGAGTGCAAGGATGGATTGAATGAATATCTGGAAGAGTCATTTGGAAACTCATAACAATGGCTAATTCTAAAAGGGCAGGTAAGTTTTTACCTTGCTACTTTGTCTGCAAACATTTCTCCTATTTCACTACCTTCTATCCCCTGGTAACCATCATCTTACTCTCTGTTTTTAAAGTGTAGGAACCTGGAATGTCAGGTCCATGAATCAAGGCAAATTGGAAGTGGTCAAACAAGAGATGGCAAGAGTGAATGTTGACATTCTAGGAATCAGCGAACTCAAATGGACTGGAATGGGTGAATTTAACTCAGATGACAATTATATCTACTACTGTGGACAGGAATCCCTCAGAAGAAATGGAGTGGCCATCATGGTCAACAAGAGAGTCCAAAATGCAGTACTTGGATGCAATCTCAAAAACGACAGAATGATCTCTGTTCGTTTCCAAGGCAAACCATTCAATATCACAGTTATCCAAGTCTATGCCCCAACCAGTAACGCTGAAGAAGCTGAACTCGAATGGTTCTATGAAGACCTGCAAGACCTTTTAGAACTAACACCCAAAAAAGATGGCCTTTTCATCATAAGGGACTGGAATGCAAAAGTAGGAAGTCAAGAAACACCTGGAATGACAGGCAAATTTGGCCTTGGAATACGGAATGAAGCAGGGCAAAGACTAATAGAGTTTTGCCAAGAAAATGCACTGCTCATAACAAACACCCTCTTCCAACAACACAAGAGAAGACTCTATACATGGACATCACCAGATGGTCAACACCAAAATCAGATTGATTATATTCTTTGCAGCCAAAGATGGAGAAGCTCTATACAGTCAGCAAAAACAAGACTAGGAGCTGACTGTGGCTCAGACCATGAATTCCTTATTGCCAAATTCAGACTTAAATTGAAGAAAGTAGGGAAAACCACTAGACCATTCAGGTATGACCTAAATCAAATCACTTATGATTATACAGTGGAAGTGAGAAACAGATTTAAGGGCCTATATCTGATAGATAGAATGCCTGATGAACTATGGAATAAGGTTTGTGACATTGTACAGGAGACAGGGATCAAGACCATCCCCATGGAAAAGAAATGCAAAAAAAAAAAAAAAAAAAAAAACAAAACCCAAAATGGCTGTCTGGGGAGGCCTTACAAATAGCTGTGAAAAGAAGAGAAGCAAAAAGCAAAGGAGAAAAGGAAAGATATAAACATCTGAATGCAGAGTTCCAAAGAATAGCAAAAAGAGATAAGAAAGCCTTCCTCAGCGATCAATGCAAAGAAATAGAGGAAAACAACAGAATGGGAAAGACTAGGGATCTCTTCAAGAAAATCAGAGATACCAAAGGAACATTTCATGCAAAGATGGGCTCGATAAAGGAAAGAAATGGTAAGGACCTAACAGAAGCAGAAGATATTAAGAAGAGATGGCAAGAATACACAGAAGATCTGTACAAAAAAGATCTTCATGACCCAGATAATCACGATGATGTGATCACTGACCTAGAGCCAGACATCCTGGAATGTGAAGTCAAGTGGGCCTTAGAAAGCATCACTATGAACAAAGCTAGTGGAGGTGATGGAATTCCAGTTGAGCTATTTCAAATCCTGAAAGATGATGCCGTGAAAGTGCTGCACTCAATATGCCAGCAAATTTGGAAAACTCAGCAGTGGCCACGGGACTGGAAAAGGTCAGTTTTCACTCCAATCCCAAAGAAAGGCAAAGCCAAAGAATGCTCAAACTACCACACAATTGCACTCATCTCACACGCTAGTAAAGTAATGCTCAAAATTCTCCAAGCCAGGCTTCAGCAATATGTGAACCGTGAACTTCCTGATGTTCAAGCTGGTTTTAGAAAAGGCAAAGGAACCAGAGGCCAAATTTCCCACATCCGCTGGATCATGGAAAAAGCAAGAGAGGTCCAGAAAAACATCTATTTCTGCTTTATTGACTATGCCAAAGCCTTTGACTGTGTGGATCACAATCAACTGTGGAAAATTCTGAAAGAGATGTGAATACCAGACCATCTGATCTGCCTCTTGAGAAACCTCTATGCAGGTCAGGAAGCAACAGTTCGAACTGGACATGGAACAACAGACTGGTTCCAAATAGGAAAAGGAGTCCATTGAGGCTGTATATTGTCACCCTGCTTATTTAACTTATATGTAGAGTACATCATGAGAAACACTGGACTGGAAGAAACACAAGCTGGAATCAAGATTGCCAGGAGAAATATCAGTAACCTCAGATATGCAGATGACACCACCCTTATGGCAGAAATTGAAGAGGAACTAAAAAGCCTCTTGATGAAAGTGAAAGTGGAGAGTGAAAAAGTGGGCTTA
Organism: Bubalus kerabau; assembly: GCF_029407905.1. Taxonomy (NCBI): domain Eukaryota; kingdom Metazoa; phylum Chordata; class Mammalia; order Artiodactyla; family Bovidae; genus Bubalus; species Bubalus kerabau. The sequence continues at coordinate 66,541,199 of NC_073630.1, forward strand.
AAGCTCAACATTCAGAAAACGAAGATCATGGCATCCCGTCCCATCACTTCATGGGAAATAGATGGGGAAACAGCGGAAACAGTGTCAGACTTTATTTTTCTGGGCTCCAAAATCACTGCAGATGGTGACTGCAGCCATGAAATTAAAAGACGCTTACTCCTTGGAAGGAAAGATATGACCAACCTAGATAGCATATTCAAAAGCAGAGACATCACTTTGCCAACAAAGGTTTGTCTAGTCAAGGCTTTGGTTTTTCCTATGGTCATGTATGGATGTGAGAGTTGGACTGTGAAGAAGGCTGAGCGCTGAAGAATTGATGCTTTTGAACTGTGGTGTTGGAGAAGACTCTTGAGAGTCCCTTGGACTGCAAGGAGAGCCAACTAGTCCATTCTGAAGGATATAAGCCCTGGGATTTCTTTGGAAGGAATGATGCTAAAGCTGAAATTCCAGTACTTTGGCCACCTCATGCGAAGAGTTGACTCACTGGAAAAGACTCTGATGCTGGGAGGGATTGTGGTCAGGAGGAGAAGGGGACGACAGAGGATGAGATGGCTGGATGTCATCACTGACTCGATGGACGTGAGTCTGGGTGAACTCCGGGAGTTGGTGATGGACAGGGAGGCCTGGCGTACTGCAATTCATGGGGTCGCAAAGAGTCGGACATGACCTAGCGACTGATCTGATCTGATCTGATTTTAGATTTAATGTGTAAATGATGTCATATAGCATTTGTCTTTTTCTCTCAGATTTATTGCACTTAGCTTAATGTCCTCATGGTCTATCCATGTTGTCACAACTGGCAGAATGTTCTTTAATTTAGTAGTAAAGTAATAACAAGATTGCCGGGAGAAATATCAATAACCTCAGATATGGAGATTACACCACGCTTATGGCAGAAAGTGAAGAGGAACTTAAAAGCCTCTTGATGAAAGTGAAAGAGGAATGTGAAAAACTTGGCTTAAAGCTCAACATTCAGGAAACTAAGATCATGGCATCTGGTCCTTTCACTTCATGGGGAAATATATGGGAAACAGTAGAAAGAGTGTCAGACTTTATTTTTTGGGGCTCCAAAATCACTGCAGATGGTGATTGCAGCCATGAAATTAAAAGATGCTTGCTCCTTGGAAGGAAAGTTATGACCAACCTAGATAGCATATTAAAAAGCAAAGACAGAATACAAATACTAACACAATTTTGTAAAGTTTAAAAATAAAATAAAATTAAAAAAAAATAAAAAGCAAAGACATTGCTTTGCCAACAAAGGTCCATCTAGTCAAGGCTATGGTTTTTCCAGTAGTCATGTATGGATGTGAGAGTTGGACTGTGAAAAAAGCTGAGCACCGAAGAATTGATGCTTTTGAACTGTGGTGTTGGAGAAGACTCTTGAGAGTCCCTTGGACTGCAAGGAGATGCTACCACTCCATCCTAAAGGAGATCAGTCCTGGGTGTTCATTGGAAGGACTGATGCTGAGGCTGAAACTCTAATACTTTGGCCACCTGATGCGAAGAACTGACTCATTTGAAAATAAGACCCTGATGCTGAGAACGATTGAGGACAGGAGGAGAAGGGTACAACAGAGGATTAAATGGTTGGATGGCATCACCGGCTCAATGGACTTTAGTTTAAGTAAACTCCAGGAGTTGGTGATGGACAGGGAGGCCTGGTGTGTTACAGTCCATGGGATTGCAAAGAGTTGGACACAACTGAGTGATTGAACTGAACTGAATTCTAATTAGGTCATCTTAAGGAACTTCAAAAATCAAATATGTGTCAGATCATTAAAATCATCATTAAAGATTTTAAGCTTTGGTTGTTGTTCAGTTGCTCAGTGCTGTCTGACTCTTTGAGACCCCATGGAGTACAACATGCCAGGCCTCCCTGTTCTTCACTATCTCCTGGACTTTGCTCAAACTCATGTCCCTCAACTAAGAGATGCCATCCAACCATCTCATCCTCTGTCATTCCGTTCTCCTCCTGCCTTCTATCATTCCCTGCATTAGGGTCTTTTCCAATGAGTCACCTCTTCACATCAGGTGGCCAAAGTATTGGAGCTTCAGCATCAATCCTTTCAATGAATAGTTAGGTTTGATTTCCTTTAGGATTGACTGGCTTTTCTCCTTGCTGTCTAAGGGACTCTCAAGAGTCTTCTCCAGCACCAAAAATCGAAAGCATCAGTTCTTTGGTGCTCAGCCTTCTTTATGGTCAAACTCTCACATCCATACATGACTACTGGAAAAAAAAAATGGCTTTGACTTGAAAGACCTTTTTTGGCAAAGTGATGCCTCTGCTTTTTTAATACACTCTCTAGGTTTTTCATAGCTTTTCTTCTAGGGAACAAGCGTCTTTTAATTTTTTGGGTGCAGTCACCATCTCCAGTGATTTTGGAGCCTAAGAAAATAAAGTCTGTCACTGTTTTCATTGTTTCCCCATCTATTTGCCCGAGGTGATGGGACTGGATGCTATGATATTAGTTTTTTGAATATTGAGTTTTAAGCCAGCTTTTTCACTCTCTTATTTCACCTTCCTCAAGAGGCTATTTAGTTCCTCTTTACTTTCTGCCATTAGGGTGGTGTCATCTGCATGTCTGAGGTTACTGATATTTTTGGCAATTTTGATACCAGCTTGAGCTTCATCCATCCCAGCATTTCACATGATGTACACAGCATAGAAGTTAAATAAGCAGGAAGACAACATGTAGCCTTGACATACTCTTTTCCCAGTGTTGAACAAGTCCATTGTTCTACGACCGAATCTAACTTTTACTTCTTGATCTGCGTGCACCTTTCTCAGGAGGCAGATAACGTAGTCCGGTATTCCCATCTCTTTCAGAACTTTTCATAGTTTGTTATGATTCACAAAGTCAAAGGCTCAAGCATAGTCAATGAAGCAGAAGTAGATGGTTTTCTTGAATTCCTTTGCCTTCTCTATGATCTAACAGATGTTGGCAATTTGACCTCTAGTTGGCTTTCCTTTACTGAATCCAGCTTGTACACCTGAAATTTCTCGGTTTACATACTTGTGAAGCCTAACTTGAAGGGTTTTGAGCATTACCTTACTATCATGTGAAATTAGTGCAACTATGTGGTAGTTTGAGCATTCTTTGGCCTGGCCTTTCTTTGGTATTGGAATAAAAACTGACCTTTTGAGTCCTGTGGCTGCTGATAAGCTTCCCAAATTTGCTGGCATATGGAGTGTAGCACTTTAACAGCATCATCTTGTAGGAGTTGAAATGACTCAGCTGGAATTCCACCACCTCCACTAGCTTTGTTCGTTGTAATGCTCCCTAAGGTCCACTTGACTTCGCATTCCAGGATCTCTGGCTCTAGGTGAGTGATCACACAATCGTGGTTGTCTGAAACATTAAGAACTTTTTTGTACTGTTCTTCTGTGTATTCTTGCCATCTCATCTTAATATCTTCTGCTTCTATTAGGTCCATACATTTTCTGTCCTTTATTGTGCCTATATCTTTGCATGAAATATTCCCTCGGTATCTCTAATTTTCCTGAAGAGAACTCTGGTCTTTCCTAGCCTATTGTTTTCTTCCATTTCTTTGCATTGATCAATTAGGAAGGCTTTCTTATTTCTCATTGCTATTCTTTAGAACTCTGCATTCAGAAGGGTATCTTTCCTTATCTCCTTTGCTTTTTCTCTGTATGCCTTATTCTGTTTTATATTTTGAAGATTTTCAAAAAGCAGTTTATGATATAATGTTCATTAAGATAACTTAAAACACCAATTTCCAACCAAAATATATGTATATGTGTACATAGTTATTTACTCTATGCTATTGCACTTAGAACTAATGCGACCTAGGAGCTATTATTTTAATCATAAATTTCAACTAAAATCCTTCATATCCCTTATAAAGTCAAAGTTTCATTCCTATGCTTTAATTTTCTTCACTGATTGTTTTCTTACTTCAATGACAAATCCATCCTCCAGTTGCCTCAGGCTGTGCTATTCATTCAGTTTTACTTTCACATAAAAAAGCTGGCATTATACATCTACACAGATTTAATAATGTCAGTGTATTAATACCAACGAGCTTTATTTGCATAAGCTAACTTCATCACCAGGACTGAAATGCCTTCTTTCATTCACTCATGTATCCACTCAATCATTCTTTATCTTTTTCATACACACATTTGTTCATTCATCCATTCATTCAACACATACTTAGTGAGCTTTCTCTGAGTAGGTGACTTATTAGTAGACATTAAAATAATAATAAAGAAGAGGATCATTAAAACATCCTGGGATAATTGCATTCCAGATAGAAGGTTTTGCAGGTGTGCAAGCATTGATTGAGGCATTGAGGAGATGCATTTGAGGAAGAGTAAGAAGTTCAGCTCGCCAGAGTGAAGCATGCAAATGGGGACATGATAGGTGATGGAGACTGACAGAGACCTAGAACCACATTGCCTAGGTTCTTACAGGCCTTGGAGTAGGGTATGGATACAGTACAGAGTTAAATGGAAGACTATTAAGACATTTTTCTCAGAAGAGAATTATGATCTGACCTATATTTTTAAAGGATAATTCTGAGGCTGTGTGGAGAATAAAGAATGCAGGAATAATAGTGAGAACAGGTAGAGACCAGATTAACCATATCAAGACATTTAAGTTCAGGAGGTCAAGGCATCACAGAAAACAGGAAGAAAGGAAATGGTTTTAACACAGAATCAAATTCAAGTGCAAATCATTTTTATTTTTATTTTTTGCTAAGCAAAAGAGGATATGAATTTGAAAATACTAATAATACAGGCAACAATAAAATAAGCTAATGGTGGAGCTTTCTAGGTGGCTCAGTTGTAAAGAATCTACCTGCCAATGCAGGAGCTGTGGATTTCATCCCTGAGTTGGGAAGATCCCCTGGAAAAGGAAATAGCAATCTACACCAATATTTTTGCTTGGGGAAATCCGATGGACAAAGGAGCCTGGTGGGCTACAGTCCATGGGGCTGCAAAATTCAGATATGACTGAGCGACTAAGCAACAACAAATACCTAATAGTAACAGCAACAACATGTATTTCTACAGAGTTAGTCAAATTCAAAGTTAAGGGCACCACCTTTTATGCTAAATCTACCTAAAACTTTAGACAGCAGTCACAAGTTAGAGGTCCCATGGACCATCTTCACTTCTGATCAGCTGACTACAAAGTTAGGAGTTCCCAAAATCACCTTTAATTTCCATAATTCTCAGAACAAGTCACAGAACTCTGGAAAACACTAATCTTATAATTCCACTTAATTGTAGCCAAAGGATACAAATCAAAACCAAAAAAAGGAAGAGATCCTTGGGGGAAAACTGAAACTAGAAGATTTACAAACTTAAAAGTTTCCATGTCCTGGGGGCTGTGTTACCCATCTGGCATTAAAGTTGGCAACACACAAATAGAGTGTTTCCAACCCTGGAAGCTCACTCAAGCTTCATTTTTCAGAGATTTTATTGAGGCTTCATTACATAGACTCATGATCTTCATAGTTGAATTTAATCTCCAGTCCCCTTCCAACCCCAGATGTCAGGCTGATATCATATGCCTCAGCATCTCATCTTCATAATCACGTGGTTGATCTCTCTGAGTGATCGGCCCTTAGTGTAAGATTCTCAGATGTGTTTGGTCTCATCTTGTGTCATGTAGTTAGCATAAACTATCAGATGTGGTTTGATAGGCCCGTTATGAACAACAAGTATACATCTATAATTAGAGAAAGTCCAAGGGTGTAGAGGATACTTACCAGAGGAACAAAGGCCAGATCTCTATTTGAGTAATATCAATTCTCCTCTGTCCGTGGGATTCTCCAGATAAGAATACTGGAGTGGGTTGCCATTCCCTTCTTCAGGGGATCTTCCTAACCCAGAGATTGAACCCAGTTTTCCCACATTGCAGGCAGATTCTTCACCATCTGAGCCACTAGGGAAGCCCTAAAAATAATACAGGCAACAAAGAAATCAAGAGTGATAGAAAATTATTAAAAAGTGCTTATAACATACTAAGAAGATTTTAAGCAATAAGCTGTTTATTTCTCATAATAATCCATGAGGCTATTATCTTCACATTAAAGATGAAGAGACTAAGGCACAGATCAATTAACTTGCCTAAAATAAAAGATCAAGAAAGATACGGACACGAGTGTGGAACCCTGGGAAATGGTCTCAGAATCTGTGCTTTTCACAACAGTACTGTGCTGCAGGCTCAATGGGTATGAATTTGAGCAATCTCCAGGAGAGAGCGAAGGACAGAGGAGCCTGGTGTGCTGCTGTTTACGGGGTCATAAAGAGTCAGACATGACTGAGTGACTGAGCGCGCGCACGCACGCGCGCGCTCACACACACACACACACACATAGAGAATGAGGGCTCACAGTGCTAACCTTCTAAGATCCTGCACTTCTGAGCCCTAAGTATCAATCACACAATCATTAAGAATACTTAAAATACTGAATGTGTTGAGGACACTCAGATTTAAAAACTATTCATCTATCTCTATGTTTGTGACTTGTCACTCTTGGGCATGTATGGTTACTTCAAGAAACATTTGAAAAAGAAAAAAAATAAGATTAGAATGTGATAAGTATAATAGAATATTTTCCAGTTTCATTGCTGCAAGAAGAGAATGGTAATACCTCATATTATTAGCATCGTTTACTTCACAAAACACTTTGCACTTGGAGACTCTCAATAGTTTGGTGAAGAAGATCATGGCAAGTTGTGGCCCAGTTTTAAAGAAACAGAGGCCCAAGGAAGAGAAACCTACATGTAGGGCACCAAGTGATGGAGCCAAGATAAAAACAAAATGCTTTATCATTGCTAGTTCACTGCATCTTTTCTGAAAGATCCTACTAATTAACTAGCAGTGTTTTGAATACATGTTATTTTCCACAATGTAAAAACACAGCTAGCTAATCAACCAAAAAATCAGTGCCAATATTCTAATCTACTATCTTTTTCTGCTTTAAGGAAATGAATAGATTGTTTTTCATCTTTTCTCACAAGGTGCCGCAAATTAAACCTCAGAGACTAAGAATAGACATGTTTCTTATTCTTAAGCTCCTAGGGGTGTTTGGACCAAGTCTTAATAACTGGGTCAGCAGTTCCAAAAATTTGCTGCTTTTCAAAGTAACATGCAGAGTTTTAAAAAAAAAACCAATGCCCTGGTGGCATTCTATGCCAATTAAATCAAAATATCTGGGATGAGAGGAACCGGTATTTTTTTTAAAGATTCACAATGATGCCAAATTTGGGAACTACTGATCTGTCTCAAGGAAGTGGTTAGTCAAATTTGGAGACCAGATCACACTCTTGCCCCTCAGTATCTTTCAAGTTTTCTTGACAATAAAAATTGCCTGGAACTTTATTGAATAACTCTCCTACTCCTCTGTTGGAGATTCTGATTTAGGGTCTGGTGGAATGCTTAAGAATGTGTATTTTTAGCAAGTACCTTGCAGTGATTCTTAAAGGCTCAGTGAAGTTTGGGAAGCATTAAGATGTGATAAATCATAGAGAATTTATTGGAAACCAATGCCCTTTCTAATCAGAAATCCCAAGTCATTTTGAAAATTCTTCTACCAGGAAGGAGACTGATATGAAAAGAAAATCTTGACATCACCTGATTTTCAAACTAGGAATGTATTAGTTCTAAAAGAATACACAAATTAATAGTATCTAATCCCTTTGCTCTTACACGGATAAAGAATACTCTTTATCATGAAAATACTAATGACTTCAAAATTATGAAAAGGAAACAAAGAAGTCAAAATACTACTGTTAATTTGCACATTCTGTATTTTTGTATATTTAAAATAAGTCATTGCTCTTATTTTTCAACATTTCAATATAAAATTCTTGGGGAGATTTGACTCTAATTCACTATGTAGAAAAGTGATTGGGAAATGACATACAATATTATGTAACATTCCTTGTATAATAGTCATATGACTTCCCAGATCTTTTATGAAGAGTGTTGTGATGTGATGGATGATATGAAGAACATTTTGAAGGACTATTAGAAAGCTGGAGAATAAACGGTACATTTAGGACAGTAATTCTCCAAACCTAATTCTAGTATCAGCACCATCATTATCACTTGGGAGCTTGTTATAAATATAAGTTCTCGGATTTCACCCTAACTCACTGAATCAGAAATTCTGGAGCCCAGCAATCTGTGTTTTAACAAGTTATCCAGATGATTATAATGGAGTGATAAAATTGAGAACCAGCTATTTAGAATAAATCTTTGTGATTTTAGACCATAATGGATATTGAGTATAATTTTCTAAGAGGTAAAATCATGGAAATATATATATATATATATATATATATATAAATGCAAAATGAAATTGTCTCAAAGCTTTTATTAAAAACATTATTTAATAAAGGAAATAATAAGAGGTAAAAACTCACCTAAAGAACATTTGTGAAACTAGCTATTATATAAGCTAGGTAGCATAAAATTGCTGGGTTACATAAAAAATTAATGTCTAACAGAAATAAACTGAATTCTGCCAAGAGAATGCATTGGTCATAGCGAATAACCATTTTCAACAACAGAAGAAACAACTTTACAGATGGACATCACCAAGTGGCCAATACCAAAATCAAATTGATCACATGCTTTGCAGCCAAAGATGGAGAAGCCATATACAGTCAGCAAAAGCAAGACCTGGTGCTGACTATGGCTCAGATCATCAGCTTCGTGTAGCAAACTTCAGGCTTAAACTAAAGAAAGTGGGAAAAACCACTAGTTTAGCAAGGTATAACTTAAATCAAATCCCCTATGAATATGCAGTGGAGGTAACAAATAGATTCAGGGGATTAGATCTGGTAGACAAAGTGCCTGAACAACTATGGGTTCAGTTCAGTTCAGTTCAGTCACTCAGTCGTGTCCGACTCTTTGCAACCCCATGAATCACAGCACACCAGGCCTCCCTGTCCATCACCAACTCCCGGAGTTCACTCAGACTCACGTCCATCGAGTCAGCGATGCCTTCCAGCCATCTCATCCTCTGTCGTCCCCTTCTCCTCCTGCCCACAATCCCTCCCAGCATCAGAGTCTTTTCCAATGAGTCAACTCTTCACATGAGGTGGCCAAAGTACTGGAGTTTCAGCTTTAGCATCATTCCTTCCAAAGAAATCCCAGGGCTGATCTCCTTCAGAATGGACTGGTTGGATCTCCTTGCAGTCCAAGGGACTCTCAAGAGTCTTCTCCAACACCACAGTTCAAAAAGGGGTAGAGGTCCATAATATTGTACAGGAGGCAACGAACAAAACCATCGCATAAATGGTAGAGACCTAGAGAGTTAAATGGGTGAAATAAATATTATATAGAAGTCAGTAGAAGAAAGCTTCTTAGATTAAGTCACTTTTTTTAGAGAAGGCTCAATTGGGTAAAAATGGGAGCGTTAGGAAAACATGGCAGGGGAGAGTTAGGTCCTAAGCCATGATTCATCTCTCAGAGTTAAACATGCATTTAAGTGTCTGTATTTCCCAACTCGTATCCCCAGGATAGAAAACTGAAAATGTAGGAATATGGGACCTTGTCAGAAATGAGTAGTGTGTACGGTGTCTTCAGGATTGTATTTCCTCAGCAACTTGAGACATAGAATATATTTCCAAATAATAATTTAGGATTCAATAATTTGAGATCTGTTTTCATCACAACTAACACAAAGTATTTGGATATTTAATTTTTCACCAGCCAGCATTATATCAAACTTTTCAACCTATATTTTTCTCTTTTGAACTTTTGAACATAATTGATCATGTTGGGTTTTAATTCCAACTAATCTGCCATTTCAGTTTTTTTCCCTCAATAATTCACATTTGGAGCTTTGAGAACACTATATTTCCTTTTCCACAAAAGAAAGATACTATCTTGTATTCTACTTATTTTCACTGAATTTGAGGTGGCAGATACTTATAGTAGATGTTTTTGTATAAAACTTTTAAAATATCAGTGTGATTATAAACAAGAAATAGCTAAAATGGCTTTCAACTAAAAAAAAAAGAAACTACTAATTCAAATGCTTTTGTTTTTCTTTCAAAAGAGCTTTTATAAGAATCACAAGATTCATGTTGGAAGAAATATGGAGCTTAGCTACATCAGAAATTAGATATATATCAATAAGGATATCTATTTTCACAAATGTGGTATTAAAAAAAAAGTTTTTGGCACAGAAAGCTTGCTGTCTTCATGAAAAATGATATTTCTACAATCTGCATTTTAGGGGCCAATCTCACCTATAAATTGCTGCTTTATCTATAATAAGTAAACTTACATATTCTTCTATTGCCTTCATGAATATTATAACTTCTGAAGTATTCATCTCATTATACTTAGATTTCTGATTCAGTATCCATTTCTAATTAAGATTAGTAGGAAATATTAGATATATTGAATACCTATAGTTATAGAAAATGTTTTATACAAAGTGACTATGAATATAACATTTCTTTGGACACAAGAAAGTAAAATCTGTCAATGTTTCTGCTTTTTTCCCCATCTATTTGCCATGAAGTGATGGGACCGGATGCCATGATCTTCAGTTTTTGAACATTAAGTTTTAAGCCAGTTTTTTCACTCTCTTCTTTCATCATCATCAAGAGGCTCTTGAGTTTCTCTTCACTTAATGCCATTAGAGTGGTTTCATCTGCATGCCTGAGGTTGTTGATATTTCTCTGGGAAATCTTGATCCAGTTTATGATTTACCCAGCCCAGCATTTCGCATGGTGAACTCTGCATATAAGTTAAATAAGCAGGGTGACAATATACAGTCCTGATGTACTCCTTCTCCAATTTTGAATCAGTCGGTTGTTCCATGTCTGCTTCTAACTGCTGCTTCTTGACCTGCATACAGATTTCTCAGGAGTTAGGTAAAGTGGTCTGATATTCCCATTTCTTTAAGAATTTTCCATAATTTGTTGTGATCCACAGAGTCAAAGCTTTAGTGTAGTCGATGAAGCAGTGGTAGATGTTTTTCTGGAGTTCCCTTGCTTTTTCTATGATGCAATGTGTATGCTAAGTCACTTCAGTCATGTCCAACTCTGTGCGACCCTATGGACTAGAGCCTTCCAGGATCCTCTGTTCACCGGCTTCTCCAGGCAAGAATACTGGACTGAGATGCCATGACCTCCTCCATGGTATCTTCCCAACCCCAGGATCAAATTCACGTCTCGTATGTCTCCCGCATTAGCAGGCTAGTTGTATGATTCAGTGGATATTGGCAATTTGATCTCTGGTTCCTCTGCCTTTTCTAAATCCAGCTTGTACATCTGGAAGTTCTTGTTTCACTTATTGCTGAAGCCTACCTTGAAGAATTTTGAGCCTAACCTTGCTAGCAAGGGACATGAGCACAATTGTGTGGTAGTTTGAACATTCTTTGGCTTTTCCTTTCTTTGGGATTGGAATGAAACCTGATCTTTTCCATTCCTGTGGCCACTTTTGAGTTTTCCAAATTTGTTGGCATATTGAGTGTAGCACTTTAACAGCATCATTTTTTATTTGAAATAGCTCAGCTGAATTATCCACTAACTTTGTTCATAGTAATTTTTCTTAAGGAACACTTGATTTCTCATCCAGGATGTCTGACTCTATATGAATGACCACACCACCGTGGTTATCCAGGTCATCATTTTTTGTATAGTTCTGTGTGTTCTTGCCACCTCTTCTTAATCTCTTCTGCTTCTGTTAGGTCCTTGCTATTTCAGGCCTCTACTGTCCCCATCTTTGCATGAAGTATCCCTTGGTACCTTCAATTTTCTTGAAGAGATCTCTAGTCTTTCCCATTCTATTGTTTTCCTCAGTTTCTTTGTGTTGTTCACGTTAGAAGGCTTTCTTATCTTTCCTTGCTAGTCTCTGGAACACTGCATTCAGACTGGTATACCTTTCCCGTTCTCCTTTGCCTTTCCCTTCTTTTCTCAGCTATTTTGCTTTCTTGTATTTCTTTTTCTTTGGGATGGTTTTGATTATCACCTCCTGTATGATGCTAGGAACCTCTGTCCATATATTCCTCGGCTCCAAAATCTGCAAACAGTGACTGCAGCCATGAAATTAAAAAATGCTTCCTCCTTGGAAGAAAAGCTACGAAAAACCTAGACAGTGTATTAGAAAACAGACATCACTTTGCCAACAAAGGTCCCTATAGTCAAACCTATGGTTTTTCCAGTTGTCATGTATGGAAGTTAGAGTTGGACAATAAGGAAGGCTGAGCACCAAAGGATTGATGCCTCTATTTTTTAAATTTTTATTTGTTTATTTTAATTGGAGGCTAATTCCAGCAGTGGCCACAGGACTGGAAAAGGTGAGTTTTCATTCCAATCCCAAAGAAAGGCAATGCCAAAGAATGCTCAAACTACCACACAATTGCACTCCTCTCATGTGCTACTAAAGCGATGCTTAAAAATTCTCCAAGCCAGGCTTCAGCAATATGTGAACTGTGAACTTCCAGGTGTTCAAGCTGGTTTTAGAAAAGGCAGAGGAACCAGAGATCAAATTGCCAACATCCACTGGATCAAGGAAAAAGCAAGAGAGTTCCAGAAAAACATCTATTTCTGCTTTATTGACTATGCCAAAGCCTTTGACTGTGTGGATCACAATAAACTGTGTAAAATTCTGAAAGAGATGGGAATACCAGACCACCTGACCTGCCTCTTGAGAAATCTGTATGCAGGTCAGGAAGCAACAGTTAGAACTGGACATGGAACAACAGACTAGTTTCAAATAGGAAAAGGAGTATGTCAAGGCTGTATGTTGTCACCCTGCTTATTTAACTTATATTCTGCAAGTACATCATGAGAAGCACAAGCTGGAATCAAGATTGCCAGGAAAAATATCAATAATCTCAGATATGCAGATGACACCACCCTTATGGCAGAAAGTGAAAAGGAACTAAAGAGCCTCTTGATTAAAGTGAAAGAGGTGAGTGAAAAAGTTGTCTTAAAGCTCAACATTCAGAAAACTAAGATCATGGCATCTGGTCCCATCATTTCATGGCAAATAGGTGGGGAAACAGTGGAAACAGTGGCTGACTTTATTTTTCTGGGCTCCAAACTCACTGCAGATAGTGATTGCAGCCATGAAATTAAAAGACGCTTGCACCTTGGAAGAAAAGTTATGACCAAGCTAGACAGCATTTTCAAAAGCAGAGACATTATTTTGTCAACAAAGGTCCATCTAGTCAAGGCTATGGTTTTTCCAGTGGTCATGTATGGATGTGAGAGTTGGACTGTGAAGAAAGCTGAACACTGAAGAATTGATGCTTTTGAACTGTGGTGTTGAAGAAGACTGTTGAGAGTCCCTTGGACTGCAAGGAGATGCAACCAGTCCATCCTAAAGGAGATCAGCCCTGGGTGTTCATTGGAAGGACTGATGTTGAAGCTAAACTCCAATACTTTGGCCACCTGATGCAAAGAGCTGACTCATTTGAAAAGACCCTGATGCTGGGAGGGATTGAGGGCAGGAGGAGAAGGGGACGACAGAGGATGAGATGGTTGGGTGGTATCACCGACTCAATGGACATGGGTTTGGGTGGACTCCAGAAGTTGGTGATGAACAGGGAGGCCTGGTGTGCTGCGGTTCATGGGGTCACAGAGTCAGACATGACTGAGTGACTGAATTGAACTGAATTACTTTACAATATTGTGGTGGTTTTTGCCATACATTCACATGAGTCAGCCATGGGTGTACATGTTTTCCCCATCCTGATCCTACCTCTCACCTCCCTCCCCATCCCATCCCTCAGGGTCATCCCAGTGCACCAGCCCTGAGCACGCTGCCTCATGCATTGAACCTGGACTGGCGATCTATTTCACATATGAAAATATACATGTTTCAGTGCTATTCTCTCAAATCATCCCACTCTTACCTTCTCCCATAGAGTCTAAAAGTCTGTTCTTTACATCTGTGTCTCTATTGCTGTCTCGCATACAGGGTCGTTGCTACCATCGTTCTACATTCCATATATATGCATTGATACACTGTATTGGTTTTTTTTATTTCTGACTTCACTCCGTATAACAGGCTCCAGTTTCATCCACCTCATTAGAACTGACTCAAATGCATTCTTTTTAATAGCTGAGTAATATTCCATTGTGTATATGTACCACAGCTTTCTTATCCATTCATCTGCCAATGGACATCTAGGTTGCTTCCATGTCCTGGCTACTGTAAACAGTGCTATGATGAACACTGGGGTACACGTGTCTCTTTCAATTCTGGTTTCCTCAGTGTGTATGCCCAGCAGTGGGATTTCTGGGTCCTCTGGCAGTTTTATTTCCAATTTTTTAAGGAATCTCCACACTGTTCTCCATAGTGGCTGTACTAGTTTGCATTCCCACCAACAGTGTAAGAGGGTTCCCTTTTCTCCACACCCTCTCCAGCATTTATTGTTTATAGACTTTTTGATAGCAGCCATTCTGACTGGCATGAGATGGTACCTCACTGTGGTTTTGATTTGCATTTCTCTGATAATGAGTGATGTTGAGCATCTTTTCATGTGTTTGTTAGCCATCTGTATGTCTCCTTTGGAGAAATGTCTGCTTAGTTCTTTGGCCCATTTTTTGATTTGGTTGCTTATTTTTCTGGAATTGAGCTGCAGGAGTTGCTTGTATATTTTTGAGATTAATTCTTTGTCAGTTGCCTCATTTACTATTATTTTCTCCCATTCTGAAGGCTGTCTTTTCACCTTGCTTATAGTTTCCTTCATTGTACAAAAGCTTTTAAGTTTAATTAGGTCCCATTTGTTTATTTTTGCTTTTATTTCCATTTCTTTGGGAGGTGGATCATAGAGAATCCTGCTATGATTTATGTCAGAGAGTGTTTTGCCTATGTTTTCCTCTAGTAGATTTGTAGTTTCTGGTCTTACATTTAGATCTTTAATCCATTTTGAGTTTATTTTTGTGTATGGTGTTAGAAAGTGTTCTACTTTCATTCTTGATGCTTTTAAATTGTAATGCTGGAGAAGATTCTAGAGAGTCCCTTGGACATCAAGGAAAACAAGGAGATCAAATCAGTCAGTCCTCAGTTCAGTTCAGTTCAGTTGCTCAGTTGTGTCCAACTCTTTGCGACCCCACGAATTGCAGCATGC
The DNA here is from genome assembly GCF_029407905.1 of Bubalus kerabau. Taxonomy (NCBI): domain Eukaryota; kingdom Metazoa; phylum Chordata; class Mammalia; order Artiodactyla; family Bovidae; genus Bubalus; species Bubalus kerabau. Next base: position 66,556,286 of record NC_073630.1, read on the forward strand.
CAGGCCTCCCTGTCCGTCACCAACTCCCGGAGTTCACTCAGACTCACGTCCATCGAGTTGGTGATGCCATCCAGCCATCTCATCCTCTGTCGTCTCCTTCTCCTCCTGCCCCCAATCCCTCGCAGCATCAGGGTCTTTTCCAATGAGTCAGCTCTTGGCATGAGGTGGCCCAAGTACTGGAGTTTCAGCTTTAACATCATTCCTTCCAAAGAAATCCCAGGGCTGATCTCCTTCAGAATGGACTGGTTGGATCTCCTTGCAGTCCAAGGGACTCTCAAGAGTCTTCTCCAACGCCACAGTTCAAAAGCATCAATTCTTCAGCGCTCAGCCTTCTTCACAGTCCAACTCTCACATCCATACATGACCACTGGAAAAACCATAGCCTTGACTAGATGGACCTTTGTTGGCAAAGTAATGTCTCTGCTTTTCAATATGCTATTTAGGTTGGTCATAACTTTTCTTCCAAGGAGTAAGTGTCTTTTAATTTCATGGCTGCAGTCGCCATCTCCAGTGATTTTGGAGCCCAGAAAAATAAAGTCTGACACTGTTTCCACTGTTTCCCTATCTATTTCCCATGAATTGATGGGACCAGATGCCATGATCTTCATTTTCTGAATGTTGAGCTTTAAGCCAACTTTTTCACTCTCCTGTTTCACTTTCACCAAGAGGCTTTTTAGGCTTTTTAGTTTCTCTTCACTTTCTGCCATAAGGGTGATGTCATCTGCCTATCTGAGGTATGTACTCTGTATATGTATATATGTACTCTGCATATAAGTTAAATAAGCAAGGTGACAATATACAGCCTTGATGTCCTCCTTTTCCTTTTGGAACCAGTCTGTTGTTCCATGTCCAGTTCTAACTGTTGCTTCCTCACCTGCATATAGGTTTCTCAAGAGGCAGGTCAGGTGGTCTGGTAGTCCCATCTCTTTCAGAATTTCCCACAGTTTATTGTGATCCACACAGTCAAAGGCTTTGGCATAGTCAATAAAGCAGAAATAGATGTTTTTCTGGAACTCTCTTGCTTTTTCCTTGATCCAGCGGATGTTGGCAGTTTGATCTCTGGTTCCTCTGCCTTTTCTAAAACCAGCTTGAACACCTGGAAGTTCACAGTTCACATATTGCTGAAGCCTGGCTTGGAGAATTTTGAGCATGAATTTACTAGCGTGTGAGATGAGTGCAACTGTATGGTAGTTTGAGCATTCTTTGGCATTGTCTTTCTTTGGGATTGGAATGAAAACTGACAATTTCCAGTCCTGTGGCTACCTGAGTTTTCCAAATTTGCTGGCATATTGAGTGCAGCACTTTCACAGCATCATCTTTCAAGATTTGAAATAGCAGTCAATCCTAAAGGAAATCAAACCTGAATATTCATTGGAAGGACTGTGCTGAAGCTAAGCTCCAATACTTTGGCCACCTGATGCAAAGAGCTGACTCATTGGAAAAGACCCTGATGATGGGAAAGATTGATGACAAAAGGAGAAGGAGGTAGCAGAACATAGATAGCATCATCAACTCAATGGACATAGATTTGAGCAAACTCCAGGGGATAGTGAAGGACCGAGAAGCCTGGCATGCTGCAGTTCATGAGGTGCAAGGAGTCAGACATGACTTAGTGTCTGAAGAGCAGTGACAAATAGATATAACATATATTGGAGGCGAATAGAAATTCTTTTGAGTGAGGAGCTTAAAAGGATGGCTTTAAAAGAAACTGAGAAATCAGAGTACATCACTCATTATCAGAGAAATGCAAATCAAAACCACTATGAGGTACCATTTCACGCCAGTCAGAATGGCTGCGATCCAAAAGTCTACAAGCAATAAATGCTGGAGAGGGTGTGGAGAAAAGGGAACCCTCTTACACTGTTGGTGGGAATGCAAACTAGTACAGCCACTATGGAGAACAGTGTGGAGATTCCTTAAAAAACTGGAAATAGAACTGCCTTATGATCCAGCAATCCCACTGCTGGGCATACACACTGAGGAAACCAGAATTGAAAGAGACACGTGTACCCCAATGTTCATCGCAACACTGTTTACAATAGCCAGGACATGGAAGCAACCTAGATGCCCATCAGCAGATGAATGGCTAAGAAAGCTGTGGTACATACACACAATGGAGTATTACTCAGCCATTAAAAAGAATACATTTGAATCAGTTCTAATGAGGTGGATGAAACTGGAACCTATTATACAGAGTGAAGTAAGCCAGAAAGAAAAACACTGATACAGTATACTAACGCATATATATGGAATTTAGAAAGATGGTAACAATAACCCTGTGTACGAGACAGCAAAAGAGACACTGATGTATAGATCAGTCTTATGGACTCTGTGGGAGAGGGAGAGGGTGGGGAGATTTGGGAGAATGGCATTGAAACATGTGTAATATCATGTATGAAACGAGTTGCCAGTCCAGGTTCGATGCACGATACTGGATGCTTGGGGCTGGTGCACTGGGACGACCCAGAGGGAGGGTATGGGGAGGGAGGAGGGAGGAGGGTTCAGGATGGGGAACACAGGTATACCTGTGGCAGATTCATTTCGATATTTGGCAAAACTAATACAATATTGTAAAGTTTAAAAATAAAATAAAATTAAAAAATTACTGAGGCAATTAACAAATATCTGGCTGACGACAATAAAGGAGGGTGGCAAAGAAAAGAGGGGAGCAATTAAGGGTAGAGGAAAAGAAAATGAATAAAATGCCCTGTTCAATATTCCTTCCCATAATCCCTAAATAGGTATTGTACTTTACTTCCAAAATATTCCATAGCTATTCAAGATATTCTATACATGACTTCACTTTCAACCAGAGCTTGAGAATTTGAGATGGAATTCATAAAAATGGAATGAGAACCTATATTTCGTGACATTCCCAATAGAGTCTCCCACCACATCACTATGCAATAGAAGCATCTGTACAACTATCAATAGCACATGGGTTAAGAAGATAGAACTAGCTGTCAGCTGGATCAAGGACCAGTAGAAAGGATTTCTAGCATACCTTGAGCTTTCACACATTTTGCAAGCCTTGAGCTCTTGTCCTGGAATCCTATTATATGCAGATATTTTCTACAGATGATATTATTTCCTATGTGGACTCTAAGAGGGCTAAGTTTTCCACCACACCCTGGAGCAGTAGGAGGCATGCCTGATATATGGGGCAGTCTGATTTCCAATCCACTGTGGCAAAGCTGTGCAGAAGAACCTAATTATTTGGGAAAGATGGTTATTACAGAGTTAATATTAAGTGCTAATATTCATGATTTTAAAAAGTTAATACCTTAGGTGTTTCAGTTAGTAAGGTTATAGTCTTTAAAAAAATTACCATGTATAAATGATTTAATTTTAACAATATTTTGAGTCATACACTAAGAGTTTCCTCTGCCATGGGGACTGAGAAGCTAAGTAAATTTGTTCTGAAGTCCCCAAGCTAGGAAGAGGCAGAGTCTAGATCTTAACCAAGGGAGTCTGGATAGAATTTATACTCTTACAACAATACTCCACTGCTTGTCACTGGATGTTTTATAAACAATGTTGAACAGTGAACACAATTAAGGTCTTCAAACACCAGGAATTGTAGCAAGAAAATTTCAAATAGAATATGCTGTAATAGTACAAAATTATGTCCGTTCAGAATAAAAGTGATGTATAAATGAGACCAAACACCTCATCAGTAGCAAAGAGACCTCTGTAATCATTAATGTCAGGAAATGGTAGCAATGAACTCTCCAGATTAAAAATATATATTTATAACATTCATGCTGTTATAAATTTATGGAGATGAAGGATGTAGAGCATAGGATTCAAAAATAATAATAATATGCAATCATTTGTATTATAAATTCTCTGTGGCCAATTGATTCTCACAAAATGTTTTATTGATTTTGCTCAATTCATAGGCAAACCTCTATCTGCAGTTCAATTATGATTTGAGAAATAAAATTGCATTTCAATCCAGTAACCCCTTTTGATAATTTTTATTTTCTTTAATTATGATATTCTATAAGGTAAGGTCTTGAATTAAATCCTGTACCAGAAAATTGGTGAAATTAAAATAAGATCTGTAGATTACTCAATACACTAAATACCCTACATACGAATGAGTTCCATTCCAAGGGCACATTTTCAAGTTCAATTTGTTCAGGTTCAACAAAGTTAGTCTATATACCCAACTAACACAACTAGCTCTGTAATACTGTACTGTAATAGGTCTATAATGCTTTTCACACAAATAATACATAAAAAACAACACAAAACTTTAAAAAAAATTTAATCTTACAATATAGTACCTTGAAAAGCACAGTAGTACTGCACAACAGCTGGCATACAGGGGCTATCACTGAGTGAACAGGGAAAAAGAGTTACTGATTGGAGGAGCGAGAGGAGGTGGGAAATGATAGAGCTGAAGGATTGTCAGCAATAGGAGCAGGGGAAGGGGATGCACCTGTTGAAAAACTGGTTTCACCCATGCCTGACCTTGATGGAACACACATTCCTATCTTTGAAAGTTCACAAATTGAAGGTTGGCATGTAAGGGACTTGCTATAGTCTTATATCAATGTTCATTTTCTGGTATTGATAATTATACTGTGATTATGTCGATTGTTATCATTAAGAGAAGCTGAGTGAAGAGCAAATCAAAACTATAATTCCTTGTAACTTGTCTTTAAGTCTAAAATTACTTTAAAGTGAAAAGTTAATGAACGTATATCTCAGGAATAAATATGTAAATATGATATGTAATCTACTGCTAAGCTATTCCTGACCTCCCTACAAGTTATATTCATTGAAACTACTTTCATTCTTAAGGCTATTTACCAAATTCACTTATTTTTCAATGTGAACAATCACATGGTACTTTTAAAATATTGCAATATTTTTTCTGAAATTTTTGTGTTTTTACAATGGAATAGCTAGACAAACAACAAACTTTTAAATAAAATATGTATTATTAATATTTTTCCATCACTTAGGTAAAAAATCCACAAGAAAAACAATCAAACCCTAATTGGTAGCTTTGATTGGTTTCCACTAGGCAACTATTCTTCCACAATGGCCAATTTTAAGCTGCTGTTGCTGCTGCTGCTGCTGCTAAGTCGCTTCAGTCATGTCCGACTCTGCGCGACCCCATAGACGGTAGCCCATCAGGCTCCCCCGTCCCTGGGATTCTCCAGGCAAGAACACTGAAGTGGGTTGCCATTTCCTTCTCCAATGCATCAAAGTGAAAAGTGAAAGTGAAGTCGCTCAGTCCTGTCCGACTCTTAGCGACCCCATGTACTGCAGCCTACCGGGCTCCTGCGCCCTAAGCTGCTAACGTTATATCACTGAACTCAGTTGGAAAGAGATAGGCAGTTGCCAGTCAGGTTCGATGCACGATACTGGATGCTTGGGGCTGGTGCACTGGGACGACCCAGAGGGATGGAATGGGGAGGGAGGAGGGAGGAGGGTTCAGGATGGGGAACACATGTATACCTGTGGCGGATTCATATTGATATTTGGCAAAACTAATACAGTTATGTAAAGTTTAAAAATAAAATAAAATTTAAAAAAATATTAAAAAAAAAAAAAAAAAAAAAAAGAAAGAGATAGGCAGTAGTTCCCTATTACCGGGTAATCTCACACAGACAAAATAGATGTAAATCATCTCAAGAGTATAAACAATAGTAAAATATAGTGAAATAATTAGGAAATGAGTGTTGGACAATTATTGCCTTTGTTTTCAATATCATTTATTTAATTGTAAGTTCATAAAATTCATTTCTTAATCATGACAGTATTTAAAAACTGGCTCACAATTTCTATAAATTTAACAATTGCATCTTGAAAGTCATCTTGAAAGTTGAATTGGCCATGGCACCTCACTATCGAGGATAGCAAGGCTTGGAATATCCAAAGGATAAGGAAAAAAGATAAGATGAAAATAAGAAACATCAATCAAATATGAGGAAGGGGAGAAACCAAGGTTAAATATTACAGTTATACTTAAGCTAGTTTCAGTTGCCCCTAGAAGAGTGTGGTGAGGATGACTGAAGTTCAGAGACTGGATCTTCAGTATTTGAATGGCTAACTCATCCCCAGGCATTCTGTTCTGAATTATTTTACTACCAGGGCAATGTTTTGGATCCCTGTGTTGCTAAGAACCAAAAGCACAGTTCTCATGCATTTGACCTGCGTTAGAATGTTGAAAATTTGTCACAGATGTGCTGTCCTAAGGGGCCAGCAGTAGTGGAAATTATGTAACAGAATGGTTAACATGATACAGGGGAGGAGAGAATTGTCACTGGGTTGATAAGCTCAATTTCTGGCAGTGGAACCAAATCTTTTAGCATAAAACAAAAATAGATGGCATATGGTTTATGTTTAACAAAATTAACATATTTTCCCACCTCTAAATGAGCATTATTAGGGCAAGTATTTGACTTTATTGTTCCCAGAGCCTAAAAAGTAAAAAGATACTGAAATAAATGCGTGCAAAGATAGGAAAACTCCACCTAGGCGGCTCCACCTGGATTTTCTCACCATCTGTGACATTTCTCAGTGAAGGCCTTCATCCTTTTATAATATCACATGGTGACCTTTACACATCTGCATGGTTGGCTTCTCTCTTGTAAAGCAGTAAAGCGGAAAAGGCTGTAGGCCTGAGTTAGACCTGATTTTGATTTCTAATTCTGTCACTTACCCATATGACATTAAACATGGCATTTCACCACTTTAAGCCTCATACTCTTCATCTTCCATTTGGAGGATAAATATGATTCTGATGTCTGTAGTTTCAAAATTATATATATGGATAGATAGGTACATATAGATATCTTAGTAAGTTGCCTAGTAGACAACAACTGAATAAATGACAACAGCCAACAGAATGTGTCATTTTGTGTGTGTGCATGTTGGTATTGGTATGTATGGTGTTGTTGATATTTTGCTTTTTTTGTGTGTGGCTACTGTTTTAATGATAAAGTTCCTGTAATTAAGGAGTGGGTTGCCATTTCCTTCTCCAAGAGATCTTCCCAACCCAGGGTCACCTGAATTTCAGGCAGATTCTTTACGGAATTGCCAGATTTTAAATAGGAGAGTTTTATTGGAGGAATCAATACATTCTTGTTTGACAGTTAGCATCAGTGTTTGCAGTTGACCAGTGATGGATCTCTCCTTAACCTTGAAGCTTAATCTAAGGTGCTCTTCTCTTCTTATTCTACATCCTGTCTCTGTCTCTCAGTGTGTTATCATTCACTCCCATGACTTTAGTAACCATCTGTTGACCCTGAAAACCCAAGTATATCTTATAATCTATCAATCTAACCCACATAGGTAACAAATAGCTGTCATTTACTGAGTTTTCCCTGCTAAGCATCATGCCAAACACTTCATATACCATATTTAATTTTATAATTACAAATACTTTTCACTACTTCCAAGCTTATAATGATTTTTGCAGTCTTGGCCATTTCCAGTGTATCACACCATATCCATGTTGTCCCAACCATGGTAGAAATTAAACAAATATTCAAATGATGAATAAATAAGAATTGCACCATAGACAATGACAATATTGTTTTTTTTTTCTCTCCATGAAGTGTTATCCAAAATTATAGCATATTGTTCAAATCTGCTCTAAACTCTTCAATAGACCAAAATACTAATAATTCCCATTATGGTCTTATTTCCTACAAGAAAAAATCTCAAGAAAGCAAGTAAAATCTCAAGAATAGGAAATTCTTTTTCAAGGGAAGAAAGCTAAAGCATATTTCAAGTGTTAGATTAACTCTGTTATTTGTTTTATATTCAATGAAAAATTTTGCTACACTTTTTGTTATCTTTTAAGCATGTGATTTCACATTTGAAAAGTTGAAGTCATGCTTCTATCAAAGCTGTAGCAGCAGCAACCCACTGTGCCCAGTAATTCTGAAATAAGTACAATTTGCATGTCATGATTTCTCTGAGTACAAAAACCTTAATTCTCTGTTATTTTTGAGTTTGACTTCATTAAATTCAAAATTGAATTTTAGTATACTCTATGAATGTGCTAAAAATTCCCAACCACTTAGCAAACTTGAAGTATAATATTTGAAATAAGATGTTACAGAATTGAAAATACCTTTATCTCCTTTCCTGTAATCTCCAGCCTTATAGCTCACCAGGAAATATATTTTTAAAATGTATTCATTCTGAATTGCTCTTTTTCTTTCTAGTTATATCATGTAATGCATTACCTATAAGAGCCAAAATGTTTAATAAAATATTTCTGGAGACACTTATTCTGTTGACTTTTGATGAAGGACATAGAGAATTCTTGTTGTTGTTGTTCAGTCCCTAAATCGTATCCAACTCTTAATGACCCCATGGGCTGCAGCACGCCAGGCTTCCCTGTCCTTCACTATCTCCTGGAGTTTGCTCAAACTCATGTCCATTGATTCAGTGATGCCATCCAACCATCTCATTCTCTGTTGCCCCTTCTTCTCCTGCCCTCAGTCTTTCCCACTATCAGGGTCTTTCCAATTAGCCAGCTCTCTGCATCAGATGGCCAAAGGATTAGAGCTTCAGCTTCAGCATCAGTCCTTCCAATGTATATTCAGGGTTGATTTCCTTTAGGATTGAGTGATTTGATCACCTTGCTGTTCAAGGGACTCTCAAAAGTCACCTCTAGCACCACAGTTTTAAGGCATCAGTTCTTCAGCACTCAGCCTTCTTTGTGGTCTAACTCTCAACATCATACATGACTACTGGAAAAAAATCATAGCTTTGACTATATGGACCTAAAGTGATGTCTCTGCTTTTTAATGCACTGTTTAGATTTGTCATAACTTTTCTTCCAAGGAGAAAAGACCCTGATGCTGGAAAAATGGCAAAGAACAGGAAAGCCTGGTGTGCTGCAGACCATGGGGTCACAAAGAGTCAGACATGACTGAGCAACTGAACAACAGCCTCAGAGAACATGATGCCAACTTCCTATCATTCCAGTCAAGCCAGGAGAGCTTTCTGCTGCTCCATCATATGGTCATATTTTATTATCCTCATTTGTTATATGCTTCAGATTCAGTTCCATATTTTGTAATTTTTTTGTTTAACAAAATAAGTGTCCTTTCCTGATTTGAGCCACTCTTATTTCCTTAAATAGCTGATTCAAAGGCAAAATAGGAAGGAAATCAAATAATCACTGCCTAAGAAGTTCTTTTATTTCAGTTAATGACATCATTTTGTAGTAATAAAATCTCTTCTTCATGATTAAACTTGAGTACAAATGGTGATTACCTGAAAGAGTGTGATTCCCTAGCAAACAGCACTTGACACTCAGTTTTGGTTCATTATCAAAAAACCAGAAAGCTCAAGGCATAAACTAAACATTTGGGAAAATATTTTAGTAGGGCTAAGGTCAAATCTTTCTACAGATTATTGCTTGGAATAGTTATGAAAGAAATTATAGAAGTAAGGAACAAAAGAACCATGAATACAAGAGTAGAATAATTGCTACTTTATTTTCAATCATATAAAATTTCAGGCGCCTTCGCTCCATCTTTCTCTTACCATTATCAGGTACCATACATAGAGTAATATATAAGGAAGCTATAGTGGGACTGGCTGGTCCTTACTTACTATCTGTGTGATACTGAGCAGGTTACTTAACCTTTTTCTCCTAACTGTCTTCATCTTTAAAATAGTAAAACTAAAATCTACCCCTTGAGGTTATATGAGAATTAAATTAGGTAAATATATATTTGGTAGTTATCAGAAATGTTTACTGTTGAGTCCGGCTTGACAAGCAGGGTTTCCAAAAGCACGATATGGCAAAAGAAGGAGAAACAAGACATGAGAATTCAGAGAAAAGTGAAGATCAGAGGACCAACACCGCTCCAAGGTGAAGGTGCCGAAACTGAATCCAAGCTGGCTTTATTATACTTTCAGCTGTGAATGAAAGAATATGTGGGGAGTTAAACTATAACTCCTGTGGCCTTCAGGGCCAAAGAACAAAATTATCATTAGCCATTGAGTAATTAGGAAACAGTAATCAATAACAAATCAGTAACTAAGACTAATATTTTTACCTATAGATTTTGCACCAGATACGTAGAACATGTGACCCTGAGACGCCAGTTGAGAAACAGTTTGGGGTCGCTTTTCCAACCCCAGGATCATATCTTGTTTTCAAGATTATGAACTTTCTCTCTGGATTTGTTCCAAGAGTCTCATGCTTTATAGTATCTAGTTTTTCAATAATTATAAATTTCTTTTGTGGCCTTTGCCGGGGCCCATTTTTCTTTTATTCTTCCTGTCTCCTACAGTTTACCAAATATTTCTGGTTCTCTCTCATTTAGCAATATGATAGCACTGACTGTCATAGTCTCCTTGTAATGGTTCGTGCATGCTGTGTGTGCTAAGCCACTTCAACTGTGTCCAACTATTTGCAACCCTATGGGCCATAGCTCGCCAGGTTCCTCTGTCCATGGGATTCTCCAGGCAAGAACAATACTGCAGTGATCACCATGCCCTCCTCCAGGGGATCTTCCCAATTTGGGAGTCAAAATTTCTTCTCTTACATCTCCTGCATTGGCAGGCTTTATTTAGCTTTTGAAGTGGTGCATATTACCTCTAGGTAACAAAGCATGTAATTGATTATACAAGACCAAACAGAGCTCTCGTTCCCTCTGCTGTAGCAACTGACAACATTTTAAATGGTTGCTGTTCTATTTTTCTGTGTCTTTGACTGACAATAACAATTGGGACCCCCTGAGAACTCATAATATACTTGTAGAATAGATGAATAACAAACTTTTGTTGAGTTAAGCACATGAAATTTCTTTCTTTTTTTTTTTATCACTCTGTGATGCTCTCTATCATGAATGGTACAAATGTTGATAGCTAGAAGTGGATGATTTCAGCATATTGAAAAGCAGAGACATTACTTTGCCAACAAAGGTTCGTCTAGTCACGGCTATGGTTTTCCCAGTGGTCGTGTATGGATGTGAGAGTTGGACTGGGAAGAAAGCTGAGTGCCGAAGAATTGATGCTTTTGAACTGTGGTGTTGGAGAAGACTCTTGAGAGTCCCTTGGATTGCAAGGAGATCCAACCAGTCCATCCTAAAGGAGATCAGTCCTGGATGTTCTTTGGAAGGAATGATGCTAAAGCTGAAACTCCAGAACTTTGGCCACCTCATGCCAAGAGTTGATTCATTGGAAAAGACTGATGCTGGGAGGGATTGAGGGCAGGAGGAAAAGGGGACAACAGAAGATGAGATGGCTGGATGGCATCACCGACTCGATGGACGTGAGTTTGAGTGAACTCTGGGAGATGGTGATGGACAGGGAGGCCTGGCATGCTGCAATTCATGGTGTTGCAAAGAGTTGGACATGACTGAGAGACTGAACTGAACTGAAACATATGGCATTGACTTAGGGGCTTGTTAGTGGATAGTGACGATGCTATAAGGATAGGGATCCCTCTGATGCAATGCAAAATTTCTTAAAAATTGGCTGCAGCAATAACATGAAAAGTAGACAGTGTCCCTAATGAAAACATAGTTTTAGGAGAGGAAATTGAAAAATAGAAAGTTACTAGCATATTTTAGTTGCTGTTGGGTATATGTGACAAGGCCTTACAAGAAAGAAATAAGCACAATTTGAAACAGAGATTAAAGAGAATAGAGAGAGAACAGAAATGTGGAGACTTGCCATGGTCACAGAGCAAGATAGGAAACTCTTCTTATCTTCCATTTGTAACCATATGCTAAGAATTCCTTTGAACAGCAGAGACCAATTACATATCACCCATTCCGCAAGTATCAAATCAAGGTGTGACTAGTTTGCTCATTTTTAAAACTTCTAAATAGATTAAAGCCCTCCACCAGTATCTTTTTCAGTAGACAAAATGGCTGGGGGAAAGGATGATGGCAAACTCAAAGTATCTGCAATTAAGTTGGAAATACTTCAAGTGCGGTTTCTGTAATGAGAACTAAAATAAGATATATATCTCCTATTATGTTTTCAAGAAAATTGTGCTGTAAAAAAATCATGAACCTCTGCTAAAAAATCATTTGTTCAAGACATAAAACAGCCCTTGGATTCTAGAAAGAGGTTCCAGAAAGTTACCTAGTGCCTAAGAATACTGTCTTCTCCAACAGTTCAGATTTAGTAATAGAGAAGAAAACCTCATAAGGGAAACAGAATTTTTCCTAGGTTCATCATAAACAAAATATTGTGGGGCAGATCCCCCAAATAATATCTAGTTAAGGAACAAGCCACATCCCAAGGGTAGAAAGTCTTTGAAATAGCTGTCCAGCTAGTTTTTTTAAATGTTCATGAACCATAACCTTCTCTATCTCCATTTTTATCCTTCCATATAATGTCACTTTAAGTTGTCATTTCCTTCTGCAACTGTGGTGAGTGATTTTGAACTAGTTCTCAATGATCTGTGCCCTACTGGACGTTCATGACCTTGTGAATTCCTCTCCCCTTGAATGTGAGCTGGGCCTGATTACTTGCTTCTAATAAATAGGAGACAGCAAAATATTTGGTATCACTTGCAACATTAGATTTTAAAAGAGCTAGACTTCCATATTCTTGCCTGGAGAATCCCAGGGACAGAGGAGCCTGGTGGGCTGCCATCTATGGGGTCGCACAGAGTCGAAATGACTGAAGCGATTTAGCAGCAGCAGCAGCAGCAGCAGACTTCCATAACGCTTGCATTCTCTTTTGCTCTCTCACTTCCTAGCTTTTCTGAAATCAGATGCTATGTTTACAACTACCTGTGGAGAGGTCTACACAGTAAGAAACGAATGGAGATCACCAGCCAACAGCTTGGAAAAAACCGGTGACCCCAAATCCTTCCAACATTGCTGGGTAAATGTGGAAGTTGATCCTGCACCCAGTGAAATCTTGAGAACTGACAGCTTGGTTACCAGTTTTTAGCAGTATAACTTAAGGTTTTGGTAGATAATTTCTGCTTGGGTTTCACAACCCTCAGATGCCTGGTAACGCCAAACCAAGAGTCATGGCAAAGTTATGATAGCTTCTTAAAAGAAAGGGTTCTTTTTCTCTCAGTACATTCTGAGAGATGTGGTCATTATTAAAACAAACAAACAAACAAACAAAATATTTGCAGAATTGCCATTTCTCCCACCATCAGATGAGGCAGGCCCTTTTCTTAGAGAATTTTAACCTTCCACACAATGCCACTTTTCCTGCCCCCATTCTCTTCTCAATCTGGAGCTGAACCTTCTGAAGTGGATGAAATGAACCTGGAATCCTTTGCTTGTCTGGGATGGGAATGCGGTAGACAGCCTCTCACATAATGATTCTTTTCTTCAACGTATCATAGCTTTATATAATTCCCTCCCCTTGAATGTGGACTTGACTTACTGACTGCAGTCTACCAAATAAAATATAGAAGTTATGGGATGCCATTTCTGTGCTTAGGATACAAAAGGATCATGGCTTCCTCAATGTGGACATCTAGTCAAACCCAAAAAAAACAGGTCATAGAATAGGTGAGATCCCCTCATGAGAGGTAGGAAAAAGAAAATCTCTGAAGAAGGAAGAAAAGATACAGGTGTAGCACCATTACTGAAGGGATGGGTTTAATTCTGAACATCTGAATGTGGAAAATGAACAAATAAATGTATTGAGTTTACATTTTATAGTCTTGCCTGTCCTTTAAAGTTTTTTGCCATTAAAAAGTCATTATATTAATTTTTGTAAATGTTAGTTCACTCATCTGTAAAACGGGGGTTGTGTTGGTTAAATCCATTTTAAGATTTTTGTAAAGATCAAGTCAAGTAATGTGTAAGGATGGGCATAGCATACCAAGATTGATAAAGAAATTCAGTTGCAAATCAATAATGAAAAAGGCACTGTGGTAGGTAATGCTTATTGGATTATTTCCAATCTGCTTACTTAAATTTCCATATAAGACAATTTCAAATACCCTATTCCAGCTTTGTCCATTATCATGATGTCTTGGTTAGTAAAGTTGAATTTAATGTCATTTGCTTTTGTGTTAGAAGTGCAATTTTATCTTTATTCCTGTTTGGTACTTCAGATTAATATGTAATGCCTGGTAGCGCAAACCTCACAGCTATGTGAAAGTCTGGGAAACTTTAATTTTGTTCTAGACCTTGCTGCTACAGTAACGTCAGGCTGTATGCCAGCCAAGTGTGACAATTATTTCTGTTTAATTTTCTAATCTCAGTCAGGACTACTTAGCTTGCCAATGAAGTCCATCAGTGTCAGAAGCCAAGGCAGCTACTTATAAACAGTAATAGCTTGTAATAGTAGGTTTAATATCCTAGGGAAAGTAGAAGACTCTATGGGCTCTTCAATAATTAATACAGGTTTACTTAAAAATTTATTCCAATGGAACACAGGTGGGACCTAGAACAGTGCTTGGCACATTATGAATACTATAATATTTGTTGACAGTATCTAGAAATAAATAACTGAAAGTGAGAGCATCTATGTACATTATTTTGCAAACTGGGTTACTTTTGACAATCAAAGGGAGAGCTATCAGTGAAACTGACAGAAGCAGGGTCTGTCTCAGATTAGACAGGATATAAATACATGCTAATATATATATTTGCTTTTTGTGGTCCTTGTCTTTTGGTTATCAGACAATTATACTTCATAGACTCCAAATAATTAAATAACATGGAATATTTCTTTTAGAACTAGTGGTTACTTTGAGAACTCAAAAATTGACATGTACGATTTTCAGGTTTTCAAAGGTAGCACTTAAGTTATTTATTTAGAATAACATGATGATCATTGTGACTGACCATCACTGAAAATGTGTAAAATACAGCTTAAAAATCAACTTATAAAAGTCTTGACTTCAAATCTTTGGACAATGCATATTCTTGAGATGAGTTAAACATAAATTTGAGAGCCAACAAAAGTTTTATACATTTCTATGATTAGTTAAATCAATTTGATTATAGGTTTTCAGGGACTTTGAATCAAATTATTCAGAAAAACAGTTGTTCCAGATGAAAAGAAATTTTAATCTTGGATAACAGATGTTAATTTTGGGGTCTTTATTGGTCAGTAAATTTTCTTCTAAGAAAAATAAATGCTAGTCAATGTTGATCATTATTTTCTCTTTAAATTATTGTTTTTGTTACATACCTTATATACTTGATGGATAGGTTTGCAAGTGAAACTTATAAGACTGTGTTGCTTTGGGATTGAGTGATTTGAGAAATGGACAGTTATTTCATGACCATTTTGGTAAACTGCAGCCTGAATATTATCAAATTAAGGAGCAGTCCATAACTCTACTTCCTGGAGGGAACATATGCCAGCCTAGTCCTTTAAATCTTGAGGCTTTACAATAAAAATATTACTAGTGCCGTTGAAATACGCATTTGAAATTTCATCACCTGCCACTTCATGGTTACAATTTCAAGTGGTTTCCATATTTTGATTATGAAAGGCAGTACAAGTAGAGTTACCAGTAACATTAAAAGCTTATTTTGTGTAATCAACTGTGATCACAGTTTGATGACATTTTTCTCTCACAGCAAATACTGCTTTAAAAAAATAATAATCTTAATTAAATTTCAGTTCAGCTGATATTTCCACCATTGTCCACCTTACTCTTGCTCTTTAAAAGTTTTTTCCTTTCATGCAAAGGTCCATTAAAAATCTTTACAAAGCAAATTATCCTACTCATACCATTTAATTATGCATTTCTTCTGCTTTATAATCAGATTGTGCTGTATAGTCTTAGCTAATTTAAAGTATATCCATAGTAATGTATTCCCTATTGGAGTTATCTTGCACCGAAAGATTCAAAACTGAGTCATTTGCATGCCTTAAGACTTTCTGAATTATGAGTCAGTTGAATTACTAATATTGAAGATACACTGATGATTTTAAAGCGCTCTGTTCATTTTAAACTCACATCAACAACAAAAAACTACAGTGTAATCCATATAGTTAACACTTACTTTTTCTGAATTAAGCACTATTTTCAGCATTTTATGTATCAATTCAGGAGTTGGAAAACTATATATCATGCAATAAATCAAGCCTTTCTGCATATTTTTATAAATACAGTTTTATTGGCTCACAGCATTACACATTAACCTTCATATTACTTATTGTGGGTCTCACAGGACAGTGACAAAGTTGATTGGGAGTTGCCATAGACATCTTATTGCCTATGAACTCATGAAAATTTGAAAAATTGTGGTTTTCATCCCCAAGAAAAAGAAATGGAAAAAAAAAAAGGCTGTCTGAGTAGGCCTTACAAATAGCTGTGCAAAGAAGGGAAGCGAAAAGCAAAGGAGAAAAGGAAAGATATACCATTTGAGTGCAGAGTTCCAAAGAATAGCAAGGAGAGATAAGAAAGCCTTCCTCAGTGACCAGTGCAAAGAAATAAGGAAAACAATAGAATGAGAAAGACTAGAGATCTCTTCAAGAAGATTAGAGATACCAAGGGAACATTTTATGCAAACATGGGCTCAATAAAGGACAGAAATGGTATGGACCTAACAGAAGCCGAAGATAATAAGAAGAGGTGGCAACAACACACAGAACTATACAAAAAAAAATCTTCATGACCCAGATATGTGTGATCACTCACCTAGAGCCAGACATCCTGGAATGTGAAGTCAAGTGGGCCTTAGAAAGCGTCACTACGAAAAAAGCTAGTGGAGGTGATGGAATCACAGTTGACTATTTCAAATCTCCTGAAAGATGATGCTGTGAAAGTGCTGCACTCAATATGCCAGCAAATGTGGAAAACTCAGCAGTGGCCACAGGACTGGAAAAGGTCAGTTTTCATTCCAATCCCAAAGAAAGGTAATATCAAAGAATGTTCAAACTACCACACAATTGCACTCCTCTCACACGTAGTAAGTTCAGTTCAGTTCAATTCAGTCTCTCAGTCGTGTCTGACTTTTGCGATCCCAGGAATCACAGCACTCCAGGCCTCCCTGTCCATTACCAACTCCTGGAGTTAACTCAAACTCGTGTCCATTGAGTCGGTGATGTCATCCAGCCATCTTATCTTCTGTCTTCCCCTTCTCCTCCTGCCCCCATTTGTTCCCAGCATCAGGGTCTTTTCCAGTGAGTCAACCCTTTGCATGATGTGGCCAAAGTATTGGAGTTTCAGCTTCAACATCAGTCCTTCCAATGAACACCCAGGACTGACCTCCTTTAGGATGGACAGGTTGGATCTCCTTGCAGTGCAAAGGACTCTCAAGAGTCTTCTCCAAACCACAGTTCAAAAGAATCAGTTTTTCAGGGCTCAGCTTTGTTCACCGTCCAACTCTCACACCCATACATGACCACTGGAAAAACCACAGCCTTGACTAGATGTGCCTTTGTTGGCAAAGTAATGTCTCTGCTTTTGAACATGCTATCTAGGTTGTCATAACTTTCCTTCCAAGGAGCAAGTGTCTTTTAATTTCATGGCTGCAGTCACCATCTGCAGTGATTTTGGAGCCCAGAAAAATAAAGTCAGCCACTGCTTCCACTGTTTCCCCATCTATTTCCCATGAAGTGATGGGACCAGATGCCATAATCTTTGTTTTCTGAATGTTGAGCTTTAAGCCCACTTTTTCACTGTGCTCTTTCACTTTCATCAAGAGGCTCTTTAGTTCTTCATCACTTTCTGCCATATGGGTGATGTCATCTGCATATCTGAGATTATTGATATTTCTCCCGGCAATCTTGATTCCAGTTTGTGCTTCCTCCAGCCCAGCGTTTCTCATGATGTACACTGCGTATAAGTTAAATAAGCAGGGTGACAATATACAGCCTTGATGTCCTCCTTTTCCTACTTGGAACCAGTCTGTTTTCCCATGTCCAGTTCTAACTGTTGCTTCCTGAACCCACATATAGGTTTCTGAAGAGGCAGCTTAGGTGGTCTGCTACTCCCATTTCTTTCAGAATTTTCCACAGCTTATTGTGATCCACACAGTCAAAGGCTTTGGCATAGTCAATAAAGCAGAAATAGATGTTTTTCTGGAACTCTCTTGCTTTTTCCATGGTCCAGCGGATGTTGGCAATTTGATCTCTGGTTCCTTTGCCTTTTCTAAAACCAGCTTGAACATCTGGAAGTTCACGGTTCACGTATTGCTGAAGCCTGGCTTGGAGAAGTTTGAGCATTACTTTACTAGCGTGTGAGATGAGTGCAATTGTGTGGTAGTTTTAGCATTTTTTGGCATTGCCTTTCTTTGGGATTGGAATGAAAATTGACCTTTTCCAGTCCTATGGCCACTGCTGAGTTTTCCACATTTGCTGGCATATTGAGTGCAGCACTTTCACAGCATCATCTTTTAGGATTTGAAATACCTCAACTGGAATTCCATCACCTCCACTAGCTTTGTTTGTAGTGACACTTTCTAAGGCCCACTTGACTTCACATTCCAGGATGTCTGGCTCTAGGTCAGTGATCACATTATCGTGATTATCTGGGTCATGAAGATCTTTTTTGTACAGTTCTTCTGTGTATTCTTGCCACCTCTTCTTAATATCTTCTGCTTCTGTTAGGTCCATACCATTTCTGTCCTTTATTCAGCCCATCTTTGGATGATATGTTCCCTTGGTATCTCTAATTTTCTTGAAGAGATCTCTAGTCTTTCCCATTCTGTTGTTTTCCTCTAATTCTTTGCATTGATCACTGAGGAAGGCTTTCTTATCTCTCCTTGCTATTCTTTGGAACTCTGCATTCAAATGGGTATATCTTTCCTTTTCTCCTTTGCTTTTCACTTCTCTTCTTTTCACAGCTATTTGTAAGGCCTCCTTAGACAGCCATTTTGCTTTTTTGCATTTCTTTCCATGGGGATGGTCTTGATCCCTGTCTCCTGTACAATGTCACGAACCTCTGTCCATAGTTCATCAGGCACTCTATCTATCAGATCTCGTCCCTTAAATCTATTTCTCACTTCCACTTTATAATCATAAGGGATTTGATTTAGATCATACACTGAATGGTCTAGTGGTTTTCCCTACTTTCGTCATTGTAAGTATGAATTTGGCAATAAGGCGTTTTTGATCCAAGCCACAGTCAGCTCCCGGTCTTATTTTTGCTGACTGTATAGAGCTTCTCCATCTTTGCAAAAAATATAATCAATCTGATTTCGGTGTTGACCATCTGGTGATGTCCATGTGTAGAGTATTCTCTTGTGTTGTTGGAAGAGGGTGGTTGCTATGACCAGTGCCTTCTCTTGGCAAAACTCTATTAGCCTTTGCCCTGCTTCATTCCATACTCCAAGGCCAAATTTGCCTGTTACTCCATGTGTTCTTGATTTCCTACTTTTGCATTCCAGTCCCCTATAATGAAAAGGACATCTTTTTTGGGTGTTAGTGCTAAAAGGTCTTGTAGGTCTTCATAGAACCATTCAACTTCAGCTTCTTCAGCGTTACTGTTTGGGGCATAGGCTTGGATTATCGTGATAATAAATGGTTTGCCTTGAAAATGAACAGAGATTATTCCATCATTTTTGAGATTGCATCCAAGTACTGCATTATGGACTCTTTTGTTGACCATGATGGCTACTCCATTTCTTCTGAGAGAGTCCTGCCCACAGTAGTAGATATATGGTCATCTGAGTTAAATTCACCCATTCCAGTCCATTTTAGTTCACTGATTCCTAGAATGTTGATGTTCACGTTTGCCATCTCCTGTTTGACCACTTCCAATTTGCCTTGATTCATGGACCTAACATTCCAGGTTCCTATGCAATATTTCTCTTTACAGCATCGGACCTTTCTTCTATCACCAGTCACATTCACACTGGGTATTGTTTTTGCTTTGGCTCCATCCCTTCATTCTTTCTGTGGTTATTTCTCCACTGATCTCCAGTAGCATATTGGGCACTTACCGACCTGAGCAGTTGCTCTTTCAGTATCCTATCATATTGCCTTTTCATACTGTTCATGGGGTTCTCAAGGCAAGAATACTGAAGTGGTTTGCCATTCCCTTCTCCAGTGGACCACATTCTGTCAGATCTCTTCACCATGACCCACCCATCTTGGGTGGCTCCACACAGCATGACTTAGTTTCATTGAGTTAGACAAGGCTGTGGTCTGTGTGATCAGATTGGCTAGTTTTCTCTGATTATGGTTTCAGTGTGTCTGCCCTCTGATGCCCTCTCTCAACACCTACCTTCTTACTTGGGTTTCTCTTACCTTGGACGTGGGGTATCTCTTCACAGTTGCTCCAGCAAAATGCAGCCACTACTCCTTACCTTGGACGAGGGCTATCTCCTCATGGCCGCCCCTCCTGACCTTGAACATGGAAGTAGTGCTCAAAATTCTCCAAGCCAGGTTTCAGTAATACGTGAACCGTGAACTTCTAGATGTTCAGGCTGATTTGAGAAAATGTAGAGGAACCAGAGATCAAATTGCCAACATCTGCTGGATCATGGAAAAAGCAAGAGAGTTCCAGAAAAACATCTATTTCTGCTTTATTGACTATGACAAAGCCTTTGACTGTGTTGATCACCACTAACTGTGGAAAATTCTTATGAGGCAGACCACCTGACCTACCTCTTAAGAAATCTGTATGCAGGTCAGGAAGCAACAGTTAGAACTGGACATGGAACAACAGACTAGTTTCAAACAGGAAAGGGAGTATGTCAAGGCTGTATATTGTCACCATGCTTATTTAACTTATATGCAGAGTACATCATGAGAAATGCTGGGCTGGATGAAGCACAAGCTGGAATCAAGATTTCCAGGAGACATCAATAATCTGAGATATGCTGATGACACCACCCTTAAAGTGAAGAATTAAAGAGCCTCTTGATGAAAGAGAAAGAGGAGAGTGTAAAAGCTGGTTTAAAGCTCAACATTCAGAAAACTAAGATCATGGTATCTGGTTCCATCACTTCATGGCTAATAGATGGGGAAACAATGGAAAGAGTGACAGACTTTATTTTCTTGGGCTCCATAATCACTGCAGATGGTGACTGCAGACATGAAATTAAAAGACCCTTGTTCCTTGGAAAAAAAGTTATGACCCACCTAGTCAGCATATTAAAAAGCAGAGACATCATTTTGCCAACAATGGTCTGTCTGGTCAAAGCTGTGGTTTTTCCAGTAGTCAAGTATGGATGTGAGAGTTGGACTACAAAGAAAGCTGAGTGCTGAAGAATTGATGCTTTTGACCTGTGGTGTTGGAGAAGACTCTTGAGAGTCCCTTGGACTGCAAGGAGATCCAACCAGTGCATCCTGTAGGAAATCAGTCCTGAATATTCATTGGAAGGACTGATGTTGAAGCTGAAACTCCAATACTTTGGCCACCTGGTGGGAAGAACTGACTCATTTAAAAGACCCTAATGCTGGGAAAAATTGAAGGCTGGAGGAGAAGGGGATGACAGAGGATGAGATGGTTGGATGGCATCACTCCCTCAATGGACATGAGTTTAAGTAAACTCTGGGATTTGGTGATGGACAGGGAGGCCTGTAGTGCTGTAGTCCGTGGGGTCACAAAGAGTCGGACATGACTGAGTGACTGAACTGAACTGATGAAGACTCAAATACCTGCTATCAGAAAATATTTGCCAATTCCTGCATTAAAATGTTTTTAGCCTTTTATTTTGCATTGGGGTATAGCTGATGAACAATATTATGACAGCTTCAGGTGAACAGCGAAGGAATTCAGTCAGACATATACCTGGATTCATTCTCCCCCAATCTCTCCTGCCATCCAGGTGTCCACATAACATTGAGAAGTGTTCCATGTTAAAACTTTTGATCTCCTTGATAGCCATATAATAGTATCACTCTGATTTTAATGTCTACTTCAAAGAAAAAGGATATGGGACAGTGAGAGGTTAGGTGATTTGCCCAAGGTCATATGCTGCTTATAAATGCAAGAGCAAGGCTTAAACCCAGAAAACTGTCTCCACAGTTTTTATTGCAACTGTGCTAAACTGCATTCAAATGGAGAATTATGTTTACTGCCTATGATTAAGCAATTATTTAAACATATTTCTATTAACAAAAATTGATTAGGTACTAATAGCTTTTCCCCAAAGCATAAAATACTTCACAATTGTTGACTAATGTGAATTTTAAGACTAAATCTCTGTCTGCTTTCTGTTATTCATGGTGGATTTCAGACAGTGAAATTCATTCTGTCATGTAAAGCAGAACTTTCAACCAGTCTCTATAAATTCTACTAGAGAGAGGAATTTTATATGAATGAAATATATGAATTTTAGTTAGCCTAAGATAAATAGCAGTGGATAAAAGGATTTTAAAATCTCTGTGTCCTCAAACATGTTCCCGTCCTTACAGCTGTTATAGGAAGTGTTTAGAAAATTATACTAATTAGAGAAGATAATGGGTAATGGTATCATCAAGACTAAAATTTTAGATTATGACTATAGCTTTTGAGGGAAGGCCTTAACAGTATTTAAACCATTCATCCATACCCAATCCCTTTGGGAAATTAAAGTTTTGCACTAATCAGAGCAGGTTTTCTGCCACTACCAGCACATGATGGACTTTGCAATAATAGGTGGGACAAATGTTCTTTTTCACACTTATAACAGGGTTCCCATGGCAACACTCCTTGTATGCATTCAAATGAAACTTTTCTTTTTCCTTCAAGAATCTTTCCTTTTTCTTCATTCTATCTAAACTTTTTCATTAAAAATAAATACCTTGAAATTTAAGAGGCTAAAACCTACCAATGAACCCTAGTTCCCCATTTTCCCTAGAAAATGTTTAGAAGAAAAATACACACACTGGACATTGTCTTTCTTTCTCATTATGTCACAAGTAATAGTCAGAACTAGCTTTGTACAAGGAAGATGATTATGAGTGTTCAGACAATTCTGAATTACAGACCTGAGTTAGAAGCTTAGGGTATGTGATTTCTGCAACCATGCAGCAATATACTAGGAATTCTTATTCTAATGCCCAAAGATAAGGTAGTATAATATGGGGATTGTGCTGAGACCAGACTCTGTTGTGCTTATTGGAAGCCATCTTTATTTATCATCAGGTGATCTCTATATTGATAAGGCACAGATTCTGCTGTTAGTAGCTGGCATTTGGTAAGTGAAAGTAAAAGTCGTTCAGTCATGTCCCATTCTTTGTGACCCCATGGACTATACAGTCCATGGAATTCTCTAGGCCAGAATACTGGAGTGGGTAGCCTTTCCCTTCTCCAGGGGATCTTCCCAACCCAAGCATTGAATCCAGGTCTCCCACACTGCAAAAGGATTCTTTATCAGCTGAGCCACAAGGGAAGCCGAAGAATACTGGAGTGGTAGCCTATCCCTTCTCAAGTGAATCTTCCTGACCCAGGAACTGACCCAGGGTCTCCTGCATTGCAGGCAGATTCTTTACCATCTGAGCTATCAAGGAAGCCCAGCATTTGGTAAAGACATAAACTATTTCTAGTAAATAACTCCATAGGAGAAATCTGGGCTTGGGAGAATTTGCTGGCAGATTTTTACTATAAAATAATTAATCTAGAGCAAAAATAGAATAAATAAAGACAGTAAGACACAGAAAGGGAGAAAGTTAGCTGATGTGCACAGAAATTGATCCTTATAGATACACTCAGTGAAATACTCCATGCAGAATAAAATGCTGCAGTACAGTGCTATCTGATGTGTGAGTGATGGGGTAGTGCTGGTTTGCCAGCTGTTTGTTAGTGGTACTCAACAGGAGAAGTTCAGTCCATACACATTGCCAGTGCACACACTTTGTATGATTGTGTGTGTGTGTGTGTGTGTGTGTGTGTGTGTTTAATATTTTCTTCTCTGTTGTGTTTGTTATATTTATTGAAATGTAATGGTCTATGTAGGGGCTTTTGTGGCTCAGTGGTAAAGAATCTGCTTGCCAATGCAGGAGATATGGGTTTGATCCTTGGGTTGAGAAGATCCCCTGAGGAAGGCATGGCAACCGATTCCAGTATTGCCTGGGAAATTCCATAGACAGAGGAGCCTGGCATGCTACAGTCTATTGAGTCATGAAGGGTCAGACATAAAGTAGCAACTATTCAACAGCAATGGTATATGTATTGAATCTAATAATAAAAAAAATGGGGCTTCTACTTTTCATGATTTTGGTTTAATTTGTAATAATACCATCATAATTCAGTTCAGTCACTTATTATATCCAATTCTTTGCATCCCCATGGACTGTGGCATGCCAGGCTTCCCTGTTCACCACCAAACTCCTGGGGCTTGCTCAAACTCATGTAAATTGAGTCATTGATTCCATCCAACCATCTAATCCTCTGTTGTACTCTTCTCCTGCCTTCAACCTTTCCCAGCATCAGAGTCTTTTCTAAGGAGTCAGTTCTTTGCATCAGGTGGTCCAAGTATTGGAGCCTCAGCTTCAGCATTGGTCCAGCCAATGAATTTTCAGGATTGATTTTCTTTGGGATTGACTGATTTCATCTCCCTGCAGTTCAAGGGGCTCTCAAGAGTCTTCTCCAACACCACAGTTCAAAAGAATTAATTTTTTGGTGCTCAGCTTTTTTTGTGGTCCAACTCTCACATCCATACATGACTACTGGAAAAACCATAGCTTTGACTAGACAGAACTTTGTTGGCAAAGGATGTCTCTGCTTTTTAATATGCTGTCTAGGTTGGTCATAGCTTCTCTTCCAAGGAGCACATGTCTATTTTCATGGCTGCAGTCACCATCTGCAGTGGTTTTGGAGCAGGAGAAATAAAGTCTGTCACTGTTTCCATTGTTTCCCCATCTATTAGCCATGAAGTGATGGGACTGGATGCCATAATCCTCTTTTTTTGAATGTTGTTTTAAGGCAGCTTTTAACTCTCCTCTTTCACATTCATCGAGAGGCTCTTTAGTTCCTCTTCACTTTCTGCCATAAGAGTGATGTCATCTATATATCGGAGCTTATTGACATTTCTCCTGGCAATCTTGTTTTCAGCATAATAGTATATTCTTTAAAATAGTACAGGAAATATTATATAGTTGACATTAGGTCATACTGGATGATTGAGGTTCTCTGTCTCTGTGTGCTTGAATAAGTTAATTTCATTTTTTTTCCTGAAAAAGTTCTTTGTGTGTATTGTTTTACATCATTATCATAATATATCTATGAAACAGATCTTATTTTCTCCATTTTACTAATAAAGCAACTAATGCTTAAGAAGATTGCAATCCTTGTCTGTGTCTGTCTTGGTCAAGATGACTTTGGAAGTAGAACATAACTCAGATGATATCAGGCATCTTAACAAGGGGACTCCTTACAGACAGGTGAGCAGAATCAAAAGAATCAAGAATGGATGTTGAAGTATCCAGACGCTGGAAAAGGTGGAAAGTCATCATCACATGTAGATCGAAATAGGCAATGGAAGCAAGCTGTTACTGGAGTGACAGCTATACCAACAAGCTGCGCTACTGGACCTGGGTTCTGAGGTGGAGAACCACAGCCACTGCCAACCTGTAGCCTGAACAATAAGTACCCAGCCTCTCTCTCCAGAGAAAACTGGAGGTGTAAAAAGAGGGGCCATCCAACAAGAGTGATATGAGTGAGGGACACAGGCAGCCCTGGAAGCCATCCCTCAGAGCAGAGAGGAATCAGTAAAGAAACGCGCCAAACCTTTTCCTCTCCCACATACACATCTCTTGCCTGGAGACACAGGTGTTCAAACTATTATCAAGCTCTGTCTCAGATCTCTCTCTGGCATAAGTCTCTTCCATGGCTTTGGGAGGGAGTCTACCAATGTATTTAGAAATCATTTTTGATAAAATCTGAAAAAGTAATTTTTAAAAAAATCACTACTCATAAAGAATTCTTTTTCTTCTCTAATTTCCCTTCACCTACTGATTGGTGTTTTGGAGAGGTCACTGATATTTTGGGGACTTGGTTAAGTGGAAACAGAGTTAGAGATAATTTCAGTTTTTTCATGGAGTATGTTTTTATAGCTCATAATCCCTTTTGAACATAGTTAAGTCATTTAGTGTTGCAACTGTAGGAATGGCTTCCAGAAATCCCCCCTGCTACCTCTGTGTCAGTTCAGCAGTCTTCAAAACCAGGAGGTGCAGGATCAGAGGCTGTGTTACATAGGAATCAGTCTAAGGCATCTGGGGCAGGAAGTATGGAGGTAAAGAAGAACCAACATTTAAAAGGAGCATCAAACTTAAAATATTGAAATCTAGTTTTAGAAAAATGTTCCAAATCTTATACTTAATACATGAAGCAAAAACCTTATTTTTTTGTTCATATCTGACAACAATTCTAAATATTTACACAATATCAGTGAAAAGAATGTGTCAGGTTAAATAACCTTTTTTAAACTTTGTATGTAGTAAAAGGCAAAATCAAATTTTATTTACTGTATAAGACTAAATACCTAATTATCTTTCTAGTCTCTCTACAGAAAATGTTTTTATTAAAATCACTATCATATGAAAAGCATGCAGGAAATAATAAGGCAAAAACACTGAGGAGATAGTTAACTAAATTAGGCTTTTCTCCTGGATTTTGTGATATCTATGATATTGGAACATTTCTAATGTAAACTATGCATTCTTAAAATATATAATTTGTTATGATTCCCTTCCTCAGTCTAAATACATATTCACTTTCCTACCTAATTTTGTGTTTGTATTCACTGTCAGGTACTCAATGTTTCAGGCCCCAGAGAGCATGACCTGATTCTTCTGAAGCTTCCTACCACTGACCGAACTCAAACGGAAATCAGCCTCCAGGGTGAGTTTGTCTGAAGGAATCAGCGGGGATGTAGACGGTGGTCAAGGCTAAGAAGAGGACACAGAGAGACAAGCCCATGGTCCAAGTTTACGTAGCTACGAACAGTAGGCTCAAGAGTCAAACTCCAGACCTCTGATTCTAAAGTACCTGATTTTTTTGCTTGTTTTTTATCTGTTCAAACTTTGTTCATGACATACAAAAGGGCTGGGAATGGGTGGTGCATTCTGATTTAGGTCATCCTCTATATTCAATTTAGCTCCAGTCTCAAAATGGGTATTAGATCACTATCCTTACAGTTTATGAAAATTAGTAAGAAATTCTGTAGAATTGCAAATAAAAATAGTTATCTTTTTTAATGTAAAAACAGTTATTTTTTATTCATTATATAATCCACATGGCTAACAGCTTGCTTCTGAAATAATTGGTTACTTGTAAACAGGCCCCTACATTTAAGAATATTACTTATTAATAATAGAAGTTAGTTATTCTTAAAAAGATTCCTTGACAGAGCTTAGGTAAAAAACAAGTTTAAGAAACTTAAAGGATAAAGCAAAATAAAGGAGAAATAAATCATCAGTTAAGATTTAGTTTTCTTCTTCTCTTCTTTCAAAGCAGTCTTCAAATTATGACACTGATTCTGGGGCAAGCTGCTTGTGTGTTAAACATCTTATATTTGGGTACTATGAAATCTTTCCCCTTGACCAATTATTCTGAAACCTGAAAAATGTTCCTCTCATATCATAACTGAAAAATATATGTATTTTACTCATGCATTTCTGTGAATCTTGTTTCCCTATTTGTGATGTCTCCTCTGAGATAGTGATCTATAGGCATTGCTAAAAGAAAATTAAAAAACATAAACAAAAAAACAAGATGAAGAGAGTCAAGAAGAGTTGTCAATCTTTCAGCTGAAAGGGACATCTGCTAATAGCTAACATGCCTGAACCAGCTAGATTATGCCTATGATAAAGTTCATTACTTTCTAAGGATTGAGAGCGCCCACTTCAACTGAACAGAATTAGCTACATTATCAACCCAGGATGTATAAATTGCATTTAAAGTTAGAATAGCAACAAAAGCAAAATGATTACATTATCTACAATAGTATAATTAGGGATCACCATCATTCTGAAGGTCATGTGGAAAGAAAAACAAAAAATATTAGGCTATTCCTGCCCATCTGGATCATCTTGTAAAGGATCAAACACTCTCATATGTCATGGACCTGACCCATTTTTGCACAAGCAAAAGGAAGGCATCACTGATGATTAGCACACATGACAAAGATGTCTACTGCTCATATCTTCTTCTTTTCTTAGTAATAGAAGTTTTGCATTGTAGCTGAATATGTGTCCTAGATTAACACCCATTTGTCTAGACTATTTTATGTCCTTGTTGTTGTTCAGTCACTCAGTCATGTCTGACTCTTTGCAACCCCATGAACTGCAGCATGCCAGCCTTCCCTGTCCTTCACTATCTCCCAGAGTTTGCTCAAACTCATGTCCATTGAGTCGGTGATACTATCCAACCATATCATCTTCTGTTGCCACCTTCTCCTCCTGACCTCATACTTTCCCAGCAACAGGGTCTTTTCCAATGAGTCACCCTAGAAGTGTCCATATAAATATATTCTCACCAATGAGATGTGAGTGGAGCTAATTTATGCACCTTCTTTATCTTGCCCAGTTTTTGCTTTTTACTTGCCTTCTTGAAGCTTCTCTATCTTGATCTTGGTAACGCGCCATCTTAGACCATGTAGACAAGGACAATATTTTTTGAAATTATTTTTAGAACTTTGAAAATAAGGATTTTATTTAATTGATAGATCCTTGTGTATTGAACATCTATTCAAGAATATTTTTTTATCAAGTCTGAAAGGTTGTTGCTGAACCATGAAAGACGCCAGGTTTCTTGGCCTCCAGAGGAGAAGAATTCAATCAGGGGCCAGAAATGAGGCTTGATTGCTCAAAACTTTTGTGTAATAAAGTTTATTAAAGTATAAAAGAGATAGAGAAAGCTTCTGACATAGACATCAGAAGAGGGCAGAAAGAGTGCCCCCACAAGGACAATATTTTAAGAATGGCAGAAAATAGAATGTACTTGGGACCCCATTATATCAGTCCTGGATTGCATAAACTCAGGCTACTAGATATGAAAGAGAGAAACTCTTCTTCTTGTAAATATTTCCATTACTTGTTATCTTTAAAAGTAAAATCTACATTCTACTTTAAATAAAGCTTTTCATAATTCAGGGCTTCCCTGGTGGCTCAGACAGTAAAGAATCCATCTGCAGGACACAGGTTTGATCCCTGCTTGGAAGATCTCCTGGAGTAGGAAATGGCAACCCACTCCAGTATTCTTGCCTGGAGAATTCCATGGACAGAGGAGCCTGGTGGGCTACCATCCTTGGGGGTTACAAAGAATCAGACATGACTGAATGACTAACACTTTGACTTTCTCATGATTCTCATTAAATACTTTTCTAAAATATGTATTTCCCAACCACTTAGAAAGGAATTGCCCTTAAAATACTCATTCCTGCTTAACCAGTGATTCCAACTTTCTAATAATTAGATCAGGGAATTTCTACTATGATTCCTAGATGTCCCTCCAATTATATTAAAGTAAAATAAACTAGTTAACAAATATGGATCACCTACAACATGTTAGGTACTATGCTAGGTAGTTCAAATGTATAAACACATTTAGCCTACACAGAGAAGCTGTAATTATCCTCATTACAAATCCTTTGACCAAGATCATATAGCTCTTAAATATTTGAACTAATATTCAAATTCAGGTAGTTGAAGTCTAGATATTTTGTATGTAACCACAATACTCTACTGACTCTGATTCTTTTCTTCAAATTTTGCTTACTCTGATTTTTTTTTCTGAAGTGCATTTTTTCTTGGGATTTAAATTTATTATTAAACTGAATCATGCTGAGAATATATGCAGCATGGATACTTATTGAACAAGTTATATGTGCAAGGCATTATATTTAACACATGATCCTTGGAAGGAAAGTTATGACCAACCTAGGTAGCATATTCAAAAGCAGAGACATTACTTTGACAACAAAGGTCCATCTAGTCAAGGCTATGGTTTTTCCAGTGGTCATGTATGGATGGATGTGAGAGTTGGACTGTGAAGAAGGCTGAGCTCCGAAGAATTGATGCTTTTGAACTGTGGTGTTGGAGAAGACTCTTGAGAGTCCCTTGGACTGCAAGGAGATCCAACTAGTCCATTCTGAAGGAGATCAGCCCTGGGATTTCTTTGGAAGGAATAATGCTAAAGCTGAAACTCCAATACTTTGGCCACCTCATGCGAAGAGTTGACTCATCGGAAAAGACTCTGATGCTGGGAGGGATTGGGGGCAGGAGGAGAAGGGGACGACAGAGGATGAGATGGCTGGATGGCATCACTGACTCGATGGACGTGAGTCTGAGTGAACTCCGGGAGTTGGTGATGTACAGGGAGGCCTGGCGTGCTGCGATTCATGGGGTCGCAAAGAGTTGGACACGACTGAGTGACTGAACTGAACTGAACTGAATTGAGGGACTCAATATGTTTTATTTCAATAAAAAGTGAGTGCTGGAGCCAGATATCTGGGCTCTCCAAAACCAACCTGCCCAATGCTATGTTCAGCTGAAGCTAGGGTAGTCACTCAAAATGTGAAGTGATGGGAATATTTATACTGCAGAAATGGGCAAACCCCGTATATCAGTTTTTGTTTCCTTTGGAGAACCCAATATTAGCAAACCACTTATTAAGAAAGAAGAGAAAAATTGTAAAGTTTTATACTGAAGAAGATAATTTTCTGTCCAAGATTACTAGCTAAACATGTAATCTTAAAACAGGATAATATAAGAATATTATTAAAATTTATGAGTACAAAATTGAGGAAACCTCTTAGGTGAAATATGACAGATGTCAGAAAGCCAACGGAGACATGGTATTTTTGCTAGATTCTAGTTTAAATCAGAATGAAGATCTGGTATTAAATTTTCTGTGTGCTTGTTATTTAAAGGCTGAATATAAGGGAAAGTTCCAATTCTGTTTGTTTTTATTCATATATTAAGATACATGAGGAACTTAACTTTACAGTTAGGAGAATAAAATGGTTATATATGTTTATGTATATTGAGTTTCTGCCTATAAATATCTTTATCATTTCCTGATCTAAATTTAAAGATTAATTTCCTAGAGTACTGAATATTTCTCTTATTAAAATGCAAATATATTGGAAAGTCATTTTCCTGTAACATCTTATCACTTATTGCTTTTGAAGCTCTGACTGATTGGCAGCCCACATAACTGGCCTCCTTGACCCCTAATTGTAAATTCAAGATAATCAGCACTTTGGAAATAAGCATGCCCTTGGTTAAGTATGGAAACGGAAACTTCAATCAATACTTCAAGAGTCTTACCATACACTTAATCTCATACTTTAGTCCTTCTTTTGACTCATTCATAATTACTAATACCAAGTACTTAAGCGGATTTAGTGGCATTTGTCTGTCATTTTTGTACCGTGAGTTTATACATTCAGTGATAAAATATATTCCGTAGCAAGAGTATATAGTCTAGACCTTTTACATTTTATGATTACCTGATTAAAAAGTTGGCTTTCAGTGATGGTATTCAGTTCTGAGATTTCTGAATTTTTGTCTGAAATATATGCCCAATAAAATGTCATCCTGTCTTGAGGGGTCCAGTCATATTCTAAGATTGCTGTTTCCTTGACTCCTCAGTTTCATTGGGCTAGAATGGTTCACTTATCTTTCACCCTATGGTGAAAGACTCTGTTTCTCAGACCTTTTGAAAGTTGAGTACTAGCTTGTTGACCTGGGCCTCTGTACACGGCCTACAGTTCAGTTCAGTTGCTCAGTCATGTCCGACTCTTTGTGACCCCATGGACTGCAGCACACCAGGCCTCCCTGTCCATCACCAACTCCTGGAGCTTATTCAAACTCATGTCCATCAAGTCTGTGGTGCCACCCAACCATCTCATCCTCTGTTATTCTCTTCTCCTCCTGCCTTCAATTTTTGCCAGCATCAGGGCCTCTTCCAATAAGTCAGCTCTTCACATCAGGTGGCCAAAGTATTGGAATTTCAACTTCAGCATCAGTTCTTCCAATGAATATTCAGAACTGATTTTCTTTAGGATTGACTGATTTGATCTCCTTGCAGTGCAAGGAACTCTCAAGAGTCTTCTCCAACACCACAGTTCGAAAGCAGCAATTCTTTGGCATGGGCCAACTCTCTCATCCTTACATGACTTCTGGAAAATACCATAACTTTGACTATAAGCAATTCATGGGGTCGCAAAGAGTCGGCCACGACTGAGCGACTGAACTCAACTGAACTGAACCTTTGCTGGCAAAGTAATGTCTCTGCTTTTTAGTATGCTGTCTAGGTTGGTCATAGCTTTTCTTCCAAGGATCAAGCATCTTTTCATCTCATGGCTGCAGTCACCATCTGCAGTGATTTTAGAGCCCAAGGAAATGAAGTCTGTCATGATTTCCATTGTTTCCCATCTACTTGCCATGAAGTAATGGGACCAGATGCCATGAGCTTAGCTTTCTGTATGTTGAGTTTTAAGCCAGCTCTTTCACTTTCATCAAGATGTTCTTTAGTTCCTCTTCACTTTCTGCCATAAGGTTGGCCTACTCCCAGATTAACAATTCATAGATTTGTTAATCCAAGGTCCTTCATCTCATGGGACATACCATTCTTTGCTGGACTTTCCAGAGGGCAGTCATCTACTCAGTGACTATTTGTTGCTATTATCAAACTAACCAGACCCATCCACTGCCATATCGTGAATTCCTCACATAACCTACATCTAGTCCTATGCCTTAGGAAATGTACCTAAATCAGTAGAAATAAACTGCTGTATGAGTTTTAAGTCTTTCCACACTACCTTTTCCCATGTCCTACTCATACTTAAAATTAGCTGTCTTTTTTTAAGTGGGATGTGTCAAAGTTGCCAAGTAAAGAGAATAGACAAGGCAAGTGAATCTAATGGTGTTAGAGGCATCAGAATGTGAGAAAGGAAGACAAATCTTGAAAGAAGAGATCTATTATTTTCTACTTCACAATTTTGCCATACCAGAGCTACTTTGAGTTAATCTATGATATATTGCTTTCTGTATATTGAATAACTTCCTCTGAATAATGTGACTGAAGCATGAACTGCTAAACAAATTCTTTAACTGTGGGCAAATTCTTCTTTACAATGGAGCTGTGCAAATGTGAAATTGGCCACTTTGTAGATATATGCATTTCACAGCTATATACAGCCTCATGATTATCAAGCCTAAAATGCATCTGAGAAAAGCCACTTACAATATTTTGTATTTCAGGTAAATCATTGCAGTACCACAATCCACCTTTTTTCTTAGAAAAATAGGACTGAAATGGATCAATATGTACTCTTTCTAAGTGTGTATTTGATACAGCAGATTAGTCATCAAAATGAGTTGTTTTTCACTCACTTAATCATGTCCAACTCTTTGCACCCCATAGACTGCAACATGTCAGGCTTCCCTGTCCTTCACCATCTCCCTGAACCTGCTCAAACTCATGTCCATTGAGTCAGTGATGCCATTCAGCTATCTCAACATCTGTTGTCCTCTTCTCTTCTGTCTTCAATTTTCCCCAGCATCAGGGTCTTTTCCAATGAGTTAGGTCTTCACATCAGGTGGCCAAAATACTGGAGCTTCAACATCAGTCCTTCCAATGAATATTCAGGATTGATTTCCTTTAGGACTGACTGATTTGATCTTGCAGTCCAAGGGACTCTCAAGAGTCTTCTCCAACACCACAGTTCAAAAGCATCAATTCTTTGGCATTCAGCCTTCTTTATGATGTAACTCTCACATCCATACATGACTACTGGAAAAACCATAGCCTTGACTAGATGGATCTTTGTTGGCAAAGTGATGTCTCTGCATTTTAATATGCTGTCTAGGTTGGTCATAGCTTCTCTTTCAAGGAATAAGTGTCTTTTAATTTCATGGCTGCAGTCACCATCTGCAGTGATTTTGAAACCCAAGAAAATAACTGATTTTATTTATTTTATTTTCACTCTTTTCATTGTTTCCCCACCTGTTTGCCATGAAGTGATGGGACCAGTTGCCATGATCTTAGTTTTTTGAAGGTTGAGTTTTAAGCCAGAATTTTCACTCTCCTCTTTCACTTTCATCAAGAGGTTTTTAGTTCCTCTTTGCTTTCTGCATTAAGAGTGATGTCATCTGTGTATTTGAGATTATTGATATTTATCCTGGCAATCTTGATTTCAGCTTTTGCTTCACCAAGCCTGGCATTTCATATGAAGTACTCTGCATATAATTTAAATAAGCAGGGAGACAATATACAGCCTTGATGACTTGAAAATGAGTTGAATGCTTATGAAATAATTTTTATACTAGACAAAAGTAAGTCCATAGCAATGGCACATGTTGCACATTTGTGCTTTTAATGGATTTGAAGTTCAGAATATTAGGGAGCATTTGCACCATTGAAATAGAATTTAAAAAATTGTTTAAAAATTTTTATATCAATATGCTTGTACTTTATGAAAGTAAATAATAATTTTAAAGGCCAAGGAATGTGTTAAGCTCCAATTGGGGAGATATAATGAAGAGAAATTTTTTAATCAGTTTTGTTATATATTTGAATGTTTTGAATAGTTCTCCCTACATCTACTCAAAATTATGCATCTTCCAAATTTTATTCATCCACTTGCCTATGGATAGATACCTAGATGGCTTTAAATCTCAACTACTGAAATGTCACAGTGATAGGTAGCCCCATATGAACTCCTTGTAGACCTGGTTAAAATTTCCTCTGGTATCCATAGCCAGGAGTAGACTTGGTGAAGGATGGAATTCACATACAGTCAATTTCTTTAAATACTGTGAGGTTTCATTATATAATGCCTTCACTCTATTATTGTATACTTGCCAGCAGTGCATGGGAATTGATATTATCAAGTTTGTTTTTTTGCTGTTGTTTTGCTTTTTTTTTAAGATAGTTTTTTGTCAATCTAATGAGTGAAGAGTCCCATCTGGTTGCTTTACTTTTACTTTCTCTTATTGCTAGTGAAAGTGTTAGTAACTCAGTTGTGTCCAACTCTGTGATCTCACGGGCTACAGCGCACAGGATCCTCTGTCCATGGAATTTTCCAGGCGAGAATACTTGAGTGGGTTGCCACTCCCTTCTCTAAGGGATCTTCCTGACCCACACTGTAGGCAGATTCTTAACTGTCTGAGCCACCAGGGAAGCCTCTAATTACTAGTAAAGCTAGTCATTTACATTTCTTCTTCTAAAAATTCTGGCTTTTATATCCTATTTCTCTTTCTATAATGGCTTTTCTGTCATTTTTGCTATTGTTGATTTACAGGAGCACCTCTGTTTTAAATATTATTCAGTAATATTTTTTGTTTATTGAAAATATTTCTCTCCCAATCTGTCAGTCACCTACAAGTGCTATGTACTGGGAATAATTGTTGATATGATTTAAATGTTTATATTCCCCCAAAATTCATATGTTGAAATCCTAACCCCCAAAATGATGATGTTGGAAGGTGTAATGTTTGGGAGATGCTTAGATCATGAGAGTGGAGCCCTTATAAATGGCATGAGTGCCCTATAGAAGAGACCCAGGAAAACTCACTAGCCCCCTCCCACATGTGAGGACACAGGAAGAAGGCACCAGCTGTGAAACAGGAAGAAGGCTCTCACCAGATACGACTATGCTAATGCCTTGATCTTGGACTTCCCAGCCTCCAGAAATGTGAGAAATTAGTTTCTGTTTATGAGCCACTTCATAGTCTGTGATATTTTTATAGCAGCCCAAATAGATTAGTGTTGTTGCTAGTGGTGAAGAACCTGCCTGCCAATGCACAAGATGTAAGAGACACAGGTTCGATCCCTGGGTTGGG
The DNA here is from genome assembly GCF_029407905.1 of Bubalus kerabau. NCBI lineage: Eukaryota > Metazoa > Chordata > Mammalia > Artiodactyla > Bovidae > Bubalus > Bubalus kerabau. Next base: position 66,591,896 of record NC_073630.1, read on the forward strand.
AAGATCTCCTGGAGAGGAAATGGAAGCCCATTCCCATATTCTTGCCTGGAGAATCCCATGGACAGAGGAACCTGGTGGGCTACAGTGCATGGGGTTGCAAAGAGTTGGACAAGACTGAAGCAACTTAGCACAAGCAGACTAAGGATACTTTTCTTTGTGAAGTTTTGCTGATGTCTTCTGTAAAAGTGTCCTGTGACCTCCTAGGTCATAGAGAAATACATTTTGGTAGTAGAGAAGCTGAAGCTACTGAAAGGGCCAGAGAAGGAAAGGCAGAGAAAGAAGAGTCAGCGACAAGGGGATTTACAAAGTTATGCCAGTAGAGTGAGAATAGTACATGCATGGATGCATGATAGGCTTGTAGGTATTGCCACTGAGTCACTAGAATTCCCAGTTAATATGAATATCTGTGAGAGATGTTATACTTCTTGGGCTGCTAAGTCTCTTCTCTTTTTTAACTTCTCTATGTTTTACAGTAAAATCTCATAACAGAGGTAACCAAAACCTATTTCTCTGTAATTTGAAAGTAGTTAAGTACAAAGCTCTACATTCCAGAACTGTGTCTCCACGAGCACACATCAGGATATTTCTGTGTCACACAATGCACTGCTTTGTAATTAATAGAACTTTCAATAGAATTCAGGACCAAAAGAACTTGACTTTGATTGGCTCAAGAAAATGCATTATCCAATAAGACTACATTGCTGTTTTGTCTCAAAATTTAATTAGCTTTCAATCAGCTATTCAATATGAGACCCATTTAAAACAGCATATTTAGTTCTTCTCTACAAATTTGCATAGAATTTCTGACAACCAACACTGAGGTTCTATTCTCATATTCAGGGACTACGACAATCATAATGATAGTAAATATTAAATTGCAGCTATCACTGAATCTGTTATCTGTTACAGCCTCTCTTTGAATAATTGTTTATTAAAACATTTGACAAACTAGAAGTGATGCAATAGCATGCAACACAAGTTTTTAATCCAGAGTCATCTACCTGTGTTCAAATCTAACGAACTCTCTGAAAAGAATTGGTTTGTATCTCTGAAATCATTTTATAAGGTCAGTCTCACTAGAATAGACTATACACAGAACATTGTTTCAGACTTCCCAAGGTGTCTTTTGAGATATCAGGAGTCACAGACTCACTTTAAATAGAATTTAGTCATTGAACCAAATAGTTACAGGCAAGAAATAAACCTTGTTGTAGATCACATTGAAGAAAAGTTTATGAATCGAAATAAACTTGTTTTTTTTTAATTAATCTTGAAAAGTCAATTGGACACACCCATGCTTTTGACATAAAAATAGAATATGTAAATTGCCAAAGCACCATAAATATAAAGTAGCACCAAGATTTAAGGCCTACATTTACTTATCCTTGTAATGTCTCAGTGAAGGGGAAGTTCTTTATGTAACTCTCTTAGTCATTTGGGGCTGTTATACCAGCATATCAAAGACTGAATGGCTTAAACAACACAAAATTATTTCTCACAGTTCTGGAGACTAACAAGTCCAAGATCAAATAGGGAGCAGATCTAATATCTGGTGAGGGAGCTCTATGAGTTTCAGAGGGCTGTCTTCTCATTGTATTCTTACATGAAAAAGAGAAAGCCATAATTTTCCTTTCTCATCAGAGCACCAATCCCAATCATGAAAGCTCCATCCTATTACCTCCCAAAGGCCTCCCCTTACCTCCTAACACCATTACACTGTGTGTTGGGATTTTAATATATGAATTATGTATACTTAGTTGCTTAGTCATTTCCTACTCTTTGAGACCCATGGACTGTAGCCCACCAGATTCCTCGCTCCATGAGTTTCTCCAGGCAAAAATACTGGAGCGGGTAGCCATTCTCTTCTCCAGAGGATCTTCCCAACCCAGGGACTGAACCCAGGTCTTCTGCACTGCAGGTGGATTCTTTACCATCTGGGCCACCAGGGAAGCCCATGTAAACTTTAGGAGGAAACAAATATTTAGTTTATAACAACAACTTAGCATATTTCAAGTGGGTTTTCAGATAACCATCAATGATGAAATGGCTGATATCCTATTATATTAGTTTATTTAAAAATAATTGGAGCTCACTAGGTACAGTTTCTTATGTTATCTCTCTAGAGATCCCGATAATTCCAGATGTTTAATATCCCATAGGTTAGTAAGATAACTGAGTGATATAAGAAAAAAATTATGTAAATTATAAACTACCCCTTTTTTACACTTATTATTTCTCTTGTCCTCCCCACCAAGTTAAGACACTATCAGTTTTTTGTAAAAATAAGAAATAAATTAAAAAATTTTATAGAGACATTTCAATATTATGAGTAATTTTAAGAAATACCAGTTTCTTTCTTTTTTATTTTATTTTATTTTTTTAATTTTATTTTATTTTTAAACCTCAAACACTGTATTAGTTTTGCCAAACATCAAAACGAATCTGCCACAGGTATACATGTGCTCCCCATCCTGAACCCTCCTCCCTCCTCCCTCCCCATACCATCCCTCTAGGTCGTCCCAGTGCACCAGCCCCAAGCATCCAGTATCATGCATCGAACCTGGACTGGCAACTTGTTTCATACATGATATTACACATGTTTCAATGCCATTCTCCCAGATCTTCCCACCCTCTCCCTCTCCCACAGAGTCCATAAGACTGTTCTATACATCAGTGTCTCTTTTGCTGTCTCGTACACAGGGTTATTGTTACCATCTTTCTAAATTCCATATATATGTGTTAGTATACTGTATTGGTGTTTTTCTTTCTGGCTTACTTCATTCTGTATAATAGGCTCCAGTTTCATCCACCTCATTAGAACTGATTCAAATGTATTCTTTTTAATGGCTGAGTAATACTCCATTGTGTATATGTACCACTGCTTTCTTATCCATTCATCTGCTGATGGACATCTAGGTTGCTTCCATGTCCTGGCTATTATAAACAGTGCTGCGATGAACATTGGGGTACACGTGTCTCTTTCCCTTCTGGTTTCCTCAGTGTGTATGCCCAGCAGTGGGATTGCTAGATCATAAGGCAGTTCTATTTCCAGTTTTTTAAGGAATCTCCACACTGTTCTCCATAGTGGCTGTACTAGTTTGCATTCCCACCAACAGTGTAAGAGGGTTCCCTTTTCTCCACACCCTCTCCAGCATTTATTGCTTGTAGACTTTTGGATCACAGCCATTCTGACTGGTGTGAAATGGTACCTCATAGTGGTTTTGATTTGCATTTCTCTGGTAATGAGTGATGTTGAGCATCTTTTCATGTGTTTGTTAGCCATTTGTATGTCTTCTTTGGAGAGATGTCTATTTAGTTCTTTGTCCCATTGTTTGATTGGGTCATTTATTTTTCTGGAGTTGAGCTGTAGGTGTTGCTTGTATATTTTTGAGATTAGTTGTTTGTCAGTTGCTTCATTTGCTATTATTTTCTCCCATTCTGAAGGCTGTCTTTTCACCTTGCTAATAGTTTCCTTTGATGTGCAGAAGCTTTTAAGGTTAATTAGGTCCCATTTGTTTATTTTTGCTTTTATTTCCAATATTCTGGGGGGTGGGTCATAGAGGATCCTGCTGTGATGTATGTCCGAGAGTGTTTTGCCTATAAAAGATTTTTCAGACTAAGGCCATAAATTACCATCCAAAGATCATTTTTTTTTTTTTTAGTATTAGACTTTCATCATAAGAAGGCTGTCCAAAAATTAGGTAGTTATTGGAGTCCAGATGTATGTTTTTACCGATGGTGTATTGCACAGATGGTGCTCATCACTTTAGTGTGTTGGCACTATACTTACTCAGCAAATGGCAGGTGTTATTGAAAGACTGACTGCTTACTTTCATCAAGAACAGCCATAACTATAGAGCAAGCATAAATTATCTGACCAGCTCTAGTGCTATTATACAAGTCAAGTTCAGAGATTAAACAAATTAATATGCCCTTGACTCGTCAACAAAATAGAAGAACAAAGCACTTAAATAATTGGCTTATTAATGTATAATTTATGAAATAAAATTTACTAGTTTTAAATGTACAATTTGATAAGCCTTTAAAAAATATATTCAGGTGTGTAATCTCTCCACAGTCAAAATCCAAATGTTTTGATCACTCCAGAAAGGCTCCAGGTCTCTGCCCCCCCAATAATTCATAATTGATATGTTATGAATTAACATATTCATAATATGTTATGAATTCTATAACGTAGTTCCACTACATTCTATGGAATGTAGATATACAGAAATTATTCCTACGAATGCCTTGGCTAAAGATTTTTTTTGCATGTGTGATCTGAAGATGAATCTGATATTAAAAAGCTCACAAAAGATTTTCACTCATATCAAAATACTTGGTTTAACTCATTCACATTTAAGAAGCTTTTTCATGAAATGAGGCAGAGAAGGTAGATTTCATATTTCCTTGTTTATCCTAAAAAATAATTTTATGATTATGGTGTATCACAAGATATAGAATTTACTGGCCCCTTGAATTTGATCTTCCCAGTGTTCAGAACAGTGAGAAGTAAATGTTGTTTAATGAACTCTGTTTAATGTTAAAACACCCAGTTTCTGTTAAAACAGTCCAAACTGATTAAGATAGATATTGGTATGAGGATAGGGTGCTGTGTATCAAATATCTAAAAATGTGGAAGCAGCTTTGAAACTGAGTAATGTGTAGAGGATGTGAGAGTTTTAAGGTACATGCTAACCGTTGCTGAGCTTGCTGTGAAGGTAACTTTAAAGGTGATCTAACGGAAATTCAAAAAGAAAAGAGCTGGAGAGAATGCCTTGATCTTCTCTGAGAATATAAAAATAATCATGAATAGAGAAATACTGTATAGAAATACTGTCAATAATGATCATTGTGACAAGATCTGAGGCAGAAATTAACATTGAACCAAATAGGGTAGAATGTCCCCAGAGAAAGAGAGCCCGGCATGGCTTTTTTGACCTAAGTCATTTTGTGTTCTAAGCCTGGCCACAGTTCTTGCCCTTGAACAGGTCTCAGTAACTAATGATCTTAGGGGAACAACAACAACAAAAATGCAGAAAAAAATAAGTGTTATAATATAGCAAAGAAAATATTGACCAAAAAAAGATGCACAACTTGAGAATTGCAAGTTGTTTTATTTGGGAAAAAATTGAGGACTCCAGCCCAGGAGACAGCACCTCAGATAGGTCTGAGAGACCACTCCAGAGAGATACTGGGGGAAGGTCAGTATATAAAATTTTGGTAAAGGGAGAATTCAATGAAACCCAGTGCTTACTTTACAAGAGGAGGAGCTGATGTCATCATGAAAGGATTTAGTGGTTTTCTAGATATGAAGAGATGCAAAGATTGAGATCATGAAATCAGTCCTTGAAAATACCTAACTACCTGAAGAGTTGTTCCACCAGATTAGTAAAGATTAGCCTGAAACGCTCAGTCATCAGATCAACTGGAACCCAAGGGGTGATGGTGACATTTTCTGACCCTCTTGACATCAACAAGCTAAAGCTTGGGCTATGCAAGCCCCTTTGTGAATATGCATGTACCCTTAGTTTACAACTTTTCCAGTTTTGCTGTTGAAGAGACACTGCCCTGGGAAAAATTCCTGATGTTTTCCTTACTTTCCCCAAGTAATACTCTCTTTTCCAGTTCTTTGGGTTGGTTGTGTCTTTGGGGGTCCACATCCAACAAAGGGCAAGCCCAGTTTGGGGGTAGCAACGTGTTATTTGGAAACTGGAAGTAAAGTATTTCATGTTATCAAGTGGCAAAGAACTTGACTGAATTGTTTGTGTTCTACTTTTTTTGGAAGGTAGAACTTGAAGTGTAAATGTGGTTACTTACCTGAGGAAATTTCTAAGCAAAACATTGAAGGAGTGGCTTGGTTCCTTCTGACTGCATATAGTAAAAACGCAAAAAGAGACAAATGAATGGGAGAAAAAAAAAATATTAAGCAGAAAGGAACTAGAACTTAAAACTTTGGAGAATTCTCAGTCTGTATATATTGCAAAAAATGAGAAATAATGCTCTAAGGAGAATACAAAACAATATTTGAAAAGAAGCAAATATCTAATAAGGAGATTAGCATGACTGTGATCTATAGACTTAATGAGGCATTCCAGCAAGAAAACTGCTAGTTGCCCAGAAGAGGAAGGAGATGGGATAACATAATGGAAGACTGTCAGATTTAGATTCCACGTGAATGGTCAGTGAAGGTATTCAGCTGGAAATCTGTGGCATTCATCAAGAAAAGAGTAATATGTCCCTGAAAGTGTTTCAGAAGTCTTCAAAGCCACTGCCTAGATTTCAACAGGGAAGATGCCCTGCAAAAGAAGCTGTGGTGGGGTGTGACCACACCCTGGCAGCTGCAGCATAAGTGTGGCCTGGCAGAGAGCAGCAGAATGGTCAGTGGCCAGTGAAGCAGTAGGGGTGACATTACCACCCCAGTGGGCCTGGAGGGCAGAGAATCAGGCCAAAGAGCCTTGGCTTCTTGAGACTTAAAATCTAATGTGGTTTAACATACTGGGTTTTAGGCTTGCTTGGATCTCTTTACTCTCTCCTTCTCTCTGAATTATTCCTATTGGAAAGTGAATGTCTATCCTATGATTGTACCACCATTGTGTTTTGGAAACACACAAATTGTTTGGTTTCACAAGTTAACAGCTGGTGAGAAATTTTGTCTTACAATGAATCACATCTCAAGTCTTACCCATATATGATTTAGATAATATTTAGATAAAAATTTGGGCTTCAGTTCAGTTCAGTTCAGTCACTCAGTCGTGTCTGACTCTTTGTGACCCCATGAAACGCAGCACGCCAGGCCTCCCTGTCCATCACCAACTCCTGGAATTCACTCAGACTCACGTCCATCGAGTTGATGATGCCATCCAGCCATCTCATTCTCTGTCGTCCCCTTCACCTCCTGCCCCCAATCCCTCCCAGCATCAGAGTCTTTTCCAATGACTCAACTCTTCGCATGAGGTGGCCAAAGTACTGGAGTTTCAGCCTCAGCATCATTCCTTCCAAAGAAATCTCAGGGCTGATCTCCTTCAGAATGGACTGGTTGGATCTTGCAGTCCAAGGGACTCTCAGGAGTCTTCTCCAACATCACAGTTCAAAAGCATCAATTCTTCGGCGCTCAGCTTTCTTCACAGTCCAACTCTCACATCCATACATGACCATAGGAAAAACCATAACCTTGACTAGACGGACCCTTGTTAGCAAAGTAATGTCTCTGCTTTTGAATATGCTATCTAGATTGGTCATAACTTTCCTTCCAGACTTTAGAGTTAATGCTGGAATGAGTTAAGACTCTTGGTGCTATTGAGATGAAATGAATCCATTTTGCATCTGAGAAGGATATAAATTTGGGGGGTCAGGGTAAAATGTTATAATCCTCAGTGAGATAGTATTAGAAGAGGTAACTGGATGAGCTCAACAAAGTATGACCCAAATGATGGGATTAGTGTCTTTATGAGAAGAAAAAGAGACCAGAGATCTCTGCCATATGAGGATGCAATGAGAAAGAAGTCATCTGCAAACCAGGAAGAGGGTGCTCATCAGAAATGGATTTGCTGGTATTTGGGGCTTCCCAGCTTACAGAATTGTGATAAAGAAATGTTTGTTTTTTAATCCATTCAGACCATGGTATTGTTGTAGCATGCTGAACTAATTAAGAAAGATTCTCCTATAGAATTCCCCTACTGACCTCTAGATTTTTGGACTTCAGCCTCCTGAACTATGAGAATAAATTTGGGTTTTTTGAAGCTGGTATCAACAGCTTAGCTTCTGTGAACCAGTGCTGAATGGAATCTCAGAGACAGAGTTTTGGGTGAAGTGGCATCACCAACTCGATGGACATGAGTTTGAGCTAGCTCCAGGAGTCTGTGATGGACAGGGAAGGATGGCATGCTGCAGTCCATGGGGTCACAAAGATTTGGATACAACTGAGCAACTGAACTGACTGACTGAGAAAAGAATAGCTTTATTGCTTTACCAGGCTAAGGGAAACATAGCAGGCTCTTGTCCTTGAAACTGTGTTTTCTACCCAGTGGAGTATGGTAAGAAGTTTTACAGCAATGGTTCAAGGGCAGGTTGCTGACAGGATTTGTGCAAGGCATGCACTCTTTTAATCTAGCCTCAGGTAGTCTGCTTCATCTCTGAAGAATGCTTCATAAAGTAGTCCCATCTTCCACTTGTTGGGGTTTTAGTTTTGCAGAAGATCTTAAAGATATTGTATGTATATCCCTTGAAGCTGAAACAGGACCAGCCCAAGACTGCAGTACTTTCTGGCTACTCTCTTGTCCCTGTGTTCCCTCCCTTCCTTAATTAGCAACTATTCCAAAAGCTTCCATGTGCAGGTGCCCCACAGGGTCCTGCTTGGTTTCAAAGCCATTGGCAGCCCTAGGTAACTAATACAAAAAACATATATTAATACATATTTATAAAAATATTAAATTGCAATTGTGAACAAATGTTATTGGTGAGAGTTTCAGCATGCATGGATAGTCAGAATGAGTTGTCCTAGTCAGGAAGCTCAGAAATGGCATCCTTAAGAAAGTGCTGTGTTAAAAGGTAAAAACCAAAGAGTGAGAAGTTTAAGTCAAGAGAAGAAATGCCAAGGGAAGTCCAAATATAGGTGACAGTTCAGTTCAATTCAGTCTCAGTAGTGTCCGACTCTTTGCGACCCCATGAATTGCAGCACACCAGGCCTCCCTGTCCATCACCAACTCCCGGAGTTCACTCAGACTCACGTCCATCAAGTCAGTGATGCCATCTAGCCATCCCATCCTCTGTCGTCCCCTTCTCCTCTTGCTCCCAATCCCTCCCAGCATCACAGTCTTTTCCAATGAGTCAATTCTTCGCATGAGGTGGCCAAAGTACTGGAGTTTCAGCTTTAGCATCATTCCTTCCAAAGAAATCTCAGGGCTGATCTCCTTCAGAATGGACTGGTTGGATCTCCTCAAAGTCCAAGGGACTCTCAGGAGTCTTCTCCAACACCACAGTTCAAAAGCATCAATTCTTTGGTGCTCAGCCTTCTTCACAGTCCAACTCTCACATCCATACATGACCACTGGAAAAACCATAGCCTTGACTAGACGGACCTTTGTTGGCAAAGGAATGTCTCTGCTTTTGAATATGCTATCTAGGTTGGTCATAACTTTCCTTCCAAGGAGTAAGCGTCTTTTAATTTCATGGCTGCAGTCACCATCTCCAGTGATTTTGAAGCCCCCAAAAATAAAATCTGACACTGTTTCTACTGTTTCCCCATCTATTTCCCATGAAGTGATGGGACCGGATGCCATGATCTTCGTTTTCTGATTGTTGAGCTCTAAGCCAACTTTTTCACTCTCCACTTTCACTCTCATCAAGAGGCTTTTGAGTTCCTCTTCACTTTCTGCCATAAGGGTGGTGTCATCTGCATATCTGAGGTTATTGGTATGCCTTCCGGCAATCTTGATTCCAGCTTGTGTTTCTTCCAGTCCAGCGTTTCTCATGATGTACTTTGCATAGAAGTTAAATAAGCAGGGTAACAATATACAGCCTTGACGTACTCCTTTTCCTATTTGGAACCAGTCTGTTGTTCCATGTCCTGTTCTAACTGTTGCTTCTTGACCTGCATACAGGTTTCTCAAGAGGCAGGTCTTCCCTTCCACAGTTTATTGTGATCCACACAGTCAAAGGCTTTGGCATAGTCAATAAAGCAGAAATAGATGTTTTTCTGGAACTCTCTTGCTTTTTCCATGATCCAGCAGATGTTGGCAATTTGATCTCTGGTTCCTCTGCCTTTTCTAAATCCAGCTTGAACATCAGGAAGTTCATGGTTCATGCATTGCTGAAGCCTGGTTTGGAGAATTTTGAGCATTACTTTACTAGCATGTGAGATGAGTGCAATTTTGTGGTAGTTTGAGCATTCTTTGGCATTGTCTTTCTTTGGGATTGGAATGAAAACTGACCTTTTCCAGTCCTGTGGCCACTGCTGAGCTTTCCAGATTTGCTGGCATATTGAGTGCAGCACTTGCACAGCATCATCTTTCAGGATTTGAAATAGCTCAACTGGAATTCCATCACCTCCACTAGCTTTGTTCGTAGTGATGCTTTCTAAGGCCCACTTGACTTCACATTCCGGGATGTCTGGCTCTAGATGAGAATATAGGTGACACATGGCTTTAAAACTGAATATGCAACATTCCATATTTCAATATATACATTTTAAGTTCATATTCTATTTCATGTGCTCTTATTAGACCTGGAGAGTTAGAAGTAAATGATCAGTTTTACTTTATGAAGGAAGGTTTATCAGGATATTAAAATGCTACAAATTATATTACTAAATATTAATGGCAAAACTGTGTAGATTATTTTTTACAATCTATAGACTCATATTCTGGAGAATTGCAGTATTTTTAAATATCTTCAATTAAGTTAAAGTGTTAGTTGCTCAGTTGTGTCTGACTCTTTGTGACCCTATGAACTGTAGCCCATCAGGCTCCTCTGTCCATGGAATTCTCTAAGCATTAATATTGGAATGGGTTACCATTTCCTTTTCCAGGGAATCTTCCCAACCCAGGGATTGGACTTGCATTTCTTTTATCTCCTGCATTGGCAGGGAGGTCCTTTAGTTTCTGAACCATTAGGGGAAGAGTATTTCCTTTTGTTGCTTTTTATCACAAGGACATAATCTCAATGACACAAATCAATAAAAGTAGAAGGTGATGAAACTACAAACAAAAATTCTCAAGTTAGCTCTAAAAATTGTTACATATTAAGTGGTATGTTTTGAATATTAAATGTGAAAATAGTATGATTTATTTAAAATTTGGTATCTAATTTCATTTGAACAAAATAGTGCCAGATTAACTGAATTTGTTATAATCATCTGATTTATTTACAGTTGAATATGGGCAATTTAGATAAGAGACTTAAAATAGTTTACTCAATAATTACTCAATAAATTAGCAAGATATATAGCTCTTCTACAACATGGCAAAGTTTTAACACTTTTCAGATAAAGGAATTCTAATGAAAAGATTTTCTTTTCTGTAGATTGTCTTTTCCAGGAAGTGGGTTCCAAAAAATTATTTGCAGTGGAGAAAACTTTGGGTGTTTTTCTATGTATAAAACCAGACATGTGCACTTCATTTTAAATTGCCAGATTCTCAAGTTTTCCTTATAGATATCTTTCAATTTATAGAAGCAGTAGAGACAAAGTCTAAAGAAAGTTAATTATTCTTGTATTCTTGGTTGGAAAATTACCGAGACTTGTTATTTTCTCTATGACCTAATGATACTCAGTCCCTTGGATTTGAGGTCTTATTTACTGAAATTGGTTCTCATGGATAAAGAAATTAAATAAGGAATAAATCTAAACTGTTCATGTATACACCAAAAAGAAAAAAAAAAAAAACACAAAAGATAAGCAAGAAGAAAAAATAAATTGACCTAAAGTACAGGTATACACAAAATTAGCAGACAGAAAAGATTCTGAATATCTTAATATCACAAATAGATAGGGAAAAATAGCCAAATACAAGAAAACTAACCCCAGAACCCACAATGAGTACTGAGTCAAATGAATATTTCATGACAAAAGACACAAAGGCTTTAAAGATGTAACAGACAAATTGGTCTCTGAAAGAGAAAATCTTACAATGAGTTGGGAGTTACTAAGAACAGAATTGATACCTTATGGATCAAAGTACCAGCTTCTGGGAAATCCAAAGGCAAACTCTGAAAGTACACAAGAAAAGAGGTGGCAAGTTGCTTGGATTAAGGGGACATGACTTGGTCAAGTATCCCTTAGATACAGAAAAGTAAATTATAAATTATGAGTCCTGAAAAAATAAATTACAAGATCATAAGACATATCAGCTCCTCCTAAAAGGTGCCCTTGAATAAAACAACAACAAAAAGCAGGAAGACTGTCTTAAGTTGTGTGCTCTGGAGGAAATGACCAAAATGGAAATCTATGTGCAAGCAAGATATTAAATGAGTGGTCTTGGGATAAACTGACAGAAAAAAAAGACATTAGGAAGAAAGTGGGAAGAAGCATGATAGGGAAGGAGAAGCTGCTAAGCAAGGCTGTCGTTTGAGATGACATACAGGTTTATTCTATTCTGCAGGAATTCTGGAGCATAAATTGAACCAAGGAGTTTATTCCACTTAAGGCAAGAAAGCTGGGGTTTTGTAGGTCTATACAGATCAGTCATTGTTGTGTTGTCATGGGATAAACTTTAATTCCTAGACATATTCACATCTTCCATTGTCCAAGAGCAATCCTATGGAGAGATTTGAATAGACAGAGCACCTAGGGAATGAAATATCCAATCAACAAAAGAGATCCTTGGGCATCTGAGTAGAAAACCATAATGTCTTCTGTGGCAACGAAAACACCTTTCCAGTCTCTGCTTAAAACTGTATTGAGGCATTTGATAACAATAAAGAGAAAGCAGCAAACTGATAAAAGAAAAAGGGGTATCAAAATATTTTATTGGGGGAAAATTCTCTTCACCAAACAACAAGCAGCCAGAAACTATGATACAATACTTGAATAGAATGAAATATGTTTCATTGCTATGCTATGCTATGCTAAGTCACTTCAGTCATGTCCGACTCTGTGCGACCCCATAGACGGCAGCCCACCATGCTCCGCCATCCCTGGGATTCTCCAGGCAAGAATACTGGAGTGGGTTGCCATTTCCTTCTCCAATGCATGAAAGAGAAAAGTGAAAGTGAAGTCGCTCAGTCGTGTCCGACTCTTAGCGACCCCATGGACTGCAGCCTACCAGGCTCCTTTGTCCATGGATTTTCCAGGCAAGAGTACTGGAGTGGGATGCCATTGCCTTCTCCGATATGTTTCATTAGATACTTACAAATATGAAAAATTACTTGAAAAAGTATCTTATTGTAATTTAAGTAGAAAAAATAGAAAAATATGACATGGGAGTTGATAGAACTCTGAAAAGAAATGGAAGAAAGATAAAAGGTAACCTTAGAAAGGAAGATTAAATTATAAGGTGCCATGACAAAATAGATTTGAAAAAAGATATAAGTCGTTGAAAGAACACATGAAAATACCTCTAAGAATAAAATTAATTAAATAAAATGATTAAAATATTCAGGCAAAGTAATTGATGTAGATAACAAGAAAGATGGTTCATTGTACCTGTAATTTGAGTCCTTGAAAAAGCAATAACAATGGAACAGATATAATATTTAAAAGTCAAGTCCACAAAAACTTTCTAGAAATAAATGACTCAATTTAAGTACTGAAAAGATCACTTTGTACCTGGAAAAAACATCCTAGAATGATAAACTATGAGACATAGGCTAATAAAATTACTAAACTTTAAACAATAAAGAAAAAATACAGACTAAATCACAAAGAGAAGAGCCCTGAATTTCTCTCAACTTCTCAATTGTACTTTAAAAGTAAATAAATAAACAGCCAAGGATTTCATAGTAAACTAAGTTGTATTTAAGTACCAAGGCTGCAGGAAAAGAATTTTAAATATATAAGAACTCAGAAAGTACTGCATTCAAGAGGCATTCCTCATGAATGTGTTAGAGGAGAAATTTTATCCAAATAAGAAATTGTCAAACACTACAAACAAACAAACAGGTAAACTTGTTTGAAGAAACTTGAACAAATGAAGATACAACTTTAATTTTTTTTGTGTGTGTGTGAAGTCGCTCAGTCGAGTCCGACTCTTTGCGACCCCATGGACTGTAGCCTACCAGGCTTCTCTGTCCATGGGATTTTCCAGGCAAGAATACTGGAGTGGATTACCATTTCCTTCTCCAAGCCTATTAAATTTTTAACATCAAAAAATATCAAATTAATAAGTGTTTGCTTGTTTGAATTGTTTTCCCCGTAAAACTAGACAAATTCATTGTTTTAAAAAAAAGCTGCTAGTTACAGCACAGAAGAAACCAATGAGCAAATAGAGCACTGAGGGTGTCCTGCCAATGGAACTACTAGATTTTCAACATATCCCAAAGCTTCAATAAAAAGAAACTGTGAAATGGAGAAAAATAAAGAGGAAAAGGAAATAGTGTTTCTTAAGGACCAGTTAACAAGCTGGTTTTAGGAAAGGCAGAGGAACCAGAGATCAAATTGCCAACATCAACTGGGTCATGGAAAAAGCAAAAGAGGTCCAGAAAAACATCTATTTCTGCTTTATTGACTATGCCAAAGCCTTTAATTGTGTGGATCACAATAAACTGTGGAAAATTCTGAAAGAGATGGGAATACCAGACCACCTGACCTGCCTCTTGAGAAACCTGTATGCAGGTCAAGAAGCAAGAGTTAGAACTGGACATGGAACAACAGACTGGTCCCAAATAGGAAAAGGAGTACGTCGAGGCTGTATATTGTTACCCTGTTTATTTAACTTCTATGCAGAGTACATCATGAGAAAGCTGGGCTGGAAGAAGCACAAGCTGGAAACAAGATTGCCAGGAGAAATATCAATAACCTCAGATATGCAGATGACACCACCCTTATGGTAGAAAGTGAAGAGGAACTAAAAAGCCTCTTGATGAAAGTGAAAGAGGAGAGTGAAAAAGCTGGCTTAAAGCTCAACATTCAGAAAACGAAGATCATGGCATCAGGTCCCATCACTTCATGGGAAATAGAAGGGGAAACAGTGGAAAGAGTGTCAGACTTTATTTTTTTGGGCTCCAAAATCAATGGAGATGGTGACTGCAGCCATGAAATTAAAAGACGCTTACTCCTTGGAAGGAAAGTTATGACCAACCTAGATAGCATATTCAAAAGGAGAGACATTACTTTGACAACAAAGGTCCATCTAGTCAAGGCTGTGGTTTCTCCAGTGGTCATGTATGGATGTGTGAGTTGGACTGTGAAGAAAGCTGAGCGCTGAAGAATTGATGCTTTTGAACTGTGGTGTTGGAGAGGACTCTTGAGAGTCCCTTGGACTGCAAGGAGATCCAACCAGTCCATTCTAAAGGAGATCAGTCCTGGGTGTTCTTTGGAAGGAATGATGCTAAAGCTGAAACTCCAGTACTTTGGCCACCTCATGCGAAGAGTTGACTCATTGGAAAAGACTCTGATGCTGGGAGGGATTGGGGGCAGGAGAAGAAGGAGACGACAGAGGATGAGATGGGTGGATGGCATCACCGACTCGGTCGACATGAGTTTGGGTGAACTCCAGGAGTTGGTGATGGGCAGGGAGGCCTGGCATGCTCTGATTCATGGGGTCGCAAAGAGTCGGACACAACTGAGTGACTGAACTGAACTGAAGACCTAGAATCCATTTTAACCCTCACCTTTACATATAAGGAAATTCATTCAAATACATTAAAGTAGTCTGGTAAGTTTCCATACTTTATGCAGCTAGTAATTGCAGAAAACTGTTCCCATAGTATTATGAAAATTAAATTATCTCCTATTAGTTATCTTTTAAATTCAGACTAAAAACTAATGTAATTGATGACAAAAACATAGAACTAAAACAATCTTGGGAATGTCTACATTGCCGCCTGAAGCCTAATGAATATCTATAATAGATAATTTTTCTGAAATGCTTTTTAAGATTCTTTAATGCAATTCAAATTTTAATCTATTGATTAAACTTGTAAGATCTATTGATCTTAACTTGTGTTCAGTACATTTCTAATATTTAAAGCAATTTTTAAGGTTTATGAGAGTACTGTCAAAAGCCCTTGAGCGATGAGCTCTTCTTGTTGAAAAGTCTGCTAGTTCTTACTGGCAGTCTGTCTTCCTAGCCCTTCTTCCTTGCTTAATACCTAGAATTCTCAAAGTACATTTTATTGGCCTCCAGTCAGAGAAAGACAGTCTGCTGATAAAACACTCAGTGTCATTTACCATCTGGATAGTCTTCCCTGACTTACCAAGTATGCAGTTTGTTTTTTGTCAACAGAAATTTTTTCAGTGTCAAAAGACGATCTTGTAGAAACATGAAAAAATGTTGCCAGTCTTATGCAATCTAAAGTGCCAAACAGAGAATATATATTCCAGTTATTTATCAAAATTATATAGACTTAAGTTTCTGGAACGCTCTCTCTTTGTGTACAGGTGGCTAACACATAGGTGGTGCAATAGGAAATAGAAAGAGAAAAGGAGGTTATACCAGCCTAAACCTAACAGGTTTTCAACACTTTTCTCCAAGCTTGGAGTTAACAGAATTGAGTAAGTTACCTATAAGTTTATTAAAAGTCTTAATTAGGCAAAACTCTTCTTTTTTAAAAGTTATTTATATTTAAAAAGCAAAGGGTATTGTGAAAGATCTGTTTTGAATGCAGTAAGCTTCATAATAGGGGCTTCCCTGGTGGCTCAGACGGTAAAGATCTGCCTGCAATGCAGGAGGCCCAGGTTCGATCACTGGTTTGGAAAGATCCCCTGGAGAAGGAAATAGCAACCCACTCCAGTATTTTTGTCTGGAGAATTCCATGGACAGAGGAACCTGGTGGGCTACAGTCCACAGGGTAACAAGCGTCAGACACAACTCAGCAACTAAACCACCACTGCCACCAAGCTTCATAATAAGTTTGATGTGTCTTTAAGCTGAAAATTAAGTTGAGTACATTGAAAATCTGAGATTGACATGAATCAGCTACCCTGAGAAACCATGATGCAGAAAGGCAGATGAATGTCAAGACTGAGAAAAACATCTTTGCATGAAATTTCAATTGACTCCACATAAACATGGAGAAAGTGTGGTAGTAAGAGAAGCATGGAAATCCAGAAGATTGTACTTTTGAAAAGGTGCACTCAGAATTTCTTTTAATAGAAGGAATGAGAAGGAACTGAATTGAGCCAATACAATATTGTAAGTAATTGACCTCTAATTAAAATAAATAAAATTAAAAAAAAAAAGAAAATCACTTGAATAATAACGTGAATAGTATGTAACATATCAAGCCACTTTAAGGAAACAATTGCTCTAGTTATGGATTAACAAAATTTGCTCTAAGTTATGGATTAACAAAAATGTACCCATTTAGTTTCAGTCAAGGGGCCAAGGTTAACAGGACTCAGGTTTTAGCAGTGCAAGCTCCATGTTCAGTCATTGTTTCTCTTGTTAAACCTCCCTTCTTTTAAGACACATGATTCTTCTAGATAGAGGTGGTTAAGATGGTTAGTTACATAAACAGCTTCTGTATTTAAAGATTTGTTGACTTTTGTGGAGTTCTGTCTTATTGTTGCTGTTTGTGCCTGTTTTTGTTTTCTTGGTTTTTTTTTTGGGGGGGGGGGGTGTTGTGTGTTTTCTTGCTTTCATGGGCTATCCTATTGTTGTCTACCAGGACCTGGTTATCTTGGGTAATAATACCCCCTCACATGACTCACTTTGACTGCATTGTCCTATAATGGATGCTCTATCTTGCTATGGCTATGACTTATGACTAAACCCTAAAGTATTAAATATACAAGACTCTAAAATTAATGTTAACCATTAACATTATCATCAGCAGCAGCAATTTATGTTTGTTTTGTTTGTTTTGTTTTTAAGAAACATCATAAGGGAAACCATTTTAGTTTCTCCTCATTTACTTCCACTGAATAGGAGATGATCATTTTTGGAGTCAACAGTTGTCTACGGCAATCCTGAGGGTTCCCAGGGGCTCAAGGTTTAGGGTCCTTTCTGAGGCATCTCTTCTACTCTCCTCCTGGAATAGCTAACAGTGCTCATTCTTTAGACTTTCACCCCCAACCAGTTTGCCCTCTCCCTCTGGCTCTAACAGGAAAATTGTTATTCATCAGTAAGGTCAGTTCACAAGTGGGTCATCGTAATATCAATAGATTCAATAGAGGAGATAACATGGAAGTGCTAATTAATTGACTAATCAGTTTGGCAATGAAAATAATTTTAGTGGCTTAAACATTTTTGAATCTTCATATAAAATATTTTATTAGATTCACACCTTTGTAAATCAAAAGATAGTTATAATTTTTAAGAATCCAGAAAGACATATCTTCCTAGCTTTTGTCTTCTATTTCCCTTTATTCCCTAAATATATCTGAACTTTTTAAAAATATTACATTTTCCCTTTTTCACATGGATATTCTTATTAGAACTTATAATTAAATATCTCTTCAGCTTTATAACTAAAGGAGCTTGAAGCAATATAGCAATGTACCAAATTTCCATTAAGTTGTCTTGCTCACAGTTTTTAACATAAACAGAATAGCATATTTTCCTCAAGCAATTTGAATAAGTTTTCTTCAATTTACAACTTCAAGAAGCTATATATGAAATTCATATGTGACCTGCTTGTTAGTCTGCCATAAATCCAGTTTTCTGAGCAATTCAGACTTTGACAGCTAAAATTTATTTTAATCTTAAAAAGTGTTAGTGACGCTGTTTGATTATTTTTTCAAAAAAATTAAGCAAAAGATGTTATCATTATCTACATCAAGGAAACAATTTCATCAGAATACTATTCTCTTTGTCTCCAATTAAATTAAAAAAAAAACAAAAAAAAACACACAAATGTTCATATTGTTATTTCTTTAATGAAAGAGAATTCTAAGGAAATAAAAATTTACCTAGCATATGTTGATTAAAATATATCCATAAATTACTTTAAAACTATACATTCCGATGTGAGGATTTTGTTGAATTCCATAGCTCAGTTGGGAAAGAATCTGCCTGCAATGTGGGAACCTGTGTTTGATCCTTGGGTTGGGAAGATCCCCTGGAGAATGGAAAGGCTACCCACTCCAGTATTCTGGCCTGGAAAATTCCATGGACTATACAGTCCATGGGGTCACATACAGTCCATGGAGTCACAAAGTGTTGGTCACAACTGAGCAACTTTCACTTTCACTATGTAAAATTTGAATATTTGCTTAACTATCACTTTTTAAAAATCACTTAAAACATGTTTATTGAATTCCCACTATGCAAATCATAAAATTCTTAACTCTTACATGTGTATAATTTTTTGACAACTAAAAGAAACCACGGATGCCTTTATGTTTTAGTGTTTGTTTATTTTAAAGCACTATGTCCTGATATATGAAAAGTGTAATTTATTTTTTAAACATTACTTATATAAGAAATTTATCAAATACTTGTTCTTTAACTTGAATTAAATACTTATTGCACGTGTGTGTACTAAGTCACTTTAGTCATATCCTACTCTTTGCAACTCCATGGAACCCGCCAGGCTCCTCTGTCCATGGGATTCTCCAGGCAAGAATACTACAGTGGGGTGCCCTGCCCTTCTCCAAGGGATCTTTGCAACCTGGGTTTGAACCCATGTCTCTTATGTCTCCTGCATTGGCAGGTGGATTCTTTATGCCTAGTTTCACCTGGGAATATTTTACAAAAATGTGCATAAAATATTCTTGGAAAACTATAAGGGTAATATGAAATGGAAATAAATCTTGGACAAATATGGTAAATGCTTTAATAAACCTATAAGTTTTATTTTATTTTAATAATAATAGTTGAATAATTTGCACATGGATGTTTTTATCATTTAACATTTTTTCCCTTTATTTTTCTCAATAAATCAGCCCCCAGTCCTAGTTTAAGACTGAGAAAAACACTCTCCTAAGAGTTCCTAGCTGTTGTATTATACTGGTCTTTGTTATACGAGTATCTGAAAACTAAGGCCAACTTTCTCCTTTACAAACTTATCTGTAAACCAAGATGATTTTGAAATGCCAACCATAGTTACTTTCTTTTCCAGACAATTAAGTAGAACACCTTTGTTAAAATAACACATTTCCCAACCTTGAACTATTTCATAAATCCTGGAAAATTATACACATTCAGATGATTTTTAAGGCCTGGCATAGAGGATCAAGATACTTAATAAAGCTCAGTATCTTCCTTTTTAATAGTTGGATCCTAAAAAGCACAAAATGCTAAAAGCTATGAGGTTAAAGTAGAACATGAGATAAGGCTGAACAAAGGGCAGAGATAAGCACAACAATCTGACCCTGTAGATAAGGTTTTCTCTGCTTAGGATTCAAGTTTTGTTGTTTTTGGTTTTTTAAATTATGAAGTTATACCGAAGTATGTAATTGGTTGATGACATATGAACATTAGTATATTTAAATTCCTTATAACATTTTGCAAGTTTCTCTGAGTTAGGTTGGCCTGTCTTCCAAGGTGTGGAAAATTTCATGCAAACAATTAGGCTTTCATGAATTTTAAAGACTGGTCATTTCCAACACTGTTAATGCTGAACCCTGAAATTATTTTTATTCAGAATTCGAATTGGCAAAGATTTAGACCATACTCTGAAATTCAAAATTTACCATGGCATCACAAGTAACTATATCTCAAGGGACACTGACAACCTTGAATATGGCTACTAGGTTGGATAGGATGGAGTTGTTAAAAAAGTAGTATGACTCTAGAAATGAGTATGAGAAAAAGAAAAAAAGTACAGAGAAAGAATGTATGAGAATATCTCTCTCATATTTACATATAAGACTGTTCTCAAATATCATCTTTCTCCCATTCTGACTTTCTCAAACCTAGGTTGATGTTCAGTTCAGTTCAGTTCAGTCGTGTCTGATTTTTTGCAATCCCATGAACCGCAGCATGCCAGGCCTCCCTGTCCATCACCAACTCCCGGAGTCCACCCAAACCCATGTCCATTGTGTCGGTGATGCCATTCAACCATTTCATCCTCTGTCATCCCCTTCTTCTCTGGCCCTCAATTTTTCCCAGCATCAGGGTCTTTTCAAATAAGTCAGCTTTCTGCATCAGGTGGCCAAAGTATTGGAGTTTCACTTCAACATCAGTCCCTCCAATGAACATCCAGGACTGATCTCCTTTAGGATGACTGGTTGGATCTCCTTGCAGACCAAGGGACTCTCAAAAGTCTTCTCCAACACCACAGTTCAAAAGCATCAATTCTTTGGACATCAGTTTTCTTTATAGTCCAACTCTCACATCCATACATGACCACTGGAAAAACCACAGCCTTGACTAGACAGACCTTTGTTGGCAAAATGATGTCTCTGATTTTTAATAAGCTGTCTAGGTTGGTCATAACTTTCCTTCCAAGGAGCAAGCATCTTTTAATATCACACCCTCTTCCAATAACACAAGAGAAGACTCTATACATGGACATCACCAGATGGTAACACCAAAATCAGATTGATTATATTCTTTGCAGCCAAAGATAGAGAAGTTCTATACAGTCAGCAAAAACAAGACCAGGAGCTGACTGTGGCTTAGACCATGAACTCCTTATTGCCAAATTCAGACTGAAATTGAAGAAAGTAGGGAAAACCACTAGACCATTTGGGTATGACCTAAATCTAATCCCTTATGATTATACAGTGGAAGTAAGAAATAGATTTAAGGGACTAGATCTGATAGATAGAGTGCCTGATGAACTATGGAATGAAGTTCGTGACATTGTACAGGAGACAGGGATCAAGACCATCCCCATGGAAAAGAAATGCAAAAAAGAAAATGGCTGTCTGGGGAGGCCTTACAAATAGCTGTGAAAAGAAAAGAAATGAAAAGCAAAGGAGAAAAGGAAAGATATAAACATCTGAATGCAGAGTTCCAAAGAATAGCAAGAAGATATAAGAAAGCCTTCTTCAGCAATCAATGCAAAGAAATAGAGGAAAACAACAGAATGGGAAAGACTAGGGATCTCTTCAAGAAAATCAGAGATACCAAAGGAACATTTCATGCAAAGATGGGCTGGATAAAGGATAGAAATGGTATGGACCTAACAGAAGCAGAAGATATTAAGAAGAGATGGCAAGAATACACAGAAGAACTGTACAAAAAAGATCTTCACGACCCAAATAATCACGATGGTGTGATCACTGACCTAGAGCCAGACATCCTGGAATGTGAAGTCAAGTGGGCCTTAGAAAGCATCACTACGAACAAAGCTAGTGGAGGTGATGGAATTCCAGTTGAACTATTCCAAATCCTGAAAGATGATGCTGTGAAAGTGCTGCACTCAATATGCCAGCAAATTTGGGAAACTCAGCAGTGGCTACAGGACTGGAAAAGGTCAGTTTTCATTCCAATCCCAAAGAAAGGCAATGTCAAAGAATGCTCAAACTACCGCACAATTACATTCATCTCACATGCTAGTAAAGTAATGCGCAAAATTCTCCAAGCCAAGCTTCAGCAATATTTGAACCATGAACTTCCTGATGTTCAAGCTGGTTTTAGAAAAGGCAGAGGAACTAGAGACCAAACTGCCAACATCCGCTGGATCATGGAAAAAGCAAGAGAGTTCCAGAAAAACATCTATTTCTGCTTTATTGACTGTGCCAAAGCCTCAGCTTTGTAGATCACAATAATCTGTGGAAAATTCTGAAAGAGATGGGAATACCAGACCACCTGACCTGCCTCTTGAGAAATTTGAATGCAGGTCAGGAAGCAACAGTTAGAACTGGACATGGAAAAACAGACTGGTTCCAAATAGGAAAAGGAGTTCATCAAGGCCGTATATTGTCACCCTGTTTATTTAACTTATATGCAGAGTACATCATGAGAAACGCTGGACTGAAAGAAACACAAGCTGGAATCAAGATTGCTGGGAGAAATAGCAATAATCCCAGATATGCAGATGACATCACCCTTATGGCAGAAAGTGAAGAGGAACTCAAAAGCCTCTTGATGAAAGTGAAAGTGGAGAGTGAAAAAGTGGGCTTAAAGCTCAACATTCAGAAAACGAAGATCATAGCATCCCGTCCCGTCACTTCATGGGAAATAGATAGGGAAACAGTGGAAACAGCATCAGACTTTATTTTTTTGAGCTCCAAAATCACTGCAGATGGTGACTGCAGCCGTGAAATTAAAAGACGCTTACTCCTTGGAAGGAAAGTTATGACCAACCTAGATAGCATATGCAAAAGCAGAGACATTACATTGCCAACAAAGGTTCATTTAGTCAAGGCTATGGTTTTCCTGTGGTCATGTATGGATGTGAGAGTTGGACTGTGAAGAAAGCTGAGGGCCGAAGAATTGATGCTTTTGAACTGTGGTGTTGGAGAAGACTCTTGAGATTCCCTTGGACTGCAAGGAGATCCAACCAGTCCATTCTGAAGGAGATCAGCCCTGGGATTTCTTTGGAAGGAATGATGCTAAAGCTGAAACTGCAGTACTTTGGCCACCTCATGCAAAGAGTTGACTCATTGGAAAAGGCTCTGATGCTGGGAGGGATTGAGGACAAGAGGAGAAGGGGACGACAGAGGATGAGATGGCTGGATGGCATCACTGACTCGATGGACGTGAGTCTAGGTGAACTCCAGGAGTTGGTGATGGACAGGGAGGCCTGGCGTGCTGCGATTCATGGGTCACAAAGAGTTGGACACGACTGAGTGACTGATCTGATCTGATGCAATATTGCTCTTTATAGCATCGAATCTTGCTTCTATCACCAGTCCCATTTACAATTGGGTGTTGTTTTTTCTTTGGCTCCATTCCTTCATTCTTTCTGGAGTTATTTCTCTATTGATCTCCAGTAGTATATTGGGCACCTACTGACCTGGGGAGTTCATCTTTCAATGTCCTATCTTTTTGCCTTTTCATACTGTTCATGGTGTTCTCAAGGCAAGAATACTGAAGTGGTTTGCCATTCCCTTCTACAGTGGACCACATTTTGTCAGACCTCTCCACCATGACCCAGCCGTCTTGGGTAGCCCCAAACAGCATGGCTTAGTTTCATTGAGTTAGACAAGGCTGTGGTCTGTGTAATCAGATTGGCTAGTTGTCTGTGATTGTGGTTTCTGTCTGTCTGCCCTCTGACTCCCTCTCTCAGTGCCTACCATCTTACTTGGGTTTCTCTTACCTTGGATATCGGGTATCTCTTCATGGCCACTCCAGCAAAGTGCAGCCACTGCTCCTTACTTTGGACGTGAGGTAGCTCCTCTCAGCCTTGCTCTGGCCCTGTCATAGCGGCCACGCTAGGTTGAGGTTAGCAATACTTAATACTTTAATACTTAAAGCAAGTATTAAGTATATACTTAATACTTGCTTTAATATAAAACATATAAATATAAAAATATTTTCTTAATATATACAATATAAAACATATTTTCTTAATACTTGCTTTAAATTACCTTTTGCACAAAGTTCCTAGTGGTTAGAATGCAAGGAAGGGCACATAAAACTCAAGGAACCAAAATTTTGACATATATATTATATATATATTTTATAAAGTATGCATTTTAATTATCATCATTTCTTACAATCCAGGTATCTGGAGTTTGTAACAAATATCATGAATGTTTTTACATTTAGAAAAGGAGTGCGCAACTAAGGATTAAACAAATATTTGTGAGTCAGATTATTTTTTTCATTGTTTGGCACTGATATATTGTTGAAATGTATTAGAATATTTTTACAAGTGACTCTTTCACAGTAGAATTGAGAATGCAAAAGAGGAAGTAGAAGGAAAGAAAGCAACTGGAAAAAAATCTTAAAGACTTGAGATTATTACAGAGAAAAATCGTCCTATGACTTCTTCTAAAGATAAAGTGGTAGAACGAAGTTAGAAATTTAAATCTTAGATTAAGGCAATAGTGAGTGTTTTTATAGACCAGAATAAGATGCCAAGATAGAGTTTAAAGTCCCTTTCTGGAAATCTCTTAGAAGTGAACAAGATTATTATGCACCTAATTGAGGTATAATTTTGCCTGAGATGTAAAAGATCAACTAAGTAACCTCTCAAGGTCCTTTTGTTCCAATCTTTCAATAATTATTTAAATGAAATCAAGAATTAAATGCTTGCTTTGACTTGCAATATCTTAGTGCACTGACCTGGGCTTTGTAACTTAATATCTATGAGTACTAATCTATTTTAACTAGATGGGAACAGGAAAAATGAATTGCAAAACATGGTAATGAGATCAAAGATCTCAATATATCTTGCATGGTTCCAAGACCCAGAGGTCAAAATCTTATCTCAAGAGAAGTGAAGTGGAGGAGGATGAAAAGGAGGAGCATCATTCAGAGTTGAGCTTTTAGTACATGCTGTGGATAACGAAGCGAACTTAATTTTACTGTGTGTGTGATGAGAATATACTTTAGTTGAAAAATTTCCTTCCTATGGGTGGTTGTAATTGAATGAAGTTACATTTCATCTGAATTAATGACCTAACTGTAGCCGCTGTTTCTAATTATAAAAATCACCTTCTGAAAAGCAGTGATAATTAATTGAAACTGTAGTCCTTACAAATGAATAAGTATCACTGACTTTGATTCAAATCCTTCACATTAATAATCAGGAGCATTTTTTAAAAGTACAATATTTCAAGATTCTTCTTTAGCTATTGTTGATATCACAGGTTGATCTTTAAAAAAAGGATGGAACAACAATTTTTGGAGATATAGACTCATTAATTAATTTATAATTTTGCATTTAAAAGACAATCTTGATAATACCTCACAATTTAATTCTTAGACTAATTTTCTTTAAATCAGCCTGATTTCATTATTTTTCTTATAAGGATAGCTATAATGATACATTATAATTTTTAAAAATCCCGAATAACTGAAATTTGAGAGGAGAGGTTTTAGGGAGGGGCAGATACTTGAGAAATCTATGCAAAGGAATATCAATTGATTTACATTTTTTCTTACTAAAATCCATTTGGTTAGCTCTGTGTACGTTATGCATTTACATGCACATTTGATCACTAAGAATTCTTCCATAAAAGGTCCTCTAGAAAGGCAAGAAACAATATGCTCCTTGAATTAATTCTTAACTTCAGCTCAACTTCCTGAATTCCTTCCAGACAAGAATTCTTCTTTCTTATTTCCTTTTTTCCCTGTCTGCTTCTTAGGTTCCCGGTATCCAAATATCATCTTATTCCTTCATTCCTACTATCATCTGGAGACTGTACTGCACTGTTCATCTCTGTATCTCTTTTTTTCATTGTCTTTTGCACAAACAAATCTTGACCTTTTTACAACCCATATACGCTAACTGCCCTACTGTAGTCTAATATTTCTGTTTCGTGTACAGAGTCAATGACTGCTATCATTGTTTGCTCTGTCAAACATTGTTCTTAACCATTACATTATTATCTTAATAATCACAGCCACTGTATTAGTTAGGTTCTATTATTACTTTTAATCTATAGATGAGAAAATTGAGAGGCAATAGTTTTAAGTAAATGGGCCAAGGTTACTCAACCATCAAGTGGAAGAGCCAGGACTGGAACCCAGGCAAGGCTTAGTCCTTGCTCCGACCTGCTGCATTGCATACTTTACGCATACTGCCTTCTTTGAGGACATTGAAGTTACACTTTCAGTAGAAGAATCAAAAGGTCAAATTTGGTTCAAATGACTGGCCATGAGTTGTAGCTGTAATCTGGAAGAGAATAGAGGTAATTTCCTACATAAGAATAAAAATCATTGACCTTGCAATTTTAGTATAATGCTTTCACATGTTGCACTCAACTCTCTTCTGAAGATCTCTTCATCATTACTGTTCCACCATTTTCTGTTCATTGTTACCATTTCCAATACTTCTCTTTTTGCCCATCAACTATTGCTTCATTTTACTTCCTCACTTGTTGAATCCAACACATTCTTTTAGCTAGAACTCTTGAATAAGGTAAGGTAATTTTTTCTTGGGCTTCCTAGGTGGCTCAGTGGTAGAGTCTGCCTGCCTGCCAGTGCAGGAGACTTGAATTCCATCCCTGGATTGGGACGATCCTTGGAGAAGGAAATGGTAATGCACGCCAGTATTTTTGCCTGGGAAATCCAGTGGACAGAGGAGCCTGATGTGGTACCATCCATGGGGTGGCAAAACAGTTGGACACAGCTTAGCAAGTAAACAATAGCAACAATATTTCCTTTGTAATTATCTTTATTATTATTTTGAGAAGTCAGTGAGATTTAGATATTAGAACACTGGATTTGGAATAAAAATCCATGGATTTTAAAGTTAGATCTACCATCAAGCTCTGGGTGACATTAGGTAGATGACTTCTCTAAGACTTAACTCCCCATCTATAACTTACCTCTAGTTTACCTCACAGGATGGTTACAAGTTTCAAATTCAATAGAACACACAAAAAGCAAGAATACTTATAAAATTTTAGAATTTTTAATTGGCCCTATTATTGTGATATAGGTTATCTTTGATATATGATTATTTTGATATTAATCAGTTTTAACCTTTGTCAAAAATCCACCATCTGAAAATGAGATTTTACATATGTGCTACATCAGAGTTTCTAACACAATTAAAAGAAATATATAAACATAATGTAATCTCTCATTGTTATTTCTTAATATGAAGGTAGCAGTAAAATGGTCCAGCTATTTGGCTTCCTGTATGTAGGTTTTATTTTATCTAATGTGAGTTGGCTTATTTCATCTATTTACTAAACTTCATAGAATAATTGAGTTGGTTCAGATACTTGGTTTGGCTTACTGAAATATGATTCAAAGTTGCAAAAAGCCATTGTTAAGTGAGTTAGCAGACAGTTTTATCAGAACACTTTCAACTGTTGTGTGCTATTCCAGGTGGGACAATTAGCTATTATTTTGAACAGTTTTACAGGCATGCTTTACTTAAGTGTTATACTCAATCACAGTTCAGTCATTACTGTGCTATTCATGACCAATTATCCTGAAATACACTGAACTTTGTAGGCCAAACTGAACTATCTATTATATACATAAACTCTCAATTCTTTGAAAATGTTTTCAACTCAGAGACAAAAAGAATGTTTATATTTACTGAAAATGATGATTTTCAACAGTCATTTAAAATCTGTTTCTATGAAGCTTTAGTATATGTAGAGCATT
This sequence comes from Bubalus kerabau, assembly GCF_029407905.1. NCBI lineage: Eukaryota > Metazoa > Chordata > Mammalia > Artiodactyla > Bovidae > Bubalus > Bubalus kerabau. The sequence goes on from NC_073630.1 coordinate 66,619,621, forward strand.
CAGTTCAGTTCAGTTCAGTCGCTCAGTCGTGTCCGACTCTTTGCCACTCCATGAATCGCAGCACACCAGGCTTCCCTGTCCATCACCAACTCCTGGAGTTCACTCAGATTCATGTCCATCGAGTCAGTGATGCCATCCAGCCATCTCATCCTCTGTCATCCCCTTCTCCTCCTGCCCCCAATCCCTCCCAGCATCAGAGTCTTTTCCAATGAGTCAACTCTTCGCATGAGATGGCCAAAGTACTGGAGTTTCAGCTTCAGCATCAGTCCTTCCAATGAACACCCAGGACTGATCTCCTTTAGAATGGACTGGGTGGATCTCCTTGCAGACCAAGGGACTCTCAAGAGTCTTCTCCAACACCACAGTTCAAAAGCATCAATTCTTCAGCGCTCAACCTTCTCCACAGTCCAACTCTCACATCCATACATGACCACAAGAAAAACCATAGCCTTAACTAGATGGACTTTTGTTGGCAAAGTAATGTCTCTGCTTTTGCATATGCTATTTAGGTTGGTCATAACTTTCCTTCCGAGGAGTAAGCGTCTTTTAATTTCATGGCTGCAGTCACCATCTGCAGTGATTTTGGAACCCAAAATAGTAAAGTCTGACACTGTTTCCACTGTTTCCCCATCTATTTCCCATGAAGTGATGGGACCAGATGCCATGATCTTCGTTTTCTGAATGTTGAGCTTTAAGCCAGCTTTTTCACTCTCCTCTTTCACTTTCATCAAGAGGCTTTTGAGTTCCTCTTCACTTTCTGCCATAAGGGTGGTGTCATCTGCATATCTGAGGTTATTGATATTTCTCCCGGCAATGTTGATTCCAACTTGTGCATCCTCCAGCCCAGTGTTTCTCATGATGTACTCTGCGTATAAGTTAACTAAGCAGGGTGACAATATACAGCCTCGATGTACTCCTTTTCCTATTTGGAACCAGTCTGTTGTTCCATGCCCAGTTCTGTTGCTTCCTGACCTGCATATAGGTTTCTCAAGAGGCAGGTCAGGTGGTCTGGTATTCCCATCTCTTTCAGAATTTTCCACAGTTTATTGTGATCCACACAGTCAAAAGCTTTGGCATAGTCAATAAAGCAGAAATAGATATTTTTCTGGAACTCTCTTGCTTTTTCAATGATCCAGCATATGTTGGCAATTTGATCTCATGTTCCTCTGCTTTTTGTAAAACCAGCTTGAACATCTGGAAGCTCACGGTTCACGTACTGCTGAAGCCTGGCTTGGAGAATTTTGAGCATTACTTTACTAGCGTGTGAGATGAGTGCAATTGTGCAGTAGTTTGAGCATTCTTTGGCATTGCCTTTTTTGGGATTGGAATGAAAACCGACCTTTTCCAGTCCTGTGGCCACTACTAAGTTTTCCAAATTTGCTGGCATATTGAGTACAGCACTTTCAGAGCATCATCTTTCAGGATTTGAAATAGCTCAACTGGAATTCCATCATGTCCACTAGTTTTGTTCGTAATGATGCTTTCTAAGGACCACTTGACATTCTGGCTCTAGGTGAGTGATCACACCATCGTGATCATCTGGGCTGTGAACCTCTTTTTTGTACAGTTCTTCTGTGTATTCTTGCCACCTCATCTTGATATCTTCTGCTTCTGTTAGGTCCATACCATTTCTGTCTTCCGTCCAAGGTCAGGGGCAGCGGCCTAGAGGAGCTACCACAAGCCTGAGGTCAGGGCGGCGGCCGGGAGGAGCAACCCTACGTCCAAGGAGAGGCGGCTGTGCTGGAGGGCCAATAGGAGCTACTCCATGTCCAAGGTCAGGAGGGGCGGCCATGAGGCAATACCCCTCGTCCAAGGTAAGGAGCTGTGGCTGCACTTTGCTGGAGCAGCCGTTAAGAGATACCCCACGAGTATGACAATAGGTGTTGCAAGAGGGCAAATCACATAAAACTAGCCAATGTGATCACATGGACCACAGCCTTGTCTAACTCAATGAAACTAAGCCATGCCATGTGGGGCCACCCAAGACTGGAGGGTCATGGTGGAGATGTCTGACAGAATGTGGTCCACTGGAGAAGGGAATGGCAAACCACTTCAGTATTCTTGCCTTGAGAACCCCATGAACAGTATGAAAAGAGCATTCAGGAGTCTACTAAATATGCCTACAAATTATTTCTCTTTCCTAGGGTAGGAATGATAGAGAATTCCTCGAATAAGTTTCAAAAGGCCAAAATGTAAGTCCAAACAGTTTAGCTATTGGTAGAAACATTGATATCACAGAGGCTCACTTTGACTCTGTTAAGACAGATACATAAGCAAATATGATGCACAGTGAGAAATGTAAAATTAAGGCAGATAGAAAGAGCCATGGCACACAGTAAGTAGGATTTGGTTTTGGTTGGAGGAATGAGATGGGTAGTCACATTTTAAGATGGTCCTGAAGAAGGCAGTCCAGCAGGCATGCAAAACAACCAACCAACCAAATAAACAACAGAAATGGAAAATGGAAATTAAACTAGAGGAGAAAAGATCAAGTAGGGCTTCCCTGATGTCTCAGTGATAAAGAATCTGCCTTCCAAGCAGGAGACACAGGTTCAATCCTTACGTCGGGAAGATCCACTAGAGAAGGGAATAGCAACCCAATCCAGTATTCTTGTCTGGGAAATCACATGAACAGAGGAGCGTGATGGTCCATGGGTACACAAAAGAGTTGAACACAACTTAGCAACTAAACAAACAAAGAGAAGATCAAGTAGGATATTGACTGAAAAGTCAGCCTTTTATATCTCCCAGGGCTCACATTCAATTAAGGAATCCAATCTGTGGCTTTGCTATGTTGATGTCCTTATTTTTTCAATCCTGCTTGTGTGTTTAGAACTGGTAATCTCTTACCTAGAGTATAATAATATCTTTCTTCCTTCTGTTCCAATTTTCAGCCGGTATTCTCTCCCAACAATTTCATATACTTTTGACCAAGTCATAATCTTGACCTAGCATGTCATCAGTTAAAATCCACTTATTACACCCTTTAATAACCATTCATAATGGCCTTCTGCTAACCACATCCCACCTGTCTCACTTTATACTGATGCTTGTCACTTGTCTGTAGCATTCACTATATTGCAAACCCTAGAAGGGCAGAGAGCAGGTCAGTATTGTTTACAATTGTAATCCTGTTATCACTAACAATCACATAGTGACACACAAAATTTTGTTTTTGAAATAAATGCTTGTCTGCCTAGTTTCAATTTTATATCCTTCCTTCTGATGAAACTGTCCATTTTACCATCCTGTATAATATATTAGTTTCTATTGTTCCCATCCTAGCATGGATGTTAGCCCACAAAGTGATTATGTCTCATTTAAATTTTGTCGTAAGTGAGGTGTGCACTCAATGCTATGGGACTCTTTCTAAATTATTGTTCATTTTATTTTTTTTTTTTTTTCAGATATGCAGATATATTTTATTTTTTTTTTTTTATGATAAGCTTTTTTTTTTTTTTTTTAATTTTATTTTATTTTTAAACTTTACATAACTGTATTAGATTTGCCAAATATCAAAATGAATCCGCCACAGGTTTACATGTGTTCCCCATCCTGAACCCTCCTCCCTCCTCCCTCCCCATTCCATCCCTCTGGGTCGTCCCAGTGCACCAGCCCCAAGCATCCAGTATCGTGCATCGAACCTGGACTGGCAACTCGTTTCATACATGATATTTTACATGTTTCAATGCCATTCTCCCAAATCTTCCCACCCTCTCCCTCTCCCACAGAGTCCATAAGACTGTTCTATACATCAGTGTCTCTTTTGCTGTCTCGTACACAGGGTTATTGTTACCATCTTTCTAAATTCCATATATATGCGTTAGTATACTGTATTGGTGTTTTTCTTTCTGGCTTACTTCACTCTGTATAATAGGCTCCAGTTTCATCCACCTCATTAGAACTGCTTCAAATGTATTCTTTTTAATGGCTGAATAATACTCCATTGTGTATATGTACCACAGCTTTCTTATCCATTCATCTGCTGATGGACATCTAGGTTGCTTCCATGTCCTGGCTATTATAAACAGTGCTGCGATGAACATTGGGGTACTCGTGTCTCTTTCCCTTCTGGTTTTCTCAGTGTGTATGCCCAGCAGTGGGATTGCTGGATCATAAGGCATGTCTATTTCCAGTTTTTTAAGGAATCTCCACACTGTTCTCCATAGTGGCTGTACTAGTTTGCATTCCCACCAACAGTGTAAGAGGGTTCCCTTTTCTCCACACCCTCTCCAGCATTTATTACTTGTAGACTTTTGGATTGCAGCCATTCTGACTGGCGTGAAATGGTACCTCATAGTGGTTTTGATTTGCATTTCTCTGATAATGAGTGATGCTGAGCATCTTTTCATGTGTTTGTTAGCCATCTGTATGTCTTCTTTGGAGAAATGTCTATTTAGTTCTTTGGATCTTCCAGCAAACAAAAGCCCAGGTCCAGACGGCTTCACAGCTGAATTCTACCAAAAATTTAGAGAAGAGCTAACACCTATCCTGCTCAAACTCTTCCAGAAAATTGCAGAGGATGGTAAACTTCCAAACTCATTCTATGAGGCCACCATCACCCTAATACCAAAACCTGACAAAGATCCCACAAAAAAAGAAAACTACAGGCCAATATCACTGATGAACATAGATGCAAAAATCCTTAACAAAATTCTAGCAAACAGAATCCAACAACACATTAAAAAGATCATACACCATGACCAAGTGGGCTTTATCCCAGGGATGCAAGGATTCTTCAATATCCGCAAATCAATCAATGTAATACACCACATTAACAAATTGAAAAATAAAAACCATATGATTATCTCAATAGATGCAGAGAAAGCCTTTGACAAAATTCAACATCCATTTATGATAAAAACTCTCCAGAAAGCAGGAATAGAAGGAACATACCTCAACATAATCAAAGCTATATATGACAAGCCCACAGCAAACATTATCCTCAATGGTGAAAAATTGAAAGCATTTCCTCTAAAGTCAGGAACAAGACAAGGGTGCCCACTTTCACCATTACTATTCAACATAGTTTTGGAAGTTTTGGCCACAGCAATCAGAGCAGAAAAAGAAATAAAAGGAATCCAAATTGGAAAAGAAGAAGTAAAGCTCTCACTGTTTGCAGATGACATGATCCTCTACATAGAAAACCCTAAAGACTCCACCAGAAAATTACTAGAACTAATCAATGACTATAGTAAAGTTGCAGGATATAAAATCAACACACAGAAATCCCTTGCATTCCTATACACTAATAATGAGAAAACAGAAAGAGAAATTAAGGAAACAATTCCATTCACCATTGCAACGGAAAGAATAAAATACTTAGGAATATATCTACCTAAAGAAACTAAAGACCTATATATAGAAAACTATAAAACACTGGTGAAAGAAATCAAAGAGGACACTAACAGATGGAGAAATATACCATGTTCATGGATTGGAAGAATCAATGTAGTGAAAATGAGTATACTACCCAAAGCAATCTATAGATTCAATGCAATCCCTATCAAGCTACCAACAGCATTCTTCACAGAGCTAGAACAAATAATTTCACAATTTGTATGGAAAAACAAAAAACCTCGAATAGCCAAAGCGATCTTGAGAAAGAAGAATGGAACGGGAGGAATCAACCTACCTGACTTCAGGCTCTACTACAAAGCCACAGTTATCAAGACAGTATGGTACTGGCACAAAGACAGAAATATAGATCAATGGAACAAAATAGAAAGCCCAGAGATAAATCCACGCACATATGGACACCTTATCTTCGACAAAGGAGGCAAGAATATACAATGGATTAAAGACAATCTCTTTAACAAGTGGTGCTGGGAACTCTGGTCAACCACTTGTAAAAGAATGAAACTAGAACACTTTCTAACACCATACACAAAAATAAACTCAAAATGGATTAAAGATCTAAACGTAAGACCAGAAACTATAAAACTCCTAGAGGAGAACATAGGCAAAACACTCTCTGACATACATCACAGCAGGATCCTCTATGACCCACCTCCCAGAATATTGGAAATAAAAGCAAAAATAAACAAATGGGACCTAATTAACCTTAAAAGCTTCTGCACATCAAAGGAAACTATTAGCAAGGTGAAAAGACAACCTTCAGAATGGGAGAAGATAATAGCAAATGAAGCAACTGACAAACAACTAATCTCAAGAATATACAAGCAACTCCTACAGCTCAACTCCAGAAAAATATTGTTCATTTTATATTCTGATGTACAGTAACCAATTTCCTACTGTTATGCCAATATGAAGGATTTGAAGAGAAGCCAATTAAGATTCTTCCTAAGCATCACCTATAAAATACTTCAGGATATTTTCAAATTCTATACACATACACATCCCTCTATTAATGCTTATAAATAAATGAGAATAATAAAACTTTGAGTATAGGCATGTTGTATTAGTTATCTAGGGCTTATATATTGAAATACATAAAAAGGATGGCTTAAACAATAGACATTTATTTCTCACAGTTCTGGAGAATGGAGAGTCTGAGATCAGAGTGCTAGCATGTTGAGAGCCCTCTTCTTGGCTTGCAGACTGTTGTCTTCTTCTTGTATTTTCACATAGTAGAGAGAGAGAGTTGTCTGTTCTTATAAAGATACTAATCCCTAATGAGGACAGCACTGTCATGAACTAATTACCTTCCAAAGGTCCCCATATCAAAATACTATAAGAATGGAGGTTAAAATTTCAACATATAAAATTTAGAGGGACTCAGTACAGTCCATCACTTCAGTTCAGTCACTCATTCATGTCTGACTCTTTGCAACTCCATGGGCTGCAGCATGCCAGGCTTCCCTGTTCATCACCAACTCTGAGCTTACCCAAACTCATATCCATTGAGTCGGTGATGATATCCAACCATCTCATCCTCTGTCGTCCCATTTTCCTCCTGCCTTCAATCTTTCCCAGCACCGGGGTCTGTTCTAATGAGTCAGGTCTTCATATCAGGTGGCCAAATTATTGGAGCTTCCGCTTCAGCATCAATCCTTCCAATCAATATTCAGGACTGATTTCCTTTAGGATGGACTGATTGGATCTCCTTGCAGTCTAAGGGACTCTCAAGAGCCTTCTCCAACATCACAGTTCAAAAGCATCAATTCTTTGGTGCTCAGTTTTCTTTATGGTCCAAATATCACATCCATACATGACTACTGGAAAAATCACAGGTTTGACTAGATGGACCTTTGTTGGCAAAGTAATGTCTCTACTTTTTTTTTTTTGTCTCTGCTTTTTAATATGCTCTCTAGTTTTGTCATTGGTGATGGACAGGGAGGCCCATGCTGCGATTCATGGGATCTCAAAGAGTCGGACACGACTGAGAGACTGATCTGATCTGAGGTTTGTCATAGCTTTTCTTCTAAGAAGCAAGTGTCTTTTAATTTCATGGTTGCAGTCACCATCTGCAGTGGTTTTGGAGCCCAAGAAAGCAAAATCTATTACTATTTCCATTGTTTTCCCATAGTTCAGTCCATAGCACATGCATTTATAAATCGACTCGATGAACATGAGTTTGAGCAAGCTCTGGGAGTTGGTGATGGACAGGCAAGCCTGGTGTGGTGCAGTCCATGAGGTCGCAAAAAGTCGGACATGACAGCGACTGAACTGATCTAAACTGATATAAATCCATGCACGTACATAAATATACAAACATATATACATATTTTCTTTTTCCTGCTTTAGTGCTGTGTATTAGTACTACTTATCAGTCTAGAACAATGTATGTTGGTGGACCTTGGGAGTCTCTGAGGCATATTCAAGACTACTAGGTCAAAATTATTTTAATAATAATAGTAAGACATTATTTGCCTTTATCATCTTATTGATATTGGGCTAAGGTGAAAAAGTATCATTTGTGAAATTGTTGGTGGCCTGGCATATATCAAGATATATATGAGGAAATGCACTTCTAAGATTGTTGATTGTGACCTGAATAGTCATTTTTTTAATAGGATACCATTTTTACTTTAAAAAACAACTGACAGATAAACTGGTTAATCAGATTTGGGTACTGAGAAGGTAGTTTGTAAAAAAAAAATCAAGTAAGCCTGTCACTTCAAGGAAAAGAACTGACAGGACTTATTGATAATGATAAAATTCAAACTTTCAAGCAAAAGTTAGAATTTTTGAAAACTTGTTTGCACCATTGTTAAGTCTGACAGCTTTAATATTCTGATGAGTTTGATGATTATATTAACAATACAATATTTTTAAATCGTATGATGGAATGTACCCACATTTTGAAGACTTGCGTCATTTAGTGAACCAATATTTTCCAAACAATCAGTAAATGATGTCAAAAATTATACAAAGGTAAAAGATATTCAAATTGCAAAAGGAACAATACATTTTTATTGAATTTTATAATTTTTAATTACATTGTAACAATATGAAAATTTAAAAATGTTATTAAAATATTTTCAGAATCTCAATTGCAATTAACTTATAATAATTGCTACATGTAAAAATTTGATGTACTATCAAGGAAGAATATCTCAAATTATTGAACAAAGCTATTAAAGTATTACCCTCTTTTCTAACTGTATATCAGTGGGAACCAAATTTTATTTGTGGATAACATCCAAAATATATTGAAATACATTGACCACAGGAGTAAGTGAGAGGATCTACCTGTCTTCTATTAATCTAGATATCAAAGAAATAAATATACAGAAATGCCATACAGTATTACTCTTCTCAATTTGGGGGAGCATTGAAAAATATATTTTAATAAAAATATGCTACATATATTAACATGCAATAGATTCATTTTTGAATATTTAAATAACTTCATTAATAAATATATTTTTTAAATTTCTAATACAGTAAGTATTGTTAGATATAATTCCCCAAATAAAGTTTTTAAATAGTCATCAATTTTAAAGAGTATAAAGTGCTTCTATTATCAAAATTTAGAGAACCTCCACTTTAGAATGAATTTGGCTTTGTTCTAAATCTAACAAACAGAACTTGCACACATTTTTGCTCCACCATCAAGATTTATGAAGTTTAAACAAATTCTTAGGGGAAAAAATATTGGGATATTCCTGTATTCTCTCATTGTCTTAATTTATTTTGTTTTCTATCTTTCTACAAGTTTTCTAAATCTTCACAAGTAACTTGGGTCTACTACCCATATTTCTAAACTGTGATTAATGTTGCTTTTTAATTTTTGTGTGTACATTTATGCACATGTGTGTTGTGATTATTAATTCAGCCTTTCCTAACATGTTTTAAACAGCTCATTAGACATTCAGATCTCACTATTACCAGCATTTTAATACCTCAGTCCTCTTTGTCAGTGTTTTCCCAAATCATCAGTATTACCATTTCTGTAAAAATAAAATATGAGCCCATACAGTCATTTTCCTTTCTCATCATCTTTACTTTTCTCTAATAATACAACTCTATATCTTTTCTACCCTACACCATGGCTGAATGCTAACATTGCTAGCCCGCTGTAAACACATTTCCTACTTCCTATGAAAATTTTTGTAGTCTTCCTGAATTCAATTTGTAGACACATAAAAATTGTAAAATTAGAGAATCATCAAAAATAAGAATAGAGATGATAATTTTAGCTTTCTCTTTCACCAAAAACTTTGCTGACTGTTCTGTGGCTGACCAAATTGCTCTCTGTGCATATTCAGTATCTAATATTTTTTTTTACTCATTTACCTGCTCCATCAGGCTACATGTATTTTAGGGGCAGAGATAGATCTTCTTCATTTAATTACATATCCTAGGACAGAGTCTGGAATAGAGGCACACAATTCCATAAGTATTAACATACTCCGTAAGCAACAAATGAAACAGAGAATTGAACTAAATCATCCAGTGAGAAAGCCAAAGTGACGTTTGCATATTTTTGAGGCTTTTATTTTCTGGAATGTCTTGCATTCTATTTGGGTTTGAAAGTGAAAGTGAACTCGCTCAGTCGAGTCCGACTCTTTTTGATTCCATGGACTGTAGTCTGCCAGGCTGCTGCATTCATGGGATTTCCCAGGCAAGAATGGAGTGGGTTGCTGTTTCCTTCTCCAGAGGATCTTCTGGATATGGGGACTGAAACAGAGTCTCCCACTTTACAGGCAGACTCTGAAAAGTCTGAGCCACCAGAGAAGCCCCTATTTATGTTTACTTGCTGTAATAAGAACCTAAGAAATGTATGTTAAGCACTTGAATACACTTCAGAAGCCAGTTCAGTTCAGTTCATTTGCTCAGTCCTGTCTGACAGTTTGCAACCCCATGGACTGCAGCATTCCAGGCTTCCCGGTTCATCACCAATTCCCAGAGGTTACTCAAACTCATGTCCATTGAGTCAGTGATGCCATCCAACCATCTTATCCTATGTCATCCCTGTCTCCTCTTGTTGAAGTCCTTCAATGGACCGGAACCTGGTGGTCCGGAGTCAACCAATAAGAAAGTAAAGGAGAGAGAAAGAGGCTGATATTCCTTGGTTTACACAGAAAGCCAATAAAGTCCCTGACACAGGGCTTGCTCTGTTCACGGAGGCCTCAGGCGTCCCCTCAATGGGGTGAAGGTGCAGAGCGCCTTCTAGAGAGGGTCTTAGAAGCCCAGGCAAGAAAGTGAACTTAGAGAACCTCTGCTCCAAAGAAATAGCCTGAGAAAGAGAGAGAAAGAGAGAGGAAGCAAGACACGGGGACTAAAGCTCTGATGGAGCAAAGGTGTTTTAATTAACATGGTGTGGGCATATATACTGTAGTTATTCTAGCAAAGATAAAGATAAAAATTCCAGACTTACAAAACATAGGCGATCCATATTAAAGAGAGAGAGAGTTGTAAATAATCACTTTTACCATATGATTCATAAAAAGGAAGAGGGTACTTATCACCATATAGAAAAACTAACGAAGGAAATGCCTGAATTCTTCAGCCCCTGGGAGAGGCTTGCCTCTCCTCTTAATTTCTGAATATTCAGGAATTAATAAGGAACAGAGAATTCCTGACAGATCCAAAACAGCACACAGGAAGCCTCCTGTTAAATGCTTCCTGACATCTTCCACCTTCAATCTTTCCCAGCATCAGGGTCTTTCCAAATGAGTTCGTTCTTTGCATGAGGTGGCCAAAGTATTGAAGCTTCAGCTTCAGCATCAGTCCTTCCAGTGAATATTCAGGACTGATTTCTTTTAGGATTGACTGGTTTGATCTCCTTGTAGTCCAAGGAACTCTCAAGAGTCTTCTACACTACAGTCCAAAAGCATCAATTCTTGGGCACACAGCTTTCTTTAGAGTCCAGTTTTCACATCCATGCATGACTACTGGAAAAACCATAGCTTTGATTAGATGGACGTTTGTTGGCAAAGAAATGTCTCTGCTTTTTAATATGCTGTCTAGGTTGGTCATAGTTTTTTTTCCAAGGAGCAGATCAGATCAGATCACTCGCTCAGTCGTGTCCGACTCTTTGGGACCCCATGAATCGCAGCATGCCAGGCCTCCCTGTCCATCACCAACTCCCGGAGTTCACTCAGACTCACGTCCATTGAGTCAGTGATGCCATCCAGCCATCTCATCCTCTGTCAAGCATCTTTTAATTTCATGGCTGCCATCACCATCTGCAGTGACTTTGGAGCCCAAGAAAATAAAGTCTGTCCCATTGTTTCCCCATCTATTTGCCATGAATTGATGGGACAGGAGATACCAAGGAGAGATAAGAAAGCCTTCCTCAGTGATCAATGCAAAGAAATAGGGAAAAACAATAGAACGGGAAAGACTAGAGATCTTTTCAAGAAAACTAGAGATACCAAGGAAACATTTCATGCAAAGATGTGCACAATAAAGGTCAGAAATTGTATGGACCTAACAGATGCAGCAGCAGCAGCAACAGATGCAGATGATATTAAGAAGAGGTGGCAAGAATACACAGAAGAACTATACAAAAACCATCTTCATGACCCAGATAGTCGTGATGGTGTGATCACTCACCTACCTAGAGCCAGACATCCTGGAATGAAAAGTCAAGTGGGCCTTAGGAAGCATCACTATGAACGAAGATATTGGAGGTGATCGAATTTCAGTTGAGCTATTTCAAATTCTAAAAGATGATGCTATGAAAGTGTTGCACTCAATATTCAGAAAATTTGGAAAACTCAGCAGTGGCCACATGACTGGAAAGGTCAGTTTTCATTCCAATCCCCAAAATGAGCAATGCTGAAGAATGTTCAAATTACTGCATAATTTCTCTCATCTCATATGCTAGCTGGAGAAGCCAATGGCACCCCAGTCCAGTACTCTTGCCTGGAAAACCCCATGTGCAGAGGAGCGTGGTGGGCTGCAGTCCATTGGGTCGCTACAAGTTGGACACGACTGAGCAACTTCACTTTCACTTTTCACTTTCATGCATTGGGGAAAGAAATGGCAACCCACTCCAGTATTCTTGCCTGGAGAATCCCAGTGACGGCAGAGCCTGGTGGGCTGCCATCTATGGGGTCGCACAGAGTCGGACACGACTGAGGCGACTTAGCAGCAGCAGCAGTATATGCTAGCAAGGTAATGCTCAAAATCCTCCAAGCCAGGCTTCAGCAGTACGTGAACCATGAACTTCCAGATGTTCAAGCTGGATTTAGCAAAGGCAGAGGACCAGAGATCAAGTTGCCAACATCCATTTGATCATAGAAAAAGCAAGAGCATTCCAGAAAAAACATATACTTCTGTTTTCTTGACTGTGTGGATCACAAAAAAACTGTGGAAAATTCTTAAAGAGATTGGAATACCAGGAGGTATCCCATCTGAATGCCTCCTGAGAAATCTGTATGCAGGTCAAGAAGCAACAGTTAGAACTGGACATGGAACAACAGACTGGTTTCAAATTGATAAAGAAGTACATCAGTGCAGTATGTTGTCTTCCTGCTTATTTAACTTCTCTGCAGAGTAAATCATGTGAAATGCCAAGCTGGATGAAGCACAAGCTGGAATCAAGATTGCTGGGAGAAATATCAATAACCTCAGATATGCAGATGACACCACCCTTATGGCAGAAAGCAAAGAAGAACTAAAGAGCATCTTGATGAAAGTGAAAGAGGATGATTTGGGAGAATGGCATTGAAATATGTATAATTTCATATATGAAATGAGTTGCCAGTCCAGGTCCAATGCATGATACTGGATGCTTGGGGCTGGTGCACTGGGACGACCCAGAGGGATGGTATGGGGAGGGAGGAGGGTTCAGGATGTGGAACACATGTATACCTGTGGTGGATTCATTTCGATATATGGCAAAACCAATACAATATTTTAAAGTTAAAAAATAAAATTAAAAAAAAAAGAAAGAAATCCCATACATTCATGAGGTTTAAGCATTTTATGAAGATAAATTAATAGCTGTGTCCCCTAAAATTTTTAGTCTCATTGCTGGCTGTAAATCTGTACCATCCATTGGTAAGCAAGTGACTTAGTAATAGAGTTTACTGAGGAGAGGGAGGAAGGGTCTCCAGATGTTTGAGAGCATCCTTTAAATATATACATTTATTGAAATGCAGTGTTACCTCTTTTAAGAGTTTAAGTCCTTGGTAGTGGTACTTACTAGTACCTTGCAGCATAGCATGGAGAGTAAATAAAAAAACAAAAGTACTGAGTATATGTTAATAATATGAAGCATGATTTCCAGGAAAAAAAAAAAAAAAAACAACTCAGAAAGCAGATACTAGGTAAAGTTTCATCACAAAAGTCACACACTGTATTTACCTCTAAGATCTTTATAAACTAAAAAAAATAATAATAATTTTTAACACATAAACATTAATATTTTTGCTATTTTTTTTCAGATCAGATCAGATCAGTCACTCAGTCGTGTCCGACTCTTTGCGACCCCATGAATCCCAGCACACCAGGCCTCCCTGTCCATCACCAACTCCTGGAGTTCACTCAGACTCATGTCCATCGAGTCGGTGATGCCATCCAGCCATCTCATCCTCTGTCGTCCCCTTCTCCTCCTGCCCCCAGTCCCTCCTAGCATCAGAGTCTTTTTCAATGAGTCAACTCTTCACATGAGGTGGCCAAAGTACTGGAGTTTCAGCTTCAGCATCATTCCTTCCAAAGAAGTCCCAGGGCTGATCTCCTTCAGAATGGACTGGTTGGATCTCCTTGCAGTACAAGGGACTCTCAAGAGTCTTCTCCAACACCACAGTCAAAAGCACCAATTCTTCGGCGCTCAGCCTTCTTCACAGTCCAACTCTCACATCCATACATGACCACTGGAAAAACCATAGCCTTGACTAGATGAACCTTTGTTGGCAAAGTAATGTCTCTGCTTTTCAATATACTATCTAGGTTGGTCATAACTTTCCTGCCAAGGAGTAAGCGTCTTTTAATTTCATGGCTACAGTCACCATCTGCAGTGATTTTGGACCCAGAAAAATAAAGTCTGACACTGTTTCCACTGTTTCCCCATCTATTTCCCATGAAGTGGTGGGACCGGATGCCATGATCTTCGTTTTCTGAATGTTGAGCTTTAAACCAACTTTTTCACTCTCCACTTTCACTTTCATCAAGAGGCTTTTGAGTTCCTCTTCACTTTCTGCCATAAGGGTGGTGTCATCTGCATATCTGAGGTTATTGATATTTCTTCCGGCAATCTTGATTCCAGCTTGTGTTTCTTCCAGTCCAGCGTTTCTCATGATGTACTCTGCATAGAAGTTAAATAAACAGGGTGACAATATACAGCCTTGACGAACTCCTTTTCCTATTTGGAACCAGTCTGTTGTTCCATGTCCAGTTCGAACTGTTGCTTCCTGACCTGCATAGAGGTTTCTCAAGAGGCAGGTCAGGTGGTCTGGTATACCCATCTCTTTCAGAATTTTCCACAGTTCATTGTGATCCACACAGTCAAAGGATTTGGCATAGTCAACAAAGCAGAAATAGATGTTTTTCTGGAACTCTCTTGCTTTTCCTATGATCCAACGGATGTTGGCAATTTGATCTCTGGTTCCTCTGCCTTTTCTAAACCATCTTGAACATCAGGAAGTTCACAGTTCACATATTGCTGAAGCCTGGCTTGGAGAATTTTGAGCATTACTTTACTAGCGTGTGAGATGAGTGCAATTGTGCGGTACTTTGAGCATTCTTTGGCATTGCCTTTCTTTGGCAACTCCTGGAATGAAAACTGATCTTTTCCAGTCCTGTGGCCACTGGTGGGTTCTCCAAATTTGCTGGTATATTGAGTGCTGCACTTTCACAGCATCATCTTTCAGGATTTGGAATAGCTCAACTGGAATTCCATCACCTCCACTAGCTTTGTTCATAGTGATGCTTTCTTTCTTTTTTTTTTTTTTTAATTTAATTTTATTTTTTAAACTTTACATAATTGTATTAGTTTTGCCAAATATCAAAATGAATCCACCACAGGTAGTGATGCTTTCTAAGGCCCACTTGACTTCACATTCCAGGATGTCTGGCTCTAGGTCAGTGATCACACCATCGTGATTATCTGGGTCGTGAAGATGCTTTTTGTACAGTTTTTCTGTGTATTCTTGCCATCTCTTCTTAATATCTTCTGCTTCTGTTAGGTCCGTACCATTTCTGTCCTTTATCGAGCTCATCTTTGCATGAAATGTTCCTTTGGTATCTCTGATTTTCTTGAAGAGATCCCTAGTCTTTCCCATTCTGTTGTTTTCCTCTATTTCTTTGCATTGATCACTGAGGAAGGCTTTCTTATCTCTTCTTGCTATTCTTTGGAACTCTGCATTCAGATGCTTATATCTTTCCTTTTCTCCTTTGCTTTTTGCTTCTCTTCTTTTCACAGCTATTTGTAAGGCCTCCCCAGAGAGCCATTTTGCTTTTTTGCATTTCTTTTCCATGGGGATGGTTTGATCCCTGTCTCCTGTACAATGTCATGAACCTCATTCCATAGTTCATCAGGCACTCTATCTATCAGATCTAGGCCCTTAAATCTATTTCT
The DNA here is from genome assembly GCF_029407905.1 of Bubalus kerabau. NCBI lineage: Eukaryota > Metazoa > Chordata > Mammalia > Artiodactyla > Bovidae > Bubalus > Bubalus kerabau. Next base: position 66,635,558 of record NC_073630.1, read on the forward strand.
CACTTTCACTGTATAATCATAAGGGATTTGATTTAGGTCATACCTGAATGGTCTAGTGGTTTTCCCTACTTTCTTCAATTTAAGTCTGCATTTGGCAATAAGGAGTTCATGGTCTGAGCCAGTCACCTCCTGGTCTTGTTTTTGCTGACTGTATAGAGCTTCTCCATCTTTAGCTGCAAAGAATATAATCAATCTGATTTTGGTGTTGACCTTCTGGTGATGTCCATGTACAGAGTCTTCTCTTATGTTGTTGGAAGAGGGTGTTTGTTATGACCAATGCATTTTCTTGGCAAAATTCTACTAGTCTTTGCCCTGCTTCATTCCGTGGCTGCGGGTGCACAGGAGGGCCTAGAGGAGCTGTTCCACATTGAAGGTCAGAAAGGGCGGTGGTGAGGAGATACCCTCGTCCAGGGTAAGGAACAATGGCTGTGCTTTGCTGGAGCAGCCGTGAAGAGATACCCCACGCTCAAGGTAAGAGAAACCCAAGTAAGACGGTAGGTGTTGCAAAAGGGCATCAGAGGGCAAACACACTGAAACCATACCCACAGAAAACTAGTCAATCTAATCACACTAGGACCACAGCCTTGTCTAACTCAGTGAAACTAAGCCATGCCCGTGGGGCAACCCAAGATGGGCAGGTCATGGTGGAGAGATCTGACAGAATGTGGTCCACTGGAGAAGGGAATGGCAAACCACTTCAGTATTCTTGCCTTGAGAACCCCATGAACAGTATGAAAAGGCAAAATGATAGGATACTGAAAGAGGAACTCCCCAGGTCAGTAGGTGCCCAATATGCTACTGGAGATCAGTGGAGAAATAAATCCAGAAAGAATGAAGGGATGGAGCCAAAGCAAAAACAATACCCAGCTGTGGTTGTGACTGGTGATAGAAGCAAGGCCCAATGCTGTACAGAGCAATATTGCATAGGAACCTGGAATGTCAGGTCCATGAATCAAGGCAAATTGGAAGTGGTCAAACAAGAGATGGCAAGAGTGAATGTCGACATTCTAGAAATCAGTGAACTGAAATGGACTGGAATGGGTGAATTTAACTCCGATGACCATTATATCTACTACTGCGGGCAGGAATCCCTTAGAAGAAATGGAGTGGCCATCATGGTCAACAAAAGAGTCCAAAATGCAGTACTTGGATGCAATCTCAAAAATGACAGAATGATCTCTGTTCGATTCCAAGGCAAACCATTCAATATCACAGTAATCCAAGTCTATGCCCCAACCAGTAACGCTGAAGAAGCTGAAGTTGAACGGTTCTATGAAGACCTACAAGACCTTTTAGAACTAACACCAAAAAAGATATCCTTTTCATTATAGGGGACTGGAATGCAAAAGTAGGAAGTCAAGAAACACCTGGAGTAACAGGCAAATTTGGCCTTGGAATACGGAATGAAGCAGGGCAAAGACTAATAGAGTTTTGCCAAGAAAATGCTATTTTCTTTAGACACCATTAAAATTGAATCTGAGTGACCCTCGTTTATTTCTAATTTTTTTCTGACACTAAGTGACCAAGAACTCTGTTATGAACGTTTTCCTTATGTCTTTTTAACAGGTACCCTGTTCTAGGCTTTGTTTTCACACCTTAGATGGAATTTGAACCCATAATCTCCAACTTAAGAAGGATCTCAGACCCACAGTCTCCCAGATGAAATTATTATACACCTGGTCACAGGACTTAATGAAGCTCAGGTCCTTTATGTCTCATCACAGAAGGAATTTAGCAAAAGGCAAAGTGAGAGATAAGAAGTAGATTTATTGAGAGAGATACACACTCCACTAACAGAGTACAGGTCCTTTCAGAAGACAAGAGAAGCCCCTAAATATAGGGTGGTTAGTTTTTATGGGCTGGGTATTTTCATAGGCTAACAAGTGTGAGGATTATTCCAACTATTTAAAGGAAGGGACAAGGATTTCCAGAAACTGAGCCATCACCCACTTTTTCCCATTTTATGGTCAGCCTCAGAACTGTCATGGCACCCGGCAGTGTGTTATTTAGCCTACTAATAAATTACAATGAGCATATAATGAGACTCAAGATCTACTGGAAGTCAAATCTCCCACCATTTGGGAGTTACTTGGTTCTAACCAGTTTATGTCTTATCCTCAACAACTGTGTCATTCTTTCAAAAGTTATGCATTGCCCACTACCCTCCTGTTGAACTATGATCAGTAGTTTTAAAATACCCAAGTAATTTGAGAACCCTAAGGTAGGGCAAGAAGGGTAAAAATTAGCATCTTTGTCTAACATCTTTGAACTGGAAATAAAACACTGAAACATGGGTTGCAATGCAAACCTATCTAGTTTTAGAAACATCACACTTTTCTGCCACTCATAATAAAAAAGAGATGAGAAGGACAGAAATACCTCTGGTATAAGGTATAAAAACAATAAATTTAGAGAAGATCAGAAAAAAACTTGTAATAGCATTGCTAATGCTACTATTTTGACTACCTCACAGATGGCTTCACGGTGTAGTAAGATTTTATTTTTGGTAATATAGTAGAAGAAAAGAGTAACAAAGGTGAAAATAAAGAAGGGTGATATTATTGTGTATTTATTGGCATTTTGAAGAAATCTCTATTATTAAGAAAAATTAAACTAAATATTGACTGCAAGTCTTGGAAGTAAGTTTTGTAAGTCTGTCTGATTGCAATAGAAAACCACAGACTGGGTAAACGTTTAGAAATGACAGAAATGTATTTCTCACAGTTATAGAGTCTGGAAGTCTGAGATCAAAATGCAAGCATGGTCACGTGAGAATTCTCCTCAAGAGCATAGACTTCTTATATCCTCATGTGGAAGAAAGAACAGAGTTATGTGAGATTTCTTTTATAAGAGCACTGCCAACAAAAACGAGACCAGGAGCTGACTGGCTCAGACCATAAACTCCTTATTGCCAAATTCAGACTGAAATTGAAGAAAGTAGGGAAAACCACTAGACCATTCAGGTATGACCTAAATAAAATCCCTTATGATTATACAGTGAAAGTGAGAAATAGATTTAAGGGCCTAGATCTGATAGATAGAGTGCCTGATGAGCTATGGAATGAGGTTTGTGACATTGTACAGGAGACAGGGATCAAGACCATCCCCATGAAAAAGAAATGCAAAAAAGCAAAATGGCTCTCTGGGGAGGCCTTACAAATAGCTGTGAAAAGAAGAGAAGCGAAAAGCAAAGGAGAAAAGGAAAGATGTAAACATCTGAATGCAGAGTTCCAAAGAATAGCAAGAAGAGATAAGAAAGCCTTCCTCAGCGATCAATGCAAAGAAATAGAGGAAAACAACAGAATGGGAAAGACTAGAGATCTCTTTAAGAAAATTAGAGATACCAAAGGAATATTTCATGCAAAGATGAGCTCGATAAAGGACAGAAATGGTACGGACCTAACAGAAGCAGAAGATATTAAGGAGAGGTGACAAGAATACACAGAAGAACTGTACAAAAAAGATCTTCATGACCAAGATAATCACGATGGTGTAATCACTCATCTAGATCCAGACATCCTGGAATGTGAAGTCAAGTGGGCCTTAGGAAGCATCACTACAAAAAGCTAGTGGAGGTGATGGAATTCCAGTTGAGCTATTTCAAATCCTGAAAAATGATGCCGTGAAAGTGCTGCACTCAATATGCCAGAAAATTTGGAAAACTCAGCAGGGGCTACAGGACTGGAAAAGGTCAGTTTTCATTCCAACACAAAGAAAGGCAATGCCAAAGAATGCTCAAACTACCACACAATTACACTCATCTCACATGCTAGTAAAGTAATGCTGAAAATTCTCCAAGCCAGGCTTCAGCAATATGTGAACCGTGAACTTCCTGATGTTCAAGCTGGTTTTAGAAAAGGCAGAGGAAACAGAGATCAAATTGCCAACATCTGCTGGATCATGGAGAAAGCAAGAGAGTTCCAGAAAAACATCTATTTCTGCTTTATTGACTATGCCAAAGCCTTTGGCTGTGTGGATCACAATGAACTGTGGAAAATTCTGAAAGAGATGGGAATACCAGACCACCTGACCTGCCTCTTGAGAAACCTCTATGCAGGTCAGGAAGCAACAGTTCGAACTGGACATGGAACAACAGACTGGAGTATGTCAAGGCTATATATTGTCACCCTGCTTATTTAAGTTCTATGCAGAGTACATCATGCAAAATGCTGGACTGGAAGAAACACAAGCTGGAATCAAGATTGCCGGAAGAAATATCAATAACCTCAGATATGCAGATGACATCACCTTTATGGCAGAAAGTGAAGAGGAACTCAAAAGCCTCTTGATGAAAGTGAAAGTGGAGAGTGAAAAAGTTGGCTTCAAGCTCAACATTCAGAAAATGAAGATCATGGCATCCGGTCCCATCTCTTCATGGGAAATAGATGGGGAAACAGTGGAAACAGTGTCAGACTTTATTTTTTTGGGCTCCAAAATCACTGCAGATGGCAACTGCAGCCATGAAATTAAAAGACGCTTACTCCTTGGAAGGAAAGTTATGACAAACATAGATAGCATATGCAAAAGCAGAGACATTACTTTGCCAACAAAGGTTCATCTAGTCAAGGCTATGGTTTTTCCTGTGGTCATGTATGGATGTGAGAGTTGGACTGTGAAGAAGGCTGAGCACTGAAGAATTGGTGCTTTTGAACTGTGGTGTTGGAGAAGACTCTTGAGAGTCCCTTGGACTGCAAGGAGATCCAACCAGTCCATTCTGAAGGAGATCAGCCCTGGGATTTCTTTGGAAGGAATGATGCTGAAGCTGAAACTCCAGTACTTTGGCCACCTCATGCGAAGAGTTGAGTCATTGTAAAAGACTCTGATGCTGGGAGGGATTGGGGGCAGGAGGAGAAGGGGACGACAGAGGATGAGATGGCTGGATGGCATCACTGACTCGATGGACGTGAGTCAGAGTGAACTCCAAGGGTTGATGATGGACAGGGAGGCCTGGCGTGCTGCTATTTATGGGGTGGCAAAGAGTTGGACATGGCTGAGCAACTGAACTAAACTGAACTGAACTGAATCCTATTCATGAGAAATCAGTTTAACAACCACTGTTAGGGAGCAAAATTTGCTACTCCAAAATGTCTTTTCAGCATGCAAATTATTTCCAGCTGAAAACAATCCAGGCCCAGAAGCCTGGGCGCAGGGCTGATGGGGAGGGACTTTCCCTTTAGCTATCTCAAGAATTTAAAAGTAGGTCTATTCCCAGAACAGACCAGAATAGACCAGACACATCTATAAAGAACTCTAGATAAGTGTTCAGTTCAGTTCAGTAGGTCAGTTGTGTCTGACTCTGCAACTCCATGAATCGCAGCATGCCAGGCCTCTCTGTCCATCACCAACTCCCAGAGTTCACTCTGACTCACATCCATTGAGTCAGTGATGCCATCCAGCCATCTCATCCTCTGTCGTCCCCCTCTCCTCCTGCCCCCAATCCCTCCCAGCATCAGAGTGTTTTCCAATGAGTCAACTCTTCACATGAGGTAGCCAAAGTACTGGAGTTTCAGCTTTAGCATCATTCCTTCCAAAGAAATCCCAGGGCTGATCTCCTTCAGATAAGTGTGGTGAAGGGGAATTCTAGGTAGAGCCTAAAAGTCAGAGTCTATTCTATGTCCCATTGTCTTTGCCTGGCCCAGTGAACACTTTTCCTTTTTTAACCAAACATTTGCTTTTACATCTCTGTGTCAGTTGCCTTCCTCACCTCTGAAGTCCCAAATCACTACCCAACATTCTTTTGTCTTTAGCAGAAGATGGTGAGAGTTTTGGCCATTTTGGTGAGTACTTGGTTCTCCTAGATCTCTCCCCTTTAAGCATATTATTAAGGTTTGGTTTGGTTTTCTCCTGTTAATCTATGTTATGTCAACTTAATTCTTAGACCAACCAGAAGAACCTAGGAGGATGGACGAGAGTTTCTTCCTCCACAATGCCACGCAAAGCTTCCACCTTCTAACACTATCACATTGAGCATTAGATTTCCAACATGTGAACTGATGGTGAACAGAAACTTTCAGACCATAGCATTATTCACAGAGATTGGAACTTTCCAACAAGCCACCATTCTGACTTAGACTAAGAAAGATGTCAAAACTGATTAGAGTCATCTTCTCAGTCAGTAAAGAGTCTCCCTGCAGTGCGGGAGACCCGGGTATTAGGAAGATTCCCTGGAGAAGGAAATGGTGACCCACTCCAGTATCATTGCTTGGAAAATCTCATGGACAGAGGAGCCTGGTGGGCTGCAGTCCATGGGGTCGCAAAGAGTTGGGCACGACTGAGCGACTAACACTTACTTACTTACTTATGAAAGCAATGTTTTAAGCATTTCACATGTTTTAAACATGTGAAATGAGAACTGAGAAAGTTGGACAACATAGAAGAAGTTTGATGAAAATGGAAGATCTGTCATTGAAGAAGAGTACAATATGTCTAAATCTAAAGATCATGAGATTCCAGATACAAAGAGAAATGACAGTGTTGTCGTTTATAAAAGACAACAAAGATGAATGATAATAGGATGTTATTTGATTTGCCAAGAAGATGGTTATTGGTAATATTCTTAAATGATAGTATCAGAGAAATATTGGAGTTGGGAGCCTGATTGAATATTCTTAAGAATTTAGTTATGAACAAGTAACAAAAATGAAAATATTCCATTCTATAAAGAATATTGACTATCAAGAAAAATAGAAAACAGTAAGCCAGTAAGACAGCATGCTGATGGAGGATGTTTTGGGGAATTAAGGAATCATACTTGCTTTCTCATGTCTCTCCCTTAACTGCATAATTATATCCATCTGCACTAGATATTGTAACCATCACTTTTATCCTCTCTTTGCACACCTGAATAGAAGCTCTTATATCCCCAGAACTTTTTGTATGGACCCACATGATAATCTTCCATTTTATATTTTCTTTTTCCATGTACATTTCTCCAACTGAACTATAAACTCTTGAGTAAGAGTTCTATGTTTTATTTGCCTCAATAGTCACAGAAACTCATTAGAGATCAATAAACGACTCAATCAATTATTTTTCATATTTATTATAGTTAAATTATTTCTATTGTTTACTTTTGATCAATAAATGACTCAGTCAATTAATTTTCATATTTATTATAGTTATAATTATTTCCAGCATTTACTTCAGATAAATGTTTATGAAAATGGTAGAAAATGGAAAAACTGAGATATTGAAAATTGTATTCTACTTAGATGCATAAAAGTTCCATGATATACAAACTGTAAAACAAATGTGGTGCTGGTAGTCCAAATGCAAAGTTCTATTCTTTGACAAACCATTAAGTACTTCTAATATAATCTACATTTCACTCTTCCCTAGGTTACACTATAAATCTAGAGGTTCCATTGGTTTAGGCACTGGGGTTGCTGACCTGATTTCCTGAAAAATATTTATTTTTACAAATTAAAAAAAATAAAGATCATGAAAAATACTCATAAATTCTTGAAAAACATCAAAATAAATTAATGTAATGCAATATTGATTCAGGAAATTTAGGTGGGGAGGAAAGCTGAAGTCTCCTCATGTTTACAAGTCAACTTCAAGAATGAGGTGACTCTGATTATATTAAAGTGTTAATACATCTGTAACAAGCAGAGAAAGAGATCTCTTGGCAGACGATTTTCACAAGAACTTAGAAACACTAACCCGACAACAGACTCTTAGACTGATGAAAGAATGTTGGAAATGAAGCAAAAGGGTCATCACCAATTCATCATCTCCAATTCATCACCAATTCATCATCTCCAATTGATTCATCATCATTAGATGATGATGATGAATTCCCTTCTGTACGATCTCAGGTGGCCTTGGCCTGCAAAGGCTCGGAGTGAGGCTTGTGTTCCCAGACAGAGATTGGGCTAGGTCACAGTGGTGAAAATATCAGATCCTAGCCACTAGACCAGTGGTCAGTGACAAGGGAACTGGCCCTTCATCTTTGCAGAAAAGAATTTCCACAAAGACACAAAGTAGTGAAGCAAGTAAAGTATGTATTAAGAGGAAAAAAAGTACAGTACGTGTGAATAGACACATGGGGCAGACTCAGGGAGAGAGAGTCACTGAGTAGCACCCTCAGGGCAGTTTGAATTACTTTTGTGAGGTATTTCTTCCAGGTTTCCTTTGGCCAATCATTTTGAGTAGCCTGGTTCACAGTTCATATTTGGTATATATCAGGATCTTCCCATGAGTACACATGCCATCTCTTAGTCAACATGGATTTTACTGAAAAGGAAATGGGCATCACTTGATGTAATTCCCCTTTGGCCTCCAAGGCGGCTTTCTGTGAATGTGTGTTCAGGGAGGTCTCCTGACTTTGGGAACAAGAAATACATGGTCTGGGCAGGGCCCAGCCTCCTCCCTTAATTGTCTGTTATTCTGGTCTTGGAGTTTCAGTCCATAGGGAATGCATCTCCAATTGTTTTACCTTGAGGGGAGAGGGGCGCATCTACCTCCAACCTCACATGTATGGTTGAATAGAAAATAAATCAATCAAGATAACTCCCCAGAGAATTAAGTCTAGGACATTGGCATGGTCTTTACTTTTAAATGTTGTAACATTTAATTCTATGTAGAAGTTTACTATACACTTATTATCTGTTGACTTAGAGTTGTCTCTGCATTAATTGAAGACAAATATAAAACAAAACAAAAAAGGGAGTATATTTTAGAGATAACATCTACATCCAAATTTAAAGGCTTTCATACGTGACTGAATGTGAGCTCTTCTGTACATGATCATGCATATTAAAGGTTAGTTGATAAAAGACTTTCCAAAGCAAACAAGAGTTTGAAAGTTTTATATAGGCTAGAAAAAACTGTCTTCATGTATGTGTCCTTAGGACTCCATACTATGTTCATACACAGTTGATACTTAACAAGTACCTGAAAAATTGAATGGACAAATTTAAATTATAGAAGTCAAATATAAATATTTGAACAAGAGAAAAGTTGAATACTCTCCAACTATATTTGCTGTAGGTTCTAAAGAGATGGGATAAGGCATCTGAGTTAAATGTCTGCAGAGGTAGGAGAAATTCTGGACTATGAAAGATACAATCATGGCAGCACTTGGGGAGCAGCTGGATATAAAGGGAAAGAAAAGAAAATATCAAAGAGAAGGCAAGTTTACTGACACAGTAAGCCATTACATGTCATTAAAAAATGATGAGTTGCTCTAGTTTGGGAGCAAAAATATATTGAGTCAATTTCCAAGAAATAATCTCCTAAATCACATTGAATGTTGTATTCGCTATAAAAGCATGCTGGGTTTCTTTCATTTCCAGATGCCATAGTCTGTTCTTTTTTTTTTTTTTTTTCAAAAATACAGCTACTATAATTCAATAATCTAAGCATTCAAGTTCCATTTGTGTCCTCTGGCCTGTCTCCAAAGCCAAATTGAGTCACTAGACTGGACAACTATTTATTATATGACTGACCAAGCTTAGAGTCTGGCATCATAGAGAAAGAGCTAATGATTTCTAATTTATACTCTTTCTATAATCATTAAAATTTTTACAAATGGGACACAATAGTGGAAGTTTCTATGATCATATTCAAACACAATAAAATAACTTGTCATCATGTACTCTTACATGTTCAGTTGAGAACCTCTAATAAGAAATCAGTTCAGTTCAGTCACTCAGTCATGTCTGAGTCTTTGTGACCCCATGAATTGCAGCACACCAGGCCTCCCTATCCATCACCAACTACCGGAGTTTACCCAAACCCATGTCCATTGAGTCGGTGATGCCATCCAACCATCTCATCCTCTGTCGTCCCCTTTTCCTCCTGCCCCCAATCCCTCCCAGCATCAGAGTCTTTTCCAATGACTCAACTGTTTGCATGAGGTGGCCAAAGTACTGGAGTTTCAGCTTTAGCATCATTCCTTCCAAAGAAATCCCAGGGCTGATCTCCTTCAGAATGGACTGGTTGGATCTCCTTGAGGTCCAAGGGACTCTCAAGAGTCTTCTCCAACACCACAGGTCAAAAGCATCAATTCTTCAGTGCTCAGCTTTCTTCACAGTCCAACTCTCACATCCATACATGACCACAGGAAAAACCACAGCCTTGACTAGACGAACATTTATTGGCAAAGTAATGTCTCTGCTCTTGAATAAGCTATCTAGGTTGGACATAACTTTCCTTCCAAGGAGTAAGCGTCTTTCAATTTCATGGCTGCAGTCACCATCTGCAGTGATTTTGGAGCCCCCCAAAATAAAGTCTGATGCTGTTTCCACTGTTTTCCCATCTATTTCCCATGAAGTGATGGGACCAGATGCCATGATCTTCGTTTTCTGAATGTTAAGCTTTAAGCCAACTTTTTCACTCTCCACTTTCACTTTCATCAAGAGGCTTTTGAGTTCCTCTTCACTTTCTGCCATAAGGGTGGTGTCATTTGCATATCTGAGGTTATTGATATAACCTCAGATAACTTCCAGCAATCTTGATTCCAGCTTGTGTTTCTTCCAGTCCAGCATTTCTCATGATGTACTCTGCATAGAAGTTAAATAAGCAGGGTGACAATATACAGCCTTGACGTACTCCTTTTCCTATTTGGAACCAGTCTGTTGTTCCATGTCCAGTTCTACCTGTTGCTTCCTGACCTGCATAGAGGTTTCTCAAGAGGCAGGTCAGGTGGTCTGGTATTCCCATCTCTTTCAGAATTTCCCACAGTTTATTGTGATCCACACAGTCAAAGGCTTTGGCATAGTCAATAAAGCAGAAATAGATGTTTTTCTGGAACTCTCTTCATTTTTCCATGATCCTAGAGGTAACATATTCAGGTACTGTACTGATTTAAGTCTGTTAACTAGTTCAGGCTCATTCTGCTCACTGTACGATAGACCAATAAATCTGAGACGGTGTTGAGCAAAGAATATGACTTTACTCAGGGAGCAGGCTGACCAATAAGATGGCAGACTAATATCTCAAAATAACATCTTGTCAGGGCCTGGAAACCAGATTCTTTTATGGATCAGAGATGGGGGCAGTTGAAGAAACAAAGTAAAATGACCATTTAAAATTTTCAAATATCTACTAGAATGTCAGGCCTCAGGCAGGGGGATGTTTTAGTTTCACTTTCTCAGTCATTTCACTTTCTCAGTCATCTTTGTTTATTGATGGAATATCACCTGTCATATCAATAAACAAAGATGCCCCAGCTATTTGCAATTCTAGCACCCCCAGATATGAATTTCTGAGCCATGCTAGTAAGCAGCAAATGAGGTGCACCATTCCTACACAAAGGACTCAAAAATGTCAGAGTCCTTCACAGGTGGGCAGGGTCAGGCTATCCCTCTGTGTGCCAATCAAAGGCACCCTAGCTCAAGGGTCTGTAGTTGGGGGTTGCGGGGTGGGGGTGTGGGCAGGGCTCCCTGAGGCAGGCCATCATGTATGACTATAATAACAAAAGCAGCAGAATAAGAGTTAAAGTCACAGTAGCAGATTCCAGTATGGAGTCAAAATTAACCCTTCCTAGTTACAAATCCATTAAATTGTCGACTAAAAAAGATGCACAACTTGAGAACTGTGGGTTAAGTTTTATTCAGGGCAAAATGAGGACTGCATCCCGGAGGCAGCATCTCAGATAGCTCTGAGAGACTGCTCAAAGAGGTAATGGGGGAATACATAAGGTTTAGGTAAAGGGAGAGTTCAATGCCATTAAGGACCCAATGTACAAAACGTTTGTTGTTAATCATGTGGATCTGATGTCACCATGAAGGGATTTAGTGATTCTCCAGATATGAGGAAATGCAAGGATTGAGATCATAAAATCTGTTCCTAAAAACATCCAACTATCTAAAGACCTGTCTCACCAGATTCCTGGGAGCACAGAGTACCTCACTCCACTGAACTCCCTCGGGGGCTGTTGGAAGTCAACAGCTATAGCAGCCCGGGGTTCAGTCTCCCTAGAGATTGAACAATACAAATGCTTTTTTTGTTCAGTCGTTGGTCTTTGCTCTCGGTAAGTTCCAATTTGTAGTTGACAAAACGTAGCATAGAAATGATAGTATTGAGGACTTTTCTCACTTTTCTGCCTTTTCCCCCAAAAAGTTTTGTGAACCCTGTGAAAAGCAGCCAAGAAGTCAAAACACATCCTGAGAAGGAGAGTGGCTCTAAATACCTAAGGTCAGTAAAGCTAAGATTTAAAATCTTGTTCTTTGCATTTGTTCAGTCTCTACCTCAACTCCTGAAGCCAAGAACTGTGAATGAGCAAGTTATTCATTCTCTGTGGTATTGTTTCCTCCTCAGTGACTATGCTGCTGCTAAGTCACTTCAGTCGTGTCCAACTCTGTGCGACCCCATAGATGGCAGTCTACCAGGCTCCCCTGTCCCTGGGATTCTCCAGGCAAGAACACAAATGTTGATTATACTTGATTCTTACTTCACAGTTCTATAACTGGAAGTTGTAAAATGTGATAACAAATGCCATTGACTCCTGGTATTCAGAAACTAAGTCCACCCTTTACCAGATGTGTGACTTTGAAAAATTTACCTGACCTGCCTTTGTTTCAGTTTCCTCATTTTCAAAAAGGGGGGAAAAAAACCAACTACTTGTTTCATTGATTTGACAGAATCAAATATCAAAATTCTTGTAATGAATATAGTTGAGAACCTAGCCCAGGGAAGCACTCGATAAATGTTGGTCATTGAAACATATGTTCATTTTCAGACCTCACTCATGGAAATATTAATTTCTTTACTTTCCATAGTTTAACTTATTCTTGGGTTTTTGCTTTGCTCAAGAGCAGAATTAAATTAATCATGATTGAAGCTGAATCTAGTCTCTGTATCATTACAATGAATTAACTTTTGGAGACAGAGTTTTGGGTGAAGTAGAAAACAATAGCTTTATTGCTTTGCCAGGCAAAGCAGGCCACATCAGCCTAATGCCCTCAAAACTGTGTCCCAACCTGGATTAGATAGTGAGAAGTTTTAGAGTAATGGTTCAAAGAAGGATTTATCAGTTCATGGATATTTTTCTGATCGGTTGTTGGTGAGGTAAGTAAAAGCATCATCAGCCTGGTTCCAACCAGTTTGGGATTTATGTGCTTGTTGGCAGCATACCTGTTAATTTCTCCCACTTGGTGGAAGTTTCAGTATCTGCAAAACATCTCAAAGATATTGCTATGTATGCCTTGATGGGAAACCATGACTTTTGCTCCAAGGCTGCACTATTGTTTCTCTTAACTGTTTCTCCCTCATCTCTGCATCCCTTTCCTTCCCCCATTAACAACTGTATGAATCCATTCCTTGCAACTTAGGGAAGGTCTAAGAGGCTGAATGAAGCCTATTTCCTGTAATCAAGAAATGGGGGACACAGAAAGGCTTTTTTTGTTCCCAAGAGCCCCACAAGGTCCTGTTAGGTATTACAGTCATTGGTGTGTGTGTGTGTGTGTGTGTGTGTGTTAGTCACTCAGTCGTGTCCAACTCTTTGCGATCCCATGGACTATAACCTTCCAGGCTCTTCTGTCCATGGAATTCTCCAGGCAAGAATACTGGTTAGGTTCCCTTCAGTCACTCAGTCATGTCTAACTCTTAGCGACCCCATGGACTACAGCACACCAGGCTTCCCTGTTCATCACCAACTCCCAGAGCTTGCTCAAACTCATAACCATTGAGTCAGTGATGCCATCCAACCATCTCATCCTTTGTCGTGCCCTTCTCCTCCTGCTTTCAATCGTTCCCAGATTCAGATCTTTTCAAATGAGTCAGTTCTTTGCATCAGGTAGCCAAAGTATTGGAGTTTCAGCTTCAACATCAGTCCTTCCAATGAACATTCAGGACTTATTTCCTTTAGGATGACTGGTTTGATCTCCTTGCAGTCAAGGGACTCTCAAGAGTTGTCTCTAACACCACAGTTCAAAATCATCAGCTCTCTGATGGTCAGCTTTATTTATAGTCCAACTCTCACATCCATACATGACTACTGGAAAAACCATAGCTTTGACTAGACAGACCTTTATCAGCAAAGTAATGTCTCTCCTTTTTAATATGCTGTCTATGTTGGTCATAGCTTTTTTTCCAAGAACCAAGCATCTTTTAATTTCATGGCTGCAGTCACCATCTGCAGTGATTTTGGAGCCGCCCAAAATAAAGTTCCATTGTTTCTCCATCTATTTGCCATGAAGTGATGGGACTGGATGTCATGATCATAGTTTTTTGAACGTTGAGCTTTAATCCAACTTTTTCACTGTCTTCTTTCACTTTCCTCAAGAGGCTTTTTAGTGGTTCTTCACTTTCTGCCATAAGTGTAGTGTCATCTGCATATCTGAGGTTATTGATATTTCTCCTGGAAATCTCCTGAAGAATACTGGAGTGAGTATCTATTCCCTTCTTCAGTGGATCTTCCCTACCCAAGGATTCAACCTGGATCTCCCATATTGCAGGCAGATTCTTTTACCATCTGAGCCATCAGTTGGTAAACTATATTTCAGTAGGGGGCAAGTTTTCAGTATTTGAAAATTGTGTTCTATCTTATCTTGCTGAGTGCTACTGAAGTAAGTCACTCTGTATGTGTCTCCTTAAAAAAAAAACAACAACAACAAAAAAACACACAAAAAACCCTCTATTGCTTCTCTAATGAGAACCATGGTGGGCTCATGGCTTATCTAAGAAACTTAGAATCCCTACAGATTATAACACAGAAATTGAAATCCAATAGAGCAGAGAGTCCCCTCTGTTCTAGAACTGACTCAAATTTACTCATTGTGGAAAAGACCTTGATGCTGGGAAAGACCGAGGGCAGGAGGAGAAGGAGGTGACAGAAGATAAGATAGTTGGATGGCATCATCAATGCAATGGACATAAATTTGAGCAAACTCCAGGAGACGGTGAAGGACAGGGAAGCCTAGTGTGCTGCAGTTCATGGGGTCACGAAGAGTCAGACATGACTCAGCAACTGAATGGCAACAACAACTCCTTTTGGAACCAATATCCTTCTTGTCTAACCCTGTCACTCATAGCTCTGTCTCGGGTAAATATTCCCTCTTTTTAGGGAAAAACCATTTTTCTTTCTTTTCTTACCTTGGTCAGTAAAAAATGAAAATTGGATAGACATTCTTTTTCCAATTCTGAGGCATGAGGTAGTTGAACTCCTCTTATCCCTCAGGGTAAAGCAATTGGAGATTCACTCCCTATTGACTGAAAATCCAAGACAAGAATAGCAGGACAATTAAGGGAGGAGGCTAGACCTTGTCCAGATCACATATTCCTTGTTGCTAAAGTCAGAAGACCTCCCTGACCACACATGTGCAGAAAGGCTCCTTGAAGGCCAGAGGGGAGTGGTGTCAAGAGATATTCTACCCATACACCTTTCCACTAAAATCCATCTTGGCTAAAACATGCATGTGTATGCATGGGAAGACCTTGAGATATACCAAATATGAACTGTGAACCAGGCAAATCAAAATGATTGGCCAAAGGAAATACAGAAGAGATACCCCATAAAAGTAATACAAATTACCCCAAGGGT
Source organism: Bubalus kerabau (assembly GCF_029407905.1). Lineage (NCBI taxonomy): Eukaryota > Metazoa > Chordata > Mammalia > Artiodactyla > Bovidae > Bubalus > Bubalus kerabau. The sequence goes on from NC_073630.1 coordinate 66,651,048, forward strand.
GTAACTCAGCAACTCTCTCTCTGCCTGAGTCTGTCTGTGTGTCTATCCACATATTCTGTACTCCTTTTTCCTCTTAAAACTTTACTTGCTTCACTACTTTCCATCTTTGTGGAAATTATTTTCTGCAAAGCCAAAAGGCCAGGGTCCTTGTCACTGACCATTGGTCTAGTGGCTAGTATCTAGTGCTTTCACCACTGTGACCCAGCCCAAGCCCCACTCCAAACCACTCCAGGAAGAAGCCATCTGGGATCATATCTATTTTAATTTCTCTGAAAACTCCTGTCTGATTATGTGCCTCCAGGCTTCCTTTCCTAGTACCTTAAGTTTTCTTTTTCAAGTGAAACATCTTAGATTCATCTTAAACTTCTTTCCATTTTCCACTTCTATTATTCAATCCATCAGTAATTTTTTTTCTGTCTTTTCCTTCTGGATGTATACAGAATCTGACCAATTCTCAATTCTCCATGCCATACTGTGATCCATGCCCTGCCTGCATCATGACAGTATTCTCTAAAAACACCAGATGGTCAACACTAAAATTAGATTGATTACATTCTTCGTAGCCCGAGATGAAGAAACTCTATACAGTCAGTAAAAACAAAACCTAGAGCTGACTGTGGCTTAAATCATGAGCTTTTTGTTATAAAATTCAGACTTAAATTGAAGAAAGTAGAGAAAAGCACTAGACCATTCATCTAAATCAAATCCCTTATGATTATACAGTGGAAGTGGCAAATAAATTCAAGGGATTAGATCTGATAGAATGCCTGAAGAACTATGGACAGAGGTTCTAAATTGTACAGGAGGTGGTGACCAAAGCCATCCACAAGAAAAAGAAATGCAACAAGGCAAAATGGTTGTCAAAGGAGGCCTTACAAATGGCAGAGAAATGAAGAGAATCAAAAGGCAAAGGAGAAAGGGAAAGTTTATAAACTCAGTTAAATACAGAGTTCCAGAGAATAGCAAAGAGACAAGAAAGCCTTCTTGAGTGAACAATGCAAAGAAATAGAGGAAAAGAATAGAATTGGGTAAGACCACAGATCTCTTCAAGAAAACTGAGATAAAAAAGGAATATTTCATTCAAAGATGGGCACAATAAAGGATAAGAACAGCAAGGACATAACAGAAGCAGAAGGGATTAAGAAGAGCTGGCAAGAATACCCAGAAGAACTATACAATATAGGTCTTAAGGACCTGGATAACCACAGTGGTGAAGTCACTCACCTAAAACCAGAATCCTGGATTGTGAAGTCCAGTGGACCTTAGGAAGCATTACTACAAACAAAATGAGTTGAGGTGGTGGAATTCCAGCCAAGCTATTTCAAATCCTAAAAGATGATCCTGTTAAAGTGCTGCAGTCAATATGCCAGGAATTTTGGAAGACTCAGCAGTGGCCACAGGACTGGAAAAGATCAGTTTTCACTCCAATCCCAAAAAAGAGCAATGCCAAAGAATGTTCAAATTACCATATGATTATTCTCATTTCACATGCTAGCAAGGTAATACTCAAAATCCTTCAAGTAAGGCTTCAACAGTACATGAACTGAGAACTTCCAGATGATACAAGCTGCATTTAGAAAAGGCAGAGGAACCAGAGATCAAATAGTCCACATCCATTGTACCATAGAAAAATAAGGAAATTCCAGAAAAATATCTACTTCTGCTTCATTGACTACACTAAAACCTTTGACTGTGTGGATCACAACAAACTGTGGAAAATTCTTAAAGAGATGGGAATACTATAACACCTTACCTGTCTCCTGACAAACTTGTATGCAGATCAAGAAGCAACAGTTAGTACCAGACATGGAACAACGGACTAGTTGAAAATTGGGAAAGCAGTATGCCAAAGCTGTATATTTTCACTCTGTTTATTTAACTTTTATGTAGCATACATTATGCGAAATGTTGGACTTGATGAATCGCAAGCTGGAATCAAGATTGCAGGGAGAAATATCAGTTACCTAAGATATGCAGATAATACCACCCTATTGGCAGAAAGAACTAAAGAGCTTCTTGATAAAAGTGAAAGAAGAGAGTGAAAAGGGTGCTTAAAACTCAACGTTCAAAAAACTGAGATCACGGCATCCTGTTCCAAAATTTTATAGCAAATACATGGGGAAAAAATGGAAACACTGACAGATTTTATTTTCTTGCTTTCCTAAATTATAATGGGCAGTGACTACAGCTATGTGATTGCAGCCATGAAATTAAAAGGAGCTTACTCCTTGGAAGGAAAGTTATGACGAACCTAGACAGCATATTCAAAAGCAGAGACATTACTTTGCCAACAATGGTCCATCTAGTCAAGGCTATGGTTTTTCCAGTGGTCATGTATGGATGTGAGAGTTGGACTGTGAAGAAAGCTGAGCGCAGAAGAATTGATGCTTTTGAACTGTGGTTTTGGAGAAGACTCTTGAGAGTCCCCTGGACTGCAAGGAGATCCAACCAGTCCATCCTAAAGGAGATCAGTCCTGGGTGTTCTTTGGAAGGAATGATGCTAAAGCTGAAACTCCAGTACTTTGGCCACCTCATGCGAAGAGTTGAGTCATTGGAAAAGACTCTGATGCTGGGAGGGATTGGGGGCAGGAGGACAAGAGGACAACAGAGGATGAGATGGCTGGATGGCATCACCGACTCGATGGACGTGAGTTTGAGTGAACTCCAGGAGTTGATGATGGACAGGGAGGCCTGGTATGCTGCAATTCATGGGGTCACAAAGAATCGGATATGACTGAGCAACTGAACTGAACTGACAGCTATGACATTAAAAGACACTTGCTCCTTTGAATAAAAACTATGACAAACCTAGACAGCTTATTAAAAAGCAGAGACATCACTTTGCCAACTAAGTTCTTTCTAGTCAAGGCTATGGTTTTTCCAGTAGTCATGTACGGATGTGAGAGCTGGACCATAAAGAAGGCTGAGCACCAAAGAATATATACTTTCAAACTGCGGTGCTGGAGAAGACTCTTGAGAGTTGCTTGAACAACAGGGAGATTAAACCATTCAATCCTAACAAAAATCAACTCTGAATATTCATTGGAAAGACTAATGCTGAAGCTGAAACTCCAATACTTTGGCCACTGAAGTGAAGCGCCAATGCATTAGAAAAGACCCTGATGCTGGGAAAGATTGAGGACAGGAGAGGGTGCAGGGTCCATCCTTGATCAGGGAGATAAGATTCCACATGGCTAAGTGTCAAAAAAAAAAAAAAAAAAAAGCATAAAACAAAAGCAATATTGTAACAAATTCAATAAGACTTTAAAAATGGTCCACATTAAAAAAAATCTTTAAAATTAATTCAAGAAATAAAAAGTTTGTGTGTGATGAGAAGACTATATAAGACTGTGAAACCCCTTTCCTGTTTATTAGAGGAAAGTCCAGTGTCTAAGGTTGGCTTTCTACTGCTGGAGAAACTTGACAGTATTACAGCTGCTAAGGATCAGAAACTCTTGAATTAAGTAAGAATGGGTTCCTGAAAGGGCTTCCCAGGTAGCCCTACTGGTAAAGAATCCACCAGCCAATGCAGGAGCTGTAAAACACATGGGTTTGATCCCTGGGTTGGGAAGCTTCCTTAGAAGAGGGCATGGCAACCCACTCTAGTAGTCTTGCCTGGAGAATCTCATGGGCAGAGAAGCCTGGTGGGCTACAGTTCATGGTGGTGTCAGAGTTGGACATGACTAAAGTGACTTCGCAGGCATGAAAAAACAGGTCTCTGAAAGAGCAGGCTTGGAGAGTAAAACAAAAAATTCTGTTTTATATTTTCTCTGACCCCCCTCACAACTGCTCTAATTCTATGCCATGCACAATACCTTTAAAAATAAAGGCATATATTCATTCATGTGGAAGATTAATTTACGATTGGCTGAAAATCATCGTATTTTAAAACATTAAAGACCACCACTTAAATACATAATCAGAAGGAATATTGGCCATGTCCTTTAACTCCCTAATTAACTATTGGGCATTTGAGTTCCAAATCAATGTATGGAGAAGTGAAAATTAGCCTAGATGAATAGTTTCTGGTGTCCTCTTTCATTATATCTCATCTTTTGCTTTGCAGTTGACTTAGTTTTATTTTTTTCTCTCTCTTCTTTGTTAATAAACTGTGATTGTGTCTTGTAATGAATGTACTCATAAACCATCTGGCAGTTGTCTCATGGCTCATTACATGCCATGGGCCACTCTGAGAAGCTGTCTCGGGTGACATTTAAACTGGTGCATGCAGAGAAAAATCACTTTTCGTTATTGAAATCAAATTTTGGTAAAAGGAGAGCTCTCCTTCTTGACATCAGTATCTAAGATGAAGGTATGGTTAGCCAAATAATAAGCCAACCCATAACTGCTATTTGGGGGTTTAAATGACAATTCTCTGCATGAAAATATCTGTGTTTTTATGTGAGCTAAGGAGATAATGTTTACACACTAGGACTGTTGTGATTTCTAACATATTTTTCATTTCTTAATTATAAATTATTTATTTCCATATTACCACATTGTTCTGTAAAGTGCTGTGAATATTTCATGGGGACTAGGAACTAGGGGCCTAAAATGGCATTCTAATATTCTTTCTGGGATGAAATTGTGCCCCTAGAGATCTCATCATCATGGGCATGTGAGGTTTTTTTCCAAGATATGCTACTATGTGTTGGAGAGGACTCTTGAGAGTCCCTTGGACTGCAAGGAGAGCCAACCAGTTCATCCTAAAAGAGATCAGTCCTGGGTGTTCATTGGAAGAACTGATGTTGAAGCTGAAACTCCAACACTTTGGCTGCCTGATGCAAAGAGCTGACTCATTGGAAAAGACCCTGATGCTGGGAAAGATTGAGGGCAGGAGGAGTAGGGGACGACACAGGATGAGATGGTTGGATGGCATCATCGACTCAATGGACATGAGTTTGAGTAAACTTCGGGAGTTGGCTATGGACAGGGAGGCCTGGCATGCTGTAGTCCATGGAGTTCCAAAGAGTCAGACGCGACTGAGCAACTGAACTGGAACCATGTATTCCATTTTCGGGTCAGAGCCTCCCCATTTAATACTGGGCTCTCTCCTGTGCATACTATTTCTTCTTGACAAAAATCAAAATTAGTGCTCTAAGTGGCAGTCTGTCGTTCTGCTGTGAGTTAATGCTAAGCTTGCTGTGGTAGGGAAACTGTGTGGAAACTATATTTTCAAAGGATAAAGCTTAGAAGGAAAAGAGCATCCAAAGTGTTCACAACACACAAACGAGATATTAAATTTTCATTCAGACAGATTGTGTCATAACACTGCTATGTAGCCATGAGATAGAGCCACAACCCAGGTAAATGAAAGCAAATCTGCAAAGGATATGTGTGTAAATGATATTTTAAATGTATTTGTCCAATAGAAATAAAGTTTTAAAATCATCTTGAAATTATCAGAGAGAACACAAATTTACATGAATGATGAAAATCAGAGGGCAGAGTATTTAAAGAAATGGCTCTGATGTCATGAGTATTGAAAAGCAGTTTTCAGATTTCAGAGAAGGTGATTTTGACAAAAAAAAGTTTTCTTCTAAAAGTTTACTAGATGCTTAGAAACACCAATTTAATAAGCTCCTTAAGTTATGGTAGTACTTGCTAATGAACTTATTTATTTTATGGGACAAGGACTTGAAGTAATTACAGTTATAAAAAACATTGGTAGTTTATTCTGACCATTATTGCATAGTTGATTTCCAAATGGTTATGGAAATATACACATAAGCATGCACAAAGTGAGAGAGAGAAAAAAGGAACATACAATGACTAAAGAGTTCTTAATTGTTTAACAAATATTGGGAAATAGAATTATTGAAGAAATGTTATAATAAAGGGAAAAGTCTAGGTGATTTTCTTTTAGGGTCAGATGACGTATTTGTATTGTCTACATATATCCATATGTGAATAATATTCTTTGCAATAATATGATTTAGTGCAAATATTAAACAACTGTGACTGAGAATCCTGAAGCTTTAGACCCTATTCTGTTTCTTTTTGACCTTAGACAAAGTCATTCTCCACAATTCTGGTGGCTTCTTGGACAAAAGAAGATAATACTGTACCTACAATAGAGATAGCCACTTAATGGATTTCTGGTGAGACTAGTTGAAATAGTTAAAAGCACTTTTAGAATTGGCGACATGTTTCAAAATAAAATTTAAGGGGTGAGGGGGAGATGCTTTAGTTTTAATCCAGATTCTGTCGCTTCTTAATCACCTTAGCCTGGTTTTGTAATACTGTGTGTCTGTGTGTGTGAACATGGGTATATCTTTTACACATTGTCAACCTAACGTTCTTCCTCAAATGCAAATATAAGCCTGACAGTCCCATATTTTCCCTGTAAGATAAAATCCATATTAATTAGAATACTAAGATAGCACGTTCTGAATCTCTTCTGCTTCTACAGCAGGCATCTTCTCTTGACAAATCTTGTGCTTGACCAACTATTCACTTTGCACGAAAATGGTAAGGACCCTTGCTTCTAGGCTTTCCTTAAGCTGTACCTTGGCATGGAAGGTCAGTAACCCCTCTTCATGTATTTATTTGCAGTCCATCCTATACAATTCAATGTCTTTGTGATATTCCTGAAATCCCAAAGTGTCCCTACTATGTTTCCACAGCATAAAATTCTGAACCTACTGCAGCATTCCAACTCTATTGAGGTGACCTGTATGCACCATGTGTCTATCCAATTCTGTCTTTTGAAGGGGAGATGCATTTTTATTTATATTTTTCCTTAGATGCAATACTAAGGAGGCACACAAAAGGAGGCACACAAAATACTAAGTAATCAATTCTTTTAATCTTCTCTACTCTTCCAAAATATTTTAACATTATTTCTAAAATCTAAGTATGGATCAAAACTCCAAGGGTGGCCCTGCATTAAATGCTTTTGTTTTTTTATTTTATATTTGCTTATTGCTGTTGCTCATTTCATCCTACTATATCAGAGAGTGACCATGAAGTGGCAAGCACAATTCAGAATGTGCAGAGTTACTGGTCTAGTTTATAAGAACAGCATGATCTTAGGTGAATGTTTCATATGGATTCTTTAAGAGCTTTCTCTTACACTTGAGCTCATACTTCTTATGGGTGAGGACTGGTAGCTTTTCTAAGTATATTGGAGACTTCTACCTGCACACAGCTGCTGCCAAGGAAGTCCCACAGAAAACAGATTTCAAACCTAGGACTCAGCAAAAGATAGATTACCAAGGCCTGGAGAACCCAGCTTGGAGTACTTGGCTAAGGATGCAATTACAAGAGTGCATGAGAGCAGGACTACTTGTGTTTTTCAACACCATCAAGCAAATACTTTTGATTATTTGTACCTACTAATCTTGATGGGGCTTCCCTGATGGCTCAATGGTAAAGAATCTGACCGCCAATGCAGGACATGTGGGTTGCATCCCTGGGTCAGGAAGATCCCTGGAGAAGTAAATGGCAACCCACTCCCGTATTCTTGCCTGGGAAATCCCATGGCAGAGGAATTAAGCTATGGTCCATGGGGTCACAAAGAGTCAGACATGAATTGGCGACAAAAGAACACCACCAATTTTGAGAAGTCAAAGGGAACAAGGCCAAAAGTCAGACAGAAATAAAGCAATTAATTTATCCTTTATGATTAGACTTCCAAATAAGAGAAGAACCATATGTACAGGTGTTTCTGAAAAAAGATATTTATTGGTGAAAAAGTACTGACACTGGAGAAATTTGATGAGACTCTTCAAGTAACTGATAACAATAATGTAGGAGAAATCATATATCAGTAATCAGAGACTCTTTGTGAAATAATGCATTCTATGAGGAAATTCAAATATTACAAAACCTTTCAACATAAGATACATTTGAAGATACTCATGTATTATTTTTTAAAAATCCTCAAAACCTCTCATTGTGAGATTTTTTTTCTCCTCCTTTTCTTAAGTGTACAAATTCTTAATAAATAGGTACACTTTCATAGAATGAAGAGATATGGGAAAACCAATACATTTCACACATTCATACACATACACAGAATCAAGTTTCTAAGTGTCCCTGGTAAGTCTCCAATACAGTAGATATCTAATAATTCTTTCCCAGTAGCTTCAGGCAGCTGTTAAGAGCTGCTATAAATCCTTATTCTCACGCATAAAAGCTAATTATTCTCATAGGTTAGAAATCAATTTTCCTCCTCCCTCTGTGCCGCAGTGGGTTATTATATAATTAGCAACATAAAGGAGATGTCATGCTTTATCTCAAAGCATTTATTCTTGTCCACAGTAAGAAGCAGCCACAGTTTTGTTGGTCAGCTGTATTGTGGCTATTCTCTTATTCACAACTGCACATATTGTCTATGTATTGATGTAGCAAATATAATTGGAAATGTATTAGATCTTTAATTAAGTTGCATGTAGCTATTACACTTTTTTCTGTCCCCCCCCCCCCACCTTTTATGTTCATGCTTCTTTCTGGATATTTTCTATGGTCCTATCTTTCAATTCAATTATCTTCTCTTCTGCTCTATTTAATCAATAATTAAACTCATCTATTAAATATTTATGTTAACCATTACAATTTTTAGTTCTAGAATTTCCATTTGAGCCTATATATAGATTCTACTACTCTGGTGAAATTTATAATATGGTCACTGTTTTCTTGAACTATAAATTGGAATGATTTTAGTGTTCATGTCTGAAAATTCTCATACTTGGATTATAGAGTGTTTTTTTGAATTGTCTTTTTTAATCTTTCTTTTTGATCCTGTCTCTAGGCATGCCTTAGTGATTTGGGGTTATTGTATAGAAAATCATTATGCAATCTTACCCCCAGACAGACTTTTCTTTAGAAAAGTCTATCAAGTAAGGCCAGACTATCTTATACCAATCTAGAAGTAAATGATTTAAGACAGGGTTTTAAATTATTGATGTCTGATCTATTCAGTCTGCTTTTATTCCTAGAATATCTTTCAGAAGTTGCCATTGAAAGCCTTGTGTGCTTACTAGAGCTGTTCTCCTTGGTCGTGCTGAATTCATATAATTTTACCTCCTATGCAAGTCAAGATTGCCAAGAGCTCTTGGCTTCTCTGTTTCCCCTCATACTTGGCTTCTTGACCTCTCCTTTCATTCATCTTCAAATCTTCAAGTGCAATGAGGAGAAAAACAGAGTAGGATGCATGGGTTCCTTAATTCCCTGTATTCCTAGTAGACCAGAACTCCAGTTTCCATCTTCTAGTCCTGGAGAGCTGACAGACATCCTTAGCCACTGATTTCTGCTCAATTTCTGGGCTTTGCATAAGTAAAAAATTAGCAAATGCCCTACCCACCTAGATTTAAAACATTTCAGTCCTTTTGGAAATTGGCCAGTCAGGTCTTGATTATCTAGGTTATTCTCTGATAACTTAAATCCATGATTTTGTTATATTTGTTTTTGTATTTCATACATTATTTATAGTTGCTGATTTCAAAGGGAGATTGTTCTGGAAAATACAGTCTTCAGTAGTTAGAAATGGAAATTATATAAGCCTCTCTTCAGAAGATTGTAAAAGAGATTTTTGATTAAGGAGAAGCATAAACAGAAACATTCAAAATAAAGTGGGTATGAGAAATGAGAAAAAGGGCAAGGAATTCCTTCAAGAAAGACATGAGAGGAAATGCTTTACAAACAAATCAAATTGAGGTTTTAAATCTGTTTATTTTGGAAAAGAAAAAAAAAACACAGTTCAAAACATAAATACTTGTAAAGTGTTTTGGAATCCAGAACATAAATACTTGTAAGGTGTTTTGCAATCCAGTCAAGCAAAACGGATTGATTTTTATCTGTAAATTGTTATTGACTGTGAAAATCAGCTGGCTTCTGTTAGCAATCAGAACTTAGTGTATTCAACTGAATAAATGTGTTGCCTGGTAAACTTGCATGGCGCTGAATTACATTCAACTGGTGAATAGTTTAATGATTTTTCTTCCTAAGATGTGAACATGTGAGTGTGTCTCAAATGGTCTGTTTTACTCAGTTGAATTTGTAGGAAGAGAGTTTACATGCCTCACAAAAAGAGAAGCCAATAAGTGATGAGGCAAAACTGATATCCAAATGGTAAAAGTGATCCAATTTATCTGTGAACATTTAACTAAAATTAATTCTCAAATGATTGATCATATTTTGTGACAGCGACTGTAACTTCCTGTATGCATGAGTTAGTCATTCATTGTGGGGATGATAAAGATGATCAACGACTTGGCTTTCTGACAAGTCAAATCACAAAGGCATTAACATTCCTTTTGCCATTCATGAAACAGCTACACATGAACACATCAGGCATCTAGAATTGTCATAATTCACATATTGATTTTCGTATAACTCTCTGAAGCATTGTCAACCCGTACTTAATAGGTGCCCCCTGACTATGTGACCAATTAGCAGTGTGAACCTGTGGAAAATGTACAAACCTGTCAGGGAGGATTTCTTCCACTGTTGGAAGGAAAAATAGTAGTGATGTATATAAAATCATTTGCTGAACAAAACTGACTGAACATATAAATTATCTCTGGCATTTGGTAATGAGTTGAGACTACAGAGACACTGAAAAATTGTTCAACCCTTCTTTCAAAAAGAGCATAATATAGCGGGACAGCAGGTAAATAAACCGAAATAAAAGGTAGAATGTGGTAAATGCTATTCACTTATTTCCTCAACAAACCATTTTGAGTAATTTTATAGACTAAGTTTAATGGAATAAAATTGAAAATAGTGAAAGTGGATAATTTATAATTATGAAATATAGTAAATATTATGATAGCCCTTTGCAAAATAAAATTTGTGAAGAAAGACAAAACAAATGTTGCTTCAGAGAAGGCGTTTCTTTGGGAAGAAGCACTACCTCAATTAGGTGACTAAGTTGAGGTGATGAGACTCTTCAGGCAGAGAAAAGAACAAAGTATAGTGAATTTGTACCAGTGCCAGCGTAGTTCAACAGGAACCAAATTTTCCTGAATTACTTCACTGTATGGTTAGGACTGGACAGAAGAAATGCAAATAAGACTTGAAAGACACAAGCGAAGCAGTAACCATTACCCACAAAGAAGAGTGCAAACCTGCCTGACCATTTGAGCTTGGCATATTCTTGCTAATCCACTGGCTTCTCTGCTGTGGGCACTCATAGACCCACAGCTTCTCTATCTGCTGTTTTCCTTGTTTCTCTAAGTTACAGGTTAGACACATGTTCCACTCTAAGGGGAAAGGCACCTCTTTCTTCAGCAGATTGCCTTGTCATTAGAATTAGAGGCAGGTTCTTACTGGTTCTTGAGGATATTCTCAAGAGTTCCTGTATGTTTTCACTTACAGCTTTTCTCTTGATCACCTCTAATCACTGACCAAGATAACTGAAGACCCACCACAAAGTACAGAAACAATTCATCCCATAGACTTCTTCAAGAGTTTTCCTTCCTGGTCCCTGGTTAGTGCCTTTCCTCTGATGCTCCAATCATCTTCTTTTAGAACTTTATTGTTACCTCACAATAATATAAAGCCTAATCTTTATAATAAATGCTTTACTTCATATCATTCAGGGTTGTTCTAGTTCTCTAATTGAATTCTAACCAATACTTTCAGTAATAATTTTAAAATTGCCTCAATTGTCAACTATAAATAGATGATGTGACTGGAAGAAAGGGTGAATGCAGGGACTAGCAGGAAATGAAGCCAGAAAGGGACCTTCATTAGTAGGATGTGTGTCTAAGTTTCCATTTTCTAAAAATCTCATTTGCTGCTTGTGCAAATGTATTAGAATGGCTAAGACAAATGAGTGAATTAAATTATAACCTATTTAAGAAGGTAACACTAAAAGTCTGTAGATAGGTAATGGGGATGGAGAGAAAGAGATCAGAGCTAAGTACAAATGAATCTTAATAAATGTTTTAAAAAATATGTATGCTCCTTTCTATCATTAGCCTTTGCACTAACAAAGGTTTTCCAGCTTTGGGTCCTTAGCTCTGCTTTGAGTTTTAAAAGAATAAAGTAGCATAGAATAGAAAATTTTAGAGTGTATTACAGTGAATGTAAGTATTGATTGTAAAACTTGAGTATAAGTTTGTATGTATGTGTATACTGGATGAAAATATGCTTCTTAACGTGTTTGTTTGGAACATTTGAAATCCTCCAGTTTATGGGAACCCATATATGGAGATCTCCTCATGAAGGGGCCCCAAATTGTCACAGTGAGTTCATTTGAGAAGGTAGATCTCAATAAAATATTGAAGGAAAAATAGAGAAAATAGCTACAGTGAAATAATATTGCCACCATTGTATTTAAATGAAGACAAAACAATTATTGTTAGTTTTCTACTCTTAACCATTATTCAAATTTATGCTTTTCCATTTGGACATTTGCTAACCATGCTGTTCATTTTATATTAAAAAAAAAAGAATACAAATCTTTAAAAATTAAAAAGGTAACATGCTTGTTTTCAAGCCAATCGTATATTCCCAACCTTTTCCAAATTATCATATTTTTGCTTCCAGATACATGGATTGATTAGTCAATAAAGTCAGAATTATTTACCCATATTCTCATGAGAATTTTTGTTTATTTTGTCCCCTTTGCTGAGTAGAAAAGTAGCCATTTTCAATATAGTTAATGATTAATATAATACCCTCACAAATCATTGTAGTACAATGTATATTGAAATAGCCATGGAAAAGAATTTAAATTTTAATGACAAACTAAAGTAAGCATTTCTGAAATAATCAAGGTTGATAAATATTATCTTCAGAAGCAAATATATGTAATTTTATCCATAATGATAGATAATATATTTCATAGATGATATTTGAACTAAACATCTTCCATTTGTCCTTCCTATTCACTTTTCTGCCTCCTCCTTTAGATAGATGAAAGGTATGACTCAACAGAGCTCCCTTGTTCTCTGGCTTCCAGGTGGGTTTCATGGATGGAGACATGTAGGAGACTTGATGGTGGGAAGTAAGAAAGACACGGGTTATTTTCCCCAAACTTTCTGCTTCCTGAGTTGCCTTCACTCCTCCACCAAAGGTAACAGCTTCTGTGAGAGCAGATTTCTCCACTGATTTGCTCTGGTTTTTGGAAACTGTTCCCTTTATGTGTTCATTCTGATGTGGGTTGCTAATGGTTCCTACCCCCTATGCCTAATGAAAATATTCCAAGTAAGTTTCCTAAAACCCTATCCACACTTTTAAAACAGTCATTGAATACAATCTACTTAAATCGTCCAGTTTGCATGTACTGTTTCCTGACTTATCTAGAATTCGTTTTTCCTAAGTTGACTTAATACAAAATAATGGAAGTTGAGAGAGTTAGATGTATTTGGTTAAAGAACCAACAGAAACTAGAAATAATTATGTATTATTTATTTATTCAATTACAATTTATTAATCGCATATTTATAAAGCATTATGCTAGACATTTGTGGTGAGTTTATTTAAAAAGACAGATTGGTCCCTGACCTCAGGAAAATTACATTTTAACTGAGGAGAAGGCATTAAGTGAATACTGAGAAAACGAATCATTTAGATAACTTTACTGTTGTTGTTTTTTAGTTTTCAGTCATGTCCAACTCTTTGCAACCCCATGGACTGTAGCTTGCCAGGCTCTTCTTTCCATGGGATTTCCCAGGCAAGAATACTGGAGTGGGTTGCCATTTCCTTCTCCAGGGAATCTTCCTGACCCAGGGATTGAACCCACATCTCCTTCTTGGCAGGTGGAATCTTACCACTGAGCCAACAGGTAAGCCCAGATAACTTTATAATTGCTAAATAACAGCAAAGTTCTAAAAGCATACATAAAAGGAATCTAACAAATTATTGGGGAAAAAGGAGAGTGAGAATTTTTGTTGCTGTGTTCTTTTGTTTTATTTATTTACTATTAATATTTACTAAATAGTTTTTCAGCTGAGCCTGGCAAGCTACAGTCCATGGGGTTACAAAAGAGGCAGACATGATTTAGTGACTAAACAATAGCAGCAACAACATGGCTTGTGGGACCTGTTTCCTGACCAGGGATTAAACCCAGACCGCAGCAGTAAAAGCCCAGAATCTTAATTACTGGGCAACTAGGGAACTTATCAGAGAAGGCAATGGCACCCCACTCCAGTACTCTTGCCTGGAAAATCCCATGGATGGAGGAGCCTGGTGGGCTGCAGTCCATGGGGTCGCTAGGAGTCGGACAGGACTGAGCGACTTCACTTTCACTTTTCCCTTTCATGCATTGGAGAAGGAAATGGCAACCCACTCCAGTGTTCTTGCCTGGAGAATCCCAGGGACGGGGGAGCCTGGTGGGCTGCCGTCTCTGGGGTCGCACAGAGTCGGACACGACTGAAGTGACTTAGCAGCAGCAGAAGCAGCAGCAGCAGAGTAAAATAATTAGCCTCTATGAAGTCCCTGAAATGATAGAAGTCTGGAAATTTCAAATGAAAAATTAAGAAGAATTAAAGATTGAGAATTTCATCCTGAACCAATAAAAACAATTGAAGGGTTATAGGCTTAGCTTACTCTTATAACCTTGTGTTTAAAACAGATAGTGGTGGCTGCATTGTGGAAAGTGTTGGTAGTTTAGAATGAAATGGAAGAAAGGGAATAGAATGATCATGCAGAAGTCTATTTCAAAGATTCCCCATGAGAAGATCTCAGCCTGGATATAATAAAAAGTGGAAGAAGACAAGGATTGGGTCTTCTGTGAACCAGACCTTGAGATGGCATTAGGAATGCAAGAATCAAAGAAAAAATAGAAAGGGAAGGGCAAAATTAGGATTTGGTAGGGGAAGTCCTCACGCCATAATGCATAGAAGAGACATTTTAACGAATGCCAACTTAGTCCACCTTCTCTAATTTTACAATTGGTCCTCAACAATCATTCCTAAGGAAAAACCTATATCCAGGTTTCATGTTTGTGCCATAGAGTAGACTGTGTTTTCTTCCTTAGTTTCTCTGATGTCACCTTATCTTTCAGCAAACTACTTTTTAGAGTATGTGTGTGATATCTCATATGTACAAAATATAAAAAGATTATCTAATTTTTGAGAAAATCATAAGAATATCCTGAATTTTATATTTATTTTATATTAATTAATTCCTTGCTTTTCTTTTTAATATTCTATGTATCTATCTGTAACCAATCTTCTGTTCAGTTTTACTATATATAAATGAAATAATATTCTATATACTTTCTGATCAACACCATGTGTATTTAAAATTTTTTATCCATGTTGATGTGTGACAAAGTCCGTTTACTACCATAGCTCCATTGTGTTTAATTGTGTAAATATACCACAATTTATTAATCTATCCTTCTTTAGGTAGACATATGGATTTCTTCTGTGAATTTCTGTTTTGGCTCAGATGGTAAAGAATCTGCCTGCAATATGGGAGACCAAGGTTCTTTCCCTGGGTCGAGAAGATCCCCTGGAGAAGGGAATGTCAATACTCCAATAGTCTTGCCCGGAGAAGTCCATGGACAGAGGAGCCTGGTGAGCAACAGTCCATGGGTTTGCAAAGAGTCAGACAAGATGAGCAACTAACATACACACACACATGGGTTTCTCCCATTATTTTTATATTATAAAGAATATATCCAAACTATTGATCCATTTGTAGAGAATTGACATTTTATTATTTTATTTCCTTAATGTCTTTCAATAAAGTTTTTGATATAAGATGTCCCCTCTTAACAACACAGAAGTTGAATATTTGATTTATTTCATGTATATATTCATATACATTACATATTATACTGTCTTCTTAACATCAGTATCTATTTGTAAGTTTATCACAATACCAAACAGATCAGTATCCAGAACAATACCAGATAAGTATCCAGAACTCTATGGGGGAAAAAAAATTAAAATGTTGGAAAGTCACCTTAGTGATTTTTTTTTTAATATCAGCTGTAGAAAGAAGATACTATCTTCTCTTCCCTAAACATTTTCATCACTTTTCATCATCTCTCCTCTGTCTGAGGTTAGTTGTCTATTCAAATCAGGCAGTAGTCATGTCACAACTGAGTCTATACTGATATGCTTTTCTGCTTTGTCCTGGGCAATTTTCATCCTCGGATGATCTGATCTGGCTGTTTAATTATGTCAAGTTTAGATGGCTTCTGCTTTTCAGAGCAGAATTCTCAGACGCCCAAAACTACATAGAATTTGCAGCAGTCCATCCTGCTAGGAATGTGGAAAGAAAGAGAGCCTATACTCACTTTGAAGAAAGAACATTTGTTGTAATAGCTCACACATATCTTTTGCCACATTGACATGTATTAAAATGTAAATCATCTTTTATAAATATTGACCTGTGTGAATCTCCATTTGAATGCAAAAGAAAAGCTGTTTTGTATATGTAAGGCTAAGCTGAATAATTAACGGATGGTTTGGTTGAATAAATCTTCATTACCTGACAATTTCCCCTGTGAGATAGAACAAGGATTTCATCCACATTTTATTTTTATACCATGCACAGGTCTAGATTTTCTCACCTGTATTATTTTTAAGATTAAATTAGAAAGTAATGTGAATTTGAAAAGCAGGTGTCTAAGAGGATTTCCTGGACCATAGTCATTAGAATATTCTCTGTATAAAAGATGACTTGTAGCTCTAGGTCCCTTCTGCCCAGGTGGTCAGTTTCCTTATGTCGAAGAAGCATGCCATTAGCAAAGTTCTAAATGTAAACAGTGTTTCCCTGGTAGCTTAGCTGGTAAAGAATATGCCTGCAATGTGGGAGACCTGTGTTTGATCCTTGGGTTGGGAAGATCCCCTGGAGAAGGGACTGACTACTCACTCCACTTTCTGGCCTGGAGAATTCCAAGGACTGTATAGGGTCTCAAACAGTCTCAAAGAGTCAGGGTCTCAAAGAGTCAGAAATGCCTGAGTGACTTTCACTTCACCTCAAATGTAAATAAATATGATAATAAAAGTACCATTTTATAGTGATTTTTTTTTTATTGAATAAGCATTGTCCTTGTTTTCTGCATGTGTCTGAAAACAAGTATTAACTACTATGTAAATATTGATTAGTGGCAGTTCAGTTCAATTCAGTTGCTCATTCATGTCTGACTCTTTGTGACCCCATGGATGCCAGGGTTCCCTGTCCATCACCAACTCCCGGAGTTTACTCAAACTCATGTCCATTGAGCCACTGATGCCATCCAACCATTTCATCCTCTGTCATCCCCCTCTCCTCCTGTCTTCAATCTTTCCAAGCATCAGGGTCTTTTCAAATGAATCAGTTCTTTGCATCAAGTGGCCAAAGTATTGGAGTTTCAGCTTCAGCATCTGTCCTAATGACCATTATATCAACTACTACTCCAGTTCTCTTGCCTGGAAAATCCCATGGATGGAGGAGCCTGGTGGGCTGCAGTCCATGGGCTTGCTAAGAGTCAGACACGACTGAGCAACTTCACTTTCACTTTTCACTTTCATGCATTGGAGAAGGAAATGGCAACCCACTCCAGTGTTCTTGCCTGGAGAATCCCAGGGATGGTGGAGCCTGGTGGACTGCCGTCTATGGGGTTGCACAGAGTCGGACATGACTGAAGCAACTTAGCAAATGGGCAAGAATCCCTTAGAAGAAATGGAGTAGCCACGGTAGTCAATGAAAGAGTCTGAAATTCAATACTTGCATGCAATCTCAAAAATGACAGAATGATCTCTGTTCATTTCCAAGGCAAACCATTCAATATCACAGTAATTCAACTATAACCTTACCAGTAATGCTGAAGAAGCTGAAGTTGAATGGTTCTATGAAGATCTACAAGACCTTCTAGAACTAACACCCAAGAAAGATGTCCTTTTCATTATAGCAAACTGGAATCCAAAAGTAGGAAGTCAAGAAATACCTGAAGTAACAGGCAAATTTGGCCTTGAAGTACAGAATGAAGCAAGAGAAAGGCTAATAGAGTTTTGCCAAGAGAACACACTGGTTATAGCAAACACCCTCTTCAAACACAAGACTGGAAGCTCACTGTGGCTCAGATCGTGAACTCCTTATTGCTAAATTCAGACTTAAGTTGAAGAAAGTAGGGAAAACCACTAGACCATTAATGTATGATCTAAATCAAATCCCTTACAATTATACAGATCAGTGACTAGCTCATAGCAATCCTTTTTATTTCATTTTTTAATGTTTATTCCTTTCTTTTCTTTTATTTTTTAACTTTACAATATTGTATTGGTTTTGCCATATATCAAAATGAATCTGCCACAGGTATACATGTGCTCCCCATCCTGAACCCTCTGCCCTCCTCCGTCCCCATACCATCCCTCTGGGTCGTCCCAGTGCACCAGCCCCAAGCATCCAGTATAGTGCATCGAACCTGGACTGGCGACTCATTTCATATATAATATTATACATGTTTCAATGCCATTCTCCCAAATCATCCCACCCTCTCCCTCTCCCACAGAGTCCAAAAGACTGTTCTATACATCTGTGTCTCTTTTGCTGTCTCATATACAGGGTTATTGTTACCATTTTTCTAAATTCCATATATATGCGTTAGTATACTGTATTGGTGTTTTTCTTTCTGGCTTACTTCACTCTGTATAATAGGCTCCAGTTTCATCCACCTCATTAGAACTGATTCAAATGTATTCTTTTTAATGGCTGAGTAATACTCCATTGTGTATATGTACCATAGCTTTCTTACCCATTCATCTGCTGAGAATATACAATGGATTAAAGACAATCTCTTTTTAACAAGTGGTGCTGGGAAAACTGGTCAACCACTTGTAGAAAAATGAAACTAGAACACTTTCTAACACCATACACAAAAATAAACTCAAAATGGATTAAAGATCTCAACGTAAGACCAGAAACTATAAAACTCCTAGAGGAGAACATAGGCAAAACACTCTCTGACATACATCACAGCAGGATCCTCTATGACCCACCTCCCAGAATATTGGAAATAAAAGCAAAAATAAACAAATGGGACCTAATTAAACTTAAAAGCTTCTGCACAACAAAGGAAACTATAAGCAAGGTGAAAAGACAGCCTTCAGAATGGGAGAAAATAATAGCAAATGAAGCAACTGACAAACAACTAATCTCAAAAATATACAAGCAACTCCTACAGCTCAATTCCAGAAAAATAAATGACCCAATCAAAAAACAGGCCAAAGAACTAAATAGACATTTCTTCAAAGAAGACATACAGATGGCTAACAAACACATGAAAAGATGCTCAACATCACTCATTATCAGAGAAAGGCAAATCAAAACCACTATGAAGTACCATTTCACGCTAGTCAGAATGGCTGTGATCCAAAAGTCTACAAGCAATAAATGCTGGAGAGGGTGTGGAGAAAAGGGAACCCTCTTACACTGTTGGTGGGAATGCAAACTAGTACAGCCACTATGGAGAACAGTGTGGAGATTCCTTAAAAAACTGGAAATAGAACTGCATTATGATCCAGCAATCCCACTGCTGGGCATACACACTGAGGAAACCAGAATTGAAAGAGACACGTGTAGCCCAATGTTCATGGCAATCCTTTTTAAAAATGGTTTGGCAGGCACTGTTTAAACATTTCCTTTGCTTTTTTTTTTTTTTTTTTGTCTTTTTTTTTTTTTTTTTTGTTCATTTGTTTAAATCAGTTGTTGACTTAAAAATACAATCACAACTCAAAGCAGAGGCTTATTTTATTTGGTGGGAATGTTTAGGACTCTGAGCCCAGGAGACAGTATCTCTGAGAAAACTGCTCCAAAGAAGCAGAAGGGGGAGTCAGGCTACATACAAGTTTGCAAGAAAGGGAGCAGGCAAACTGAATATCAAGATCAGATACCAAGTTAAGGAGTTTAGCATGCTGTGTATGGGAATGCAAGTCTCTGGGCTTACTGAATTCATTGCTTTCATATGCACCTCAGCTTGTTATTTTTGTTCAGTCCCTCAGTCATGTCCAATTCTTTGTGATCCCATAGATTGCAGTAGGCCAGGTTTCTCTGTGCTTCACTATATCCCTGAGTTTGCTCAAACTGATGTCCATCAAGTCAATGATGCATCCAATCTTCTCATCCTCTGTTTTCCCCTTCTCCTCCTGCTTCAATCTTTCCCAGCATCACGGTCTTTTCCAATGAGTCAGCTCTTCAAATCAGCTGGCCAAAATATTGGAGCTTCAGCTTCAGCATCAGTCCTTCCAATGAATATTCAGGGTTGATTTCCTTTAGGATTGACTGTTTTGTTATCCTTGATGTCCAAGGGACTCTCAAAAGTCTTTTCCAGCACTACAGCTGAAAGCACAAAATCTTCAGGACCAAGCTTTCTTTAAGGTCTAAATCTCACATCTGTACATGACTACTGGAAAAACCATAGCTTTGACTACACAGACCTTTGTTGGCAAAGTAAGGTCTTTGCTTTTTAATATGCTGGTTAGGTTTGTCATAGCTTTTCTTCCAAGGAGTAAACATCTTTAAATTTCATGGTTGCAGCCAATATTTGCATTGATTTGGGGCCTACAAAAATAAAATCTGTCACGGTTTCCATTGCTTTCCCATCTATTTGCCATGAAGTGTGGGAAAGTTGCCATGATCTTAGCTTTTTGAATGTTGAGTTTTAATCCAACTTTTTCACTCTCCTCTTTCACTTTCATCAAGAGGCTCTTTAGTTCTTTGCTTTCTGCCATAAGGGTGGTGTCATTGCATATCTGAGGTTATTGATATTTCTCCCTGCAATCTTGATTCCAGCTTGCGCTTTATCCAGCCTGGCATTTCACATGTTCTCTGCATGTAAGTTAAATAAGCAGGGTAACAATATACAGCCTTGACAAACTCCTTTCCCGATTTGAAAGCAGTCTGTTGTTCCGTGTCTGGTTCTAACTATTGCTTCTTGATCTGCATACAAGTTTCTCAGGAGGGAGAAAAGGTGGTCTTATATTCCCATCATTTGAAGAATTTTCTGTAGTTTCTTGTGATGCACACACTCAAAGGCTTTATCATAGTCAATGAAGCAGAAGTAGATATTTTTCTGAATTCTCTTGCTTTTTATATGAACCAACAGATGGCAATTTGATCTCTGGTTCCTCTGCCTTTTCTAAATCCTACTTGTACATGTGGAAATTCTCAGTTCACGTACTGTTGAAGTCTATCTTGGAGAATTTTGAGCATCATTTTTCTAGTGTGTAAAATGAGTATAATTTTGTGGTAGTTTTAATATTCTTTGGCATTGTATTTCTTTGCAATTGCAATGAAAACTGACCTTTTCCAGTCCTGTGGCCTCTGCTGAGTTTTCCAAATTCACTGACATATTGAGTGCAGCACTTTCACAGCATCATCTTTTAGGATTTGGAATAACTCAGTTGGAATTCCATTATCTCCACTAGCTTTGTTCATTGTTATGCTTCCTAAGGCCCACTTGACTTTGCACTCCAGATGTCTGGCTATAGGTGAGTGATCACACCATTGTTGTTATTTGGGTCATGAAGAGCTTTTTTGTATAGTTCTTCTGTGTATTCTCACCACCTCTTTTTAATATCATCTGCATCTGTTAGGTCCATACAATTTCTGTCCTTTATTATGCCCATCTTTGCAAGAAATATTCCCTAGGTATCTCTAATTTCTTAAAGAGATCTCTAGTCTTTCCCATTCTATTGTTTTCATTTCTTTACATTGATCCCTTAGGAAAGCTTTCTTACCTCTCCTTGCTATTCTTTGGAAATCTGCATTCAGATGGGTTATCTTTCCTTTTCTCCTTTGGCTTTAGCTCCTCTTCTATTCTCAGCTATTTATAAGGCCTCCTCAGACAACTATTTTGCCTTTTTCAGTTTATTTTTCTTGGGGATGGTTTTGACCACCACCTCCTGTGCAATATTAGGAACTTCTGTCCATAGTTCTTCAGTCACTCTGTCTATCAGATCTAATCCCTTGAATCTATTTGTCACTTCCACCGTATAATCATAAGGAATTTGATTTAGGTCATACTTGAATGGCCTAGTGGTTTTCCCTTGTTTTGTTTCTTCAATTTAAGCTTCTTTCCTAGCTTTTGGATTTTACAACAGGTACTTCTTTTTTATGCATAATTCTGAATCCTCAGGACATGGCCTGTACTACATGGTACTACATACTACATACTGTACTACATACTACATACTGTAGAATATTTTAATATTCTACTATTTTAATACTACATACTACATAGTACTACATACTACATACTACATAGTACTACATACTACATAGTACTACATACTACATACTGTAGAATATTTTAATATTCTACTATTTTAATACTACATACTACATAGTACTACATACTGTAGAATATTTTAAAACCAAGATTTTATTTAAAAATGCCCCATTAAATATTTGCCTGGAATCTGCTCACCCTATGGGAGACTTCTTCAGGACAGTTGTTGACCCACCACTGTTGTAAACATAAAGCAGAAGCAGATATTTGGGCTCCAGAGCTTTACATGTTCCAGTCCTTCAGTTCTTCTTCTCTTCTTTCCTGGGGATCACCAGTGATTCACATGAGCCCAGTTGAAAAACACCCATTTTTCACCATCAAAATTATTTCTAATTTACATAGTAAAATGGTTCAGGTTACGACTTTGTTTTTCTATCAATTACAATTAATTAATAAAGAATTACTAATTTAATTATTAACAATGAAATATTAAAATGATAATAACATTGTAATCTTTAACACTTAATAAATAATAAAACAATTGCTACCTATCACTGGAATGATTATAAATTAATTAATAAAGATTAGAAATGTGGAAAATATAATTCTCCACTAAATTTTAAAAATTAAGCAGCAAGATTAAAGTTATTTACATAGTACAGATTAATTTGTAAGACACAAACTATTTGTTTATTTTAAAATAATTTTTACAGTTTCATAATGTTAACAATTGCATCTATTTTTATTAAACTATTACAGATGTACTAGTTGTAATAGTATTATTTATTTCAATTCTAAAGCTAGCTGATGATTTTTGAAAAATTATAAAATTATCAAAAATAGAAGAAAAATGACATCTCAGTTTTACCTGCCAAATATTATTACCAATACTTATTATTGCATTTTGTTTGACACATTGTTTTAGCATGTCTGACTCTTTGTGACCTTATGGACTGTTGCCTACAAGTCTCCTCTATCCATGGGATTCTCCAGGAAAGAACACTGGAGTGGGTCACCGTTCCTTCTCTAGGGGATCTTCCTGACTCAGGGATTGAACCTGAGTCTCTTACATCTCCTGCAGTAGCAGGAGGGTTCTTTACCACTTGCACCACCAGGAAAGCCCAGTTTACTTATAAGATGAAATATCGTATCAAATGATGCAATTATATTTCATTTAATAGCATAGTAATTGATATTTTCCTGACATAATATAAATTATAAATAATAAATATTTAAACTTTTAAAGACATTCTCATTAGACTTCCAAATATTTAGGCAAAGATTATTTCTAATTTAAATATTTCTATGTGCACCCATGCTTAGTCACTCAGTGGTGTCTGACTCTGTGACCCTTTGGACTGTAGCCCACCAGCCTCCTCTTCCATGGGATTTTTCAAGCAAGAATATTGGAGTGGGTTGCCATTTCCTTCTCCAGAGGATCTTCTTGATCCAGGGATTGAACATGTGTCTCCTGTGTCTCCTGCATTGCACTTTATCCACTGAGTCATGGGAAAACTCAAACATTTCTAATTTCAATGAAAATATAATCAGTTAACAAAAAAGTAAAATATTTTACTTATTTGAAAAAAGGCTTATAGGTAAAATCATGGATGTTTCTTTATAACAAATTAAAAAAAAAGTCAACTCAATTTTATATTAGACTCAGTGCAAAGATGTGAAAAATACAAACATTAAAATAATTTTTATAATAACGTGTGAAAAGTTTATTTACCTTCCTCATTTAGCTACCTAAATTGCTAGCAATTTCTCATCTGTATAAATTTACCAAACCATTCCAAAATAGTTTATACATTTTGTATACATATGTTCACTATTTATAAATTATCCATTACTACAGATATTTTTTAAAAAATCATTCTATGTAAATCTTGTCTTTCTACCAATAGGTGGCACTGAAAATGTGTATATTTCAACAGTAAACTACATTCACTACTATCTTGAAGTTACCCTCTTACAATGCAGTTTCCGTTGTGGTTTGAATCAGGAACACCTATCCACCATAAAATTAATCCCATGTGAACCAGAGGAGTTTTGTTATGCAGATAGTATGTAAAATATTTATATTGACAGACCATTGCATCAAGAATATTTTACTCTGCTGATATTATAAAATTTATATTGTACTCAATTAAAATTGTATTTTATTTACCAAATCAAACATCATATTTTTCTCTATTATTTTACTGTTATTATCTGCTAAAACTGCCATCTCCATTTTAGTCTGGGATGCTGATATTTATCTGAGTATACAATGCATATAAAAGAATTTTACAGAATTTAGAAACACTTTGGCTTTGTTTAGACTGTTTACTTTTTTTTTTTAATTTAAATTTATTTATTTTAATTGGAGGCTATATATTGTCTAATCTGTAGTTCTTAATAAAGCCAGGAGCAAATATCTGACTATTTATATTTGCATTAGTCTTATTAGTAGTGCTCTTTCTGTCACCCATGTATACACAGTTAAAATTCTTCACCTCCCAGTATAATAAAACTCTGATATCGCAGTCATTTAGAATCCTTTAAAATGTAATTTATTCAAGTGGCTCATTTCAACAACTCATAGGGAAAAAAACAAAAACCTTATGATATTCATTCTGCATTTTAACAGTAGTTTTATTAAAATGATTTATTGCCATGAGACAAATCCTGATGATATTTCTGTTTCATAGCTATTTCATTCTGGGCTGGGTTGGTGTGATTTATTCAAATTTCCTAAGATAATACGAACCACTGTGTAGCTGTAGCTATTATGTAGCAAATGTGTTTTATATCATAATAATAAACATACATTTTTCATACTCAAACTTCCCAATAATCAGATATTCTTGAGTAGTTTCAGTGTTTTTATTGGATTCCAGTGAAGTCTGATTATCTTGTATAGTTTGTCTGAACTATGCTTCTCCAGATCCCTACTATTTTCTGATCTTTAAGCCTGTGATAGAAAACAAACTTACCTGACATGGAGCTTTATTTAATTCTGTTTCAATTGTCTCATCTCTGATCAGGGAGAGCTCAATATGAAACGCTGTTCTTTCTCCTATTTGCTAGTAAGAATTCAGCTTAGTTTTCTTCCTTTCTTGAGCTGCCGGAATTTTATTTCTTGATGCCTCCACTCCACAGGACAACTTGTAAAGAACAGTACACAGTCATCAGTTCCACTGCTCACCCCTGTTCCTTGATCACCTCTTCAAAATACCTTCATGCACAGCTTTTATGTTTTTAAGGTTTATAAAATAAGACAGGCAAAAACTTTCATAATTATTAGGGATGAAAAAAGCTTAAACAATAGATATTCATTACTTCAACTTGAAAATGCAAGAAACAATTCAGACATGGACTCATCTAGCATTAGGTGGTAGCCAGTCTCCAAGATGGCCCCTCAATGACCTCTGCTTCCCGGATTCCACACTCTTGTATCATTATGTCTCGTATTGGTCAAGAATTGGTCTGTGTGACCAGCTGCATACAGTCCAAGTAATGGTATATCACTTCCAAAATTAGACTATCAGAAGACTATGGCTTCTGTTTTGAGCACTCTCTTTCTTCTTCACAAATCTCTGCCACTTGCTCTAAGGAAGACCAGATACCATGTTATGGAAATGTTACATGGGAAGAAATGAGGTCTCCAGTCAACAGAGCACCATGAATTAAAGTCTACTGAAAAACCATATGTGTGAGTTTGGAAGCAGATCTTCCAGTCCCAGTTGAGCCTCATGGGAGACATTGAGTCTGAAACACCAGCTAAGATACTTCTGGATTCTTGACATACAGAAACTAGGAGGAAGTAACTGTGTGTTTTTTCATGCTGGTAAGTTTTGGAGTAATTTGTTTTGCGGCAATATGCAACTAATACAGATCTCAAATAATATTATCACAACCCTGTCAGAGTCTCTCTATACGTGACTCTGATTATATCAATTTGCATCAATTACAGATGCAAATGAATGCAGGTGATCAAATGATGTAATCACAAGCTGTCTCTTTATCACATGGATTCTATATCAAGGAACTGCAAACTACGACTCAAATCAGGCCAACCACCTGTGCTTGTAAATAAAGTTATATTGGATTTTTTTTTACATTTTGTCTATTATTACTCTCACTACAGTGGCAGAGTCGAATAAGACAAGAAGTCATGGGACTCACAAATCTTGTTCCACGTAGTGGAACTTACATCCTTCTAGATTAGTAGCAACTTCAGGGACAAAAAAAAATTCACAACTTGAGAGAACTCTGATTTACCTGTCTTAGTTCATGAGCCTTTGGACCAATAATGCAGACAGATGGAAATGTTTCTCTAATTAGCTGAGCCGAGTAACTCAGCTAATTCTAATTAACTCAGCTAATGTAACTTTTAGAAAAGTAGGATGAGATCTAGTCAAGTCAGGTGAATTGGTTCCCCATGGGAAAGAGGGATCTTGTTTTGAAGACATGTGTTAGTATCCAGCTGCTCTTGACAGGAGGTGGGAAATTTGAATGAGATGCTCACATAAAAACACTATAGAAAAAGACTACAGAAAAACAGTCACTATAATAAAAAGGACAAAGTAATAGGGATTTAAGAAATGCTCAAGAACTATGATTTTTATGTCTAAAAGCTGCATACAATTCCCTTTCTTGGTAGATAAAGGTTCTTTTTCTTTCATTCATGAGAATGAATGGGAAGAGAGTCACTCACACCCCATCTCATTGTTGTTATCCTTCTTTTTTCAAGCAGACCTCTTCCTCAGTTACACTTAGGACAGAGAACAACAAGCATTAACTATAGACTATGCAAGTCCCATATAGATCATGTGTAGATTTGATAATCTACAGATGATAATCTAATGCTGCGACCGGTGCATTTAGCACGGGCGAGAGGAGCTACCCCACGTCCAAGGTCAGGGGCAGAAGCTGGGAGGGCCCCATGCCCGAGAGGAGGTAGCCAAGAGGAGTTAAACCACATCCGAGGTCAGAGGCAGCGGCCGAGAGTGCCAGGCTGCGACGGCGCAGGAACGGCTGAGAGGAGCTACCCCGCGTCCGAGGCCAGGGGCAGTGGCCGGGAGGAGCAACCCCACCTCCAAGGAGCGGTGGCTGCATGGGTGCAGGCGGGCCTGGAGGAGCTATACCACGTTGAAGGTCAGAAGGGGCGGCGGTGAGGAGATACACCTCATCCAAGGTAAGGAGCAGCGGCTGCGCTTTGCTGGAGCAGCCGT
Source organism: Bubalus kerabau (assembly GCF_029407905.1). Lineage (NCBI taxonomy): Eukaryota > Metazoa > Chordata > Mammalia > Artiodactyla > Bovidae > Bubalus > Bubalus kerabau. The sequence goes on from NC_073630.1 coordinate 66,678,387, forward strand.
GAAGAGATACCCAACGTCCAAGGTAAGAGAAACCCAAATAAGACGGTAGGTGTTACAAGAGGGCAGACACACTGAAACCATAATCCCAGAAAACTAATCAATCTAATCACACTAGGACCACAGCCTTGTCTAACTCAATGAAACTAAGCCATGACCATAGGGCAACTCAAGACGGGCAGGTCATGGTGGAGAGATCAAACAGAATGTGGTCCACTGGAGAAGGGAATGGCAAACCACTTCAGTATTCTTGCCTTGAGAACCCCATGAACAGTATGAAAGGCAAAATGATAGGATACTGAAAGAGAAACTCCTCAGGTCAGTAGGTGCCCATTATGCTACTGGAGATCAATGGAGAAATAAATCCAGAAAGAATGAACAGATGGAGACAAAGAAAAAACAATACCCAGCTGTGGGTGGGACTGGTGATAGAAGCAAAGTCCGATGCTGTACAGAGCAATATTGCATAGGAACCTGGAATGTCAGGTCCATGAATCAAGGCAAATTGGAAGTGGTCAAACAAGAGATGGCAAGAGTGAACATCGACATTCTAGGAATCAGCGAACTGAAATGGACTGGAATGGGTGAATTTAACTCCGATGACCATTATATCTACTACTGCGGTCAGGAATCCCTCAGAAGAAATGGAGTGGCCATCATGGTCAACAAAAGAGTCTGAAATGCAGTACTTGGATGCAATCTCAAAAAAGACAGAATGATCTCTGTTTCCAAGGCAAACCATTCAATATCACAGTAATCCAAGTCTATGCCCCAAACAGTAATGCTGAAGAAGCTGAAGTTGAATGGTTCTATGAAGATCTACAAGGCCTTTTAGAACTAACACCCCCAAAAGATGTCCTTTTCATTATAGGGGACTAGAATGCAAAAGTAGGAAGTCAAGAAACACCTGGAGTAACAGGCAAATTTGGCCTTGGAATACGGAATGAAGCAGGGCAAAGACTAATAGAGTTTTGCCAAGAAAATGCACTGGTCAGAGCAAACACCCTCTTCCAACAACACAAGAGAAGACTCTACACATGGACATCACCAGATGGTCAACACCGAAATTAGATTGATTATATTCTTTGCAGCCAAAGATGGAGAAGCTGTATACAGTCAACTAAAACAAGACCAGGAGCTGACTGTGGCTTAGACCATGAACTCCTTATTCCCTAATTCAGACTTAAATTGAAGAAAGTAGGGAAAACCACTATACCATTCAGGTATGACCTAAATCAAATCACTTATGATTATACAGTGGAAGTGAGAAATAGATTTAAGGGCCTAGATCTGATAGATAGAGTGCCTGATGAACTATGGACTGAGGTTTGTGACACTGTACAGGAGACAGGGATCAAGACCATCCCCATGGAAAAGAAATGCAAAAAAGCAAAATGGCTGTCTGGGGAGGCCTTACAAATAGCTGTGGAAAGAAGAGAAACAAAAAGCAAAGAAGAAAAGGAAAGATATAAGCATTTGAATGAAGAGTTCCAAAGAATAGCAAGAAGAGATAAGAAAGCCTTCCTCAGTGATCAATGCAAAGAAATAGAGGAAAACAACAGAATGGGAAAGACTAGAGATCTCTTCAAGAAAATCAGAGATACCAAAGGAACATTTCATGCAAAGATGAGCTTGATAAAGGACAGAAATGGTATTGACCTAACAGAAGCAGAAGATATTAAGAAGAGGTGGCAAGAATATGAGGAAGAACTGTACAAAAAAGATCTTTACGACCCAGATAATCATGATGGTGAGGTCACTCACCTAGGGCCAGACATCCTGGAATGTGAATTCAAGTGGGCCTTAGAAAGCATCACTACAAAAAAAGCTAGTGGAGGTGATGGAATTCCAGTTGAGCTATTTCAAATCCTGAAAGATGATGCTGTGAAAGTGCCTGCACTCAGTATGCCAGCAAATTTGGAAAACTCAGCAGTGGCCACAGGACTGGAAAAGGTCAGTTTTCATTCCAATCCCAAAGAAAGGCAATGCCAAAGAATGCTCAAACTACCACACAATTGCACTCATGTCGCACGCTAGTAAAGTAATGCTCAAAATTCTCCAAGCCAGGCTTCAACAATACATGAACCGTGAACTTCCAGATGTTCAAGCTAGTTTTTAGAAAAGGCAGTGGAACCAGAGATCAAATTGCCAACATCTGCTGGATCATGGAAAAAGCAAGAGAGTTCCAGAAAAGCATCTATTTCTGCTTTATTGACTATGCCAAAGCCTTTGACTATGTGGATCACAATAAATTGTGGAAAATACTGAAAGAGATGGGAATACCAGACCACCTGACCTGCTTCTTGAGAAATCTGTATGCAGGTCAGAAAGCAACAGTTAGAACTGGACATGGAACAACAGACTGATTCCAAATAGGAAAAGGAGTATGTCAAGGCTGTATATTATCACTCTGCTTATTTAACTTATACGCAGAGTACATCATGAGAAACGCTGCGCTGGAAGAAGCACAAGCTGGAATCAAGATTGCCAGGAGACATATCAATAACCTCAGATATGCAGATGACACCACCCTTATGGCAGAAAGTGAAGAGGAACTAAAAAGCCTCTTGATAAAGGTGAAAGAGGAGAGTGAAAATTTTGACTTAAAGCTCAACATTCAGAAAACAAAGATCATGGCATCTGGTCCCATCACTTCATAGGAAATAGATGGGGAAACAGTGGAAACAGTGTCAGACTTTATTTTTGGGGGGCTCCAAAATCACTGCAGATGGCAACTGCAGCCATGAAATTAAAAGACGCTTACTCCTTGGAAGAAAAGTTATGACCAACCTAGATAGCATATTGAAAAGCAGAGACATTCCTTTGCCAACAAAGGTCCGTCTAGTCAAGGCTATGGTTTTTCCAGTGGTCATGTATGGATGTGTGAGTTGGACTGTGAAGAAAGCTGAGCACCGAAGAATTGCTGCTTTTGAACTGTGGTGTTGGAGAAGACTCTTGAGAGTCCCTTGGACTGCAAGGAGATCCAACCAGTCCATCCTGAAGGAGATCAGCCCTGGGATTTCTTTGGAAGGATTGATGCTGAGGCTGCAACTCCAGTACTTTGGCCACCTCATGTGAAGAGTTGACTCATTGGAAAAGAGTCTGATGCTGGGAGCGAATGGGGGCAGGAGGAGAAGGGGATGACAGAGGATGAGATGGCTGGATGGCATCACTGACTCGATGGACGTGAGTCTGAGTGAACTCCGGGAGTTGGTGATGGACAGGGAGGCCTGGCGTGCTTCGATTCATGTGGTCACAAAGAGTCAGACAGGACTGAGTGACTGAACTGAACTGAGATTGATAAACTTCATGCATAACTCCATTATATTCACATTAAATGCTTGAATTATTACAGTGATTTTAGATTCTCATACATTTGGGGAAAATTCCTCATGTAGTTCAGTTCAGTTCAGTCAGTCAGTTGCGCCCGACTCTACGACCCCATGGACTGCTGTATGCCAGGCTTCCCTATCCATCACCAACTCCCGGAGCTTACTCAAACTCATGTCCATTGAGTCTGTTGTGCTGTCCAACCATCTCATCCTCTGTCATTCCCTTCTCCTCCTGCCTCAGTCTTTCCCAGCATCAGGTTCTTTTCCAATGAGTCAGTTCTTCGCATCAGGTAGTTAAGGTATTAGAGTTCCAGAGTCAGCATCAGTCCTTCCAATGAACACCCAGGACTGATCTCCTTTAGGATGGACTGGTTGGATCTCCTTGCAGTCCAAGGGACTCTCAAGAGTCTTCTCCGACACCACAGTTCAAAATCTGTGAGATCAGTATCTTACTAACAGTGGCTTTGGACCTTTGGGAAAATGCTAATTGTATTCGGGACATCAGGAGGAAATTCAGTTCTTCACCTACTCACTGCCCGGCACAATTGCTGGTACATAATTTAGGTACATGATATGGGTTCATTGTTTCTTAAGAAAATGCAAAGCATGTATCACATATGTAAATTAGATGACATAGCAAAAATATGGACTTTGAAATTAAACTTAAATCTTTATTTTAACATTTACTACCTATGATGCCTTGAATATTTAATATTCTGAATTTAATTTTTCTGCTTTGTAAAAACATATCTGCCAATGGTTGCTTTGCAGAGATATTTAGATTACATAAATTAAAGTGCCTGGTATATAATAAATGCTCAATAAACATTAGGATCCTATAATCTCAATACTGTTTTGCTCTTACAGTTTACCCATCTGACAAAGGACCATGAATGTTGCATTTATATAAATAAGTAATTTAAAGCTAAGTTTAAATGTGACAGTACTATATCCCCACTAGTAAAAGCATATTTTAAGGATCTGAGTTTTATAGAAAAAGCTGAGTTTGTGTGTGTATGTCTATTAGTTGCTCAGTTGTGTCCAACTGTTTGTGATCCCATGGACTGGAGCCTGCCACATTCCTCTGTTTATGGAATTTTTCAGGCAAGGATACTGGAGTGAATTGCCATTCCCTTCTCCAGGGGATCTTCCCAACCCTGGAATTTAACCCCGGGTCTTCTGCATTGCAGCCATATTCTTATTGTCTGAGTCGCTGCTGCTGCTGCTAAATTGCTTCAGTCATGTCTGAGTCACTAGGGAAGCCCAAAAACTGAGTTTAATTTTCTTTATATAAAATATTTGCATTCTTGATTAAGTTCATTGAACTCTACTAGTTAATTCTGCCTCCGTTGTATTAATAAGAGGAGAATTTTAAGCTATGACTTATTTATTGATAAATCTTTAACCTAATTCTGACTTCAGTGCTCAGAGCAGAGCAGTGCAGAGCACCTTAGTAAGGTAGTTTAGTCACTTTAGGACAATTGACTTCTATTTTCTTGATTTTCAAACTGATTACAATCAACAGTAGATTATCCTCTATTATGCAGTAAAAGAGGGTCTTTTGTTGATAGAGAATAAAAATGTCTTGGTACCTGTGACGCTGTAGAAACAAAGGAGAGGAAATGAAATCTTTGGTTTTCATTAGCATTTGATGATATGGCAAATGTTCAATTCGACTTCTAGTTATTCTCTTTCATTTTCTTCTCTCTTTCCTAGACTCCTTGCTCTCTACCTCTCTCTCTTTTGGCTTTAATTTGCCTTTCCTATGTTGCATTCTTGACTCTTGATTTTTCACCCTTTCTGACTCTCAGCAAAGAACTTTGCTTAGCTCTATCATTATGGGAATTTTCTCCTTGCTGACAGCTATACATGATAACCTGGAGATTGGCTATCACTCCTCTTTCCTATCTTTTTGATTTATCTATGCAGATCTCTGTTTAAACACATGACAGGTTCTTAGAACCAATATCTCTGAGAATATAAACTATCTATAGAACTTACTGTCTGCATTAACATGATTTTATTATTCCACTATCTTTATCAACATTACTTTTCCAGAAAGGTCTCAGATAGGAAGGGAAATGTAAATTATGTTATTGTTCATGCCAGGAAAATTCTGAAAGACCTGTTAACTCTTCAATAGAAAGTTTGAAAAGCAGTTTATACCCTTACTCTTTGACCCTTTGTTTCAACCTCCTCATCAATCATTCATTGATATATTCTGATCCTTACTCAGTCCTAACCAACCTTTCAATTCCTCCAGCCAGAGTCTCCATTCTTGAATTTGAAAGGCTCAGCTTAAACTAGTCTTTAAAATCACTTTGCCCCTTTTCCTCTAAGACTGAGACATCGCCCTCCCTTAGCAGAATAAGCAATAAACTCAGCTTCGTCTACAACATGTTGTTTTGGTGGTCTAAGGGGATCCAGCAACTAAAACCAAATTAATATTTCTCCTCTGAGTAGCCCCTGCTTCTCTTTACTCTTTATAACAATTTTACTAATGGAAGATTTAGCTTCCATTTAAGAAGGTCTGGCTTGTTACATATATAGAATAGTTGGATAAAAGAGGAACTATCTTTGCCTTATTTCTCTTTCTAACCATCCCTTCATTTCTATTTTGAAGTATAATTTTGACATCTCTCCAATTTCACACCAGCTTTAATGAATTTTATTCAAACTTGTTACTATAAATTCTTAATTTCACTCTCTCAACTTTAAAATAGTTAACCATATTAATGTCACAATAAGATGACTTATTTAATAAATATTAATTTTAGCTCAATTATAACAATAATAAATGTTTTATTTATCAAAAGGCTAACAAAAATAAACATATACAATTTGATTAGGAATAGCATAACAGGTTCAGTTGCTGGTAGTATCAATAAAAATATATGAACAGTTCCTGGTCCATAATAAAAGTTTAAGAAATATTTGTGGAATAAATACCTCGAATTAATTCATGAAAATCAGAAACTGACTCTTGTGGCAGATGTTTCCCACTCCAATATCAACATCATCTTTTCCTCCTTGCTAAGAAAATCCTAACTTTTAATGTAACACATCATTATCAGGAATGAAGGTATTTTTACCTTCGTTCGTTGGCTATTTGACTAAGTTTTGTTCAAAGGCTTGCAGGTAGCTTTGTTACATGGGAAGATTGGAAGCTTCATTAACACACAGGCTTCTTTTCATAGAGGAAAGATCCTAAAAGCCAAAAAGGCTTAAACTTCAGGACCCCCTCATTGGCATGAGCCCCTTCTGTAAATTAAATATTTGTAAATAAATTTTCAAATTATTCTGATATAGTTTCAATCAATAAAATACAATTTCAATCAAATCAAATTTGAAATTTCAATTTCAAATCAATATGTACCATTGATTTTATATCAGGACCCTGAATAACACTACACTTTTAAAATGTAGCTCACACTTTAAAATTGCTTTCCCTTAGATTTGTCTCTGAATTAACCTATTTAGTTTAATCTGAATGGCAATTTCTTATAAATACCTCTAGTTTATAATTTTATAACTTATCAGATCTCTCACTTCTTAATGGACAAGCAATGTTTTTATGCCCATTATGTCTTTATCTTCTGACAAATTTACTTGTCTGATCTTATTAGAGCCATCAGGTAGATTATTTTTTAAATTATCTAAGTCTGAACCTTCCAATAAAAATTACTGATAAGAATATCTCCTAAATCAAACAAATATAGTAATATTATCATGTTAATTAATAATTAAATGTAACCAAGTAGCATATAGCATACATCATACTATATTTTAAATGATACATGATTATAACAGTGACTAAGAGTGAATCATAGAAAGAAAGTATTAATTACAGATTTAGGGAGACATTGATGAAGGAAATCCATTGCTTCAGAATTAGATTACTCCTATACTGAACAATTCATCAGTGAGAATTGGTAAATGCTTGTAAGACAGAGTAGAATGCATAAGCAAAGCTTGCTATATGGAGATTAAAAGATGCCAGGGACATAAAAAACAGAGCACTTGCCCTGAGGATCTTAAAATCTAGTTAAGATGAAATTGGTAACATACTTAAATAGGCTAGAAGCTGAATTATAGTATATGAGAAAGTTCATTAGAGATTGATACATGTTAATCGGATCTATTAAAGGAATAAACTAGAAATACTAGAAAAATAGACTGAAGAAATTTATAGTAAATGAGTAGGAACAAAGACAGGAGGAAAAAATCGAAGTATATGAATCAATTAAGCATAATATTTGCAGTTTAAAAATGTGCTTGATCTGCTTTTCTGATTCCTTACATTAAGTATATACATTAAAGAAAGACTTCTTGAGTTTAAATAATGCACAAGAAATGCTGATAATAATAGATATGAAAAATTTAAGGTTTGTTTCTCTAAAAATCTCTAACCTAGAATTGAAAATTAATCAAATTAAAATTTGAATATCTATTATTCAAAAATATTGCTGTTGTTCAGTTGCCCAGACATGTCTGACTCTTTGTAACCCCATAGACTGCAGCATACTAGGCTTTCCTATCCCTTACCGTCTCCTGAAGCTTGCCCAAATTTGTGTCCATTACATCTGTGATGTCATCCAGCCATCTCATCCCCTGATGCCTTCTCCTCCTTCTGCTCTCAATCTTTCCCAGAATCAGGGACTTTTCCAATGAGTCAGCTGTTCACATCAGATGGCCAAAATACTGGAGTTTCAGCTTCAGCATCAGTCCTTCCAATGAGTATTCAGGGTTGATTTTCCATAAGATTGACAGGTTGAATCTCCTTGCGGTCCAAAGGACTCTCAAGAGTCTTCTCCAACACCACAGTTAAGAGGTATCAATTCTTCAGCACTCCATCTTCTTTATGGTCCAGCTGTCATAACTGTACCTGACCAGTGGGAAGTCTGTAACCTTGACTACAACGACCTTTGTCTCTGCTTTTCAATACACTGTCTGGGTTTTTCATAGCTTTCCTGACAAGAGGAAAATGTCTTCTGATTTCATGGCTGCAGTCACCATCCGGAGTGATTTTAGAGACCAACAAGAGGAAATCTGTCACTATTTCCTCCTTTTCCCCTTCTATTTGTTACGAAATAAAGACCAGTCCATCCTAAAGGAAATCAGTCCTGAATATTCACTGGGAGGACTGATGCTGAAGTTGAAGCTCCAATATTCTGGCCACCTGATGTGAAGAACTGGCTCATTGGAAAAGACCCTAAAGATGGGAAAGATTGAAGGCAAAAGGAGAAAGGGACTATAGAGGATGAGATGGTTGGATGGCATCACCGACTTGATGTACATGAGTTTGAGCAAGCTCTGGGAGTCAATGATGGACAGGGAAGCCTGGTGTGCTGCAGTCCATGAGGTCGCAAAGAGTCAGACATGACTGAGCAACTGAACTGAACTGAAAGAAGCCAGATGCCATGATTTTAGATTTTTTTAGTATTCAGTTTTAATCTGGCTCTTTCACTCTTCTCCTTCACCCTCATCAAGAGGCTCTTTAATTCCTCAAAAATATTATGAAGAATTTTTGTGAGCTTCTTTCAAGCATATAAATAAAAACATTTTTTTCATTTTTCTTTTGAAAATATTCTAACAACTCACTTACGAATTTATTTTGAAAAATTTTGTCCTTGAAATCCAAGTAATTCCCTTTCAACTATTTCATAGATTTTACAGTTATTTAATTTAACATTTAAGATAGATTAGAATGCAAGTACTATTGTTTACATTGGAAATCACAATTTTCACTATAATAATGCAATTATGCTCAATACTTGTAATGAGATTCTAAGCTGAGCATGAAATCAGATTTTATCACAAACATATGATTTAACAAATATCTAGTACTGGAAAATCTGAACACATAGCAAGAAATATACATTTCTCACAGATAACAGAGCAAAACATTTTTTTGTAGAGACTCTTATAATTTGGATTCCATCTATATACTTATTTTAAATAATTGATATTATCACAGCTCTTGCTTTAGATTAGAACAATCTTACAAGTAACCAAGTACCAAGATATACATTTCTCATGAAATTGTTGTAAATATATGTGAAATTATACCTTAAGAAGAAAACAATCAGCAAAACCTTTTCTCACCTTTTCTCTCCTTTTTTTTTTTTTTTTGGTTTAAAAAGAGAAAGTGTCGCACAAATGGAAACACAAACAGATAAGGGAAGTCAAGAAATATGTGAGTCCCAACCCTGTCTTAATTTAATATTTGGTTTGGTTCAAATCAATTAACTTCTCTGGATCTCATTTTCTATACTTACAAAATTATGAAACTGGAGTAGGGGATACTGAAGTTTTTTTCTATATGTTAAAGTGTGTGTTTCTATTAATAATGTAAGCATTTAAATAATATTAGATAGGGTTTCCCTGGTGGCTCAGTGTCGAAGAATCCACCTGCCAATCCAGGAGACACAGGTTTGATCTCTGATCCAGGAAGATCCCATATCCCATGGAACAACTAAGCCCATGTACCACAAATATTAAGCCTGTGCTCTAGAGCCTCAGAGCTGCAACTGCTGAGGCCACATGCAGCAGCTACTGAAGCCTGCACGCCCTAGATTCTGTGCTGGCAACAAGAAAAGCCACCACAATGAGAAGCCCTTGCACCTTAACTATAGAGTAGCCCACACAGCAACAAAGACTCAGAACAGACAAAAATAAATAAATAAAGTTATTAAGATAAATAAGTAAATACTATTTAGGTAATCTTTGAAAAACATATATTCACACACTATTGCCACTTAAACTATGGAATTAGCAGACAATCTATTTTAGATTCCAAATTTTTTAAAAAAGACAATTTAAAGATAGTTAAGGGCACTTAATTGAGGTACAATTTGTATACTGTAAGCTGCATAGATGTTAAGTATTCAGATGATGAAACAAAGGTATGCCCTTATATTAAATCCCCCAAATGATTACCACCACTTTAAAAAGTTTCCTGCTGCCCCTCTTCAGCCAGTCCTTCTTTCTATCCACTAATACAGGCAACCACTTTTCCATTATTCTGATTATTATCACTGTGTATGGTGACTGCAGCCATTAAATTAAAAAACACTTGCTCCTTGAAGAAAAGCTGTGACAAACATAGACAGCATATTAAAAAAGCAGAGACATCACTTTTTCGACAAAGGTCCATCTAGTCAAAGCTATGGTTTTTCCAGTGATCATGTATGGATGTGAGAGTTGGACCATGAAGAAGGCCGAGCACCAAAGAATTGATGCTTTCAAACTGTGCTGTTGGAGAAGACTCTTGAGAGTCCCTTGGACTGCAAGGAGATCCAACCAGTCCATCCTGAAGGAAATCAGTCCTGAATATTCACAGGAAGGAGTGATGCTGAAGCTGAAACTCCAATCCTTTGGCCACCTGATGCGAAGAGCTGACTCATTGGAAAAGACCCTGTTGCTGTGAAAGATTGAGGGCAGGAGGAGAAGGGGACGATAAAAGAAGAAATAGTTGGATGGCGTCATCAACTCATGAGTTTGAGCAAACTCCAGGAGATGATGAAGGACAGTGAAGCCTGGCGTGCTGCTGTTTATGGGGTTGCAAAGATTCAGACATGGCTTAGCTGGTGAACAACATCACCATAAATGTTTTACTCACTCATGAATTTCATATATATGAAATCATGCAGTGTACACTTTTTGTGTGTGACTTCTTTGGCTCATTATTATGATTCTGAAATGCATTTTATGTTGCTAGGTATATCACTGCACTGTTCTTTTTGTCTTAATAAATAATCCATTTTGGAATGTCATATAATTGGTAAATCTCAGTCTACTGATTGAGAGACATTTGGGTTGTTCCCAGTTTTGAGCTGTTATGAATAACACTCTCATGGGAATTTATTTACAAGTCTTTCTGTGTACAGACATGTTTTTTTTCCTTGGATATGTAACTAAGAAAAAAACAGCTGAGTATTAGGAGAGGTATACTTAACTTAGAAACCACCAAGGAACTTTTACAAAACAGTTGAATAATTTCAATTTTACATTCCCACCAGCAGTCTATGAAAATTCCAACTGTTTTACCACCTCACCAATTTTAAAATTTATCCATTTAAATGCTGTGAAGTTTTAAATTGCATGTCTGTGATGAATAATGTTATTAGGCATATTTTTGTATTTCTAATGGTCATTCATACATCTTTATTTGTGAATTGTAATTTAACTCCATTTATCAAATTAATAAATTGAACTATTAAAAATTATACTAAGTAAAACACCATAAAGCAAATGATAGAACAAAACACAAATAAAAGTGTTAGCATCATATATATGACATATAATAATACATACATGCCCCAAAACCACTTTAATTCAGAATACATGAATAATTCCCACAGATCAATATGAAAAGATAAGCAACACAATATTTTAAATATGTAGATTCTAGTCTTTTAAAATCGGAGAAGGCAATGGCACCCCACTCCAGTACTCTTGCCTGGAAAATCTCATGGACGGAGGAGCCTGGTGGGCTGCAGTCCATGGGGTCACGACGAGTCGGACACAACTGAGCGACTTCACTTTCCCTTTTCACTTTCATGCATTGGAGAAGGAAATGGCAACCCACTCCAGTGTTCTTGCCTGGAGAATCCCAGGGACGGGGGAGCCTGGTGGGCTGCCGTCTATGGGGTCGCACAGAGTCAGACACGACTGACGCGACTTAGCCGCAGCAGCAGCAGCAGCAGTCTTTTAAAATATGCTTTGGGTGGTAACAATAACCCTGTATATGAGACAGCAAAAGAGACACTGATGTATAGAACAGTCTCATGGACTCTGTGGGAGAGGGAGAGGGTGGGAAGATCTGGGAGAATGACATTGAAACATGTATAATATCATGTATGAAATGAGTTGCCAGTCCAGGTTCGACGCACAATACTGGATGCTTGGGGCTGGTGCACTGGGACGACCCAGAGGGATGGTATGGGGAGGGAGGAGGGAGGAGGGTTCAGGATGGGGAACACATGTATACCTGTGGCGGATTCATTTCAATGTTTGGCAAAACCAATACAATATTGTAAAGTTTAAAAAAAAAAAAAATATATGCTTTGGGGTAGGCCTTGACTTGGAAGTAGGTGCTCCAGGATTAAAAGGTTAGATAAAACATACAAAGATGTTGGTCCTACTCTCTTTCATGTACTATTTAAAATAAACATATTAATTAACATAAAAATCACATATTTTCCAATTGAGGCTTACTTTTTTCATTTTTATTATATCTTTCAAAGAACAAAATAGTTTAATCTCGATAAAATCCAATTTATCTATATTTTTTATTTTATGGAGGGGTCATTTTGCTTTTTTTTTGTTTTTAAGTAAACTTCATCTACCTCAAAGTGGTGGAATATTTTATCCATATTTTTATGGTATTATATGACAGGAGGGCTAATTCTTCCATTGTTTTTCTAATTAATTTTTTGTTATTCAAAAATTCACTTTTTATGTGGCATCTCAATAATTTCAGCAGAAAGTTTTTAACTTTTCTAATCTGCCATGTCATTAAAAGTGAGAATCAATATACTGTAGTCAAAACTTACTTGACATAAAGCCTGGTTTCACCACTTATAAGATAAATTCATTTTAGCTAAAACAGCTATGTTTTTCCTAGTGGAAAATATGGCATTACATTTACAATGTGGAAAAAATGAAATTGAAATCTACAAACAGTTATACTAAGCATAAAGACCTCCTAAACTTATGTCTAAGCAAACATCTACAAGGGAAACTTATCTAGAGGTATCTGTTAATTCTATATCTCAAGGTATTAATCTGCTATGTTGGAGACTAGCTGCAAGGCCCAATATATTTCTTCTGTTGGCTAGGTCTTGAAATATCTCACTTCTAAAAATCCACTCTGATATTGTTTAAACTGTCAATCAAATGTTTTACTTTTTTCTACTAGAACTCTTTTTCTCCCTGCCTGGCTAAGAAACTCATGACTTTCGTGATGCTAGCATGTATCAGATGGCTCTATCTTACTTAAGAATTTTCCATCTTATACATTTTGATCATCTGTACTTAACTTTACAGTGGGAGGCTGTAATTGGTAGGAATGCCCACTCTTGCAGATAAGAAACTCAGATTCCCATGGAGTGCTGCCAGGGTATGAAATCATCCATAAATCAAATTTACTTCTCTTTTTCTTTTCTTTTCAAATTTTACCGTGGAAAATTTTCAAAAATGCACCAACAGCAGAGACTAGTATAATAAACTTCATACTGGCATCACTCAACCTCAACAATTATTAACTGAGGGCCAATTTTGATTTGTTGATAAGTGTTCCATAGCCCTAGCCTCCCATTAAATTAATTTAAACAAATCCTTGCCTCTATTCTATTTCAACTATTATAATTTAGAATGTACCTATAAAAAATTGGAACTTTTTCTTAACATAAATATTATCACACCTAATTTATTTTATAATAATATTCTTGATTTTCATAAATCCATATATGTTATCCTACATTATAGCAGAGTGGGTATATCTAAGAAATAATTAAGATTATTTGAAATGAGAAACATTTATTGCTTTTTTTTAATTTTAAAACTTGTGCTTAGCTATAAACTTTATGTGAATTTATTATATTCAATTTAAGATATGGGATTGTAATAACCCTCCAAATATATCTCATTTTGTATGGTATGTTCTACATATCTAAAACAAATTGAGTCTATATAATTATATGTAGGTGTGTAGTCATATTGGAGAAGGAAATGGCAACCCACTCCAGTGTTCTTGCCTGGAGAATCCCAGGGAGGGCAGAGCCTGGTGGGCTGCTGTCTATGGGGTCACACAGAGTCGGACACGACTGAAGTGACTTAGCAGCAGCAGTCATATTAACCTTTCTTTCACTCTTAATACCACTTGTTAACAGGGCCTTCAAAATATCTCTATTTTTTTAGTATCTTAGTAAAGAGTATGGGATTGATCCTATTTTACAGATAAGGAAACTGAAGCTCAGATAAATATTTAATATGAATCATGAATGAAGAATTCAGTGTTTGAACCCTGACATTTACACTCCTTTCAGTTCAGAAGATAGGCTTTGCCTATGTAATTGGAATGGGAATATTAAATCCACTGTTTCCACTACACCAACCATGATACTGTGCATGCACAGTCGCTTAAGTCTTGTCCAACTCTTTGTGACACTAGAGACTGTAGCCCACCAGACTCCTACGTCCCTGGAGTTCTCCAGGCAAGAATATTGGAGTGGATTGTAGTGCTCTCCTCCAGGGGATCTTCCCCACCCAGGAATCAAACCGGAGTCTCCCACAGCTCCTGCATTGCAGGTAGGTTCTTTACCACTAAGCCACTCAGGAAGCCCAACCATGGTACCAAGTGCAATTAAATATAAATTAGCAATTGCCATTATTTCAATAATAACATTGTACAGGAGGCAGTAATCTAAACCATCCCCCAAAAAAATAAATGAAAAAGGGAAAATGGTTGTCTGAGGAGGTCTTATGAATAGCTGAGAAAAGAGAAGCAAAAGGCAAAGGAGAAAGGAAAGAAACACCCATCTGAATGCAGAGTTCCAGAAATAGCGTGGAGAGATAAGAAAGCCTTTTTAAGTGAACAAATGTAAAGAAATAGAGGAAAATAGAATAGGAAAGACTAGAGATCTCTTCAAGAAAATTAGAGATACCAAGAGAACATGCAAAGATGGACTCGATAGAGGACAGAAATGCTATGGACCTAACAGAAGCAGAAGATATTAAAAAGAGGTGGCAAGAGTACACAGAAGAACTGTACAAAAAAGATCTTCATGACCCAAATAATCATGATGGTGAGATCACTCACCTAGAGTCAGACATCTTAGAGTGTGAAGTCAAGTGGGCCTTAGAAATCATCACCATAAATAAAGCTAGTGGAGGTGATGGAATTTCAGCTGAGCTATTTCAAATAAAAGATGATGCTGTGAAAGTGCTGCACTCAATATGCCAGCAAATTTGGAAACCTCAGCAGTGGCCACAGGGCTGGAAAATATCAGTTTTCATTCCAATTGCAAAAAAGGGCAATGCCAAGGAATGTTCAAAGTACTGCATAATTGCACTTATTTCACATGCTAGCAAAGTAATACTCAAAGTCCTTCCAGCTAGACTGCAACAGAATGTGAACTGAGAAATTCCAGATGAACAAGCTAGATTTAGAAAAGGCAGAGGAAGCAGAAATCAAATTGCCAACATCTGTCGCATCATCAAAAAAGCAAAAGAATTCCAGAAAAACATTTACTTCTGCTTCATTGACTATGCTAAAGCCTTTGACTGTGTAGACCACAACAAACTGTGGAAAACTGGGGAATACAAAACCAACTTACCTGCCTCCTGAGAATCCTGTATGCAGGTCAAGAAGCAACAGAACTGGACATGGAACAGTGGAATGGTTCAAAACTGGGAAAGGAGTATGTCAAGGTTGTATATTGTCACTATGCTGAACTGGATGAAGCACAAGCTGGAATCAAGATTGCCAGGAGAAATATCAATAACCTCATGTATGCAGATGAAACTACCCTTATGGCAGAAAGTGAAGAGGAATTAAAGAGCCTCTTGATGAAAATGAAAGAGGAGAGTGAAAAAGTTGGCTTAAAATAAAATAAAATAAAAAAACTAAGATCATAGCATCCAGATCCATCACTTCATGGCAAATGGATGAGGAAACAGTGGAAACAGTGTGACTGCAGCCATGAAAGTAAAAGACACTGCTCCTTGAAAGAAAAGCAATGACAAACCTGCACAGTGTATTAAAAAGCAAAGACATTCCTTTGCCTACAAAGTCCATATAGTCAAAGCTCTATTTTTTCCAGTAGTCATGTATGGACGCAAGAACTAGACAATCAAAAATGCTGAGCACCAAAGAATTGATGCCGTCGAACTCTGGTGCTAGAGAAAACTCTTGAGAGTCCCTTGGACAGCAAGGAGATCAAACCAGTCAATCCTAATGGAAATCAACCCTGAATATTCATTGGAAGGACTGATGCTGAAGCTGAAGCTCTAATACTTTGGCCACCTGATGTGAAGAGCTGATTCATTGGAAAAGACACTAATGCTGGGAAAGATTGAAAACAGGAAGAGAAGGGGACGACATAGGATAAGATGGTTGGATGGAATCATGGACTCAAGGAACACGAGTTTGAGCAAACTCTGGGAGATGGTGAAAGATAGGGAAGCCTGGTGTGCTTCAGTCCATGGTGTCGAAGAGTTGGACACGACTGAGTGACTGAACAACAATTATTTCAAAGGTAGTCATTCTGAAGTGGAAGCAAAATTTTTACTCTTTCATTAGCTTCTAGTGTTTTTTCCCCCCTTTTTAACATAAGAAATAAAGAAATGTTACTAAAATAGTCTACCACACAAAATTCTGACATTTTCAGCAAAACTCTGATAATGACTATGGTGATGAGTGCATCTTTTTTTTTTTTTCCCACCATGGTGTGTTTTTATTGATTTCAGAATCAATTTCCCAGGTGGTGCTAGTGTTAAAGAACCTGCTTACCAACGCAGGTAAGCATAAGACATTCAGGTTTGATCCCTGGGTCAAGAAGATCCACTGGAGAAGAAAATGGCAATCCTCTCCAGTATTCTTGCCTGCAGAATCCCATGGACAGAGGAGCCTGGCAGGCTACAGTCCATGGGGTCACAAAAAGTCAGATACAACTGAAGCAACTTACACACACTGATCTACAACAAGGAATATCCTAATATTCTCAATTACATCTCTTCAATATCTCATGAAAACATCTCCTCCACTACTGAATTTATTCAACTATATATCAAGAGATAACTATATACAAATGTGGGCCTTCCAGGTCATGCAGTTTTAAGGAATCCACCTGCCAATGCAAGAGACACAGGAGACATGGGTTCAATCCCTGGATTGGTAATATCCCTTGGAGTAGGAAATGGCAACCCACTCTGTCTTGCCTGGAAAATTCCATGAAAGAGGGGCCTGGCAGGCTACAGTCTATGGGGTCTCAAAGACTCAGACATGACTTAGCAACTGAGCATGCATGCACACTGACACAAATACAAAGGCAAGTAACGTGTTATGTGGTATATAAAGATTATTAAGCATTTTCATCGTCTTTAAGAGAGTTTGTTGCTATTGTTCAGTCACTAAGTCGTGTTTGATTCTGCAACCCCATGGCCTGTAGCACGCCAGGCTTCCCTATAAAGAAAGTTTACAAAGAATAAAGAAATGTACATAAAATATTGCAATACAAGTTTTAAAAATAGAAATTGTCTTAAGATAGACAGAGTGAAAGTAATATGGAAATTAAAGTGGCCCTAAATCATCTAGAAAACAATAGAAGGATAGAGGTGGAGAAGTGTGGAGACATCCTTTGTGAAAAACAGCAAGTGGCATGAGGGGAGACCAGAGTTCACGATGTAGATTATCAGCTTGTAAATAGACATATCCTTCCCCCTCCCACCCTTGGTCTGACTCTTAAATCTGTCTCTGTACCTCAACTTCCCCCACAAGATCCTTGACATTTAAAGCAGAGTATTACAGTTATGCTAAATAACTCTGATTTCAAATGGCTTGATTAACCTATTTAAATTTTTTTTAATTTTATTTTATTTTTAAACTTTACATAACTGCAAACCTATTCAGCAGCCTTCACAAATACCAGCAAGAACTTTCATCAGTTTCCTGCTACAGCTAATGCTATATGGCTGTCTTTACTTTACCTGAAAGTCAAACTGTATTTCATATGATATTGTAATCTGCATTAAAAATCACATATCTTCAACAAGTTCATTGTCTATCAATGTGGTACATTCCTTAAAAATTGTGGAATTATATCAGTAGACTTCATTTCTAAAGACTAGGATTAATGGGCTAATATGCTCTTTTGACTTATACAAAAAAATTCGATCAAATAGAATTGGGAGAGGAAGAGTGCAGACAGTATCAATAAATTATACTTTTTGCAGAAAACTGTAGCTGACATTCTGGGAAATTCTAAGCTCTGTTAGACTGGACTCCTTAACCCTGGCAACATGGTCCAAGCACCCTTCTTCTGCTCATCCTTCTTGGTAGCTCTTTAAGTAACCAGTCAACATGTACATCATTTAATACCATAGACACAATGTGCAGACATATAAATAAACAGCAGAATAAATCTGAGGCTTATAAATAGTTTACATATAACTTAATGTAGTCATATATTTAGCACAAATCTTTTCTAAAGCCTATTACTGGAGCTTCAGTCTTATTAATGAGATTAAAATTTAGAGGGAGTTGTTACATGCTAATTCCTGGGCAAATAAAGTATTCACTCCTTTGTAGACTTAATTTTAATTTGCTGAACCTAATGTTTCATCATGTATTGTTTGATAGAGTAACCAGTGATGAATGTTAAAACCATGACACTTTTTAATGCATGATAAATCTTTAATTGAAGGATTACAATAATGAAGCTCAGTATTTGATGATTTTGGATTAATTCAGAGCTCATGTTACAATACAAAAGAATATTTTCTTTATTTCATTTGTGAGGGTTTTTTATTTAATTATATTAAACAGGAGTAATTACTTGAGACTTTAATTAAAAAGGTTGCTTTGATTTTTCTTTATGGGAAATTTCAAATGGTAGAATACACATGTCATTATTAAACATTTGTCCTGAAAATGAGAATTCTCTTAGTACTTGCCTTGGTCACCTAGAGACATATCAATTTAGATAGTTTATAATAAAGAATTCATTTTATGTGACCTAAGTTGAAAACTTCTGTCTTCTACACCAAAGAGAAAGTGAAATTTTATTGGGATAATAAAGAAATTTAAAAATTAAAGACTCTTCCTAGAATTATAATTATGCCTATTACTAACCTTTGCACATGAATACACCTGAAAAATTAAGACTCTGTATTGAGAAGGCAAACTTTGAAGAGTGGATATAATTGAACACCATTAACTTAGAAAAGTTACATTTGGACTGTGATTTCAGAGATTGAAAACAACTTTGATTTCCTCCAGAATTCCAAATACTATTGTTAAAATATTAAACCTGACCCAAATATGAGAAATCAAACAATACTTTTTAAATTATTGCAATGCATTACTTTATGTCATAGAATGAAACAATTCTAAGAAAAATAGAAAATTCAAAGACCAATTTTAGTGGTTCACAACTGGTTGTAAAAGAGTGGATTTGGAATATAAAAATAATCTCACCATTTTTCCGAGCCATACATATGAGCACACCTTGGAGATATTATGGTTTGGTTCCACATCACTGCAATTAAGTGAATTTTGAAATAAAATAGGTCACAGAAATGTTTTTGGTTTTCTGGTGCATATAAAAACTAGATTTTCACTATACTGAAGTCTATTAAGTGTGCATTAGTATCATGTTTTAAAAAGCAATATACATAATGTAACTTAAAAATACTTTTTGCTAAAAAATGCTAAAATTCTCTGAGCCCTCAAAGTTGTATTCTTTTTGCTAGTGGAGGGTCTTGTTTGATGTTTATTGGCTGTTGACTGACCAGGGTGGTGGCTGCTAAAGTTTGGGTCAACTGTGACAACTTCTTAAAATAAGACATGATAAAGTTTGTTAAATTGATTGACTTCTTTTCAAAAACAATTTCTTTTAGCTTGTAATGTAATTTGATAGCATTTAACCCACGATAAAATGTTTTTTTCAAAATTGAAGACAGGCTCTCAAACCCTGTTAAGTGCTTTATCAACTAAGTTTGTGTAATCATCTAAATCCTCTTTTGTCATTTCAATAATCCTCATAGCCTCTTCACCAGGAGTAGATTCCATCTCAAGAAACTAGTTTCTTTGCTCATCTATAAGAATGAACTCCTCATCCTTTAAAGTTTTATCATGGGATTGCAATAATTCAGTCACATCTTCAGAGTCCACCTCTAATTCAATTTTCTTACTATTTCCACCACATCTGCAGTCACTACCTCCACTAAAGTCATAAACCCCTCAAAGTCACTCATGAGGATTAGAATTGACTTCTTTCAAACTTCTAGTAATGTTGACCCTCTTCCCATGGATCATGAATGTGCTTAATGGCATCTAGAATGGTAAATTCTTTAGAGGCACTTTGCCTAGATTCATCAGGGGAATCTATGGTAGATATGGCCTTACACATATATCTCTAAGTAAAGAGACTTGAAAGTCAAAATGACTTCTTGTTCCATGGGCTACAAAATGGATGTTGTGCTATCAGGCATGAAAACATTAATCTTATTGTAGTTCTCCAGCAGAGCTCTTGGGTGATCAAGTGCATTGCCAACTAGCAATAATATTTTGAAAGGAATTTATTTTATTTTATTTTATTTTTTGAGCAATAGTTCTCAACAGTGGGCTTAAAATATTCAGTAAACCATACTTTAAAGAGATATGTTATCTTCCAGGCTTTATTGCTTTATTTAGACATCATAAACCAAGTAAATTTAGCTAACTTAGAGCAGCTTCTACTTAAGCACTTGAAGCTTCACCTTGCACTTCTATAGCATGCAGATAGCTTCTTCCCTTAATCCTCATGAACTAACCTCTTTTAACTTTTAGCTTTAAACTTTTATAGTACAGTTTCCTAACGTCTTTCACAGAATTGAAGAGAGTTAGGGCCTTACTCTGGATTTTGGCTTAAGGGCATGTTGCAGCTGATTTGACCTTCCATCCAGACCACTAAAACTTTCTCCAGAGCAGCAATAAGGTTGTTTTGTTCTCTTATCATTCATATGTTTACCGGAGTAGCACATTTAATTTCCTTCAAAAACTTTTCTTTCCCCATTCACAACCTGGCTGTTTGGTCCAAGAGGCCTCACTTTCAGCCTATCTCGGCTTTCAACATGTCTTTCACACTAAGTTTCAACATTTCTGCCTTGTGATTTAAAGTAAGACATGTATGACTCTTCACTTGAACACTTGGAGACCATTGTCAGATGGTTAATTGGCCCAATTTGATATACTTGTGTCTCAGGGAATAGAGATGCCTGAATAGAGAGAAAGAGAAGAGTTGGTCAATGGAACAGTCAGAACATAGGCATTTATCTATTAAGTTTGCCATCCTACTTGAGTGTCATTCATGTGCACCATAACACCAAAGATCACTGATCACAGATCACCATAGCAAATATAATAATAAAAAGGTTTGAAATGTTGTATGGATTACCAAAATGTGACAGAAATACAAAGTGAGCAAATGCTGCTGGAAAAATGGCACCAATACACTTGCTAGATGCAAGGTTGCCACAAACCTTCAATTCGTAAAAATGCAATATTTGTGAAGCACAATAAAACGAGGTATGTCTGTACACTATTTTTTCTTAAACCTTTACTCTCCGCTGTACAACCATTGCTCCAGTCCAACTATCTAACATTTAACTACTTTTACAGAATGACTGCCAAATTATAACTTCTATCTCATTCACCAGCCATTATATTTTCTATACCTCTAAAATCTTTTCCTATGACAAACTATAGTCTTTGGTCCTAATGCTAACACATGGATCTATAGTTACTATGAATTATCCCATTTACATTCCATTATTTTTATGCTTGAAAGCAATTACCTGTTTTTCTCCAAGCCTTCTCAAATAAAGTTCTACTCTACATTCATGTTCAAGAGGTAGGTAGACAAATGTGTGATCTGTGGTACAAAGGAAACTTTAATGTTTAATTTTTGGGTAAGCAGACTCACCTATTAATGGGAAGGAGGAAAAAAGTGTCATTTGGTGACAACATGAGAATCTAAATGCTAGCCTGAGTGAATCATTAGTCTGACTTTTAATAGGTATTCTATGTTAAAATATTTATCAAGTATCTGATCTAGAATTTAACTTAAAGAAACTGACAGTTATGCTAAATTATTAATAGAATTTCTAGGACAGTTATATCAGTCATGATTGCTTGGCATAAAGAAATAATCTCCTTGGTAGAGCAATGAATACTGAGTTAAAAAAAACTATTTTAAAGACATGCTCAAAAAAAAAAAAAAAAAAAAAAGACATGCTCAAACTCTTCACATTAAACAAAAAAAAGTTTACAACTTATGAAATATGCAAATATGCACATAGTTGCATATAATATTCAGTCTTCTTCAAAGCATTTTAAGTTTTAATCTGGATATTAGAAATGTATCCTAAGAGGTTTACATATACATCTTAGGAGAATAAGGTTTTTCTCTTTACCCTGAGAAAGACCTGAGATTTTTATTATACATTTAAAAATAAATTATATATAAATATATACTTTTATTTATATAAAATGTATTCTAAGAGGTTACATACATATCTTAGGGAAATATTTATATATGAATATATACTTTATACATAATATATTTTAAATGTAATTAAAGACCTCAGGTCTTTTACAGGATAAGAGCTTTAAATTTTTTAACTATTTATTACTTATTCTTAGGGGTTCGCCATGTAGTTTTTCTAATTTTATGAATATTGATGTAATTTAATATCATTGTTTCACAATGCCCCCAATGTTACCATTCAAGTCATGAATTATGAAATATTACTTTTCTGGAGATTAAGAAAAGGAAAGAAGTATGACGGTTTCTATTTCCATTATCTAAAGCTCAAACCCCTTGGCTTGTACTATAGCAAACAAAGCATTTCACAATCAACTCTCAAATCAAGTTTCCAGTTATATCTTTATGCTACTGTTGCATTGCCTGCTCACACAGGCCATTATCTCCTCCAGAAATATGCTTTTGTCCTTAGTCTCCACATAACTCATAAGCATGCTTTCTTTTTTTGGTCACACCACGTAGCTTGTGGGACCTTAGTTTCCTGTCTAAGAATCAAACCCAAGCCCTTTGCATTGGTGGTACAGAGTCTTAACCACTAGACTGCCAGGAAAGCCCATCTGTTCATGATTTGAGCATCAATCTGCATTTTCTCCTGTAGTGTGAAAGCTCCCCACCTTTCCTTAAGCATCAGCAGTCTCTCTCTTCTCTAAATCCATAGATTCCACCATTAACAAACCATATTTTACTAATGGCATAAGTATATTCCTTCCCCACCAGACTGAGATGCCCTCAAAAGTAGGACATGTGTTTTATTTACCTTTGTTCTCCAGTGTCCTGCACAGTGCATGATACTTGCTAGGGACTAAACTAGGAGACTGTCTTCTTGTCACCTAAACTTGTTGTCTTTAACTCTTAATCTTGACCAAGTCCTTTAACCCTTTTAATCTTGGAATATCAGGTTCATGGGCATGTACACCTTCATGCAATAAGAAGACAGTAAGATACATTAGAAATAGCATAGAATTTTGAATATCAGTTACTAAGTGTGTAAATTTATTAAGTTAGAAAACTCTCTGTTATCCTAGTTATCTCTGGTATAAAAGATATTAATTATAAGCACATAAAGGATTTATAGTTAAAAAAAGGTTTAACATGTAGAAAAGCATCTATCATACTTTTTGACTAAATGACTTCTAAAACACCACAGGAGCTCTAATAGTCTTTCAATTAAAGAAAGTATTTTGGAAAATCTTTCATAAAAAAAAGTGATTATCTTCTCAAAGTATTTTATCAAATGAAAATGTGGTTAGATTAAAGCTTGTTAAAGCAAAGCAGTAAAAGCAATGAGCCTCTAAGGACGATAGCTTTTTCAGGAAGTATTGAAAGTACTAACTGGAGTTGCATAACATTTAGATCTAATGAAAGTAGTAATAACAGCCACCAGAATTCAGAAGAGGTAAATAGAAAAATAAAATAATTCATTAAAAACTTTCCATTTGAATAAAAACTGTAGACCAAGAGAAAAAAATTTTAATTCTTCTCTATAAGAATTGAAGGTACACACTAGAAGTAAAAAGATTGCCAAGTGATACTCCTATTGTATTATAGTAAAAAATCAAAGAGAAAAATGATTTTTATTAAGTGCTGTGTGATTCTTTTCTTAAAAAATTGTTCCAGAAGTTAAGATCCACATTTTAAAAATGTAATAGATCAAACTTTAAGACATGAATTACAAATCCATTTGTCTTGACTGAATATAATGTATTGCAAATACAACCTGGCAATTAATACTAAAAAAAATTCAGTGAGTTGGTCTCAAAATAATTTTTAAATTTTCACTTTTTTTTGAGAAATAAGTTTCTCTACTGGCAATTATTTTTCTGTCTCTGTTAGAAGCTATATTTGCATTATATTTCAGTAATGCATTTACAAAATACTTTCTAAAATCAGTCATTTAATATTGATGACTGTAGTGGTCTTATTTTCTGTTTAAACTTATTTTGAAGACATATTTATTTTTGTGTACTTATTAATAATTCTAAATATTTATGTACAGATTTTGGATTAATATTTTGAGTATATATATATATGTGTATACTTATGTATAAAAAATACCCTCAATATACACAAACAGACTTCCAAATATATTTTTATATTACTTCCAAATATATATTTATATTACTTCTAAATATATTACAGAGTTGAGCAACCTGGTCACTGAATGATATTGAATAATTCATTTTGGTTCTACTGATCTATTGAAAATATGTGATAGCAAGATATTTGCCTATAAGAATAAACTCAAAACTAAATTAATTTTCCTTTCACTATTACCATCAAATTACAGTTACAGAGCCAAATGATGATTATTTTATTAATTTTTATCCATAAATTTTGTTTAAAGTCATTTCTGTTTAAAAAATTATTTCATATATTGAAATAGGTATCAGTTCAGTTCAGTTCAGTCACTCAGATGTGTCCAAGTCTTTGCAACCCCATAAATCACAGCACGCCAGGCCTCCCTGTCCATCACCAACTCCCGGAGTTCACTCAAACTCATGTCCATCGAGTCGGTGATGCCATCCAGCCATCTCATTTTCTGTCGTCCCCTTCTCCTCCTGATCCCAATCCCTCCCAGCATCAGAATCTTTTCCATTGAGTCAACTCTTCGCGTGAGGTGGCCAAAGTACTGGAGTTTCAGCTTTAGCATCATTCCTTCCAAAGAAATCCCAGGGCTGATCTTCTTCAGAATGGACTGGTTGGATCTCCTTGCAGTCCAAGGGACTCTCAAGAGTCTTCTCCAACACCACAGTTCAAAAGCATCAATTCTTCGGCCCTCAGCTTTCTTCACAGTCCAACTCACACATCCATACGTGACCACTGGAAAAACCATAGCCTTGACTAGACGAACCTTTGTTGTCAAAGTAATGTCTCTGCTTTTCAATATGCTATCTAGGTTGAAATAGGTATAGTTTAAGCAATTTTATATATAAATATTCATAACCAGAGATTATATTTAAATCTTTGAAAAATCATTCACTCCATATAATTCTATATAATAATGTAAAAATGTTGTAAAATTTAAATTTGGAAATTCAATGCAATCATCCTAATGACTTTTGGTTAGCAAAGAGTGAGCTTACTCATCCATTTTCAAGTTGTGGTAATACAGAACCTGATAGAGCCCTGGAAACATATATTTATATTAAAGACAATGTGGCAATTTTACCTTTTGTTTCTGAACTATCTGGGACTAAATCTGGATGAAAATCTCCACCATAGAAACATATGATCTTATTTGAGAAACTGTCTATTAGGGCCTTGAGAAGTATAAAGTTCTAGACAAAGGCCTCATATTATTATGAGCAGCCACCAGAGGTGGTGAGAACATGAAAGGATGACTGGGTTCTCTTTTCAATGGGATCACCAAGTGTAGATGTGACCTTCAATATATGCTCAACATTCCTTGAGGCTTTGCTGCTAAGTCGCTTCAGTCGTGTCCAACTCTGTGCGACCCTATAGACGGCAGCCCACCAGGCTCTGCCAGTCCCTGGGATTCTCCAGGCAAGAACACTGGAGTGGGTTGCCATTTCCTTCTCCAATGCATGAAAGTGAAAAGCGAAAGGGAAGTCGCTCAGTCGTGTCCAACTCTAAGCGACCCCATGGACTGCAGCCTACCAGGCTCCTCCATCCATGGGATTTTCCAGGCAAGAATACTGGAGTGGGGTTCCATTGCCTTCTCCACCTTGAGGCTTTGACTTCTCATTAATCCAACAATAAGATAATATCTCACCAGATGGTCAATACCAAAATCAGACTGATTATATTTTTTTAAGCCAAAGATGTAGAAGCTCTACAGAGTCAGCAAAAACAAGACTAGGAGCTGACTGTGACTCAGATCATGAACTCCTTATTGAGAAATTCAGACTTAGATTGAACAAAGTAGGGAAAACCACTAGATGATTAAGGTACAACCTAAATCAAATCCCTTACAATTTTACCCTGGAAATGACAAATAAATTCAAGGGATTAGATCTGAAGACAGAGTGCCTGGAGAACTATGGATGGAGATTCATAACATTGTACAGGAGACAGTGATCAAAACCATCCCCAAGAAAATAAAAGGCAAAATGGTTGTCTGAGGAGGCCTTATGCATACCTGAGAAAAGAAGAGAAACAAAGAGCAAAGGAGAAAAGGAAATATACACCTATCTGAATGCAAAGTTCCAGAGATTAGCAAGGAGATTTAAGAAAGCCTTCCTAAGGAATCAATGCAAAGAAATAGAGGAAAATAGTAGAATAGGAAAGACTTGAGATATTGTCAAGAAAAGTAGAGATACCAAGGAAACATTTCATGCAAAGATGGGCACAATAAAGGACAGAAATAGTATGGACGTAACAGAAGCAGAAGATATTAAAAAGAAGTGGCAAAAATACACAGAACTATACAAAAAATATCTTCATGACCCATATAATCATGATAGTGTCATCACTCACCTAGAGCCACACATCCTGGAGTGTGAAGTCAAGTGGCCCTTAGGAATAATCACTATGAACAAAACTAGTGGAGGTGATGGAATTGTTTCAAAGCCTAAAAGATGATGGTGTTAAAGTGTTGCACTCAATATGTCAGCAAATTTGGAAACTTCAGCAGTGGCTACAGGACTGGAAAAAGTCAGTTTTCATTCCAATCCTAAAAAAGGCAATGCCAAAGAATGTTAAAACTAATGCACAATTGCACTCATCTCACACACTAGCAAAGTAATGCTCAAAATTCTCTAAAAGAGGCTTCAACAGTACATGAACCAAGACCTTCCAGATGTTCAAGCTGAATTTAGAAAAGGCAGAGGAATCAGAGATTAAATTGCCAACATCCATTGGATCATAGAAAAAGCTAGAGACTTCCAGAAAAACATCTACTCCACTGATTGCATTAAAGCCTTTGTGTAGATCACAACAAACTGTGGAAAATTCTTCAAGAGCTGGGAATATCAGACCACGTTACCAGCCTTCTGAGAAACCTGAAAGCAGGTCAGGAAGCAACAGTTAAAACCAGACATGGAACAATGGACTGCTTCAAAATTGAGAAAGGAGTATATTGTCAAGCTGCTTATTTAACTTACATGCAGAGTACATGATGTGAAATGCTGGAATGGATGAAGCACAAGCTGGAATCATATGTTTTAGTAGTAAAAGCTCCCATTCTAGATTTCTTCAAAATAGATAATGAAATCTCAATATTTATAATGTAGAAAATAGCTTAGTCAGTTCAGTCAGTTTAGTTGTTCAGTCCTGTTCGACTTTGCGACCCCATGAATCGCAGCACGCCAGGCCTCCCTGTCCATCACCAACTCCTGGAGTTCACTCAGACTCACGTCCATTGAGTCAGTGATGCCATCCAGCCATCTCAACCTCTGTTGTCCCCATTTCCTCCTTCCCCCAATCCCTCCCAGCATCAGAGTCTTTTCCAATGAGTCAACTCTTTGCATGAGGTGGCCAAAGTACTGGAGTTTCAGCTTTATCATCATTCCTTCCAAAGAAATTCCAGGGCTGATCTCCTTCAGAATGGACTGGTTGGATCTCCTTGCAGTCCAAGGGGCTCTCAAGAGTCTTCTCCAACTCCACAGTTCAAAAGCATCAATTCTTCGGCACTCAGCTTTCTTCACAGTCCAACTCGCACATCCATACATGACCACTGGAAAAACCATAGACTTGACTAGACAGACCTTTGTTGGCAAAGTAATGTCTCTGCTTTTGAATATGCTATCTAGGTTGCTCATAACTTTTCTTCCAAGGAGTAAGCATCTTTTAATTTCATGGCTGCAGTCACCATCTGCAGAGATTTTGGAGCCCCCAAAAATAAAGTCTGACACTGTTTCCACTGTTTCCCCATCTATTTCCCATGAAGTGAAGGGATTGGATGCCATGATCTTTGTTTTCTGAATGTTGAGCCTTAAGCCAACTTTTTCACTCTCCACTTTCACTTTCATCAAGAGGCTTTTGAGTTCCTCTTCACTTTCTGCCATAAGGGTGGTGTCATCTGCATATCTGAGGTTATTGATATTTCTCCCGGCAATCTTGATTCCAGCTTGTGCATCTTCCAGCCCAGCATTTCTCATGATGTACTCTGAATATAAGTTAAATAAGCAGGGTGACAATATACAGCCTTGACGTACTCCTTTTCCTATTTTGAACCAGTGTGTTGTTCCATGTCCAGTTCTAACTGTTGCTTCCTGACCTGCATACAGGTTTCTCAAGAGGCAGGTCAGGTGGTCTGGTATTCCCATCTCTTTCAGGATTTTCCACAGTTTATTGTGATCCACACAGTCAAAGGCTTTGGCATAGTCAATAAAGCAGAAATAGATGTTTTTGTGGAACTCTCTTGCTTTTTCGATGATCCAGCGGATGTTGGCAATTTGATCTCACATTCCTCTGCCTTTTCTAAAACCAGCTTGAACATCTGGAAGTTCACGGTTCACGTATTGCTGAAGCCTGGATTGGAGAATTTTGAGGATTACTTTACTAGCCTGTGAGATGAGTGCAACTGTATGGTAGTTTGAGCATTCTTTGGCATTGCCTTTCTTTGGGATTGGAAGGAGTAAGTGTCTTTTAATTTCATGGCTGCAGTCACCATCTGCATTGATTTTGGAGCCCCAAAAAATAAAGTCTGACACTGTTTCCACTGTTTCCCCATCTATTTCCCATCAAGTGATGGGACCAGATGCCATGATCTTCGTTTTCTGAATATTGAGCTTTAAACCAACTTTTTCATTCTCCTCTTTCACTTTCATCAAGAGGCTTTTTAGTTCCTCTTCACTTTCTGCCATAAGGGTGGTATCATCTGCATATCTGAGGTTATTGATGTTTCTCCAGTAATAATAATTAGTATTCACTGAATTCCTACACCATACAGGAAACACAATACTCTAGTGTGTTATTTAATTTCTTACCAAAATCCTCTGAAACATCAACTAAAAGTTTGCATTTTGAAGGTTAATAACACCAAAGTCATAGACTTGTGCTAAATTCAAGATTTAAAACCAGTATAATTCTAAAGCCTGTCTTAACAATATAATATTGTATATTCACAATATAACATTTTTCAGTATTAATAAAGACTAGAGAGGAGCAAATGGGTGATTTCTGTCTCCTTTTTGTCCACAAGCTAAAATTTATGGATCTCTCTCTCTCTTCCTCTTTTTTATTTTGATGACTGTGGTTTGAAACATAAGTACTTAATGTAATTAAACTATGTAAATGTGATTTTAAAAGATGCTGTTTAAAAATTACATAAGTTAATTCAGTTAATTCATAGTCATTCAACAACAATTGCATAGATTTTACTTGCTACTGTCCTCTTTTGTTTAGTGAGAAAGGCATCACTTACCTAATAAATATCTTTTTTAGCCAAAACTGTGTAGGAATTTTACAGAAATTTTATTAATAATTTATTGTTTATATGTTTAGATAATACTTAAGTAAGTGAGTGTTAGTTGCTCAGTTATGTCCAACTCTTTGCAGCCCCATGGACTGTAGCCCACCAGGCTCTTCTGTCCATGGGATTTCCGAGTCAAGAACTGGACTAGATTGCAATTCCCTTCTCCAGGGGATCTTTCCAACCCAGGGATCAAACCCAGGCCTCCTGCACAGCAGGTAGATCCTTTACCACCTGAGCCAACAGATAAGACAGTGTGCATGGCACATAATAGTTATTTAAAAGTGGTAGTTATTATTGGATAGCTTTAACTATTTTACAAATAGTTATCCATTTATTTGGTCATCCATTTATTGAACAAGCCCAAAATGAGTACTATCTAAGGCACCAGGATGAGAGCTAGGGAGAGAATGCTAACTAATACAGACAAGTCCTTGTGTTCATTGATCTCATGCTCTACTTGAACAGTAAGTTGTTTTATGTGTGATTTTGGTTTTACTGATATAAATAAGGCAAACAGCAAATCCCACCTTAGGGACTTTAAAAAATTAATGCTTCCATATAAAATCCAAATTACCACCAGGGAAGTATACTATCATTTAAGCACGTATAACCCAAGATTTTCCCCACAATTTATCTCAGTATTCTTACAAAAGGCAAATAAACTCAGCAGGCACACAGCAAGCTTGCAGGCAGACCAAGCTTAAGGAAGTTTCTCACAAGGCTAAATCCTAAAGGTTTGTCTTTCTTTGTTGCCTGCATCTGTTGAATCTTAACATTGCTTCAGTTGAGTATGTGACATTCAGTGTCACTCAGCAGAAATTACTCTGGGTTTGCTTGTGCTTCTGCTTGCGCTCAGTTGCTTCAGTCATGTCTGGCTCTTTGCAACCCTGTGGACTGTAGCCCATCAGGCTCTTCTCTCCATGGGATTCTTCAGGCAAGAATACTGGAGAGGGTTGCAATGCCCTCCTCCACAAGATCTTCCCAACGCAGAAAGGGAACCAGCATCTTCTGGGGCTCCTGCATTGCATGCAGATTCTTTACCGCTGAGCCAGTGGGGAAGTCCATGGATTTGCTTAGTGATATTTAAATATTGTATGATCCTTCTTATCTTTATTATATGTTCACAGACATTTGTTCGCTGTGATCTCTTAGATGTAAACTGTACTCTATCTTGTTGAACATTTCTTGGTATAGGATAAATATATTCTCTTCTGAAATGTTTTTTGAAAATGCTAATAATTTACATGTGGTATAGCTTTCAAGTTTCAAAATGAACCTTTCCAACTTGACCAGACTCAAAAGTATATTCAACGTGCTAGTTATTTTAAATCCAAGATTTACAGTGATAATAAGTGATCAGCTTTATCTCACCTTGACTAATGAGGCCAGATCTGTACATTCATAATGATGAATAATGATACTCTAGCATCGTACGTTAATTCTCACAGGAGAGTTACAGCTGTATTAAACTGTTAACCTTTCTATCTTAGCTAATGGGGCATTATTCTACCTCCTCCTCAGTTAATATGTATATTTTCCTCCAGTGTTTGGAAGGCCATCAAAACATGATTTTGATACAGACATGATGGGAAAATAGAGAAGATGATTTGTATTTCCATTTGTTACCTGTAGTCACTTCTCTTCTGATGCTACTCATCTAGCTAGTTTTATAGTGAAATTACTGTAGCTGGAGGGCAATGGGGAACCCCAACTTGAATGCTTTTCAAAAGATTCTTGACTCAGTTCAGTTCAGTTGCTCAGTTGTCTCTGACTCTTTGCGACCCCATGGACTGCAGCACACCAGGCTTCCTTGTACTATAACAACTCCCGGAGCTTGCTCAAACTCATGTCCATCAAGTTGGTGATGCCATCCAGCCATCTCATTGTCTCTTATCCCCTTCTCCTCCTGCCTTCAATCTTTCCCAGCAGCAAGGTCTTTTCCAATGAGTCAGTTCTTCGCATCAGGTAGCCAAATATTGGAGTTTCAGCTTTAACATCAATCCTTCCAATGAATATTCAGGACTGGTTTCCTTTAGGATGGCCTGGTTGGATCTCCTTCATGTCCAAGGGACTCTCAAGAGTCTTCTCCAACACCACAGTTCAGAAGCATCAATTCTTCAACACTCAGCTTTCTTTATAGTCCAACTCTCATATCCATACATGACTGCTGGAAATACCATAGTTTTGACTAGACAGAACCTTTGTTGGCAAAGTAGTGTCTCTGCTTTTTCATATGTTGTCTAGGTTGGTCATAACTTTTCTTCCAAGGAGCAAGTGTCTTTTAATTTCTTGGCTGCAGTCACCAATCTGCAGTGATTTAGGAACCCCCCAAAATAAAGTCTTTCACTGTTTTCATTGTTTCCCCATCTATTTGCCATGAAGTGATGGAACTAGATGCCATGATCTTCGTTTTCTGAATGTTGAGCTTTAAGCCAACATTTTTATTCTCCTCTTTCACTTTCATCAAGAGGCTCTTTAGTTCTTCTTCACTTTTTGCCATAAGGGTAGTTTCATTTGCATATCTGAGGTTATTGATATTTACTCTGTCAATCTTGATTCTAGCTTGTGCTTCATCCAGCCCGGCATTTCACATGATGTACTCTGCATATAAGTTAAATAAGCAGGGTGACATTATACAGCCTTGACACACTCTTTTCTCGATTTGGAACCAGTCTGTTATTCCATTCCAGTTCTAACTGTTGCTTCTTGACCTGCATACAGATTTCTCAAGAGGCAGGTAAGGTGGTCTGGTATTCCTATCTCCTGAAGAATTTCCACAGTTTGTAATGATCCACACAGTCAAAGGCTTTGGTGTAGTCAATAAAGCAGAATTATTCTTGACTAGGAAAAGCAACTAAAATCTTGAAGTGAAACAAAAAGTCTTTTCTGTGTCAATGAAATTATTTTTTTCACAATTTTATATAGATGTATAAGCTTTTTCATTAAGATATATCCTTATTAAAACCAATGAAATCATCATAGTTCTCACTTACTAAATGACTCATATGCAAGTCACTGGTGTGCTAGACTTTATGTATTACATACCATTTTATTTGGGCTTCCCCGGTAACTCAGCAGTGAAGAATCTGCCTGCAATGCAGAAGCCACAGGACATGCAGGTTCAATCCCTGGATCAGGAAGATCCCCTGGCAGAGGGCATGGGAACCCACTCCAGTAGTCTTGCCTGGAGAATCCCATGAATGGAGGAGCCTGACAGACTACCCAGTCTGTGGGGTCACAAAGAGTCAGACACAACTGAAGCAACTTAGCATGCATGCACACACCATTGCATTTAATTTTTTGGAAGATAAGCCTCCTGAGAAGACTGATATTTCTCTTTTTTTGCCCATTTCTTTCCCGCCTTGTGCTTATGGTCATCCTTGAGTCAGTTGGCACTTAATAAATACTTGCTGACCATATGAAGTGAACCCTCACAAAATTTCTATGCATGAAGCATTACTTGCCCCACTTGACTTACAGGTAAACAGAATCTAAACAAGTTTTAACAATTTGCTGACAGCCTTGGAGCTGGTGACAAAGCTCACGGTCATGCCCTTGTCTCCATATTCCCAAGCCTATGTCTTTAGCTTATGTTTGTCTCCAGTGTCCAATATGTAATACACTAAATATTTTAAAGTCCTGAAAACATCTTTAGAATAAATGTATGTTCACACATGGCTTATTCTATAATTTATTTATAATGCAATTATTAATCATAAAATCAAGATAAATATATAAATATAAATATAAATACATATATATACCTGTATATATGGTTTCCTTAATGGCTCAGTGGGCAAAGAATCAGCCTGCAATACAGAAAACACAGGAGACGCAGGTTCAGTCCCTGGTCAGGGAGATCCCCTAGAGAAGGAACTGGCAATCCACTCCCATATTCTTGCCTGGGAAATCCCATGAACAGAGGATCCTGGTGGGCTACAGTCCATAGAGTTGCAAAGAGTCAGATATGACTGAGTGACTGACATATATTTTCATGTGTGTGTGTGTGTGTACCTATATATCTCCCTGTACTGGAGGAATTCTCTGTCAATTACTTTGAGGATATTGTATTGTCAGTCATCATTTACTTTGAAATAAAATCAATTAGTATCTCTGAATGTCTAATGTTTCCCCAAAAAATCTTCTCTCCAAATTGGTATGCTCACATTTAAACTGAGAACCAAGATCTCTTTTTCAAGAATAGATTTTTTCCTTAGACTTTATTTTTCCACTCTACTTACCTCTCCAAAGAAATTCAAATAGCATTATGTAGCATCAAAATCTACATTTTTCCAGTTCCCAAGGCTATCTTCCCAAGAAAAACAATATATCACCCACAGAAGAAGGCAATTATTTTGACAAATGATGTAACCAAAAAGAAATACTGTAGGGGATGACTTCCCAGTACTCATCTCAGTTACAGACATAAAAACCAATATGTTTAACATATGTTTGTCTTCTCTCTCTCTCTCTGTTTCTCACACACACACAAACTAGTGAGTTAAACTAATTGACTAGGTAAATTAAACTAATTGATTTTTTTTCCCTGCAGAGTGCTTGTTTTTAAAAATACATCACTACTTTTAGGGATCCTAAGTTCAGTTTTGTTTTGTTTTCCCTAAAGTTGCCAGCAGAGCATAATGCTTGCTGAAGCTATTCTATTCCCAAATGAAGAAAGATTGAGCATTATGGAAAGATGATACCTTTCACATCCATCAATCACAAACTCTCTTTCAACTTGAAACTTTCACAGTATCTAATTTCAATAGATCAGTGTTACTGAGGCATGCAGTTTTGTGATTTTTGAATTGAAAAAGACACTAGACACTCAAAGCTGAAATATAATTCCAGTGTTTTTCTGGAATAAATAAACATTTCAAGGGCTCAAAGACAGTGTTTCTTCTGCCCTTCCCTAGAAAGGCAGGGTTAGGTACATATCTTGGGGCTGGTGCACTGGGATGACCCAGAGGGATGGTATGGGGAGGGTGGAGGGAGAGGGGTTCAGGACGGGGAACACGTGTATACCAGTGGTGGATTCATGTTGATGTATGGCAAAACCAATACAATATTGTAAAGTAATTAACCTCCAATTAAAATAAATAAATTTATATTAAAAAATACTGCATATTGATTTCATCCTTATTCCTTTAAGCCACATAATTTCTAGGTCCCCTTCATTGATCATGGCCTTGTCATGGCAAAGGGGCTTGTGTAATGCAATGAAGCTATGAGCCATGCCGTTCAGGGCCACCAAAAACAGATGGGTCATAGCAGAGAGTTCTGACAAAATGTGATCTGCTGGAGGAGGGAATGACAAACCACCCCAGTACACTTGCTATGAAAACCTCATGAGCTGTATAAAAGGCCAAAAGATATGACACCAAAAGATGCGTCCCCCAGGTCTGAAGGTGTCCAATATGCTATTGGAGAAGAGCAGAGGAGAATTACCTATAGCCCCAGAATGAATGAAGAGACCCAGCCAAAGAGTATATGATGCTCAGTTTTGGATGTGTCTGGTGATGAAAGTAAAATCCAATGCAGCAAAGAACAGTATTGTGACAGGGAGGCTTGGGATGCTGCAGTCCATGGGGTCGCAGAGAGTCAGACATGACGGGGTGACTGAACAACAACAAAAATTTCTAGGTAGTATAAAACCACTGCATATAAACTTTCAAATATTTTAATTTCCTTTTTTTATTGCAGCTTTTGTAATTATTATCCAACAGTTAATGAATATATATTTTTTTAATTCTAGGACTATAGAAGTAAAATTATTTTCTAGTAAAATCCCTTCCTCCAGTAAAATTAATAGCTAAAATATACTGGCTAGTTAATTATTTATCTCATTTTCAAAGAGCCTTGAGAGAGAAGTAAAGTCTATATCCTTTGCTAAACAGCTATATATTTTTTTTCCAAGCAAAACGACCTAATAGTTTCTCCCTACTTTCTTCATATCACTTCTTTTCCACTTGATAAGATCACAGTTTTTTTATAAAACTTCAGAGAAAATGGAGTCCTAGAAAGAGAGGCCTCTTTTAAAATATGTTTATTCTCCAACCTCTTTCCCCAAAGGATATGATATTTCTTACATATAATGCAAAATATAAAGTGAACAGTGATGAATTCAGGTTAAAGGAAGATAAATTTAAGAATATAATAAGACTAAGAATCAGCTTAGCATAGAGAATTAGAGCATTCACAGCAAGTGCTTCTCAACAATTGTTGAAAGTAGGTTCCAAATGGCTTTAGGAAAAACTGACTTCATATATTTCCCAGCTTCCATCTGTTCTGACCATCTCTATGCCATGTGGTAGGTAGAATTCTAAGACAGCCTCCAAAATTCTTGTTTCCTTTGGTGTACTCACAACATCTTCCAGTTATTTAATCAAACATTAATCTAGTAGCCACAATGAAAAGATTTTACAGATGAAATTAAAGTCCCAAACCTTAAGACAGGTAGATTGTCTTAGTGGCCTGACCTTTACATGAGCCCTTTAAATATGAGTCTAAAAGGTCAGAGATAGAGAAAACAGAGATTCAAACTGTGAGGTGGATTCACCATGAAGGAGGTAGCTAGCTTTGAATATGGAGTGGATCACACGTAAAGAATGCTGACAATTTATGGAGACTGAAAATGGCCCCTGGCAGACAGTGAGCAAGGGAATTAGGACTTCAGTCCTATGGCTACAAGGAAAAGAATTCTGCCAACATACCATACGTTAATGCATATATGTGGAATCTAGAAAAATGGTACTGATGAACCTATTTGTGGGACAGGAATAGAGAAACAGATGTATAGACTTGTGGACACAGCAGGGGAAGAAGAGGGTGGGAAGAATCAGAGAGTAGCATTAACATATATGCACTACCATATGCAAAATACTTAACTGATGGCAAGCTGCTATATAACACAGGGAGTCCAGTCTGGCTCTCTGTGATGATTTAGATGGGTGGGATGCAGGGGTGGGAGGGAAGCTCAAGAGGGAGAGGATATACATAAAACTATGGCTGATTAAAAAGCAGAGACGTTACTTTGCCAACAAAGGTCTCTATAGTCAAAGCTATGGTTTTCCCACTAATCATGTATGGATGTGGACCATAAAAGAGGCTGAGTGCCAAAGAATTGATGCTTTTGAAATGTAGTGTTAGGAGAAGACTCTTGAGAGTCCCTTGGACTACAAGGAGATCCAACCAGTCCATCCTAAAGTATATCAGTCCTAAATATTCATTGGAAGGACTGATGCTGAAGCTGAAACTCCAATACTTTGGCCACTGGATGCAAAGAGTTGACTTATTGGAAAATACCCTGATGCTGGGAAAGATTGAAGGCAGGAGAAGAAGGGGATGACAGAAGATGAGATAATTGGATGGCATCACTCATTTGATGGACATGAGTTTGAGCAACCTCTGGGAAATGGTGAAAGATGAGGAAGCCTGGTGTGCTTCAGTCCATGGTGTCACAAAGAGTCAGACATGACTGAGCGACTGAACAAACTGGCTCATTCCTGTTATTGTATTGCAGAAACCAACACAACATTGCAAAGCAATTATTCTCCAATTAAAGATAAAAATAAATTTAAAAATTTTAAAAATAAATCAATAAAATTTTTTAAAAAAGAATTGTTTCAAACAACCTGAATGAGCTAATGAACATATATTTTGCTCAAGCCTCCAGACAAGAACTCATCCACTCAGTGCCTGGTTTTGCTTTTGAAATCCTCTGAGTAGAGAATCTGCCCATGCTGGGTGGACTTCTGACCCACATTACCAGGAGCTAATGAATGGGTGCCATTCTAAACTGCTAATTCTGTGATCTGGAAGTTCACACTTCGAATATTGCTGAAGCCTGGCTTGCAGAATTTTGAGCATTACTTTGCTATCATGTGAGATGAGTGCAATTGTGCGGTAGTTGGAGCATTTTTTGGCATTGCCTTTCTTTGGGATTGGAATGAAAACTGACCTTTTCCAGTCCTGTGGCCACTGCTGAGTTTTCCAAATTTGCTGGCATATTGAGTGCAACAATTTCACAGCATCATCTTTCAGGATTTGAAATAGCTCAGCTGGAATTCCATCACCTCCACTAGCTTTGTTCGTAGTGATGCTTTCTAAGGCCCACTTGAATTCACATTCCAGGATGTCTGGCTCTAGGTGAGTGGTCACACCATCATGATTATCTGGGTCGTGAAGCCCTATTTTGTACAGTTCTTCTGTGTATTCTTGCCACCTCTTCTTAATATTTTCTGCTTCTGTTAGGTCCATACCATTTCTGTCATTTATCGAGCCCATCTTTGCATGAAATGTTCCCTTGGTATCTTTAATTTTCTTGAAGAGATCTCTAGTCTTTCTCATTCTGTTGTTTTCCTCTATTTCTTTGCATTGATCGCTGAGGAAGGCTTTCTTATCTCTCCTTGCTATTCTTTGGAACTCTGCATTCATATGCTTATATCTTTCCTTTTCTCCTTTGCTTTTCGCATCTCTTCTTTTCACAGCTGATTGTAAGGCCTCCCTAGACAGCCATTTTGCTTTTTAGCATTTCTTTTCCATGGGGATGGTCTTGATCCCTGTCTCCTGTACAATGTCACAAACCTCCGTTCATAGTTCATCAGGCACTCTGTCTATCAGATCTAGTCCCTTAAATTTATTTCTCACTTCCACTGTATAATCATAAGGGATTTGATTTAGGTCATACCTGAATGGTCTAGTGGTTTTCCCTACTTTCTTCAATATAAGTATGAATTTGGCAATAAGGAATTCATGATCTGAGCCACCGTTTGCTCCTGGTCTTGTTTTTGCTGACTGTATACAGCTTCTCCATCTTTGGCTGCAAAGAATATAATCAATCTGATTTCAGTATTGACCAGATGTTCAAGCTGGTTTTAGAAAAGGCAGAGGAACCAGAGATCAAATTGCCTACGTCCACTGGATGGATGAAAAAAGCAAGAGAGTTCCAGAAAAACATCTATTTCTGCTTTATTGACTATGCCAAAGCCTTTGATTGTGTGGATCACAATAAACTGTGGAAAATTCTGAAAGAGATGGGACTACCAGACCACCTGACCTGCCTCTTAGGAAACCTGTATGCAGGTCAGGAAGCAACAGTTAGAATGGGACATGGAACAACAGACTGGTTCCAAATAGGAAAAGGAGTATGTATATCAAGGCTGTATCTTGTCACCCTGCTTATTTAACTTATATGCAGAGTACATCATGAGAAATGCTGGGCTGGAGGAAGCACAAGCTGGAATCAAGATGGCTGGGAGAAATATCAATAACCTCAGATATGCAGATGACACCACCCTTATGGCAGAAAGTGAAGAGGAACTCAAAAGCCTCTTGATGAAAGTGAAAGTGGAGAGTGAAAAAGTTGACTTAAAGCTCAACATTCAGAAAACAAAGATCATGATATCTGGTCCCATCACTTCATGGGAAATAGATGGGGAAAACAGTGGAAACAGTGTCAGACTTTATTTTTTTGGATTCCAAAATCACTGCAGATGGTGATTGCAGCCATTAAATTAAAAGACATTTACTCCTTGGAAGGAAAGTTATGACCAACCTAGATAGCATATTGAAAAGCAGAGACATTACTTTGCCAGAAAATTTCTGTCTAGTCAAGGCTATGGTTTTTCCAGTAGTCATGTATGGATGTGAGAGTTGGACTGTGAAGAAGGCTGAGCACCGAAGAATTGATGCTTTTGAACTGTGATGTTGAAGAAGACTCATAAAAGTCCCTTGGACTGCAAGGAGATCCAACCTGGGTGTTCATTGGAAGGACTGATGCTGAGGCTGAAACTCCAATACTTTGGCCCCCTGATACGAAGAACTGACTCATTGAAAAAGACCCTGATGCTGGGAGGGATTGGGGGCAGGAGGAGAAGTGGACGACAGAGGATGAGATGGCTAGATGGCATAACCGACTCAATTTACATGAGTTTGGGTAGACTCCGGAAGTTTGTGATGGACAGGGAGGCCTGGTGTGTTGTGATTCTTGGGGTTGCAAAGAGCAGGACTCAAATGAGCAACTGAACTGAACTGGATTCTGTGATAATTTGTTCAGTTCAGTTCAGTTACTCAGTTGTGTCTGACTTTCTGCGACTCCATGAGCTGCAGCATGCCAGTCCTCCCTGTCCATCACCAACTCCTAGAGTCTACCCAAACCCATGCCCATCGAGTCAGTGATGCCATCCAGCCATCTCATCCTCTGTCATCCCCTTCTCCTCCTGCTTTCAATCTTTCCCAGCATCAGGGTCTTTTCCAAAGAGTCAACTCCGCATCAGGTGACAAATGTATTGGAGTTTCAGCTTCAACATCAGTCCTTCCAATGAACACCCAGGACCGATCTCCTTTAGGATGGACTGATTGGATCTCCTTACAGTCCAAGGGACTCTCAAAAGTCTTCTCCAATACCACAGTTCAAAAGCATCAATTCTTCAGTGCTCAGGTTTCTTTATAGTCCAACTCTCACATCCATACATGACTATTGGAAAAACCATAGCCTAATTTGTTACACAGCATGAAAAACTAATATGCTATGCAGCTTCCAGACCACAGCTCCCCATTCATAGTGAAGCACACACAAAATTGTTTTTTTGCAAATACATCTTACTTCATTTCCATGTTTTCCCTTATGTCACAGGCATCTCAAATTGAACTTATTTCTTCCTTAGAGTATTCAATTCTCAAAAGAAGATGTTATCCTAACCCCCACCATTAACTTGTGTGCACATAGTTTTGACCTTAAATAAAAATATAGGGTATTCACATTTAGGATTATCAAAGAGAAACACATAAAATCTCTGACTCCCAATGTTCAACAAAATGTACATTGAGAAAAATAGTACTCCTGAGGATTCTCTGAAGTCTTGACCATCCACCTCTTCTCCTGTGTGCTCATAAAATGTCCCTGAATTAGGCACAGTGTTCATTCACTAAGTAGTCAGACTTTATGATTTTGAAAATTCCAAATTCAAGAATGACTTTAAGATACCATGCTTTTGCCTTTGCTAAGCTAAATCACTTCAGTCATGTCCAACTCTGTGTGATCCCATAGACGGCAGCCCACTAGGCTTCCCCATCCCTGGGATTCTCCAGGCAAGAACACTGGAGTGGGTTGCCATTTCCTTCTCCAATGCGTGAAAGCGAAAGGTGTAAGTGAAGTCGCTCAGTCGTGTCCAACCCTCAGCAACCCCATGGACTGCAGCCTTCCAGGCTCCTCCGTCCATGGGATTTTCCAGGCAAGAGTACTGGAGTGGGGTGCCATTGCCTTCTCCGGCTTTTGCCTCTAGTTGGTTTAAATCTAGAGTAATGTCAGCACAATTTCTTTTCCCTTTTGTACTCAGCTTTCAAGGGGCTTAACATCATTTTGCAATGTTTGGTTTTCTAGGTTGCCCCAAGCATCAAGACATAGACAACAGACTGGGGGAAATGCAACAGGAAAGATACAAAGGAAGTCTAGGGCTCAGGCTTGAATTGCCATCTCTCAAGTCTCCTCACATTCTATTGGTCAAACTTCGATCTTATGTTCACATCTTAAAGAGCAGCTGAGAAATGTAATTAGCTCTACACCTCATGTGTAAGAGAAAGGCAAAATGCCTTTGATAAGTAGTATAACTAGCCGGTCTCTTCACTTCTTGAAAATGAATAGGAAGACAGAGTAAAGTTTTATCTTCTTTTTCTTACTCATATATATATATTTTTAATTTGTCCTAATTAAATTTTGTCTTTTGAGCCTCCCAGGTGGTTCAGAGGCAAAGAATCTGCCTGTCAATTCAGGAGACACAGGACCTGGGTTCAGTCCCTGGTTTGGGAAGATCTCCTCAAGAAGGGAATGGCAACTCAGTCCAATATTCTTGCCAACAGAATTTCATGGACAGAGGAGCCTGGTGGACTGCAGTCCATGGGGTCACAAAGAGTTGGATACAACTGAGTGACTAACACTTAGCCTATTTAGATATTTTAGAATAAGCACACATAATTTCACATCACATTTTTTAAAGAGGCTAGTGTAAACAAAAACAAGATAGTATGGCAATTTCACAGTCCAGTTTAGAATTAAGATCATAAGAAACTAATGTGTTAAGCTTATCTTATTTATAAAATAAGCTAATGATGATGAATGTTACAGTAATTGTCATGAGACCAAGCCAAATGCTTAAACTAGTATTTTTTTCTAGAGTCAGTTATCTGATTCTAATAATCTGTTTCCTAGATACATACAGGAATCCTATTAGTGTGTAAACATACCTCAAATCTGACTGCCTGCTTATGTGCTAAGCATATAATGCAGTCTGCATTGTAATATTTACTTCCTACTGCTATCTTATGTTGTATCCACATCATCCATTATCACATAGAGAGTTATCATTATCATCCAGCAAGTCTGGGGGGAGTTGTTAATCTTTGATTCCTTCCTAGTCTATTTAGTGATGGACCTACAACTAAATTACAATTGCCTTTTCTGTAGCAACCTCTTAATCTCTTTATTTGGCAGCCATTTATTGAGCTAGCATAAAGATGTGTACTTCTGCATTAATAATATACCCCTGCTTTGTCTATTGTGGGACTTGTATTTTAAACAAACAAGCATCATGACCTGCATTTTTCTAGTATGATTGTAAAGAATGGAATTCATGGTTATGGGAGACAGTGCAGAGGATACATTTAGCCTATATCTGAGCATTTTATTAGTGGCTTAAATCACATTAACTATATTTCAGTGACTGAATGCTATTCTTTTATTAGTTCTGTTTACTCTTTTCTCATTCAAATAATAGACATTAAAAACAGAAATAGTGCACATACCCATTTTTTTTTATTTTATTTTATTTTTAAACCTCAAACACTGTATTAGTTTTGCCAAACATCAAAACGAATCCGCCACAGGTATACATGTGCTCCCCATTTTTGATTTTACCCATTTTGAAATTCAGAAATACATTCTGAATTTCTCCATTGTACATTGCTAGAATAAAAAGGGGGGACCTAGCAAGAGGATATTTTCAGTAACAATTATTTATTAATTCAAAAATTATTCATCATTGTGGAATTTTCTAGACATTTGTATAACTAATCTTCTAATAAAATTAGCATTAATTTTGCATTTTATAGATGAATGTATAGAAATGCAGAAAGATGAAGTATGGACCAGCAACCATATAAGAAACAACTTAAAACCAATGGTTTTGTCATTAAAAAAATGATACAGTTAATGAGGGCTGTTACAAACATAGATGAGGGAGAAAAAAGTAG
This sequence comes from Bubalus kerabau, assembly GCF_029407905.1. Lineage (NCBI taxonomy): Eukaryota > Metazoa > Chordata > Mammalia > Artiodactyla > Bovidae > Bubalus > Bubalus kerabau. The sequence goes on from NC_073630.1 coordinate 66,721,652, forward strand.
AGAGAACAGTCATTCCTCCTAGATACAGTCTTCAAAATGGTATCCATTCAATGATCACTACAAATTTGAAATTACAAAAATAAATCAATTTGAACTTAACTGAGAAACGCTGGACTGGAAGAAACACAAGCTGGCATCAAGATGGCTGGGAGAAATATCAATAACCTCAGATATGCAGATGACACCACCCTTATGGCAGAAAGTGAAGAGGAACTCAAAAGCCTCTTAATGAAAGTGAAAGTGGAGAGTGAAAAAGTTGGCTTAGAGCTCAACATTCAGAAAATGAAGATCATGGCATCTGGTCCCACCACTTCATGGGAAATAGATGGGGAAACAGTGGAAACAGTGTCAGACTTTATTTTTCTGGGCTCCAAAATCACTACAGATGGTGACTGCAGCCATGAAATTAAAAGACACTTACTCCTTGAAAGGAAAGTTATGACCAACCTAGATAGCCTATTGAAAAGCAGAGACATTACTTTGCCAACAAAGGTTCGTCTAGTCAAGGCTATGGTTTATCCTGTGGTCATGTATGGATGTGCGAGTTGCACTGTGAAGAAGGCTGAGCGCTGAAGAATTGATGCTTTTGAACTGTGGTGTTGAAGAAGACTCTCAAGAGTCCCTTGGACTGCAAGGAGATCCAACCAGTCCATTCTGAAGGAGATCAGCCCTGGGATTTCTTTGGAAGAATGATGCTAAAGCTGAAACTCCAATACTTTGGCCACCTCATGCGAAGTGTTGACTCATTGGAAAAGACTCTGATGCTGGGAGGGATTGGGGGCAGGAGGAAAAGGGGACGACAGAGGATGAGATGGCTGGATGGCATCACTGACTCGATGGACGTGAGTCTGAGTGAACTCCGGGAGTTGGTGATGGACAGGGAGGCCTGGCCTGCTGGGATTCATGGGGTCGCAAAGAGTCAGACACGACTGAGCAAATGATCTGATCTGATCTGATCTGATCATATCTGTTGGCATCTCAGGATTATTTTCACTCTCTTCTCTGTTGTTGTGTTGTTGTTCAATCACTAAGTCGTGTCCAACTCCTTACAATCCCATGAATTGCAGCACACCAGGCTTCCCTGCAGAGAAGACAATGGCAACCCACGCCAGTAGTCTTGCCTGGAAAATCCCATGCATGGAGGAGCCTGGTAGGCTGTAATCCATGGGGTCGCTAAGAGTCGGACACGACTGAGCAACTTCACTTTCACTTTTCACTTTCATGCATTGGAGAAGGAAATGGAAACCCACTCCAGTGTTCTTGCCTGGAGAATCCCAGGGACAGAGGAGTCTAGTGGGCTGCCGTGTATGGGGTCACACAGAGTCGGAAAGGACTGAAGTGACTTAGCAGCAGCAGGCTTCCCTGACCTTCCCTATCACGTGTTTGTTCAAATTCATAGCCACTGAATTGGTGATGTCATCCAACCATCTCATCCTCTGTTGCCCCCTTCTCCTCCTGCTTTTGATCTTTCCCAACATCAGGGTATTTTTCAGTGAGTCGGTTCCTGGCATCAGGTGCCAGAGTACTGGAGCTTCAGCTTCAGCATCATTTCTTCCAATGAATACTCAGGATTGATTTTGCTTAGGATTGAATGGTTTGATCTCCTTGCAGTCCAAGGGACTCTGAAGAGTCTTCTCCAGCACCACAATTTGAAAGCATAAGTTCTTCGGCACTCAGCCTTCTTTATGTTCCAACTGTCACATATGTACATGACTACTGGAAAAACTATAGCTTTGACTATACAGACCTTTGTCAGCAAAGTGAGGACTGTGCTTTTTAATATGCTGTCTAGGTTTGTCATAACTTTTCTTTCAAGGAGCAAGCGTCTTTTATTTCCATGGCTGCAGTTACCATCTGCAGTGATTTTAGAGCCCAAGAAAATAAAATATTTCACTGTTTCCACTTTTTCCCCTTCTATTTGCCATAAAGTGCTGGGACCAGATGGCATGATCTTAGTTTTCTGAATGTTGAGTTTTAAGCCAACTGTTTCACTCTCCTCCTTCACTTTCATCAAGAGGCTCTTTAGTTCTCCTTCACTTTCTGCCATAAGGGTGGTATCTGCATGTATGAGGTTATTGATATTTCTCCTGGCAATCTTCATTCCAACTTGTGTTTCATCCAGCCTGGCATTTCACATGATGTACTCTGCATATAAGTTAAATAAGCAGGGTGACAATATACAGCCCTGACGTACTCCTTTCCCATTTTGGAACCAATCTGTTGTTCCATGTTCAGTTCTAACTGTTGCTTATTGACATGCATACAGATTTCTCAAGAAGCAGGTAAGGTGTTCTGGGATTCCTATCTCTTTCAGAATTTTCCACAGTTTGTTGTGATCCACACAGCCAAAGGCTTTGGCATAGTCAATAAAGCAGAAATAGATGTTTTTCTGGAACTTTCTTGCTTTTCGATGATCCAGTGGATGCTGTCAATTTGATCTCTGATCCCTTTGTCTTTTCTAAATCTTGCGTGTACATCTGGAATATCTCAGTTCACTCACTGCTGAAACCTAGCTTAGAGGATTTTGAACATTACCTTGCTAGCATGTGAAATGAGTACAACTGTGCAGTAGTTTGAACATTCTTTGGCATTGCCCTTCTTTGGGATTAGAATAAAAACATCTTTTCCAGTCCGATGGCCACTGATGAGTTTTCCCAATTTGCTAACATTGAGTGCAGCAATTTAGCACTTTTAGAATTTGAAATAGCTCAGCTGGAATCCATCACCTTCACTAGCTTTGTTTGTGATAATGTTTCCTAAGGGCCACTTGACTTCACATTACAGGATGTCTGGCTCCAGGTGAATGACCACATCATCATGGTTATCTGGGTCATTAAGACCTTTTCTGTATAGTTCTTCCATGTATTCTTGCCTGCTCTTCTTAATCTCTTCTGCTTCTGTTAGGTCCTTGCCATTTCTGTCCTTTATTGTGCCCATCTCTGCATGAAATATTCCCTTGGTATTTACAATTTTCTTGAAGAGATCTAGTCTTTTCCATTCTATTGTTTTCCTGTTTCTTTGCACTGTTCATTTAAGAAGGCTCTCTTATCTCTCCTTGCTATTCTCTGCTTTCATTTGGATATTATTTCCCTTTCTCCTTTGTCTTTCACTTCTTTTCTCAGCTATTTGTAAGGTCTCCTCAGACAACCATTCTGCCTTCTTGCATTTCTTTTTCTTGGAGATGGTTTTGGTCACTACCTCCTGTACAATGTTGTGAACCTCCATACATGGCTTTTTAGGCACTCTGTCTACCAGATCTTATCCTTTGAATTTTTTTCCAACTTCACTCTATAATCATAAGGGATTTGATTTAGGTCATATCTCAATGACCTAGTGGTTTTCCATATTCTTCAATTTAAACCTGAATTTTGCAATGACAAACTCACGATCTGAGCCACAGTCAGTTCCAGGTCTTGGAAGCTAGAGAAGCTGGAGAAGCTGACTGTATAGAGCTTCTCCATCTTCGGTTGCAAAGCATACAATCAATCTGATTTTGGTATAGACCATCTGGTAATGTCCATGTGTAGAGTTATCTCTTACATTATATGTCCAGAGTGTTCTCTTCTCTATACTCATCCCTGTTGTGGGAACTGGACATGTGGAAGCTGTATTTTGAAACTTTCTTGTCAGAAAGATTCCTCCTAATGTTTGATTATGAGAGGATTCAGGTAAGATATGAAAGGAAGAAGAAAAGCAGCATTTTTTTGGCATTAGCAGGTCTCCAGAAGACATGAGATTTTGATAGTGATTTTGGACATTCTCCCGGAAATCCACCCATTTGGATACGCAGGCAGCAGAACTGTTCAAAAATGCTAACGGGTTTCTGATGCCTTGAAACCAACAGCAAACTTTAAAGCTAGCTGCAAATTTCCCCATCCTTCCAATAATTTTATAAGCACTCATTTCATTTTAAAATTCTTTCCTTTTTGAAATCTCTCCAGTTATTTTTTTTCTGACCAAATTCGTTTATACACACAGTGAGACATTTCATGAAAATTGTCAACAGATGTTTTCTTTTCTGTAGCATCACCTTTACAAAGCTAAGAGTCCTTGCCTCCCACCACCCCGCCTTCACCCTCTGCCAAACTTCCTTTTAATGTTAGAAGTTAGTTAGGTCTCAAGATACTTATTTGAAATTCATCTGTGTTTCCACATTTAAAGTCAGAGTTCTGAAAGCATAGTGTTCATTTAATCTGTCCTTTCCTAATGATTTGAAGCCCTTAATTGTCTGGTCATGTGTAACAGAATGTTACATACTGCATTTGATAGATTGACTAGACCCATACATATCCAATGTCCGCTAGACAGAATGTTAAACAAAATGTCAGCCCTGGGTCTATCCAGTTTCTAATAACTTTTATGCAGAAATATTCAACTATAGATACCTGGAATATTATCAATTAATCTAAATGGGGCATGAAGGTAATAATATATTAGCATTGTAGGATTTAGATATTATTTCTGTCGTTGAAAATATGAAGCACCATTTGAGGTTATTGATCTTGAAAAAGCAATGACTATGTGTGGTTTTGTAACTTTCCTGAAGTTTACTTTATTGCAGTGCACTGAGAATAGAAATCCCAAAATAGCTTTTTAGAATAACCTCTTCTAAAAGAAAAGAGAGATATGAATCATAAAAAACTCTTCTTTGTAAAAGTTACAGGTTCTCCTATTGATCTTTCTGACGCTTTTCAGCTAAGAAGTGCAAGGAGTTGAAAATGAGTTCTGGAACGATATAGTGCACCCCAGCATAAACTATCCCCAAACAGACATTTGGGTAAAAATGAAACAAAATAAAACACAACTAAAAAACAGTAACAAAAAAACACCACACAGCAGAGTTTAAAAATCATAGTTGTTTACAGATCTTATTCCTCTCAGCAAAATATTAAGACCTGATCAATTTCAAGTCTTTCCACTAATAAGTTCAAATTGCACTTTCCTGGTTAGTGAATTTAAAAAAGAAATATTCAGTAAAGTTAGCTCCAAATCCCAAAGGCAACTTCAAAAAAACATCCAACTTGGTGCTGTCAAAATTATCTGTATTTGCTTTAAGTGTTTCACAAAAGGAAGAATTTAATGTAGATTTTATAAAAACCAATAGAATTTAAACAAAAAAGTAAAACTCTATTTTTTTTTTTTTTTTTTTTTTAACTAAAATACCCAGTAGTAATTGTATGCCTGTTGACTTTACTGGACACTTGCGGCCTTCCAGCTGTTTTGTGTGATTCATCTCATATAATACTCATGGCAGACCTGTAAAGTACTAATATAATGACCAATTCACAGCAAAGAAAACTAAGTTATAGAGAGAAGAATTACTTGAGGTTCACACATCTATTAGAAACTAGGGAATATGGCAGAGTTTCCATTATGAAGGATTACAATATATTGCTATCCATTTTATTTGTGATATCAGGCAGTCTTCTCCTCATTTGCAGTTAGTGGAGAATCAATGATAAACTGTTATCAATCCTGTAAAGATTTATTGAATATCTACTAAGTTTCAGACATTTTACGAGATATTGATAATAAAACCTGAAGGTTTATTGTCCAGTTCTAGCAGATATCTATGTCAACTCATTTTGGGAAGTTATGATTGTAACTTTCACATTATGGACTCATAAAATGTGACCTGCTTCCTAGACATATTTGATTTTCTAGCCAGATACCTCTTCCAGTCCATCTCACATTACTTCCCCCTAGTTCTGTCTAATTGGTCCAGGATCGGGAAGTTGATATACCTGAGCCACTCAATGACATTCTCTAGAAATATAAACTTAGAATTGGATGTTGTGACTCTTTACTGAAAGAGATGACATACAGACTCAGTAGACCTTGGTGGCCCTATTTTCCTACTATTATTCTGTAAAATAGCTTGTCTGAAGATGAAAGAAGCAGCAGACCAGCAGTGAGAAGCAACATGAAACACAGAGCGACATGGTGGCTTACTTTCAATTGTTTCTGAGATGCAGCCACATCTCTGTCCTTGAAGTCTTCGAAGCACTATTGCATCATATAAAAAGGTTTTCCTTGCTGCTTAAGCCATTTCAAGTTGGATTTCTGTTACTGTCAATCCAAAAGTTTCTAGCTGTAACAGCAGAGAAAATATGGCTTTTCAAGCCATAATCACCTGTACTACTGAAGTACTTTACCCATTTTGTGTTCCTGATAGAATTTAAACACATGAAAGTATAGAGCAATTTGTTTTTAAAATTCAAAATGCTTCCCTGGTAGCTCAGTGGGTAAAGAATCTGCCTGCAGTGCAGGAGACCCAGGTTAGATCCCTGGGTCGGGAAGATCCCCTGGATAAGAAACCCATTCCAGTATTGTTACCTGGAAAATCCTAGGGACAGAGGAGCCTGGCAGGCTACAGTCCATGGTGTCGCACGAGTCGGACACAACTTTTTGAATGAACCACCATAACTAATGGCTTTTAATCAAATCTCTTAGAATTTCCTGCAAAGATATTCAAGCCTGGGACCCAATCTATTCTATTTCTCCACTTCATCTACTTATTGTCCCTATTACTGATTTAAACTCCAGCTAAGATAACTAGTCCACATCACCAGATACCATTCTTCTCAACTGAGTTGGTACTCAACTGGTATTTACTGATAATGGTTCAGAGTCCAACCTGATAGGTCAGAGGTTCATTCTGATCTATGCTTATGTCATACTATTTGATAAATATTTTATATTTCACCTAAATTGCAAGTATGATATGTTACATGTGTTACCATCAACTTAGTATGTCTTCTCTAATTGGCTTACTGGCAAATTTCCATTGATTGATTCATTCATTTATTCAACAAATACTGAGAACCTATGACATATGTATTATTTTCCTCATTGGGAGACTATTGCATGGCTTATTTTCTTAAGAAGGTCATTTTGCAGTTTAAAGATGACTTTGGAGGCAGGAAGACTAGTAAAGAGGCTATCATGGGAGCCTAGTTAACACTTGCTATCTAGAAGGCTGATGATAGCACTGCAGATGGTGAAAAATAGTGTGCTCTAAGGCAGAGTCAAATCACTGCAGATGTAAATATTACCTTTTTTATGAAGCCCTCTCTAATTCTTCAAGCAGAGTTATTTGCTCTACCACATGTGTTTACCTGGTATGCTATTAACATTTCCACTGTAGCCCTTATCAAATTGTAATGTAACTAAGTTGTAAATGACTGACTTTCCATGCAAAATTTGAAGTCTTTTAATTCGTATTATCTTCATCTTTCTTTCTCCATATCTAGCATAATACCTAGTATATACTAAATAATTAATCTTTCTCAAGAGTAAGAGAAAGAAGTTACAAAGAAATAATGCTTTCTAAATTAGAGATATGCATGTTATTTGGGTTTCTCAGGTGACCCCTGGGTTGGGAAGATTTCCTGGAGGAGAGCACATCAACCCAATCCAGTATTCTTGCCTGGAGAATCCCATGGACAAAGGAACCTGGTGGAGTATAGTCTATAGGGTTGCAAATAGTCAGACGTGACTGAAGTAACTTAGCACACATGCATGCATATGCATATTATTTAAATGCATTCTGTGATATTATTTATTAAGTTGATTTTTATCTAATCTTTGTGTTAGTTTAATAATAGTATGAAAGAGCAAAAGTTAATAAAAGATGATTCTTTCATTTCTATCTTTCCATACATATTTTAAATGTATGTGAATATATTTGATAATATATTCACATATATTTATATAGTTTATATGGCATGATAGCATCTCTATATATATATATTTCCTCTAGGAAAGATGTCAATAGTATATTTATGTATCTTTTGATCAAAAGGAAGAAAACTAGTTTTCTCCTGTGTCCAGTTTTGTAATGACTATCAATCCACTCACCATATTATATTGGCTAAAGAATAAAAGAAGAAACCAAGAATTTTGTGAGAAAGTTTCTCAAATAAAATTCCCATTGAAGTACTTGTCTAACTTGTTGGCAACTGGAAGTCAACATTTTGTTCTTTGTCCACAGTTTGTCTGGGGTTGAGATGGCAGTGTTGAGTACTTAAATGAAATTAATGAAATTTGTCTGCCCTCCAAAATGAGATAAGCATTAAGTATATGCTTGCTTATCCCACAGATCTCAGACACAGTCCCAGGTAAAGATATCAATAGCAAAAACAAACCAAAAAAAGCTTATTGCTTTGTAATTTCGACTACCGTTTTAATATTGGAGATTTACTCTTTTCCCAGAATTAACTCTCCCTCAATATTGACACGTGACTTAAGAGTATTCTTAATGAAAAAGGTGCCATACAATCTGTAGTTTGGCTTAATTTATAACACCTTTGCCCTTTATTTCATAAATCATACTTCTTTCAGTGGATATTTTGGGATCATATTTTGCAAAGCATTTCCCCTTGATTCTTACTCACCTGCTACAAAGGGGTACTGGTAAAACAAACAAAGAAACAATCTTGTAATGACTGTCTTCTATGCAGTGCATTCAATTCATTTCTGCATATTAGCACATAACCACAAGCCTGAGACCTAAAAGAAATCATAACATATTGTATTGCTCAATACAAACCAGGAAACCATCAAGCAAGATTTTAAAAATGCAAATAAGAATGGTTGCCCTTGGAGCTGATGGTAAATCATTTTTCCCTAGTACTAAAGATTCACCATGTATGAAATGAGGAAGGCTGGTTTTTCTTGTAGTCATGTATGGATGTGAGAGTTGGACTGTGAAGAAGGCTGAGCACCGAAGAACTGATGCTTTTGAACTGTGGTGTTGGAGAAGACTCTTGAGAGTCCCATGGACTGCAAGGAGATCCAACCAGTCCATTCTGAAGGAGATCAGTCCTGGGTGTTCTTTGAAAGGACTGATGCTAAAGCTGAAACTCCAGTACTTTGACCACCTCATGCGAAGAGTTGACTCATTGGAAAAGACTCTGATGCTGGGAGGGATTGGGGGCAGGAGGAGAAGGGGACAACAGAGGATGAGATGGCTGGATGCCATCACTGACTCGATGGACATGAGTCTGAGTGGACTCCGGGAGTTGGTGATGGATAGGGAGGCCTGGCGTGCTGCAATTCATGGGGTCGCAAAGAGTCGGACATAACTGAGCGAATGATCTGATCTGATCTGATCTGATAGATAATTTTGCTGGAGGACTTCATCATTTTTTTTTAAAAAAACGTTTTTCATCTGAAAGTCCTCATATCTCCTGTGGTTGCCAGTGGGAGATCTTGAATAAACAACTCACATATTTGTAATTCCTTTGGAAAAGCTGTTTAAAATTGTATTTTTTATACTAAGAAATATTACATCCAAAAAAGTATTCTACCCATCTGTATAAAATCACTATTATTATCTAGATGATATACTTTCAGGCTTTCTTTGCATATGTAAAATATATGTATAAATTATCATGCACAGAAATAAGATCATACTCTATCAGCTGTTTTAAAATCTTCTCTTAAAACTTAATATATGTTTGTGTCAATAATTGTCTGTGTCAAAATTTTAACAATTGCATAGGAAAAAAACTGCATTAAAACTATTTCAAAGATTAATTTAGAATAAAATTTTAAATATTGATATTAATAATTGAAGAGTGTCTATTAGCATTAGGCATTATTTTAAGTACATAAAAAATGGAATTTCAGTTGAGCTATTTCAAATACTAAAAGATGATGCTCTGAAAGTGCTGCACTCAATATGCCAGCAAATTTGGAAAACTCAGCAGTGGCCACAGGACTGGAAAAGGTCAGTTTTCATTTCAGTCCCAAAGAAACACAATGCCAAAGAATGCTCAAATTTCCGCACAATTGCACTCATCTCAGAAGGAAATGGCAACCCACTCCAGTGTTCTTGCCTGGAGAATCCCAGGGACGGGGGAGCCTGGTGGGCTGCCGTCTATGGGGTCGCACAGAGTCAGACACCACTGAAGCGACTTAGCAGCAGCAGCAGCACAGGCTAGTAAAGTAATGTTCAAAATTCTCCAAGCCAGACTTCAACTGTACGTGAAATATGAACTTCCAGATGCTCAAGTTGGATTTAGAAAAGGCAGAGAAACCAGAGATCAAATTGCCAACATCCGCTGGATCATCAAAAAAGCAAGAGAGTTCCAGAAAAACATCTACTTCTGTTTTATTGACTATGCCAAAGCTTTTGACTGTGTGGATCATGACAAACTGTGGATATTCTTCAAGAGATGGGAATACCAGACCACCTGACTGCCTCTTAACCCTGCGTATGAGACAGCAAAAGAGACAGTGCTGTATAGAACAGTCTTATGGACTCTGTGGGAGAGGGAGAGGGTGGGAAGATTTGGGAGAATGGCATTGAAACATGTAAAATATCATGTATGAAACGAGTTGCCAGTCCAGGTTCGATGCACAATACTGGATGCTTGGGGCTGGTGCACTGGGACGACCCAGAGGGATGGTATGGGGAGGGAGGAGGGAGGAGGGTTCAGGATGGGGAACACATGTATACCTGTGGCAGATTCATTTTGATATTTGGTAAAACTAATACAATTATGTAAAGTTTAAAAATAAAATAAAATTTAAAAAAAAAGGAAATCCTGTGGCGGATTCATTTTGATATTTGGCATTTTGATATTTGGCAAATCTAATACAGTTATGTAAAGTTTAAAAATAAAATAAAATTAAAAAAAAAAAACAACAACAAAAAAAAAAAATTAAAGTGATCTTGAGCTGTAAAAAAAAAAAAAAAAAAAAAAGAAAGAAAAATCTGTATGCAGGTCAAGAAGCAACAATCAGAACTGGACATGGAAATAAAAGTCTGGTTCCAAATCGGGAAAGGAGTACATCAAGGCTGTATATTGTCACCCTGCTTATTTAACTTATATGGAGAGTACATAATGAAAAACGCTAGGCTGAATGAAGCACAAGCTGGAATCAAGACTCCCAGGAGAAATATAATAACCTCAGATATGTAGATGACACCACCGTTATGGCAGAAAGCAAAGTAGAACTAAAAGAGCCTCTTGATGAAAGTGAAAGAGAGGAGTAAAAAAGTTGGCTTAAAACTCAACATTCAGAAAACTAAGATCATGCCATCTGGTCCCATCACTTCATGGCAGATAGATGGGGAAACAGTGGAAACAGTGACAGACCTTATTTTTTTTGTGCTCCAAAATCACTGCAGGTGGTGACTGCAGCCATGAAATTAAAAGACACTTGTTCCTTGGAAGAAAAGTTATGACCAACCTAGACAGCATATTAAAAAGCAGAGACATGACTTTGCCAACAAAGGTCTGTCTAGTCAAGCCTAAGGTTTTTCCTGTGGTCATGTATGGATGTGAGAGTTGGACTGTGAAGAAAGCTGAGCACTGAAGAATTGATGCTTTTGAACTGTGGTGTTGGAGAAGACTCTTGACAGTCCCTTGGATAGCAAGGAGATCCAACCAGTCCATCCTAAAAGAAATCAGTCCTGAATATTCATTGGAAGGACTTATGCTGAAGCTGAAACTCCAATACTTTGCCCACCTGATGCGAGGAACTGATCATTTGATAAGACCCTAATGCTGGGAAAGACTGAAGGTGGGAGGAGAAGGGGGTGACATAGGATGAGATGGTTGGATGGGATCATCGACTCAATGGACATGAGTTTCAGTTGACTCCAGGAGTTAGTGAAGGACAGGGAGGCCTGGCATGCTGCAGTCCATGGGGTCGAAAAGAGTTGGACAAGACTGAGCAACGAATTGAAAAAAATGTTACTCCATTGCGATTTTACAACAATATGACATGATAGTATCTGTGTTTAGAGATACACTCCCACTGGGAAAATAAAGTAGGAGATCAAAAATAGAAGTAATTTTTAAATTTTAAATACAATTTTAAATACAAAAGGAAAAAAATTCTCCTTTTGTAAGCTAATCTGAACCCAAATTTATAGCAATATATATTCTAATTTATATCCATATATTTATATCCTTTTAGTTTCAGGAAATGTATTTACACTTGAAAGGTCCTAGTAAAACATATGAAAATTCTTCTACCAACACATATATAAACTTTATACATATAGTATTTTAAATAGATGTATATCTATGTCTATATCTCTATTTATTTGAAATAATGTGAATTAGAAACTTCTATTTTCATATTGTTAATAACTTTCATTATATAACATTATATAATGAATATATAATATATAATTTATATAATATATAATTATATACAGTGAAAGTGAGAAATAGATTTAAGGGCCTAGATCTGATAGATAGACTGCCTGATGAACTATGGAATGAGGTTCGTGACATTGTACAGGAGACAGGGATCAAGACCATCACCATGGAAAAGAAATGCAAAAAAGCAAAATGGCTGTCTGGGGAGGCCTTACAAATAGCTGTGAAAAGAAGAGAAGCCAAAAGCAAAGGAGAAAAGGAAAGATACAAACATCTGAATGCAGAGTTCCAAAGAATAGCAAGAAGAGATAAGAAAGCCTTCTTCAGCGATCAATGCAAAGAAATAGAGGAAAACAACAGAATGGGAAAGACTAGGGATCTCTTCAAGAAAATCAGAGATACCAGAGGAACATTTCATGCACAGATGGGCTCGATAAAGGACAGAAATGGTATGGACCTAACAGAAGCAGAAGATATTAAGAAGAGATGGCAAGAATACACAGAAGATCTGTACAAAAAAGAGCTTCACGACCCAGATAATCACGATGGTGTGATCACTGACCTAGAATCAGACATCCTGGAAGGTGAAGTCAAGTGGGCCTTAGAAAGCATCACTACAAACAAAGCTAGTGCAGGTGATGGAAATCCAGTTGAGCTATTCCAAATCCTGAAAGATGATGCTGTGAAAGTGCTGCACTCAATATGCCAGCAAATTTGGGAAACTCAGCAGTGGCCACAGGACTGGAAAAGGTCAGTTTTCATTCCAATCCCAAAGAAAGGCAATGCCAAAGAATGCTCAAACTACCACACAATTGCACTCATCTCACACACTAGTAAAGTAATGCTCAAAATTCTCCAAGCCAGGGTTCAGCAATATGTGAACCATGAACTTCCTGATGTTTAAGCTGGTTTTAGGAAAGGCAGAGGAACCAGAGATCAAATTGCCAACATCCGCTGGATCATGGAAAAAGCAAGAGAGTTCCAGAAAAGCATATATTCCTGTTTTATTGACTATGCCAAAGCCTTTGACTGTGTGGATCACAATAAACTGTGGAAAATACTGAAAGAGATGGGAATACCAGACCACCTGACCTGCCTCTTGAGAAACCTATATGCAGGTCAGGAAGCAACAGTTAGAACTGGACATGGAACAACAGACTGGTTCCAAATAGGAAAAGGAGCTCGTCAAGGCTGTATATTGTCACCCTGTTTATTTAACTTCTATGCAGAGTACATCATGAGAAATGCTGGACTGGAAGAAACACAAGCTGGAATCAAGATGGCTGGGAGAAATATCAATAACCTCAGATATGCAGATGACACCACCCTTATGGCAGAAAGTGAAGAGGAACTAAAAAGCCTCTTGATGAAAGTGAAAGTGGAGAGTGAAAAAGTTGGCTTAAAGCTCAACATTCAGAAAACAAAGATCATGGCATCTGATCCCTTCACTTCATGGGAAATAGATGGGGAAACAGTGGAAACAGTGTCAGACTTTATTTTTGGGGGCTCCAAAATCACCACAGATGGTGACTGCAGCCATGAAATTAAAAGACGCTTACTCCTTGTAAGGAAAGTTATGTCCAACCTAGACAGCATACTCAAAAGCAGAGACATTACTTTGCCAACAAAGCTTTGTCTAGTCAAGGCTATGATTTTTCCTGTGGTCATGTTTGGATGTGACAGTTGGACTGTGAAGAAGGCTGAGTGCCGAAGAATTGATGCTTTTGAACTGTGGTGTTGGAGAAGACTCTTGAGAGTCCCTTGGACTGCAAGGAGATCCAACCAGTCCATTCTGAAGGAGATCAGTCCTGGGATTTCTTTGGAAGGAATGATGCTAAAGCTGAAACTCCAGTACTTGGGCCACCTTATGCGAAGAGTTGACTCATTGGAAAAGACTCTGATGCTGGGAGGGATTGGGGGCAGGAGGAAAAGGGGACGACAGAGGATGAGATGGCTGGATGGCATCACTGACTCGATGGACATGAGTCTGGATGAACTCCAGGAGTTGGTGATGGACAGCAAGGCCTGGCGTACTGCAATTCATGGGGTCGCAAAGAGTCAGACATGACTGAGCGACTGATCTGATCTGATCTGATCATTTATATAATATATAAAATATATTATATAAATTAACATTATATAATGTTCATTTAGTTGTCCATTATCTATATAAATAAATGGAGATTAAAACAAAGATCAATTTTAAAGGAAAGCTAATTATTATTATATCACAATCTAAAATAGACTTTCCATTCTATTTGTATTAATTTAAAATCTATAGTTTATAAGATGAACAAGCCTCCTGAAATGTTAACAATAGAAATTCTACCAATAAAAAATCATATATTTACATTGATTAAAATTTTTTTCACTTAAAAAGTCAATAATGTTCCTAGTGAACATTCTTTGTTTTCTCTCAAGCTCTAGAAATAGAACATAAAGAGTCACAACTGACTTAGCAACTAAACAAGGGCAAAAAAACAAACAAAAAACCTCTAACATGTCTGAACATTTTTCTCTTTACAAGTCCTAGAATTTGTTTATTTCATCAAATTAAGCACATTTTTCCCCCATAAGCTCTTCCTTTATAGAGGTTTTTTTTTTGTTTGTTTGTTTGTTTTAAGGAAAATCTATTATCACAAATGTTGATTGTGTAAAAATAGTCATTTGTTAATATCTGAAATGACTTTTGTGAGTCAAAAAATACACAACTTCTCTGTGTTCCAATGTTAAAGTATGCCCTATCTCAGCAGTTATTCATCATGCACCAATTTTTACTGCTTGAAAACAAATCAATAGTAACTTCTTCTCATTTTAAAGGGACATCTACCATTGACTATATGTGTTATCTAACTTTTCCACATAAATGGCATTAACCAGGGTCCAATTTAATAACACTGTTTTACAGCTGGTGATTGAAAAGTAAATCTTCATTATGTATTTTTCTGCTGAAGCATTATTTCTATAATTTTTAAATTCAGATGAACTAGGAGTAAAACTTTACTCCTTCTGTAAACTTTCTGGACCAAAACAAACAAAAAAAAAAGCAAATAAACATAAAAGTTTTTATTTTAAAATATTTCAGTTCACCTTTTTACCCATAGATGAAGCGAATGTCAAAATATATACATTTGTCCTTCAGTTCATCATTAACTTTAGCACATATATCCACAAGGAAAATTTTATGCTTATTTTAGTTGAGTAAGCAGCTTAGATCAATTAGAAAAAGATAAGCTGTGGAGCAAATTAAACCTCAAAGCAATTATGCAACTGTAGACCTAACTCTACAGTCAGCTTTTTTTGGCCTTTAAATTTTTAAGTAAATTCTTAACATATATATGACATAACATGGAAGTTTAGCTTCTTAGTGTTTTAAAACCTAAAGGTCCCAAATTTTCAAATCAGTCAATCATACTTGAGGATATTTTAATTTTCTCTAAATAAAACAAGAGAAAAAGTTGTTTTAATTTTATTAGTTATATTTTAAATTGTTAATAAATTCGATAGAATTTTAAAAATAAAATTTTGATAAACAAGTTGACTGGACAGTCTTTCTTAGAGGTGAGCCTTGCACAGAACTGAAGGAAGAACTTTCACATGGTTGTTTCAAACAGGGCACAAGTACTGAATCCCACAACCAAGTTCTCCATCAAAAGTAACTGGCAAAAGTAAATTTCTAGGTATAAAGAGGCACTAACGTATACTTCTAGCATGCAGTAGATATCTTCCACTTATGAGAAGAACCTAATGCATTGTTTTTTGTTCCATAAATAGAATGTTTTATTCATCTTTGTTCATTTTGAGATCAAAAATATTATTTTCATTCTAAAATACCTTCCAAGTCAAATAAATTCTGCACAAAACTTTAGTATAATTATTTGGAGCAAAGACTAGAAATCAGATTGCTTAGCTTTGAAATGTTCTCTCCCATTTGTTCATTTTCTGATATGTGGCAAGTAATTTGATCTCTTTGTGACTCAGTATCCTCAAAGGCGAAATAAGGATAATAACAAGCTAAGAGGGAAGAGGTTAATTGTGATGATTAGAAAATATGTCAGAAAGATTGTAGTTTTCAATTCATATTATTGAATATATAAATTGAATCTACAATTTAACAAATAGTTTATTAGCAGCAAGTCCAATAATTATTTTTTGGAAGGAAATGTATTTGTTTGGAAAACACATTAATAAACCTGTTTTGAAATACGGGCAAAGGGTTCTTTATGAAATTTGGAGATCAGTTTGTTCTGGTTCTGTAATGTTGGAGGAGAGAAAAGAAGATCTCCTTATCAAAGAAGATAAGGAGAAAAAAAAAAAGAGCTGGAGAGAGTGTATGAGATACAGGACTACATGGAGAAATCACCAGTGGCGTTTCCTCTTTATTTTGTAATCATAAAAGGTTAGGACCAGGGATGAATGGTCCCGAATTTAAGTGATTTAATTACTGCTATGTAAACTTTTCTTTATGTAAGAGATCAGCCTAATCAAATATTCACTAGAGCCTAACACACCCAGGAATGCTTGGCATGACTTGATTTACCACTTTGCCTTGTGAAATATTAAAAAGGGCCCAAATTTATGTGACACATAAAGCATGGACTGCTCTAGCATAGGAAGGATCAAAGAGACAGTCAGCCTGAGGTATTAGGGAAATCCGAGGCATTGTTTAGATTTCTGTGGAATACAGTGCTGGGAATTTAAATTAGTCATATTTAGATATAAAGGGCTGGGACGTTCTGCAGTTGATGCTGACTTTAGTTTTAAAGTACTATATAGTTTCTAAAGAGCTTTTTGGTATATGATCTCACTTGCTGTTCACAGTGCTCTGTGAGGTGAGGTGGAATGAGGGGGGAGTGGGGAGATGGATTCTCTCCTCTTTGAAGATCAAGAAACAACCTGAGATTTCAGTTGAGTGATCCGAAAATTTAAACCTGAGATTAACAGACATGTCCAATGCGATATTGTGATATAATTAGAAATATATATTTGGCCTTTGTCCCTGAGTTGCTAACATAGATCCCCTAAAACCTTATACTTTCCTGAGTGATAGGGGTGAAAGGAGCATCTTCTGTTATTTATAATAGGTTTCTTTCTACCACATCTCAGCTGATGTTAATGAAGTGACTCTTGGTGACTCATCCTGAGTCCTGAAGTGACTGATCCTCTATAGCTTCAGGATGGAGGTTGGTTGCCACAGGAACCAGCCATGTGATTAGAAGATTGGAGTTTTCAGTCACATCTTCTTTACTTCCAGAGAGAGGCTTTGGAGATTGGGAAAATCATTACTGACCAATGGTTTAACCAATCATATCTTTATAAAGGAACCTCCATAAAAGCACTAAACAGCAGGAGTTGGAAACATTCCAGGTTGACAAATATATACACATATGAATGTATATATATACACAGGTGGCAAATATATACACATGGCTTCTGTGAAGAAGGCTGAATGCCGAAGAATTGATGCTTTTGAACTGTGGTGTTGGAGAAGACTCTTGAGAGTCCCTTGGACTGCAAGGAGATCCAACCAGTCCATTCTGAAGGAGATCAGCCCTGGGATTTCTTTGGAAGGAATGATGCTAAAGCTGAAACTCCAGTACTCTGGCCACCTCATGAAAAGAGTCTGGGTGAACTCCAGGAACTGGTGATGGACAGGGAGGCCTGGCGTACTGTGATTCATGGGGTCGCAAAGAGTCCGACACGACTGACTGAACTGAACTGAACTGAACTGTGTACATGTGGGTGTACACAGGAGGGTGTCAAACAAATTCCACAGGGACAGAAGCACTCACTCTCAGGACCCTTCCAGACCTCATCTTCATATTGCTGCTCATTTGCATCCTTTATAATATCCTTTATAATAAACTGGCAATTGTAAGTAAAATGTTTCCCAGAATGAGCCATTATAAAAACTTATTGAACAATGAGATGGGAACCCTGATCTATAGCCAAATCAAAAAGAAATGTGAGTAATCTGAGGACTCACTACTTGGAGCTGACATCTGAAGTAGGGGCTGTCTTGTAGGACTGAGCCCTTAACCTGTGGGTCTGTACTAACTCCCAACTGTCAGAAATGATTTAGTTGTAGAACACCCAATGGGTGTCTGCAGAGAAGTGAAGAGTTGCATAGTGTGGAAAACCCCAAGCGTGGTGTCAGAAGTGTTGTGAGTAGAGAAGCAGATTTCCTTTACCCTAGGTCGCACAAACTTGTAGAATGAAAAATTGGAATACTTCAGCCTCCTCTTCTATGTACAGGATAGGTTTTCCACAGATGGAAGGAATTACTTTGGATCTAGTGACTTTTCATTTTAGTTTATATAAAGCACATTTTTTATGAAACCAGAGGAAAGGAGGGGATATGTATCTTTTTAGGAAAAAAGTAAATATATTATTTTTAAAAAATAACTTTGGAAGCAGTACTTAAAATAAATTAATTTCTCATTTAGATTAAATAGGAATCTTGTGAGAGGGAAAATGATCCTTTGGTAACAATCTGTGTTTGATTTCAAATTTGTTGAAAGCGTCCACAGCCTAGAACTAAAGCCCCTTCTTCCTTGTGTATGCCCTATAGGTATATACACACAAAATTGCAGAATTTCTTCTCTCTTTTCCCTCACAACAAAAGTGGAACCAACAATATGAGAATGTATATCTTTTATGCAATCAGCTTTCTTCCTAATCTTTTTGTTGTACAGGGCCAGATCTCTTATTATCAAAATGGAACCAACAGACCCACAGTTGAGAACTCATTCATCCTCACCACAGAGGAAAGCTGTCTAGAGGATAAAATCATCAGTGTATTGCATGCCTTGGGCTGCTTATTAGACAAGACACTAGGATGGATAAAAGAGCTGCTATGTTATGATTTTAAGATTATAAAATGTCTTTCCTTAAGAAGGGGAAAATGTTAATACTTTAAAGGGAGAGTATTCAGGGATGAGAGGAAGAATGGGGGTCATTAGGAATCAAGGGCACACATTCTGAAGATCCAAGCAACCTGAAAGAAAACTTTCTTATTTGTAAAACAGAATACGAAGTAAATACCTTATTTGGTTTCCTGCTTGAGCCAGGACAAAGGATCAGATTATAAAAAGAGACTCCCATGACTTGTATTGGCTGCATGGCACTGGAGCGGCTGTGAGGAGATACCCTAGGTCCAAAGGCAGAGAACCCCCAGCAAGATAGTAGGTGCTAGAGTGGCAGCTGTGCAGCGCTGGACCGACTTTGAGAAGATACCCTAGATCCAAAGGCAAAGGAGAAGCCCCAGCAAGATGGTCAGATCAGATCAGATCAGTCGCTCAGTTGAGTCTGACTCTTTGTGACCCCATGAATCACAGCACACCAGGCCTCCCTCTCCATCACCATCTCCCAGAGTTCACTCAAACTCACGTCCATCGAGTTGGTGATGCCATCCAGCCACCTCATCCTCTGTCGTCCCCTTCTCCTCCTGCCCCCAATCCCTCCCTGCCGGGGTCCAGCCCCGGTGGATCCAGGGAATTCGAAGCAGGGACGGCGTCGGCGAGGATCGGGAAACAACTGCTTAATTAAACTTTAATTAAGGATATAAAGAGTAATAGAATAAGGATAGCTCAGTGAGGAAATTCAGTGGAGAAAAGAGGCTGAATAATTCAGCCAGAAGGTGGGAGAAAGAACGACGTGGGGAGACCAAGTTTTGGTGAACAAGGCCCGCACTTTATTTTCCAAAGTAGTTTTTATACCTTAAGTTATGCATACAGGATAATGGGGGAAGGGGTAGAGTCATGCAGCAAGCTAGGCTTTCTTCCTGCAAACTTATCATATGCAAAAGCTTAGGTGATTTGCATCATCTTCTGGCCTGGAGGCCTGTTAACATTTTAAGACCCTTTCTTCAGAAAACTTATTCACCCTCCAAAAGCATTAGATAAAGTTGCATTCCTACAGAGCAAAGGTGTGGTGGGCTATAACAAGAAAAAAAATTAACTCAAGGGTCCCAGGTTACAAACATTAAAGCTACTACTTACACCAATTATATTAATCAATATACTGCCAGGGACACAGCAGGTAAGGGATATGGAAACTTAGCAGCAAACGTTGGCCCAACAAGTGAAAATCCCTTCACTAATACAATTTCTAATCAATCTTTTAACTGCTCAAAGGAATCTGTATTTAGACAGTTTAGAACATCTCATGCCTCTCACAGTTGGGAGGCTCTGAGCAATCACATGTGGCCAGAAAAACCTATTCAGGCAGGCTAGAGGACTTCCAAAGGAATTTGTAGGTTGAAACACTATCACACCCAGGAACTTTATTAACTGGAGCTGTAAGTTAACTCTTTTTTCAGAGAGAGGTAGTGGGGGACAGCCCCCCATAAAGTCAGAGGTGTAGGTGAAAGCACAAAGCAGAAAGTAGGCAGACTCTGATTTTGGGGGTAGATGCTCGAGAATTTCCAGGGGGACTCCTGAGGCTCGATCCCGCCTTTACGTATGCCGAGCCTCCTTCCTCATGACCTTGGTCATGGGTGGAGCTCCTCACACTGGCTCCCGACAGTGATAGAATTCCAGTTGAGCTATTCCAGATCCTGAAAGATGATGCTGTGGAAAGTGCTGCACTCAATATGCAATATGCAATATGCACTCAATATGCAATATGCCGGCTCCCGGCACCTCCCAGCATCACAGTCTTTCCCAATAAGTCAACTCTTCACATGAGGTGGCCAAAGTACTGGAGTTTCAGCTTTAGCATCAATCCTTCCAAAGAACACCCAGGACTGATCTCCTTTAGGATGGAATGATTGGATCTCCTTGCGGTCCAAGGGACTCTCAAGAGTCTTCTCCAACACCACAGTTCAAAAGCATCAATTCTTCGGCACTCAGCCTTCTTCACAGTCCAACTCTCGCATCCATGCATGACCACAGGAAAAACCATAGCCTTGACTAGACAAACCTTTGTTGGCAAAGTAATGTCTCTGCTTTTGAATATGCTATCTAGGTTGGTCATAACTTTCCTTCCAAGGAGTAAGCATCTTTTAATTTCATGGCTGCAGTCACCATCTGTAGTGATTTTGGAGCCCCCAAAAGTACAGTCAGCCACTGTTCCCCATCTATTTCCCATGAAGTGATGGGACCAGGTTCCATGATCTTCGTTTTCTGAATGTTGGGCTTTAAGCCAACTTTTTCACTCTCCTCTTTCACTCTCATCGAGAGACTTTTTAGTTCCTCTTCACTTTCTGCCATAAGGGTGGTGTCATCTGCATATTTCTCCCAGCAATCTTGGTTCCAGCTTGTGCATCTTCCACCCCAGTGTTTCTCATGATGTACTCTGCATAGAAGTTAAATAAGCAGGGTGACAATATACAGCCTTGACGTACTCCTTTTCCTATTTGGAACCAGTCTGTTGTTCCATATCCAGTTCTAACTGTTGCTTCCTGACCTGCATATAGGTTTCTCAAGAGGTAGGTCAGGTGGTCTGGTATTCCCATTTCTTTCAGAATTTTCCACAGTTTATTGTGATCCACACAGTCAAAGGCTTTGGCATAGTCAATAAACCAGAAATAGATGTTTTTCTGAGAGTCTCTTGTTTTTTCGATGATCCAGCAGATGTTGGCAATTTGATCTCTAGTTCTTGAACATCTGGAAGTTCACGGTTCACATATAGCAAGATGATAGGAGGGGTGAAATCACATTTAGAATCAAATCCCATACCCGCTGGAGATGCTCAGAGGGCTCAAACAAACCTTGACACATGAGGACCCAGATGCCCCACAGAGACTGAGACAGAACTGTGAATGTCTCCTACGGAGGTACCTGTCACCAGTGGACTGCCACAGGGACAGGGGCTCTGGGTGCCTCAGACCTGGCATAAGCCCTCTTGGAGGAGGTCACCATTAACCTCACCAAAGAGCCGCCAGAACTTACACACGACTGGGGAAACAATCTTGGAGGGCACAAACAGAAACTTTTGCATACCAGGACTCAGGAGAAAGGAGCAGTGATCCCACAAGAGACTGACCCAGACTAACCCGTGAGTGTCCAGAAGTCTCCAGTGGAGGCGTGGGTAAGTGGTGGCCTGCTGCCAGGTTGGGGGCACTGAGTGTAGCAGCACATGAATGGGATCTTTTGAAGGAGGTCACCATTATCTTCATTACCTCCACCATAGTTTCGGTTCAGTTCAGTCACTCAGTCGTGTCTGACTCTTTGCAACTCCATGGACAGCAGCATGCCAAATGTCCCCGTCTATCACCAACTCCCAGAGTTTACTCGAACTCATGTCCATTGAGTTGGTGATGCCATCCAACCATCTCATCTGTCATCCCCTTCTCCTCCTACCTTCAATCTTTCCCAGCATAACAGTCTTTTCAAATGAGTTAGTTCTTAGCATCAGGTGGCCAAAGTATTGGAGGTTCAGCTTCAGCATCAGTCCTTCCAATGAATATTCGGGACTGATTTCCTTTAGGGTGTACTGGTTGTATCTCCTTGCAGTCCAAGGGACTCTCAAGAGTTTTCTCCAACGCCACAGGTCAAAATTATCAGTTCTTTGGCACTCAGCTTTCTTTATAGTCCAACTCTCACATCCATACATGACTACTGGAAAAACTATAGCCTTGACTAGACAGACCTTTTTTTGGCAAAGTGATGTCTCTGCTTTTTAATATGCTATCTAGATTGGTCATAACATTTCTTCCAAGGAGCAAGCGTCTTTTAATTTCATGGCTGCAATCACCATCTGCAGTGAATTGGAGCCCAGAAAAATAAAAGTCTGTCACTGTCTCCATGGTTTCCTCATCCATTTGCCATGAAGTGATGGGACCAGATGCCATGATCTTAGTTTTCTGAATGTTGAGTTTTAAGCCAAGTTTTTCACTCTCCTCTTTTCAGTTTCATCAAGAGGTTCTTTAGTTCTTCTCTGCTTTTTGCCATAAGGGTATTGTCATCTGCATATCTGAGGTTATTGATATTTCTCCTGGAAATCTTGATTCCAGCTTGTGTTTCATCCAGCCCAGCGTTTCTCATGATATACTCTTCATATAACTTAAATAAGCAGGTGATACTATATAGCCTTGACGTACTCCTTTCCTGATTTGGAAACAGTCTGTTGTTTCATGTCCAGTTCTAACTGTTGCTTCTTGACCTGCATACAGATTTCTCTGGAGGCGGGTCAGGTGCTGTGGTATTCCCATCTCTTGAAGAGTTTTTCACAGTTTGTTTTGAGCCACATAGTCAAAGGTTTTGGCATAGGCAGTAAAGCTGAATGAAGTAGATATTTTTCTGTAACTGTTTTTTCAATCATCCAACGGAGGTTGACAATTTGATCTCTGGTTTCTCTGCCTTTTCTAAACCAGCTTGAACATCTGGAAGTTCATGGTTCATGTACTGTTGAAGCCTGGTTTCAAGAATTTTGAGCATTACTTTACTAGCGTGTGAGATGATTGCAATTGTGTGGTAGTTTGAGCATTCTTTGGCATTGCCTTTCTTAGGGATTGGAATGAAAACTGATATTTTCCAGTCCTGTGGCCACTGCTGAGTTTTCCAGATTTGCTGGCATACTGACTGCAGCACTTTCAGAGCATCATCTTTTAGGATTTGAAATAGCTCAACTGGATTTCCATCACCTCCACTAGCTTTGTTTGTAATGATGCTTCCTAAGGCCCACTTGACTTCACATTCCAGGATGTCTGGTTCTAGGTGAGTGGTCACACTATCTTGGTTATCTGGGTCATTATGATCTTTTTTGTATAGTTCTTCTGTGTATTCTTGCCACCTCTTCTTAATATCGTCCACTTCTGTTTGGTCCATACCATTTCTGTCATTTATTGTGCCCATCTTTGCATGAGATGTTCCCTTGGTGTCTCTAATTTTCTTGAAGAGGTCTCTAGTCTTTCCCATTCTATTTTTTTCCCTCTATTTCTTTGCACTGATCGTTGAGGAAGGCTTTCTTAACTCTCCTTGCTATTCTTTGGAACTCTGCATTCAATGGGTATATCTTTCTTTTTCTCCTTTGCTTTTTGCTTCTCTTCTTTTCACAGCTATTTGTAAGGCCTCCTCAGACAGCTATTTGCTTTTTTTTTTTTTTTTTTTTTGCATTTCTTTTTCTTAGGGATGGTTTTGATCACTGCCTCCTGTACAATGTCATGAACCTCTGTCCATAGTTCATCAGGCATTCTGTCTATCAGATCTAGTCCCTTAAACTTATTTCTCACTTCTACTGTATAATCATAAGGGGTTTCATTTAGGTCATACCTGAATGGTCTAATGATTTTCCCTATTTTCTTGAATTTAAGTCTGAATTTGGCTATAAGGAGTTCATGATCTGAGCCACAGTATGCTACCAGTCTTGTTTTAAGACCAGGATCAAGTTTATTAATAGTTTATAAGTTGTATGCAATCGAAAGGCACTTGCATTTCAAGTGACTCCCCATTTTTTCTTTTTTTATACAGAGCTCACTTTGTTTGGCTCAGACTGATAGATGAAGTAGTTGACACATGTGAACTAACTAACACCTCAAGGAGGATTTAAGTTATGTCATTGCCATTTTTATACCCATGAAGCTGTGCACTTAACATTCTGTTTCTCTAGGAACCTGTGCCTCATAAATCTGTAAACTCTAAAGTTGTTTACCATAAGCAATCCTCAAACAAGATAAAAATTCCAGAGATGAGTACTATATTTCTAGGAAAGAGCACTGTTTGTTTTCATCATGCTCAAAGGAAATCTGATGTTTGTTTTCTTTTTCTTTTCCAGGAGCATCTGTCCAAGTAATCAGGGAGAAGTGAATCATAAGCCCATTGTTTAACTCCTTTTTCTTGTTGCCTTTCATCTTATCCCCCTCACCCAATTTCAATACTTTAAAACACGAATCTCTTCCTACTCCTAGGACAATTACCTAAAATCTTAAGTAATGTGCTTTTATAACTTCAAGTAAGATCATAGCATCTGGTCCCATCACTTCATGGCAAATAAATGGGGAAGCAGTGAAAACAGTGACAGACTTTATTATTTTGGGCTCCAAAATCACTGTAGATGTTGACTGCACCATCTGCAGATGTATCCATGAAATTAAAAGATGCTTACTCCTTGAAAGAAAAGTTGACATTAAAGCAAAGACATTACTTTGCCAACAAAGGTTCGTCTAGTCAAAGCCATGGTTTTTCCAGTAGTCATGTGTGGATGTGAGAGTTGATATAAAGAAAGCTGAGTGCTAAAGAATTAATGCTTTGAACTGTGGTGTTAGAAAAGACTCTTGAGAGTCCCTTGGACTGCAAGGAGATCCAACCAATCCATCCTAAAGGAGATAAGTTCTGAATATGCATTGGAAGGATTGATGCTGAAACTCCAATACTTTGGCCACCTGATGCTAAGAACTGGCTCATTTGAAAAGACACTGATGCTGGGAAAGATTGACGGCAGGAGGAGGAGGAGATGACAGAGGATGAGATAATTGGATGGCATCACCGAGTCAATGAACATGAGTTTGAGTAAACTCTGGGGGTTGATGATTGACAGGGATGCCTGGAGTGCTACAGTCCATGGGGTCGCAAAGAGTTGGACAGACTGAGCGACTGAACTGAACTGATTGAAGATGGTCAAGGCATATTTAAAAAGTGACAGGGGAGCTTTATTCTATGATCACTGAAAAGAGAGTAATCCAGATGGTGTTAGAGACTAGTTTTCTTCCCCTATCCTGAGTTTATTAAGGAGGTGATTTAACTGACCTTATTTAGGTAATGAATGAACAAACTGAGCAAGGTATTCTTTCTTTCTCACAAGTCCATTTACTATTCTGTGAAGTTTGCTATTATAAGTTTCTTATATGTTTCTTAATCTTTTACTATAAATATCTACAGTTATGAAGGTTCTTTTTACTGGAACATTTTTATTGTTATGTCCAGTTCAAATAGTATCAGTTTAAACACATATCCTGCTGGATGACTGAAGCTTTAGGGATTATATATGATCTACTACTTCCCTGATTTTAATAGTATGATTATAATACACCAAATAGTATATTATATTTACATTTCATGATGGTGATTTTATGGACTTCTATTTCTTTTTTGCACTGCAGTCATCAGATGGTCTTTGACATATACCCTGATGCAGACTATTGAACTCAAGAAAATTGACCTGTGGGTGAAAA
Source organism: Bubalus kerabau (assembly GCF_029407905.1). Lineage (NCBI taxonomy): Eukaryota > Metazoa > Chordata > Mammalia > Artiodactyla > Bovidae > Bubalus > Bubalus kerabau. Next base: position 66,747,887 of record NC_073630.1, read on the forward strand.
ACCAATCAAAAACATGATAATACCTTTCCCTGTAAACTTCACCTCCTCTGTAGTACAGAGGAAATTTTACCACCAGGATGACATAGTGGTGGTGTCCCTATAAAGAACAGTTAAATCTAATGATTCCCAATAGAATAAACTTTACTGAAGTCATTCATTCAAGTTTATTGAGTATCCACATGGTATATAACAATCTGGGCCCAAACAATACCCCTTCCTATATGATTAAAGGGGGAAGTTCTATCATTTCATATACAAGTGGTATTTTCCCATTTATATAACACTTAAGGATAAACATATGATAGGAAACAAAGTATCTCAGAGGAATTCCTCAGTGGTTCAGTGGTTAAGATTCCTCACTTCCACTGCAGGGGGCACAGATTTGATCCATAGTTGGGGAAAGAGTCTGCCTGTCATGTGGCTAAAGGAAAAAGAAATAAGATAATCTCAGAATCATTTAGGTCATAGTTTTTGAGACAGTAGGCTTTTCTTATTCTAAAAGGAGAATATACACCTGTAAGTAATGTTTTAACTACTATGGTGACTTATCTTACATATAATTCTTCAGTAAAAATATAATGGCTATAATGGCATGTCTCTCAATCATTTTAGCTTGAAAATATGATGATAATTTAAACTCAAATTTTCAAATGTGTTTGCTTTGCACATATGAACTGTAAGTTCAATAATACTTGGTACTTTCTAGATGTAATTAATGTAGAATAAACAAGAAAGCTTACAAAGTGCTTCCTTGTTTCATTGGTCTAAATTTAGCTAACAATAATTTGGAAAGTCAGTGGCTATAAAATAATCCATCCCAATAAATATTTTGAAGAGAAAACAGGGCATGAGTAATGGCACTAAAGCCTTGGTGACCAGAAAGCAAATGCTTCAACAAAGGTCAGGGCATTCCCCTGAGTCCAAACAGTGACTGTCATTATAAGTCGGGATCTTCATACCCCACCCCCCATATTTTAAGATTTATTTTTAATATTGTTTCTTTATAAGCTATTTTTACTGGCAAAGCTGTGTAACAAAGTCTACCAGAAAACCTCAATGGCATTTGACAGTAAACATTGATTGTTGTTTATGAGTAAGTAGTTAGCTTGGTAATGCTGCCAATTTGGTCCAGGCTTAGCTTACTTTGGCTAAATTTATTCATTTATCTGTGGGCACTTTGTAGATTCACTGAAGGCTTGCTAATTTAGGATGCTCTTCGCATGGATTTGGCTTCCCTTGGTGCTAGTGGTAAAGAACCTGCTTGCCAATGCAGAAGATGCAAGAGACATGAGTTTGATCCCTGGGTAGGGAAGATCCCCTAGAGGAGGGTATGGCAACTCACTTCAGTATTCTTGCCTGGAGAATCCCATGGACAAAGGAGCCTGGTGGGCTACAGTCCATAGGGTTGCAAAGAGTCAAACACAACTGAAACAATTTAGGATTCATGCATGCATGACATGGATTTTCCATCTGTGCACCATGTGGTCTCAACTCATCCAACAGTCTAGCCCAAACTTTTCATTATGTTTCAAACAGGGATTGTGTAGACAGAATGGAAATTTTGTGTGAGTCCTCTGGAGGCTCCACATAAGTGATAACATGCCATCATTTTTGCTTCAATCTTTTGGCCAAAGCAATAGTTATTCCAAATTCTAAGTATGAGGTACAGGGCCAGAAAATATTATTTTTCCTATTACAGGTTCTCTGGTTGGGGTCCTGTTTCCTAGACTGGCAAACAAATTTACTTAATAGACGTTTTATGTGACACAGGAGAACTTACAAGGAAATGAAGACCCAAAGAAATGGTTAAACCCAAGCTTTTTTGTATTAAGTATAATTAAAAGTGAAAAGTTATGAAAAAACGTAATAGGATGAAAAGGTATGAAGTAAGGGTAATAAACTGGAAGAAACTTAGCAAGTCCTGTTTATTAGAATTCCTCTCAGCATCTCTCCATCTTCAGAGATAAGTATGCTTTTTTCCTCTGCCTATATCTCAAAAGAGGATCTCATGACCTGCTTCAGGGGTGAAGGGAAAGTCAGAGATTCCACTCTGCACTTGTCATTTCTCTAATTCCTTCATTTTAAATGATGACTACGACAAGGTGCCATATTTTAGTATAGTGTGTTCTTAACCTCATCAGATGTGATTAAAAGTTACAGGACCAATATTATATACATGGAGGCCATTAACCAGAACCACCTGAACAACCAATACACTAAAGTGCCTGCATTAGAAAGTGTAAACATCCACATAAGCCTTGTAGTATACAACCAGAGGATTGGATCTCAGTTATTTTCCATCTTGAGAAGTTACGTTGTATATTGTACTCTGCTAAAGCCGGTATTTAAAACTTTTTAAAGTCAAAATTTCTAGGATTCTTGGCACCTTGGAGGTGTTGCTCCACAAATTCTCTGTCAGTAGTAAATAGTAAGAGGGAACCATGACTTTTCCTTTTGGAAATACACCAGGCATCCCTGATAAGCAGCAAGGCAAGGAGAGACTCAGACAGATGTTAATGGGAGAGAGTTGCACATTTTGCAGTGAATTGAAGTGCAGAAAATTCCTCCTACATCAGGTAAAGAAAGATAAGAGCTGCAGTTTAGAAGATACAGCATCTTCCCAGGAGGAGTGAGTCATGTGCTTTTTGAACTAAAGCCAAAAGCCATAATAAATAAGAGTGGGGTTCTACAATGAATGTCAGTTCATTTTTATTTATTAACCACTGTTATTTACCCAAGTTAAAATTCATACGGAAGGAGCTCATATTTCCCTTCTGCAGTTGATCTTAGAACACATTAAAATGTGGAAGAAGGAGAGAAATGAAAGTTATTTAGCCAGTCCATCCCACATAATCAGTCCCCTTTCAAATTCATGTCAGTAAAACCATCAGATAAACCCACCGCTTCAAAGGTTATCATCTCAGTGAATAACAACAATAAACATATACTGAATACAGAGAAAAAATGGCTACTGAAGAAATGGCCACCCACAGATAGCACTAGTTTAAAAAAAAAAAAAAATCAACCACCAAAATTAGTTGAAACTTTAAATGATTTTTAAAAATATGCGTTAGTTTGTTTGGAAGTCCACATCGTATTACAGCATTAACTGCTTAGAGAGATAATTATCCTCAGAACAGTATTATTTAAAAATGTAGTTAAGTCAAATGTTTCAGTAGCCATTGCTGACCCTCTTGCCTCTTATCTGCTTCAGTATTTTGCTGCTGCACTTCATATTCTGGATTCCATCCTTAGGATTCAACTCACTTTTTGTCTACAGTTAATGGTGATGGTTTCAGTACCCTCATCTCTGCAAGGGCTTCCCAGGTAGCTCAGTGGTAAAGAATCTGCCTGCCAATGCAGGAGATGCTAGTTCAATCCCTGGGTCACGAAGATCCTCTGGAGAAGAAAATGGCAACCCACTTCAATATTATTGCCTGAAAAACCCCAGGGACAGAGGAGCCTGGCAGTCTACAATCCCTGGGGTTGCAAAGAGGTAGACAAGACTGAGCAACTGAGCACACACGTATCTCTGCGCACAGTGTCTCCCATATAGAAATACCTTAACCAACGCAAATGCCTCCTAAATATCCATAGAGGATAAGACAAACAGTAAAGATTTCAGGGCTCATTAGCAGATTCTTGGAAACCAAACTACTATTGTGAAACCACTGCAAACTGCTAACCATCAATAAAAGGCTAAGCCTGTTTTCCATATGATTGCTACTTAATTGGTCCATTGTCCTTGAATGTATTTGTTTTCTCTTGACAACCTAGGCAGAATTAAATAAACTCATAATCAATATCCCCGGTATTCAAGAAATTACCAAATTCCTGTTGATTCAACTCTGAAACATGTCTCAAATTAAAAACTCGTTTCTGTCTCCAAGCCTACCACTTCTGTTCAGGCCTAGTTATTTTTTCCCTAGACTATTCATTAGTCTTCTGCCTTGACAACCAGCCTGTAGCACTGCTTCCAGCCTGAACTTCATCTAGTATTCATACTTCTATTTAAGTTATCTAAATTTATTTCAAAATTTCATGAAGAGCCCTTTCAGTGAACTCCTCGTAGCCCATAAGATAAAATGTAAAATCCTTGAGTATGAGACCATATCATGCATAGTCAACTCTGTAGTTTTATTGCTTACTTCTATGCCTGATATTGAGAAGACACTCATGGCATATTTAAGAAATGAAACAAATGGTCCAATAGTTGGAAATGTCTGCCTGTTGAGGAGGTCAAGAAATATTACACTTTTCTCTTAGAGGCTCTATTATTTGCAGGAAGTTAACTTGTATTTGAACTTGCCAATTAACAGGTCAGGTAAGCAGATTAAATAAGCTTTCTTATTCAACTGCTCATGTGAAAAGTCAATACAGGTAGCAAAAGACATAGAAGAAATTTTCTGCCTTTTCTTTTAAATGAGAAATTAGGGAGGATCACAGCTGTCAAACTGTCAAGAAGAAAATAATGACAAAGTCCAAGCGAAGTGATAAGAATTTTTACCTACAGAGTCTTCACAAGACCCCTGCCTTTTTACTAACTTCTGAATATGTGACTGTCAGCAAAATTCATGCAATTAATGTAAAGATTAGAAAGTGAAAGTGAAGTCTCTTAGTCGTGTCCGACTCTTTGCGACCTCGTGGACTGTAGCCCACCAGGTTCCTCCGTCCATGGGATTCTCCAGACAAGAATCCTGGAATGGGTTGCCATTTCCTTCTCCAGGAGATCTTCCCGACCCAGGGATCGAACCTAGGTCTCCCGCATTGCAGGCAGATGCTTTACCCTCTGAGCCACTCTTAACCTCATGTAAAGATTAGCTCCTATTAAATAGTCAGAAGCTGATGAGTTTCTCCACACCTAAGAGGAAAAGACAGATAATATTTTCTGAGGGTTATACTTAAAAGAGTTACTACCATCAATCACAGATTGAGTTTAATAAAATTTTAAAATTCAACATCATGTTTGACATTTTAGACCCTAGGAAATTTTTACAATTGGAATGACTTATACAATCCTCTATTTGTTTTCACCAGGTAGAATAATTAAGAATCTAGGGATGGCATATTATCCCTTAATTTAGCATTTTCCACTAGGTTTTTTATGTACATATGATTTATCTTCCCATTTAAAGTATCTGGTCTCTGCATGAGTAAGTAAAGTGTCCATTGCAAGATTTTGTAGCTTACATAGTCTCACAAAGTGTTATGTGATCTTGAACTATGTACTGCTGCTGCTGCTGCTAAGTCACCTCAGTTGTGTCCGACTCTGTGTGACCCCATAGATGGCAGCTCACCAGGCTCCCCCGTCCCTGGGATTCTCCAGGCAAGAACAGTGGAGTGGGTTGCCATTTCCTTCTCCAATGCATGAAAGTGAAAAGTGAAAGTGAAGTCGCTTAGTTGTGTCTGACTTTTAGGGACCCCATGGACTGCAGCCTACCAGGCTCCTCCATCCACGGGATTTTCCAGGCAAGAGTACTGGACTGGTACTACATAATAGCTAATTCAATTCCTTATTAAAGAATAACTGAAAAAATATATTAAGGGATCTGGTCCAATTTCCACTAATTTGCCTTTGTGTTCCTAGATGGAGCTACCAAAAAAGCATGATCTTATATCCAGGAGTATGGACTCTAAACAGTTGTGAATATTAATTTTATGTTTAAACTTCACTGAACCATGGGGTACTCCAACCAAACATGACTTCTCAGTTTTTACAAAAAGATTAGCATTGGAATCAGTGGACTCAGTAAAGTAGATTTTCCTCCCCAATATGGATAGGCATCATCCAACCCACTGAGGGCTTGAATAGAACAAAAAGCAGAAGAAGGAAAGATTCATTCACTTCCTGCCTGACTGATTGAGCTGATACATCAGTCTTCTCCTGCCCTTGAGTTGGGATTTATAAATACATAAAACAAAACTCTTATGAGTTGTGTTTGTATGGAGAAACCTAAATATAGTGTCTTAAGATAAACAAATATCAGCTGAGTTATTCAACTAAAATTGTCCCAAGAATGGCTTCACTTGTTTCTATTTCATGATCAATGCCTTATAGAAACTGCTATGGATAAAAAAGTACATTTCTGAGTTAAACAAGCACCTAACCAGATTGAAGATTTGTTTTGGGGATTCGTTTGAGGACCCATAGACACTATAAGTAGATGGAAACCAATGGTGGCAACCATCTTCATCTTAAAGATGGTGCAATTGGTACAGAAATGGTGCATATAAGAATTTGGAGATACAACACATGCAACTCAAATTTTGACACTTTAGGACATGAGACACATCCAAACAATCATGAAAGGTTACTTGAAGTTCTGAGGTTAGAAGGATCATGCAGATCCCCAGGTTCAGGTGAGGATGCTGTGGAAAGTAGTGAAAGAAACTGTGCCTTTCTCAATCCTAAAGCTTTGGCATAATAGGTGTATCTCAGATAGCACTCTAGAGGCTCTCAGGTATGAACTAGAGAAAGAAATCTTAAGATAATCTTTCTGGATAAAGAGAAGTCCTTATTTCACGTGTTTATACCCAATAAGGGATCAAATCTGGGTCTCCTGCTTTTCAGGAAGATTCTTTACCCACTGAGCCACCAGGGAAGCCCAAAATTCTGCCCTTAAATAGGAGTGTTAGTAGTGAGGATAGGGAGATGTTACTTACTATGGGGCTCTTCATTGGGTTTCCCTGATGGCTCAGTGGGTGAAGAATTTGCTTGCAATGCAAGAGACACAGGAAACATGGGTTTGATCACTGGGTCAGGAAGTTTCCCTGGAAAAGGAAATGGCAACCCACAAAGGAAATGCAACCCACTCTAGTATTCTTGCCTGGAGAATTCCATGGACAGAGGAGTCTGGAAGGCTACAGTCCATGGAGTCACAAACAGTCAGACAGAACTTAGCAACTACACAACAACAATCACTTAGTTAATAAATGGTACACACTATTTGGAAACCTAGAAATTTAAATTATTTTAGTTAATGATAAATAGGAATATATAGAGAAATGGAATGAAGCATATCATTTTTATGGGTTTGATGAAAGTATTTTTAGGAAGAGTTCAGTTAAGTTCAGTCACTCAGTCATGTCTGACTCTTTGCCACCCCATGAACCGCAGCATAACAGGCCTCCCTATCCATCACCAACTCCCGGAGTTTACTCAAACTCATGTCCACTGAGTCAGTGATGCCATCTAACCATCTCATCCTCTGTCATCCCCTTCTCCTCCTGCCTTCAATCTTTCCCAATATCAGGGTCTTTTCAAATGAGTCAGCTCTTCACATCAGGTGGCCAAAATATTGGAGTTTCAGCTTCAACATCAGTCCTTCCAATGAACACCCAGGACTGATTTCCTTTAGGATGGACTGGTTGAATCTCCTTGCAATCCAAGGGACTCTCAAGAGTCTTCTCCAACACCACAGTTCAAAAGCATATATTCAGCGCTCAGCTTTCTTTATTGTCCAACTCTCATGTCCATACATGACTACTGGAAAAACCATAGCCTTGACTAGACGGACCTTTGTTGGCAAAGTAATGTCTCTGCTTTTTAATAGGCTGTCCAGGTTGGTCATAACTTTCCTTCCAAGGAGTAAGTGTCTTTTAATTTCATGGCTGCAATCACCATCTGCAGTGATTTTGGAGCTCAAAAAAATAAAGTCAGCCACTGTGTCCACTGTTTCCCCATCTATTTGCTATGAAGTGATGGGACCGGATGCCATGATTTTAGTTTTCTAAATGTTGAGCTTTAAGCCAACTTTTTCACTCTCCTCTTTCACTTTCATCAAGAGGCTCTTTAGTTCTTCTTCATTTTCTGCCATAAGGGTGGTGTCATCTGCATATCTGAGGTTATTAATATTTCCCCCGGCAATCTTGATTCCAACTTGTGCTTCCTCCAGCCCAGCGTTTTTCATGATGTACTCTGCATAGAAGTTAAATAAGCAGGTGACAATATACAGCCTTGACAAACTCCTTTTCCTATTTGGAACCAGTCTGTTTTCCATGTCCAGTTCTAACTGTTGCTTCTTGACCTGCATACAGGTTTCTCAAGAGGCAGGTCAGGTGGTCTGGTATTCCCATCTCTTTCAGAATTTTCCAGTTTATTGTGATCCACACAGTCAAAGGCTTTGGCATAATCAATAAACCAGAAATAGATGTTTTTCTGGAACTCTCTTGCTTTTTTGATGATCCAGCAGATGTTGGCAATTTGATCTCTGGTTCCTCTGCCTTTTCTAAAACCAGCTTGTACATTTGGAAGTTAGGGAGATCTAATTCCTTTACTGTTGTTGTTTTGTTACCTAAGAGTTAAGAAAATACTTAGTACTTTTGCTACCAAAAGGTGCCCTGTCTCTATTCTCTCGTATACTTTGAACATTGTGGAAATTAATATTACTCCCCTTTAAACTAGGTGTGTTTGGTTAAGGTAAACTTAAAAGCTAATGTCTGGATTAGAACTATGGTACCTTCAAAAAAAGTGCAGACTATGTCAAATACTGGCTGTAAAAACATGTTGGATAAATACATTAAGTAAACTTCCTTTTGAAAATAAATTGAGTAACATTAAGCTTAGCTTCACCAAATTAAATTTAAGGTGAGTCAAAAGTTCATGAAAGTGTCCTGTAATGGAAAAAGTCACTTGAGGAAATTAATATATCTATTGAGAATATGAACCACACAGCTATGTGGTTCATATTGGCCACACATCTGTCATCAAGGGGAAGCCTAAATCTCTCTCAGGCTAGAAGTTACAGGCTATGATCCCAGAGCCAAAAGTTATCATGAATAATGCCTTAAAAATTGGGATGAATTTAACTTAATTATATATATAGGAAACTCAGAAATTAGAATAAGGAAATATGAAGGTCCGTTCAAAAATTATCAAAAGATTTTATGTCTCAATTTTTGTTCACATCATGAGGATTATAAAAAGTATATGTCCTGCTCATTTAAAATAGAGTTATAATTCCATATAAAAATGAATGAGTAGTTGGAAGTATATTTTATATTCTCTTTATTTTAGCAAAAATGTCTAATGGGCAGTTGAGATAACTGGATCATTAGGCCACATATAAAATGTGAATGTACACTTTGAGACAGTCAATCTGAAGGGAATATGACAGTTTATAGAGCATGAATATTTCAGCTGAGCTATATATAGATGGGGCTGACAGCAATAACCACACTGCACTGCATCTGGTACAGGATTTAGGCAGCCTCACCTACCAAATGGAAAAACTTGTCATGAACTTTATATAAGGAGGTCCAGGTGATCAGGATGTACACTCTTAAAAACCAAACCAAACAAAACAAAAACACTATAATCAGCATCAGAATAATTGGATAAAAGGAAAAAAAAGACTTAAATGGCAATATCACAATCAAAACAATGAAAAAATGTTTATATTTAGCATTGATGATGAATGGACAGAAAAGAAAAAAAATTCCATAAAAGGCATATCTATTACTACTCATCTTGGCATCAGAACTAAAACATTTTAATTTCTATTCTGTTCATAATTCCTACTTTTTGTGTATCCATTTTAAATTATGGTCTAGCAATAAAAATTTATTTCTTAACTAAAGCAGCACACACACCACATACACACTTTTGGATCATTTCTACATGCTTTAATAAAGCAAAAAACTATCATCTGATAAACTATAAAACATTTAATGTGTTTTAGTAAAATACAAAATATTAATTTTTAAGTTAAATTTTTAAACTCGTGTTTTTATAACCACCAATGCAAAAATCAGTTGCAGAATCTAATAACCATCTCAATGAAAAATAAAAATCAACCTTGCTACCTTGTTATGGTCTCTAAGACATAGTTAGTTTCGGAATCACTAAATTAAAAACAAGATAGAGGATTTTGTCTCAAATCTCTATTGACATTGCACAGAAGCACATACAAAAAAGAAGACTGAGAGCATAGTCAGCCCTAGCTTCCCTGTTCAATTTTGGGATTTTTTTTTTGTTTAATCAAAGGAGAATTCAGACTCTTTCCTGAATACCCCTATTGAAAGCACAGAATTTAAAGTTATTAAAATTAGGCTTCTAAAAATAACAGTTAAACTTGATACAATATTTTTATTATCTTGTCTCTTTTCATTGGATTTATAGTAATAAAGATGTTGATTTCTTCTCATCCAGACTCCTCTGCCACTAGCAACCTTTAAGCATAAGTAACAGGAATAGTGAATACAGGTATTGCTTTTTAATAATTTTACAAAGGACTTTTATCTCTCTTGTATAAAATAGACATTCCATAAACTTTGTTTTTTACTCTCTTTTTCTTTTGCTATACTCCAAGGTATATTTTCCGATATTCCAAGTACATATCTGTCAATACCTTATTATAAATATCTTCTCCTGAGCTCTATCCTTACTTTCATATCCAACAAAACTCTTCGAAATGATGGAAATGCTATAAAATGCTGAAAAATAACCACTAGCTACATATGGTGACTGAGCACTTAAAATGCAGCTAGTACAACTGAGAAACCAAATTTTAAATTAAAATAACCATTTGTGGCTTGTAGATATCATATCAGACAGCACAATTCTTGACTTTCATTCTGAAAGCCTATTAGATTTTCTATGAATATACTATAAGAATCTCAGTTTTAATATATCAAATCTAACGTTCATCCCCTACTAAATGTACCCAATATCTCCTCACCATCAAAATGTATGTACACATTTATTAATTGGTGTTTATCGGTTTATCACTGTCATTCTTATTTTCATACACACACTAACACACACACTTATGCACAAATGATGAAAAAATTGTTTTTTTCTTTTAAGTGTCATAACTTAAATAGTCATTCCTCCATACTATATGTCATCTACATTTGACCCCTAGACAACTCCAGGGGACCCTGTTTCTCAGGTAGTAGCCATATCAAATCATAATTGCCCCCCATCTCCTTAATGATGTTTTTCTCAGCTTTGACTGGGTGCAAGTTTTTTGAGATCTGCACAGTTTCTATGACGACTCTTGAATTTAATTAAGATGTCACCACCTCTAGATTATTGAAATATTAAATTTTCTTGGAAGTTAATAGATATGTTGTTTCCCCATTTTATTTTCTAAAAAACATATTATAATGATTCTCCGGCTTACTATGAATTAAGAGGATGCAAATACTTTATCCTTTTCTTATTGTTCACCATGACATCATTACCTAAACTATGCTTAATAAGCAATATAAAGTTCTTTCTTGATTTGTTTTGCTTTTTAATATCATTTTTAATATAACATTATCCTACATGTGACTGTGAGCAGGACCCTTCAAATTTGTGGCTTGATGGTTGTAATCAGTTTGGAAAAAATTCTCCTAAAGTGATTGTTTTTCAAATATTCCTTCTGATCTATGATTCTTTGACTCCAAAATGCACATTAGAAGTTTCAACACGTCTGAAGGTTCCCTTTACTCTTTTCAGTATTTTCTATCCTCTTAATTACTCAGACTTTCACCTGAGCATTTTGTCTTTTCTCACAGTGAATTCTAATTGAAATAAACCCTGACTATCCATCAGGAAGACTGATGCTGAAGCTGATATACTTGGAGTAAAGCTCCAATACTTTGGTCACCTGATGTGTAGAGACAATTCATTAGAAAAGACCCTGATGCTGGGCCATTTGAAGGCCAGAGGAAAATGGGATGACAGTGGACGAGGTGGTCTGGATGGCATCACTGACTCAATGGACATGAGTTTGAGCAAACTCCGGGAGATGGTGAAGGACAGGGAAGACAGGTGTGCTGCAGTCCATGGGATTTCAAAGAGTTGGACATGACTGAGTGACTGAACAAGAGCAAATAATCTTGTTTATTAAACCTCTCTCACTGTGTTCAACCTTTTGTTGAATGCTTCATTTGGATCTTAATGTTTAATTATAATATTTTTTCCTGCTGCAGAATTTCCATTTGACTTTTTAAAATAGAAATAGGATTTTTTCATTGTGAAACTCTTTCTTATATGACCTACTTTATTGAAAAATCAACACAGTAATTTTAAAATACATATTCTATAACTCCAATAACTATGTCATCTGTGAATCTATCATCTGCTTTTTTCTTAGTTTTGTTTCTAAATAAGTCTTGCAATTCTTGATTGAACACTGAACTTTGTGCATAAAAATTTCTGAGAATCTGAATAATGTGATTTGTCTCCATGCATAGTTTACCTTATCTTCTGGCATGCCCTTAGAGTTGGGTAACACAGTTAGGGACTGAGATGAATTAAATATAGCCTTCAGTTTTGTAAACTTTGTCTATATTTGGTTCATCCAACTCCAGAAGTTTCAACAGAGAGTCTATGGTGCTTTATAGAATTTTTCTTTCTTGATTGGACACCCGGCAGGGGCGATCTCAAATTCTAAATGTTGTTACTTGAACAAAAAAAATTCAAAAACTGTTGTGTTTTTCAGTGGTTACCTACTTTGCTTCTCAGATGGATGTGAAGTGTATGAAACTAGAGCAAATTGGGACCTGTGAGCTTTGGGTGGAAATTATATCTGAACTGGAATTTATAAAGATAAACTGAAACCTGCTTCACTACCCCCAAGTCTCCAGTCTCAAAGATGCAGTGTTAACAGAACATGCTAGCACTCCTTGTCACCTAACTAAACTCAGACCTGGACCAGGAGCTGTAGAAGTTGAAGAAAGTCTGCCAGGATCTGTAATCACTGCAGGCCTGCCTACTACCTGATACCAGCAAGGGAAACCAGCAGATGAGCACATTGCATGAGGTTCAATAGCTCCATGTGCCTTCACTGATCTCTTACAGGTAACACAAGTCTACTGCCCTTCTACCTTCCTAATCCTGTATGAAACATCTCTTGGTGGCCCACACTAATAGAGAACAATGCAGGGAGAGGAATTCTGGAAAATGAAGTCTCACCTTAGCTAAGTTGACAAAACACAAACACACTTTTTATCAATTTATATCCACATATATCTCCTTTATCAATACTGAACATCCAAATAAAGACAGTAGCAAAAGTACACATCTGCTAATTTTTACAACTCTCCCTTGTATTACTGAAGATATGCCAACCATCTCCCTCGAAAAAGACACAAATTCTCTTTATCTATTTGTAGGTGACATTCTTTTTCTTTTTTTAATCAAGCTGAAACATAGTCTTCCTTTGATATCTTGTAATTTTGATTTTGAAATTTGAAAGTAATTATCTATAACACATCTTATGATAGATGGCAGCAGAATGAAAAAGAGGAAGAGGAAAAAACTGGTTAAAGTATGCATAAGTCATCCAAGTCAGAATTAGTAAGAAACATTCATAGATATTATAGTCCTTCTTTTTACAACTGATTTCACAGTCCTAGATGGTATTCATAACTGCCTCCTTTCCATATATATATATTATTGTTTTGCCTTACTCGGGTACCTTGTTTGATAGGATGTGTTCCAAACCTTCCTTCTTGAAGTGTATAGACCATCAATAGACCTGCTTGAATTGTGTTATGTAGTATTCTTTGGACTTTAATCATGGACATAGGAGTACCAAGAATCACCTCAGGGAAATTTTAAATTATCCATATACTCTTTCTTATCGTTATTTGTAGAAGAAACTAGTTATCCACATAATAATAATGATCAATGGCTACCATTGGTACAGTAACCCACTGTTTTGCTTCTTTATTCACTGACATGAAAAGTACTAGGTAGCTTGTGTCAAGTCTCAAATCCAGTTTTAAAAAGCCATTGACATGCCACCACTAGAAGACATCCTCCCTTAGACATGCAAATCCTAAGGGTGCAGGGAGAGAAAGTAAAACTTTTACTGCTGCTGCTAAGTTGCTTCAGTACTGTCCGACTCTGTGCAACCCCATAAATGGCAGCCCACCAGGCTCTTCTGTCCCTGGGATTCTCCAGGCAAGAACACTGGAGTGGGGTGCCGTTTCCTTCTCTAATGCATGCATGCACACTAAGTTGCTACAGTCGTGTCCGACTGTGCGACCCTATGGACAGCAGCCCACTTTTACTAGAGCATCTATATAGACAATAGTGAGAGGAGCCACTCCTCTTCGAATCCTTTGCCTTCTGACCTGTGAACTTCTGGCTGTAGGAGAAACAGCACCATATTGATTGCTGATATTACTTGAAATTTTCAAGGTGTGGATATCACCTAATGCATAAATGGAATCTTTAAAAATAATTTCTGCTTATGGCCAGCATGAAGTGATAGGAGCCAGAAAAACCTGTTCTCCTGAAAATATATTATTTTAAAGGGGGAAAATGATTTTCAAGATATTATACAGAAGGAAATGAAAGATAGGGATCCTCAATCTGTTTCTATTATGTCCAACTGCCTCAAAATTTAGGTTTATTTATATTTAAATGAAAGTCAAAAATTGATACCTACAAGCCAAACAGAAGTGACAGTGGATTATCTATGATGGTGAAGGAGGCATGTCTGTATTCTCTGCCCACACTCTATTATGGTGAAGTTTACTGTACAATTACTATTATCATGCATTCAGTCAAGAATGGTATTTTATTTTACCATGGTATTTTAAGCATTTTATTTCTGTAAAAACTATGCTGAAAGTGATGGGAAAAGGTATGCCTTATTTCCTAATAGGGAATAATCAAAGTAATCTTTTTTCCTGTAAAAACTATGAAATTCCACACCAATCAGCTTCAAAATCCCATTATGAAACTCCTAGTCCCTGGATTGTTTTAATCTCTTTAGAGACCTGTAAAGAAGAAAAGTTATGAGGGGCTTCACTCTTGAATTAGTCTTTTCAGAATGTATTAAAAAAAAAAGAAAGCTCTCAAAATTCTCTATTTCATCTTTGGACATGAATTACTAGAGGAAAAACTCATCAATAATAGTTATTGATTATTTTCTCTGTTCAAAACTACACGCTTTTTTTTCCTGGAATTTTTTATCTCATGAATTCACAAAGGCACATATAGATTTTTTTATACTCAAGGTATTTATGAGCTTGCTCCAAATTCTCTTTCCTCCTTTCCCTAATTTTTCCAGAAAGTATAGTAGAACATCTGTTTCTATGATTTCCCATGAAGTATAAAATCATTCAAATTTAGTAACAAACATTTTATTGAATATCTATATGTCAGATATTTTTCTGAATGAAGGAATATGATGGTGACCAGAAGTATAAAAAGTCTTTGCCTTCAGGGAACTTACTGTGTCATGATTTTCTTAAAAATAAAAAAATAACCTAAGAAACATAAATTTACCAAATGAATGACTAAATGGGTGATTATTGATGTCAGAAAAGAAGTACTAACAAATAATTAGACTTGAAATTAGATGAGTAGAAAACTTTTGGGGTTTCTGTGGCCCTTTTTTCTGTGTTGCATGTTTTCTCCAGGATGTAGAAAAATTCAGAAAACCTTTATATAGTATCATTTGCATAATTCTTTCATGTTTTCCTTTCTCATCTTGTAAGTTCATTTAGAATATTGTTTTCAGTGTTGCTCTATTAGAAACCAATCAGTCTCTGATTTGCAAAATATGGAAGCACCATTACTTAAATTGTTTAATATGTTATTTTATAAAACCCTACTGAACACAGGTTTATAAAAGTCAAGCTTAGGCCATAGACTTAACTGTGGTTCCCATTTTGTGGTAAATTTAAGAACCAAAAATTAAAAAATTAAAAATGGAAACAAAAAGGACAGCAAAGCAAACAATGACAGCAAAACCTTCAGATTCTTCAAATACTTTAGGACTTTTCGTATAAGCCATTCCAATATGCTACTTGGAAACTGTTTCCAAGGCAAACCATTCAATATCACAGTAATCCAAGTCTAGGCCCCAAACAGTAACGCTGAAGAAGCTGAAGTTGAACAGTTCTATGAAGACCTACAAGACCTTCTAGAACTAACACCCAAAAAAGATGTCCTTTTCATTATAGGGGACTGGAATGCAAAAGTAGGAAGTCAAGAAACACCTGGAGTAACAGGCAAATTTGGCCTTGGGGTACAGAATGAAGCAGGGCAAAGGCTAATAGAGTTTTGCCAAGAGAACACACTGGTCATAGCAAACACCCTCTTCCAACAACACAAGAGAAGACTCTATACATGGACATCACCAGATGGTCAACAGCAAAATCAGATTGATTATATTCTTTGCAGCCAAAGATGGATAAGCTCTATACAGTCAGCAAAAACAAGACCAGGAGCTGACTGTGGCTCAGATCATGAACTCCTTATTGCCAAATTCAAACTTATATTGAAGAGAGTGGGAAAAACCACTAGACCATTCATGTATGACCTAAATCAAATCCCTTATGATTATACAGTGGAAGAGAGAAATAGATTTAAGGGACTAGCTCTGATAGACAGAGTACCTGATGAACTATGGATGGAGCTTCATGACATTGTACAGGAGACAGGAATCAAGACCATCCCCAAGAAAAAGAAATGCAAAAAAGCAAAATAGCTGTCTGAGGAGGTCTTACAAATAGCTATGAAAAGAAAGGAAGTGAAAAGAAAAGGAGAAAAGGAAAGATATAAGCATCTGATTGCAGAGTTCCATAGGATAGCAAGGAGAGATAAGAAAGCCTTCCTCAGCAATCAATGCAAAGAAACAGAGGAAAACAATAGAATGGGAAAGACTAGAGTTCTCTCCAAGAAAATTAGAGATGCCAAGGGAACATATCATGTAAAGATGGGCTCAATAAAAGACAGAAATGGTATGGACCTAACAGAAGCAGAAGATATTAAGAAGAGGTGGCAAGAATACAAGGAAGAATTTACAAAAAAGATCTTCATACCCCAGATAATCACGATGGTATGGTCACTCACCTAGAGACAGACATCTTGGAATGTGAAGTTAAGTGGGCCTTAGGAAGCATCACTACAAACAAAGCTAGTGGAAGTGATGGAATTCCAGTTGAGCTATTTCAAATCCTGAAAGATGATGCTGTGAAAGTGCTGCACTCATTATGCCAGCAAATACGGAAAACTCAGCAGTGGCCACAGGACTGGAAAAGGTCAGTTTTCATTCTAATCCCAAAGAAAGCCAATGCCAAAGTTGCTCAAACTACCACACAGTTGCACTTATCTCACACACTAGTAGGCTTCAGCAGTACGTGAACCATGAACTTCCAGATGTTCAAGCTGGTTTTTAGAAAAGGCAGATGATCAGATTGCCAACATCTGCTGGATCATCGGAAAAGCAATAGAGTTCCAGAAAAACATCTATTTCTGCTTTATTGACTATGCCAAAGCCTTTGAGTGTGTGGATCATCATAAACTGTGGAAAATTCTGAAAGAGATGGGAATACCAGACTACCTGACCTGCCTCTTGAGAAACCTGTATGCAGGTCAGGAAGCAACAGTTAGAACTGGACATGGAACAATAGACTGGTTCCAGATAGGAAAAGGAGTATATCAAGGCTGTATATTGTCACCCTGCTTATTTAACTTATATGCAGAGTACATCATGAGAAACACTGGGCTGGAGGAAGCATAGGCTGGAATCAAGATTGCCAGGAGAAATATCAATAACCTCAGATATGCAGATGACACCACCCTTATGGCAGAAACTGGAGAAGAACTAAAGAGCCTCTTGATGAAAGTGAAAGAGGAGAGTGAAAAAGTTGGCTGAAAGCTCAACATTCAGAAAACTAAGATCATGACATCTGGTACCATCACTTTATGGCAAGTAGATGGGGAAACAGTGGACACAGTGTCAGACTTTTATTTTTTTGAGCTCCAAAACCACTGTAGATGGTGATTGCAGCCATGAAATTAAAAGACACTTGCTCCTTGGAAGGAAAGTTATGACCAATCTAGACAGCATATTAAAAAGCAGAGACATTACTTTGCCAACAAAGGTCTGTCTAGTCAAGGCTATGGTTTTTCCAGTGGTCATGTATGGATGTGAGAGTTGGACTATAAAGAAAGCTGAGTGCTAAAGAATTGATGCTTTTGAATTGTGGTGTTGGAGAAGACTCCTGAGAGTCTCTTAGATGGCAAGGAGATCCAACCAGCCCATCCTGAAGAAATCAGTCCTGGGTGTTCATTGGAAGGACTGATGCTGAAGCTGAAACTCCAATACTTTGGCCACCTGAAGTGAAGAGCTGACTCATTTGAAAAGACCCTGATGCTGGGAAAGATTGAGGGGAGGAGGAGAAGGGGACGACAGAGGATGGGATGGTTGGATGGCATCACCGACTCAATGGAGATGAGTTTGAGTAGACTACGGGAATTGATGGACAGGGAGGCCTGGTGTTCTGTGGTTCATGGAGTCGCAAAGAGTCAGACATGACTGAGCGACTGAACTGAACTGAATATGCTACCCTGTTCTGTCATATCTAAAAGTTTGTTTGAATGACGTTGAGAATTTGCTGCTTTTAAAAAGGATTCACCCTTAGTCTGTCTTGCATTTGAAACTGAATTATATTTCATTGTTTTGCAAAATACATTATATTTTTCATGTACATGTGATGAAATTTATCAGAACTTTTACTAGACAAGAGGTTAGCTTTCTGGGAACTCTAGTGTCTCCCTTTTTTTAGTACCACTCCAGTACTCTTGCCTGGCAAATCCCATGGATGGAGGAGCCTGGTAGGCTGCAGTCCATGGGGTTGCTGAGGGTCGGACGTGACTGAGCGACTTCACTTTCACTTTTCACTTTCATGCATTGGAGAAGGAAAGGGCAACCCACTCCAGTGTTCTTGCTTGGAGAATCCCAGGGATGGGGGAGCCTGGTGGGCTGCCATCTCTGGGGTTGCACAGAGTTAAACACGACTGAAGTGACTTAGCAGCAGCAGCAGCAGCATAGAAAATAAAAAACAACAGCACTTGGTTTGGAAAATGGAGTACCTGAATGAAACAAAAATTTACAAATTATTTATGGGAAGAAAATATTGTTTCTGGTAAAATAAGTAATTTATTTCAAACAACAATGAGCCTGAATCTTGTTCTGAGAAACTAGTAACCCATCCACCAAAAGAACTGTCAGTCAATAGAATACTAACTTTGACCAGGTGTTTCTTTCTTTATGGATTCTAGTAATTATATTTCTGAACTCTCTTTCTCATAAATAATTCTACCAAGACAGAAATCTTTGAATTTATATATTAGAGGCTTTTTGCCTTGCAGAAAGATTAATAGATTGAAAAGTACTTGTAAGTAAATTGCCCAAAAAAGCTCTTTATAAAAAAAAAAAAAGGAACCTAATACAAACAACATTGAAGAGGCTAATATTAATGTCTTTAGGATCTCGTTGAATTTGATTTTTTAGATGTTAACTGAAGACAGTTCATTTCTTTTGAAAAGAGAGATCAATAGGATTTTAAAATCAAATAATATAAGAAAATTTGATATCATTTCATAATTAAAAACATAATAGCTAATTTTTGCCACTTAATTATTTCTCATGAAATTCTTTTACTCATCTCTCTGAAAAATTAGACAGCTAGTTAGAAATAAAGTTTTACTGCAATGACACCTATTCATTTGCAGGGAGATTTTCTGAATAACAAAAAGGAAGGAGGCAAAGGAGGCACTCGTTAAGTAGACAGCTCAGTTCCCACCTCTGGGGATTTTTGGTTCTAGATTATTCCCAATTCACTTGCTATGGCTTATTCTTTTACCACCTTCAAATCATATTTCTCTGAGTTCTCATACCTTGTGTGTGTGTGTGTGTGCCTCATCACTCAGGCATTCTGACTCTTTTGTGGCCCGTGAACTGTAGCCCACCAGGCTCCTTTATCCATGGGATTTCCCAGGCAAGACTACTGGAGCAGGTTGCCATTTCCTTCTCCAGAGGTCTTCCCAAACTTATGCCTCTTTCATCTCCTGCATTGCAGACAGATTCTTTACCACTAGCACCACCTGGGAAGCCCCTATTTTCATATCTTTGTTGTTCAGACACTCAGTCGTGTCTAACTCTGTGACCCCATGGATTGCAGCACGCCAGGCTTCCCTGTCTATCACATCTCCCAGTCCTTGCTCAAATTCATGTCCATTGATTCAGTGATGCCATCCAATCATCTCATCCTCTGTCTTCCCCTTCTCCTCATGCCTTCAATATTTCCCAGCATCAGGGTCTTTTCTAATGAGTTGGCTCTTCACATCAGGTGGCTAAAGCGCTGGTTTCAGTTTTATCAGTTGGCATCAGTCCTTCCAATTAATATTCAGGATTGATTTCCTTTAGGATTGACTGGTTTGATCTCCTTGCAGTTCAAGGAACTCTCAAGAGTCTTCTCCAACACCACAGTTCAAAAGCATCAATTTTTCAGCATTCAGCCTTCTTTATGGTCCAACTCTCATATCCATACATGACTGCTGGAAAAACCATAGCTTTGACTATGTGGACCTTTGTTGGCAAAGTAATGTCTCTGTTTTTTAATACACTGTGTAGGTTTGTCATAACTTTTCTTCCAAGAAGCAAGCATCTTAATTTCATGGCAGCAGTCACCATCTGCAGTGATTTTGGAGCCCAAGAATATAAAATCTGTCATAGTTTCCATTGCTTCCCTGTCTATTTGCCATAAAGTGATGTGATCATATATCTTAAGGAAATCAAAATCTTATAAGGTTAGTACTCCAATCCCTTACACACAGACTCAGATGTACAATCTTACTGTGTTTTTCAATCCTTAGCAGAACTTTGTCTTTATAGGAAACACTTCTCTATCTCACAGTATTCCTTTTCTAAGAATTCTCCTCCCACTTCATCATCCCTGTGTATTTTCCCTCAGAGCCAACAATGGTAGTCAAATTTTTGGCTTTAGTGAATAGAAACATAGCAACTCAGGTCAGCCACAATCACTAAGAAGAACAGAGGAAGTCAGTTTATAGAGGGAAGGATCAGAACAAAGATCGAGAGAAACAAAGATGAGGGACATCCATTATTGGAAAGAAAGAGAAAGTAACTTTGGTTACTGAAGTTGCTATTTCCTTCAGTCCTCCCATTCCTGAAGAAGCCTTTTCATGCACTAGTAATAATAATAACAACAGGGCTTCCCTGGTGGCTCTTTGGTAAAGAACTTGCCTGCCAATGCAGGAAACAGGCTCCATCCCTGGTCTGGGAAGATTGCACTTGTGCATGCCGTGGAGCAGCTAAGCCCACACATCACAAATATTGAACCTGTGCTCTAGAGCCCAGAAGCCACAACTGCTGAGCTCACATGCTGCAAATACTGAAGCCGACAAGCCCTAGAGCCTGTGCCCTGCAATCCACTGCAATAAGAAGCCTGCACATCCCAAATAGAGAGTAGCCCCCTCTCTCCACGACTAGAGAAAGCCCGTGTGTAGCAACAAAGACCCAACGTAGCCAAAAATAAATAAATAAATAAAATTATTTTTAAAATTATTAAAAAATGATAGCAAAAGCTTCCTTATCACTACAACTAACAATGACAGTAATAAGTACTCATTGAGTGTTTGCCATGAAAAGGTAGTATTCTAAGCACTTCATATACACTAACTGACTAAATCCTCATGTTAACTTAGTGAAGTAGTCATTTTTATAGCCCTTGTTTTATATAAGTTAAATGATCATAAACATTCAAGAAAATTGCCTAAATATTACACTGATGGAGCCAGGATTTAAACCCAGGAAGTCTAGTTTCAAGTTCTACACTGTGTTCCTATGTGTATTCAATTTTTAATTGTTTCCTTCGGTGGATTTGTATTACTTAAAACCAAAAGAGAATTCTGCATAAAATAGAAGTATCATAAAAGAATTTTACAAATCTACTTGAAAAAAAAAATAGCCCATCAAAATGTATGGAATAACTGTATTCAGGACATTGGACATTTGGCCATAAAGACACATTACTTTCATAGACATGAAACCAAATGAGATTAGCTCAGCTATAGCCATGGCATAGTCCTATGAGAAAGTTTCCAAGCTGTGGTCCCAGCGGGGAGAAGCCCAAAGAGAGACCAGTGGATGCTCTGCGTTTATTGACACAGAACTGATAGATCAGGGAGACAATGCCAGCTGTGGTGAGCAGGGAAGATTACTTATAAGTTTAGAGTTAAACAGAGAAAAAACTCTGAAAATCTGCAGTGGGTCCTTCTATAATACTAATCAGAAAGCTATTCAACGTGTGTTGTGAGAAACCACCAGAGGTCATGTAAAGAACCACCCAGTGTATCAGAAAGAAGAGCACTTAAAGTTCACACGGCACAGGCACAGTGCTTGCTGTCCAGTCAGGCTGGAAAAGCAAGCAGTTCATGCAGAACTGGGCAGTACAACAAAAGGACCTTTTGTCAGCGGTGGGGAGAAGTGAGCACTGGACTAATTCCTGCTCTTGTCCTTCCAAGTCTGATCCTCAGTTTTCTTTTTCCCATGGATCCAATTATCATAGTCACCTATTGTCTAATTTTTTCAACCTCTAAATCAGTTGGTTTAGATTCCTTTCTCCTTTTAATTTCATGTTAAATTATTCAAATTCTTTTTATTTAGACTTTGTTTCTAGTTCTTCTCTTATATCTCTTCATAATAACATTGTCTAACTGAGATTCCTTATTATCTCTAATGGTTGCACAGGGAGGCAATATTATCAGCCTCCAATCAGGCCCTTCCAACCTGCTTTACAACATGTTCCCTCTACATTCTTTCTCTCAGTCTCCTATTTGAAAACTTGTCCTACCTGCTCCATTTACATTAGGACCCTCAGCTGGAGGTTCAAGTCCTCTACAACTTATCCTAATTTACTTTTCCAAACCTGCCTCTCAATACTTACCGTCATAATCCCCTTATTTCAGCCAGGCTGATTTTCTCATTATTCAATATGCCTTCTTAGATCTTACCTCTAAGCCTAAGCTCAACCATTTTCCAGACTTTAGGCTCCTTCAGTCATGCAATTTCATCCACCTCTCAGTTTCAATCACAGCAGCATAGACAATTTTATAAGTAGCATTAAAAAAGAAATTCAAGTCTCTGGCCATTTTCTATTCATGATCAAGTAGGTCTTCCTAGGTGATGATTTAAAATGAAAGATGTTCTTTTTGTTTAGTACTGATATTTGCTCCCCAATGAAGATTTTATTAGAATAAAAAATAGTTTATACTTTTTATTGGTAATAAAATCCATATAGATGTTACCTGTTTAGGTCGTAGATGATATAATTTTGTAGAAAGATCCAGAATTCAAATGGTATTCATTTTTACAGCAAATGTTATATTCTACTTATCTGAATAAAGTATAGGATGGCCAAGAGTAACTGAAGAGGGCCTAAAGGGAATTAAAATTTTAATTGATGTATATTTTGTAGATATTATTCAATCACCTACTTCAGTATAAGAAAAAAGTTTGTGTATTCAGGAATAATTGTTAAAATGCAAGTTTCTTTATTCATTCATTTGGTTAAAAACAACTGCTCATGCACAGTTAAAAATAATCTTTCACATAGATTCCAGTTTGTTGAATGGCACACCTTCTTAATGATGCTTCTAGACATTGGAGGGTTTAACCAGGTGATGTGATCTAGTAGAAAACATTGGAAACTTAAAAAATAGGACCAATTCAATTATATCAAAGTAAAACTTTTCCTGGAAATTTTAATAATTTCAAGGTCCGTTCCTGTCTAGAAAGCAGTGAGATATGTAGAAACTCTAGTCAGAATCCTTATATTCTTTATATGAGAATAGAATTAACATTAAATTAATGTTAGGACTGGTTCAGCATGGGGATGGGAAGAAAATGAAGATTGGTTATTAACAAATGATATATGGTAATTTGTATCATATCTCAAAGTATTTCCTACCCTAGAGAGATTTATAGCTGCTTTGGCCATTAATTTAGGTTTGGCTATATTTCTGAGATGCTTCCCTCTTGACAGGAAGATTATACATCCTGTTTTGGTGAATTCGGTAGGAGTCATATGACTTGTATTGACCAATAAAATGTTTCTATTAAGTATTGTGTATCACTTTTAAGAAAGCTTTAACAGTTTATGATTCACTCTTTTTTTTTTCTGATATGAGAATCCCAGGTAGGAGAATTTCTATCAGTGTTAATCTGGAACGCAGAAGATATGTGTAGGAACAGAAGTAGATCCTCAAAAGTCATGTAGCATGATAAGGAAACTTACTTTGCAAAACACTAAGGTTTTGTGATGGTTTGTTGCTGTAATATAACCTAACCTATCTTGACTGAACCTTGACTAATGCAATTGTTCTTTGAACACTTCTTATTCTCTACTGTAAACAACAATGTACAATTAAGTCAGTGGGAATAGTGTCTGTTTACATTATGTACATATGCAAAAGTTAAATGACTCCACATTTCCAATTTTATCCTAATGATACTTGATAAAAGCTTTATGCATTTGATTTTCTGATAGGTGAATTTATCTAAAGTGTAAACTGGTTCATAGTCAAAAGTCTGCCTCATTTCCTGCTTGTTCCTATATCCATGCCCCGCCAACCATGAAAATTACTTCTATTATATTTTTATGCATCTTTCAGATTTCCCTTATATGTGCCAAATAAACAAAATACAGATTCTTATTTTCTCTATTTTCACACCAAAGAAAGTATATTATGCCCATTGCTCTGAACATGTTTTTTTACTTACAATTTATCTTGGAGGACTTTCTAAATCAATGCAGTTAGATGAACATTGGTCTTTAGCCACATATTATCCATTATATGGCTGTATCATAATTTATTTAAGCCCTCTCTTTTTGGTTGTCATTGGCTGGTTTGATTCTTTTGCTATTGCAAACAATGCTGTGACCAACAAACATAATGCTGCTAAGTCACTTCAGTCGTGTCCGACTCTCTGCAACCCCATAGACGGCAGCCCACCAGGCTCCGCCGTCCCTGGGATTCTCCAGGCAAGAACTCTGGAGTGGGTTGCCATTTCCTTCTCCAAACAAATATAATAAGTTAATATAAAAGTAAATGAAAATGGCATAAAGCATTTTGCATATGGACAACCACATATGTAAACTAAATTCCCAAAAGCAGAATTGCTTGATCAAAGTCTCTGTGTTTAAAATTTTGATAGGTATTGCTACATTTATGATTACATGGCTTGTATGAATTCACACTCCCATCAGCAATGTATTAAGTCCCTAATTGCTTTGCCAAGAGTATGTTACCAAACTTAGGAATATTTAGGAATCTGATAAGTGAATAATGGCATCTCAGTGTAGCTTTAATTTTCATCATTCTTATCATAAGAGAGGTTCCATGTAACTCCCAACAATGTAGTTAATCCTATTTATTTGTTGGCACTCTGGATACCTGCTTAGCAAATCAGCCTGATTCAGGCTTTGCTCCAATTCAATTTCTCCTTTCTTTCATTTTCTGCTATTATTCTAAATAGTGCTCTCTGGTTCTGATTTCTCATTTCCATTTCTCCAGCTTTCTCTCATTGGCTTAGGGCTTTGTTGACTACCTAGGATTTAAATATCCTTACGGGGTTCCTTTGCAACAAATCAGCCTTTGCAAAAAATAAGTAAATAAATCCATTGATATGTTTTCTAATAAGATTTCTAAATATGAAAAGCCAAGAGTATCAGGCATATACCTGGAGAGAAGATGAAATGAGAGCATAGAAAAGATGCTTGATGGCATCAAGAGAAATCCTGCACAAAGAACTTGACTTGAAATCTCTCCTTCAATTTTCTCTCTCCTCCTCTCTTTCTCTCCGTCTCTCTCTCCTTCCTTCCTTCTAATTCACTCCAGATTATATCTCACACAAAATTAGGAAACATAGAGAAAGAAGATTAACCACAGACATTAGTTGAATATAGTCTTTCTTGGGCAGGAAATTTATTGTAAGAACCAGACAAAATGATGCAGCTCTTTATAATCTACAAGTTTGTAACATTTGTCTGCACGTGTGTGTGTATGAACTGTATCATGGTTATTATCATGCAGTCAAAGATCCTGGTTTCGTATTTATTTATCAATAATTCCTGGCTGAGAGTCTCACAATATATAACAAAATTATTCTTTCTATTCTGTCAGAATAGTTGTTCATCAAATTGAATTATGAACGAATGAAATTTTCTCTAAGAAGCACACTCTTATATTTTCTGCCTAACTGTTACACAGACAATATTTAGGTAATTGAAATCTCCCATAAGCATTATAATGACTTTTTCAGATCTCTTCTGATCTATACAAATATTGTACAATTTGATTTCACTAATTGTTTTTGTAGATCAATAGGAAATCAGAAGCATCTTGTTTCCATTTTCAGTGTTAAATTTTATCTACATAGTAAAGATAATCTGTCAGTCAAGATGTTACATATTTATCCATCTGGCAATTCACAGTTTTTATCACAGACCCCGCCAGAATGTCAAAATGCCTATGTTAGAGAAAAGAACCCTCATATTTGAGATGTGCAAAAATTTTAATGTCAATATTTATAAAGTAAGAATGCAAATCTATCTTTAAATCATTATATATATATACACACACATACATACATATATACATATGTATATATGTTTCTAAAGCCCCTAAGTGCCCTGAACCTGAGTTAGGTGTGAGTTGGGTACCCTCACCAAAGTATAGTGTAGGAGTGGGAAAAGCAGTAATGTTGCATGCTTTACTTATATTTAATCCAGTTCCTTCCCTGACTCCTAGCATACATTTTGAGAAAGTAGTTTAGAAAAATATGTTCCTTGGCAAGTTATCTTATCTTCTGGCTCCCTTCCTAATTTTAATATGGCAATGATTTCTCTCAGCATAGTCTTTGCTTCTAAAGGAGTCTTACTTGTCTCTGATGTAGTTTGCAAACTCACCCTGAAATAAAAGCAATATTTTTAACACCATCTGGGGTGGCACAAGGAGGGAATGAGGGTCCCCACTCAGCCCGGGACTCCTTTATGTCTCCATGCATGTTTAATTCCCTTGCACACTCTTCTTGAAATTTCATATAACTGATATTTATGTACTTAATGGGCTTCTCTGGTGGCTCAGTAGGCAAAGAATCTGCCTGTAATGAAGAAGACCCAGGGTCAATCCCTGGGTCTGGAATATCCCCTGGAGAAGAAAATGGCAGCCCATTCCAGTATTCTTGCCTGGGAAATCCCATGGACAGAGGAGCCTGGTTGGCTACAGTCCATGGGGTTACAAAGAGTCGGACATGATGGAGCAACTAAATCACCACCATGTACTTAATACCTTCTAGGAACACCACATTTCCCTTTCCCAGACTGTTTTCAACTGAGTAGTGAGCAACATATCAATGTACATCTAAATTTGCACTGGGACGACCCAGAGGGATGGAATGGGGAGGCAGGAGGGAGGAGGGTTCAGGATGGGGAACACATGTATACCTGTGGCGGATTCATTTTGATATTTGGCAAAACTAATACAATTATGTAAAGTTTAAAAATAAAAAAAAATAAAAAATAAAAAAATTTGCATCTATTAATATAATCACACTTCACCCATTATTTAAGTTTTTCATTATGAAGTTTTTATATTTGCCTATAATTTGATGTTAGTTTTTAAGATATATATTTTCTGTATAATTTATAAAACATTAAATGTTTATTTTTATGGAACATGTAAATATATTGTTTATAAACAGATACTTTCACATGTATTTGAGTTGTACACTAAGATTTTTTTAATTGAAATGATTACAAAATCATAAAATATTTGTAAACTACTTTCCTAGAATGTAATACACAATAAGAGTGAGGAGTTGAGTCTCTAATAAGAGAATAATGTTGTGCAAACATTCAAGTAATGCTTGGATTATTAAATATATTTCATTCTTTTTTCTTGGAAGAATAAAATGAAAAAGGTTTGATTCTGAAATTCAAAAAGAAAGGAATACTGTCTTTCACTTACATGTAATTTTGTTCTCTTTCCCTGATGCTATCCTCTTTTCCCATTAAGGAATTACTAATGAAGAAGCAATGGTGATCTGACATTTAGCATACAAGTGGGAATCCTAATAGGAAAGGCTACTCAAGCTGCCAAGTGTAGCAGTGAAGTAAGGGAGACTCAGGAGAGGCAAAGTCAGATTGTGTAAAAATCTGGAGTTGTATTCCATGTACCCATATGAGGCTTTGATAAGCTTATTGAAGTCTCTCCATGTCTTCCCTAAACTGAAAAATGAAGATAAGAAATCTATGGACACAGCAGGATTATTTTGATTTTTAAATGGAAGAGAAAATATAGGGCATGAAGGAAACTAAGCTTTTTTTCTTTGTATTTTATCATAGTATTTGGAATTAACATAAAAATACTCAGGAATGAGGAGGGAATATGCTGTGAATGAATGAGACAAAGCAAAAAATATTTTCTCACAGTCTTTAGATCGATTCCCAGTGTATTTATTTGAAAATGTCTCCTATATTAAAATATTTTGCAGAATAATACGGAACCTTAATAAAATTACTCTGAAGAAGTACATACATATTTTGAGTGATTTTTCAGTTTCTTTAGTTTTTGTAGAATGAGATTAAGCAAACCAGTTTAGGAAAACCTGACCTCTATATAATATACTACCTTGTATTGGTGATTGTATATTCTTTTATATTCTATGGGTTCACTTACTAACAGACCTTAAAGAATACATGTTGTTTCAAGATGCTTGGTCATATGTGTCTGCATCCCAAATGTGCTTTGGATAATTTTCTAAATTAATCAAGAACTCTTCTGTGAACTGTTTAAGTGATTCAGGTAATTGGAATTAGATACTGAAGTGACTAGATAGAAAAAAAAAAAAAAGTGTGTACTTAAATAACATTTTCTAAGCATGGAAATCTAAAAAATATTGAATATATAATTTTATAATAAAAAGTTATTCCTCAGTTTAATCTATATTTAATCAGTGCATTATGCTAAGATATTGTGGCTGTTTATTTGCTAGGTGAATTTGAGTGAGATAATTCATAGCCAACAGCAGTAAAATTTAAACCTAAATGAGAGTTTCTACAATTAGAGGATGGAAGTGATGGTACATCAGCAAATCTGTTTTTTAAAAAATTTGTATCATTTGATATCTTTATTTTAGAGCAGTTTTCGGTTCACAACAATATTGAACAACATACAGAGATTTCTCATCTATTTTCTACTCCAACATGTTCCTAGCCTCATCTGTGTTCATGTTGTTGTGTGAACATAAGTTTTCAACTCTTTTGAGTAATTATCAAAGGATGTAATTGCTTGATCATACAGTAAGAATATATTTTCCTTTGTAAGAAGCCATCAAACCTTCTCCTAAAGTGGCTGTTCCATTTTTCATTCCCTCTAGCAATGAATGAGAGATCCTGTGGTCCACATCTTCACCAAATTTGATGTTGTCAGTGTTTTAGTTTTGGCCATTCTAATAGGTTTACAGTGGCATTTTATTGTTATTTTAATTTACATTTCCCTGATGACATACAATATGGAACATCGTTTCATATGCTTATTTCTCATTTGTCTCAAAAGTGTCTGTTCATATCTATAACCCATTTGTTAATTTATTTAAAAATTTTAAGTGTTGCTTGTATATTTTAGAGAACGGTCCTTCATCAGATGTGTCTTTTGTAAATGTTTTCTCGCAGTCTGTGACTTGTCTTCTCATTCAATTGATAATGTCTTTCATAGGGTAGAAATTCTTCATTTTAGTAAAGTTTACTTTGTTCATTATTTCTTTCATGAATCATTACATCAGTATTGTATCTAAAAAGTTATTGCCAAAACCAAACTATAATTTCTTTTGTTGTCTTAAAGTTTAAAAGGCTTGTATTTTACATTTAGGTCTATATTTAGGTTTTAATTTTCATGACAGTATAAGACCTGTGTCTACATTCAATATTTTTACAGGTGGCTTTCAAGTTTTCCAGCACCATTTGTTGGAAGATTATCTATTCTTCATTATATTTTCTTTGGTCCTTTGATCAAGATCAGTTAACTATATTTGTCTGGTTATTTTAGATCCTTTAGTTTTCATTATAAACAATCAGTTTATTTGAAGGCCTTGGATTTTCAGACTCTCTTAATTCTATGAGAACATTCAGGCCTAGAGATTTTTCTAGAACTCACTCAGTTCAGTTCAGTCACTAAGTCGTGTCTGACTCTTTGCAACCCCATGAATCACAGCACGCCAGGCCTCCCTGTCCATCACCAACTCCCGGAGTTCACTCAAACTCATGCCTATCGAGTCGGTGATGCAATCCAGCCATATGTCGTCCCCTTCTCTTCCTGCCCCCAATCGTTCCTGGCATCAGGGTCTTTTCCAATAAGTCAACTCTTTGCATGAGGTGGTCAGAGTATTGGAGTTTCAGCTTCAAAATCAGTCCTTCCAATGAACACCCAGGACTGATCTCCTTTAGGATGGACTGGTTGGATCTCCTTGCAGTCCAAGGGACTCGCAAGAGTCTTCTCCAACACCACAGTTCAAAAGCATCAATTCTTCCGCACTCAGCCTTCTTCACAGTCCAACTCTTGCATCCATGCATGACCACAGGAAAAACCATAGCCTTGACTAGACGGACCTCCATTGGCAAAGTAATATCTCTACCTTTCAATATGCTATCTAGGTTGGTCATAACTTTGCTTCCAAGGAGTAAGCGTCTTTTAATTTCATGGCTGCAATCACCATCTGCAGTGATTTTGGAGCCCAAAAAAATAAAGTCTGACACTGTTTCCACTGTTTCCCCATCTATTTGCCATGAAGTGATGGGACCAGATGCCATGATCTTCGTTTTCTGAATGTTGAGCTTTAAGCCAACTTTTTCACTCTCCACTTTAACTTTCATCAAGAGGCTTTTTAGTTCCTCTTCACTTTCTGTCATCTGAATATCTGAGGTTATTGCTATTTCTCCCAGCAATCTTGTATCCAGCTTGTGCTTCTTCCAGCCCACCATGTCTCATGATGTACTCTGCATATAAGTTAAATATGCAGGGTGACAATATACAGCCTTGACGTACTCCTTTTCCAATTTGGAACCAGTCTGTTGTTCCATGTCCAGTTCTAACTGTTGCTTCCTGACCTGCATACAGGTTTCTCATTTTCATGAGAAGAAGCAGGTCAGGTGGTCTGGTATTCCCATCTCTTGAAGAATTTCCCACAGTTTATTGTGATCCACACAGTCAAAGGGTTTGGCATAGGCAATAATAAAGAAATAGGTGTTTTTCTGAAATTCTATTGCTTTTTCATGATCCAGCAGATGTTGGCAATTTGATCTCTGGTTCCTCTGCCTTTTCTAAAACCAGCTTGAACATCAGGAAGTTCACAGTTTACGTATTGCTGAAGCCTGGCTTGAAGAATTTTGAGTATTACATTACTAGCGTGTGAGATGAGTGCAGTTGTGTGGTAGTTTGAGCATTCTTTGGCATTGCCTTTCTTAGGGATTGGAATAAATACTGACCTTTTCCAGTCCTGTGGCCCCTGCTGAGTTTTCCAAATTTGCTGGTATATTGAGTACAACACTTTCACAGCATCATCTTTCAGGATTTGAAATAGCTCAACTGGAATTCCAGCACCTCCACTAGCTTTGTTCATAGTGATGCTTTCTAAGGCCCACTTGACTTCACATTCCAGGATGTCTGGCTCTAGGTCAGTGATCACACCATCGTGATTATCTTGGTCGTGAAGCTCTTTTTTGTATAGTTCTTCTGTGTATTCTTGCCACCTTTTCTTAATATCTTCTGCTTCTGTTAGGCCCATACCATTTCTGTCCTTTATCAAGCCCATCTTTGCATGAAATAGTCCCTTGGTATCTTCAATTTTCTTGAAGAGATCTCTAGTCTTTCCCATTCTGTTGTTTTCCTCTATTTCTTTGCATTGATCACTGAAGAAGGCTTTCTTATCTCTTCTTGCTATTCTTTGGAACTCTGCATTCATATGCTTATATCTTTCCTTTTCTCCTTTGCTTTTCACTTCTCTTCTTTCCACAGCTATTTGTAAGGCCTCCCCAGACAGCCATTTTGCTTTTTTGCGTTTCTTTTCCATGGGGATGGTCTTGATCCCTGTCTCCTGTACAATGTCACGAACCTCCATTCATAGTTCATCAGGCTCTCTGTCTATCAGATCTAGTCCCTTAAATCTATTTTTCACTTCCACTGTATAATCATAAGGGATTTGATTTAGGTCATACATGAATGGTCTAGTGGTTTTCTTCACTTTCTTCAATTTCGGTCTGAATTTGGCAATAAGGAGTCATGATCTGAGCCATAGTCAGCTCCTGGTCTTGTTTTTGCTGACTGTATAGAGCTTATCCATCTTTGGCTGCAAAGAATATAATCAATCTGATTTCAGGGTTGACCATCTGGTGATGTCCACGTGTAGAGTCTTCTCTTGTGTTGTTGGAAGAGGGTGTTTGCTATGACCAGTGCTTTCTCTTGGCAAAACTCTATTAGCTTTTGCCCTGCTTCACTCCGTACTCCAAGGCCAAGTTTGCCTGTTACTCCTGGTGTTTCTTGACTTCCTACTTTTGCATTCCAGTCCCCTATAATGAAAAGGACATCTTTTTTGGGTGTTAATTCTAAAAGGTCTTGTAGGTCTTCATAGAACTGTTCAACTTCAGCTTCTTCAGCGTTACTGTTTGGGGCATAGGCTTGGATTACCATGATATTGAATGGTTTGCCTTGGAAACGAACAGAGATCATTCTGTCATTTTTGAGATTGTATCCAGGTACTGCATTTCAGACTCTTTTGTTGACCATTATGGCAGCTCCATTTCTTCTAAGGGATTCCTGCCCACAGTAGTAGATATAATGGTCATCTGAATTAAATTCACCCATTCCAGTCCATTTTAGTTCTCTGATTCCTAGAATGTCAACGTTCACTCTTGCCATTTCCTGTTTGACCACTTCTAATTTGCCTTGATTCATGGATTGACATTCCAGGTTCCTATGCAATATTGCTCTTTACAGCATCGGACCTTACTTCTATCACAGTCACATCCACAATGGGGTACTGTTTTTGCTTTGGCTCCATTCCTTCATTCTTTCTGGAGTTATTTCTCCACTGATCTCCAGTAGCATATTGGGTACCACTGACCTGGGGAATTCCCCTTTCAGTATCCTATCATTTTGCCTTTTCATACTGTTCATGGGGTTCTCAAGGCAAGAATACTGAAGTCGTTTGCCATTCCCTTCTCCAGTGGACCACATTCTGTCAGACCTCTCCACCATGACCTGTCTGTCTTGGGTGGCCCCACACAGCATGGCTTAGTTTCATTGAGTTAGACAAGGCTGTGGTCCGTGTGATCTGATTGGCTAGTTTTCTGTGATTATGGTTTCAGTGTGTCTGCCCTCTGATGCCCTCTCACAACACCTACCGTCTTACTTGGGTTTTTCTTACCTTGGATGTGGGGTATCTTGGCTGCTCCAGCAAAGCACAGCTGCTGCTCATTACCTTGGACGTGGGGTTGCTCCTCTTGCCGCCTCCCCTGACTTCCGGTGTGTGGTAGCTCCTCTTGGCCACTGCCCTGACCTCACTAACCATGCCCAAATCAAGAATCAGTATTCTTTTGCTTTCCGGTCCAGTAATCTTTTCACTTCCATCCATTTTTTTTTTTTCATATGAATTTAGATGTTGTAAGGTTACCTTTATTTTGATGGATTAAATGATTAACATTATTATTTATATTTTGGAGATTAATTTTCAATAACTGTTAACCATACAATACTACACTGTTATGGCTGATGACCATAGGTATCAAGAGTGTCAGTCAGGTTGGTGTGAGGAGTTCCGTTATTTCTAATATAATTAATTTCATAAGGACTCTAACAAAGGAAAGAGCCTTGGGATCACATACCTTATTGGAAGATGCCAGTCATTGTCTGGTTTGATCCTTTCTTTTTATTATTATAATTTTTTAAATTTTATTTTATTTTTTAACTTTACATCCTTTCTATTTGTTGTCCTTCTGGAGTCTACTTCTCTATGAGGTATGTGAATGTCAACACCTTATCTAATCTTATATTTGGAAAATAGTTAACTATTCTTTCTTTTCATCTTTAGATTGCTCTTTATTCTCAAGGCAACCGAGGCATTTAGTTAAATAAAAGGTCATGTAGGAGGAAATATTTTTTAAAAAGCCACAAGTTTACGTTTCAAAAAGTGTATCCCACTTGGCTTCATTTTTCTCTCTCCCACCTGTAATATCTAAATATCGCAACCTCTGACTATGCCCTTGAATTTAAAGTTAATTTCATATAAACAGGCTATTTTTTGTTTTTATTCTGATAGATTGCTTTTTAATTAAAATGGTCAGTATTTTACATTAAGTGAAATTACTATTAATAATGAACAGTCTACTACATTACCCTTTGTTTTCTTTTGAATTATCTTTTCTTTGTTCATTTGATTTTCCTTTTCTGCCAAAGAACAGTGTGTGACAAAAAAAAAAAAAAAAATGTTGCCTGCCATTTCAGTAGACACAGAACACTACCAAACATTCTGGTAAACAATATATGTTTCCCGCCATCAGCCATCAGCCATAGCAGCTGCCTCCGATGGTGCACCCTAAGAGGAATTCCGAATGGAGAAATACAGGATATTGGTCCTAGATAGTTAAGATGCATATCAAAGGAATAATTTCAATGAGCCAAGGATCTTGCACTTTCCCATACCTAGAAAAGCACTAAAATCATTAACATGATGTCTGTTTTTTGTGAATAGTGGTAATCATTTGATATTTGACTACATTTTTTTTTTTTTCAGCAAAAACTACTATATATCCTGGTTCCTCCCTTACCTCTTTGCGACCCCTCTGAGCTATCTGAAAGTTTACCTTCCCAGGAATATAGTCCTCAGTAACGTCTCTGGATAAAACTTAATTCTAAACTTTTTAAGCTGTGTTGTAGCCACGCGTTCCGGGAAACAAACTCACTCAGAAGGATGATGCAGATAGTGGAGTGTAGTTTATTACACCGGTGGGTCCAAGGCAGAGTCTCCTCTTAGCCAAGGAGCCCCAACCAGCATTTGTGAAAATCTTTTATACCCCATGTGTACGTGTCTGAACCCACCACTCCAAATTCCTTGAGACTTACATAAACCAAGGAAAATACAATCCCAATAACCCCATCATTCATGTGCTATGTGCTCAAACAGTCAAACAATTAGCCAATAATCAATAAACCCGAGGTTACACTCCGATGGATACAGAAAAATTTATGGCCTGTCTGGAGGAAGGGGTGATTAGTGTATGTTTTCTCTTAGGCGATGAGTAACCTAGATATGATCTTCAAGGTTCCCCTGTCTGGAGGGGGTCTTATCCTTCTGTTGTTGTTTTCATAGGCACTAAACACAGAGTTGAGAGTCCATTGGAAAAGTGGCTGAGCATGATCAGCATGAACAGGCCTAAGATGGAGTCCAGGCCCTATGAATTCCTTCTTCAGTTGTACTCTCTTTTTCAATGGATAAGTGCATGGCACTTAGTTGGCATTCAATTCTTGTTGATTCCCATTTCTAAACAATTACTGTGTGTGAGTTTGTCACTCAGTCCTGTCCAGCTCTTTGCAACCCCATGAAGTATAATCCATCAGGCTCCTCTGTCCATGGGATTCTCCAGGCAAGAATACTGGAGTAGGTTGCCATTCCCTTCTCCAGGGCATCTTCCAGACCCAGGGATCGAATCTGGGTCTCCCATACTGCAGGCAGATTCTTTACTGTCTGAGCCACCAGGGAGGACCCAGACAATCACTAATTCCTTCAAATGTAACTCTTTAAACTTATTTTAAAGTTTTCAAGGCTGATTTGGATGTTACATGGAGAAGCAAATAAAGTTTTAGGTTACTTAGGTTATTATTATTTGTTCAGACAATTTCCAGTTCATGGCTGGCTATACCAGTAGATTTATATTTATAACAGTAGATTAATTTCCTGCACCTGTTTTTTGCCTAAGTTCACTATATTACAAGCAAAATAATCTTTCTAAAATGCCATACAAAAGTGTCATCCTATGCAGTCCTATGCAATGGCTAAATCTTGCCACATCAGTTTTGAAAAAACCCAAATTACTTAAGTAGAACTCAAAAGTTTTATTTTTCTTCTATAACTTCCTCATGTTTTATGCAAAAAATATACTAAACTAAACTACATGCTGTTCTTCAAAGACACCTTTATTTTTCTGTTTTGAGCCTGAGAATGCTCCCATTTTCAAAACAAGCAAAAAAAAAAAAAAAAAAAACTCTCCATGTAACCTCCAAATCAGCTTCCAAAAGAGGGCTAATCACTCCTTTGTTCCAAAACCTTTCCCTCCATGAACATCTATTTTAACATGACATGTTGAATTACAATGTTTTGTCTTTTTTTTTCTAAACAATGGAATTCTTCAGGGCTTAGAAATGAATTTTGTATATGTAACTCTTGAAACATAATAAGCAAAGTATAATGTTAGTTGTTGTTCTTATTTACTATTTATAACAAAAGAACAGTACCTAGTAGACAGGAGAGCCTCATGAATATGTCAAACAAAATTTCTATGCATGCGTGAATCAGTAAAGGGTGAATAAACTAAAATATGAATATATGCACTTGAAAAAGTTATACCAGATGGTAACAAATGTTTCACTTCATCTTTTAGAATATCTGGGGTAATATCAATGTCAGTGTGTACTCAGGTGACTCTTTCTTATTTTTCTTAGTTTATGTTGAAAATGTCTTTCCTTTAACCAAAATCTAGAGTTGGAAGGCATCGTGATGGGTTTTAGAGGGGCAATGATAGTTATACTGGCACAACACTTGAGGCTTGTTGAGAATAGTTATCAGTTAAGTATAAATAAGAATAAGAGAGAAAAAGAAATAAGTTTCTCCTATCTTTCTAAGTCCTCAGTTGGGACCCCTATAACATAAGACACATTAACAAGAGAAAAGCAAACAGAAGTTTATTAGCATGTATAATCCATGTTCATATGAAAGATTCAGGGAAAAAAATGAGTAACTCAAAATTTTGGTTAGAACTTGAATTTACAATATCTTAAGTATAGTATCTTAGCAAAATAATAATAAATTTTTAGAGAAATTTTTAAAGAAAAAGGAAAAGAGCCTCAATTCTCTAGGGTCAGTGAATTGTGATAAAGCAAACATAAGCATTTTGTGGACAAACCTCAGTTAGTAAAGTTTCTTATGTAGATTCTGCTGGTGTCCTCTCCAAGCTGCTGAGGTCTAAAATTGTCTCTAGCAATTAAGTTTTGTCCATGCTGGGAGAGAAAGGAGGAAGAATGTCTTTGAAAAACATGCTCTTATTTTGGTGGAAGGCAAATAGGATGAAAGCAGGGAGATTTTCATTTATCTGCTTTTTCTCAATTTCCTTAAATGCCAAATAATCCTCATGTCTAGTTAGCAGATTTTGTGGTGACGTATTCTGCCACCCTTCAAAAGAAGTATGTTTGACTCAGTTGTGTGTATAGTCAAGGTAAGACATGTTTTTATTAACAAAAATGATTAAAAAATTAAAATAACTTCAAGTTATTTTGGTACATTTGTTCATACATACACACCCATATGTAGTTTCCTTCAAGGTATAGTTTTAGATTTATTTTTGGTTGATATTGTTGGACTTTGAAGATTCATGAACAGGTAAAATTACAGTCTATATGTTACAATTCACTTGTTGAATGAGAGCACAGTTTAGAATTTGTAAGCTAAAACAGCAAACATTTGTCACTTTCTTGACTTATGTAGGTCTGTCTTTTTCTTCAGTGGCTATCGTTTACAGTCTATGGTTATAATTTTTCAGTGAAGGTTAATACTGATGTAAAACTCAGTTTCTCCTTCCCATTTTTATTTATCTAATATTGACTAGTAAGTTTCCTATTTTTAAGGGTAAATTATTCATGGAAAATCATAAAGATCATATTTTTTTCTAATCTAAAATCAAAAAGAAAGACAAAAAGGAAAATGAAAGCAGCTGGAATCTGTACCCCCATCCAATATGAGTCTAAATACCACCACTGATACTTGCATTCAGTAGCTGTGTTACATAAGGAAAATGTCAATGCTCTTCTGAGCCTTAGTGGCCTTATTGGAAAGTGAGGGCAATGGTTTAAATTTGTTTTACTTGTATTTGTCATCATGGGACAGCTGAGATTATAAGCCTAGAACCTCCATAGTAACAGATACCATGCCCTTCTCACTTATTGCTGTGAGTCCAACACAGCACATAAATGGTGCTCAATAAATATTTAATAAACAACACATTTGGAGAATTGTAATGAAGATTGGTTTGTAAATTAAATGGCACATTTGTAGGCATTCAATGTTAGTATTCAACATGAATATTAATTGGAAGGACTGATACTGAAGCTCCAAACACTGTGATCACTTGATACAAAGAGCCAACTCATTGGAAAAGACTCTGATGCTGGGAAAGATTGAAGGGGATGACAGAGGATGAGATGGTAGGATTGCATTACCAATTCAATGGACATGAGTTTGAGCAAACTCCAGGAGATGGAGAAAGACAGAAGCCTAGCATGCTGCAGTCCATGGGGTTGCAGAGTCGGACATGACTGAGTGACTGAACAACAACCAATATTTGTAGACATTTCACTCATTAAATTGATCTTTTCATGTTTTTCACTTTTATTATTTTGTTATAAATGTTTCCTCTTTTTTTTTCTTTTTTTTCTTTTTTTTTTGTTTTCCCATTTCTAATATTTTTTTAAATTTTTTTTTAATTTTATTTTATTTTTAAACTTTACATAATTGTATTAGTTTTGCCAAATATCAAAATGAATCCGCCACAGGTATACATGTGTTCCCCATCCTGAACCCTCCTCCCTCCTCCCTCCCCATACCATCCCTCTGGGTCGTCCCAGTGCACTAGCCCCAAGCATCCAGTATCATGCATCGAACCTGGACTGGCAACTCGTTTCATACATGATATTTTACATGTTTCAATGCCATTCTCCCAAATCTTCCCACCCTCTCCCTCTCCCACAGAGTCCATAAGACTGTTCTATACATCAGTGTCTCTTTTGCTGTCTCGTACACAGGGTTATTGTTATCATCTTTCTAAATTCCATATATATGCGTTAGTATACTGTATTGGTGTTTTTCTTTCTAGCTTACTTCACTCTGTATAATAGGCTCCAGTTTCATCCACCTCATTAGAACTGATTCAAATGTATTCTTTTTAATGGCTGAGTAATACTCCATTGTGTATATGTACCATTGCTTTCTTAGCCATTCATCTGCTGATGGACATCTAGGTTGCTTCCATGTCCTGGCTATTATAAACAGTGCTGTGATGAACATTGGGGTACATGTGTCTCTTTCCCTTCTGGTTTCCTCAGTGTGTATGCCCAGCAATGGGATTGCTGGATCATAAGGCAGTTCTATTTCCAGTTTTTTAAGGAATCTCCACACTGTTCTCCATAGTGGCTGTACTAGTTTGTACTCCCACCAACAGTGTAAGAAGGTTCCCTTTTCTCCACACCCTCTCCAGCATTTATTATTTTTCTTTTTGAGGGATGATGAAATTGCTAAACTTTTTTGGATATTACTGACTGTTTCATGGATAAGCATATTATATTTTATATTTGAAATTTATTTCACAGTTGTCTATTGCCCCTAGATCTTAAATTGTACAAAATTCAAAAGAAAAAGTAAAATGCATTAACAATAGAAGAAATTTTCATGGACTTTCTTTAGAATGACTGCAGGGGTTCAAACATAAACCTGCTTTTATTATCTTTCTGTGTCTGCAAGCCCATGGGAAGCCTAGGAGTCTCCAAGCAGATTATGGCTCTATGTAAATGAAGAAAAGAAAATTAAAACCAAGAGCTTTCCCAGCTCTATTTAAAGAAAATTTAAATGGCTTTCCTTACTTGCATGTCACAGCGAAACAGGTTTAAATCACCAGAGCTGTGTAATGTGAGACGTTTAGAAATTCAGCAAAGCATAAGAGGTAAAACCCTTTCAATGTTAAGTAACAGCACCTGATTGACATAGCTGTCCTCCTAGTGTGTAAGAGCTTAGTTTACCTTAAAGGATAGCTGAGATCACTCAAAAAGTTCAAAGAAACAGATGAACGCTTGCTTTGACATCAATGCTCAAGAATTAATTTTCAGTTCAGTTCCTTTGTTAAACATGATTATTTGCCCTATCCTTGATTTTGCTTTTTTCAAAGGTATAACTTGTTTAAATTTGGAAAGAATGAACTTACATTATCATAAATATTTTAAGATAGGAAAGAATGAAACACAGTTATTGAACCATTCTCCAACAGTTTTTGAATGGATTCCACAATAATAACCACGTAAGATTTAGTTCATGTTTGCATACCTCTACAGAGGGCAAACTTACTGTTTGTCAAGGAAATCCATAGCATCATTGAATATTGAGGTTTAAAGAAAAGTCCCATTAGATCTAGTATTTTTTCTGTATTATAGAGATACATGCATTTCACATTGCAAAATAATGTCTTGATTTTTAATCTAAATTATTTTACCATTTTCCCACCTGATCTCAAATGATATATAATAGAAATACTACATTTTAGGATTCTTAATAGTGCACATAAAATAACTAAAATAGTGTCTATAATACAGTTTCCCAAATACTTAGTATATTTTAAAGAGGTTGTTTCCATTTAAAATATTCAATTTACATAATTTGTGATGAATGGAAACAAATATGTATTGATCATTTTCAAGCAATATAGTACATACATATGCCAAGCACTCTTGTAAACACTTTACTAATATCAATTTATTACCATAACAATCCCTATTTATGGAAGAAAAACTAAACATTTTAGAATAAACTGTGAAAGATCATATAGTTAGTAAATAATAGAGATCTGAAAGCAGTGGTCTGCCTACAAAATAGTTTTGCTTAACCAAGCACTTTTGTAAGATAAGCATTATTAGTCTCATTTTACAAATCTGGAAACTGAAATAGAAAGATTAAATAATTTTTTCATGAGTATAAATAAATGGAGATCTGGAATCTAAACACTATAAGAAGAAAAATATAGAAGAGAATTTGAAATGCAAGTTAGAATAAATGTAAAAAAAATGAAAGCTAAG
Organism: Bubalus kerabau; assembly: GCF_029407905.1. Lineage (NCBI taxonomy): Eukaryota > Metazoa > Chordata > Mammalia > Artiodactyla > Bovidae > Bubalus > Bubalus kerabau. The sequence goes on from NC_073630.1 coordinate 66,788,811, forward strand.
CCTTTGATAAGTTTCATCAAATTAAATTGATGAATTGCATCTGGTGATACTACAAGTGTAGGTGAGGTTATTTAACAGTTTATAACTAACTCAATAGTTTTCATCTTCCACATAATTTAAGCTGATTTACTTTTTTTTTAAATCTGAAAATCAGTGATATCTTCTAAATATATAATTCATACTGGTGACATTGCCTCTACACCTGTTGCAACTGCTCCTTTCAATGTTCTCTTGACTGTTGACAGATGTTTCTCTTCTCTTCTCTTCAGTGCACCAATCTACTGGGCCTCCACGCTCTTATTCAACCATGCACACAAAAATAATGATCTGCCCTAATTTTGATTCACCTAGAAGTGTCTCTTCCTTTTTTCACCAATTACAGCTATGTCACCAGCTGCTTTTTTATCAGAAGCTGTTTGGACTAGGAAAATGCCTTTCCTATCTCTTATAGCATTTTGCAACAGAATAGTATGTGTCCTGTGTAGAGAACAAAGCATTGACTTTGCAGCATCTACTCACAAACAAACTTCGATTTTCCTCTAGGAAAAACCATTCATCCACTCTCAGGCCAGTAAGGAGCAAGTGAAGCTGATACAAGTTTTAACTCACAGAATGAGAACAAGACTGAAACAGTCTCATATTACAAAAGTGTATGGTTTTGTGATTGAACTATTACCCAACAAGGACAATAAAATCCAAAAGTTTTTGGAAGAAAATTATGTGAAAGGGTTTGATTTCTCTTAGAAACATGGAGCTTAAGAACCAAAGAGACTTGATCATTCTGTTGCACGTGACACTTAAGGACCTGCAAAAGAGAATAAAGAATCAGAAAGAAATCTTGTCTGATGATAATGTTTGAGCTTGGAATTGAGTCATTACTGAAGCCTACCCACCACCAGATAGCTTAGCTTGGGTAATATGTAACTTGTGACAAAAAGTATTTCTGAGTACCTTAACCTGTGATATTTAGAAAGCCAACTCTAAGGTAAATGCTTATTTGCCACCATCTCATTAGAAGTGCAACCCAAGAAAACAAGTGCCCAGAACAAAGAAGTGAAATTCAGTGCAAGTCGCTCAGTTGTATCCAACTTTTTGTGACCCCATGGGCTATACAGTCCATGGAATTCTCCAGGCCAGAATACTGGATAGGTAGCTGTTCCCTTCTCCAGGGGATCTTCCCAACCCAGGGATTGAACTGGGTCTCCTGCATTGCAGATGGATTCTTTACCAGCTGAGCCACAAGGGAAACCCAAGAATACTGGAGTGGGTAGCCTATCCCTTCTCCAGAGTATCTTCCTGAACCAGGAATCAAACGGGTCTCCTGCATTGCAGGTGGATTCTGTACCAACTGAGCTGTCAGAGAAGCTCGAAGAAAAAAGAAAATGACAGACAAAAAGAGAAACCAACCTGCAGCCACTTGGGTGACTGATTCTAATAACTTGATACCTTCTTCTTAGAGGTTATCACATGAACTATATCTTATTTATTTTATTTTTTTTAGCTTTTTATTTTTATTTTTTATTTTTTTAATTTTATTTTATTTTTAAACTTTACAAAATTGTATTAGTTTTGCCAAATATCAAAATGAATATCTTAGAACAGTCCATTGTGATGGAGGGTATGGATGGTAAACCTGACCATCAGATCTTACTTTCCATTGGTCAGAGTTTCAGCCCACAGAGTTATTCAGGATCAAAAAACATGGGGTCCAGACAGGGTCCCATTGTATCCCCAACCTTTACATTGATAAAAAAACACTTTCCTTAAGCAAACTTGAGTCAGGCACCTTTAAGCCTTTTGTGAACTAGGTTTTATACTTGGGACTTGACCTCAAGAGCGAGAATCCTGTCAAGTCAGTTTGGGATGAATTTTCCACTCTCAATATCTGCTGCTGCTGCTGCTGCCAAGTCATTTTAGTCGTGTCCGACTCTGTGTGATCCCATAGACATCAGCCCACTGGAGTGGGTTGCCATTTTCTTCTCCAATGCAGGAAAGTGAAAAGTGAAAGTAAAGTCGCTCTGGTCACCCTTAATGTCCTGATGATCAAATTCTTAATTCCCAAATGCCTCAGGTTATATCTGATTATTGTGGCCTGCTTGCAGCAAGGATCCTGTCAGGTCAGGTTAGCCAAAATCGTTCCTTACCCCTGGTGTTTCCTCCTAGTAATTTTCTATCCGTTGACCCCAACCCCTTCTGCTTTGGTATAAATTGATTTCAGAATTAAGCCCAGTTCAGTACTAATGTCTCTTTCCCCCTTTGGCAATAGTTCCTGAGTAAACTTTGTTTTCATCACTTTTTGTCAGGCTCTAGTTTTCCTTTAACAACAGGGGAAGTCTTCTAAATCAGGAGGTAAACGCTTCTGGTGATCTATCATCAGGTGAACCTTTAAGACACTGATCAATGTCTTCATTTAGCTGGTTATGTCAGTGACGGCTGGTATAAAAGAAGGGAAAGCGCCAGAGGATCTGATGTTTTTTGGAACAGATATTAGAACATCTTTTCACTCTAGTAATTTAGTAGTTCCTAAATGTATTACATGGAACTAGAGTTCCATGTATAACTAGAGTTCCACCATAGAATTTCCTGGACAACTAAAGTCACTGTTCTTTCAGTTTTACTTCATAAACATCTCCTTTGTAGAGTATATAGGAACACTTGTTGACAGAAGATTGAGTTGGGATTGATTTAAGTAAATGTCTGTACTGTTATTTCAATCCTGGGTCAACTATAACAAAAACACACTAAAGCTAAGGCACACCTTTTCTCATCTTGGCAGCTTTTGTATTATGAATTCCATTGCTCAGTAATCTACTTTCCTTTAGGATTTATCTTTTGCTTCTCAATTCCATTAAATGTAACTTATTCAGAAAAACTTATTTTTGAACAAGGCTAATATTTTCCCCCAAGGAACACTGGCACCCAATAAAATCAATGGGTTCTTTTCCTACCTACACACACTAAACCATTCAAAACTTTGACAGGTTTCCACTGACTGAATAATTTAAGACAAATAAACATTCAAATATAAAAATAAACATTTACAAAAATGAAAATAAACCACAGTAACAACAGAACAAATTCAGTAAGTGATTAAAATATTTGACATAGACAAAAATGTAAGCACTAATAATTTTAAAATTTTTAAAGAATTAGAAAAATAAGCAGAAGTATTTATTAATAGTCATATATAAAACAATGTAGAGTTGTTTCCCATTATTTATGCTAGTTATGTTCTATATAGTCACCATGAATACTGACCTACTGTTCCTAGGGGAAATACATAGCTAGGTTCTGAGAGGCTTTAGTCACACTTTTGTCAATCAATATATAATTTTGTTTTGTGTGTATTTCTGTTTAAAGACATCTTATTTAATATATATTTCTAATTTATTGACTCACAGTCAAAAGCAAGGCAGCTCAAACCCAAAATGAAGCTTATCTAACAAACATATTTTCTCTGGCAGCCTTATCATAGACTTTTCTAACTTTTAGATAGTACTTCAGCACTATGTTTGCAGGCCATTTTAAGCAGCACAATTAGCCAAAAAGCACAAAAATGTATAAATTACAGCATTAAATAGTGCACAAAAAGAGTTTTCATTCTCAGAGTTAAAAACAAAGCAAAGTATTGCCTTGTTCAAATTCAGCTGGAAACATGAGCATCAGAAAAGTCAGACTTTTCACTACTTTATGCATGTTTGCAAATGATCACAAAAGGATGTTTAAGGTTAACAGGGGGATTATAAATAGATATTAGAAATTTGGAAAATTTGCAAATATGGAATCTGTAAATAATGAGAATATACTTAAATAAAGTGTAATATTATAAATTAAGAAATTTGAAAATCAAAACCCCAGGGAGTTCAAAGAAGTCAAGAAATGAGCATCAGTGAATGTTGTTCTGAGGTAGCTCTCTTGGATTTGGATAAAGAACATAGAAGCAGAGAGAAAAAGCATTGGCTTCATTCATTCATTTCATTTACCTTCTGCCTCAGGCAATTGAATGCAGTAGGTAAAATTATAGGTAGGGTACAGAGTAGGGTAGGGGCCTGATCACATAGCTCAGATAGGCAGGCTAATCTAATGCTTTATGTAAATAAATATGAAACTTTTCTCTGGAAAAATGTAATTGTTTGTCTACCTGTATTTGTATATACTTTTTATGTGATTTTGTATTTTGAAATTTTTTAACACTACTAAGATTTCTGTGAGCATTCTACTCATCCTCAAATTACTTGTTTCAGGTAATGAGTATTCACTCCTTTGGGCAGAATTACTTATTCTTTTTGAGATACATGATTTATAAAATTGGTAAAATATAAAAATTTGATTAAATCTAAAAATATCAGAGGTCTACAAGGAGACCCAACCAGTCTATCCTAAAGGAAATCAGTCCTGATATTCATTGGAAGGACTGATGTTGAAGCTCAAACTCCAATACTTTGGCCACCTGATGCAAAGAGCTGACTCATTTGAAAAGACCCCCATGCTGGGAAAGACTGAAGGCAGGAGAAGGGGATGACGGAAGATGAGATGATTAGATGGCATCACTGACTCAATGGACATGAGTTTGGGTAGACTCCAGAAGTTGGTGATGGACAAGGAGGCCTGGCATGCTGCGGTTCATGGGGTCACAAAGAGTCAGACATGACTGAGCAACTGAACTGAACTGATAACAAACTCACAGCTAACATCATATTCAGTGATGAAAGGTTGAAAGCCTTTGTTCTAAAATCAGGAACAAGTCAAGGATGCCCACTCTCACCACTATACTTAACATAGTACTGGAGGTACTAGCCACAGCAATCAGATAACAAAAAGAATTAAAAGTCATTCAAATTGGAAGGGAAGAAATAAAACTGTCACTATTTGTAGATGGCATGATACTGTGCATAGAAAATCCTAAAGCCTTCACCGAAAAAAAAAAAAAAAAAGAAACCAACCAAACAAAAAAATGAATAGAATTAATAAATGAATTCAGTAAAGTTGTAGGATATGAGATTAATATACAGAAATCTGTTGCTTTTCTATTTGTTAATAATGAGCTATCTAAAGGAGAAAACAAGAAAAAACTCCTGTTTAATATTGCATCAAAAAAAATAAAATACCTAGAAATAAATTTGACCAAGAAGGTGAATGACCTGAACCAGCAGCAGGAAGTCTATTCAATAATATTCATGTATATATATATGAATATTACTCAGCCATAAAAAATCCTACCATTTGCAACAATGTGGATGGACATAGAGAGTAAAACTCTTAGTAAAGTCAGACAGAGAAAAACAGATACTCAATGTTATCATCTCTATGTGGAATCTAAAAAATAAAACAAATAAATATATATATAAGAAAATGGAAACAGATTCACAAGCATAAAGTAGGAATTAGTGATTAACAGTAGGAAGAGGGAAGAGGAGAGGACAAAACAGGGATACAGGATTAAGAAATACAAACTGCTATGTAAAAAACAGATAAGCAACATGAATGTAGTGTACAGCACTTATCATTCTGTAATAGCCTTAAATGGAGTCTAATCATGAAAATATTGAACCACTTGTCTGTTATGCACTTGGAACTAATACAATATTGTAGATCAGTTACTCTTTAACAAAAAAGAGGTATGTAACATGCAGTAAGTTCTCCATTTGAATTACTTGCTTTCTGAGTAGTACTTTTAAATTCAGGAATTTTTGCACTTGGAACTAATACAATATTGTAGATCAGTTACTCTTTAACAAAAAAGAGGTATGTAACATGCAGTAAATTCTCCATTTGAATTACTTGCTTTCTGAGTAGTACTTTTAAATTCAGGAATTTGGAGTAATCACTTCAGTGTTTCTGAAGCATTCTTATAAACTGGATAAACAATTGTTTTTTAAGACAGAAATGTCCTAATTTGCCTAAATTTACTGTTTTTTCTTGATGAACACAAATTACTTTCAAATTACTTTGAAGCATACTCATAACATTTTTTTCTCTAGTTTGCAACACAGTTTTTAACATAAGTTATTAGTGGTTAATATAAATTTTTTGTCCTGGTTTACAGGAACCACAAAGAACACATTCTCTAATATGTGCCGTGTTTAATACAATGTTTGCTTGACACATTGTATGGATCAATAAGTGAGCATAATTAAGAAACAAGGCTTAATAATGAGATAAATTAATTTCTATTTTCAATGAAATAATCCTGTTATTTCTGGAAAGCTCTTGTTTTATTCACATCAAATTTATAATTAAAATGGTAAATTAACTCTCCAGGCAAGAGATTTCAGATTTTCATTCTCTTCAAATTCATAATTAGAAGAAAAATGAACCAATAATTTTTAACAAATGAGAACTTTGAACATACTCCAATGAAAAATGGAATTCACTAAGAAAGACAGTTGCAACAATATAAGGTGTTACTACGGTATCAATTCAAATGAGAAGTCTAAGGATAGATAAAATCAGGAATGCAAAACATGCATTAAAATTGAACATATGAAAACATTTTAGAAATAAAACTTTTTGACCATGTCAACAAAACTGAACTGAAGACAGTCTCTGTATCTTAATACGAAATGAGATTGCCAGCTCTGATGTATTTTTCCACTTTCTTCCACCATAGTTACATTAGCACTTGTCACTTACATACCAGTGGCACCACACTGGTACCACTATCATTTTTCAGAATAAAAATTAAAACTACTCTGTTGACCTAGTAAAATATATCAATATCTTGATACTTAGATTGCTTCAAAACAAAATGTTCTATGATTAGAGCTGAAAATTACTCTTCATCCTTATCTGCTGTGATTGGTACATTTTAATAGAATGAACTTGAAATTTAGGAAGTTGGCACAACTTTTTAAAAGGTTCTTGTCTTCTGAAAGCCTCTGTTTTTAAAGGCAATATAATCTCTTAAAAAATATTAACAAGAGTGTCAATAATCTAGAGTTTTGTTGGGTTTTCTAAAATGATTTTTTTTAATTACAGCAAATATAATTTGAGAAATAGAATCTCTGAAGTTATATTGATTCAGATTCACTATGATGTATAAGTAAATTCATGCTCAGAATCATAATTGCAGGCACTGAAACATTCTCATCTATTAAAGATATATTTTGGCGTTTCATGCTGTCATGTTGGACTCTTTGCAATGCCATGGACTGTAGCCCACCAGGTTCCTCTGTGCATGGGATTCTCCAGGCAAGAATACTGGAGTGGATTGCCATTCCCTTATCCAGGGTCTTCCAGACCCACGGATCAAATGTAAGTCTCCCCCCATTGCAGGCATATTCTTTACCGTATGAGCCACCAGAGAAGCCCACTAAGATAAACAGGTACCTTTATATTCTTTAGAGAGCTTTTAGTCAAGGCTGAATGAGAGTAATACTTGCATAATAATCAGTTAACAAGAGAACATCAAGAAAGTAGAGTCTGAATTCCTAAGCATTTCCAATGTTTGCTTATAGTTGTACTTTTAAAATAGTTAACTGCTTACTTCCCTTTTTCTGAAATTCTATATATACATTATTAAAATATATCATTAGATTATAACTAATAGCAGATACCAGGCTAGGCATCTATCTTTCTCTGAAAATTTCAGACACAATTTTTAGAATGAAACAGAAATTTAGTCGATGGTTTCCTAGCCCAACACAAATAAAGCTACCTCTTTTCTGACTATTTGTGCCTCCTGACTTTCCAGTCATTCTCCATCCTTCAATAAGGATTTCCACACCTAGATCACTGACACCCTCCCGCTGCTGCCCTACTGTTAACAGCAACATCCATGATGATTTGAATATTGAGATCCATTGAAGATCCAATTAGTATAATTCATAGTTTCTTGATCTCCTCAGTTAACCACCTACCTAATCTCAGTGTCAACCTCCATAACTACATCACTTCTAAACTTCTAAACTTGATCCATTTCTAAACTTGCCCTCTTTGTATCTTCATCCCCATCCTTCATCTCACTGTATTGCTACTCCCCTCCGATAGTTGTAAACATAATGACTCTTACAGTAGACACTACCGACTCATGTTGTCAGTTCCCTCTAAACCCATCCCAAATTCTATGATGCTGTACTATGTTCATTCCTTTGCAAACCTAGAGCTCTTTCCTTATTTCTCCTTTTTCTTTATCACCTGACAAAATTCCAATCCTAGTTAAAGCCAGGATCTCATTTCTGTTTAGCCAAAAGTTGCTGTAAAGAAATATATAAAAGTTATGACTGAAAATAACATTAACAGAAAATATTACCATTCTTTCCTTAAAACTTTATTTTCCCACAACCATGATTACAGCCATATGACTCAGATGGTAAAGAAACTGCCTGCAATGCAGGAGACCTGGGTTCGATCTCTGAGTCAGGAAGATCCCCTGGAGAAAGGAAAGGCAACCCACTCCGGTTTTCTTGCCTGGAGAATTCCATGGACAGAGAAGGCTGGTGGGCTATAGTCCATGGGGTCACAAACAGTGGCACACGACTGAGTGATTAACACGTTTCTTTTCATGACTACTATTTACACAACCTCATTCTTAACCCTCCATCACTTCCTGTTCTCCTGAATCCCAAGTAATATTTTCTATATTTCATAGAAAGATATAAATATTAGGTGAGATGTCTTTTTCTCAGTATCAATCCCAACAAGTCACTGATACCTGAACCACATACTCTGTTTTCCCACTTGCAACAATGCAAGAGTTGTTTCTGCCTTTGCTGTTCCTGTGGTCTGGATCCTATAACTCCTTGCAAAAGCCAATAGTTAATTCTCTGGCTCATCTTACTCAAACACTCTTCAACATTTGACACAGGTGATAATTCCCTGGTTTAAACATTTTCTTCTCTGGAATTCCAGGATATCACATTCTTATGAAATGTCTTCTTTTTTCCCATTGGGTTCCTTCTTATACATGGCTTTTACTATTGTAAAAGTCCTTGTCACTATTAGGCCTCTAAATATTATGATAATCAGGATATTATCTTTAATGTTCTACCTATGTATTGAATCTGCTTTTTATTTCATTTTGTACATTCTAAATTATCTTATCCCATTCAGCAGTTTCAAATATGATTCTAAGATTTTATCTCCATTCTGATCTCTACCGTGAGTCTTAAGCTCCTAAAACATGTATACTATAATTATGTATTTTAGTTATTTTATTTAATTTTAATTAATTTTTATGCTCAGTGTCATTGCTTAATAATTATCTTTAATTAAATATGATGGATACAGAAGTCTTAACTTTTTCTCATTGAAATAATTTTCATTTAATTCTCCTGTGACTTAGTAAATGATACCATTATTCATTTAGATGATTTATCTTTGACTTTTAAACTTTTCTCACAATGGTTTCTCTATTGTTTCCAGTATATCAGCAAATCATACTATTTATATCTTCAAAATGCATTCATTTCTCAAAATTTCAGTTACTAATTTAATAGTTCAAGTCACCATCCTCTTTGACATCTAACATAAAAATAGCCTCTCATTTGATCTCCTTGTCTCTTCAAATGTGAGCCAGCATGATGGTTTTAAAAGATAAATCAGAGCTTGACAATTTCACTGAACACCCTCATGAGTTTTCCTATTACTCTTAAAATAAAATCCAACTCCATAACAATGGCCTGAGCTGTATCTGGCCTTTGATAGCTTCTCTAAATTCTTCCTCCTTTCCTCCCATCAGCCATTATGCATTAGTAACTGTATTGGATTTTTAAATTTTTTTCTGTATTCCTCTATTTAATCATGAAAAGCATGTTGCTGTCTCAGGATCTATGAATTTCAGTTTCCTGTTTTTCAAGCTCTTTCTAGGAAATGCCTCCATTTCCTAATCCAGACTCAATTTAAATGATTCCTTCTCATAGATCCTTCCCTGGATACCTATTCTAAGCATCACTCTGAACACTGTATTTAATCTTCTTCTTAACAATAATTATCTGTCAATATCTTACACTTGTATTTGTTTTTACGTCCATTAACTATATCTCACTCTATATTATAAATGTCTTGTGAGAATTCTTACTTCTTTTTTCTATTCTAGCAACAAAGAGTCTAGCACATTAAAGGCAATCAAGATTTAATCACTTTCTGATTGCAGAATATCTACTACAATCTTTAGTATTATTTTGTTTGCCAGAGAGAGAAAAAGGAGTATAGATAGATAGATATTAAAGATTGTCATAGGCTATACTACTCCTTCCTTTCCCAAAGAAAAAGGAGTTGTGTAAATGTCCCATCAAGAAGACTTCATGTTTGATCATTTTTCCATGATTATTTTAAAGTCCATCCCATTGTTAAGTGGTGATTTGGAAGTACTCCTTTAGGAATTTCTAATAAAACTTAACCTATAAAGAGGTATACATTAAACTTTGAAAGTGAAAGTGAAGTCGCTCAGTTTTGTCTGACTCTTTGCAAACCACATGGACTGTAGCCTACCAGGCTCCTTACCATGGAAATTTTCCAGACAAGAGTACTGGAGTGGGTTGCCATTTCCTCCTCCAGGGGATCTTCCCGACCCAGGGATTGAACCCGGGTCTCCTTCATTGCAGACAGATGCTTTACCTTCTGAGCCACTAGGGAAACCCCATACATTAAACTTTACAATTCAATAGATATTTGTACAGTACTTGATATGCACCAGGAACTGTGTCAAGTGTAATGGTCAAGAAAGATGAAGTTTTCTATCTTCACAGGGCTTGATATTAGTGAGATAAATATAATTTAAAAGTCTGATGTCAAAGAATTCAAGGAAATATAATATTTGAAGAATGAAAAAAAAATGGGAAGCTATATATTCAGTGAATGTTGAGTAAGGTAAGTACTGCAATATGTATTTTGAATTCAATAGCCAGGAAATTAATATGCTGAATAGGAGCAGATTTAGTAGAGATATTAAGGAAAGAAGTGTGAAATTCTTATTGTATTAGGATTACAGTGAATATAGCTCCTTAAAAGTGGTAGATAAAAGCATATACATAAAGTAAAAAAAAAATTGTTCTATTTCAAATACAGAGAACCTTAAAAAAATGAAAATACTGCTGGAATGAGCTAATTGGGAAAGACAAACTGAAGATAAAACAGAGAAATGAGAAACATTTTAAGTATCAGTGTCCTAGTAAGGGAGAAAGATATGAAACTTCAAAACAAATAGACAATGAGAGGAGCTCCAATTAGAAGGAGATGCTGGCTATGAATTCACTTAGGTTTGTAGGTTTGGGATAAGATGATAAAAAGTTTACGAGTGATGGTTTGCATTTTGTTCCCTGTGCTGTGCTGTGCTTAGTTGCTCAGCTGTGTCCGGCTCTTTCTGACCCCATGGACTGTAGCCCACCAGGCTCCTCTCTGCATGGGGATTCTCCAGAAGTGGGTTGCCATGCCTTCCTCCAGGGGATCTTCCCAAACCAGGGATCGAACCCAAGTCTCCTGCATTGCAGGCAGCTTCTTTACTGTCTGAGCCACCAGGAAAGTCCAAGAACACTGGAGTGGGTAGCCCATCCCTTCTCCAGAGGATCTGCCTGGCCCAGGAGTTGAACTGGGGTCTCCTGCATTTCAGGTAGATTCTTTACCAGCTGAGCTGTAGGGAAGCCCAAAAGGTGCCCCTAGGAAGTATTTTAAAAATCTGTCCAGTAGATATGACATAAAGAAGGAATATCAGGTTTGGTAAGGACAGTGAAAATTTTAAATAAATACAGGAAATAGGAGAAGATTTGAGACAGAGAAAAGGACCGCTGAATTAAATGAAACAGTATTGTCAAACAGAACTTTCTACAGTAATGAGAAGTTTCTATACCTCTGTTGTCCAAAACTAAAACCACTAAACTTGAGGCCACTGGGCACTTGAAATGTGTGCAGAGCAACTGAGAAATTTTTAAATTGCATTTCAACTCAATTAATTTAAATATAGATAACCACATTTGCTTAAGTGGCCATAACAGATGGGCAGGTATAGAGTGTCTAATTGGAGATTATAACCATTAATCTATAATAAGGAGGGAATTTCTTTTCCTGACAACTTAAATCTGAGATAAAACAGGAAAATATACTGAGATTCAACCATATTTGATTGGATTTAAGACAAGGTTTTGGATCAAGAGTCTTGGAAACAATGAGTCACTTCTTCACGTCAGGTGGCCATAGTATTGGAGCTTCAGCATCAGTCCTTCCAATGAATATTCAGGACTGATTTCCTTTAAGATGGACTGGTTGGATCTCCTTTCAGTCCAAGGGACTCTGTAGAGTCTTCTCTAACACCACAGTTCAAAAGCATCAATTCTTCAGTGCTCAGCTTTCTTTATGGTAAACTCCCACATCCATAAATGACTACTGGAAAAACCATACTTTGACTTGAAGGACCTTTGTTAGTAAAGTGATGTCTCTGCTTTTTAATATGCTGTTTAGTTTGGCCATAGCTTTCCTTCCAAAGAGCAAGCATCTTTTAATTTCATGGCTGCAGTCACCATCTGCGGTGATTTTGGAGCCCCCCCAAAAATAAAGTCTGCCACTGTTTCCATTGTTTTCCCATCTATTTGCCATGAAGTGATGGGACCAGATGCCATGATCTTAGATTTTTAATGTTCTGTTTTAAGCCAGCTTTTTCACTCTCCTCTTTTACTTTCATCAAGTGGGTCTTTAGTTCCTTTTTGCTTTCTGCCATAAGGGTGGTGTCATCTGCATACCTGAGGTTATTGACATTTCTCTCGGAAGGCTTGATTCCAACTTGTGCTTCATCCAGGCAGGCATTTCTCATTACGTACTTTGCATATAAGTTAAATAAGCAGGGTGACAATATACAGCCTTCACATACTCCTTTTCCAATTTGGAATCAGTCCATTGTTCCATGTCCATTTCTAACTGTTGCCTATTGACTTGCATACAGGTTTCTCAGGTAATATGGTCTGATATTTCCACCTCTTTAAAAATTTTCCTGTTTGTCACTATCCGCACAATCAAAAGGATCTGGAGTAGTCAATAAAGCAGATGTAGATATTTTTCTGGAGCTCTCCTGCTTTCTGTGTTCATTTCCAAGGCAAGTCATTCAATATCATAGTAATCTAAGCCTATGCCCTGAGCAGTAATGCTGAAGAACCTGAAGTTGAACAGTTCTGTGATGACCTACACAACCTTCGATAATGAACACCAAAAAAAGATGTCCTTTTCATCATAGGGGACTGGAATGCAAAAGTAGGAAGTCAAGAGATACCTGGAGTAACAGGCAAGTTTGACCTTGGAGTACAAAATAAAACAGTGCAAAGGCTAGCAGAGTTTTGCCAAGAGAATGCACTAGTCATAGCAAACACCCTCTTCCAACAACACAAGAGACAACTCTACACGTGGACATCACCAGATGGTCAATACCAAAATCAGATTGATTATATTCTTTGCAGCCAAAGATGGAGACACTGTATATAGTCAGCAAAAACAAGACTAGGAGCTGACCATGTCTCATGAACTCATTACAAAATTCAGACCTAAATTGAAGAAAGTAGGCAAAACCACAAGACCATTCAGGTATGACCTAAATTAAATCCCTTATGATTATACAGTGGAAGTGACAAATAGATTCAAGGGATTAGGTCTAATAGACAGAGTGCCTGCAGAGCTATGGACAGAGGTTTGTGATGTTGTACAGAAGGCAATGATCAAGACCATCCCCAAGAAAAAGAAATGCAAAAAGGCAAAATGGTTGGCTGAGGAGGTTACAAATAGTTGAGGAAAGAAGAGAAGGGAAAGGCAAGGGAGAAAAGGAAAGATACACCCATCTGAATGTAGTGTTTCAAAGAATTGGAAGAAGAGATAAGAAAGCCTTCCAAGTGATTGATGCAAAGAAATAGAGGAAAATAGTAGAATCGGAAAGACCTGAGATCTATTCAAGAAAATTAGAGATACCAAGGGTATATTATATGCAAAGATGGGCACAATAAAGGACAGAGACTGTATGGAGCTAACAGAAGCAGAAGATATTAAGAGGTGGCAAGAATACACAGAAGAACTATACTAAAAAGATCTTCACGACCCCGATAACCATGATAGTGTGATCACTCACCTAGATCTGGATATCCTGAAATGTGAAGTCAAGTGGGCCTTAGGAAGCATCACGACAAACAAAACTAGTGGAGGTAATGGAATTCTAGCTGAGCTATTTCAAATCCTAAATGATGATGCTGTGAAAGTGCTGCACTCAATATGTCAGCAAATTTGGAAAACTCAGCAGTGACCACAGGGCTGAAAAGTTCATTTTTCATTCCAATACCAAAGAAAGGCAATGCCAAAGAATGTTTAAACTACCATACAATTGCACTCATCTCACACATCAGCAAAGTAATGCTCAAAATTCTCCACGTGAGTCTTCAACAGTGCGTGAACCAAGAACTTCCAGATGTTCAAGCTGGGTTTAGAAAATGCAGAGAAAAGCAATGCATGGTTCAAAAGTGGAATGATTGATTCCTTTCAAAGTAGAAATTCCATCACACTGGCATGGATGGCGTAAATAACTGCTTTCAGTTGCTTTTCATTCAGCCTTAGATTTATTCATCAATTAAACAATTATTGAGCACCTTCAATGTGTCCAGTGACCCAGATTTAAAGATGAATTGAATTTCATTGCCTCTGCTATTAAGAAACTTACATTCCATTGTGAGACACAGAGAAATAGAGTTACAGTGAGGATTATGTCAATTATTTTAGCCTTTAAGTATATACATATATATTTTTTAAGTATTCTATCTAAAATTATACAGCTCTATGTCCATATCATGTAATTATGATGATCTTATTTAATTTTGAATTGATCACAGATTACTTAATCAGGAATTGCACTATAATTAATTCAGTCTGTTAGCAATGAAACTTTTCAAGTTTATTTGGCAGAGTTAAACTCCAAAACCCCCAAAGTACTATTAACTATTTTGACTCTTTATAACTCCCAACTGTTTGATTTCTACTCCTACATAAATGTAGTTCTCTAAGCCCTAAGGAAACTGAGGAATATACACTAATTCCTTATCAGACACAGTTGCTCTTCCAGAATCATTGAGCAGTTAGTGACCTCACTACTTTGGCCTCATATACATTTTTCTCCAGGGGACCTTTTGATGCCAGTAACTTAACTATGCTCTTTTGCATTATCCTTAGGAGACATTTACAGCATATCTTTACCTTTCATTTATTTCAAATTTTTCTTCAATATTTCTAGATTTAACAGAATTCCTATTATATGCTATTGTTCAGTCACAAAGTTGTGTCCGAGTCTTTGCAACCCCACGAACTGCAGCAGACCAGGCTTCCCTGTCCTTCACTGTCTCCTTGAGTTTACTCAAACTCATGTCCATAGTTAAATCTATGAATATTGGTTCTTTTTGAGCCAACCACTCCAGAAGACACAAATGCCTCTGGAATTAAAGCTTGATAAAAGCCATTTCATCAACATGATGCACTTGCTCTGGTACCACATATTCTAAACACAAAAGTACAGGAGGTATCATATTTTGATAGGATTTTAAAATTATCTACTAGCACTACTTTGTTCTTGCTTCATCACATCAAGTAATGCAGTCTACAAATAATGACCATCATGTCTTTTGTATTACCTTTGTCCCCAATAAAATAAACCCTTGAGTCTATTTTAGGCATATGTAAGTCTTATGTTGACTTTGCTGTCTTTGTCTTCATTGTGTGTATCTCTTACCTAATCATTTTCCTAATATTTCTTTTATCACTATTTCTGTAGAAAATTTCATAATTTAACATACACATATTTGTTTTATATTCTGCAGTTAATTATAGCCCATTATTCCTGTTTTACATTTTTCTGCATTTAGCGAATTTTGAATCGTCTTAAATCCTTTCCTGATATCAAGCAAATTTCTCCACTTTAGATTGAAAGTGATTTCGAATCCACTTTCTCTTTATTGCTTTCAATGGTTTTCATCCATCCTAGTGAGATCATCATACAGCTTTCTACAATTTTCTCCTTAGGTTTTTAGAAAAATATATCGAAAGGTTTCCCTTTATCTATATCCTCATGCATCTGTTTCTGTATCTTCATGTATAAGGTACTCTTTGTGATATAGGCTTGATGGTGGTTATTTTCCTCAAACTAAGAACATTTTATTTAGTTTGGGAGTTTGCCAATGTATAAAGTAATGAAAGGGAGGGTGCAGGTAAATTATCTCTTGACCAACAAATAGATGACATATTTTACCTGAGTGGGGACCACAACTATTTTGATTATCACTGTGTACCTAGTGCTAAGGGGGAAAAAAGCTCAATATATTCTTGAATAGATGAATAATAAAATCTCTTAGATACTTAAGTGAAAAATCAGCTGATACGCACAGCTTCTGGTCTAATTAACAGTATCTATCATTAAAGAAAGATTTTTACTGATCTAAAGTAGACTTTTCTCCTTTTCCCACTAAATAGTTTCATGACCACATGAAGTTAATAAACAAAACCACTTTCTTAGCAAACACACACACACACACACACACACACACAGAAAAGCAGCAAACCCTACCATGAAGACCCAGCAAGGCTTTCACTGAATCCTACAGGACTTTACTTTGAGGATTTCATTTCCCTGTTCACATTGTGCCATCGGCAGATCCCTAACTTTGATTTTTATGGAAACTGTAGTCTGAAAGTTTGGAGATCCAAAAGCAGAACCTAAAATACTCAAAATCTCATTTAATGATGGGAAGTTTTCCTGAATAGTTCCAGGTGGCAGGAAACAAACAAACAAAAAAATGTGTTTAAACTTGCCATGTTGTCTTCCAGTGAAGCTCTTTTATTAATAGAAAGTCTTTCTGGGCTCTAAGAATTTGCCTAACTAGACATGCTAATTTTTTTTTAATTTTTTAAAATTTAAATTTATTTATTTTAATTAGAGGCTAATTACTTTACAATATTGTATTAGTTTTGCCATACATCAACATGAATCCACCAGGGTGTACACGTGTTCCCCATCCTGAACCCCCCTCCCACCTCCCTCCCCATACCATCCCTCTGGGTCATCCCAGTGCACCAGCTCCAAGCTTCCTGTATCCTGCATCGGACCTGGACTGGTGATTCGTTTCTTATATGATATTATACATATTTCAATGCCATTCTCCCAAATCATCCCACCCTCGCCCTCTCCCACAGAGTCCAAAAGACTGTTCTATATATCTGTGTCTCTTTTGCTGTCTTGTATACAGGGTTGTCGTTACCATCTTTCTAAATTCCATATATAGGCATTAGTATACTGTATTGGTGTTTTTCTTTCTGGCTTACTTCACTCTGTATAATCGGCTCCAGTTTCATCCACCTCATTAGAACTGATTCAAATGTATTCTTTTTAATGGCTGAGTAATACTCCATTGTATATATGTACCACTGCTTTCTTAGCCATTCATCTGCTGATGGACATCTAGGTTGCTTCCATGTCCTGGCTATTATAAACAGTGCTGCGATGAACATTGGGGTACACGTGTCTCTTTCAATTCTGGTTTCCTCAGTGTGTATGCCCAGCAGTGGGATTGCTGGGTCGTATGTCAGTTCTATTTCCAGTTTTTTAAGGAATCTCCACACTGTTCTCCATAGTGGCTGTACTAGTTTGCATTCTCACCAACAGTGTAAGAGGGTTCCTTTTTCTCCACATCCTCTCCAGCATTTATTGCTTGTAGACTTTTGGATTGCAGCCATTCTGACTGGCGTGAAATGGTACCTCATTGTGGTTTTGATTTGCATTTCTCTGATAATGAGTGATGTTGAGCATCGTTTCATGTGTTTGTTAGCCATCTGTATGTCTTTTTAGAGAAACTCTTAGAGGATAACATAAGCAAAACACTCGCCAACATAAATCACAGCAGGATCTTCTATGACCCACCTCCCAGAATATTGGAAATAAAAGCAAAAATAAACAAATGGAATCTAATTAAAATTAAAAGCTTCTGCACAACAAAAGAAACTATAAGGAAGTTCAAAAGGCAGCCTTCAGAATGGGAGAAAATAATAGCAAATGAAGCAACTGACAAACAACTAATCTCAAAAAATATACAAGCAACTCCTGCATCTCAATTCCAGAAAAATAAATGACCCAATCAAAAAATGGGTCGAAGACATGCTAATTTTTGATGCCCTTGTGAGTTTTTTTTCTTTATAATGTTTTCACTTTTTATTTTCCTTCCCTGTTTTGCCAGAACTTCAGAGACTTCTAGTCAGACAACATTTTATTTTGGAAGATATACTTGTATTATTTAGGCTTGTTTGGCTCTTTAGTCAATTATATTAATATTCATTTTGGAAAATGGCTACTCAGCAACAAACTTACATTTCCCAGCCTCCCTTTCTATTAGCATGGCCAAAAGATTAAGTTCCGGTAAATGGGAAGGAGGTGAAACTTATCATGTAGCAGATTCCAGAAAACTTTCTTAGGAGAACACTGGCATAAGTTTTACTTTTTTATTTTCAATTGATCCTCCATCCTGCTGTTTAGACCATGGATACCTGGGATGTAAATGTCATTCTCTTAAACTAAGTTATTGAAGTATCATTGAGCAGCAAGGTTGAAGAAGTCTAATTTCTTGAGTTGCAATATGAAGAGGATTTATTTTTCTTGAATTATAATTAATATGTTGTAAATTATTTTTGTTCTGTTTACAAACATAGCAGAAATTCATTGTGTGGAAAATGATAGGGAATAAAAATAAATAAAATATCTGAGCATTATTAGATGCAAAAAAAAATGGTCACCATTTCAAATAAAAGTTAGTCCTCCCTTGGAATCTTATGCAATATAATTTATAAATTGAAGATGTACTTCAGAAGTCATTGTGGGCATAGTGTAGGTGGTATATCATTTGACTGTTCCTTGAATATAAATTATTAATTTGAACCCTATTTAGTCAGAATTTGTGATAATTTGAAAGGAACTCATCAGTTAACAGATCTTCATGTGTCATTTTATATGTAAGCAAAGATATTCTAATTTCTGCTAAAAGCAAGTCCCTAAACACCTAATTTAGAGAGTTCTTATTTATGCTTGAGTTCCTGTGACCAGAATATGAAGAATACTCTGCTTCTTATGAACTATTCCCTGAAGAAAACATATTAATAGTTTTGAAAAGTTTCACTTCAGACAAATGAACAGAAGGAAATTTTCAGAAATTTTAGCTGCTTTTCAAGGAAAGACTCTCATAATACATGAGGTCAAATAAAGTATAACCTATGAGGCCAAATAAAGTATAAACTTCTGGTTCCATCTGAAAGATCCTAACAGAGGAGTTGTAGGTGCTGGCCAGAGGGATGCTGCTACATTTGTGCTTTAGCTAGTAATTTAGTGGACAGTTAATAATTCATAGAACATCTTCAAATAATCTTACCAATTTCTCTTAATATTACAAAAATATTTGTCTAACCCCACTTCTTAGAGTACATCTTTCAGATATTATAGCATATAATTAAAATGTATTTGAGAGTTTATTAGTTGATTTTTTTATTTTTAAGTCAAAGACTTGGTAGCAACTCAGTATTCATAGGCTTTCTGGGTAGCTCAAATTGTAAAGAATCTGCCTAAAATGAGGGAGACCTGGGTTCAATCCGTGGGTTGGGAAGATTATCTGGAGATTGGCATGGCAACCCACTCCAGTATTCTTGCCTGGAGAATCCCATGGATAGAAGAACCTGACAGGCTATAATCCACGGGGTCACAAAGAGTCAGACATGATGAGAAACACACAGTGTTCATTCATATGGGACTGATTAAGTCAACTAGGAAACAGTCTCACAATGGAATGCCTGCAACTGTTGAAAATATGAAGGGAAAAAAAAATAATAAGGAAACTCTCCATGTGCTAATGTGAACAGATTTCCAAGATAGTCAGTTGGACTCTATGAAACTGATGAGTCAAATATAATAGTACTTGTGCAGCTTTATTTAATTCTTATTATTCATTCTAAAACTAATAAACAGAAAACCAGACAATGTGCAAGTTATGTGTACATTGCTAACTTTTGTAAGAAATGGGAGGAATGTAAGAGTACTTATGATCATATTTCCTTAGAAACAGAGACAGTAATAAAATGAGTTATTTAAGTGATAGAGTAGGAGGGGGCAGTATTAAGAGTGAGGATTGTCACTTTAAACATTTGTATATGATTTCATTTTCTAATCAACTGTATTACATATATAAAAAAACTTTATTTTGTCTACATTAAACACAATAAATTTTGTCAGCCCTTACGTTCTTTTTCAGAAGAATTTGTGCTATGAATACTAATAAATAAAAAAATAACCGTGTCATTGTTTTTAAGATGTTCCTTGTCAAATCAAATATTCAATAATATAGTTTTAGAATTATAGAAAGCTGGAGCTTTTAAATACATTACCTAAAAATGGCATTCTCAATATCATTTTGTAGCTGAAAAGTATGCTATATAACTTAACTTTCAGTATTGTGCCTGAGAAATTAAAATATTTTGTAACAGTATTGCTTTAGCACAGCCTTAGGAGTCTCTCCAACAAAATATTTAATACTATCTTTCCCTTTACTCTATATGTAATTATTAAAAGGGAGTAAATTGTTATTAAAAGAAAAATCTACTACATTTAATAAGCACCTGCTAAGATTGTAGGTCAGTGTTTTTGATGAAACATTTACCAGCTACTTATTATAACTGCATCATTAGATCTTTTAAACTGCAGCTCCCATAAAAAGAAAAACATTATCTTAACCTACTTTGTAAGTGTTTATAATGCCTGCTGCTTTTCAGCTGTCAAAGTATCATTTATTACATTCACAGGTTTTTATGAAGAAAGAGACTGGATGAGCCTTTCTACTAACAGTGCTTCCCATTTGATCATGTCATTCTACCCTTTAGTGTATATGGATAATTTGAATTCATTCAGCTGAAAATGGTTCCCTTTAGATCCTATACACATGTTTTCTGAACCTTAAATTTTTGTATCCAAAGGGAAAATAGATGGAAGAAAAGAGGAAAAGGATGAAAACTATGAAAGGTGATTTTCTGCATCTAAGTATTAAATGAAGAAAGTATCTCTTATTTATGTAATACCTGGCATTCTTGATGCTTAACTTGTATTAGAACCATTTAATGCCCTTTCAGAAAGTTGAGTTCGGTTGCTCAGTTGTGTCCGACTCTTTGTGACCCCACATACTGCAGCATGCCAGCCTTCCCTGTCTTTCATCAACTCCCAGAGCTTGCTCAAACTCACATGCATCAAGTTGGTGATGCCATCCAACCATCTCATCCTCTGTAGTCCCTTTCTCCTCCTGCCTTCAATCTTTCCCAGCATCAGGATCTTTTCCAACAAGTCAGTTCTTCACATCAGGTGGCCAAAATATTGGAGCTTCAGTCTCAGCATCAGTCCTTCCAATGACTATTCAGGACTGATTTCCTTTAGGATTGACTGGTTTGGTCTCCTTGAAGTCCAAGAGATTCTCAAGAGTCTTCTTCAACATCACAGTTCAAAAGCATCAATTCTTTGGCACTCAACTTTTTTTATTGTCCAACTCTCACATGCATACTTGACTACTGGGGAAAAAAAACATAGCTTTGACTAGACAGACCTCTGTTGGCAAAGTAATGTCTCTGCTTTTAATGTGCTGTCTAGGTTTGTCATAGGTTAATGTCTTTTAGAGACCTGTAAGCTCTCTATGTGGAGAAGGCAATGGCACCCCACTCCAGTACTCTTGCCTGGAAAATCCCATGGACAGAGGAGGCTGGTAGGCTGCAGTCCATGAGGTCGCTAAGAGTCGGACAAACTGAGCGACTTCACTTTCACTTTTCACTTTCGTGCATTGGAGAAGGAAATGGCAACCCACTCCAGTGTTCTTGCATGGAAAATCCCAGGGACAGGGGAGCCTGGTGGGCTGCCGTCTATGGGGTCGCGCAGAGTCGGACACGACTGAAGCGACTTAGCAGCAGCAGCAAGCTCTCTATGAGGTGCCTACTACTTTCAGACCCATTATAAATAAGTAGAAACATGAGAGGTTAAACAGTGTGTTCTACACCACACATATTATGTAGTAGAACCAGAAGTGAGCCCAGGCAGTTTGGGTTCAGAATTGGTGCTATTGGACATTATGATATAAGGAATTAATGAATAATTAATGGAGTATGCACATTGACTGAATATATGGATTAATTAATAAGTGAATGAATAAAAACCAGTGTATATATATATATATATATATATATACACATATATATGCCATCACCACAAACAAGATAATAAACATAGTTTTCACTCCCAAGCGTTTCATCCTGACATTTTGTAATACCCTTTCCGGCTCCTCCCACCTACATCTGAATTGTTTCCATCAGTAGATGAGTTTTATATACACAGCATCAAGCAGTTTGAGCTCTCTTTTACCTAAGGCTTCTTTCAATTGGTATAATTACTTTGAGATTCATGCACTGTCCTGCATGTATCACTAGCTTATTACTCTTTTTGTGTAGTACTGCTCCCCTTTGTTGATATATCACAGTTTGTTTAGCCTGTCACTTGTTGATGAACATTTGATTCTTTCCAGTTTTGACTATTACAAATAATGCTGCTCTAAATATTCACTTAAAGGATTTGTATGATCAGATGCTTCTTACTCTTCTGGTGAATACCTACAAGCAGAATGCCTGAATCACATGGTAGGTACATTTTAGCTTTATAAAGAAAATGTCAAATTTTCCAAAATGCTGTACCATTTTGTATTCCTGATAGTATTGTACCGATTTTAAGTTCCTCTGCATCCTTGTCAACACTTAGAATGGTCAGTTTTTCCTACTGTAGCCATTCTGATAGGCATGCAATGATAGATGTGTTGTTGTCATTCAGTCTCTAAGTCATGTCCGACTCTTTGTGATCCCATAGACTGTAGCCCATCGGGCTCCTCTGTCCATGGGATTTCCCAGGCAAGAATACTGGAATGGGTTGCCATATCTTTCTCCAGGGAATCTTCTCGACCTATGGATTGAACCCCCGTCTCCAGTATTGCAGGCAGATTCTTTGCCCCTAAGCCACTGGGAAACCAGTGATAGTTTGCTGCTGCTACTACTGCTAAGTCGCTTCAGTCATGTCCGACCCTGTGCAACCCCATAGACGGCAGCCCACCAGGCTCCCCCGTCCCTGGGATTCTCCAGGCAAGAACACTGCAGTGGGTTGCCATTTCCTTCTCCAATGCATGAAAGTGAAAAGTGAAAGTGAAGTTGCTCAGTCGTGTCCGACTCTAGCGACCCCATGGACTGCAGCCCACCAGGCTCCTCCGTCCATGGGATTTTCCAGGCAAGAGTACTGGAGTGGGGTGCCATTGCCTGTACTGCTAATTTGCATTTCCCAAATGACAAATTATATAGAACACCCTCTCAAATGTCTACATGCCATCCATACATAACCTTTAGCAAAATGCTTAAATCTGCCCATTTTTAAATTGCAATGGTTGTTTTATTAGTGAGTTTTAAATATATATTTTACTGAGTTTAAAATATATACATTGCACTGAAGATTTTACTCAGTGTCAAGAAATAAATAGTAGCATCTAGATTGGAAAGGAAGTAAAAGTACCTTTATTTAAAGAAGACATGATTTTCTATGTAGAAAATCTGATGGAACCCACAAAAATAGCTTATAGAACAAATAAATAAGCTTAGTAGCATTTCAAAATCCAGTCTAAAATGAAGTCTAGTTTATATACTAGTAATAAACTATAAGAAAGTACTATTACTATTGAAAGTAAAAATATACCATTTACAAAGACATCAAAATATATGAAATATTTACATTTAAATCTGCCAAATATGTGTAAGATATACAATGAAAACTACAAATCCTTATTGGGAGGAATTAAAGAACTCTTAAATGGAGAAATATACCTTGTTCAATGAGTCAGAAGACTCATTATCATTACCATATAAATTCCCCCCAAACTGATGTATGGATTCAACACAATACCAATCAAAATTCCTGTAAACTTAAAAAAAAAAAAAGAAACCAACAAACTGAATTTTAAATTTCAGAATGCTTAGGGCTTGGAATAGCTAAAACAAAAATATCTTTTTTTTGAAAAATAGAAACAAAGTTGGAGGGCTAAGACTCCTGATCCCATGAATTGTGGTATGGTTATTATAAAGCTGCCATGATCAAAAGAATCCAATATTGGTGCAAAAGTAGTGAAACAGATCAAAGGAACAGAATAGAGAATCCAAATATAAACACACCTATTTATGGACAACTAATTTCTGACAAAAGTTCAAAGGCAATTAATTCAGTGTAGAAAGACTCTTCACTGAATTAATTGGATTTATCTATTCAAAACAAAATATGAACCTTCATACATCTTTGTATCATGAACAAATATAACTCAAATATAACTCAACATGAATCATAGATATAAATATAAAACTCAAAACTATATATTCCTAAATGAAATAAAATTTTGTTGCTTGGATTAGGGAAAGATTTCTTCACAATAGCTGTACAGGGTAATCTATAAAAAAAAATAATTTGGTAAGCTAGGCTTCATCAAAATTAAAAAGTTGCTGCCCTTCAAAAAATTACAATATTAAGAGAATGGAAAGGCAAACCACAGACTCAGAAAAGTATTTGTCAACATATGCCTGAAATAATTTTGTCTGTTCATTGCTATAAGCTACTAGAGGGCTAGTATCTTGTTTATACTTTTAAATGCTGTATGTTTAATGTTTAGGATAGTGCTATGAACATAACAGATCCTTAAAAAATATTTCTCTAATGATAGAGTGATTGGATAAACTAAGAAGCAAACAAATCAGCATATAGGTGGAAATTAAAGCTTTGGAAAACTTAAAAGGACCTAAGGATTTAGTAAAGTAATGCTCAAAATTCTCCAAGCCAGGCTTCAGCAATACGTGAACCATGAACTTCCAGATGTTCAAGCTGGTTTTAGAAAAGGCAGAGGAACCAGAGATCAAATTGCCAGCATCTGCTGGATCATGGAAAAAGCAAGAGAGTTCCAGAAAAACATCTATTTCTGCTTTATTGACTATGCCAAAGCCTTTGACTGTGTGGATCACAATAAACTGTGGACAATTCTTCAAGAGATGGGAATACCAGACCCCCTGACCTGCCTCTTGAGAAACCTATATGCAGGTCAGGAGGCAGCAGTTAGAACTGGACATGGAACAACAGACTGGTTCCAAATAGGAAAAGGAGTACGTCAAGGCTGTATATTGTCACGCTGCTTATTTAACTTCTATGCAGAGTACATCATGAGAAACGCTGGACTGGAAGAAACACAAGCTGGAATCAAGACTGCCGGGAGAAATATCAATAACCTCAGATATGCAGATGACACCACCCTTATGGCAGAAAGTGAAGAGGAACTAAAAAGCCTCTTGATGAAAGTGGAGAGTGAAAAAGTTGGCTTAGAGCTCAACATTCAGAAAATGAAGATCATGGCATCTTGTCCCATCACTTCATGGGAAATAGATGAGAAACATCTAATAGGTGGAAACAGTGTCAGACTTTATTTTTGGGGGCTCTAAAATCACTGCAGATGGTGATTGCAGCCATGAAATTAAAAGACACTTGCTCCTTAGAAGGAAAGTTATGACCAACCTAGATAGCATGTTGAAAAGCAGAGACATTACTTTGCCTACAAAGATCCATCTAGTCAAGGCTATGGTTTTTCCAGTGGTCATGTATGGATGTAAGAGTTGGACTGTGAAGAAAGCTGAATGCAAAAGAATTGAACTGTGGCGTTGGAGGAGACTCTTGAGAGTCCCTTGGGCTGCAAGGAGATCCAACCAGTCCATTCTGAAGGAGATCAGCCCTGGGACTTCTTTGGAAGGAATGATGCTAAAGCTGAAACTCCAGTACTTTGGCCACCTCATGTGAAGAGTTGACTCATTGGAAAAGACTCTGATGCTGGGAGGGATTGGGGGCAGGAGGAGAAGGGGACGACAGAGGATGAGATGGCTGGATGGCATCACTGACTTGATGGACATGAGTCTGAGTGAACTCCAGGAGTTGGTGATGGACAGGGAGGCCTGGCGTGCTGTGATTCATGGGGTCGCAAAGAGTCGGACACGACTGAGCGACTGAACTGAACTGAAGGATTCAATAAGTTCTGAGCTAGGACTTGAAGTTCTGAATTTCTAACAAGCTCAGGAGATGTCAAGGCTACTGGTCCTGGGACTACCCAGGAAAGACAATGGTATAGAGTATTTAACTCAAAGATATATAGATGAAGCTTAAGTTGTAAGTGTAGAAATTAACTGTTTCTAGCTCTGGGGATTGGAGAAGGAAATGGCAACCCACTCCAGTATTCTTGCCTGGAGAATCCCAGGGACAGAGGAGCCTGGTGGGCTGCCGTCTATGGGGTCGCACAGAGTCGGACATGACTGAAGTGACTTAGCAGCAGCAGCAGCAGCAGCAGCTCCGGGGGTAGGTGATGGACAGGGCAGCCTGCCATGCTGCAGTCCATAGGGTCACAAAGAGTGAGACACAACTGGGAGACTGAACCGAACTTATGAAAGAATAGACAATATTCTCATTAAATTACTTTAGTATATGAGGTCACCTGCTGAGGAATAATGGCATGGAAAAATAGAAGAGTATTCAGAAGAGGGAAAGATGAAAGGAAAAGAGAGTTGTTTTCAAAGAGGCTGCTAAGTCACTTCAGTCATGTCTGACTCTGTGCAACCCCATAGACGGCAGCCCACCAGGCTCCCCCGTCCCTGGGATTCTCCAGGCAAGAACACTGGAGTGGGTTGCCATTTCCTTCTCCAATGCATGAAAGTGAAAAGTGAAAGGGAAGTCACTCAGTCATGTACAACTCTTCACGACCCCATGGACTGCAGCCTACTAGGCTCCTCTGTCCATGGGATTTTCCAGGCAGGAGATGGGTAAAATAATTGCAATGATTTTTGCAAATATTTATGGTGGCACTAGTGATAAAAACCTGCCTGCCAATGCAGGAGACATAAGAGAGGCAGTTTTGATCTCTGGGTCAGGAAGATCCCCTGGAGCAGGGCATGGCAACCCAATCCAATATTCTTGCCAGAGAATCCCATGGACAGAGCAGCCTGGCAAGCCACAGTACATAGGGATGCTAAGAATCAGACAGGATTGAAGCAACTGAGCACCCACGCCTACACTAGTAGAGAAAAATATGAAAATGTAGACTGCTATGGAGAGTCAGTGTGCAAACAAATTAACCCTTTAAAAGTATCATCTAAAAACTTGAGGTACCTGTTTTTCTCTGCTTATTTATTCTGCATTTCCCTCCATCCCTGCTGAACTCAGCAATGAAGAAGCTCTAAAATGTAAATCAACTTGGTAGGCCTGCTTGTTAACAACTCCAGGAAGGTTTTGATAAAGGAAGGAGGTTAGAATTTAATTGTTCAAATGAGATTTGGGGATTTGCTTTAGATTTCATTAATGTGCTATACCTATCTTCCATTTCTATTGGGAGCTGAGAGTTGAGAGTAATGAACACATATTTGATGTTCAGGATGAAAAAAAAATCAAATTGTCATCTAAGCATACATTTTACTGACTATTAAATTTTACATAATTTCAACATATTTTATTGAGAAGACAAAACATTTTAAGGATGAAACCCTCCTAATCATACAAGCAAGTCATTACATTGCTAAATAGCTCAGCTAGGCAACTCTTCCTTATACTGAAATCAAAATATGTCTCCAGTCAATTGTTCTAACTCATTCCTATAGCTTCAGGGAATGTCAGTTCCAATTCCTCTTCCATGTTTCAGATTTTCCAATACATGAAAGAAGAAATCATTCTGCCAACTCCTCTAAAGCTGAATGTCCTCAGCACTTGCCAATGTTCTTCTGAGACAAGAGCTACAAACATTTCATTTTATTGTTCACACTGCTCTTAATTTGTCTTCATTGTCTGTATCCTACTGAAATTGTACCAACAGCAGTAAATAGTATCCTTAGGACACTGCAACAAAGGACTTCCTTAACCCATATATTATATGTTTCAATACAGTCCAAATTAACAGTGACGCTTTACAACAAGAGTTGTTGTTCAGTTGCTAAGTCATGTTCAGTTGCTAGCTCTTTGCAACCCCATGGCCTACAGCACACCAGACTCCTCTGTCCTTTACTTTCTCTGAGAGCTTGCTCAAATTCATGTCCACCGAGTCTGTAATGCAACCTAACCATCTCATTCTCTGCCACCCCCTTCTCCTTTTGTCTTCCATCTTTCCCAGCATCAGTGTCTTTTCCAGTAAGTTGCCTCTTAACATCAGGTGGACAAAGTATTAGAGCTTTAGTTTCAGCAATACTCCTTGTAGTGACTATTCAGAATTGATTTCCTATAGGATTGACTGGCTTGGTTACCTTGCAGTTGAAGGGACTCTCAAGAGTCTTCTGCAGAATTTGTCCATTTCTTCCTCGTTGTCCATTTTATTGGCATATAATTGTTGATAGTAGTCTCTTATGATCCTTTGTATTTCTGTGTTGTCTGTTGTGATCTCTCCATTTTCATTTCTAATTTTATTGATTTGATTTTTCTCCCTTTGTTTCTTGATGAGTCTGGCTAATGGTTTGTCAATTTTATTTATCCTTTCAAAGAACCAGCTTTTGGTTTTGTTGATTTTTGCTATGGTCTCTTTTGTTTCTTTTGCATTTATTTCTGCTCTAATTTTTAAGATTTCTTTCCTTCTACTAACCCTGGGGTTCTTCATTTCTTCCTTTTCTAGTTGCTTTAGGTGTAGAGTTAGGTTATTTATTTGACTTTTTTCTTGTTTCTTGAGGTGTGCTTGTATTGCTATGAACTTTCCCCTTAGGACTGCTTTTACCGTGTCCCACAGGTTTTGGGTTGTTGTGTTTTCATTTTCATTCGTTTCTATGCAAATTTTGATTTCTTTTTTGATTTCTTCTGTGATTTGTTGGTTATTCAGCAGCATGTTGTTCAGCCTCCATATGTTGGATTTTTTAATAGTTTTTCTCCTGTAATTGAGATCTAATCTTACTGCATTGTGGTCAGAAAAGATGCTTGGAATGATTTCTATTTTTTTGAATTTACCAAGGCTAGCTTTATGGCCCAGGATGTGATCTATCCTGGAGAAGGTTCCATGTGCGCTTGAGAAGAAGGTGAAATTCATTGTTTTGGGATGAAATGTCCTATAGATATCAATTAGGTCTAACTGGTCTATTGTATCGTTTAAAGTTTGTGTTTCCTTGTTAATTTTCTGTTTAGTTGATCTATCCATAGGTATGAGTGGGGTATTAAAGTCTCCCACTATTGTTGTGTTATTGTTAATTTCTTCTTTCATACTTGTTAGCATTTGTCTTACATACTGCGGTGCTCCCGTGTTGGGTGCATATATATTTATAATTGTTATATCTTCTTCTTGGATTGATCCTTTGATCATTATGTAGTGACCATCTTTGTCTCTTTTCACAGCCTTTGTTTTAAAGTCTATTTTATCTGATACGAGTATTGCTACTCCTGCTTTCTTTTGGTCCCTATTTGCATGGAAAATCTTTTTCCAGCCCTTCACTTTCAGTCTGTATGTGTCCCCTGTTTTGAGGTGGGTCTCTTGTAGACAACATATGTAGCACCATAGTTAGAAAGCATCAGTTTTTTGGTGGTCAGCCTTCATTATTGTTCAACTCTCACATCCATACATGACTACTGGAAAAACCATAGCTTTGACTAATGGATCTTTGTCAGCAAAGTGATGTCTCTGCTTTTTAATACTCTGTCTAGGTTTGTCACAGTTTTCCTTCTAAGGAGTAAGTGTCTTTGAATTTCATGGCTGCAGTCATCGTCCACAGTGATTTTGGGCCCAAGAAAATAAATGTTTCCACTTTTTCACCTTCTATTTGTCATAAAGTAATGAGACCAGTTGTCATGATCTTAGTTTTTTTTTGAGTTTTAAGCCAGCTTTTTCACTCTCCTGTACACCCTCAAGAGGCTCTTCAGTTCCTCTTCATTTTCTGTCATTAGAGTGGTACCATCTGCGTATCTGGAGTTGTTGATATTTCTCCCAGCAATCTTGATTCCAGCTTGTGCTTCATCTAGCCCTGAATTTTATATAATATATTCTGCATATAAGTTAAATAAGCAGGGTGATGATATACAGCCTTGTCATACTCTTTTCCTAATTTTGAGCCAGTCCCTTGCTCAACATCCAGTTCTGTTGCCTCTTGACCCACATACAGGTTTCATAGGAGAGAGGTAAGGTTGTCAGGTATTCTCATCTCTCCAAGAATTTTTCAGTTTGTTGTGATGCACACAGTCAAAGATTTTCATGTAGTCAATGAAGCAGAAATAGATGTTTTTCTGAAACTCCCTGTCTTTCTCCATGATCCAATGAATGTTTTCAGTTTGATCTCTGGTTCCTCTGCCTTTTCTAAACCCAGCTTATACAGCTAGAAGATCTTGGTTCATGTACTGCTGAAACTTGGCTTGAAGGATTTTGAACAGAACATTTCTAGCATGTAAAATGAGCACAATCATGTGGTAGTTTGAACATTCTATGGCATTGTGCTTCTTTGGGATTGGAATGAAAGCTGACCTTTTCCAGTCCTGTGGCCAATACTGATTTTTCCAAATTTGCAGATGTTTTGAGTCCAGCACTTTAACAACATCATCTTTTAGGATTTGAAATAGTGCAACTGGAATTCTATCTCCTTCATTAGCTTTGTTCATAGTAATGCTTCCTAAGGCCCACTTGTGTTCACTCCAAAATGCCTGGCTCTAGGTGAGTTACCATCACTGAAGGCCAGAAGAGTTAACTTTCTGACCTTCATTTATGTTTCCTATTAGTGTATTATCCAGAGAAGGTAATGGCACCCCACTCCAGTACTCTTGCCTGGAAAATCCCATGGATGGAGGAGCCTGGAAGGCAGCAGTCCATGGGGTCACTGAGGTTCAGACATGACTGAGCGACTTCCCTTTCACTTTTCACTTTCATGCATTGGAGAAGGAAATGGCAACCCACTCCAGTGTTCTTGCCTGGAGAATCCCAGGGACGGGGGAGCCTGGTGGGCTGTTGTCTATGGGGTCGCACAGAGTGGGACACGACTGAAGTGACTTAGCAGCAGCAGCAGTGTATTATCAGTATCTGACTTGTATGATTTTGAAGATGATTGAATGAGTAAATCTGTGCTGTGTTTTGTATACGGCATGGCATATTGTAAGCAGCTACTAAAGATACCCATACATTTTACTCCTCATAAAAGATCTCATCATCAAGAATAATTATAATTATTTTATTGTATATGCTATTTGACTCAGAAAAGAATAAAATATATATCACATGTTAGAAAGACAAAGATCAATTCATTTTCTCAGAGTTTCAGATGTTAGTGTATACTTTGTTTGGAGATACCTCTCAAATAATCCTCCTCCAAAACCTGACGTTAAAAGCAACAGTATGTATTTTATAGAATACTTACTTGATATTGTGCTAGATGATTTATGAACCTTCATGTGAGACATATCAACCCTGTGAGGCAATTATTTACATTTATTTTATAGGGGAAGAAACTGGAACATAGAGATAGAGTCAGACTCTGAAAAAATATAAGGAGAAACACAAAACTTCATAAAATAAGGACCATCAAAACATACCTTGTTGAAAAAAATGATGAATATATATTTTCTTTAATATCTAAAGATCACCAGGGGATGGATCAGAATTTTCAGAAGCAAAAGGGCAGTGATAATTCACTGTAGTAAAAATGCTGATTTTATACACTTGGAAGTAAAGGAATAAAGGTCTTGGGATTCAGAGACCAAAACATAAATGAATGAATATATAAATAACCAACCCAGTAAATAAAAGCTAGGGTTATATCAAATTCTGATATGGGAATAGAAGTTCAAAAGAATTAAGCATAACTCCAGTGACATCGTACCGCACATAAAGGTAACAATATTTTAAAATGTTTTACAGACTTTCTCTCTTTTTTTTGATTCAGTACAATAAAATTATATTATACCATGAAAATAGTCCTTTTTTTTTTAAAGTTAAGTCATTTCTAAGAGGACTTCACCAAACTTTAAGTTGATTAACTTTTCAAACCATCATATATATAGTTTTTTGCCCTTAGTTTTTTTTTTTTTTTTTTAAGATAAAATGATTGTTTGCATAGTTTCTTTAGGAATTAAGAAGACAAAAAAGAACAGAAAGGACCTAAGAAGACCATGCTTCAAGTCTACCCTTGTTATTCACAAGAGATGTCAGCTACTCAGCAAATAAAATTCACATGTCAGAACAAAAGGAATTAAAATTAAAATACTAGTCACCTTTCAGGGAAGCATCATTTTAACCAGTCTTTCCCTTCTATATTATCCCACATTCTTCTGAAAGATTAGATTTTTGTTACTGATACATTTTTGTGGCCTTATGCTCTAAGGTTTAATTTAAAAAGTGCAGAAACTTCTCTGCATTAATGGTATCTTTCCAGGGCTGGAAATCATGCTCTTTGCTTTCTTTCATGTATGAAAATGGGAGCATTTAAAAGCCCCTTTGGCAGAAAGCCAGATTCTTCTCCAGTATCCTACTACACTGAAATTCTGAGAATTATTTGAGGGTTTTTGCTTTAGAAAATTCATTTTCTGATTGTGTGGACGTATTTCTGAATTTTCTGTTCCTGTTGAGCCTCATCTTGTGGCTCTGAAGTTTTAAATTCTGTGGTTTGTGCTGTGCTGTACTTAGTCACTCAGTCGTATCTAACTTCTTGCGACCCCATGGACTGCTACAGGCTCCTTTGTCCATGGGGTTCTCAAGAATACTGGAGTGCATTGCCATGCCTTCCTCCAGGGTATCTTCCCAACCCAGTGATCAAACCAAGGTATCCCGCCTTGCAGGTGGATTCTTTACCATCTGAGCCACTAGGGAAGCCCACTGTGGTTTACTTTAATTTCAATTATGTATCTTTTTATGAGATATGCACAATGTCAATGGTATATTCAGTTCTCCTCTACTGAAAATTTTGTAGCACAGGTAGAATTTAAAGAAACAAATAAATCTGTTCAAAGAATTTTCCTTAAGGCCATGGAACATTTTCTTTTACCAGTTAGTTAATCAGCTTGAAACTTTGCAATGAATCCTTCAAATCAAGAATGATACTAATTTCTGTGAGGAAACCTGCTTCTAGTTACAAGCAAAGTTTTCTTCTGAAACTTGTGCTTGTATAAACTACATGGAGAAGAGTAATAGCAAAGTAAGATTGCCCTTAACTGGAGCAAAAGTGTAATAACATGATTAGTACAATACTCTCTTAAAAAGCATCAAATCATATTAGAAGCATAATTGATATTTAGTCTCTTGAAAGAAATGAATTTTCTGCCAGTGAATTTTACTGCCAGTGAATATCAAAGCATTAATATTAATTAATTGATATTAATATTAAAGTTGAAAATTTTTCTGAGAATCAAAGATTAGATGCCATTGACAGTAAAAAATAAAATCTTAATTCATCAATGATTGCTTGTATGCTGAGGGACAATTGGGACAATTTCAAAATGATGGAAATTTTGTAACAAGTATATTAATCTGCTATTTCTTTTCAAGTTTTCTAAATGTATTTGCAGAGAGAGAAAGAGAAAATTTCAACACTATACTTTTAGTTCATTAAAAGCTAAATTTAAGGGCTTACTTTCTTATTAAATGCCTTTAAAATATTTTTTTTCTAGTTTCATTGATTCTTTGGAATAAATTTTTATTCCACAAAACTTTCAAAGGAAATGTTATGCATTGACTGAAAATACGCTTGAGAAAATTTCATCTAAGTATTTTAATATAGCACAGTATTAACTAACACCAGCAATATCTAATAACCCTGGATAGAGAAAACTTTTAGTCCAGTTTATTATTATATTTTGTACTAGTTCAGATTCTAAGAGTAGTTAGAAATAGTTGTAGAACTATCAGAAATAATACTGACTTTGAATCAATGCTTTTATACTTTTGGCTCGTCTGCCTTAGCATAAGATCCAGACTCATCAAATATAATACCTGCATGTTTGGACCCATGAGTATTGTCAATGACTCCTAGCATAAATTCTTCTTCATTCTTGTCTCAGAGAAAGAGCATATTTTTGCCATCAATTTTCGAGTTGAAGTCCTGAAATTTAGTCTGATTAGATTGGTTTAGACTTTCATGTTTTTCTATGCATTTATTTCTGTTCTTTAAGAGAGATATTAGCCCATTAGTAGAAGCCAGATTCTCATGCCCACTCCAAGATGAAACTAAGTTTCTGAAAACTGATAGTGACGTGAATGATTTTTATCAAGGGAAGCGCAAATCAGTGTCCAAAGGAATACACATTTGAGTATTGCCTTTTTGATGGATGTATTTTTCCCCATTTGCAAAAATAGCTTATTTTCAATATGTCTCTGCTCTTTGAATTCTCTTTTGAACAAACTGTAATACACTGTGTCCTCATTTTGTAATAAATTACATAAAAATTTTGACATGTGTTCATTTTGTATTTTATGGGAAACAAATAATGCCTTTTGAGAAGAACTCATCCTTTAACAATGTGCACATAAACATGCATTTATAGAGTTTATATTAATACATGCACTTATTTCCCTGTACTGTCAACTGAATGGGCAAATTCTTGCAGCATAATGAGCAAATTTAACACTCAGATCTACGTCTCTAATATTATTTCCAACAAAAAGGAATGAAGGCCTTTTGAATTTGCTGTTTGCAGATTTATGAAAGGCTAAGTACAAAATAAGCTGGTTGTATTTTGTTTTACTAGAAATAAGGAAAGTGCTCAAAAAAAATTATTGGCAAATGTCACAGGGAAGCAGGAGCTAGCTTAAAGGAGTTCCTATGAGACATATAATTTTAGCATCAAAATCATGAGTTAGAGAAATAAATTGTAAGCAATTGGAAAAATAATATGTCAGAGTTTATATAGATGATAGATGATTGCTACAAGAGGTAGATAAATGATATGTAGATAGATAGATAGAGGGAAGTGGAAGATCCCCTTGACTATAGAATGCTGAGTGCCAATTCATTAACAAGGAAGAAATTGGACTGGCAAATTATCATCTTCCAACCATCATTTTAAAATTTTATTTAGAAAGGAATCAGGGATAGATGGTAAATCTAGGGTGAAATTCTGATAAGAAGAAGGCTATTTCTGTCCCAATAGATTGCTTAGTATTTATAAGGGGGGGAAATAGTACTTATGATAAATCAGATAACACCTTGACCAGTTAATATCACTAGTAATGCCATATGGGCATAGTGTGTCCCAGGTATAATACCCACAAAAGGCACAGTTTCGTGTTTTAATACCTCAGTCAGGAACAAATAAACTGAATTTAAAGACCAGACAAGTGAAAGTGAGGAAAGAAAGCACAATTAAAATCAAATGGCATACAAAGTTTACAGTAGTGAATCTATGTAAAGGATATATCAATTTTTCTATTCCTCTAACTTTTAAGATTAGTTCCCAATACAATTTTTAAAAGTGTACTGAAAGATTAATTTATCTTGAAAAAGGGAATTAGTATTTTTTATTCTATTTTCCAATTAGAACAGACTTCCATACGAGTTAGCTTATTAAACACGAAGAATGTTGGAAGAAAGTTTTAAAGAAGTGATAATAAAAGATACCATCTTATGTAGGGTGGTGGAGTCCTGCAAAATGACATTTTTATAATGTGAACATCTCCATTTTATTTGTAAGATATTTTTCCTTCAAGAAGTTATCCTTTTTAAGAATCTACTTATGCACATTGTTCTGAATTATAAGATGATGATTGCATTATATTATGTAGAAATCCAAAAAGGAATATCAATTTCAATAATGTTTTCATACATATATATATAAATTATGTATTTATAAATCACAATTTGAGTTAATAACTTACTGTACATTTCTTATATCATCAAAGTGTTTTTCATTATGCAAAGGAAGGTACATTATAAGTCTGAATAGTTTGATTAAAATATACATAGGTACCTACAAAGTGAATTATTTATATTTTGCTCATTTGTTTAATGCATTTTTTTTTTACTTTTTATATATTGCCATTTTTTCTGGAGTTTTATTTTTAAATAACAATTTCTAAAATAAATGGCGTATAGTGCAAATTATTTTACTTTGTAAATAAAATGACTTAGTCATGTGAAAGTTTAAACTCTGACCTTCCTTTCATGTAATATATTTTTACTAAGCAAAGTGATAAAACTTAATAAATGAAGCAAAAGTTAATAATTTAATGAGGAAAAAATTAAGATAAAAATTAAGGGAGGACAAATTTAAATATCACTTTTTTTCTAAGAGTATTGGAATGATGCCATTATTAAAACAGTGTGTTTATTACTTCTAAAGAGCCTTCTCCATATAAAGCATTGTATTGTTTACTGGGAATGAGTTATACATACTGGTGTATGGCCTAGAATCACCCAATTTTCAAAATGTCTACACATTCTGATTCATGGGGAAAAACACTGCCTAACCACAAAGCAGTTATCCCCAACAAAGTGCTTATACATCCCCCCAAATTTATGCTTAGGTTAACCCATCAGAGCCCAATAGCAAAACACAAATATGTTATAAAGAAAAATAACCATCTAGAAAACTAACTTTGACCTTTGTCCCTAAGCATATTAGTTTGGATTTTTTTTGTGTGCATCAGACTATTTGGAATGTATAAGCCTTAAAAAAAAAAAGTGACGTGAAATAACTATTATGGGGATGAAAATAGAGAAAAGCTCTAGCTAGGGAAAGTTGGACAACTTAGAATAAGTCCTACAGGTAAATCTGACTTACGTCACTATTTTAGATGCAAATGCTAATTTGGTCACAATTTAAGATCTTGGTGAATTTTTAATTTGTTCTGTTACTTGATACTAAGTATGATTCATAGACAGCTTCCCAAGGGGCACTAGTGGTAAAGAACCCGCCTGCCAAAGCAGGAGAATGGGAGTTAGGTCCTTGGTTTAGGAAGATCTGCTGGAGGAGGGAAAGGCAACCCACTCCTGTATTCTTGCCTGGAGAATCCCATGGACAGAGGAACCTGGAGGGCTACAATCCATAGAGTCGTAAAGAGTTGGACACAAATGAAGCAACTGAGCACGTATGCACATGATTCATGAAAGTGACAAGTGGCATCCTCTTCCATAAAAGACTATGGCCACCTGCTGTCCTGAAGATCTTGGTTTTACACAGAGCTTCCTCAATCTTTTAAGTCTCTAAAGGCTTTATTGACAAAAAGATAGCTAGTAAGAAGACTTCAAAGTGATTCCATAGATCTCAGTTTCTGTATTTCTTCTTTTGTCTCCCACTCTATTCAACCTTTATAGTGAGATCAAATTACACTAATTGCGATAGCTTTCCTAATCTAGCTAACATGTTGGTTTAGATCATGGATAAGCATTTATCTTCTGTCATCCATTAGCAGAATATTGTTATGAAAATTGAGCATATCTGTTCTATTAAACAGAGATGTCCTTGATATTCTTTTTGTTTGCATGTTAGGTTAATCAACAAAAGCATAGATTTGCAGTTTTGTCTCCATGGTTGATAACTCATTATCTGAGCAATTTTGGTGTAGATTAAAATTCTGTTGGTAGATATTTATGATTAAAACATTGCCCATATAATGTTGCACCCCATTGCAGTACTCTTGCCTGGAAAATCCCATGGGCGGGGGAGCCTGGTAGGCTGCAGTCCATGGGGTCGCTAAGAGTCGGACATGACTGAGCGACTTCACTTTCACTTTTCACTTTCCTGCATTGGAGAAGGAAATGGCAACCCACTCCAGCGCTCTTGCCTGGAGAATCCCAGGGATGGGGGAGCCTGGTGGGCTGCCGTCTATGGGGTTGCACAGAGTCGGGCACGACTGAAGCGACTTAGCAGCAGCAGCAACATATAACGTTGTTATAGTCACAATTCTCAATCTGTATTACTGTCTTAAGACATTTGGGATTTTGGTATGTGCATTGTCATTGATTAAGAAATCAGAACATCAATTCAAGCTTAAAGCCTCATCTTTTATATGTTTTGTTTGTTTAATAAAGAAATTTTAGTCTATTCTTAACATTAACTGATATGACAAATGCTTAAATTGAAAGCTGGATTCCTACTTTTTTGTAAAGAAAACATAATTTGTGTTGTTAATTTGGTATATTAGCATTATAGTCCATTTTAAGGGTATTGTATATCTCCTAGAACAAATACTTTATCTATGCACTTTTGAACAAGTTTTGTCCAAAAATAGATACTTCCATTTTAGTTTTGAGTTTTAAAAGTAATGTTTCAGTCTGTTCCTTCTTTATTACCACATAGCCCTCAAAGCTCTCTTTAAGTGTTGGGCTTTATGTTTTTCAATTTATATTTTATTTCTATTTTTCACATGCTCATATGTAGTGAGTCAGTATCTTCACATAAATATTTGGTATATTCATCTATATCTCAGATACTCTAGTATAAAACCATCCTTGTAATAGCTACCTATCTATTGCCATTATAATGATGTGTAGCAGACAACCATAACGTCTTAATGCCATATAACAATAAATGTTTATATTTGCTCCCTAGTCTATAGATTGTCTGGCCAGTTGTTTCCATCTGGGTTGGGCTCAGTTTGGCTCACTCATGAAATTGCTCTAAGCTGTGGTTTGACTGAGTAGTTTTGAAGATCTTGGTTCGAGTTTGTAACATGTCTGGACTCTTAAGCTGGGGCTTTGGGGTTGACTTGACTCTCCTCTCTGTGTCTCACCCTCCAATGGTCTGGACTGAGGTTGTTCTGGTAGAGAAGGCAGTGGAGCAAAGTAGAAGATAAAAGCATGCAAGTACTTGTCTAGTATCTGCTTATATCAGGTGGGCTGTCATCCCATCAGCCATAGCTATGCAAATGGCCAAGCACAGAGTCAATTTGAGATGACAACCACCAAAGGGAAATTGGTGGTTCTTCTTATTATTTTCCAACAGGATTTTTATTTCTTGTTGTTTCCCTTAACAGTACCTTTTTACTGGAAAAAATTATTGCAATTTATTCATTCAATCATCATATGTTTATTAAGCACCTAGTAATATGTACCATCAGAGAGTACATTCTAGTGGTGGGACAGGAAAAAAAGACAAGACAAAAGTAAGTAAAATATACTGTTTGTCAGCTGTTGATAACTGCTAAGAAGAAAAATTAAGAAGGTGATAATGGGATATTTAAAAACATAGATTCAGTGAA
This sequence comes from Bubalus kerabau, assembly GCF_029407905.1. Classification (NCBI taxonomy): domain Eukaryota; kingdom Metazoa; phylum Chordata; class Mammalia; order Artiodactyla; family Bovidae; genus Bubalus; species Bubalus kerabau. The sequence continues at coordinate 66,827,993 of NC_073630.1, forward strand.
ATCCTCATAGATAAGGAAAAGATTAAACCATGAGAATATATTTATGAATTTTCTCTCAAAAAGAGGATATAGCCAACTGAAAGGTGTATGCAGAAATAAAGTTTTTCAAAAATGGCAAGAAGGCCATGGTAGCTTTTGTAGATGCTCAAAGAGGCCACAAAGAGGAGATGGGAACATAGCTATAATATCAGCTCACATCAGATAGGGCAAAATAGATCATCTTGAGAGTCTTAACTTTTACTCTGTGTGAAATGATAAAGGGATGGTATGGGGAGGGAGGAGGGAGGAGGGTTCAGGATGGGGAACACATGTATACCTGTGGCGGATTCATTTTGATATTTGGCAAAACTAATACAATTATGTAAAGTTTAAAAATAAAATAAAATTAAAAAAAAAGAATGGAGGAATTTATGTAGAAGAATAAAGAGATTAGACAGATTTAAAAGGAGTTTTTTCTACTTATTGCATTAAGAATAAACTTGTAAAATAAAACAAAAATTGAAATTTAATTCATTGCAGGTTGTGAAAACAGTAGTTACTTGGACAGGAGGAAGAAAAGCCCAGGTTGGAAGGGTTTCAAGAGAAAAAGGAAAGGGAAAAAATGGAAGCAATAGTATAGACATCTTTTTGGAAGACTTTCATGTGTGGTGAGAACTATAGCTGGACAAAATATGTCAAGGAAGGGCTTTCTGCTTGTTTTTTTTTTCGAAGACAGGAGAAATTACATCATGTTTTCGTGCTTGTGAGAATGATCCACTAATAGGCAATTAAAAAGCGACATAATACTGATGTATATTTCAACATGGATGAACCTCAAAAACAGTATGCTAAGGGAAAAAAGCCAGATACGAAAGAGCCCATTTGTAAGAACTATCCAGAAAAATACAAATTGATGAATACAGAAAAAATAAAATCATCAATTGCCAGGGTCTAGGTTGGGAGTGCGGAGAAGGCAATGGCACCCCACTCTAGTACTCTTGCCTGGAAAATCCCATGGACGGAGGAGCCTGGTAGGCTGCAGTCCATGGGGTCCCCAAGAGTCGGACACGACTGAGCGACTTCACTTTCACTTTTCACTTTCATGCATTGGAGAAGGAAATGGCAACCCACTGCAGTGTTCTTGCCTGGAGAATCCCAGGGACGGGGGAGCCTGGTGGGCTGCCGTCTATGGGGCCACACAGAGTCGGACACGACTGAAGTGACTTAGCAGCAGCAGGTTAGGAATGGGGATTATAAAAGTCCTCATAGTAATTTTACGGAATGATGGAAATGTTATAAAATTATTGCAATGACAGTGGCATAACTCTCTTTACATTTACTGAAAAACAGTCAATCATATACTTAAAATGGGTGAATTTTTTGGTATGTAAAGATTTCAATAAAGTTATAATAAACCAACAGCTGAGATGACTTTCAATCGTACATTAACAAAAGAACCTTAGTTGATACATCCCTTTTCTATTGACTCTACCTAACTTAGTTTGCGTGGCTTCCACGGTTGCTCAGTGGTAAGCATTCTTCCTGCCAATGCAGGAGACACAAGAGACACGGGTTTGATCCCCTGGAGGAGGAAATGGCAACTCACTCCAGTATTTTTGCCTGGGAAATCCCATGGACAAAGGAGTTTGGCCGGCTAAGATCCATGAGGTCACAAAACAAATCAGATACGACTTAGCGAGTAAACAACAACCTTAGTCTGCATATGGGAAATGAGGATTTCTAAATTGGGCTCTTGTATTTGCTAAAGTCAGTGTGTTCTATGCAAAAGACCAATTCCCTATATTTAAACTGTAACTTTTTTAAAAACCCAGTATTAGTAGGAATAAAAACAGATATCATGAACTAATACCAAACACACTTCCCAGGTGGTGCTTGTGGTAAAGAACTCACCTGCTGATACAGGAGACAAAAGAGACTCAGGTTAGATACCTGGGTGGGGAAGATTCCTGAAAGGAGGGCATGGTAACCACTCCAGTATTCTCACCTGGAGAATCCCATGGACAGAGGAACCTGGTGGGCTACAGAGAATAGGGTCTCAAAGAGTCAGACCCAGACTGAAGTGACTTAGCACACAAACAATACCAAATAGGGCTTCCCTGGTGTCTCAGATGGTAAAGAATCTGCCGGCAATGCAGGAGACCATGGTTCTATCCTAGGTAGGGAAGATTCCCTGGAGAAGAAAATTGCTTTCCACTTCAGTATTCCTTCCTGGGAAATCCCATGGACAGAGGAGCCTCGCAGGCTAGTCCATAGGGTCGCAAAGACTGGGACACCCTGAGTGACTAAGCACGCATGTATGCATGCAATATCAAATATTAAAAGAAATGGTTAAAAACTTTGTATTTTCTATCCAGACACTTCCCCTGAAAAATTCCCCATGGAAGTGATACACTGAGGATAACAAGATGATACAACTGGTGATGGTGTATGTTTTGGGAGAACAAGTCCTCCTTTACTACTACATTAGGGAAAGCTGATCTACCCACTCCCACACATCAGCTCATCTGTGTATTGAACACATAAGATATTACAACTAGCAAAAATGAGTCAGAGGAACAAGAGGAAGTAACTAGAACTCTGTGATGTCTTTACTGTGTTCTGCTCAAATTGGATAGCATCATATTTGTTATGACCCTGGCTGTTCTTGCCTGCGTGCTTACTCAGTTGTGTCCAACTCTTTTGCAACCCCATGGAGCAAGCCCACCAGGTTCCTCTGTCCATGGAATTTTCCAGGCAAGACTACTGGAGTGGGTTGCCATTTTCTACTCCAGGAGATCTTCCCAACCCAGTGTTCCCAACCTAGGGATCAAACCTGCATCTCTTGTGTCTCTTGCATTGGCAGGCATATTCTTTACCACTGTGCCATCTGAGAAGTCATGACTCTGGTTATATTAATCTAAAAAGAACTTTTAGAACCTTAAATTTTGTCTTTCCATTATCAGTAATTTTAGCATATTATCAAAAATTAAAAAGAAATAAAATTTCAAATTTTAATAGCTCTAAAATCAGGTACAAATATTTTAAAAAACTGTCAGGGAATGTTTAACAGGAGGATTCCTATGTGCTGTTTCTCACAAGTCCTTTGTTTCTTTTCAAGCGGAGCAGAACGCTGCTCCCAGGAACCAGGGTCATTGTGTGAGACAGGCTTGAGTCTCCTTTAGTAAACATTCTCTTTATGACAAAACTTCTTAGTCTCGATCCCCTTTCTTGAGATATGGATGGTCTTCTGACCTTGTGGCAATTATTAATCCCCTGTTCCCTTGGTAACGGTTGTTGTATGCTTGGTTTTCTGATCTTTATCATAGTCGTAAGAAACTTCTTGTACCACAGCTTATATATACTCACAGAAAATTCATTAAAGCACCTTTGCTCCATCAGAGCTTGGGTCCCCATGTTTTTCTTCCTTCCTTCCTTCCTTTCTCTCTCTCTCTGTCTCTCTCTTTCTCTTCTGCTGATTCCTTGGAGCGCAGAGACATGTCTTGCTCACTCTCCTGCCTGGGCTTCTAAGACTGTCTCAAGAAGGCGCCCTGTGCCTTCACCCACCTCGAGAGGGCACCCGGTGCCTTCGTGAGAGATGCAAGTCCTGTGTCAAGGACTTTATTGGTTTTCTGCATAAACCAGGGAATATCAGCCTCTTTCTCTCTTTCACTTTCTTATCGTCGCCTCCGGACCTCCAGGTCCCGGTCCATTAAAGGACCCCAACAAGAAACAATTTTCAAAAATGCAGTACAGAACCTTACAGATGTAAATCAACTATTTAGTCAGCTGATTATAGAATCTGACTTCATTTTTCATATTCATTTTATATGTTTTCAAAGGATACAGTAAACATTCAGTGTAATTCAAGGAAATAAAACTCTCATGCCTATCCAAAAATTTCCCCTAAATTCACAAATGACAGTTATTTAATCTAGTTTTGTTTTATGTATTTGCTTGTTTATTGCTAACGTGCTAGAAGGGTGAATAGGAACAGACTATAGGAGCATTAAAGAGACACAAGAAGACAAGCCTCTGCTCAGAGTTCTCTAATTCATACCATTTGCCTACCAAGAATTCTCATGAATAATATTTTTGACATCCTGAAAGTTATATTCACATGTGTGAATTACATGTAGATACTATTCACTTTGCACACACTGAGGCATCAAGAGTATTTTGGAAACTAGGAGACTTCTTAGTGGTACAAGACGGAGCTTGATGCTACTGTCGGACAACAGAGTCACAGAAGATCTAAAGATGTAGAGTGATTAAGGGTTGTATGAGGAGATATGAATGAAAAAGAAGAAAGAAGGAAGGACATTTCATGGGATTTCTTCATGAGATTTAAGCTGGCTTTATTACAACTTCATTATTATCCCACTGGCATCTCCTCATTAAATCAGTGAGAATTCTAATCATTAAAATTTTAAGAAGGAGAAGTTATTCCTGTAAAATGAGAAAGTTCAAATGGTAAACAAACAAAACATTCAGGAAACAGAAATCAACCAAGGGCCTTCATAAAACCAGTCCAGCAAATATCTTGCTATTTTGGCAAGTTGTGTTACCAACTGAGAAAGGGGGCCGTTTTTGTTTGTCTTTGGTTTTTTGTTTTTTTTTTTTTTTTTGACCACTTGACTTCTTTAACTATTGTCTTGTTATTTTATGATGTATTTTTGGAAGGCTACTTAATATAAAAAGATTTTTACCTTTTTCTACTTCTCTTGGATTTTTTTTAATTTATTTATTTTTTAGTTGAAGGATAATTGCTTCACAGAATTTTGTTGTTTTCTATCAAACTTCAACATGAATCAGCCATAAGTATACATATATCCCCCCCCCTTTTGAACCTCTCTCCCATCTCCCTCCCCATCCCACCCCTCTAGGTTGATACAGAGCCTCTGTTTGAGTTTCCTGAGCCATACAGCAGATTCCCATTGGCTATCCAGTTTACATATGGTAATGTAAGCTTCCATGTTACTCTTTCCATACATCTCACCCTCTCCTCCCCTCTCCCCATGTAAGGAGCCATTTAATGAGGGTTCAGAAGTTTTACCCTGCTCCTTCTCTTTTCTAGAATACTCTAAAATGTAGGGTTCCAAGGGAAGGATTCTTGCCAATTCAGCTGTTTTTATACTTGTTGATTCTCTTATACTAAGGTCACAATGCAAAACATGATCTTAACTTGGTCCAAAAATTAATCAAATATTATTCATTCTGGACCTCACAAGTGCTTTTGTAAATCATGCAGTCATAGTTCAAACGTTGAGACTATCAAATTATAGCTTGAGCTTGAATGATCTTCTCTAGTAATGATGACCTGAAATAAAACAGGTCTGGCAAGAGAATTTTGTGCAAATTTCAAATAAAGAATTGTCCTAGATATTTTTTTTGCCCTTTTATCTCTCCACTCCTTCTTTTTATTCATACCTTGTGAAGCTGGCTTCTGTGGTCTACATCAGCTGAATCCTCTTGACTGTTGACCTTCAATGACACGCACCCTCAAGAGATGGAAGTTCACTTCTCCGCCTTCTTACCACTAGATTTTAGGTAATGGCTCCTAGTTACTGTAAGTAACTAGAGTGCTTCAACACTCTTTACTGGTCTTTTTTAACCCTGACTATAGTTTTTTAATAGCTCCTTAATTTATTCTCTCCTTAATTATCTCACGTAAGCATCTATCTTTTTCCTGCCAGGAAACTAAAACATAATTAATACCAGGAGTACCAATTATTCCTAGTAATATCTGACAATGTCACATATTTAAAGATTGCTCATAACTTGCTTGCTAAGGGAAATGAGACACTGGTAATCCTTGCACGTGTGGGAATAATTAAACAAATTATTAGTAGGATGACACTGAATGAAGGGCAAGTCAAAGCATTGTGATGACCAAGGCATTTAGTCACTATGGTGATGATGGTGTCACAAAAACTATAGGGTCAGTAGGTTGTTATTTGATCCATATTCCAGGCAATTTACATTACTAATAGTATGAAATTTCATGCATATTACATATAAAGCTTCCATGGTGAAATAAGTTCAGAAAGGCTGCATCAAAATTTAAAGAGATTTAATTAATGGAATATGATTGAAAATGCCAAATTATAATTTTCAAAAAAATTTTTAAAGATTATTATATAAATATAGCATGACTTGAAGAATGTCTACTGATTTTTAGTGAACCACATTGAACTTATTTCATAAACTTGTCACACAGCTATTTAACTTAACATGAAAGAAGAAACATTTAATATTTCTTTTTAATTAACATGAAGAAACTATCAAGATGGTAAACCTTATTCAAATATTATTTGTTGAAATGAGTAATTCATAAGCAATAAAAAATAAACATGAGAATAAAATTACCTTATATATATAACTAGTTAATAACCTATAAAGCAATGAAATTAGAATGATAACCTTTGACATTATGATTTCTATCAGAAGAAGATCACTTGCATAACTGGTAGACAAAAATCTACAAATTAACTTATAATTCCATAGAGTGTGGGCTTTACTCAAGAGAAAGTGGTGAGGTCAAACACAGATGTATCCTCCTAGAGCAATGAATAAGCCTAGATAAGTCTATTAAACAATGCCCATATATGACACTGAAAGTGCATGCTATCTCCTCTTTGCCTTATTTCCAAGTTCTAATTTTTTTTTGACCATACTAAATAGCAATCACTATTTTAATTTTTATATTTGATCAAATGTGATTTGCTTGATGTTCCATATTCTCAGTAATCAGTTAAATTTGGGCAAGGTTCTGAAATTCAGGATTGTTCACTAAAACGTAATAAACACGCTCAGGGTAACAGTGATGACCTCCCCAACTCCATGTCAGCCAATATGTTTTATGAGCATTCTCTAATTCTCACAGAAACAATTTACAGTCACACAATTAGAGGAGACTTTTTAAAGTCATCAGCCCCTTTCAATAGCAATAGAAAAACTATGTACGTTTTTATGAAATCTTCAATTCAGAACCTCAACCTGAGATTCTGCAATCAAATGAGTCATTGAAAAATAGATAGCCTCTTAGATGTTGGAAACCCAACAGAAATTGCTTTTATATGCCATTTTAGAGTTCCACCTGCTCACTATGGAGCAAAATGCCAGAAAATAATGAATCAACACTATACATATTGAAGTTGTAAGATGGGAAATAGGATTCAGATCAAAGGTCCCTGAGAGACAAAACTTACAAACCAATGAACTTTTGACATTGAAGAAGGCATTGCAGCCTACTTTTAAATTCCTTCGTAGGGACCCTGGAGCATGCTGAATGGCTCTGCATTTCTAAATTTCCTTTCTTTTTTGTCAGGGGTCTCCCATAATAGAATTATATTTGTGCAAACAAAGCTGTTGATAAACTCATGGATATCATGCATTTTCTTGGATATGAAGATAAATGACAGTGAATAAATCACTACAAATTTAGAATGACCCCTAAAATAACTTCTAAATCCTGGAAGTTTATGGTAACATAAATTACTGATCATATTTGTACACTAGAGGACCGTGAAATTTGAAAACTATGCTTCACAGCTTCCGTGCAAAATTACTCACCACTTAAGAACACAAAATTTAAAAATTGTCAAATTGCTCATTTGGCAGAGACCAAGAATTTAGTTAAGCATTTTTTAGAATAAATCTGTGTTGCTGAATTGCTGTTGCCCAACATAGCATTTTTTTCATCTATATTTGCTAGCCTTTGAAGATAAATGTCAAGAGTTGGATTATAAATATAAAAAGATTGTTGTTTATAATGAAACAGAGAAACTATGTGGAAAGGGATCCTCTGGTCAATAAATGCATGAGCTTTGCTGTGAGTCTGAGTCCATGAAGACCTGAACATATAACCAATGACAAATAAACAGAATGTGGAAGAGAATTAAAATCAGTCTAAGCCTCAGCAGAAGCTTGAACAGTACTTATGATTAATGAAGGAAAACAAGGAAGAGACTGATTCCACCATGGCAGGATAAAAACAAAAAACACAGAAATGGAAAATTATCATTGACATTATTGTCATTGCACTGTGCTAAGAATTGCCCAAAATTATCCCTATAGCATGACCTGCCAGGCTCTTGGGGTAACTGAAAGTTGATATTGTATGAGGATTGCCAAAGACCTGGTCTCACATGCCAGGAGTTATACAGAGATCAAATGACCAAAAATATCCAAAAGTTTTTAAATGCAAACCAATTAATCAATTAACTTTTGGTTCAATTTCTTCCTTTAATATTTTTGAAATATACTGGACTCTAATAAAAAAAGCAGTATGGGCTAAAATTTTAAAATAAATATATTCTTTTGGACTCTGTCGGGGGGGGGTGATGATTTGGGAGTATGACACTGAAACATGTGTAATATCATATAGGAAATGAATCACCAGTTCAGGTTCGATGCAGGATACAGGAAGCTTGGAGCTGGTGCACTGGGATGACCCAGAGGGATGGTATGGGGAGGAAGGTGGGAGGAGGGTTCAGGATTGGGAACACATGTACAGCCGTGGTGAATGCATGTTGATGTATGGCAAAACCAATACAATATTGTAAAGTAAAAAAAATAATAATAATAAAATAAAATCACAGGGGAAAAAATAAATAAATAAAATATGGTAAAACCAATACAATATTGTAAAGTTAAAAAATTAAAAAAATAAATAAAATCAAAAAAATAAAAAATAAAATAAATATATTCTAACTAAAAAGATCTTTTATCTATTGACCTTAAAATGCTGTGTTGCCTATTCTTATCATCCTCACTTTATGATGGAAATGCAAATTCTATGGCTGTTTATCTGTGACTACAGTGATGTAATCTTGTTACTTGCTGTTGCTATAGAATAAATCATGTCAGTGTTTAATGACTTAAAGGAACAGGCATTTGTTACCTCAAATTTTCTGAGGGTCGTGAATCCTGGAGCAACTTACCTGAGTGGTCTTTGTTGAGAAGGAATTGGCAACCCACTCCAGTGTTCTTGCCTGGAGAATGCCAGGGACGGGGGAGCCTCGTGGGCTGACGTCTATGGGGTCACACAGAGTCGGACACGACTGAAGTGACTTCGCAGCATCATGAGGTTGCTGTCAATCTATTAATAAGACAGCATCTCCTCCAGTCTTGACTGAGGTTTAAGAATCCGCTTGCAAAGTGGCTCCCTCACGTGACTGTTATTAAGCGTACTCAGTTCTTTGCTGGATTTTGGCTGAAAGCCTTCATTTCTGACCAAGTGAGACCCTCATAGTGCCAGTTGAGTGTCCTCAAGATAAAGCAGCTGGTTTCAACAGAGAAAGTGATCTGAAAAAGAGAAAGAAATATGAGCGAATGACAGAAGCTAAGTGACTGTTATAACCCAATCTCCAAAGTGACATACCATCATTTCTGACATATTCTGTTAGTCACACTGACCAAGTAAACTATGGGAGGGCATGACACACAGGGGTAAATTCCAAGACACTCAGATAACTGGGACTATCTTCATGGCTGACTACTACAATGATATAATCAAATAAATATTTCACACTGAGAAAATATCTATCACAATCAACCAGCTCATCAATTATCCTGAACACAGTAAGGATTAAAAGAGCAAGATAATGTGGTCTATATAATTGTATAATTCATCTATAAAGATATTTAGTCACACAGTAAATGAAAATTGAGTTAATTCTGAATTTACTGCTTTGACATCTGACCATAGAGGGTTAAATTTAATTAAACACACACACACACACTGAATGTTTAATTTGGAAAAGTTACTTCTATTTCACTAATACTGAATGTTATTTCAAGATGTGGAGATTTCATTCTATTTGGCAGAAAGTAATTTCATGATAGATATCAAAATTTTAAATGATTGTGTGTGAATAAATCATATAGTAACTTCAAGGGCAAATCAATAAAAAGGGAAATAGTTCAAGGTAAAAGATGTAAACAGAAGAAATAACACACACATTCATACACCCTATGTAAAACTGTCTTCTTTATGGTATATAGAATAATGGCTTTCCAATGATATTCATGTTCTAATCCCTGGAATGTATTAATATATTTCACACAAAAAAAGAAATTTAAGGTTGTTGATGAAAATAAGGTCGATAATCAACTGACTTCAAAGTAGAGAGATCATCCTTGATTATATCTGGGCCCAATTTAATCTAAAGCTTATTTAGAACTAGAAGTATCTTAGAACTAGAAGAACTAAAGTATCCTTAGAACTAGATGGCATCACCAACTCGATGGACATGAGTTTGAGTAAGCTCCGAGAGTTGGTGATGGACAGGGAAGCTTGGTATGCTGCAGTCCATGGGGTTGCAAAGAGTTGAACACAACTGAGTGACTGAACTGAACTGAGAACTAGAAGAGGTGGCAGAAGAGAAGTTCAGAGTGTCATTTTATGAGGAGGACATGACCAGATGTTGCTGGTTTTAGAGATGGATGAAATGGGGCCATGAGCTAAGGAATGTGGGTGCCCCCTACAAACTGGAAAACACAAGGACATACAGAGCCTACAGAATGCAATGTAGACCATCCAACACCAGACATTAGCCCAGTGAGACCTATAAGGGATTTTTAACCTTCAGAACTGTAAAATAATATCTTTGTGTGTCATAGGCCACTATGTTGAGGGTAATTTGTTACAGCAATGGTAAAAACTAATATGCTTCCCAAGTGTGAAAGTTGCTCAGTCATGTCTGATGACTCATTTGCAACCCCTTGGACTATACAGTCCATGAAATTCTTCAGGCCAGAATACTGGAGTGGGTAGCCTTTCCCTTCTCCAGGGGATCTTCCCAACCAGGTATCTTACCCAGGTCTCCCACATTGCAGGTGAATTCTTTACCGCCTGAGCCACAGGGAAGCCCAAGAATACTGGAGTGGGTAGCCTATCCCTTCTCCACGAGATCTTCCTGACCCAGGAATCAAACTGGTGTCTCCTGCATTGCAGGTGTATTTTTTACTGAGTTATCAGGGAAGCCCCATACTTCCCAAAGTAGTAGCCAAATAAATGCAAATGAAATGAGATATATTTTCCAGAGTGTCAGGTTAGCAAACAATTGAAAGCCTGACAATACTCACTGTTGAAAGAAATGTGAGGAAGAAGAATTTCATGTCCCATGTTACTTTCTGGTAATTCAAGGTTTGGGAATCCGTGTATTTCAAAGAAAAAATATAAGCCACCAGGCATACCTCTCACCTTTTCCATCTCAATATATGCAGAATGACTTCTACAGTGGCCAGTTCACTTCTTTCCCTCCTGTTATCAAAAGGGGGAAAGGTCCTTTTCTGTAACACCAGTAGATCTTTTCCCTGCACTCTGAATTCCATCCCTAACAAATATCCTATTTGTTATATACCTAACAAATAGGACACATGGGCACATAAGCATTATTTTGGCACCCCATTCCAGTACTCTTGCCTGGAAAATCCCATGGACGGAGGAGCCTGGTAGGCTGCAGTCCACGGGGTCATGAAGGGTTGGACATGACTGAGTGATTTCATTTTCACTTTTCATTTTCATGCATTGGAGAAGGAAATGGCAACCCACTCCAGTGTTCTTGCCTGGAGAATCCCAGGGACAGGGGACCCTGGTGGGCCGCCGTCTATGGGGTCGCACAGAGTCAGACATGACTGAAGAGACTTAGCAGCAGCAGCAGCAGCAACCTTCTTTTTAGTTTATTATGCATCATGGCTACAAATATTAATTTAATAGGGTTCTTTCCTTTAAGATGTTCAAACCTAACAGAGTCAGGTTTTTAAATAAAACAGAGAAATATAACATGATAGATGCCAAAATAATGCTAAAGCAATATTTGATAGATCAGATATTCACAAGGGCAATATAGGAAGAATCAACAAATCTGCTCCAGGAAGCTGAGGATTATTCAGAGTGTAGTTCACATGTAACTTGAGGTAGAATAAGAGCTGAAGCCATTTAAGACAGAAAACTGCAAGACCCATGGTATGCAAGAATTTTAGGTCTATATTCCAATGCTGTGCTTAGATAAATGGCCAGAAGCTTATGAATTTTTTTCAAGAATTAGCTGGTTTATATTTATTTACAGTTATTCACTAGACCAGACAAGGATTAAATTATAAAATTGTAATAATATAAATAAATAAATATTTATAGTAATATTTATATGTATTTATTTATTTTAATTTTATTTTATTTTTAAACTTTACATAATTGTATTAGTTTTGCCAAATATCAAAATGAATCCACCACAGGTATACATGTGTTCCCCATCCTGAACCCTCCTCCCTCCTCCCTCCCCATACCATCCCTCTGGGTCATCCCAGTGCACCAGCCCCAAGCATCCAGTATCGTGCATCGAACCTGGACTGGCAACTCGTTTCATACATGATATTTTACATGTTTCAATCTATACAATTATGTTCAATAGGGCACCTAATGTACTTGCATCATTTTAAATAAGAATAACAAGTGCCATACAATACTAGGGCGAAAATGACCTTGTTTTTCTGAACCATTCAGTTCAATAATTAAAGTCAGTTTTAGCAACTATCTTTAGCGAATCTTTCTCTCTGGAAAAAACACTGCTGTTTTCCTGTAATATAAAAATATAATTTCCAGTGTTCAGGAAACCTATTTGAAATAATTGTGTAGATTTCATGCTTGGCTAATTCAGAAATGTCATATCAAAAATATTTTGTATCTCCTTTATAATACAAAACAACATAATATACTTTATAAATGATATTGTGATTTAGGAAACCACTTTATCATTTAGTAATGAATTTCTTCTTCTACTTATTCACATTTGGAGTGAGGCTAATATTAAAGATTATGTTTTAATATTTAATCATTTGAAAATTATTTCATAATTTTCATAATAATACACAATGATGTTTACATCAACTACATAATTGTAAACATATGATGTTCTATATTTCATTTAGAATAGATCATCTTCTCTGTTTTCCAAATAAATATTTCCAATGAAAAATTCTACTTCTATATCTGTCTAACATAGAAAGAGGTGAGACATAGGCAATAGTGCTTATTAACCTGGAAACTATTTCTTCTCAATCTTGAGTTCCTAAGCATTGTCATATTATCAGTGGCACAAAGGAAATATACATTCTAAATTACCAGGTTTGTTTTTTTTTAACATATATTTACCTTTTGTAGCAATGGCCACAGGACTGGAAAAGGTCAGTTTTCTTTCCAATCCCAAAGAAAGGCAATGCCAAAGAATGTTCAAACTACCGCACAATTGCACTCATCTCACACGCTAGTAAAGTAATGTTCAAAATTCTCCAAGCCAGGCTTCTGCAGTATGTGAACCATGAACTTCTAGATGTTCAAGCTGGTTTTAGAAAAGGCAGAGGAACCAGAGACCAAATTGCCAACATCCGATGGATCATCGAAAAAACAAGAGAGTCTCAGGAAAACATTTATTTCTGCTTTATTGACTACGCCACAGCCTTTGATTGTGTGGATAAAAATAAACTGTGGAAAATTCTGAAAGAGATGAGAATACCAGACCACCTGACCTGCCTCTTGAGAAACCGGTATGCAGATTAGGAAACAAGAGTTAGAACTGGACATGGAGCAACACACTGGTTCCAAATTGGGAAAGGAGTATGTCAAGGATGTATATTGTCACCCTGCTTATTTAACTTATATGCAGAGTACATCATGAGAAACGCTGGGCTGGAGGAAGCACAAGCAGGAATCAAGATTGCCGGGAGAAATATCAATAACCTCAGAGGTGCAGATCACACCACCCTTATGGCAGAAACTGAAGAGAAAATAAAAAGCCTCTTGATGTAAGTGAAAGACGAGAGTGAAAAAGTTGGCTTAAAGCTCAACGTTCAGAAAACGAAGATCATGGCATCTGGTCCCATCACTTCATGGCAAATAGATGGAGAAACAGTAGAAACAATTACAGACTTTATTTTCTTGGGCTCCAAAATCACTGCAGGTGGTGATCGCAGCCATGAAATTAAAAGACCCTTACTCCTTGGAAGGAAAGTTATGACCAACCTAGAGAGCATATTAAAAAGCAGAGACATTACTTTGTCCACAAAGGTCCATCTAAGCAAGGCTATGATTTTTCCAGTAGTCATGTATGGATATGAGAGTTGGACTATAAAGAAAGCTGAGCACTGAAGAATTGATGCTTTTGAACTGTGGTGTTGGAGAAGACTCTAGAGAGTCCCTTGGACTGCAAGGGGATCCAATCAGTCCATCCTAAAGCAGATCAGTCCTGGGTGTTCATTGGAAGGACTGATGTTGAAGCTGAAACTCCAATACTTTGGCCACCTGATGTGAAGAGATAACTAATTGAAAAGACACTGATGCTGGGAAAGATTGAGGGCAGGAGGAGAAGGGGATGACAGAGGATGAGACGGCTGGATGGCATCACTGACTCAATGGACATGGGTTTGGGTAGACCCCGGCAGTTGGTGATGGACAGGGAGGCCTGGAGTGCTGCAGTTCATAGGATCGCAAAGAGTCGGACAGAACTGAGTGACTGGACTGAACTGTACTGAACTTTTTGTGGTTACTTGTGGCTTTATTTTTCGCCAGGACCATTTTATCTATTAATACATAAACTTGAGTTCTTTCTGCAACATCTTTAGTATTGTAGCTTCTCACAGTACTGCAGTTCTGATTATTCTTGTTCTGTGGAAATAGCAGCTTTTTAAATGAAATGCTTGATATATTAACTTTGTTCTTTAAGTGACTCATGCATGAATTCATGCAAGACTATTTTAAAATTCAAGGTCCTAATGATTTGTGAAATTTACTTTGGAGATATAATACTTATAATATTCTATAGAATTTTAAGATATAGAATCAAGTAGTTCCATTCCAAGAAGTTTCTTTTACACTTTCACAGAAGCCAAACACTTTATCACTACATTTATTGAGTCTCTTTAATACAATAAGTACAGTACTGTACATAGAAGTAGACATAGTCACCACTCTGAATTTTCTCAGACAGTAAATGCAGATGCATTTATATTCTCAGATAAATTTAGTTTGTTCTTCATCTTTTTTCCTTACATTATTGAACCTATAATGAATTCTTTTTTGCTAATCAATGCCAACTATGGCAGTGAGACAATCAAACTTGAGAAATATCTTGGAAGGATTGAACTAGGAAATAAGGAAGTAAACACAATCAGGAGCAGATTATGGAAGGCTTTATAGATCAGCCTTAAGGGCAAATATTAAAGGCTAATCTCCTAATTTGTGTGTTCTTTATGTGTCAATCATGATCTGTCTGGCCGTCAGGAAAAATTACAAATTATTCAATAATATCTGAAAAGATTACTAAAACTTCCCATAGTATCCAAGTTAATTGATGTATGGCAAGGTTAAATATTGCTAACCCTAGGACTTAGTCTTTATTTCCTTTTTTATTATTGTTGTTGTATACATAAAATATTACTTGCAAGCTATAAAAATCATATGAAGAAAGTATTTCACGTTAGAAATAAAAAGAAATATAGAAAGATACAAAGAACAAGAAAAAGGTGTGATGAAGCCAGAAATCAAGGATTTTTCACACAGAAAATGAGGCTTCCTAAAAAACTTCTGTGTTCAAAGATGCCTGAGTATGATGGTTAATCAACTTGATCAGGCCAGGCATGCCCAAGTATTTGACTTAACATTATTCTAAGTGTGTCTGTGAGGGTGTTTCTGAATAAGATTAATATTTGAATAGGTAATTGCCCTCTCCAGTGCGGGTAGTCCTCATCAAACCCTTTGAAGGCCTGAATAGAACATAAAGGGAAAGTAAGAAAAAAATTCACTTTCTCTGCCTATCTTTGAGCTGAGATATTGGTCTTTTTCTGCCTTCAGACTCAAACTGAAAAA
Source organism: Bubalus kerabau (assembly GCF_029407905.1). Taxonomy (NCBI): domain Eukaryota; kingdom Metazoa; phylum Chordata; class Mammalia; order Artiodactyla; family Bovidae; genus Bubalus; species Bubalus kerabau. The sequence continues at coordinate 66,843,837 of NC_073630.1, forward strand.
CCGACTCCTCTTGGGTTTCAAGCCTGTCAGCCTTTAGTGTGGCACTTGCATCCTCATTTCTCCTGACCCCTCAGCTTACTCACTGCAGATTGCCACACTTCTCAGCCTCTGTAATCATGTGAGCCAATCCCTTGTGATAAATTTCTGATATATAGAGACAGAGATAGTGATGGATATAGAGATAGATAGAATGAGATGGTTGAAGTCATCATTGACTCAATGGACATGAGTTTGAGCAAACTCTAGGAGATGTGAAGGACAAGGAAGACTGGCTTGCTGAAGACCATGGGGCTGCAAAGAATCAACATGACTGAGCAACTGAACAACAGCAAATAAGATAGAGAGCTATAGAGAAAAAGATAATGAAGATACGACCAATGATTTCTGTTTCTGGAGAGAACCCAGACTACTACACTGAATATTGTATTTGCCTGGTTATCTGATTTCTGATGCCTACAAAACTTGATTAGCATTATCCTTCTTCTGACTAAAAGAAAAAAGAAAAATACACAAGGACTATAGCCCAGGAGACATCATTTAGATAGCTCAGAAACTGCTCCAAAGAGGTAAGAGGGAAGTTCAGTATATATACTATTTTGGTGAAGCGGGAGTACATGCAATCAAGTACTTTCTTCTTCTTTTTTTTTTTTTTTTTTCCCCACAAAAGGTTTATGTTAGTTGTGAGAAGCAGTTGTTACCATAAAGAAGCAGTCATTACCATGAAGGATTTTTAGTGTTTTTTTTAGATGTGAGGGGATAAAAGAATTGGGCTCATTAAACACAGTTCCTGAAGATATCTATCTGAAGACCTGTCTTGCCAGTTTTTTCCAGAGCACAGAGTGCCTCATTTCATCTCTCCACCTTAAACTCCTTTGAGGGGTACTGAAAGTAAGCAGCCACAGCAGCACCTGATTTGTTCCTTGTCAAAGTAGATGTCAAATGTCCATGGCAGGTGTCAGTTTGTAGCTGGCACTTCTACTGAATATTCTTGAATCTTTTATTGGCCCAACTGTGTGGATCTTTTTTAAAGATGCAAAGAATTAAAAAGTGAAAGATTCCATCTTTACAGAATTTTTCCATCTCCTGGTCTTTTTTTTTTTTTTAACTCATCTAATGAGTTAACTGAAGTAATATACCAGCTTTGCTTGATAGTTCATTAACTATACACTTAGTCCTGAAGACCTAGACCCAGTCCATCCTAAAGGAAATCAGTCCTGAATATTCATTGGAAGGACTGATGCTGAAGCTGAAACTCCAATATTTGGCCACCAAGTGCGAAGAACTAACTCATTGGAAAAGACCCTGATGATGGGAAAGGTTGAAGGCAGAAGGAGAAGGGGATGACAGAGGATGAGACGGTTGGATAGCATCACTGACTCGATGGACATGAGTTTGAGTGAGCTCCAGGAGTTGGTGATGGACAGGGAAGCCTGGCATGGTGCAGTCCATGGGGTCCACAGAGAGTCAGATGTGACTGACAGACTGACCTGAATTGAACTGAAGATGACTCAAGGCTTCTCTGGATTCCTTCCACTCATTTGCCTATAGGGGTTATATGTCTCTTCAACTTTCTCTTTCATAGGTTCTCCAGGTCACACACAGGGCAGTTACCAACTCTCAGCTCTTCTTTGGCCTTAGAGACAAAAACTTGTTTGTTATACTCATTGACTGGTTTCATCTCATTTGAAGTGACCTTACCTCACAATCTGGGTAAACAAGATAACAGAATACTGAGGGCTGTACATGAGTTAAGATGGAAAAAAGCAAGAAACCAATTAGCTAAATTTGTGCTCAGGTCTCAGACTTGCTACTTACAAAGAAAAAAAAGAGAGAGGGGGGACAGATTTATGAGGAGAGATGAGAATCTGTGTGATCTGACCTAACTTCTTAGGATTTGGGGCCTAAGTACTACTTTGCAAAAAGTCATTTATTTGTTCGTCTGTCTTTTCTGCATGCTCCTCACTAACAAGCCTTATATAATGGGGCATCTGGTTTAGTTCATAAAATCTTATTCATTTTTAGTTAAATGAAATGTGTAATAATTATTATAAGTAAACAAATCAAGACATCTCAGGAATGTTGCATGTGAACAATCCTAAGTCCCATAAAAGAAGATAATTTACCTTAGATGGTTTAAATGAAAAGATTTAATAACTTGCATCATGCTTGCATTCCATTGGTTATATAATCTTATATGACAGAGCCTGAAATCAATAGTGTGGGAAATATAACCTACCCTGAGGGGACATGGCAAGGGCAAGAAGGAAAACAACTATAAATGAAAGATATAAATAACTAGCACCAGTTTCAATTTAACTTTTTATGTTTGCTATCATAAGCAATGCAATGACTTGTAAATATGACCTGGTTTCCACAGCCAAGAGTTCCTTTTGGGCATATACACCTAGAATTAGACTGCCAGTATACACCCCAACATCACAAAATAATGTTTGTTGATTTCTTTTCCAAAATTGTCTTATCAATATACATTTGTATCAGCTATTTGTCTGCCTTTAGTTATTAATCAATAATGGGGATAAAAATGGTATTCCATTTATTTTTTTATTTTAATTTCCATGACTAAATATCTGGTTGATCATCTTTCAAATATTTACTGTCTTTGTGACAAATTAATTGAAAGTAAAAATATTAGAAAAGGATGTATTTTTTTCTTAAGTGAAAGAATAAGAAAATGGTAAGACATTTTAAGTGATCAAATGATGAAACTTTTAATATTCATTTTTATAAAGTAATCAAACCATGCTTAATATAATAAAAGGGTGAAGTCTCCTCAAATTATTTGGCTATATTATTTTAAGAAAAAACTGGCACTGAGCTTGTCACTTAGTAGTTGCTGACAAATACCATCCCTCATTAATTTATCCAAAGACTATTTATTGAGTTCCCACTATGTGCCAGTCAGATTCTAGTTGCTTAAGAAAAAGCAAATTGTCCCATCACTTCATGGCAAATAGAAGGGGAAACAATGGAAACAGTGACAGACTTTATTTTGGGGGGCTCCAAAAGCATTGCAGATGGTGACTGCAGCCATAAAATTAAAAGACGCTTACTCCTTGGAAGAAAAGTTATGACCAACCTAGACAGCATATTAAAAAGAAGAGACATCACTTTGCCAACAAAAGTCCATCTAGTCAAGGCTATAGTTTTTCCAGTAGTCATGTATGGATGTGAGAGTTGGACCATAAAGAAAGCTGAGTGCTGAAGGATTGATGCTTTTGAACTGTGGTGTTGGAAAGACTCTTGAGAGTCCCTTGGACTGCAAGGAGAGTCAACCAGTCCATCCTAAAGGAAATCAGTCCTGGAAGATCATTGGAACGACTGATGTTGAAGCTGAAACTCCAATATTTTGGCCACCTGATGCTAAGAACTGACTGATTTGAAAAGACCTGGATGCTGGAAAAGATAGAAGGTGGAAGGAGAAGGGGATGACAAAGGATGAGATGGTTGTATGGCATCACCCACACTATAGATGTGAGTTTGAATATGCTGTGGGGTGATGGACAGGGAGGCCTGACATGCTGCAGTCCGTGGGGTCAAAGAGTCGGACACGACTGAGTGACTGAACTGAACTGAACTAAGAAAAAGCAGGAAACAAACAAATATCACAACCAAGTAGCTTACTTTAAAACAAAGTAAATAATAGAATATATAATGTGCAGAGGGTGCCAATCATTCTGGGAAAACAAAAAAAAACAAAAAAGTAAGATAAGGCTCTGAGCATAGAGTTTTTTTTTTTTAGTTGCTCAGTCATGTTCAACTCTTTGTGACCCTATGGATTGTAGCCCACCAGGCTCCTCTGTCCATAGAATTCTCCAGGCAAGAATACTTAGTGGGTTGCCATTTTCCTCCTCCAGGGGATCTTTCTCACCCAGGGATCAAACCTGTTTCTAATGTGTCTCCTGCATAGCAGGCAGATTCTTTTTACTCACTGAGTCACTGCAGAAGCCCATAGGTGGGAATAGGGACTCACAAATTGACTCTCAAGGACAGACTGGCTGATTCAGTGAAATCCCTGAAGAAGGTAAAAGGGTGAATGATTTGAGGACCTGAAGGAAGAACTTCCAAAAGTGGAGACAGTACTGATGGAAGCCCTGAGGTAGGGATATTCCTGGTGTGGTCTAGAAATAACAATGCTGGAACAGAGTGAGAGAAAGGAAGACTAGTAGACAATGAAGTCAAAGAAATAGTGGTGGTCAGATTCCCATAAAGAGTTGAAAAGAATTTCAGTCATACTCTGAGTGAGGTGAGGAAACTTTGGAATACTTTGAGCAGAGGAGTTTCCTGAGCCTTGCACAGTTTTTGTTTTGTTTTTGTTTTTTTGCCTCACCTCGTGGCAGGTGGATTCATAGTTCCCCGACTAAGGATCCCCTGCAGTAGACGTAAAGACTCCAAACTACTAGACCAGCACGGAAATCCCCATAAATGACTTTTAATCTACCAGTTTAGGTTTCCTAAAGACAATTTTGCATCTAGCGTTAATCAAATAAATCACCACCACTGTACTTTGCCTCAAGAAATCTTAGTAACATTACTTAGGATTTAATGAAACCTCATTGCCTCACTGCCCATCTATATAGCCTGTATGTGAGATTCACAAGTCTAATTTTAGTGTCTGGGCTTTCCACTATTTATCATATAGAGAAATGACCTTGCCTTCCTGTTAACTATTACCTTTTAGTCCTGAGAACTTACAGGAAGATAATCATTACCATCTTTTTTCACCTGCCTTTCCCCTTTTTCATCCACCCTGCAGTTCTGCTCTTTTATTTACTATTAAAACATATTTCCCATTAGTGATATCCCTTTATTAAAGCCTGAAATTAAGTATTAATAGAATAGAGGAGAAAGTATATATGCAATAATTTTATATGTTTTAAAATTTCTGAAAATACATCATAGTGAATATGATAAATTGTATCAAGACTTCTCAATTATTTAGCCAGGGTTATTAAAAAATGCATCCACTTATTTTTTTCTATCATTTATTATAAAATCCTGTTAAGACTAGAGTTCTTTATTGGAACATAATTTATACTTGAATTTGAGAGAATTGTGACGAGTTGCCTTGTCTTCAATGTTGACCCAAGTTTTAACTTAAGGATAAGAATCAAAGTGCAAGTAGTTTCCTGGAGATGAATGATCATTCAGGAGGCATCCTTGTCCCAGGAAAGATATTTAATCATTAATCCTATACAGATGTAATGTACAGAAGTTATTATCAGTACCATCAAATGGCATTTCTTTTCTTTCAAGTAAATGCTTACTTTATTTCAAGTTGATAAAAGGCCAAAGATGGACATTCTGTAGAAAGAATAGCTCTATTAGTTTACTAATCAAGGAAATATCAGGTAAGAAAAAAAAATTCTGGGCAGGTAGTGGTACAAATTTGATTCAGTGGAAAGGAGTTTTAAATTCAGTAGCATATACAGCTGAACAAGGGTAAGTTAAATGATCTCCACTCACTGCCATTCTTATGTGTTTGTACCACTCCTTATTTTGCTAATCAATGTGTTATTAATCAACATATGCTTTATTTATTAGATTTTTTTCATATTCAATATGTCTTATCCATAATACCTTCAAATGGTCAATGTAAACTTTGGAAATAGGTTTTAGTGAATTCTTCAATAATTGTCCCACTTCCTCCCTCTCTTCTTAAAAGTCTCAGTCACCTCTACACAAATTAAAGTTGAGTTCTATTCATGCTGAACCTCCTAGCCTGTTGCAATAGTTATTACCAAATGCATCTGTTCTTACCACTTTAACTAATATCTAGCTTTGTTTATCTTTGACACTACTTGAAGAATAAAATATCTATAGCATAATAAGAATTGAAATAGTGAAACAAATCAAAAGGTTAATGAAATAGTCTAAGAAAGATATTGTATTGATAGAGTTATAATCATATAAGTAGTGAGAAGTAGATAGATCCTAGTGCATTTTGAAGACAAAATCGTGTTTACCATGGTGAAAGATTGAATAAAAAATGTTAGCACTTTTATTTTTTTTACCTAGTTATTTTCATTGTCCATAGAAATTTTTCTCTAAATGGATCATTCTTTAAATTTTTGAATTATAATGTAATTTACATATAAGGAAATGAACGAATCTTAAAATGAGTTTTGTCAAATAAATAGGCTCATGACTACACTTTTATCAATATTTATAGAACATTTCCATCATCCTTAAATTTTCCTTTGTGCTCCTTTCCTTCTGAGGCCCCCCAAACCACTAGACAGCATTCTAATTTCTTTCACCATAGAATAGCTTTGCCTGTCTTATAACTTAATCATAAAATATATACCTTTGTTTATATTTCCTTTTATTCAGTATAACATTTTTGAGATTCATACAAGTTACTTCATATTTTAAGAGCATATTTTGTTCACTAAGAGCATAACTCAATGTTTGTGTTCATTCGAAATTCATGTGTTGGAGCCCTAAACCCAATGGGGATTTTGGAGGTAATTAGGTGAGGTCTTGAGAGTGATGACCCATGATGTGATTACTGCCTTTGTATGAGACAACACCAGAGCTTCCTCTCTACCATGACAGGACATGGCAAGAAGGTGGCCATCCACAAGCCAGAAAGAGGCCCTCACCGAGAACTGAACATGCTGGCACATTGATCATGGTCTTCCCAACCCTCAGAACTATGAGAAATAAATATCTGTTGTTTAAGCCACTTAGTCTATGGTAGTTTATTGTAGCAAGTGTAGCTGACTAAGAAGACATTAAATACTGTATGGAATTAACATAATGTGCTTATCCTTTTCTTCCTTGACAAATATTTGGGTGGTTTCTAGTTTTCGGTTATTGTGCATAAGGATGTTGTAAACAACTTACAAAAGCCTTTTCTTGCATATAGTTTAGGTTCTTTTGGCAAATACCTAGACATGAAATTGGTAGGTCATAAGGTTGATGTCGGAGAAGGCAATGGCACCCCACTCCAGTACTCTTGCCTGGAAGATCCCATGGACAGAGGAGCCTGGTGGGCTGCAGTCCATGGGGTCGCACAGAGTCAGACACGAGTGAAGTGACTTAGCAGCAGCAGCAGCAGGGTTGATGTATTCATCACTTCTACAATTTAACTACCTGAGAATCTACCAGAATGAATCGCCAAGTGGTTGTATTGATACAACCTATCATTCATGAGTAATGTGTAAAAGTTCTAGTTGCTCCATATGCATGAATGCCTAGTGCTGTCAGGACTTAAATCTCAGCCATTTTTATGGGTGGAGAGAAGTATCTCACTGTGGTTTTAATTTACATTCTCTGATGACTAATCATCTTTTGTATGTCTTTATTTTTGTACTGCCTGTTTACATCTATTGTTTTTTTTTCTTTTCAGTCACTTCCTTTTTATCATTGTGTTGTAGGACTTATTTATACATTCAGAATAGAAGCCTTTAACTGATATATGTACTGTAGCCGCAATATTCCATCAAAAAAAAACAAAACCTAAAACTTTGCTTGCTCCAAGATCTTGATGGGACTTCCTTCTCTCCTTCTGGAAGCTTATTTCCTTTAACTTATTCTTTAAGGTCTATCAGTTTAGTTGCTCAGTCATGTCTGACTCTTTGCAACCCCATGGACTGCAGCAAGCCAGGCTTCCCTGTCCATCACCTACTCCCGGAGCTTATTCAAACTCATATCCATCAAGTTCGTGATGCCATCCAACCATCTCATCCAATCTATCTCAATTAATGTTTGTGTTTGATATAAAATGTGATCATTTTATTTTTATGCCGATATTAAATTTTTCTATACTATATATTTAAAAGATTCTATTATTCTTATTAAATCATTTTAGCAACTTTTTTTAAAAAAAATCAGTTGACCATGTAATTGAGGTCTATTTTTTAATTCCTAACTTTTTTCATTGATCTACTTGTCTACATTTAAGACAATTCACTACTGTTAGAGTAAGTCTTAAAAGCAGGTATTATAAGGCCCTTCAAGTTAATTTTTTGCAAGTTTGTCTTCTGGTTAATTCTTTACACTTCTGGCTTGACACAACTGACTTTTTTGAATTTCTCTTTTCCCTGAGTGAAGGAAAAGCATGATTTCACACTTCCTAGCAGAGGCCACCGGAGAAGGCAATGGCACCCCACTCCAGCATTCTTGCCTGGAAAATCCCATGGACGGAGGAGCCAGGTGGGCTGCAGTCCATGGGGTCACTTAGAGTCGGACACGACTGAGCGACTTCACTTTCACTTTTCACTTTCATGCATCGGAGAAGGAAATGGCAACCCACTCCAGTGTTCTTGCCTGGAGAATCCCAGGGACGGGGAGCCTAGTGGGCTGCCGTCTATGGGGTCACACAGAGTCGGACACGACTGAAGCGATGCAGCAGCAGCAGCAGCAGAGGCCACAAAGGCATTCTCTGACTTGTAAAGAAGAATATGCATCAGGCTTGCAATCCTCCCCCATGTCACTACTTGGATAAGAGAAAACCATATCTGGTCTCTGTCATATTTCAGCAGACACATCTAAATATGGCCCCAAGATTTAGATGCACAGCTTATATCTATTATCTGCTTTAACCAGTAATTTTCACCAATATATTACAGAGGTTAGAACACTATAAGGAAGAAAGGTAAATTACATTATTCCTTTCTTTCTCCTGAATCCCTGCAGAGTACAGCAGTACTTTCTGAGCTGGAACATAATTTTTAGAACTGTATTATAGCATGCTTATCCTAGAAATCAGTATAAAAAAGAAATAATAACTTTTATATAAATATCATGTTTTTTTAAATGTTTTGTGGTTTCTTGCACAGTTCTACTCTAGCATTAATTGAAAATCTAAATTCAGCTAATTAGTTTTCACTAGAAACAATAGGGAACTCCTGATGAGAATGCTATAAAACTTCATTTATTCATTTATTTGCAAATGCATATATAGAGGAAAATGGCTTTGTTGATAGTAAGATGAGCCATCTTCAAAACATATTTAGAGTGGGGATTAAAGTAAAAAAGCTGGATCTAACACAGTTTTTCTTCCATTCCAAATAGACTGATCCTCAATAAACAGAGTAGTGAAACTCTAAAAGAGCAGCATCATCCTCTGGAATATGGCAGATTATAACCATCAACAAAATAATATATTTCTAGACCATTTAGTCATCATGGCACTTTTCAAATGCACAATAAGCTAGGGGAAATTAATATTCTGTAGCTACTGGAAAGAACTACCTTTGAAAAAATGAAAGCCTATAAAACAGACTGAAAGATCAATGTTTTCTGAGCTTCTAAAATGCTTAGATGGGTTTGGTTATTTTTCTATTTTATGAATCTGAATTTTCTACTCATGAAATCATCAAAATAATATATTTTTGACAGGTTATATTTCAGGTTGCTGAGAATAATAAAGTGGAATAGAGACAGAGATTCTGTTATACAAATCCTTGAAGGAAACCGGTCATAAGAGAAATCAAAACCTTAAGCTCCTAAGCCTAATTTTCAACAGGATGTCATGTCCATGGCCTCCTTGTCTTAAATCCATGTCTTTTATTTAGGTCCATATATGTGCTCAGTCACATCCAAACCTTTGTGACCCCATGGACTATAGCCGCTCAGGCTCCTCTGTCCATGGGATTTTCCAAGCAAGAATACTAGAGTGAGTTGCCATTTCCCTCTCCAGAAGATCTTCCTGACCCAGGGATGGAACCCATATCTCTTCAGTTCAGTTCAGTTGCTCAGTCGTGTCCCACTCTTTGCGACCCCACGAACCGCAGCACACCAGGCCTCCCTGTTCATCACCAACTCCCAGAGTCCACCCAAACCCATGTCCATTGAGTTGGTGATGCCATCCAACCATCTCATCCTCTGTTGTCCCCTTCGCCTCCTGCCCTCAATCTTTCCCAGCATCAGGGTCTTTTCAAATGAGTCAGCTCTTCTCATCAGGTGGCCAAAGTATTGGAGTTTCAGCTTCAACATCAGTCCTTCTTGGGTCTCCTGAATTGGTAGGTGGATTTTTTATCACTGCACCACCCAGGAAGCTCATATCTTTCATAAGTGCTGCCAAATTAAATATCAGCTTGCACAAAGGTGTCCTGACTTAGCTCACTCTCTCATGAAAGTGTCAATGAAGAGTGGAATTGTGACAGAGAAGGCAGCAGTGGAAATAAAAAATCCACTGGGAAAAAAGATCACTTTAAATCATTGGTTATTGCCACTCTCATACTGAAAGCTGAGACATTGAATGCATCTGGTCCTATATGGTTTTCAACTGGCTTTCAATGATGCATAAGACCTAGTGAGATTACCTAGATTACCTTAGTATATAACAATAATAAATAATCCTTGTATGATCCCTGGGTTGGGAAGGTTCTCTGGAGAAGGAAATGGCAACCCACTCCAGTATTCTTGCCTGGGAAATCCCAAGGACTGAGGAGTGTGATGGTCTACAGTCTATGGGGTCACAAAGAATCAGACACGACTGAATGACTAAACAACAGCATTCCTTGTACAGCCCTCACAATAAGACATGTGTTGTGCTTTCACATATATTTTCTCAGTCTATCTTTAAATGGTAGAACTATGCAATGTAAGAAGGATAGAGTATATGTAATAATAAAAAACCTATCTTACATCCTTATATCCAGATCTTACATGTATTCACTGGGTGCTTTTGAATAGGTTACTTAAACTGTTTTCTCCTCAGTAGTCTCAACCGCAAAGCAGATGTAAAAATACTCACCATGATGGGAAGTTGTAGGATTAAATAAAGTTTTACAGAAAACATACTTGATTTATAACAGATCCTCAGTAAATTATGTACAAATCCAATAAGAATCTATTTAACAGAATGAGTTCTAATTATCAGTTTGTATAGGTAATTGATGTTGGAAATAGACCTAAAACCTAGATTTGATTTAAACATGAAAGCCCACGTTGATTTAATGTCCAAGACCATCATCCTTTTTTATATATAGTTAAGCATCTAAAATAATGCCTGACACAATTTTATTCATTGAATGCATTTATAGAATACTGTTTCAGAAAAATGAATGATTCTTTCACATGAATTGATAAATGGCATTTAAGCAAGGCAATTCCCAGAAGGGAGTCTATGATATTTTCAATATTCCCAAGCCACCTTTTAATTCATAGATGGTAAATGTTTTCACCCATAGAAATTCTGTCAAGTAAATCATTATTATCATTTTTAAAGGTCAATTAATATCTTCATTGTCCATTGTCTGATAAGAAAGAGGGCATTTAGAGAGAATCCTTGAACTGGTTGACAGGACCAGGGCTTAATCTTCATTCTGCCTCTAATCAAATTTGCTGAAAGAAACTTTATTTTTGGCAGAAAGCAAAGAAGAACAAGAGCCTCTTAATAAAAGTGAAAGAAGAGAGTGGAAAAGCCAGCTTAAAACTCAACATTCAAAAAACACAGATTATGGCATCCGGTCCCATCACTTCATGGCAAATAGATGGGGAAACAGTGACAAACTTTATTTTCTTGAGCTCCAAAATCACTGCAGAGGGTGATTGTAGCCATGAAATTAAAAGACACTTGCTCCTTGGAAGAAAAGCTATGACTAACCTTGACAGCATATTAAAAAGCAGAGACATTACTTTGCCAACAAAGGTCCATCTATTCAAAGGTATGGTTTTTCCAGTAGTCATGTAGGGATGTGAGAGCTGGGCTATAAAGAAAGCTGAGTGCCCAAGAATTGATGCTTTTGAACTGTGGTATTGGAGAAGACTCATAAGAGTCCTTTGGACTGCAAGGAAATCAAACCAGTCAATCTTAAAGCAAACCAGTCAATCCAAAAGGAGACCAGTCATGAATATTCATTGGAAGGACTGACACTGAAGCTGAAGCTCCAATGCTTTGGCCACCTAATGCAATGAACTGACTCATTGGAAAAGACCCTGATACTGGGAAAGATTAAAGGTGGGAGGAGAAGGGGATGACAGAGGATGGTTGGATGGCATCATTGACTCAATGGACATGAGTTTGAGCAAGTTCCAGGAATTGGTGATGGACAGGGAAGCCTTGCGTGCTGCAGTCCATGGGGTCGCAAAGAGTCTGACACAATTGAGCTACTGAATCGAACTGAACTGAACTTTATTTCCCAAGATCTATTTCTTTATCTGTTAAAGAGGGTTTAGACTACATTTTCACAAAAATTTGTTCCAGGTTCTTCCATATGCACAGCACTAATGCAAGGGGACACAGGAAGGGATGATAGCAGAGCATGAAGCTCTTCTGGCAAAATCACCCAGTTCACATTCTAATCCAATGTGTACATCAAGTAAGTGCCCATGTGTAGTAGGAAGACAGGGAAGATATGTCAAGCCGATTGTCTAATATCAGTCTTAGATAAGACACAGATAACATAGAACAATGGTTATGTTTTTTTTTTTTTAAGACATCATGGTATTGTCACATTTATAAAAAGCATCATTTAAAGTATATATTGAATATGGTATTTACAAAAACCCATAATGTAAAAATCATTATCTTTTTTTACAGAAAAAGGAAACAGAACTCTGAGAAATTTCAAAATGTCTTAAAATAAGGGTTATAGTAAATATTTAAATTTAGTTTTTCAACTCTAAGTCTGGTATTTAGTTAGTAGGTTATAGCTGGCTGTTTTTAACATTAGCATGCTTCTGCACATAATGTTTTTCATCTCTTTTATTCATTTTTCCTTTAAAGAAAGCAATAAAAATTTGGAGTCTATGTATTCCTGTTCTATAAAACAACAGGACATACCAAAATTTTTTAAAAAATCAAGTAGGAAGAACATTCTATAAGGGTTAGAATGTAAAAATGGGTCCTTTACAATACTGTAAACCAACTGTATTTCAATTAAAAAACACAGAATGGGTCCAGATTTGCTTCATGGTTCTACCACTTGCTGAGTCCATTGGGTCATATCACTGAACTTCTGTCTTAATAACTTCATCTGTGAAACTGAGGTCTTAACTGCACTTTGATTTTGTAGGGCTATGAAAACTAAATGCAAGTGTTTGTTTTGTACTTAGCACTATTACTAGTAATCCCTCAATAAATGCTGGTTGACATTGATATTGCTGCTGTTGCTGTTCAAATATATCCAAACCAAACTGTCTATTGCAATCTTACAGAATTTTTGCCATGACCAAATTCTTCTTCAAAGTGCTGGTCTATGTAACCAAATTGGATACAAAATGTATAATCCAACAAACAAACAGAATTTGCCCACCCCCAAAATGCTGATATATCTGAAGACAGAAAAACAGAGAAATTATATGTCCTTTTAATTGTCATACATTTTTATGACAAGCTCATTTTCCTCATTTATAATGTAAAAACTCGCCCAAAAATGTCCTAATTTTTCTGACAAAAATTATTTTAAAGGGTCAATATTTTAAAGAAACACTATACTGTGAAATGTCTGTAGCTACCAATACTATATTACATACTTAAAATCTGCTCAGCTTTATGTTTGTGTTCTTACCACAAAACAACAACAAGAATAAGAAAAATAGGAGCAAAGGAAAAGCTGGAGGTGATCGGAATTTCATAGCTTTGATGGTGGTGATGGTTATATGGGTGTATGCTTGTCCCAAATTCATCTTGTTGTATACATTAAATATGTACAAGCTTTTTGTATGTCAACCATACCTTAATAACATGGTTTAAAAGAAGAATTCATATTACTAAATGAAGATTTGATTGATAGTATGGACGTCGGTGAATAGGAAGGGGTTTTGAAATTCATCGGTTGGTAGTTATGTGACCCTATTTCAGGAGGAAAATTATACTTCATACAAAAATGTGTGGTGAAACTATGTAATGATTTTAAAATAATTCCAAGAATTAAAAGGGGAATTCAAAGACAGCATACAAACTGTATACACAAAAAAAATACAAAATTGACTAAGACTTGGAAAACCAAGTCTTATTTTAAGGTACCACTAATATTTTTCTAGTCTCCACTATATATTGGTTAAAATGAGAACTCAGGTACTGTCTTCTGTTCAAAGCTTTGGGACGGAAGCATTGAAACTAGAACTGAGAGACTACCAAATGAAACCTCCAAATCTTTTAACTAACAGTAAAATATAAATATAAAGAAACATAACTATTTTAAATCTGATAGACAACAGAGCATTATAATATACAAAAATATTAAGTTGTGAAACAGGATTGCATTTTGATTTGTTCTATGTGTAATCATCGCTCCTTCTATGTAAAGGTTGAAAACTAGGAGCAAACTATATTATTGCATCAATTTATGTCACACACACACGCCTAACACAGAATATTGCATATTAGAAAAGTGTTTCCTACCACAATTTTGAACAAGAATCCTACAGAAAATAAGTAACCATGGATTCTATTTGAGTTTTCCAATATAAAAACTTGATTGCACTCTTCACTTCTCCCCTAAAGATTGATTTTTGTGCCCACCAAAAAAACATATCACAAAAATGATTATGTAACTATCCAAAAAGTTCCCCTTCTATATGATTCTTTCACATATTTGAAAATGACCTGGATAATAGGAGTGGATTCCCTGGCAGCTCAGATGATAAAGAGTCTGCCTGCATGCTGGAGACCCAGGTTCAATCCCTGGGTTGGGAATATCCCCTGGAGAAGGAAATGGCAACCCATTCCAGTATTCTTGCCTGGAAAATCCCATGGATGGAGGAGCCTGGCAGGCTACAGTCCATGGGGTTGCAAAGAGTTGGACACGACTGAGCGACTTCACTTTCACCTTTTGTTTTTTTGGTAATAGGATATTATTACCCCAATAAAAGAAAGATGTAAATCACTACTAATTCTCATAAAATAATAGTTACCAGCAGAACTGAAAGTTGGTGATGCTAGCAGTAAAGGATCTACCTGCCAAAGCAGAAGACACACAAGGCGTGAATTTGATCCTTGCGTCAGGAATATCCCCTGGAGTAGGAAATGGCAACCCACTCCAGTAGTCCTGCCTGGAACATTCCAAGGACAGAGGAGCATAGAGGGCTAAGGTCCATGGGGTTGCAGAGTTGGAAACAACTGAGCACTCACACACACACACAAAGATATTATTGCTAAATCTTCACAGTCATCATAAAGTTGATAGAGATCTTTTGTGGTTGTCCAGTTTACACAGTGTCTTCAGGCATGTTCTCCAAATTATCCTGCATGGGTAAAATGCAAATGATCATTACTGAGACCTGATTTATTCAGAGGAATTGATTTGGCTATATAAGTTTCTAGTTCAATGTTGCACAGAGATAGCAGAGACTTTTATAAATCAAGATGATCCTTAATTAACATTTAAGAAAACAGCTTGCTGTCACTTAACTATTTTATGGCATAAATCTATAATGAATAACTGCTTACTGGCTCTAACAATGTTAGGAACCAATCCTCTGCCAACCTTTTCAAAACAATAATGTATAATACTAATAAGAACATAACTATATCCTTATTAATCATCTTCCCATGGTTAGTGTATAACTGACAAATATCCTTTTCTAAATCCCAGACAACATTCGTCAGTGGTGACAAAACGGTAGATGAAACTCTCTTATTTCTTTACAACTCTAGGAAAATAGCTACAATTTTAACAAAATTATAAGCAATCCTGGTGGCTTAAGTGGCAGGTTGTTTATTTTTGCAGGGCTGAAATGAACTATGAAATCATCGCAGTCTGTGTCTGAGGCTTAGTGGCTTATGTATGGTGAAGTGTAACGTGGAAGAATATGTTTATAATCCCTTTTTTGCCATTTAAGATCAGGAAGAAGAACACGGGTGATTTTCTTAAGCTTCTAGGAGCATGCTGTGACCTGTTTTTATTCACCTAGCTTTAGTGAACACATGTATTCAGAAATTAGTTGATTAGTTTAGTAAAGATTTTACAACATATTTTTGCAACTATTTGATGTCAGTCTTGGCTTTTAATTAGAAGAAAAGCCCATGGAGAAAAAGATGATAAAGGCCTAGTTAAATTAGTATGCAGTTTTTCCTCTGATTTGTGATTCTTAGGGCTACAGGTCAAGTGTGTATCTAAGCTAAACGTATTTTCATGTTTGCACTAAAGACCTCATTTTAAGAAAAGTCATTCATTTTTGCTTATTTAGAGTAGGAATGGAAAGAACTTATTGGAATGGCTCTTATAAGAGCTTTTAGGAATGGCTTCTCAGTGTCAACTGGAGATTTGGGCATCTGACTTTTTGCAGAGAAATGCAAAGAACTGAACCTCTGCAGACCACCTGGGGACTGGAACCTCATTAGGCAGAAATGTGTTTACAGAGGGAGACATGATCAGGTTGGATCCAGTTCTGGTGCTTTTGAAAATAATACCGAGCCAAGTGAATAGTTGTAGTAGAAGGTCAAACTTTTCTATGTTTAGCCAATCTGGTTTGTGTTAATTAATAAGAAATGTTCTGTAAATACACATTCTTAATTGCAACTAAATTAAATATTCATTTGTAACATTTGCTCTAAAAAATTGATTTCTTAATGAGTATGAGATGAATAGGTCATACATTTAGTGCACATGGAACTCTTTGTAAAAAGAACTTACCAAAAATAGCAGTGATAATTTTTGAACTTTATAAGGGCACACAGAAGTACTCACTATGAATATGAAAGTTTCCTGATATCATTAATATCCTCCTAAAATATACATTTATAAAAATCAAGAACTCTTTTGTTATTAAATATTACATACAGGTTGTTTAGTTGTATATGTTGATTTTGGTCAAGCTTTCTATGGGTTTGAAGTAGGTGTATACCAATCATTGTGCCTGAATCATACACAGCCACTTTAAGGAAATATTCTCTGCTTCATTCCTGCCACTTTATTAGATATTGAACAGCCAGCCATGATAATGTTTCAAAAGAAAGCATAAATAAACTGATGCCACCTCTTTGCTCAAATGAGTTTCCATCTAAAAAAGTAAGAATAAATTATTTTCCAAGGCCAAATGAAATCTTACTAGAGAGTTTGCATGGAGTAATGTTATATTTATCCAAATGTGTTCTTGGAATATTGGTGGACTTCTTGGAATATTGGTGACTCTTTTAATAGCCTAAACCTTACCACTCCCGTGATCTCAGGTCTATTCATCAATGGATTCATTTCTGCCCATTGAAATTTGTAGTCGGGTGTCTTAGCTCAAGCTACTATAACAAAATACCTTAGTTTCAAATGACTGGCATGTAGTTTTCATAGTTCTCTATGCTAGGGCATCCAAGACCAAGGTGCCAGAAGCTTTAGTTATTTGTGCAGGCTCTTTTCCTGGCTTACAAATGGCTGTCTTCTTGAATCCACATGTGGCAGAGAGAAAACTCTGGTCTCTCCTCTTCTTTTTATAAGAACACCACTCTCATCATGTGTGCTCTACCCTCTTGACTTAATCCAACCCTAACTACATCCCAAAGGCTTCCATTTCAATATATGAATCTGATGAGACTTGGCCCATAGCATTCTACCTCTGACTCCTGAAATCCATGTCCTTCTCATATGGAGAATAGATTCCATTTCAACAATCCCCAAATACTTAACTCATTCCAGTATTAACTTTAAAGTTTAAAGTCCAAAGTTTCATCGAAGTACCATCTAAATCAAATATGGGTGAAACAGGAAGTATGATTCATCCTGAGGGAAAATTTCTCTCCAGCTGTAAACCTGTAAAACCATTCAAATTATGTGCATATACTCACAACACTTGTACAGGCATATGAGACATTGCAACTCCAAAAGGGAGAAATAAAAATAAAGGAGGGAGTGATTGGTTCCAAGCAAGTCCAAAACCTGGCAAAAGAAATATCATTCAATCTTAAGGCTGGAGAATAGTCCTCTTTGGACCAATGCTCTGCCCTCCAAGCCATAGCTACTAGGGTAGATATGTTACTCCTACAGGCTGCCTGGGTATTCTTACCCCTTTGGATCTGTGGAATAGTCTAATGCATGTAGATCTCTGCAAGGGATCGGACTTCTGAAACCGAGTAAGAGGGAGCCTTTTCTGCTGCATTTATGATGGGAATGACAGTCTTGAAGATCTCTGAACAGACTTCAGGGTCGTTTCTGAGAGATAATGCAGGTTCACAGCTTTTCTTCATTCTCCACCATTTTCTCTGTTTCCTTTAGTGCCAGCTGACAGAGATGATATAATTCCATCTCTACTCTTGGCCTCTGCTGAAGTGGCTGGTTGAATCCCTGAGTTGAAATTGCGGTTCAACACCATTTATCTTCTCTTCAGAATAAGTGTGGTTTTTTTTTTTTTCATTTTTTTTGCACTATGGATAAGTTGAGGATGTTTTAATCTTCAAGTCTTGTTCCTTTTGACTTAGCAATTCCTTCTTTAACTCATCTGTATCCTTTACCGTATTGTTACAAGTAGTAAGGAGGACACAAACCACTCTTTCAATAATTTGCTTAAAAATATCCCCCGCTAAACATTATTATTCACAGGTTCTACCTTCCACAGAACAGTAGAGCATAAATGCAATTCAGCCAAGTTCTCTACCATTTTATAACAAAGATCACCTTTTCTTCAGCTTCCAAAATATGTTCTTCATTTCCATCTGAAACTTAACCAGATTGGACTTTAACATCCATATTTCTACCAACATTCTGTTTATGATAATTTTTGTACTCTCTAAGAAAAAGAATATCTCTCCAGGTCTCTCTCTGAGCCTTCAGCAAAATTGCTTTTAACATCCCTATTTCTACCCACAGTCTTTTTACAACAATCTTGGCTTCTCTACCATCATCAATTTCAGGGCCCATCTATAACCATCTATAACCTCTATAACCCCATTTAACCTTCATCAGTTCCAAATATGGCTATATTGGGAATTACAGCTTCAACATATGAACTGATGAGGAACACAAACAGTCAGTATATAACACCACCCTATGTGGCCCAATACAGTAGCAGGACAAACTATTGCAATTCTTTCTTGGTGCTTGGATTTCTTTTCCTGGTTCCCACGCTGTCTCTTTTCTGGAATTGAATTGGATTGCTAAAACACACACATGTGCACACACACACATATGTGTGCACATAGTTTTTACTTTAAAAGTTAGAGTTTTCTGTTATTTCATAAATTGCTCTTTGCCTGAAAGTGATGGGGAAAAATATTGCTCAGAATAGCACTGGATTGAAATACACAAAGAGGGAAAAATAGAAGTGAGAATAGATTAGGTATCTTCAGTCTATTCACTCCTACCAATGTCACAGACAGGAAACAAAATGGAGAAATTTTACTCAGGAGTAAGAAAATTTAATTGAAACTATTCCAAGAATAACTAGATTGCCCTTGCCTACTCACAGCCAGGAAAGTGAAGATATAGAAAACTTTATTTGAACTTAAATTCAGAGGAATTTACAGTGTTTCAAAATAATTACAAGATAAAAATATATTTCTTGATTCCAAATACTTTACTATTAGGTTTAACAGTATTGGGATAAGAGCAGAATGCAGAATTTGGCAAACTGTTTTCACATATAAGAACAAATAGGAGGCACTGTCACAGGAAAGTCAGAGAAAGGAAAGCAGTATCATAAAAATCTAAGAAAAAAAAAGAGAGAGAGATTCGATTAAATGCCAAATTTCACGTGCACTCTCCATTGTTGGTTTAACTAGCTCATTCATATGTCCCTTTAAATTTCAAGGTACCCTCCTGCAGAAAGGCTGCTCTAGCAATTGTAATATGATGTGAATTCTCACATCTTTGCTTGCCCATTATCTGTGGTAATTGCTAGCATACTGACTTTTATAAAATCACCCACTCTGTTACTAGGCATAGGTTAAATTTTTTTTTTTTTTTTAAACCTGAAACACTGTATTAGTTTTGCCAAACATCAAAACGAATCCGCCACAGGTATACATGTGCTCCCCATCCTGAACCCACCTCCCTCCTTCCTCCCCATACCATCCCTCTGGGTCGTCCCAGTGCACCAGGCCCAAGCATCCAGTACCGTGCATTGAACCTGGACTGGCAACTCGTTTCATACATGATATTACACATGTTTCAATGCCATTCTCCCAAATCTTCCCACCCTCTCCCTCTCCCACAGAGTCCATAAGACTGTTCTATACATCAGTGTCTCTTTTGCTGTCTCGTACACAGGGTTATTGTTACCATCTTTCTAAATTCCATATATATGCGTTAGTATACTGTATTGGTGTTTTTCTTTCTGGCTTACTTCACTCTGTATAATAGGCTCCAGTTTCATCCACCTCATTAGAACTGATTCAAATGTGTTCTTTTTAATGGCTGAGTAGTACTCCATTGTGTATATGTACCATAGACATAGGTTAAATTTAATTTGATGTCTTTTGGAGTTCTTAGGAACAAAATAACTTTATCTCTACATAATATAGTTATCTTTCCTTTTCCCATTATTTATTACTATTGATTTTTTTCTTACTTATATAATTGACAGTACCAAAATTTCCAAATTATACTAAACAGTAATGGTAAAGCAGAAATCATTTTTCCTAAAAATAAGGAGAATTTTTTTTAATTTTGGTTTAAAATGTGTTATTAAATAAGAATCTTTCTCTAATATATTTAAATTCAAATTTAAAATTTGAGATGAGTCATTTAGGCTATTAGTTTGCGCATATGCTAAACTGATACAATAAATTTTTGACCTAGTAATTAATATACTTCCTTATCTCACCTTTATTTGCATTCTTGGATCCAGTCCTTTTTGGTAGTGTTGAAAGTGAAAGTGAAAAATTGTTAATCCCTCAGTAATGTCCAACTCTTTATGACCCCATGGACTATAACCTGCCAAATTGCTCAGCAGGTAATGAGCAATGCAGGAGACACAGGAGACACAGGTTTGATCTCTTGAGTCAGGAAGATCCCCTGGAGGAGGAAAATGGCAACCCACTCCAGTATTCTTGCCTAAAAAATCCCATGCACAGAGAAGCTTGGTGGACTACAGTCCAAAGGGTCGCAAAGAGTCAACATGACTGAATGACTATGCACGCATGTGCATGTGTGAAACTGATAATTTTTAATTATCACCAAGTTTGGGACTAAGAAAACATTAACTTTATATGGTAATATCACATTGCTTTTGTGGCCTAGAACAGATAATGTAACTTGACCACTGTATTTTTTGTCAAATTTTTAAGTTTCACCAGTGAACTTGTGAACACTTTGTGGATTTTGATGTACTACTTTCATATTTTTGAAAAATTTTCCAAGAGTTATTGTCTGCTACTTTTTACAATTCTGTTATATCAGTATGGTATTGAACTTTTTCATAGCAAACAAGCAATCTTAATTAATGTATCTGATTGTAGTATTTACTACAAATGTTTACAGCTTTAAAAAAAAAATTGCTTGGCTTCTTTTCTCTTATTTCCTAGACCTTGTTCTCAGATTTACCAATTTCTGCATTTTGTGATGTCTTGTAAATCAGACAAGGTTTGTAATTAGCGACTTTGGTAGACTATTCTCACAAATTTTTCCAAGCTGAGCATTCATTCCTTCAAAATATATCATTCTGCACTTTCAGGTATCAAGTGATCCCGAAAAACACCACAGCATGGAAGCTAACAATACGGATTCTACAGCCAAACTTCCTAGGCATGAATCTCAGCTCTGCCACTTACCAACTGTGTAATGTTGAGCAAATTATTATACTCTGTGCTTTAGTTGTCTTATCTGCAAAATCAAGATAATGCTAGTACTTACCTAATAGGGTGATGATGAGGATCAAATGCATAGATTCACATATGTCATTTAAAGAACTGTCTGCCACAGAGTGAGGACTCAATAAAAATAAGCAATTGCATTGATTTTTGTTCTACTTGATGGCATAGCAATGATATAAGAAAATATAATGTGTCAGGGGTTATTAATCTAACTCCTTTCTGCTGCCTGTTTTATTTGCAGGTAGGAAAAACATGCAGGGATTAAACCTAAAAGAATGTACTCTCCTAGCTGTTTGTTTTACTATCTATGATTACGGCCCATAATCATCTCTGAGCAATAGATGAATGTAGTGACTCGTCAGCATTTCTCTGCATATACATACCAAATTCCTGACCATAAAATGAAAATACCTGAAGCCAAGGAATATATGTATAAATATCCACTCAAGTGAACAAAAGTAATGTAACACCTTATAAACCATCACCATGGGCTCAAGGGGACAAATAAAACAATCATTTGTTGAAAATAAAGCAGAGCTTAAAGCCAATGTAATAGAACCAGATGCCTTTAGAATCAGCCATAACGTATAGAGTTTATTGGATGTAACTGCATGCCTATTCCTTCTGTAACCCTGGAGTAAGACCTTCTGAAACTAAGCAGATGAAATTCAAATGCTAAGTAGGATCACATCTTTTTTTATGATCTGCAAAGGTAGTTACTTAGTGCTGTGAGTGCTTTCGTGTTTTGATGATGATGTCTGCAGACTACATCAAGCGGGGGAAATCTTTTCAGATGCAGGGCCAGATGGTAACAAGAGCTGAATGCTTCTAGTATGTGATTCTGAGGCATCCAGGACAAGGGCCATAAAAAATACCAGGTTTACCTTTTAATCTCTTAAATTTCTCATATTTTACTTGCAAGTAGTCTCCACTTCATTTATTTCCAGGTGTCATTTGTGTGTCAAATTTGTTTATAGTTTCATTTAACCATATATATATATATATATATATATATATATTTTTTTTTAAGGGTGAACTGACTGAAGTACACCCTATAGGCTAATCTATACTTAAAATTTGGTTGAAAATTCCTTTGAGTTCAATGACTTTCCTTGAAAAAATGAATGTGAAAGTATGTAACCAAGCTGCTGCTGCTGCTAAGTCGCCTCAGTCGTGTCTGACTCTGTGCGACCCCATAGACGGCAGGCCACCAGGCTCCCCTGTCCCTGGAATTCTCCAGGCAAGAGCACTGGAGTGGCGTGCCATCACCTTCTCCGATGTAACCAAGAGAAATATATTTAAAAACATATTCATAAAAATACATTAAAAATTAATAGTGCATTAATGTTGACATTTTACTACAGTTAATTTTAAGAGTAATTAACAAAAAGAGGACATTTAAGAAGTGTTTGTCTCTTAGACAACTTTTCATGGAAAAAGAATCTGCTGACTAAATTTCTGTGCAATTAATCGGCCTGTCCTCAGTGGAACACGAAATATGTGATATAGAGAAAGTGTCTCTCAACTAATTATACTATTTACCTTATGAATAAAATATGACTACTGATTTTTGCTTGTCTGTGCTATTTTTCCAGTGTTTTTAAAATTATAGCTACTACTGTGCCTCTTACCTTCTGAAAAACACAAACCCACCCTAAACATATTTTTAAATGGCTATAATTTTCCCATAATTGGTTTCATTTTAGATAGAAGATGTCCCAAGGCCCATTCAGTCTTCTCTCAAGCACTCCCTTCCTGCTCCTGATTTCTGTTTAAATAGGAAAGTTAGTAAATTACTTAAGCCCCTCCCCCTCCATATAGGAATCTGGAATCTTCCTAATAGAAGCTGGAATCAAGATTGACAGGAGAAATATCAATAACCTCAGATATGCAGATGACACCACCCTTATGGCAGAAAGTGAAGAACTAAAGAGTCTTTTGATGAAAGTGAAAGAGGAGAGTGAAAAAGAAAAAGTTGGCTGAAAACACAACATTCAGAAAACTAAGATCATGGCACTGAGTCCCATCACTTCATGGCAAATAGATGGGGAAACAATGGAAACAGTGAGGGACTTTATCTTTTGTGGCTCCAAAATCACTGCAGATGGTGACTGCAGCCATGAAATTAAAAGACCCTTGTTCCTTGAAAGAAAAGCTATGACCAACCTAGACAATATATTAAAAAGCAGAGACACTATCTTTGCCAACAAAGGTCCCTCTAGTCAAAGCTATGGTTTTTCCAATAGTCATATATGGATGTGAGAGTTGGACTATAAAGAAAGCTGGGTGCCGTAGAATTGATGCTTCTGAACCGTGGTGTTGGAGAAGACTCTTAAGAGTCCCTTGGACTGCAAGGAGATCCAACCAGTCCATCCTAAAGGAAATCAGTTCTCAATATTCATTGGAAGGACTGATTCTGAAGCTGAAATGCCAATACTCTGGCCACCTGATATGAAGAACTGACTCATTGGAAAAGACCCTGATGCTGGGAAAGATTGAAGGCAGGAAGAGAAGGAGATGACAGAGGATGAGATGGCTGGATGGCATCACTGACTCAATGGACATGAGTCTGAGTAAGCTCCAGGAGTTGGTGATGGACAAGGAAGACTGGCATGCTGCAGTCCATGGGGTAGCAAAGAGTCGGACCTGACTGAGCAACTGAACTGAACTGATGTGAATGGAGAGATAACTTCAGAATCTGTGTTAGTGTGTGTAAAGGCTATGACTAGAGTTTGCTGAATTTTTTCAACAATACTACATTGCAGATAATCAGAAAATATAATAAATTTTTATATTGGGTACTGTTCTGAAAAAAAGAAACCAACATTTCAACACATGTGTCTAAAAACATATTCTTCCTTAGTGGTAGATTTTATTACTATCCAAAGAGAAAAGTATTCCATCAGTGAACTAGAGAGGGGTGCTGGCTACGCACAAATACTGTGTTAGAGTCTCTATACAACATTACCTTCTAAAGAGTACCAGAACACCGAACATCCCTGTCATCAAGTAGCGTTTAGTTATTAGAAGTAGCAGATAAACTAATAAAAATAATTATAATTTAAGATCTGTATAGACTAAATTCTAATTTTAACTCTTCTTGGAAGTTTTCAAATCAGTCAGATCTAGGCAATTCTTTCAATTTCTTTCAAAGAAATGTGTCATTCTTTGATCCAATTATCAGGATCTTCCTTCAAATCTACTTCATATTTTAACTTATCAAATCCTGAAGAAAAGAAAAAGTAATAAGAACTACGTCATATTCTTCAGTTCAGTTCAGTTCAGTCACTCAGTCGTGTCCGACTCTTTGCGACCCCAAGAATCACAGCACGCCAGGCCTCCTTGTCCATCACCAACTCCCGGAGTTCACTCAGACTCACGTCCATTGAGTCGGTGATGCCATCCAGCCACCTCATCCTCTGTCGTCCCCTTCTCCTCCTGCCCCCAATCCCTCCCAGCATTAGAGTCTTTTCCAATGAGTCAACTCATCGCATGATGTGGCCAAAGTACTGGAGTTTGAGCTTTAGCATCATTCCTTCCAAAGAAATCCCAAGGCTGATCTCCTTCAGAATGGACTGGTTGGATCTCCTTGCAGTCCAAGGGACTCAAGAGTCTTCTCCAACACCATGTCATATTCTTATTTGGAAGATCACATTGAATTATGAAAAGAGTATAGCATTTGCAACCAAGTAAATGTGATTTTGAATACAAAGCCAGCCATTAATTAGATATAAGATTTTGCAGGTTACTTCATTACCTGAGCCAGGTTTCTCATTTTTAGATTGGAAATACTAATAGCTGAAGGATTTAAGTAAAGTTTCATAAATAAAATATGTCAAGTTCCTAGCACAGGGACCAGCTGAACAGTAATCAATAAGTGCTGTTATGTTTTTTCGGTAACTAGTTGGTAAATAATTATCCAGTTACATTTTTCTCAGTAGTATTCTAAGGTTAATTAAAACATTAACCATTTAGCACAATCTCAAAGGATCTAGCAGAGGAAGAAAAGATGCCATGCGATTTTGAAAATACATAAAATGGATAAAAAAGAATAAAAGTGAAAACCAGATAGGATAATAAAGCTTAATAACTTGTGTGCACAAATGGAAAAGTTCTAAGCAAAGCCTGTTGAATATTACTAACTAAACAGATTTTCTCTCACATCCTTTGGATCTTAAGAGTAAATCTCATCTGAGGCATCCCTCTTCAATTCAACCCAAGATTATAGATTTAAACATGATTGCTGTCTTAGCTTGTGATATCTGTTTTATCTTAACTTCTCGTCTCTGAGAATTTTTGATACTATTTGAACAGTAAGTTCTTTAATCAAATTTGAAAGGAGTTGCTCTCAGTAGCTCAAAATAATGAATATGAATGAATAATGAAATAATGATTTCAAAAGCAATCATTATATTTAAAAAATAATGTTTTAAACTTAAAAGAGGAGCACACACACTATAAGTTTTTAAGCCAAAACTACATAATTCACGAACGGTAGTGGTAAAGAAAACATCTGCAAATGCAGGAGACATAAGAAATGTGTGTTTGATCCGTGGGTCAGGAAGACACCCTGGGGGAGGGCACTGCAACCTGCTCCAGTGTTCTTGGCTGGAGAATACCATGGACAGAGGTGCCTGATGGGCTACCGTCCACAGGCTTGCAAAGAGTCAACACAACTCCAGTGACTTAGCATGCATGCACCACAACATACAGGAAGACAGCTTTAAGGTGACATGAATTTAGGGAAAATTTGAAAGATAGTATTGATAAAATAATATTGATAGAACAGAATTATTAAAACTTGAAAGACAAGTTTTGAGGGAAAGTAAGTGTCTAAAATTACTTTACTCAGACAAGTTATTATTGAATTATAAAGCTAATAAAAAGATATTTTGACTCTGGAAAAATACTGGAGGTGAAAGAAATAGTTGAAAATGAAAGCAAATGAAGGTAAAATGAAAGGATATTAAAGTATAAGAAAATAACTATTTAATGTTGGATTCTAACAAAACAACATGTGTATAAAGAAGTTCTTAGAACTGACAAGTTTTCAAAACCAAAATTATTTGAGAAATGTCTGCAAGTAAAAGCAATATAAATTAATTATATTCAGCTGCATTATAAAAAAATTGTTTAACAGCTCTGATGAAGAGAAAATTTTAAAACATCCACTGTATAAATGACATATTTTGTACAAAGAAACTAAGAATTACAGCAAATTTCTCATCTGAAATTATGCAATTCAAAATACAATGTAACATTTTAAAAATCCTGCCAAGAAATAAATGTCAACCCAGAAATTTTGACTAGCAAAAATATTACAAAATTGAAGAACATAAAGATAGATTAGACAAAAAAAATTAAGAGAATTAATTGAAATCAGACATTTACTAAAGGAAATGTTAAAGAAGATTCTTTAGGAATAAAGGAAATGATACCAGATGGAAATGTGTTTCTATACAAATGAGTGAAGAGTGAGAGAACTGGTAAATTTATAGGCAACCATAAAATACTTTTATTTTTAATCTATTCCATGGCAACCCACTCCAGTATACTTGCCTAAAAAAATCACATGGGCAGAGGAACTTGGTGGGCTCCAGTCCATGGGGTCAGAAAGAGTCAGACATGTCTGAAAAACTGAGAATGAGTGTGAGCAAAATTAATTGAAAGTTTAAAGGAAAAATAATAATTTACTGTGTGCTTCCTAGCATGGTAAAGTAACATATCACAATAGGCAAAGGATAAGAGGGGTGTACTTCTGCAAAATTTTTGTAAAAATTGTGTGCATGAAATACTATTTGGAAGAGAACTGTGACAAATAAAGACATATATAATTAGCCTTAGGGCAATCACTAAAAATTAAAACCAAGATTTATAACTATAGTTTATAATAATAAAGTGTTGTGAAGGTAAATGGAAGCATAAAAATACTCAAATAAATGATGGTAGGGAAAGAGGATAAAAGGACTAAGTGTAGATGGGACACATAGAAAACAAATAGAAAGACAGTAGATTTCATATCAGCAATATGATAATTACATAAAATACAAATGTTCTAAACCAGAGACTGGCTCATTGCTTTCTGTAGAAAGTCTAATAGTAAATATTTCAGGCCTTGTCATCCACCTATAATTTCTGTCACATGTTTTTATTTGTTTTGTTTTAATTCTTTAAAAATATAAAATCCATTCTCATCTCAAGGGTCATAGAAAAATAGGCATGGCTCAAATTTCTCCTGAAAGCCTTAGTATTTCAACCCTTCATTTAAAATCAATGAGCTACACTTTCTCTTTAAATAATTAGAAAAAAAAAGCAAATTTAATACAAATTAAGAAAAAGATGAGAAAGAATAAAGGTAGATATGAATAAGTTAAAAATAGCAGTTTCACAAATAAAACAGACGAAAAAGCTCCTTCTTTGGAAGCATTGATAATATTGATAAAGTACCTACTTACTAGTTTATCCATGCCAATGAATTTACCTATCAGATATTTTTGTTTTTTTTCCCCTTCATAGCTCAAATAGAAATCATGGTTATTCACACAATTATTATTGAGTAAAATAGAATTTATTAAAAATGTCCAAAGAGTACCTGAAGCTTAGTAGATGCTCAATAAATTCTAGCCTTTGTCTTTTAATGGTTCTGCTGATACATTTCTTCTTGTAATCATGATGGTTACCTTCCTCTATTAATTGTGATATTCAATTTTCAATGCATTCTCTTTACTATGCTAGAGGAAAATGGGGATGAAATAAGCAAAAACTTAAGGCAGTTATGTGGTCTGACTAATATCAGAAGCAAGTTAAGATATAATTCATAAGCGGTCAACATTCCTGCACATTGTTTATCCCACTGTGCCATTCAACTGTCTTCTTTGAAATAGCCCCTTTAAAAATCCTATTAAAAGTTTTATGGATAATAGTAATTTATGAACTGCTTGTAAGCAGAAATATTTTCAAATAAAATAACATAGTAAAAACATCTATCAAACTTCAATAACTACAACTCTTAGACAATCATAAAAATAAATGAGCTTTTTTTACCCATATTCCTTCTCATAGACAAACTGCTTGGAAGGAAAAGTACAGTATCAGGAATTTGAAAAACTGTGTTTGTTAATCTCTCTCAAGTGATATAAGAGATTTATTGAAAAAGACCCTGAACTACTCACCTAAATTCAAACTCTAGCACTTCAAAACTATGGACCAGTTATTTGGCCATAGACTTCATGAGAAAAGGCAAAAGCAGTTAAACAGCTTAACTGTTCAAACTAAAATATTGTTCAGATGGCACTAAAAATAACATCACAATGACTGACCTTGTTCTGAATGTAGTTTCATCTTAAAAAAAATTCTCCAATGTGTAAACTAAATTTTGACACTTCAGACACAATCATAGACACAAATGGTTATTTTGGAGCCATATTTAGTTGAAAGAGATTCAAAATAAAGCTCAAAGGATTATTTTACCCACTTTGCACATAATATAATTTAAAATTATATTTTATAACTATGGCCAATGACATAAAAAGATGAAAATAATCTACTAATCTTTGAATTGCCTTGTCATAAAGAGGTGCTGCTGTTTTTTGAGATATGCAGAAGCATAGAAAATATTTATTTAGTATATATATTATCTAGGTAAAACAAAGAATATTATTTTTTTTCATTTTTATAACTATTTTCCTATAACTAGGAGAAGGCAATGGCACCCCACTCCAGTACTCCTGCCTGGAAAATCACATGGACAGAGGAGCCTGGTAGGCTGCAGTCCATAGCGTCACTAAGAGTTGGACATGACTGAGCGACTTCACTTTCATGCATTGGAGAAGGAAATGGCAACCCACTCTAGTGTATAACTAACTTTCCTATTTATAATTATTTTCCTATTGCTATAATAAAAATCAACTGCTATAACAGTCTCAGATTTTTAGTAAAAATATGCCTTGATATTCTTAAGATTTCTTGAATTCACTTATTTTAATGGATATTTAATATTGATAAGTGTATCCCACCATGCAGTGCTTCTTATTACTTAAAATTGTGGCTTGATCTTTTCTTCTTCATTTTATTCTCTCATGCTCTTTATTTAAAAATTAAAATTTTAACTATTAAAACTGCTGAAATGCTGCAGAAACCAGTAATCCAGAAACCAAGCAGCACTCGGAGAGTTGGAGAACTCAGGTTTATTATGCTGGCGGGCCCAGAGGAGTTAACACTCCTCATTGGACACCTTCCCACTTTGTTCTCTTTATATAAATTCTAATAACATATGGCCATAAAAGTTTGGAAACTATATTTTTTAGGGGAGCAAAAAATGTTTTAAAATACTAAAAACCTAACTTCCTTAACAGTAGGCTTTTAGCAGTTTAAGTTTGGGGAGAGTCAAAAGTTATGTGTGGATTTTGGACTGTGGAAGTATTGGTATCCCCAACCTGTGCTGCTCAAAGGTCAACTGTATATCAAAATAGCTATTACAGTAAAAGTATTAATAATGAAAAACTATCAGAAGTTAAAATTTTTAGGAAAAATAGAATTACAATTTATAACTTAAATGAGCTTCCAGTTTAAGAGATAATTTAAGCATACTCTACTATGCCAGAATCCAATTAAAATCACACAAAGTCATAAAAATGAGCAAAAGTTAAATGATTTGATAGATATAAAACTTTTAGTATAGTCTCTGATACTTATTAGGGGTCCAGAAAGGTTATATATTGTTAATGATATTCTTATCATATAAAAAGAGCCATTCATGATGGCACTAAGAAACAGAAGAAGTCACTATTACTGGATTGGGACATTGATGACTTTTGGGGAGATAGAAAATGATTGTTATCATATGGATAATCACAATCCAAAACACACAAAGAAGTTGTTAGCTGTTTTAAGCACCACTTTTCTGATAAAACAGTGATGTGGCTCCCAACTTGGAGCAAGCAAGCACAGAGGGAAGAAAAGGAACAGGTGTAGAAATCAAGTTAATAAACAAAAGGACAGTCCACAAAGCAATTCTTCAGGTTGGAAGACACTCTCTTCTCTCACCCCTGTATGTATTTAATACCAGCAGTAGAGAATTAAGGAAAAACCTAGACAAACTAAAAAATGAAGGAGATGTTCCTAACCTGATACAAGGAAGCTACAAAACATGTAGAATATTTAGTGAGACGTCTAAAGCATGTTCTGTGATCAGGAAAAGACAAGGACGCACACTAGCAACACTTCCATTCCATGTCACACTGGAGACCCTAACATGAACAGTAAGACATATAGACAGGGTTATAACGTATGAGGATTGGAAATGAGGACACAAAACTCTGATTATTCACAGACGATATGAATGTATACATAGAAAATCAAATGGATGATATAGATAAATTGTTAGAATTCATGTTTATTAAGATTGCTGTTACAAATATCAGTTATTATTAATGAGCAATAATATATTGCATGTCTACCTAAGAGCATAAAATAATTAGAAAATAAAACATAAAAGTATATTTTTTCAAATAGCTCAAAAATATAAAGCAAAAATACTTCAAAAATAGCTTGGACTAAATATATTAAGTACACAAATATGCAAGACATGTATGAAGAAAACTTTAAAATGCATTGAATAAGTAACCACAAAGGTTAAAATGATATAGCTATCAATCATGTTTATGGATTGGATGACTCAATACTATAAAATTGCCAATTATCTCTAAAATTATGTATATATTTAATAAAATCCCAATAAGATGTGTGTGCATGTGTGAAAAACCTAACAAGCCAACACTAATCTGTATTCTAAAATGTTAATTTCAGAAATAGCAAAGTCCCTCCTGAAAAATAAAAAATTGGGACAATTTGACCTAGAGATTGTAGGATTGTTTACAGAATTAGGAGAAGGCAATGGCAACCCACTCCAGTACTCTTTCTTGTAAAATCCCATGGACGGGGGGCGCCTGGTAGGCTGCAGTCCATAGGGTCGCTAAGAGTCAGACACGACTGAGCGACTTCACTCTCACTTTTCACTTTCCTTCATTGGAGAAGGAAATGGAAACCCACTCCAGTGTTCTTGCCTGGGGAATCCCAGGGACAGAGGAGTCTGGTGGGCTGCCATCTATGGGGTCGCACAGAGTCGGACACGACTGAAGCGACTTAGCAGCAGCAGCAGCAGATCTGCCATAGAAAAACAGACTAGAAGAACAGACTAAAGAGCCCAGAAACACAAGAACAAATATATGATTTATTGCAGAACTGGCATTACAGATTAAAGATCACTGGCAAAAGTACAAAGTTTTAATAAATGATGCTAAAATATTTTGGCATTCATATTGGGGAAAAAGAAAATTAATCCCATACATTCCCCTCCCACCATTCACAAAAATTAACACTAGGCAATTGGAATATCTAAACATAAAATCAAAGCCATGAAACTTTTAGAAGATAACTTGTGGAATTACTTTGTGTTATCAGTGTGCATAAAAAGTACCTTACCATAAAGTAAAAGACTCAACTTCAACTAAGTTGAATTTAAGAATTTACGTACATTAAAATACATCTTTAAGAGAGTAAATGGGCAAACCACAGAATGGGAGGAGATATTTTCCAAAGCCAGCAAAGGACTAACATGCAAAATATAATTTAAATAAACAAATTTATAAATTAATAAGAAAAAGAAAACACAATAGAAAAATAGGCAAAAGATTTAATTACACACTTCACAAGATAGAAAAGCCAAAGTGCCAATAATATGAAAGGGATTCAACTATGTTAGCAATCAAAAATGCAAATTAAAACCACAATAAGATATTCTCATACATCCATCAGAATGGAAATGATATTTTACCATTCCATCAGAATGGTGATGATATTTTAAAAGTCTAACAATCTAGGGTTTTAACAAATATGGAACAAAAAAAAAGCTTAGAAATTTCAAGGTGGAGGAAAGTTGGTAAATCATATGGAAGATATTTGGCAATTTATAGGAAATTTGAAGATTCAGAAGTTCTAACATTAGGTGTGTGCTATAGAGAAAATTTTGCACATATGCATTTGACAGATCTATAGGAAAGTTCCTGAGAGCACTTTAGTAATAGTAAAATACTAAAAACAATTCAAAAATTGAGGCATATTTTCAAAACAAAAAATTATGGAGCATGATAAGCAATAGATGGAGATAGGAAGGGTGCTATTGACTGAGAACTGCAAATTGTAAAAAATACATATGGATATGGATTAAACTGTGTCCCTTCCCAGATTGTGTTAAGCCCCTTATATGTCTTCCTTATAGGGCCTCCCTGGTGACTCAGATGGTAAAGCCCCTGACTGGAATGCAGGAGACCCAGGTTCGACTGCTGGGTCAGGAAGATCACCTAGAGAAGGAAATGGCAACCCACTCCAGTGTTCTTGCCTGGAGAATTCTATGGACAGGAGCCTGGTGGGCTGCATGGGGTCCCAAAGGGTTAGAAGGCAAAGGAGAAAAGGAAAGATATACCCATTGAATGCAGAGTTCCAAAGAATAGCAAGGGGAGATAAGAAAGCCTTCCTCAGTGATCGATGCAAAGAAATAGAGGAAAACAATACAATGGGAAAGGCTAGAGATCTCTTCAAGAAAATCAGAGCTACTAAGGGAACATCTCACGCAAAGATGAGCACAATAAAGGATAGAAGTGGTATGGACCTAACAGAAGCAGAAGAGATTAAAAAGAGATGGCAAGAATACACAGAAGAACTGTACAAAATAGATCTTCATGACCCAGATAATCACAATGGTGTGTGATCACTCACCTAGAGCCAGACACTCTGGAATGTGAAGTCAAGTGGACCTTAGGAAGAATCACTACGAACAAAGCTAGTGGAGGTGATGGAATTCCAGCTGAGCAATTTAAAATCCTAAAAGATGATGCTGTGAAAATGCTGCACTCAATATGCCAGCAAATTTGGAAAATTCAGCAGTGGCCACAGGACTGGAAAAGGTCGGTTTACATTATTTTCCCAAAGAAAGGCAATGCCAAAGAATGCTCAAACTACCGCACAATTGCACTCATCTCACACGCTAGCAAAG
This sequence comes from Bubalus kerabau, assembly GCF_029407905.1. NCBI lineage: Eukaryota > Metazoa > Chordata > Mammalia > Artiodactyla > Bovidae > Bubalus > Bubalus kerabau. Next base: position 66,877,544 of record NC_073630.1, read on the forward strand.
TAATGCTCAAAATTCTCCAAGCCAGATTTCAACAGTATGTGAACCGTGAACTTCCTGATGTGCAAGCTGGATTTATAAAGGCAGAGGAACCAGAGATCAAATTGCCAACATCCGCTGGATCATCAAAAAAGCAAGAGAGTTCCAGAAAAACATCTGCTTTTGCTTTATTGATTATGCCAAAGCCTTTCACTGTGTGGATAAGAAGAATCAGTGGAAAATTCTGAAAGAGATGGGAATACCAGACCACCTTACCTGCCTCCTGAGAAATCTGTATGCAGGTCAAGAGGCAAGAGTTAGAACTGGACATGGAACAACAGACTCTTTACAAATCGGGAAAGGAGCACATCAAGGCTGTATATTGTCACCCTCCTTATTTAAGTTCTATGCAGAGTACATCATATGAAATGCTGGGCTGGATGAAACACAGCTGGAATCAAGATTGCCAGGAGAAATATCAATAACCTCAGATATGCAGATGACACCACCATTATGGCAGAAAGCAAAGAACTAAAGAAAATCTTGATGAAAGTGAAAAAGGAGAGTGAAAAAGTTGGCTGAAAACTCAACATTCAGAAAACTAAGATCATGGCATCCAGTCCCATCACTTCATGGCAAATAGATGGGAAAACAATGGAAACAGTGACAGACTTTGTTTTCTTGGGCTCCAAAATCACTACAGAAGGTGACTGCAGCCATGAAATTAAAAGACCCTTGCTCCTTGGAAGAAAAGGTATGACCAACCTAGACAATATATTAAAAAGAAGAGACATTATTTTGTCACCAAAGGTCCATTTGTCAAAGCTATGATTTTTCCAGTAGTCATGTATGGATGTGAGAGTTGGACTATAAAGAAAGCTGAGCACCATACAACTGATGCTTTTGAACTGTGGTGTTGTAGAAGACTCTTGGGAATCCCTTGGACTGCAAGGAGATCCAACAAGTCCATCTTAAAGGAGATTAGTCCTGAATATTCTTTGGAAAGACTGATGTTGAAGCTGAAGCTCCAATACTTTGGCCTCCTGATGCAAAGAACCAACTCAATGGGAAAGACCTTGATGTTGGGAAAGATTGAAGGAGGGAAGAGAAGAGGACGACAGGGGATGAGCGGTTGGATGGCATCACTGACGCGAAGGACATGAGTTTGAGTAGGCTGCGGGAGCTGGTGATGGACAAGGAAGACTGGCGTGCTCCAGTCCATGGGTTCGCAAAGAGTCAGACCCAACTGATAGACTCAACTGAACTAAACTGAGCGACTAACACTTTCACTTATGTGTTAGTATTTGGAGGTAGGGCTTTCAAGCAGAAAATAAAATTAAGTGAAATAATAAGGGGGGATCCCAAATCAATATGACTGGTACCTTTAAAAGGAGAGGAAGTGACACCAGAAGTGCCTGTGCACAGAAGAAAGGCCACGTGAAGATACAGCAAGAACACAGCCATGCAGAAGTCATGAAGAGGTCCCACCAGAACGCACTCCTGCTAGTACCTTGATCTTAGACTTCCAGCATCTAGAACTATAAGAAAATAAATGTCAGTTGTTTAAGCTACCCAGTTACAGCAGCCTTAGAAGAATATATAGCAAATAGTATATATTTTTTAATCTCTGTATGTGAGATAAATTTAACCATAAGCAAAAACAAAATAGAAAGATGGCCATAAGTCAAAATATATTTGTAATCCAATAAATGTATTTGAATCGAGATTTCCTGTTAAAGTTATAGGATTCAAATTGAGTTCAATGAAAATCCAGCTCTCCATAATTTTTAAAAGGCACATTTAAAATACAATATGAAAGCTTTAAACAGATGGGAAAATTGTGTCATGGAAATACTACCCAGAAAAGACACAGTGTGGCATATTAAAATTCGACAGTTTATAATTAATATGTAAATAATTAATAGTGTAAGTTAAAAAAAAATAATGTTGAAAGATATGTCTTCAATTTGAAGTGGCCCTACCACACTCTGGACAAAGGAAAAAGACATAACAACACAAATCCTAATGATATTTAGGGTCTGCCTAAACAGTATGGAAACAGTGAGCCGAATCAATACTCAACTAAACTATCCATTAAAGACATTCAAATAAAGACTTTCAAAAAAGCACACTTTCATGTACCTGTTTATTAAAATGTTATACTAAAAATATGTTCTGGTAAATTGAGGTTAAACAGGAAAGATGAAATATGGGGTTTAGAAAATACTGTATCCATCAAAAAAAAGAGAAAAGATGAGCTAGTCCAAAAAGTAGTGTAGTTGTGCAGCTAGGCTAAAATGCAATAATCCCAATTTTAGCAAGAGAATGGAAAACTGCAAGAGGAAGATATATGTCCATGAGGTGAAAAAAGGAGCGAGAATGCAAGCAAGAGACAGACAAAAAGACAGACAGGCAGAGAGGGAAAGGAAGATTTTACTATTCTTACTAATTTACAGTACAGGGAAAAAAATTTTTCAAAGAGGAAATATAGATATACTATTTGAATATACAAGAAACTGTATTTAAATGACCATTATTATAAAAACCTCATCTACTAATTTTTAACTTTCAGAACTGATGTATAGTCAAAATATGAATATGGATATATGAGACATTAACCCTTGATAATAAAAATATATACATGCACCCAAAGCAAACAAAAATTGAGAGCAGTGAAGAAAAAGAATTGGAGGGATCCAAGAGCTCACAATATATTCTGAAAATATGAGGAGTGAAGAGATGCTGTCTCAAGCTGATGGCAGAATATATTCTGAATAAGTGTATTATTAAAAGTGAGAGAAACATCCAGTAAAGAAATTAAAATAATACATATTGTTAGAAGAGGAGAGGGAAGGTTTAGAAGTAGTCTTAATCTTAACCTAAAAAAGTGAAAGTAAAATTCGCTCTGTCCCAGGGACGTAGCCTATCATGATCCTCTGTCCATGGAATTCTCCAGGCAAGAACACTGGAGTGGGTAGCCATTTCCTTCTCCAGGGGATCTTCCCGACCCAGGAATCAAACCTGGGTCTCCCACACTGCAGGCAGATTCTCTACCATCTGAGCCACCAGGGCAGCCCTAATCTGAACTCACCAGAATAAAAAATCAGTAACCTGTAAAGTTAATCAATCAAGAAAAAAGCAATAAAAAGTGCAAAGAGAAAAAGCAATACCAGCATATTATTTAGACAAACACCAGTGAAAAAAATAAGAATGAAAAGGATTGAAAGTTTGTTCAGCATATGGGATTGTCATAAGGGAGGACACTGAAACTTTTCATTATAAACCTGTGATCCTTTGATAAAGTTGAAAACAAAATCATTTTAAAAAATCACTCTCTACCAAAAATCTATTTACAGTGTAAGATGAACACTTAGGATTCTTCTTAAATCTTATTTTATAAATTTTTTTTCTTCTCAACTAAGATACAGGATGGTAATTTCTCAGAAAGAGCGGTAAAATGAAGTTTCTGGGAAGCACCAAGGGAAGCACCAAGTTTTCCACTCCTGGATCCATAAGATGGCAGAAAAAAGCAGCTACAATCAGATGTCACACTTGGAGAATGGAAGAATAAAAACAGTTCTCTGGGGAAGAGTAAAACAAATCAACTTACTCTAGGATTAAAAATAAAAAGGTAATGCTTAAGGTCCAGATTAGCATGCCTGAAAAATGAGACCATGAACATGGAAATTAATAACACGTACGAGTTGTACTCTACTATTGTATAAGTAATGCTGTGAACATTGCTGAAGAGTCAGCAAAAGTAAGAAAAAGTTCAGGATCAGTTAATGATCTCCCAAGGATGGAATCCAGGGAAAATCTCCAATGCACTTATTGGAAAAGTTCAACTTTAACAGAAAGACATATATGGGAATCTCTTGAATGTTGCATTGGAAAAGTGGGAATTTCTAGTCATTAACATGTGCCATCAGGATTTTTAAAAACATTTTTGTATTGAGAAGCACACAATACTTTCAATTTTACCTTCCTGATACTATGAATATATGGTTATAAATTGAATTTGGTATGCTCTGATATAATTCTGCTATGTTATATTCTTCAGTGCTTGATACAGGTAGCATAGTGTTATAAGCTTTGACCGAAATTGATCTGAATTCAATGAGTATGGTGACTTTATGTCAAATAGTTAGTGTTTTGTCTTTGAGAAGGGAATGTGATCATTTTTATAGTATGTACTGGGAGACAATAAATTATGGGAGTGTGCCGCAATGCTGTGACCTTTTCAGTATTCAGTAGTTTGAATAGCTGGTCTTTCTATCCCATTTGATTTAACCTCCACTAATCATCAAGAAAGTTAATGAAAGATAAAACATTTTTTTAAATGGCACAGCATTAATCCTTTTGTATGGCAGAAGTTGGAATGGGAACTGTTAAGATATTGGTAACAAATGTCAATGTCTCTGCTGTAGCTTCAAATCTTCAGACAGCATCCATTGACTTTGGATGATGGAATTGTGACCTGATAAAACCTTGATCCAGCACTTTTCAGGGTAATGGTATATTACAAATGTACTTGCCATACATAGAGAGTAGACACAACCTTCAAAATAACATTAATGGTTTCCTCTCCTGAGCATCACATACAAACTATCTTTGGAGAATCCTACTTATGCTGCTGCTGCTGCTGCTAAGTCACTTCAGTCATGTCCGACTCTGTGCGACCCCATAGACGGCAGCCCACCAGGCTCCCCCGTCCCTGGGATTCTCCAGGCAAGAACACTGTAGTGGGTTGCCATTTCCTTCTCCAATGCATGAAAGTGAAAAAGTGAAGTCGCTCAGTAGTGTCTGACGCCTAGCGACCCCATGGACTGCAGCCCACCAGGCCCCTCCCTGGGGGCTTTTCCAGGCAAGAGTCTGATATCCAATTACATCAGTTTTATTTTTCAGTAACCCATGGCTAATCCTGAACCTTGATGAGAGAGAGTTCTTATTTATACTGCATGAAATGTAACAGATATAAATCTATTTTTTATTGAGGGGAGTTTTTGCTGGGTATTCCATAAATATGTATTAATTGAAGAGTAGCTAATGAAGAACAAAAATCTAACATTGTAGATATTGTAGGTTTTCATATATAGTCATTTTTTTATGATTGTAGAAATTACTTCACTGACCAGTTTTTTCCAAAATATTCAGAGTTAAATTTCATCTATATTTCAACACATTGGGAAACATAGTCAATTGTAAATAAATATTCCTTCTTTATTTTAGAGTATACTAAGTGATTTATTTTAATTATCAATATGTAAGGTTTGGGATTTTTTTGTAGGAAGAGCTTACTGTATTTATTGCTTATAGTAAACTTTTAAATGACTGACACAGAGCAGGCACTCAACAAATGTATGAATAGTATGTGAATGAAAGATGAATGACAACACAAAGATAATTACATATGCTATATATATTCGCTGTTTTCATGATACTATCAATTTAGCATGAAATTGCTTTTAGTTGGGTTGTAGACTTGAAAAGTAAAGATCAATATCTACTGTTTAGAGATTTTACAGATATATACATAAAAACAATTACTCATAGGAGAGTTAGTTCATTAGTTAGTTGGCTAGTAAGGGTAACATTTATTACCTGTTGGTTCAAGAAATGACCAGAGTTTTAAATGAATTGAAAGCAAACCAGATGTATCCTTTAAAAGTGTTGTTTTTCCATATTTTAATATAGATATAGCTTTTTAGTTCTTTCTTAAAGATTGGAAGTCAAAACATTTCTTGGTGAAATTTTTATCACTTAAAAGTATTTCAAAGAAACAGCTTATCATTGTTTCTTAAAGCAATCTGTGGTTTAAAATTTTTTCCCTTCTGTTTACATTTTCTGAAGTCTAATAATCTGTTAACTGGCAGTAACAGTTACTGTTGTTGCTTTTCTTGATCTCTTATTGATTCTTAAACCAAAAATCTAAACTCTAATCCAAGTAAAATGAATCTCAGTATGATTGAAAGCTTCCCTGATGGCTCAGACAGTAAGAAGCTGCCTGCAATGGCAGAGACCTGGGTTCGATCCCTTTGTTGAGAAGATCCCCTTGAAGAGGGCATGGCAACTCACTCCAGTATTCTGGCCCAGAAAAACCCCATGGATAGAGGAGCCTGGCGGGCTACAGTCCATGGAGTTGCAAAGAGTCAGACACAAGTGAGTGACTAAACACAGCATACAGCATGATTGAAAGCTAAGCCTTCATATCTATTTTTTCTGCATGTCTATTGCAAGACAACATAATTTTTTCATAAGAATACTTTCCGTCTAATAGGTGAAATAAGTGTCTATTTAATTCAAAAATGTTTTATGTATCCAAAACTTAGTGTATTATCCATTGTTTTATTAAAAAACATGAAGTGTATGCCTGAAAGTGTTGCTAAGTCACTTCATTCATGTCTTACTCTTTGCAACCCTTTGGACTGTAGCCCCCTAGGTTCCTCTGACCATGGGATTCTCCAGGCAAGAATACTGGAGTGGGTTTCCATGTGCTTCTCCAGGGGATCTTCCTGACCCAGGGATCAAGCCAGCATCTCTTGTGTTTCCTGCATTGCAGGTGGATTCTTTATTGCTGAACTACTGGGGAAAGCCCTCTGAGGTGTGTAAGTATGTGTCAAAGTTGCAGTAGATGCTACAGACGCTCTGTTAAAGAGAATAAAAAACTGATGTGCTAGTTTACATTCCAATTGGTAAAGGCAGAATGTAAACAAATAAAAAATAAATAAGACAATCTCAGCTGATGAAAAATTTATGAAGGCAACAAATGTGAATAATATTCAAGAAAATAATTGGGGCTTATACTCTATTTCTGTCCTTTTATTTAGCAAATTTAAAATAACTTAACTATTTTTATACCATAGATAAGGAAAATAATTATAGCAGATTATGAATCAGTAAGAATTCATCAAAATTGATTGCAATTTAATTTGCTGCAACTGGCATATCCTCAATGGTTGGTCCTGTTAGAAGTAATTTAGTGGTGCTCTTTGAGTATTGCTTTATATTAATAAATAATAATCCAATTTGCATAATAAATATTAGAAAAACGAGCTACTGACTTCTCTGCACAAAACTAGGTTGATAATTTTATATGGATCCAGCCAGCCATGTTAGCTCAATCAAGGGTCTCTTCAATTTTATATTTTCCTCTCTTCTATTGATATGCCAATAGAGGTGACACCCATTTTAAATAGTTGAAATGTGGATTAAAATTCCAGCAACTTGGCCTCCTCTAGATAGCCATAATTATGCTCTCTGAAAAAATATGGATAAAAATATTAAATTCTAATCAAATTGCACAAATTTGGCAGTTAGCAAGATTCATCCATTTAAAGTGAAAGAAATAATTATATTTTAAGAGAAATTCAAAATCCCCCAACGATTTTTTTTTAATTTGTTCCAGGTACGGTTCTTACGTAAAATGAGGTGCTAGAGATTTTCTATCCCTTTTTCCTTGGACACTCTAGCATGCTGATGAATCAAAATTGGGCTGAGGCAAAACTGGATTTTATTGCAAAAGTATTTGTTCAGAATGCACATTAGAAGAAAATCCTTTCTATCCCATGGATGCCAAATCACACTCATAATGGGAATCAGTTCCCAAGAGATTAACTTTAGACCAAAGACAGGGCTCTTCAGTTCAGTTCAGTCACTCAGTTGTGTCCGACTCTTTGCAACCCCATGAATCTCAGCACGCCAGGCCTCCCTGTCCATGACCAACTGCCAGAGCCTACCCAAATCCATGTCCATCGAGTCGGTGATGCCATCCAACTATCTCATCCTCTGTCGTCCCCTTCTCCTCCTGCCCCCAATCCTTCCCAGCATTAGGGTCTTTTCTAATGAGTCAACTCTTCGCATGAGGTGGCCAAAGTTTTGGAGTTTGAGCTTCAACATCAGTCCTTCCAATGAACACCCAGGACTGATCTCCTTTAGGATGGACTGATTGGATCTCTTTGCAGTCCAAGGGACTCTCAAGGGTCTTCTCCAACACCACAGTTCAAAAGCATCAATTCTTTGGCACTCAGCTTTCTTCACCGTTCAACTCTCACATCCATACATGACTACTGGAAAAAACATAGTCTTAACTAGATGGACCTTTGTTGGCAAAGTAATGTCTCTGCTTTTAAATATGCTATCTAGGATGGTTATAACTTTCCTTCCAAGGAGTAAGCATCTTTTAATTTCATGGCTGCAATCACCATCTGCAGTGATTTTGGAGCCCCCCCCCCCAAAAAAAAAGTCTCTCACTGTTTCCACTGTTTCCCCATCTATTTCTCATGAAGTGATGGGACCAGATGCCATGATTTTCGTTTTCTGAATGTTGAGCTTTAAGCCAACTTTTTCACTCTCTTCCTTCACTTTCATGAAGAGGCGTTTTAGTTCCTCTTCACTTTCTGCCAAATGTCATCTGCATATCTGAGGTTATTGATATTTCTCCTGGCAATCTTGATTCCAGCTTGTGCTTCCTCCAGCCCAGTGTTTCTCATGATGTACTCTGCATATAAGTTAAATAAGCAGGGTGACAATATACAGCCTTGACATATTCCTTTTCCTATTTGGAACCAGTCTGTTGTTCCATGTCCAGTTCTAACTGTTGCTTCCTGACCTGCATGCAGGTTTCTCAAGAGACAGGTCAGATGGTCTGGTGTTCCCATCTCTTTCAGAATTTTCCACAGTTTATTGTGATCCACACAGTCAAAGGCTTTTGCATAGTCAATAAAGCAGAAATAGATGTTTTTCTGGAATTCTCTTGCTTTTTCCATGATCCAGCAGATGTTGGCAATTTGATCTCTGGGTCCTCTGCCTTTTCTAAAACCAGCTTGTAAATAGGGAGTTGTAAATAGGGAGATAACCGAATCCACATCTTGGGATCACCCTCTTATTTCTTACTGAATTCAATATTGTCTTGAATGTTTTTCCCTGCTGCTGCTGCTGCTGCTAAGTTGCTTCTGTCATGTTCGACTCTGTGCGACCCAATGGACGGCAGCCCACCAGGCTCCCCAGTCCCTGGGATTCTCCAGGCAAGAACACTGGAGTTTCCCCCTAGATGCACATTTATGAAAGCTGACAAAATTTAGAAGAGTATTTCACAGCTAATCTATTAAAAAGGAGGGAGAGAAGAAGAAGGAGTAAGAAGGAGAAAGAACAGCTCTGTTATTCTCAAGATCATTTTAGAAACTTGATGAATTCATTCCTACATTACTTCTCTATATCTCTGATTAATCCCAATGGACAGAGGAGCCTGGAGGGCTACATAGTCCATGGGGTCTCAAAGAGTCAGACATGACTGAGTCTTTTCTGACAATGGAGGAATTTTCCTAGTTGGAAAATCAGTCTAAGTGACTCGTCTTAAGTTGTGAAGACTGTCACTTATTAATAAATGTTGAAAGAAATTTCTGTTTACTAAGAAACTTGAATTTATCTCTGGGCTATTTCCCCTTGGATGGTGAAAGATAAATCATTCTGTAGAACTTTGTGAGTTAGGCAAGACCTTCATGCAGGGAAGCAACTGAAAGGAAGAATTTATGGCTCAAACATTTAAGGGTTATATTTAGTAATGTAAATTTACTGTTTATTATAGCAGATTTATATTCCTGCGTAGGCTTCATTTAGATTAATGATTTTCTCTAAAGAAGAATTTAAGTTATCAATGACCTGTTCTTACAGAGTTGGGCATGCTATTGTTTAAACAGCTGCTCCTGGGGGAGCTGAAACGTAGACACTTAAAAACAATAGGATTTCCAGACCTGATATGCTCTTCACCTTCTCTCATAGAGGAGTCGATGTAAACAACCAGGAACTGGATGCTGAGCACAACCTGCCTCAGAATGACAATTTAGTAGGCTCAGAGGACACCGGTGCTATTATTTCTGACTGAGTTTCTTACAAAATGGGAAAGTCTACTCTGTTGAATTATTGTTTCGATAACTTTTGCAAAGCTGCTATGCACAGCTGTGCAATCTGTGCACCTTGAAAATGCAGCCTGTCTGGGAACAGATAGAGATTGAAATGCAGCCTAGCATAGAACTGGTTCACAAGAGAAGAAGGAGCAACCTTATTTTCTTTGTTTGTTTGTTTTTGTTTTGTTTGCACAGAGTAGAATCTACTCAAGGAGCTGTGAACCATGTGGAGCTGATCCTCTGAGAGGCACCATTTTTCTCTTTGGTTGAACAAGATACCTTTTTGCAATTCAAACATAAACCCTGGATATACTTGCAGAAGCCCTGACTGCAGTCTTGTGGGAGTTGAGGTTTTTAAAAAAGAGATTAAATGGAATTCCCTGGTGGTCCAGTGCAGGGGGTGTGGATTTAATCCCTGATTGGGAGCTCAGATCCCACATACCTCATGACAAAAAACAAAACAAAACAAAAAACAGAAGCAATATTGTAACAAGTTCAATAAAGACAAATTCAATAAAGACTTTAAAAATGGCCCACATAAAAAGATCTTTTAAAAATATTAGATTTATCTATCGCACATTATCTGGGAAATTATCCAGGAAGTAAGGACTCAGGAGGTTGGGCTTCAACTAAAGTGAGAGAACTTCATTTCTAAGTATTGAAGTCAGTTTTTTCTCTGGATTCTGAAACATAGCAGCATATAGATCCCCTCCCAATGCCACATAGTTATGGTACAGGAGCAGATCAGGGAGGCAATATTTGAAGGATCTCTGAAAGCATAAATTCTGCAGTGGCTACAAGGTATATTTACTTCTCCTTCCGAATTCTAGACCTTCATGTAATTCTTATCATCTGTGATGACTAGAACTGACTATCCTGTGAAGAATTAAGGAGACTGTGAATCCTTTGCTGGGGGTAAGGTTGACACAAAAGAGCAGTTTCCTTTCTCTATAAATAGTGAGGACACCTTTAATAATGGAAAGGGCAATGTTTGTAAAGGGATCAAGCATAGATGTTCAGCATGGCAAGAAATCAAAAATAGATGGATTCTTACAAAAGAGTTTTTTTTTTTTTTCTTAAATACTGTGAATATATTTGGGCCAAGTGATGGCCCTAGAAGTTATATTTTAGGATAATATGGAAAACTGTTTTTAATAGCTATGGATAAAACTTTTCCTAAAATTGATTAATGCTTATTAACTGAAAATAGTTTTTACATTTTTCTCTTCTATTAAAGTATTCAATTATTCCTTTTGATGTATAGTCAAACAATACAATTTTCTATCTCTTTTAGGATGTATCTTAGAAAAGATCAGCAAGAAAATATATGATATTCTCAAAAGAAAAGTCAGAAGTTTTAGATACACAGAAATAACTGAATTTAGAGCTAATAACTAATCAAGCAGAAGGCATTTGGTGAATGCATTTTGTATAAACTTTGTATATATGGAAGGTAATGTGTATGTAAAGAATAAATTATGAATAACTGCTTGTGGTAGCACTGGTTTTTGCCTGCTCTCTGTATAATATTTTCTTCTCCTAGTTATATTAAGGGATTAGATTTGATAGACAGAGTGCCTGAAGAACTATGGACAGAGGTTCATAACACTGTGCAGGAGGCGGTGATCAAAACCACCCCCAAGAAAAAGAAATGCAAAAAGGCAAAATGGCTTTCTGAGGAAGCCTTCCATATAGCAGAGAAAAGAAGAGAAGCAAAAGGCAAAGGAGAAAAAGAAAGATATACCCATTTGAATGCAGATTTCCAAAGAATAGCAAGGAGAGATAAGAAAGCCTTCCTAAGTGATCAATACAAAGAAATAGAAGAAAACAATAGAATAGGAAAGACTAGAAATGTCTTCAAGAAAATTAGAGATACCAAGGAAACACTTCATGCAAAGATGGGCACAATAAAATACAGAAATGGTATGGACCTAACAGAAGCAGAAGATATTAAGAAGTGGCAAGAATACACAGAAGAACTATACAAAAAAGATCTTCATGACCCAGATAACCATGATGGTGTGATCACTCACCTAGAGCCAGACATCCTGGGGTGCAAAGTCAAGTGAGCCTTACGAAGCATCCCTATGAACAAAGCTAGTGGGGGTGATGGAATTCCAGCTGAGCTATTTCAAATCCTAAAAAGATGATGCTGTGAAAGTGCTGCACTCAATATGCCAGCATATTTGGAAAACACAGCAGTGGTCACAGGACTGGAAAAGGTCAGTGTTCATTCCAATCCCTAAGAAGGCAATGTCAAAGAATGCTCAAATTGACACACAATTGCACTCATCTCACACGCTAGCAAAGTAATGCTCAAAATTCTCCACGCCAGGCTTCAAGTGAACCATGAACTTCTAGATGTTCAAGTTGGATTTAGAAAAGGCAGAGGAACCAGAGATCTAATTGCCAACATTTGTTGGATCAAAGAAAAAGCAAGAGAATTCCAGAAAAACATTTACTTCTGCTTCATTGACTATACCTTTGACTGTGCAGATCACAAGAAACAGTGGAAAATTCTTAAAGATATGGGAATATCAGACCACCTTACCTGCCTCCTGAGAAATCTGTTTGCAGGTCAAGAAGCAACAGTTATAACCGGACATGGAACTATAGACTGGTTTAAAATTGGGAAAGGAGTACACCAAGGCTGTATATTGTCACCCCACTTATTTAACTTATATGCAGAGTACATCATGCAAAATGCCAGACTGGTTGAAGCACAAGCTGGAATCAAGATTGCCAGGAGAAATATCAATAAGCTCAGATATAGAGATGATACCACCCTTATGGCAGAAAGTGAAGATAAAGAGCCTCTTGATGAAAGTGAAAGAGGAGAGTGAAAAAGTCGGCTTAAAACTCAACATTCAAAAAACCAAGATCATGACATCCAGTCTCATCACTTTATGGCAGATATATGGGGAAACAATGGAAACAGTGACAGACTTTATTTTCTTGGGTTCCAAAATCACTGCAGATGGTAACTGCAGCCATGAAATTAAAAGAACCTCGCTCCTTGGAAGAAAAGCTATGATCAACGTAGACAGCACATTAAAAAGCAGAGACATTACTTTGCCAACAAATGTCCATCTAGTCAAAGCTATGGTTTTCCAGTAGTCCTGTATGGATGTGAGAGTTAGACCATAAAGAAAGCTGAGCATCGAAGAATTGATGCTTCTGAACTGTGGTGTTGGAGAAGACTCTTGAGAGTCCTTTGGACAGCAAGGAGATCAAACCAGTCAATCCTAAAGGACATCAGTCCTGAATATTCATTGGAAGGACTGATTTTGAAACTGAATCTCCAATATACTTTGGCCACCTGATGCAAAGAACTGACTCATTCCCTGATTTTGGGAAAGATTGAAGGTAGCAGGAGAAAGGGATGACAGAAGATGAGATGGTTGGATGGCATCTCCAACTCGATGGACATGAGTTTTAGCAAGCTCTGGGAGTTGGTGATGAACATGGAGGCCTGGCATACTCTAGGCCATGGGATTGCAAAGAGTCAGACATGACTGAGTTATGGAACTGAACTGAACTGAGTTTTATTAATAAACCTTGTTGTCTTGAAAACAAAATTGAGTGTATAACTTTGTGAACTAGTAACAGTCAATCTGTCTCCTACAGTGGTTTATTCACAGAAGTGTATACATTCAAGCAGAAACTCTTGGAGAAGTTGTGTTTTGTTATGTATATAACATATACACATGTTTTGGGGGAAAATGCTGGCTGTCTTTCACTGGGATTAATTACTAACCTGGAATCTTATAGGATAGGGTGAGGGTGGGTCTTATCTCTAGCCACATTAAAAAAGCTGTTGGAGAAACTAAGATCAACATACCGAGAGAAGCAGAGAAGAGATGCATGGAGCGAGAAAAAGCACACACAACCTTGTCTAGGCTCACAGAACTGAAGACAGCTTTCTCTTCCTTTCGTGTGGTAAGCAAATTCCCTTTGCTTGGGTTGATTTTCTAACATAAAGAATTCTCGTTAAACAAGAGAAAGCTGTGGAAATACTTTTTGCTAGGTTAGCAAATTGGTAAATTTAAGTCCTGGACTTAGCTCTCCTAGAGATCAGTGTGTCTTTGAATGAGGCGTTTATTCATTCTGAATCTATTTGAAAATCTATTAAGTAAAGAAATATTACAAAATAATCTCATTTTTGTTCTAACAGTATCCATTTTAATTACATATTTTATCTGGCCTTCATTTTATATTTAATGTAGAACTCTAACTCCAAGATAAGACACTAGAGAAAACACTTGCTGTCCTTATGTTACTATTTTTCAAGAAGACAAATCAATGTTTTGGGTTGTCTTGTATGAATATTGAAAAATTGCCTGTTTAGCCAGATTGTTCAGGAAAAATTCTTCAACAAAGGGACTTTTGAGACCTGAATGATATCAGAAAGCAATCATGTGATGGTCTCAGAAAGAAAAGAAGAAAGATTCCAGCAGCTTGAATGAAAAAGTATGCTAGATTTGGGTTGACTACACAGTAATCACTAATGAAATAAATTATTTATGCAGATGCTTTGTTACCTACTCTTGAATATTCTTGTTGAATAAATCTGAAGAAGTGAGACTCATTTATACTTCATTTCCACTCTCCTTTGAACTTTTTTTTTTTTTTTGGTGAATCTGCAAAGATAATACAGAGGAGATATTCAAAATGGAGGCTTCCTTTTTATATAATTCAGTTCAGTTCAGTTCAGTCACTCAGTTGTGTCCGACTCTTTGTGACCCCATGAATTGCAGCACGCCAGGCCTCCCTGTCCATCACCAACTCCCAGAGTTCACTCAAACTCACATCCATCAAGTCAGTGACGCCATCCAGCCATCTCATCCTCTGTCGTCCCCTTCTCCTCCTGCCCCCAATCCATCGCAGCATGAGTCTTTTCCAATGAGTCAACTCTTCGCACGAGGTGGCCAAAGTACTGGAGTTTCAGCTTTAGAATCATTCCTTCCAAAGAAAACCCAGGACTGATCTCCTTTAGAATGGACTGGAGATCAATTGGGCAAATGGAAGGAAAAATTATGGAAAGATGAAAAAGCTGTACCACCTTCAAATACCTACCTCCATCAAATAAAAACAATTAGAATCAATCATAGATGAGCCAGAATTTTTTATTCATTCCAAATAAATACTGTAGATCCACAACTATTCACATGTACCTGAGCATATAAAATACTTAGAAAATTCTGTCTCAGCAAATTTGGAAAACACAGTCAATCTTAACTATCTTCCTTTACTTACAAAGATTTAGAGTGCTTTTGAGAGACAGGAAAAAAGCTGTAACTATTATTCTAGATCAAGACAGGACCATTAAAATGCCTGTCACCTTTATGATAAAAACTAAGATGATCACAAACTGCTTATGTAGCTGAGACACTATCGGTAAGCACATTGACAGCATATTTAGATACTTGATATTTCAAATCCCAAAAATTTTTCCTAGAAGAAATACAAATATCTGTTTCCATTAATGGAACCAAGCACACTTATCTTAAATCCTTTCTGTCAGAATGTGAATGCTAACTGATACAAAAACAGCCATGTAAATTTCATCCATATCTTCTTATAAAAGATGCTATATTAATTGGTTCATTTATTAAGATTGATATGAATAGTGTTTCCTTCTTGCAATAGTATTCCTTCTCTCAATTTGCACCAACTCCCATCACACATACAAGTATAGCTAAAAACTACAATATGGATGGGTACCGGATGCATCTAATATATTACAATAAACCAGCCTATAAATTTTAAAAGCCAGATGAGGCAAAGTTTGCCTGGTGGAAGAAAAAAGGCACCATACATGAAACTGAAAGCTAACTTCTGCTCCTGACTTTTCAAAAAGTAATTGTCAAGAACTCCCAAGTGAAATATATATTTTGTGCTTGATGAGTTTTATCATGTCAAAGCACAGGGGCTGCTTTGCTAAGAGAGGTCAGTGGTTACTGATGGCAAGGCTGTAAAAAGCACACACTTTTATATGAAGAGCATGCCTTCAGAGTAAAATCAAAAGTCAAAACCTTGTGAAGCGTTCATTTAAGCCTCTCTCTCCTAAGACCTCAAATTTCAGGCCCTCTCCATGGAAATGCTACATTTTAAGAAAGTCATTCTGCAAATAATCTCCAACATAGACAGGCAGTTACTATGGTGGAAAAAAAAAAAAAAAAAAAACTTGAAATAAAATAATCAGGTTTAGTGTCCTGGATAGAATCAGCTTTAAGTCCATGTGATCTTCCCAGGAACCCATGCTCGTAAACCTGGGAGCTGATGCTCTATAGCAGCTGCCTTGAAATTCTTAATTTTCTCTTTGAATCTGTGCTTTGCAAATGAAGTGTGATGGAGGAATGGAGCCTGTATGCCTTGACACCCACATCCTGCTTCCATGGGCATCCCACCTTTCTGCTTCTCCTGAGTGGGTTCCTGAGCAGGTTCTCCATCATCTGCCCCCACCCAGAAACTACTGACACCCTCCACCCATGGAGGGGGAATAGTGTGTCTAGGCATGTGACCCCACACTCTGTTAAGGGTTTCCTACACTTGCGCCTCAAATCTTCCCATGCCCTAAGGAATATAACATCAAATAGCAAATGAAAACCACCACAACAACCAGAGAGACAAGCTGTGGAAGAAGGGAAAAATCTTTTCTTCCTGATTTTTGAATAAGGGACCTCGCATTTTCGTTTTCCACTAGGCCCCTCAAATTATTGCACTGCGGGCTCAGACCTCAGATCTTCCATTTTACAAGCTCTGTATGCCTTGGAAAATCACTTCATTGTTCCATGTTTGCTTCTTCCTCTGTGAACTGTGGTTTATGTTTTCTGCTATGCAGTGATGCCAACTGAAAATCATCTTGATTGGAACACACAGTAGCAGGAGAAAACTATGATTTGCCTTTGAGTTGATTCATTCACGATTACTTCCAGTTCTAAATCACTTTAAATAGTCAGATCTATAGACTATACAAATCTGTAGATCATTCACTGGAACTGCGAGTTCTAGATGTCTCACTGCCAAGTCAAAAGAGAAGATATATTTTTCAAAGACCAGGTTAGAAATTGAAAACACATTTCATGTAATTAATTTTATAAATCTTAAAAACCGAAAGTGAAAGTCACTCAGTCAAGTCCAACTCCTTGTGACCCCATGGACCGTAACGCACCAGACTCCTCTGTCCACGGAATTTCCCAGGCAAGAATCTTGGAGTTGGGTAGCCATGCTGTCCTTCAGGGGATCTTCCTGACCCAGGGATCGAACCTGGGTCTTCTGCATCACAGACAGATTATAAATCTTAGCCAGGTTCTATGGTATTCATTGGCCCAACTGCTAAACTGTAAAGCAGATAAATTAGATTACACTGCTTGTTTTAGAAAACTAATTGTCACTTTTAGCATTATAATGCTATTATTAAATTTTCATAAGAAAATGTATTTTAACATTTCAAAACCCTCAAACATACCAAAATGAACTTTGATCATCTAACTTGTTTGCATGCTGGAGGCAGGCTGACAGTAATGCATTTTGAAGAGATTTCAGTAGTGGCTGTTAGGGATATATAAATTAAACAGTATCTACTCCACCCCTCTAGCTGTTCTCTGCCCCATATTTCTAATTAAAAATTCACAACTTAAAAAAAAGAGAGATAGCACTAAGATATCTTGAAGTTATATACTATCTCTTCTGTTTCCCTTTCAGCCATTTGCCCTTATGTGTTTTCTGCACCACCTCCATATCTTCACCGGTTAACATTTAAATGCACCAATGCAATGTCAATTTCCAATTTAATGATGAAAAAGGGACTAAAATTCTTATGAAAATATTCTAGGACTGTTGGCAGTTTCCTATCTGGCTGTATTATTGAGAAATACAGTATTTTAAATACTTAATACTCAGAAAATATTTAGCCTAGAATACAGAAAGATTATCTTCTTATGTAGGGTCAAAAGTAAATATATATTGGAATCATGTCTCTAAAGCCTAATTTCACCATGAAGCCAGAGTTATTAGAAGCATATCTTTCCTGCAAGGAAAATTTAAAATTTATAAACATACCGGATAATGGTCTTGGTGGCTCAGCAGCAACAAATACATAATTTAGTATTTGGGCTTATTCTGATTGCCCTACACACATCAATTATCTTCACTCCTGGACTGTATATTAGGTTGACAGGCAGTATTCAAATTTAGGTCTGTAGTCACTGTTCCACTTTCTCATCACAAGGAGTATTACAGATATGTCAAGTATATCAGGAAAATTAGAAACGTATCTAAGAATATTCATAATTAAATGTTTAAAAATTTACTGAAGATGACATAATTTTAACAGCAAAAGGGACATTCTACAGTGTTTCTATCAGGTATGCATATTGTTTCAAATTAAAATAATCAGATTATATGTATATATCAAAATTTCTTTTTAAATTTTGAAGAAAACTAATTGGGATTATGTGGCTTATAAGAGGAGACTTGAATACTATTTACATATTAAGAGAGGATCTAAAGGTCTTTGAGGGTTTTACTTTGAGAATATGAATTAAGAAGATATGAATATTTCACTGGACTGAAAATATAACCCATTTCTCAGCTAGGACTCCATACAAAATCTGTGAGGCACTGATTTGATCTGCTCAGTCCTTATGATATTTTCTCTAGTCACATATTTCTATATTCAAAATTCACTGTAAATCTTACATTGAGAATGACATAAATCAGATCACTCAGTTTCCTAATCACAAAAGCTCCAATTTTTTTACTCCATGAGCCCCTTCTCCAAACATTATAACATTAATCATAATACAATTTTGTCATATATTTGTTGAATTCCCCTGATTCTATTTCCTTTTATTTTCTAAGATGCACTTAAGCTTTTTAACCTATATTTTTCTCTTTTAGTTTCTCTCATTTAAAAAAATCATTTAAGGCTTTCTTTAGTCATATTTATATTCAATTCAGTCACTCAGTCATGTCCGACTCTTTGAAACGCCATGGACTTCAGCACACCAGGCTTCCCTGTCCATCACCAACTCCTGGAGCTTGCTCAAACTCATGTCCTTTAAGTCGGTGATATCATCCAACCATCTAATCTTCTGTTATCTCCTTCTCTTGCCTTCAATCTTTCCCAGCATTGGGGTCTTTTCCAATGAGTCAGTTCTTTGCATCAGGTGACCAAAGTATTGGAGCTTCAGCTTTAGCATCAGTCCTTCCAATGAATATTCAGGACTGATTTCCTTTAAGATTGACTGGTTGGATCTCCTTGCAGCCCAAGGGACTCTCAAGAGTCTTCTCCAACACCACAGTTCAAAAGCATTAATTCTTTGGCACATATTTATATTAAATGTCTTAAAATTACTTCATAGAAATACACATCCTTAACATATAAATGTGCATTTTAAATGACATTAGTTCATATTTTGGATATATGAAGTCATATGCACACAGAAAACACTCATATTCTATTTCAACTCTTGTAAATTTAATGAATTTCTTATAGTGATAAAGCTTCAATCTTTTCTTACTGCTACTTTTTCACAAGATAGAAAGAAATATATATTGATTCATATAGTACAAAATTAATGTATACCTATTGCTAATTCATATTGATATATGGCAAAAATCATCACAATATTGTTAAGTAATTATCCTCTAATTTACAAAAATTAATGTTCTCAGACTAAGATGACCTTCTGAAATTTTATTATAAACTTACTTATTCTTAAAGTTTTCAAAATATGCTATACACCTTAAATAACACATATCAAGGGAATTTATAGATTTGTTTACTTTCCACTTGATTTAAGAAATGTAATAAATAGCACTAGCTTGTTTTCATTGTTAAGTACAGCCTAGTAAATATCCATCAATTCTGTTCGCAGTGGGCCTCATACACTGAAAGCTGAACATGTGAGATTTGCAATTTTATGAAACATATATATATGTATAGCTCATCTTTAATATGTTTTAGAAGAATAAACAATGCAAGTTACAGTATGCAGATACAAGAAAACATCATGACAAAATCCCAAGTTAAAAATGAAGTTAATAAGTACCCTCTAGTAACCGTCAAATAAAGGCAATTTTGGTAATTACTGTCAATGTTGTTTTTCTACTTTTTTTTAATGGGTTTCACCTCAGATAGAGGTGATAGGGTATAGATAAGGAAAGAATTATTGATATGAATTCTAAATGTGTTCTAGGAAAAAATAATGGGAATTACTAGATACTTATATGGCTCCTGTCATAGGAGGGAAATACAGAGGTAGCATTTAGCAGTGATTGAAAATAATAAATGATATTGTACAGCGCTTCCTCTTCCAAGACATTGCTCTAATTGATAAAGATAAATATATATCTACATTCTTACTCATATCTCTATGCATCTAGTCATTTAAACCTCATGATTATTCTAAAAATCTACTAAAATTGTTGCCATTTAATAGTTGATGATAATAAAACCCAGAAAAAGGTAAGTAACATGTCTAAGTTTCTCTCCTGGTAAATGGAAGAGATAGGATTTGATTCATAATTCTTAGTCAGAATCTGGATTAATGACAGTGATTATTTAGAGGGTTATTAAGCTTCTCAAACACACAAGCACATACACACAAGCACAGTTTATTTGTATTTATTTATTATTTATTTGTATCTGTATTTACTTGATGGAGAAGGCAATGGCAACCCACTCCAGTACTTTTGCCTGGAAAATCCCATGGACGGAGGAGCCTGGTAGGCTTCAGTCCATGGGGTCGCAAGGAGTCAGACACGACTGAGCGACTTCCCTTTCACTTTTCACTTTCATGCATTGGAGAAGGAAATGGCAACCCACTCCAGTGTTCTTGCCTGGAGAATCCCAGGGATGGCAGAGCCTGGTGGGCTGCCGTCTATGGGGTCGCACAGAGTCGGACTCCACTGAAGTGACTTAGCAGTATTTACTTGAAAGTGTAAGTGTTTGTTTCAGATTTCCTACCTTCCATGTGGGGCTTCTATTGAACCAGCAGATTGATGATCTCTTATATGAAATGGATGTCACTCAGTTGGGCTCAAATTAGTGAAGTAGACAGTATACTTATTTCACCTTAGGTATGACCATTGGTTAGCTTTATGAGTAAAAAGTAAAGTATTAGTCGTTTGGTCATGTCTGACTCTGTGATCTCATGGACTGTAGCCCACCAGGCTCCTCTGCCCATGGGGATTCTCCAGACAAGAATACTAGACTGGGTTGCCATGCCCTTCTCCAGGGGATCTTCTTGATCCAGGAATCAAACCCAGGTCTCCTACATTGCAGGCAGATACTTTATTGGCTGAGCTACCTGGGAAGCCCAAGTGGCTTTATGAAATATCATGATTCAATGTTTACAATTTCTGCTGCATAAAGATTAAGCATATTAGTCAGAAGAGTGTTGATGGCAAGTAACAGAAACTGAACTCAATCTAGCACAGGGAATAAAGAGAAGTTATTACATTACAGAGATTATGGAAGGAAAGAACAAAGAAACTAAGACTGGCAGAAGGCTGGGCTGTGGGGATAGCTAGAGCCAGTCACCAGAACCTTCATAAGACAAACTCTCTCACCAACATTCTCTCTGCATCTCTCTCTCCTTCCTTCCCTTTCTCTTTAAAGAATATCAGTCTTATTTCTTCTCATAGCAGGAACACAGGCCCAAAGAGTTTGAGAAGCTCACATCTGGAGGTTTGTATCATCAGGAAGCTGATTCCTTTTTCAAGCTCCCAGTTTCACAACCCAAGAGAAAAGTTATAATAGGATTTTGATAACTATACATTTCAACTCCAGTCAAATGTGGCCAGAGAGTAGATTTTGTGAGTATTTGATGATTTCCCCAAGAGAAGAGCAGCTGAGGGAAAAAAGGAGCAGCCACCAAATGAAGACAAAGAGAAAGAGGGAAGACAAGAGAAGGAAAGTAATGCTGGTCAGACAGAAACTAAATAAACACAATAAAAGTAATTCACAGGCTCAGTTCAGTTCAGTCGCTCAGTGGTCTCCAACTCTTTGCGACCCCATGAACCGCAGCACACCAGGCCTCCCTGTCCATCACCAGCTCCCGGAGTTTACCCAAACTTATGTCCATTGAGTTGGTGATGACATCCAACCATCTCATCCTCTGTCGTCCCTTTCTCCTCCTGCCCTCAATCTTTCCCAGCATTAGGGTCTTTTCCAATAAGTCAGCTCTTCGCATCAGGTGGCCAAAGTATTGGAGTTTCAGCTTCAGCATTAGTCCTTCCAATGAACACTCAGGACTGATCTCCTTTAGGATGGACTTGTTAGATCTCCTTACAGTCCAAGGGATTCACAGGCTACAAAACAACAAATGGAAGGAAGTTAGATGAACTTAATTTTTGCTTATTTGTTTCAAATGAACAGTACAATGAATTTTTATGCATCAGATTAAGGATACAATAATATGTTTAAAGTGCAATTTTAATTAAAATAAATTTGAAAATAAAAGTTATGAGCACTAACTCTTTTTACTAATAGCACATGTAATCTTACATGCATATTCTAGACTATGTTCCTGCATTTCTTCCCTAAATCTGAAATATGCTTCTAGTACATAATTTTAGGATATGAGAGACATTATTTTGCATGTTTGCTGGTTTGTCCTTTAATTTTTTTATTTAAAATCTTCTAATACATTTCATATGGGCTTCCCAGGTGGCTCAGCTGTAAAGAACCCACCTGTAACACAGGAGATGCAGGAGACGTGGGTTCCATCCCTGGGTCAGGAAGATCTTCTGGAGGAGGGCATGGCAACCCACCCCAGTATTCTTGCAGAGAAAATCCCATGGACAGAGGAGCCTGATGGACTACCTACCATCCATGGGATCACAGTTGGACACAACTGAAGTGACTAAGCACATACAGTACTTTTCTTATACTTTTTTTAGAGCAACCACTGGGGGGGGGAATGAATATTTAATTCAAGACTACAGTGAGAGAGCAACAACAACAACTTAAAAAAAAAGAGTGAAAAAGGAAATATTAAAATTGAGCAAAAATTAATTACATACATACATTTTCTAAAAAATTTAGGGGGAGCACACCATGTGGCTTGCAGGATCTTAGTTTCCTGACCAGGGATTGAACTACACCCTTGGCAGTGAAAGCAGAGAGTCCTAACTGCTAGACTAACGGGATTCCCAATTATGTGTATTTTTAAAACAGGATGAAAAGTAATATCTTTGGAAAAATCAATAACATATAGCATCTTCTGGGAAAGAATGAAAATAAGAAAGAGGGTGAAGAAACTAAAACAAATGAAAACAAGAAATAATACAATTAAAATTTTAAAAAATGAAATAATACATTTATATTCTATATCAATGAATTTATTAACATAGATCAGAGGAATGAACTACTGGAGTCACTGTAAAATGCCAACTTGAAAAAGTGTGGGAATCTTGAACAAACCAATGCTCTTAATCAAACTTAAGTACTGATTGAAATGATAAAAAAGAGGAAAACAGCATGAAGAAAACTATGTATTTTGTATGGTTGGATACATATTTCAGAAAATACATTTTATAATATGTTCATATATAATTTGCATATTAAAGAAAGTATTATTGAACAAAGAAAGTAGGATTAAAGGAAATCAGGGGAAAAGGAAAAATAATACAATACAGTGCAATACACAGAGAAATACAATAAAGATTCTTTAGATAAACTGATGATAGCATTGTCCTAATTACTGGAGACAAAAATAAAATGAGAAAGAAATATATTCAGGAGAGAATATTTTTAAATGGCTTTATGTAACCAAGGGAGGAAGTGAACACCCACAACTGTTTACCAACCCTATGAAAAATGTTTCAGAGATGGCAAATATAGGTTCATTACCACCATACACTGGCAGCAATTCTGTATACATTATCAAGTATCATCTCTGAATACCCAAGTAAATGCCAAAATGCAACAATGGTTAGTGTAGCTTTGTGAATTTTACATCTATCTCACTCTGAAATGTTTTAGTTTTATCAGTTTTGGTTATGAAACCATTATACAATAACATAAATAATTTATAAGTCCTCACTATTTTGAGGAAATAGTCCAAAGAAAAGCATCTACATTTACTTGACTGCTTGCAGCATGAACAGTGACTATTGCTGACTTAGAGGGTGAAATGTCTCAATTTTTCTGCATGTAGATTTTCAAGATTCAGTCAAATGTGGTTTCTTCCTTCCTCTTTCTCCACTCTTGTTACATAAGCACACATGGCTAGGAATCTGGCCTTACGACTAACCTTCAAATTTATGCATATGTATTGATACATGAGGGAAATATTCTTAATAAAACTACATACTATTATAAATCAGGAAATATAAACATTCTTCCATTATTTTCTACCTACTTCTAAAGATTGGACAAAGCCCTACAGTCATTTTAAATAATTAACTTTTCATTAGACTTAATTCAAGAAGTTCTATATTTATTTCAAAATAGATGAGTGAAAAGCAGTGGTGAATGAGGTTTCATCTTAGCAAACTGTATATACTCACATTCTTGCCAAATCATAGCAATTAACTATCGAAAATGATGCAGTATAAGTAATTATTCACCCTAAATGATGAGGTGTTGTAATGACTTTATAAATGAAGCTACTTTATTCTGCCTTCAAATTGATTATTATAAGATTCATTATTATTTCTAAATCATTCATACTTAGCTTTTTAATAAAACATATGGAGGGAGAAGTAATAATATTGAGCTCTATAATGGAATCAAACTTGAGTTGTTATCAACTTAAAATATTTGTTGTAAATCATTATGTGATTTACATAATCACATAATGGTTATTCTTGTGTGTGTGTGCTCAGTCACTTCAGTTATATCTGACTTTTTGCAAACCTAAGAACTATAGCCTGCCAGGCACCTCTGTCCATTGGATTCTCCAGGCAAGAATACTGAAGTGGGTTGCCATGCCCTTCTCCAGAGGATCTTCCTAACCCAGGGGTCAAACCCACATCTCCTGCACTGCAGATGGATTCTCTACCACTGAGCCACAGTCACCAGGGAAGCCCCAAGGGTAATCCTAAAGGTAACCCAAATCAAAAGCTTATGGTAATGACACAAAAGATAAAGAAAATGTAAGCATTCCACAGAAGAGTCATCAAACCACAAAGGAAGAGAACAAGAGAAGAAAAAAGAAACAAAAACTATAAAAACAGTCAGAAAACAATAAACAAAATAGCAATAAGCACCTACTTGTCAATATTCATTTCAAATGTAAATAAACTAAAGTCTTCAATCAAAGGACATAGATTTAAAAAGACTGATTGTTGCCAGAGGCAGGGAGTGCTAGATGGGAGAAATAGGTGAATTATATGATTTTTTGTTTTAGTTTAAATAAATTAAATTTTTGAAAATGAAGCAAAATTTTTTATAATAACTATAAGTGGAGTATAACCTTTAACATTGAGAATCATTATATTGTACAATGTACCTCCCATCACTTCATGGGAAATGGATGGGGAAACAATGGAAACAGCGTCAGACTTTACTTTTGGGTCTCCAAAATCACGGCAGATGGTGATTGCAGCCATGAAATTAAAAGACACTTACTCCTTGGAAGGAAAGTTATGACCAACCTAGATAGCATATTCAAAATCAGAGACATTACTTTGCCAACAAAGGTCCATCTAGTCAAGGCTATGGTTTTTCCAGTGGTCATGTATGGATGTGAGAGTTGGACTGTGAAAAAAGCTGAGTGCTGAAGAATTGATGCTTTTGAACTGTGGTGTTGGAGAAGACTCTTGAGAGTCCCTTGGACTGCAAGGAGATCCAACCAGTCTATTCTAAAGGAGATCAGTCCTGGGTGTTCATTGGAAGGACTGATGCTAAAGCTGAAACTCCAGTACTTTGGCCACCTCATGGAAAGAGTTGACTCATTGGAAAAGACTCTGATGCTGGGAGGGATTGGGGGCAGGAGGAGAAGGGGACGACAGAGGATGAGATAGCTGGATGTCATCACTGACTCGATGGAGGTGAGTCTGAGTGAACTCCGGGAGTTGGTGATGGACAGAGAGGCCTGGCGTGCTGTGATTCATGGGGTTGCAAATAGTCAGACACGACTGAGCGACTGAACTGAACTTATATAATAATTTATATAAACTATGTTTCAATAAAAAATATGAAAGCAAACAAAAAATTTGTTAAATAGTTGACAAAGTCAGAAATGTACATTAATCAAAATATATAAAATGTATATTCATAACACTACCTTGAATTTTAAACTTCTTTCAATGAAAACATGCCAAATTTATAACATCTTAGAAAATTTTACTTTTTTTTTTTAAATTTTATTTTATTTTTAAACTTTACATAATTGTATTAGTTTTGCCAAATATCAAAATGAATCCGCCATAGGTATACATGTGTTCCTCATCCAGTCCCTATCCAACATATATCCCAATGGCAACGGACTATAATTTGTAAACCTAATCATAATAATATATGGATTCAACTGACATTTGATATTCAATAAATGTTGACTGAGCACTGAGTCACTATTCTATATATCAGAAATTCAACAGGGAACAAATTTTACTAAGTCCTTGACCTCAGATAGTTTACATTCCATTGGCTTTATGATATTTTAGGCTAACAGAATTCTCAGTGAAATATGAAAATAGTGAAGAGTATAAAAAGGCAGGTAAAGAAAGGAAAGCACACCAAAGCATACAGTGTCTGTCAATGTCAACACAATAGTTCACTTTATATTGTGTTGATATCTGAGTGGTGGGAGAACTCCCAACAGAGATCTTTCACTGGAGAGAAAATATCCAAAGTTTAGTTTTAAACCAGTAAGTAAGATGCCCGTCAGACATGCCAGAGATATAGAGCATCACCTATACATGGATATGTTAGTCTAGAATTCATGAGAAGCACTGCATCTGGAGATAAATGTGGAAGTCAATGGCCTATAGATGATAAGACATAGCAAGTCTGATATGGACCATGGTGAGATTTACGAGTTTAAACATCACTAATTTTTTAATCCCTAGCTTCACCTCCTCCCTTTTTCCTCTTACCTCCTATTTCTTTCCCCTCCTCCTTTTTCATCTTTATAACTTTTTGTGTGTGGACTTCCTAGGTGGCTCAGTGGTAAAGAATCTGCCTGCCAATGAGGAGGCACAGTTTACATCCCTGGGTCAGGAAGATCCCTTGGAGTAGGAAATGCCAACCTACTCCAGTAGTTTTGCCTGCAAAATTCCATGGACAGAGGAGCCTAGCAGGCTACAGTCCATGAGGTCGTTAAAGAGTCAGACACAGCTGAGCGATGGAGCAAAATCATCAGTTGGGACAGAGTCAAATTGTAAATAAACTCTTGTTTATTTATCTGTACCTTTCTTTATAGCATTTTAGTAAATAAGGCCTTCTTTAGTTCTTCCCATAGTTCAGCCATATCCTGTTTTCACCCACCTACTAAAACTAAAGCAGACATCCGTGTTTATATTTCCCCACAGAATGTCGAATTCAAGGGTGAAATAGGCCAGGCCACAAAGGCAGGTTCAGGTTTGACGAGCTGGACAGGGATGACTTAGATTTGACTCACTACCTTCACTTTGTGAAAAGCAATTCACAGTGCCTACAGTTAGGAATAAAGACTGCACACAGTCCCTCAGTGCCTCTTAATGTTCATCAGGGAGGCACACCAATAATTGGATGGGCTCAGTATGTGGCATAGAAGGGGAATCAATCAGGTCAGATATAAACAAGGATTTTACATCACTTTAAACCAGGGTGTTGGAGTATGTCAGCCTTCAAAGGGTCAGGCTGTTTCCAGGGAAGAAACTTCTTATCCAATCAGAGTCACACATTTCTTTGCTTTAATTCTGTTTATAAAAAGAGTTATAAATAGAATTAAAGATGAAGGACAGAGAAGGACAGGGTGAAGGACAGGAAAGCCTGGTGTGCTACAGTCCATGAAGTCACAAAGAGTCAGACATGACTGAGTGACTGAACAACAACAAATTTATTATTTGACTATTTTTAATTTGTCTATTTGAAGTTTCAATGTAATAGCTCTGGTCATGGCCTATTTGTGTGACAGAGAACAATTATATTTATTATACTGAAGATTTTCTAAGGGAGACCTGGAAGAATATTACCATACATATATAATCTCAATTGATGCATCCTTTCTCAAGCCCCTGCTGTCATTTATTTCATAACTTTCCCACCAAACCACTAGTAATTTTTCTCAATTGTTATACAGAGTAATTTTGTTTTTGCCCCCCTGCCCTCCGTGGTGAACACACACACACACACACATCATACTACTCAGCAAAGAATGCTTTGGAGTACACTATCATGAGAAAGGCAAGTTTGCTTATAAATAACACGTAGTATTTCCTATCATTCTGTTGTTCAGGCAAAACACTGAGAACCAATAGTGTGTTTTCTTGGTAAAGTCTCCTCCAGCTTTAAAGATTATACTTGTAATCCTGTAAGAACTTTGTGTCTTAAAAACCTTTAAACTGGAAAACTATTTATAAAGATTGTGGAGATGCAACACCTACACCATGTGGAAAAGTTAACTCACAATTAGAATTTTGCTTTTACATCCATACTGAAAATTATCATTACTTCTTTACTAATACTGTGAACATTTTATGAACATAATTTATCTCCATTGCCCTGCACTTTGTCTGTTTCTGTTGATGTATGACACACTTCAAATTGCTAGAAATAAGTTATAGTGAGCAATTCCTAATTATTTGCTCTGATTAAAGTTCAGATATATCAAGGAACCTGATTCCACATGTTGCTGTTTGATGGGAAAAACTATTTTAAAATTTATCTGGGTCATTTAAAAAATATATGAATAAGAGCTTGCATTAATGTCTGTGAAATGATTTAGCATTTTTTATTTCTCATTTTCTTCTGATTTATGGGGGGATAAACTACCAAAGCTGTCATATCTTAAAAAAAATAAAGTATGATGGATAGGAGTATCATATGCTCTTTTTAGCGTAAGCGTGAACACAGTTAAGCATCTGTCAGAAAAGTTTATAATTAGATGCAAATCTACACATTGGGCTTTTCACTCATACTTCTAGTTAGGCCTTTCTGCAGAGAAAATCATTAATGCTCTGCCTGCTCAAATGCATGCTCAATTGTGTCCGACTCTTTGTGATCCCACCAACTGTAACCCACCAGACTCCTCTGTCCAGGAAGAATACTGGAGTGGGTTGCCATTTCCTACTCCAGGGGATCTTCCTGACCCAGAGATTGAACCCGTCTCTCTTGCATCTTCTGCTTTGGTGGGCAGATTCTTTTTTTCCCAACTATATTCTCCCATGAGCAAGGGTTTGATGGAGAGCTTAATTTTAATCACACTGAGAATCTTTTAAGTTAATTTAAAAGATTGATAACCCATTAAAGTCTAACTAGAGCAGAAAGAAAATCAGGAGGGAAAAACGGAAATAGTATTTAATATAGTGTCTCCTAAAATATTACAAAAGACAGTTTAGGATTTGAAATGAGTTGAAAAGTGAAAGTGAAAGTTAGTCACACAGTCGTGTCCAACTCTTTGCGATCCCGTGGGCTGTAGCCTGCCTGACTCCTCTGTTCATGGATCTTCAGGCAAGGGAGTACTGGAGTGGCTTGCTATTCCCTTCTCCAGGGGATCTTCCTGACCCAGGGATGGAACCTGAGTCTCCTGCATTGCAAGACAGATTCTTTACCAACTGAATCACCAGGGAAGCCCAAAATGAGTTGAATTGAACCTAAACTTTTGATTCTGCCTCTTTCAGTTGTATAACCTTGGGGTGTGGTGTAGAATATTATTTAGCCTTAAAAAAGAATGAAATCTTGACATTTGTGACAACATGAATGGACCTGGAGCATAAAAGCGAAATGAGTCAAGCAGAGAAAGATAAATATTGCAGGATTCCACCTGTATATGGTATCTTAATAAACAAAACAAATGAACAAACATAACAAAACAGAAATAGAGTTATAGATACAGAGAACAGACTGCCTGTTGGCCAGAGTTGAAGAGGGTAGGGAGGGAGTGAAAAACTAGGAGAGGGATATTTAGTGGAACAAACTTCAGTTGCAAAATAAATGAATGAAATGAACAGGGAGGAGAATATATAGTCAATAAGTAATAACTTTGTATTTTAACATATCATAACTAGACTTAATATGGAGATCAGTTTGAAATGTATAAAATAATGAATCACTATATTGTGTATCTGGAACTAAAAATGTATAAATCAATTACACTTCAAAAACAAACTCAAAGAAAAAGAAATTAGATTTGTCATCACTAGAGGGAGGGCAGAAGGGATTGGATGAAGGCAGTCAAAAGGTACGAATTTCCAATTATAAGTACTAGCAATGTAAGATAAAAGTGAAAGTGAGTGTTAGTCACTCAGTCGTATCAGACTCTTTGCGACCACATGGACTTTAGCCCTCCAAGCTCTTCTGCCCATGGGATTTCTGAGACAAGACTACTGGAGTGGGTTGCCATGCCCTTCTCCAGGAGGTCTTCCCAACACAGGGATCAAACCCAGGTCTCCTGCATTGCAGGCAACATGCACATTATTAATATACAACATAAATAAATATAATTAACATTGCTATATGCTATATATGAAAGTTTTTAAAAGAGTAAATGCTAAGAGTTCTCATCAGAAGAAAAACTTTATTTTTGTTTCTTTAATTTTGTATCTATGGGAAATGATGGATGTTCACTATATATTGTGATAATCACTTCATGATATATTTAAATTAAATCATGCTATATACCTTAAACTTATATAGCACTGTATGCCAATTATATCTGAACAAAACTGGAAGAAAAAAAATGAGTACAAATACACAGACCTCAGCTCTGAGGACTATAAACTTGAACAAAATACATCATCTTCATTTTGCTACTTGTGCAAGTACCAAATTTCAAACGTTAAAAGACAGTGGATGCAAAAAAAGTAAAAACATAAATCAGTCTTAAAATACTGATAACAGATTTCCATTTTTCTATTGCATCTATAACTGTAATGATCACCCGACGCTATGGACATGAGGTTGAGCAGGCTCCAGGAGTTGGTGATGGACAGGGAGGCCTGGCGTGCTGCGAAGAGTCAGACACGTTGAGCGACTGAACTGGAACTGGAACTGTAATGAAAACAAACATAAACTTATGTTCAGCATAAAAGGGAAAATAAAGGACAGTCATTTTGAACCATAATTATTATGACTAAAGCTGTGTTTCTGTTTCAGAAACTTTTGCTCTTATTAAAATTATTTTATTTTTTTCACTTCCTGGCATCAATATACTATTCAATAAGAATCTATTGTCTCAAAATAAAAATAAAAGAATGAGTTGTAATTGTTCTTTAATGTTAAATATTTGTCAGTCAAAAGGAGAGTGAAGTTCAGGTGATATATCTGTGGGGGTTTAGGAGTGATAGTGCCTCAGAATAAACAAGTAAAGATTAATGGTCCTTTTTTAAGGAGGGGATTAAATTGTGTACTAATGTTGTATATTCAGGATGAGGTTGGCTTAGAGAAGAGGGGAAAAGGAAATTGTACTTATTTATTTAGTAAATAATGTTTGAGAAGCTACTATTTGCCAGGCTGTGATTGAGGCACAAAGACAGTAGCAAAGAAAAATAATATGTACTTACAGAACTTACATTCTGTTGAAGGAGAATGACAAGTAATGACATTCACAAACAAAAAGAAAATATAAAATGTAAAACTCCTCCTAAAGAGAAATTTGTTAGAGCTATGAAGACAAAGAAAGCAGAATAAGAGACAGAGTATGTACGCTTCTTATGCTATTTAGATAATCAGACATAGTGTCTTAGAAAAGATGACATTAGAGAAGAAAAGCTGGTTTAGTGCTCAAGAAGCAGCCAAACATTCAATGAGTCTGGGAGTGAGTGAACCAAGAGAATTCAGAGACCAGGTCACTCAAATAGTCATGGTTCAGATGACAGAGGATATTTTAGGCTATGAAAGAGACTTTCAGTCAGTCTAAATGCTATAGAAATCATTGGAAGTATTGGTTTTATGTGCTGTGAGAAACATTTTAACACTACGTGTACAGTGGACTTGAGGGTGAGCGTAATCAAGAGGATGGGTTTGGGAGGGAGAAGGAATGAAGGGATGAGACCAGTCAGAAGACTTCGCAGGGCTCTCAGGAGACATGATGGTGACTTGAACCAAGTAGCAGTGAGGGAAGCAGTGAGAGGTAATGAGATTATGGATACATGCAGAGGTATCTTTGCAGGACTTGGTGAACTGGACTTGGGTTGAGAAAATGGAAGAAAAACAAATTTGAGCCTTGAGCGTTGACTGAACTCCTAGTGCAAAGCAACAGTGAAGACTCAGGGGAAGGGAGTGAGTTTGGGAATACAGATCAGTTCTTTATTGAACATGTTTAAATATATATGTCTTGATAAGTACACAGTGAAATAGAGAAGTCTAGAACCAAGGGAGAGTCTAGATTGGTGATATTTATTTGGTGATAGCAGGATAAAGATGGAATTTATGGCCATGTGCGTGGGTGTGCACTAAGTGACTTCAGTTGTGTCTGACTCTTTGCCGTGCTATGGACTGCAGCCTGCCAGGCTCCCTTGTCTATGGAATTCTCCAGGCAAGAATACTGAAGTGGGTTGCCATGTCCTCCTCCAGGGGATCTTTCTAACCCAGGGATAGAACTTGTGTCTCTGATGTCTTCTGCATTGGCAGGCAGATTCTTTACCACTAGCACCACCTTGGAAGCTCCATTTATGGCCATAGGTCATAATAAAGTTATCTAAAGTACACTTTGAAATGAAGAAAAGAAGCACAAGGAGTGAGCTCTGGAAAATGCTGATAACTCAGTGACAGAAAGGAAAGGAATGACCAGTGGAAGACTGAGAAAGAGCAGCGTGCAGGACAGGAGGAAATACACATCTGGTATGAAATACACACATGAGCCTTAGGAAGTCGACTCCAACCTTCACATTATTGTCAGAGGAAGGCAAGACAAACAAAATGGGGCTGCCATGCACAAGGCAGGGTGAAAGACGATGTGATGTGGGAACCAACTTGATGTTATCAGGGGTTGGATGTGGTCTATTAATGTTGGAAGAAAGTGTTCTTGTTTCATTCTTTTACAAGTGGTTGACCAGTTTTCCCAGCACCACTTGTTAAAGAGATTGTCTTTTCTCCACTGTATATTCTTGCCTCCTTTGTCAAAGATAAGGTGTCCATAGGTGTGTGGGTTTATCTCTGGGCTTTCTATTTTGTTCCATTGATCTATATTTCTGTCTTTGTGCCAATACCATACTGTCTTGATGACTGTGGCTTTGTAGTAGAGCCTGAAGTCAGGCAGGTTGATTCCTCCAGTTCCATTCTTCTTTCTCAAGATTGCTTTGGCTATTCAAGGTTTTTTGTATTTCCATACAAATTGTGAAATTATTTGTTCTAGCTCTGTGAAAAATACCATTGGTAGCTTGATAGGGATTGCACTGAATCTATAGATTGCTTTGGGTAGTATATTCATTTTCACTATGTTGATTCTTCTGATCCATGAACATGGTATATTTCTCCATCTATTAGTGTCCTCTTTGATTTCTTTCACCAGTGTTTTATAGTTTTCTATATATAGGTCTTTAGTTTCTTTAGGTAGATATATTTCTAAGTATTTTATTCTTTTCATTGCAATGGTGAATGCAATTGTTTCCTTAATTTCTCTTTCTATTTTCTCATTATTAGTGTATAGGAATGCAAGGGATTTCTGTGTGTTGATTTTATATCCTGCAACTTTACTATATTCATTGATTAGCTCTAGAAATTTTCTGGTGGAGTCTTTAGGGTTTTCTATGTAGAGGATCATGTCATCTGCAAACAGTGAGAGTTTTACTTCTTCTTTTCCAATTTGGATTCCTTTTATTTCTTTTTCTGCTCTGATTGCTGTGGCCAAAACTTCGAAAACTATGTTGAATAGTAGTGGTGAGACTGGACACCCTTGTCTTGTTCCTGACTTTAGGGGAAATGCTTTCAATTTTTCACCATTGAGGATAATATTTGCTGTGGGTTTGTCACATATAGCTTTTATTACGTTGAGGTATGTTCCTTCTATTCCTGCTTTCTGGAGAGTTTTTATCATAAATGGATGTTGAATTTTGTCAAAGGCTTTCTCTGCATCTATTGAGATAATCATATGGTTTTTATTTTTCAATTTGTTAATGTGGTGTATTACACTGATTGATTTGTGGATATTGAAGAATCCTTGCATCCCTGGGATAAACCCCACTTGGTCATGGTGTATAACACTTTCTAAAACCATACACAAAAATAAACTCAAAATGGATTAAAGATCTAAACATAAGACCAGAAACTATAAAAATCTCAGAGGAAAACATAGGCAAAACGCTCTCTGACATAAATCACAGCAGGATCCTCTATTACCCACCTCCCAGAATATTGGAAATAAAAGCAAAAATAAACAAATGGGTTCTAATTAAAATTAAAAACTTCTGCACAACAAAAGAAACTATAAGCAAGGTGAAAAGACAGCCTTCAGAATGGGAGAAAATAATAGCAAATGAAGCAACTGACAAACAACTAATCTCAAAAATATACAAGCAACTCCTACAGCTCAATTCCAAAAAAATAAATGACCCAATAAAAAAATGGGCCAAAGAACTAAGCAGACATTTCTCCAAAGAAGACATACAGATTGCTAACAAACACATGAAACGATGCTTAACATCACTCATTATCAGAGAAATGCAAATCAAAACCACTATGAGGTACCATTTCACGCCAGTCAGAAAGGCTGCGATCCAAAAGTCTACGAGCAATAAATGCTGGAGAGGGTGTGGAGAAAAGGGAACCCTCTTATGCTGTTGGTGAGAATGCAAACTAGTACAGCCACTATGGAGAACAGTGTGGAGATTCCTTAAAAAACTGGAAATAGAACTGACATACGACCCAGCAATCCCACTGCTGGGCATACACACTGAGGAAACCAGAAGGGAAAGAGACACATGTACCCCAATGTTCATCACAGCACTGTTTATAATAGCCAGGACATGGAAGCAACCTAGATGTCCATCAGCAGATGAATGGGTAAGAAAGCTGAGGTACATATACACAATGGAGTATTACTCAGCCATTAAAAAGAATACATTTGAATCAGTTCTAATGAGGTGGATGAAACTGGAACCTGTTATATAGAGTGAAGTAAGCCAGAAAGAAAAACACCAATACAGTATACTAACGCATATATATGGAATTTAGAAAGATGATAACGACAACCCTGTATGCGAGACAGCAAAAGAGACACAGATGTATAGAACAGTCTTTTGGATTCTGTGGGAGAGGGAAGGGGGCATGATTTGGGAGAATGGCATTAAAACATGTATAATATCATATAAGAAATGAATCACCAGTCCAGGTTCAGTGCAGGATACAGGAAGCTTGGGGCTGGTGCACTGGGATGACCCAGAGGGATGGTATGGGGAGGGAGGTGGGAGGGGAGTTCAGGATGGGGAAAATGTGTACACCCGTGGCGGATGCATGCTGATGTATGGCAAAACCAATACAATATTTTAAAGTTAAAAAAAAAAAAAGAGAGAGAGAAAAAAAAATAAATTTGATGTTCTGTTTAAAAATAATAATAATAATAATGTTGGAAGAAAATGTGGCTGTAGTCTGCATTTTAGCTAAAGATAAAATAAATATGGTGACATCTGGGATTAGGTACAAAAGACCGACAGAGATATTGACAGTGTGAAGATTCAACTAAACCCACCAGCCTGTCTTAGAGTTTGTGCAGTTCTATGTATGGTCTATGATTTTCTGAGGCTCTAACCACAGACTATTAGGGCCTTAGTGGTTCCATTCAAAACACAGAGATGGTTTTTCTCTTTTCTATGATGGAAACTTCAGTTTTGATTTTGAAGTGTCTATTTTTCAGAAGCTAATCAGGGTGAGCTAATCCTGATAACATTTGTCTTTCTTGTGAATTATTCTACATAAAAATTACATTTTCCCTTTCTCAGCAGACAGTTGCAATCATTGTCAGAGGAAGTCAAGACAAACAAAATAGGGCTTCCATGCACAAGGCTGTGGGAAAGAATTCCCACAATAGTTGTTTGCTAAAGGCGACGTTTTATAGTTTTAATTATAACACTGCTGGAAAATCATGAAATGTATACACAAATTCATTTACCTCATTTGTTTTTCACCCTTAGGTGCAATATTGTGAACAACTGCATTTGAAATCTGAAACAGAGATTTATTTCCCACCAGTGTTTATTTATTCCTAGTAAAATGGACTTCCTTTGAGCAACATGTCATTTTGTGTAATGCTCTGGCAAGCCAGAGTTTTAATTTCACTAAATGGCACATTTTTTATGGCTCCAAATGCTTTTTTGCCACCATTTATTTTGAAGAACCTAGTGATAACTGTAAAATATGAACTCCTGATTACTAAGAAGATATTTTGGTTAAGTAAGTAATTCACTAATTACCACTACCATAAAACTGAACACAAATGAACAGAAAACAAGTGTTTAGGAATGCAGTCACAATGGTTTTTTCCTTTTTTTATGACTAAGTGAAATTTAGTCATCTCTGAGAAGTACATCTTTCGTTATTTTGAATAGAATAAAAGAAAGCAAATAAAGCATTTCATGATGAATGTAATGATGTCTAATTGGAAAACTATGCATGGGGATTCTCCATGGAAGAATACTGGGGTGGGTTGCTATTCCCTTCTCCAGGGTACCTTCATGACCCAGGTCTCCTGCATTGCAGGAGGATTCTTTACCATCTGAGCCACCAGGGAAGCCCAAGAATACTGGAATGGGTAGCCTATCCCTTCTCCAGGGGATCTTCCTGATCCAAGACTCCAGCCTTCGTCTTCTGCATTGCAGGCAGATTCTTTACCAGCTGAGCTACCAGGGAAGCCCAGCTGGAAAACTAGACTGATGAATATATTTTTCCTTCTCTGATTTTTCTATTCCTGGAAATTCTAAACAATTCTGTCATTACCTATTAAATATCTTGTTGCCCATGTTTCAAATGAAGGTGTAACAGCAACAGGAATGTGAATGTGTTAGTGAAAGACAGCTTTGGGGGATCCAGATTGAAGGTCACAGAGAGGATGATGATAACCTCAACTAACTACATGAATGGGACTGGCAGATTATGTTCTTTTCTCTGTCTTGCATCTGTAAAGAAGTTATGGTTCAGGTAAAGTCAACCTCTTCTGGAAGAGTTCTGACTGACTACTTCTCCAAGATTGGTCCACATTCAAACAGAACTGCTATAATATTTTGGTTGGATTCCAAAATTCATTTTTAGGAGACAGATTAAATTTTCTGGGGAGATTATTTTTAGATGTTTTATCAGTTAATGCTCTAAACAGGAAATAGGAAACACTAAAGCATCTTGCATCTATTTAGAAAGGGATTTTATGTAAAGGAGTAAATGCCCATAAAATCATTGAAAGGGTTGGAGGAGTGCAGTTTATTCTGGGAATTCAGGAATAATTTCCAAACCATGAGACCTGCCAGCCAACAGGAGTTCCTACCATTAAAACTGGAAGTTCCACCACTGAAACTATTGAGATGAAGATGATCCATGGTTGTATTCCAGATATCAGGAAGTCAACACTACCACAAATGTCTTGCAACATACAAAACTGGTGCCTGGATCCTAGAAAATGATAACAATCTCTGAAACCAGGAAATGGGAGAAGAGGATCTATAGTACGGCTGCAGGAAAACTTCACATCTGCAAGACCTTGCCTATCAGTAAAAAACATTCAAAAGGGCAGGAGGATGTCTTCATTCTCACTTGGATTTTCCAGTTCTCATGTGGATGGATCTTTTTGGTGGGAATTAATTAGCAGTCAGATCCTTAGCAGTAAAGGAGTACTGAAAATGTAATTTTTAGTTTTCCAACATCTGCTTTAGAAAGATATCCTAGAAGACTGATGGAATAAGGAGGAGCTAAGCAAACTGCAGTACCTGTCACAAATGTGATTTTAGAACAAATATACATTTCAAGTAAAGGTAGTATAAGAAAGGGCTTTTAATTTTAGACTGTGTGCATTCATACACTGAAAATGCTTGCCAAAGTCTTTCAGATCCGTATCCGTCTCCAAAGTTTACCAGAAATGTATGCTGCAGCAGAGTATTGGACTAAAGTAACATGACATCATAGTGTGCTTCTTTCAATTTCTAAATCTTTGATAAATATTAAATATGCTACCCTGGTGTCTTATTTTCACGTACTACGTGACAAGAATACAGACAAACCCTTTAGTCATGTGTATTTAAACTTCAATACTGGTGACAGCATAAGCTATGAAAATTGATTTTTTTAATTGGTTAATATGTTTCTTTTGGGGACTTCCAGTGACAGCAAGGACTCTGACTTTCCCGGACAGTAAGAAATTGCCGTAGTCTGTCAATACTGCTTCATCCCATGCGATCTATTAAACACATTCAGTGTGATCTAAGCATTTTCTTTTCTAGTCTATGAATATGAAATAAATTTCCTTTGAAATAATATCATGAATTAACATTTAAAGTGGCTTTTTTTTATTTATTGAATTTCCTTATATAACAATATCAAGACCATGAGTTTTATTAATGTTGTATCTAATATTTTTGCATGTAGGTAAATAAAAATTTCATTTCCATTTAAGCTATCACTTAGTCACCTGAATTTTAATTCTGAATATGGCATCGACAAGACATTATGATGCTTAATTACAAGCAAAGATCTCTTGGGGATAAACACAAAAGGCACATATAATATTGTTGACAATATTTTAAAAATTGTCATTAGTGAGATCCAAGGAACAACTATATATGAACTTTTCATCCTTTCTCTACTAGAAAAATATCTATTTGAGTAAAGAACCTAATGTACCTTCTCCCAACTTCTAACTATGACTACTATGTCAAATTTTGGCAGAGTCTAGAAGGAATTTTTTCTACAGTTACTGGAACTGGCCTTACATTAACATGCGCAATGCACATTTGTGAGAAATTTTGCTTGATTTTGTTCTGTTTTGTTTTTATTTTGCCTCCCCACTTACGACCTCCTTTCTGTGATTGCAAAAACCCACCCCACACCCCAAATGTATGTAATCTTTGGGGGAGGCAGAGTCCTCATCCATTACTTAGGACAGATGCCTGCAAGTTCAGCATCTCATTTGCCTTTCTGCACACTAGGTCATAGAAAAGTGATCCAGGCTAGGAAAATCTACTATGACCCCTTAACACTGGATTTGCATCTCACAATGCCAAGAAACAGGGAGAGAGACTTCATTATGGCTGCGGTGGAAGCGTCCACAGTGTCCAGGAGCCTGGAAGCAGGGGCAGCCACAGCAGTGGTGCTATATGGAGTCCAGAGCAGCTGAAGAGGGACAGTTCCTCAATCTGGTACCCAATGCCTATGACAGCTGGGGGGCCTGATTTGGCCTGCTTTTCATATTAAAAAGCAGAGACATTACTTTGCCAACAAAGGTCCATCTAGTCAAGGCTATGGTTTTTCCAGTGGTCGTGTATGGATGTGAGAGTTGGACTGTGAAGAAGGATGAGTGCCAAAGTATTGATGCTTTTGAACTGTGGTGTTGGAGAAGACTCTTGAGAGTCCCTTGGATTGCAAGGAGATCCAACCAGTCCATTCTGAAGGAGATCAGCTCTGGGATTTCTTTGGAAGGAACGATGCTAAGGCTGAAACTCCAGTACTTTGGCCACCTCATGCGAAGAGTTGACTCATTGGAAAAGACTCTGATGCTGGGAGGGATTGGGGGCAGGAGAAAAAGGGGATGACAGAGGATGAGATGACTGGATGGCATCACTGACTCGATGGACGTGAGTCTGAGTGAACTCTGGGAGTTGGTAATGGACAGGGCGGCCTGGCGTGCTGCGATTCATGGAGTCGCAAAGAGTCGGACATGACTGAGCAACTGAACTGAACTGAACTGAATCTTATTCACTACATATGTAAGAGCATATGATTAATATTGTATTCTGAAACAAACATTTAAATGAATTTTAAAATATATTCTAAAGAAAATTTTGAACTCATATGTACAAATAGGCAATATTTGTCTTTTTTTTTCTGTTTTTAGAAACACAATATATTATCTGGTTTTGCCTAGTTTTAATGAGAACATAGGAGAAATGAGTTTGGGTGAACTCCGGGAGTTGGTGATGGACAGGGAGGCCTGGCGTGCTGAGATTCATGGGGTAGCAAAGAGTCGGACACGACTGAGCGACTGAACTGACTGACTGACTGAACTGACTAGACTGCCACTCATTTCCATCCATTTTCTAAGATTCATTCCTAAGCCTTCACAGGGATCCTGTGAGTGTTCCACATTTCAATAAATTGATTGCTGTTTAAAAAAAAATTCAGAAAGAAGCAATTTTGTATTTTTTATTTCTGCTAAAAATCCTGACTTGTACAGAAATAGATAAAATCAGAATACTGAACATAACTCTGGCAAATAAAGAAACCTGTAATCTGTAACTGTATTAGTTTCCTAGGGCTGCTGTAATAAATTGTCACAGAGCTGTTGGCTTAAAACAACAGAACTTTATTCTCTCACAGTTTTAGAGGCCAGAAGGCTGAAATCAAGGTCTTCTCAGAATCACACTCTCTACCCGCTTCTTCCCCGTCCCCCACCCCGCAAAGGCTTTAGGGGAGAAACTTTCCCTGCATTTTCCAGTTTTGCTGGCTCCTGGGATTTCTTGGCTTGTGGTAACATAGCTCCAGTCCTCATCTCTATCTTCATGTGGCCCCTATGTCTCTGTGTGTCTTTTCTGTTATAAGTACACTCTCATTGGATTTAGATTTCTTCTAATTTAGACTTCTACTTTAGATAGAGAT
The DNA here is from genome assembly GCF_029407905.1 of Bubalus kerabau. NCBI lineage: Eukaryota > Metazoa > Chordata > Mammalia > Artiodactyla > Bovidae > Bubalus > Bubalus kerabau. The sequence continues at coordinate 66,918,314 of NC_073630.1, forward strand.
TCTTCTAATCTCTATCATTCTTTAATTACATCTGCATAGGCCCTGTTTCCAAATAAGGTCACATTCTGAGGTTCCAGGTGGATGTGAATTTCTGGGGGACATTATTCACAGTAACTGTATTTAATTTGCCAAAGTGTCACAGTGAAAATCCACTAGTGGGGCATGGTAACCTGCAATCCCATGATGTGTGATAATAAAGCAGTTAAATTATCTCCATAAAATTATGGAAAGTCTCTAGGATTCTGCATAGCTACTGCTAAACATAAAGTTTATTAGGAAGTTAAGAACTGTGGGATGAGGTAGCTGCCTTTACGGCATTGAATAGCTTAAGAAAAGAGAATGATAAGGAAAAATATCCAAACTATCTATAATTTTGGCTCAAGGAACAAATGGAAGACTTGAGAGTATAGTTATGTTAAGAGAATAGCAATACTTTCAAAATAAAAGATGACTGTATCTCACAATTAAACAGCACACTTAGAATTATCCTACGGATTGATGAAGTTTGATATCAGGTGAATTCACAGTTGTTTTAAGACTATTGTTTTAAAACTATGACACTGCTAGGGGAAGAGAAAACCAGAATTGAGATAAATTTATATGGTGGAATTTTGAAGATTCAGCACACCAGGTATCCACAAACCCAATCAGCCGAAACAGTCCTTTTTCTTGTTTCCTCTGAGGTATTCTTGGGCAGCCAACCATGTCATCGTGTAAGAGGAAGCAAATTCTCTCTGGGCTCCATCCTTGCCCTGTTTATTATCACCAGATCCCTAATCACAGACATACCACAGCTCAATCTTTCAGTGATAAGGAGGAAGTTGAAAAGCCAGTCCACTGAAGCTGAGGTACATGCCAAAATTTTTTAAACTTTTTCAACTTTATGTCAGCAAAAATTTTGATAATCAGAAAAGGAATTAATTTAAAAACTAGAAAGAGGGCAGAATACAAAGTCAAATGAGATATAACTTCAATATGAGTGTTCTTACCGCAGAAATCAAGATCAACATTATACAGTGAGTATTTGAATGTGATTCTAATGGCTTTCTCAGTTAAGTTACTGAAATCTTTACTCAGAGAGTTGAGGTGCCCTTGCTAAATTGAGTTGAGATGCCAAAGAAACAACTCAATATGATTTAAAGAAGGAATCCAAATGCTCTGTGAAAGAGGAATGTTAGAGTGGATTTGTCAGTTATTGACCACTCAGCTATCTTCCATTTCCTGGAAAGCAAGCCATGCCTTAATTATATTGAGTAATGCATTGTTGCCCGAAATGCCTAGTAGCTTTAAAAGTCTTTGAGAGAATGTGTGATTTTTGTTGGACTATGATGCTGATTATGGGCTTCCCAGGTGGCACAGTTGATAAAGAATCTGTCTGCAAATGTAGGAGATGCAAGAGCCATAGGTTCAATCCTGGGGCCAGGAAGATCGCTTGGAGAAGGAAATGGCAACTCACTCTGGTATTCTTGCCTGGAAAATTCTATGGACAGAGGAGCCTGCTGGGCTACAGTCCATGAGGTTGCAAACGGTCAGACAAAACTGAGCACTCACTTAGGGAAGTAGGTAGGTAGTTGATTAGAGATGCTTCAATGCTATTGTTGAAATGAACTCTTTGATTCCTATGGGCAGACAATTACTAGGTAGGGAAGTCAAAGGGAGTGATATAAATGCCCCAGGCAGATTTTCAGTGATAACCTTTTCAGGAAGCTGAACTTGTTATCAACATCACTTAATCCCCAATGACCTCAATGGCAAAGTCTTTGACTACAACATTAATACAGAATCTGCCCTAGGGCCATATACTTGATTTACACAAATGGAAAAAAAAAAATCTCCAGATGAGATAGGTAGAAGTCTGGAGTGAGTTATATCAGTGGAAAGTCACAACTTATTGAATTTTCAGAACTACATCCCTTAACGGGCCTGTTACCTTGAATTAAGAAGATGTTAGGTATTCATGAGGAAATATAATGAAAATAATAAACAATATTAATATAAAACTCTTGACCTTCTCCAAAAGATCCTGACTGACTCTGAATCGTTACCACTTCTTGGGCAAATACACAAAGGTGTTGTTGCAGATCAAATGAAAAAGATGCAATTTTTGCCTATATACGCCACACCATATACACAGTAGGACATCTGCGTTTGGTTCTCCCAGTTCTAGGGTGTATGGTTTCTGGAAATAATGTAAGCCATCGGCAGGATCCTGCATAAGAGTTGTTACAGAAGGAGAAGCCAAGTTCTATAGTTCGTCCCATCTAAGAAAATAGCAAATAAAAACCAATAGTGTATCACCAGAAAAGTCAAAGAAATAAGTGCCTCCATCAAAGACTCTAAAGATGCAAGAGTAATGATTTATATCACAGCCCATTTAATGCTCAGACTTGACCACTTTCAAAGACAGATGGGTTTTTGAGAATGACTGAATTATTGTAAGCTTAATTAGGTGGGGTATCTGACTGCAGCTGTTATTCCATATGTGGAAGTGTAGCAAATCAGTAAACTCAAAAGGGTAGATGAAAGTTGATATTTACCCACTTGGATGAAGTTCTTGTAGTATATCCTGCTGTCTCTTTTACAAGATGCCGAGACACACTGAAGTTAAAAATATACTCTAATTTCTGGTTAATTGCTAGCAGATTATCTGGGTTTCTGGCACTTGGGAGAAGCAAGATTGGAGTTCTGGGGGCAAGAAACTTTGACAGAGTTGTAAAAATATACATAGCTTAGGAATGAATCCAAACTGTAGGAATAAGTTTGTCCCACATGAACATTTACTAAGAATCCCACTGCAGAGAAAGTTATGAATGTTCAGGTGTTCCAAAAGATGTAGTCAGAAAGTTAGTGTGGCAGTCCTTTTCTACTCCAGAGCCGATTTGCTGCCTTGTCAAGTCCTGTGGAGAGAGTATCTCGACCCTGAATGACAGATTTTAATTCATTTACAATATCCTTGCTTTCCCTGCCCTGGTCCTGAACATTATATTTTTTTAAGGTTCCCTGATAAGCGGCTTCCAGTTAGAGCTTGTCAGTGGGAATCATTGTTGGAATATTAGATGGCAGGAAGAAAAGAAAAACTGGAGTATTTATCTCTTTCTCCACTTTCAGTGGAATCAACAGTAACAGATTCTTCTTTACAGTAGCTTCAATCCTGCCAGGCAGACTCAGTTCCTACAGTGCCATAGTCACTTTCTCTCTATATCCCCCGATTCCCTATGGATGGTAGCAAGTAACCTCTGGTTGCCTCACTGATAGCCCTGTCTGGTTTTCAGGCTCGTCCAATCCTTCATACACTCTCTCTTTTGCTGCTGCTAAGTCACTTCAGTCGTGTTCGACTCTGTGTAACCCCATAGACGGCAGCCCACCCCCTCTCATGTCCCTGGGATTCTCCAGGCAAGAACACTGGAGTGGGTTGCCATTTCCTTCTCCAATGCATGAAAGTGAAAAGTGAAAGTGAAGTCGCTCAATCATATATGACTCTTAGCGACCCCATGGACTGCAGCCTACCAGGCCCCTCCGTCCATGGGATTTTCCAGGCAAGAGTACCGGAGTGGGGTGCCATTGCCTTCTCTGCTCTCTTTTGCTACATTATTCCGAATGGATGTGCCTGGTTTCCAGGAACCATAATGGAGCTAGGTATTGATTCAGTCCCCATTGTTTCCATTTCAGTGTCTTCTCTGTACACATTGGACCATCTCTATGTTTGAAATATTAGCTTACCATCTTCACTTTTTAAAGTTATTTTTTGAACCTTGTTCTCTAACTCAGTATCACACTCATCTTGCTAAAATTGTGTTGGCTCAAAGTCGATCTCTAAACATTGCATATTCAAAACCTAATTTGTCAGCACACCAAAATGCCTCTGCTTAAGTGTAGGCTTTAAAGAAAAAAAGCTCATAAAAATGATATACAAATGGAGAAATTTAATTAACTATGATACAGTGATGCTAACTTCTGAAGCTACCATACTTGTGTCCTCTTTTCTGCCTTAAGAAAGATCCTCATGGAAACTTAAACCAAAGAACCTTTATGTGTTCCCTTTTTACATAGACGGTACTCAGAAAAATCATTATAGTTTATGAACTTTAACCAGCTTTTTTAAGCATTGATATCCATAAGATAAGTGCATTAGGTAGCATATGATTCCATCCAAATCCTGCTTTATACCATTATAAGGGCAACCATAGTCAATGTCTTGGAGAAGAAAATGCCAACCCACTCTAATATTATTGTCTGGAGAATTCCAGGGAGAGAGGAGCCTGGCAAACTGCAGTCCATGGGGTCGCAAAGAGTTGGACATGACTGAGCGACTTTCACTTCACTCATAGTCAATGTCATTGACTATTGTTTTATAATCTGAGACATGGCAAAAATTCCAATTTTTTTTTTCTTAAAAAAATCATTTATCTTGGGAGGAGGTGGAATTAATTTTGTTACTCTTGAAATAAAATTATTTAGAACTTCTTATGTTACATGATTTTGAAGCTTGATTTACATCTCCATCCCCAAATCCTACTAAATTGGAAGGATAAAACCCACAAAGACAAGGAGAAAAAAGTGAGAACAGTAAAGCAGATGGATAAATGATAATTAATGTGCCAGCTCTGATAAAGCTGAAATTCAGTTATATAATGTGCTAAACTAAAACAAGCTGATCTCCTTTAGAAATTCAGAAGGATTAAAGAATTGGAAGAACCTCATGGCAACCCACTCCAGTCTTCTTGCCTGGAGAATCTCATGGACAGAGGAACCTGGCGGGTTACAGTCCATGGGGTCACAAAGAGTCAGACACGACTGGCTAAGAACAACAACATAACTCTAAAAGTAGGAGTAGCAGTAAGGATGAAAATAAAAGGAGTGGTTGGAAGTCTATATAAATAGGAATTCAATTCCAGGATTCCTTTTCTGGAGATTCTAATCTAGAAGAACTAGACTTTGGAAGAACCCAGGTACAACTGAGAGCAAAAGGTAATCATGTTGAAAATCAGACATATTTAGCTCTCTTCTGTTTGTCAGCTTCAAAAATGTTGGCAGCCAGATGTATATTTCCCAGTTAGCAGTCAAGATGATTCCATTCTCAAAAGAAAATGGTCCCAGGAGAACCAACGTGAGCTGTTGGATCTCCAGTAGGTTGAGATCACTTTACTATGAGTCCTATCTGGTAACAAGTCTCCTTTCCCCCAAAACACATACAAAGATACTGAAGATTTAGTGTATCAGTTCCAAGTGGAAAAATTTAACCAAGGATTAATAAACACTTAAGAAAATCCTTTGAAATGAAAGAGACTAAAACAAAGAGCAAAAAGAAAGTTAGAGGAACCAGGGAGAGCAGAGAAAATAAGAAGACTCCAAAAGGCTTTATTTGATATCCTATGTGACAAAAAGAAGATACTACCAATCTGAAGCAAGCACAGACAACTAATAACAGAGAAACCTACAAAGAAAAAAAGATTGAAGAAATATAACATTAAAATGAAAATCCTTTGCAAGAATAAAAAGATGAATTTGAAGACTTTTAGAAAATAGAGTAAAAGACAAAGTAGGAAAGAAAAGGTTAGAAGATTCCCACAAAATCTATACTAAAATGATACCAATTGTAAAATAAAAGAAACAAAAGAAACTATCAAATAAATAACACATCACAACATTACAAACCAAAGGGACCAGTTTTCAGTAGAGATAGATTTGGTGCCCAGCATAATGATGGAGAAAGATCTGCATTAAAGCAATTACTAGAATTTAAGGATACAAGGTTCAAAAGGAGATAGCAAAAATAAATAAAAAGACCTCAGTGTTTGGAAATCAGAGTGGCCTTAGCTTTCTCAGTGGCAGCACTGAAAGAAGACAATAGAGCATAACCATCAAATGTCAGGGGAAAAAATAATTCCACTTTAGAACTCTAAGCATCATCACATGCTGAAGTATGACAATAAAAATGTATTTTCAGACAATGTATCAGAAATCATTTCTTAGATTATTTCTCAGGTACTGACTTGAAAATGTGTTCCAGCTAAGTGAGGAATTAATAAAAATGGAAATGTGGAACTTCCAACATAAGAGGGATGACACCAAGAAAATAAGTGAAGGCATAAACAAACTGATGGTGTATGTAGCTGCTGATTCAGAACAAAGTTGCCCAGCAGACTCGGACTGTAGCCATTGGAACTGATAAAGAGAAGATTCCAGGAATGAGATTAAAGAAAAATTAAAGTTAGCATTATACTTGATTTTTTTTTAATGCACTAAGAGGAGATGTATGTGAGAGGCCACTTAAAGCAGATGCATTAAATGTCTGAATAATTAAAAAAGAGAAAGAGTGAAAAATAAATCAGTTAATGAAACAACCCCCAAGAATAAGACTGTAGAAGAAAGGAAGTGACATCATTGTCATGCACAAAGTGAATGCTGAGGAAGAGCTTCTTGTTGCTGTTGTTCTTGTAATGCTATTATTTTGCTCACCCATTAATATTTTTATGTCATAATAACAACTGAATACCCTATACAAACAATGTATTATACAAAAAGAATCATAATATAACACTATTCGAGGATAAGTGAGGCAGACGCACATGGTAAGGTGAGGGATGGAGAGTTAAATCAACATCATCAGTAGAAAGTTAACATAACATACACATATAACAACATATAACACATTTTAACATGCATGTATAACATGCATGTGTGAACGCATAATGTGCATGGATAACATATGTATAATATAAGTTCAGTTCAGTTCAGTCCCTCAGTTGTATCCGACTCTCCACAACCCCATGAACCGCAGGCCTCCCTGTCCATCACCAACTTCCGGAGTTCACCCAAACCCATGTCCATCAAGTCGGTGATGCCATCCAACCATCTCATCCTCTGTCATCCCCTTCTCCTCCTGCCCTCAATCCTTCCCAGCATCAGGGTCTTTACAACTGAATCAGTTCTTCACATCAGGTGGCCAAAGTATTGGAGTTTCAGCTTCAACATCAGTCCTTCCAATGAAAACTCAGGACTGATCTCCTTTAGGATTGGACTGGTTGGATCACCTTGCAGTCCAAGGGACTCTCAAGAGTCTTCTCCAACACCACAGTTCAAAAGTATCAATTCTGCGCTCAGCTTTTTTCACAGTCCAACTCTCATATCCATACATGACCACTGGAAAAATCATAGCCTTGACTAGATGGACCTTTGTTGGAAAAGTAATGTCTCTGCTTTTTAATATGCTTGTCTAGGTTGGTCGTAAACTTCCTTCCAAGGAGTAAGCGTCTTTTAATTTAATTGCTGCAATCACCATCTGCAGTGATTTTGGAGCCCAGAAAAATAAAGTCAGCCACTATTTCCACTGTTTCCCCATTTATCTGCTATGAAGTGATGGGACCACATGCCATGATCTTCGTTTTCTGAATGTTGAGCTTTAAGCCAACTTTTTCACTCTCCTCTTTCACTTTCATCAAGAGGCTCTTCAGTTCTTCTTCACTTTCTGCCATAAGGGTGGTGTCATCTGCATATCTGAGGTTATTGATATTTCTCCCAGCAATTCTGATTCCAGCTTGTGTTTCTTCCAGCCCAGCATTTCTCATGATGTACTCTGCATATAAGTTAAATAAGCAGGGGGACAATATACAGCCTTGACGTACTCCTTTTCCTATTTGGAACCAGTCTGTTGTTCCATGTCCAGTTCTAACTTTTGCTTCCTGATCTGCATACAGGTTTCTCAAGAGGCAGGTCAGGTGGTCTGGTATTCCCATCTCTTTCAGAATTTTCCACAGTTTATTTGATCCACACAGTCAAAGGCTTTGGCATAGTCAATAAAGCAGAAATAGATGTTTTTCTGGAACTCTCTTGCTTTTTCCATGATCCAGCTGATGTTGGCAATTTGATCTCTGGTTCCTCTGCCTTTTCTAAAACCAGCTTGAACATCTGGAAGTTCACAGTTCACGTATTGCTGAAGCCTGGCATGGAGAATTTTAAGCATTACTTTACTAGCGTGTGCTGCTGGAGAAGACAATGGCACCCCACTCCAGTACTCTTGCCTGGAAAATCCCATGGATGGAGGAGCCTGGTGTGCTACAGTCCATGGGGTCGCTAAGAGTCGGACACAACTGAGTGACTTCATGTTCACTTTTCACTTTCATGTATTGGAGAAGGAAATGGCAACCCACTCCAGTGTTCTTGCCTGGAGAATCCCAGGGACAGGGGAGCCTGGTGGGCTGCTGTCTATGGGGTCGCACAAAGTCGAACACGACTAAAGCGACTTAGCAGCAGCAGCTGCCCATAGATGGCAGCCCACCAGGCTCCCTCGTCCCTGGGATTCTCCAGGCAAAAATACTGGAGTGGGTTGCCATTTCCCTCCCCAATGCATGAAAGTGAAAAGTGAAAGTGAAGTCGCTCAGTTGTGTCTGACTCTTCCCGACCCCATGGACTGCAGCCTACCAGGCTCCTCCGTCCATGGGATTTTCCAGGCAAGAGTACTGGAGTGGGTTGCCACTGCCTTCTCCCTTACTAGCGTGTGAGATGAGTGCAATTGTGCGGTAGTTTGAGCATTCTTTGGCGTTGCCTTTCTTTGGGATTGGAATGAAAACTGACCTTTTCCAGTCTTGTGGCCACTGCTGAGTTTTCCAAATTTGCTGGCATATTGAGTGCAGCACTTTCACAGCATCATCTTTCAGGATTTGGAATAGCTCAACTGGAATTCCATCACTTCCACTAGCTTTGTTTGTAGTGATGCTTTCTAAGGCCCACTTGACTTCACATTCCAGGATGTCTGGCTCTAGGTGAGTGATCACACCATTGTGATTATCTGGGCTGTGAAGATCTTTTTTGTACAGTTTTTCTGTGTATTCTTGCCACCTCTTCTTAATATCTTCTGCTTCTGTTAGGTCCATACCATTTCTGTCCTTTATCGAGCCCATCTTTGCATGAAATGTCCCCTTGGTATCTCTAATTTTCTTGAAGAGATCTCGTCTTTCCCATTCTATTGTCTTCCTCTATTTCTTTTCATTGATCATGGAGGAAGGCTTTCTTATCTCTCCTTGCTATTCTTTGGAATTCTGCATTCAAATGTCAAAATTTCCTTTTCTTCTTTGCTTTCGCTTCCCTTATTTTCACAGCTATTTGTAAGGCCTCCTCAGGCAGCCATTTTGCTTTTTTGCATTTCTTTTTCTTGGGGATAGTCTTGATTCCTGTCTCCTGTACCATGTCATGAACCTCCATCCATAGTTCATCAGGCACTCGTTCTATTAGATCTAGTCCCTTAAACCTATTTCTTACTTCTACTGTATAGTCATAAGGGATTTGATTTAGGTCATACCTGAATGGTCTAGTGGTTTTCTCTACTTTCTTCAATTTCAGTCTGAATTTGGCAATAAGGAGTTCATGATCTGAGCCACAGTCAGCTCCCAGTCTTGTTTTTGCTGACTGTATAAAGCTTCTCCATCTTTGGCTGCAAAGAATATAATCAATCTGATTCCAGTGTCGACCATCTGGTGATGTCCATGTGGAGTCTTCTCTTGTGTGGTTGGAAGAGGGTGTTTGCTATGACCATACAAAGATATAAATAAGAAATAGCAATGTAAACTATTCTATGCTATGCTAAGTCACTTCAGTTGTGTCCAGCTCTTTGTGACCCTATAGACTGTAGCCCACTAGGCTCCCCTGTCAATGAGATTCTCCAGGCAAGAATACTGGAGAAGGTTGCCATTACCTTCTCCAGAGTATCTTCCCAAACTAGGGACTGAACCTGCTTCTTCTATGTGTCCTGGATTTGCAGGAGGCTTCTTTACCACTAATGCCACCTGGGAAGCCCAACGTAAACTAATGTGAATGTAAATTCTGAAAGAATCAATAAGAAAGTCAGATGAAGAAAGGTGCAGGGGAAGGACTTGCTGAAATCTGGCTGGAAGATGGGAAAAATAATACTGCCTTTTGTAAAATGCTTTATAGATATACATGGTCTGTGTACATACAATTTGATTAAAATTTTTTAAATAATTAGTCATATGATGAAAAGTATTAACATAAGCCAAGACAATCTAACATGCCCTCTCCAGGCCTGAGACGAAAATATGCCTGACTCAGACTGGAGCAGTCTACAGATCCCACCCCTACAATCCATGGACACACCTGGTATACACATAAGCAATATTTGCCACTGAGACCTTTCTTTTTATGTTTCCATGGACAACTGGCACTTTTCTGCTAAATAATATAATCTCTCTTTACATTAATTCTGCCATAGAAAAGTTTCTAGGTGAGGAAGTCACTCTATCTCTAGAGGGGTAATTTTTTTGCAAATGTGTGCTCTAATTCCTACATGATGATTATCATAATTTAACTTTCTCATTCTATTTACTTAACTGCAACTTCCTGAAGTTTGTTTAACTCTACCACCTCAAAAAGAGAAGTTGTCAACCCTGATTTAAAAGCTATATCCTTACTTATCATGTTAACTTACTTCTTAACACACTGTTTTAAACATGTTACCCTATGAGTTCAATTGTATCCAACTCTTTGCAACCCCATGGACCTGCCAGGCACCTCTGTCCATGGGATTTTACAGGCAAGAATACTGAAGTGGGGTGCCATTCCCTTCCACAGAGGATCTTCCAGAATGAAGGATCAATGTCTCCTGCATTGGCAGGAGGATTCTTTACTACTAAGTGCCACCTAGGAAGCCCTTTAAATACATTAATTCATGCTCAAATGTCTATACTCTTAGGAGGCATGTGTCACAATGCACATGCTCTGTTCAGAGTAGGAGTTAATTAATTGAAAAAAATTAAAGTATATTTTAATGGGCATCTGCTCAGTGACTAATGCATTAAATTGGCAGCAAACAGTATTAAATAACTTTGGGATTTATTACCTGCAAATATCATTTCTCTTACACCATTAAGAGTGTAAAACATTATTAGCTAGGAATTCTGTGGAAATGTAACTCTTTAAGAATTAATGGATTTTTAAAATAATGTTGATAAAAATTTGACCTTAGAGCTCAATTAATTTTTAATCTTATTCCAAGGACAATAAACACAATCATATGAAGATATAATAAGATAGATTTTGTATTTCTTGCTAGCTCAGTCAGTTCTGAAGGTACCAACAGGAAAAAGCTTACACCAATCAATGATTTCACCCTTTGTGGAACTGGACACTCCATATCTCTTTTCAGCACTAATGCTCAAACTGTAGAATTCCTTGACAAATGCTGGCCAAATCTATCAGCAGTAGCCTTATCTATGAACAAACTTCAAGATCAATACTAGTCTAACATCCCCCATGCGTCCAAATCAAGATATATGTGTTTTTACCAAGATTTTAGAACCATATATGTTTATTGAACAGTACATATTTTTAATAATATACAGCTACTCCACATGAAAATAGGGCATGTTCCAGAACTTTTTCATCAATAAATTAAAATATCTGGTGCTTTTAATTAATTAATAAAAATCACAATGTATATAGTTTTTGTTTGTAGAGATGACCTTATATATTCCAGAATGAATTGGGAAGGTCACAGTTTGGTTCTTTAGGTGCAAAAATTCTAAATTACTAAGTGAAAAGAAAGTGAAAGTGTTAATCACTCATTTGTGTCTGACTCTTTGTGATCCCATGGACTGTAGCCCACCAGTCTCCTCAGTCCATGGAATTCTGCAGACAAGAATACTGGAGTAAGTAGCCATTCCCTTAAATATGGTTTTTTTGTTGTTAGGTGTTAATATAGGAATTCTTGGTTATTTACCAATGAAAGTGATTGCGAGACACTTTAGGACCCAGATCCTTTGCTATAGTGCCCCAAAGCTTGCACTTGACAACCATCTCCTTGAGCTACAATACACAAAGAAACCATAAGGGACTAAAAATAACTGTGTGCACGAGCATTTCAAGCAAATTCTGGACAAAAGATGCAAAAAGACCAAAAAAGTCCAACTACTGCTACTAACAAGCTGGGAGCAAAATCGGGGGTTGAGAGCAAAAGCAGGGTACTCTGCATGCCCCACTGCACACAACGTCACAAGGGGTGGGCAAATCACTGAAGCCACCCCTCTGACCAGAACCTTTGACACACCCCTACCCTCACTCCCATGTAAGGAACTAGCTCAGCCCCCTCAGAGAGGGAGCAAGCAAGGGAGCTCATTGTTTGTTCTTACACCCTGCTGCTTCAGCAGGGGCTTCAATAAAGCCTTGCCTGAATTTCTTGTCTGGCCTCTGATCAATTTGTATTGATTAAGATGGCCAAGAACTCTGGACAATAACAATTGAACGAAATGAAAAGCTAAAAGAAAAAGTACCAAGCATATTCAAAAAAGAAACACCAGGTATCATCTAATGAAACAGAAATAGAAATGTTAGTTGCTCAGTCCTGTCTGACTCTTTGTGACCCCATGGATAAACGGGAGTCCCCCTGCCAAAATGAGAGGTCCTCTTGAAGGATATTCTCAGGGCTCTGCCTGAATAATTTCAGGGAAATGAGAACCATAAATATGTATGTGTTTGGTCTGACTGAATCCAAGCTTTTTCTTAGGTAACACTGTAGTATTGACTCTGTGTTATTGTTTCCACCTTCTGCTTCTAAAGGAAAACAATTAGAGTATGAGAAAATTGTTACTATGATCCTTTCTGGGCTAGTCTCTCACAGTATAAATATTCCCAATTTCTCATTTGTTTTCTTTTGCAGCATGGCCTCTTTATCCTTTGCCAAATGGAGGTCTAATTCTAGATGGACACATGGTTAATAGTGAGTCTCTTAATATGCAGTTTCAAGAAGAAAAGAGAATGTTCTGAAGAGGGGATTCTACTTATCCAAACCAATGATTTTCAAAATCCAAAGCCTCTCTCTCCCATGAAATGTTTGGGGTTTATTTACTTATTTGTATTGAGCTATAACTAACATACAACACTATATTTCAAGTATATGACATAGTGATTCTGCATTTTAATATTATGAAATGATCACTATTGTAAGATGAGTTACCATCAGTCACCATAAAAATGGTGATTAAAATTTATTGCCTCTATTCTCTATGCTGTACATTATTTACCCATGATTTATTTATTTTAGAGTTGGAAGTTTGTACCTCTTAATCCCTTTCATGTTTCAACCCCTACCCCTACCCCTTTGCCCTCTGGCAAAACAAGTTTGTTGTCTGCATCTGATTTCATGCTTATTTTGCTTTATTTGTTTGCTTTGTTTTTAAGATTGCACATAAAAGTGCAAGAAATCATGCTGTACTGTCTTTCTGTCTGACTGATTTCACTTAGCTTTGAAACACATATATATTTCCTCAGAAATTGGTAGACTTGGACTGAATATGATTTTTTGTTAATTGCAAAGAATTCTGAGCTGAGATGTTTATAAACCTTACTTGGAAAAGCTCTAATCTAGATTTTTGAGCAAAAAATAATATCATAACATTCCCTAATTATTACTGGTACCCATTAAGCTTAAAGTAAAGTTAATCTGAGTTTCTGTTAAGCCAGGTGTTCCAGTCCTATACTTTTGCAATTGATATTTTCATTGTGTATTTGGAATTTCTGTTTGTTTGTTTTTTTTATGTTCAGATTCTTGTTAATTTAAGTCTATAAGTTAAGTCTGTTGGGTAAAATAGTTGAACCTTGATTCTATCACCTGAAATAATTGCTTCCCTTGTCAACACTGTATCACTTACAAATCTGATAAATGTTCCTTCATCCAAGTCATTGATGAAAATTTATAAGACTAAATAAAGAATCTTTTGACATGCCACAAGATACCTCCTTCCAAGGTGACAATCATTTGTTAAACAACACACTTGGAGGTAAGCTAAGAATTTATTAAACTGCTCTATCACTTAACATATTTCTCTATTTTACCTACAAGCATGCTGTACTCAAGAGAATTTACAAAGCGCTTTACTGAAGTTCTGATAAACTGTGTCAATAATACTTCTCTGCTCTCAAAGATCTAGCAGAGTCAGTCCTGGTGGGGAAAGCAGTGGACACTTATTGAGCATTTAAACCTTCAAAATGCATCCCCTCATTTATGAGCACCATCTGAAATGACTTTTTTAATTTCCCACATATAAGGACACAAAAGACTAAAGAAAAGTACATAATGCCACAAAACTAGAAGGAAAGAAGTCCAAGGGCTTTTTGTATCTCATCACTTATTAGCCCCGTAGCATTAAGCAAGTTTCTTAATATCTCTGCAGTACGCATATTTCAGAATAAATGTATACTCAGCTCTGAATAGTTGGTTATACCCTAAATTCCATCAACTAATTCACAGTATATATAACAGAGAATCAGAATAAAACATATAAAATGTAATATAAATTTATCTGTCACTTAAAAGTTTGAGAAGGGCAGTCTAAAGCTAGTATGGTTGCTCTTTTTCACACAGTTCTCAAAATACCAGGTTCTTTCTATCTTGTTTCTTCATCAAGCACTGCTTCCGATCTCAAGATTAACTCATTATTCATGATGACTGCACCAAGCTCCAATTATTACACTCACATTTCAGGCAGCAGCAAAGAGGAAGAATAAAGAAAAATGGATAATACAAATTCACCTTAGGAAAGGATTCCGGCAGCTGCTACATGACGTTCTATGAGACATGTATATCTCATTGTCCAAGAGATAGTCAGATAGTTGTATCTCTCTGCCAAGAAAGCTGAAAAGTGCATTTTTTAAAATTCTGTATGTTTGTGTGCCCAATAAAAATTAACTATTCTATTACTATGGAATAAGGAAAATGGATTTGGGGAGACAGCTATATCTGTGAGAAACATGCTATAAATATAAAAGAAATGAGTTTAATTGCATGTACTTGTTTTTAGTGAACCCTACTGATTCTCCTTAGGCAGAGGGGCCTGGCAAGCTGCAGTCCATGGGGTCACAAAGAGTCAGACACAACTGAACAACTAGCGCTTTCACACTGATTCTCAAATATGAGCTTTTTGTATTGTCTTTACTTTGTTCCAGAAATCTCTTAACACATTCATTTATTAATTTATTCATTCAGTCAACAGATATTACTAAAGAGGCCCAGATACCACACTAGATATTGGTCCTCAAGAATCAATACAAGACACAGTTCCTGTCCTAGAGGAATAAAAATTCTGTTTGTGTGAAAAAATATTGTGAGGGAGATAGACTTTTGAACAAGTGTAATAACTTTCATAACAGAATCATATAAAAGAGAATCAGGAGAAGAGTAAGATTAAATTAACCAAACAGTGAAGAGTTGAGAAAGGCTTCAAAAAGGTAATATTAAACTGAATTTTGAAGGACAAATGTATTTTTTTATCAGAAAAAAAAAAGAGTGGGAAAAGTACTCTGGTCAAAATAATAATATATACTAAGGCATAGAGAAGCAAAAAAAGAACCATGCTGTTATAGCAACATGCATAATTTCATACTATTATTAAGAGAGATTAAATAAGTTTTCCAAGAAAACCTAGTTGGTAAGGAGCAGAGCTTAGATATAAAACCAACTACCCATCAACAACTGATAGCCAACAACTAATAACAAGCCAATATCAACATGCCGATAGTTTGCTTATTTATTAATGGGTAACAAACAGACATCAGCTCATCCTATCAATACTTATGAGCTCTTTGGATAAGCCTATCATTCACCTGTGACTCCCTTAATGTGTGTACTTGTGTATTTTTGTGTGTATGTGCATGTGGTGTTTCTATTAGCCCATGTGTCCCATCTTCCACTTCTATTGTACATCAAGAAAATTCACCAAGAAGCAATTTCTTGTCTTTCTTAGACAATGGAAGCTTACATTCATTCACACTGTTTGTTTCTTCTTAAATAGGGTGTTAGACAACCGAGCAACTTCACTTTCACTTTTCACTTTCATGCATTGGAGAAGGAAATGGCAACCCACTCCAGTGTTCTTGCCTGGAGAGTCCCAGGGACAGAGGAGCCTGGTGGGCTGCCGTCTATGGGGTCGCACAGAGTCGGACACGACTGAAGTGACTTAACAGCAGCACCAGCAGCAGAGTAACATGTAAAGAAAACTAATGTCTTGTATACACAGACATCCAGCCAACCTAAATCAGAGCATCTTTAATAAAAATAATTTTTTGAATTTTGTTAAATTTATGAAATTTACTACCTTCCTAATTGAGATATATTTGAAATATAACATTGTATAAATTAAGATATATAACATGCTGATTTGATGTATTAATTAATGTGGTTGCCATTGTAGTGATAATCAGCGTTTCTATAACCTTTCACAATTACAATTTTTTTTAGTGGTTGGAATAATTAAGATCTACGGACTTCCCAGGTGATGCAGTGGTAAAGAATCCACCTGGCAATGCAGGAGACACAGGAGATGTGGGTTTGATCCTGGATTAGGAAGATCCCCTAGAGGAGGCAATGGCAACCCATTCCAGTATTCTTGCCTGGAAAATCCCATGAACAGAGGAGCCTGGAGGGCTACAGTCCATGGGGTCACAAAGAGTCAAACACAACTGAATGACTGAACACACACACACACACACATAATTAAGATCTAGTCTCTGAGCAACTTTGATGTATATAACACAATATGGTTTGTATTATACTGTACATGAGATCTGTAGGGCTGACTTGCTACCCATTGCAAGTTTGTACCCTTTAATAACTGTCCTATCCACTACCACCTCCATTCCCTGCTAACCACCATTTTATTCACTGTTTTATGAGTTTGACTATTTAGATTCCATATAAATGATATCCTATAGTATTTGACTTGGTCTGACTTATCTCACTTAGCATAACATCTTCAAGATCCATCCATGCTGTCATTAATTGCAGGATGTCCTTTGTCATGGCTGAATAACATTCAGATATATCTAATGTATATATCTATGTCTATGTCTATATCTATAAATATATGCCACATCTTTATCTCTTCTTCTTTTGACAAGCACTTAGTTTATTTCTATATCTTGAGTATTGTGAATAATGCTGCAAAAAATGTAGAGTATGTATATATCTCTTCAGTATTCTGTTTTTATTTCCTTTGAGTATGTACTCAAAGAAGTCGAATTGCTGGATCTGGACCATCTTTTCTTCTGCTATCTTAATCTTCTCTGCACTGGCTTCCAACTTCATCCTGACACACAATGTTTAGTATTAACTAATGAGAGTAATTTGTTAATAGTAAATAAAACTGGGTTTTCTAACACAGATTTCTTATTTTTCAGTAGCTAAGTTGTGTCCAACTCTTGGCAACCCCATGGACTGTAGCTCTTCAGGCTTCCCTGTCTTTCACTATCTCCCAGAGTTTGCTCAAACTCATATCCATTGAGTCAGTGATGCCATTCATCCTCTGTTGCACCCTTCTCCTCCTGCCTTCAATCTTTCCCAGCATCAGAGTCTTTCCCAGGGAGTCAACTCTTTGCACAAGGCAGCCAAAGAATAGGAGCTTCAGCTTCAGCATCAATCCTTCCAATGAACATTCAGGGTTGATTTCCTTGAGGATTGACTGGCTTGATCTCCTTGCTGTCAAAGGGAATCTCAAGAGTTTTCTCCAGCACCAGTTTGAAAGCATCAATTCTTCAGTGCTCAGATTTCTTTATGGTCCAACTCTCACATCCATACATGACTACTGGAAAAATCATAGCTTTGACTATAGGTATCTTTGTCAGCAAAGTGATGTCTCTACTTTTTAATACCCTGTCTAGATTTGTCATAGCTTTTCCTTCACAGAGCAAGTGTCTTTTAATTTCGTGACTGCAGTCACCTTGTGCAGTGATTTTGGTTCCCAAGAAAATAAAATTTGCCACTGTTTCCACTTCTCCCCCCTCTATTTGCCATGAAGTGATGGGACCGGACGTCATGATCTTAGTTTTTTGGATATTGAGTTTTAAGCCAGCTTTTTACTTTCTTCTTTCTCTCTCATCAGGAAGCTATTTAATTCCTCTTCACTTTCTGCCATTAGTCTAGAATCATCTGTATATCTGAGGTTGTTGATACTTCTCCCAGCAATCTTGATTCCAGCTTGTGAGTCATCCAGCCTGGCATTTTGCATGATATACTCTGCATATAAATTAAATAAGCAGGGTAACTATATACAGACTTGTCATAGTCCTTTCCCAATTTTGAACCAGTCCATTGTTCCATGTCCAGTTCTAATTGTTGCTTCTTGAACTGCATACAAGTTTCTCAGGAGGCAGGTAATATGGACTGGTATTCCCAACTTTTCAAGAATATTCCAGTTTGTTGTGACCCACACAGTCAAAGGTTTTAGTGTAATTATGAAGCAGAAGTAGATGCTTTTCTGGAATTATCTTGTTTTTCCTAAAATCCAATAGATGTTGGCAATTTTATCTCTAGTTCCTCTGCCTTTTTTAAATCCAGCTTATACATCTGGAAGATCTTGGTTCATATACTGTTGAAATCTAGCTTGAAGAATTTTGAGCATTACCTTGCCCTCATGCGAAATGAGCACAATTGTATGGTAGTTTGAATATTCTTTGGCACTGTCCTTCTTTGGACAGATTACTATTGAACATAATTTTTTAATTTTGTCAAAATTATACTACTGATATTTATTTACAGCATAAAAAAAGATTTAAACAATCAATTATTTAGCTATGACCAAGTACAATTTCTTTTTCAAAATATTATTTCTCCAATTGTTATAACTGAATCAGACAATTCAGTTGATATTCTGACATCTATTTCTCTCTTTTAGGAGCAATATGGCAATAGTGTGCATGCAACCATGTTCAGTCATGTCCAACTCTTTGCAACCTTGTGGACCGTAGCCAGCCAGGCTACTCTGTCCATGAGATTTTCCCAGCAAGAATGCTGGGGTGGGTTGCCATTTCCTTCTCCAGGGGATCTTCTCAATCCAGGGATCTAATTCATGTTTCCTGTGTCTCCTGCATTGCAGGCAGATTCTTTACTGCTGAGCTACTGGGCAATCCAATGGCAATAGCAGATAGAAACAAATACGTCTGGAGTCAGGAAGACCTAGTTTCAAATGGAAAATCCTACTGCTTATTGACACACACTAGCTGTATGACCCTGTGCAAGTCACTTAACTTCATTGATCTTTAGCTTCCTAATATGTAATTTACAGATGAGGGCTTCCCAGGTGGCCCAGTGGAAAAGAGTGTGCCTACCAATGCAGAGACACAAGAGATCCAGGTTTGATCCCTGGTTAGGGAAGATGCCCTGGAAAAGGAAATGGAAACCCACTCCACTATTATTGCCTGGTAAAATCCCTTGCACAGAGGAGTCTGGCAGGTTACTGTCCATGGGTTCAAAGAGTTGGACATGACAGCATGTGTGCAAAATACAGTAATGCCACATATATATTAGAGTAAATATTAAACAAGGTCTATATATGAAATGCTAGTAAAATGCTAAAACAAAGTCAATTAGGACTGTTAGATTCAAGTGGAACCAAATATGGATCTGCTAGAACTCTTGGAGATAATCTAATTAAACTTAATTATTTAACAGATATTGTCATCAAATCTCAAGGAAGTGATATTATTTACTCAAAATTGCATAGCAAATTGAGACAGAGCAGAGATCAAATCTTATATCACATTATTTCAGTTAAGCCTTTAC
Source organism: Bubalus kerabau (assembly GCF_029407905.1). Taxonomy (NCBI): domain Eukaryota; kingdom Metazoa; phylum Chordata; class Mammalia; order Artiodactyla; family Bovidae; genus Bubalus; species Bubalus kerabau. The sequence continues at coordinate 66,937,875 of NC_073630.1, forward strand.
CCACTACTTCATATCATTGCATCCAAAGGAAAAATTGTCTTCAAATTCTGTGCAAAAGCATTTGTGTATTTTTCATCAACAGAAAAAAAATAATTAAAACAAAATATTATGTGAAAGACTATGTAGAATTCAATGGTACTACTGTATTAACAAAAACAAAATTGGCATTTGAAACCTACTTAACTGTCCTAGACCATAAGAGTATGGTTTTCAGAAAGTGAAATGAGAGTAAGACAAAGAATTTAATGGAAAACAAATTGACTCCAAGGATATTTACTTAATTCTGTCTGATTCGTGATAATAGAAAAACATAGACTTTAAAACAGTAAAATAAGGACATTCAGTTCACTTCAGTTCAGTTCATTCGCTTAGTCGTGTCCAACTCTTTGCGACCCCATGAATTGCAGCATGCCAGGCCTCCTTGTGCATCACCAACTCCCGGAGTTCACTCAGACTCACGTCCATTGAGTCAGTGATGCCATCCAGCCATCTCATCCTCGTCTCCCCTTCTCCTCCTGCCCCCAATCCCTCCCAGCATCAGAGTCTTTTCCAATGAGTCAACTCTTTGCATAAGGTGGCCAAAGTACTGGAGTTTCAGCTTTAGCATCATTCCTTCCAAAGAAATCCCAGGGCTGATCTCCTTCAGAATGGACTGGTTGGATCTCCTTGCAGTCCAAGGGACTCTCAAGAGTCTTCTCCAACACCACAGTTCAAAAACATCAACTCTTTGGTGCTCAGCTTTCTTCACAGTCCAATTCTCACATCCATACATGACCACAGGAAAAACCATAGCCTTGACTACACGGACCTTTGTTGGCAAAATAATGTCTCTGCTTTTTAATATGCTGTCTAGGTTGTCATAACTTTTCTTCCAAGGAGTAAGCGTCTTTTAATTTCATGGCTGCAGTCACCATCTGCAGTGATTTTGGAGCCCAGAAAAATAAAGTCTGACACTGTTTCCACTGTTTCCCCATCTATTTCCCATGAAGTGATGGGACCAGATGCCATGATCTTCATTTTCTGAATGTTGAGCTTTAAGCCAACTTTTTCACTCTCCTCTTTCACCTTCATCAAGAGGCTTTTTAGTTCCTCTTCACTTTCTGCCATAAGGGTGGTGTCATCTGCATATCTGAGGTTATTGATATTTCTCCTGGCAATCTTGATTGCAGCTAAATCAAATCCCTTATGATTATACAGTGGAAGTGAGAAATAGATTTAAGGGACTAGATCTGATAGATAGAGTGCCTGATGAACTATGGACAGAGGTTCGTGACATTGTACAGGAGACAGGGATCAAGACCATCCCCATGGAAAAGAAATGCAAAAAAGCAAAATGGCTGTCTGAGGAGGCCTTACAAATAGCTGTGAAAAGAAGAGAAGTGAAAAGCAAAGGAGAAAAGGAAAGATATAAGCATCTGAATGCAGAGTTCCAAAGAATAGCAAGAAGAGATAAGAAAGCCTTCCTCAGCAATCAATGCAAAGAAAAAATAAGGACATTAGAAATAGCTTTTTAAAGTTATAGAAACTAAAGTAGATTTAAGTAGGAAAAAAATAGTAAAAGCTATTTTGTATAACAAATAGTTCTGAGGTAACAAAATAGTAGCAATCATTTTAACACAAAGATTGTATGTTAAACCTAATCCTAAAGGTAGATAATTTTTGAAATCTTTCAGTAGGTTCACATGTGACAAAGACTTTTAAAAGTGGCAAACTCAGATGCAAACATCTAACTGTGAAACCCATCATACTTCTATCATAGAGTTCTTGCTGCCAAATACAAAACCAATACTTCCTTCCCAATTCCTAACTTGCGAATGAGTAGGGAGTGATATCACATTCTTGATTTGGCATTTCAATCCTATTTATAATAATGTTTTTTGTTCTCTGAGGGGTTTGTCCTACTTCCCATTCATTCAGAGATAGTCACAGTCCCAAAGAAGGGGTACTACAGCATAGCTGGAAAACAATGACATCACATTTTTACATTTATATTTAAGAACTTCAATTTATTTTAAGAGAAAAATAAGAGATGCACTGGTAGATTTGTCTACCCAACCTCACTCAAGATTAAATAAGATTCTTTGAGGAAAGGAAGAAAGGGGTTTGTGAAGCCAGTGACAAGAAATGTGAAATGTAGTTGAGGGCCATACATTCTGACCCCAAATCAAGGTTTCATCTAGAATCTCTTTAAGATATGGGTGCATTCAGGAGAATAGAGAACTTCTGCCTGGCTTCCTCTGATAAGGCCAAGGAAATAATACCCAGTGCTATGGACAAGTCCTGTAGCATACATTGTTGGAACTCTGGGGAGGTAGGTAGTCTTGTGCTAACCCTAGCTGTGACCTCTGTCCTCTGAACAACAGACAGGAAGGCTCTGTGAGGCGTAAGTCGGGGAAGAAGGCCTGATGAAAGCCCAAGGCCCCAAAGGCTCCAGCTGAGTGGCACAGAGCAAGGGAAACTTCCTCCTGCCTTCTGGGGATTCCAGGCCTGACTTAGTTTAAACCTGAAATGATTTAGAAAACCCAAGCTGACTTATACAATTTGACATTTGCTAGATTACTTTTTCTGCCAGCATGCAGAATGTGATCTTGAGTTAGAAATTACATTCAGTTTTATAGAAATAAAACAAGTTTCTTTTCTTAGGATACCTTTGCAATCTTGAAAATACATTTCAGTAAATGATCAAGTTAAAGGACTAATATTGCAAATAAAATAAGTTAATAGAAGTCTTGACCACAGAGCTGTTTTAATTGGCCATTCTTTTCTATTTTTAAAGAATTGAGTCATCTGCACACTAAAGCCCATTAGTATTGAAGAGGGCATAATAATTAAATCATATGGAAATTAGTACTTAAGGAAACCAAGGCTTTTTGTCCTACATATGAAATAATGAATGTGTCTTATATGCAGCCTTTGCCATTATAGTGTTATTACACAATCATTTAATTGAAGTTCTTATTCCACTGTTAAAATAACTGATCAATATCCATTTCCATCCTCTGATGTTTGGAGCCAAAATGTTTTTGTAAATGAGCCACAGACAGGTAAAGATCCTTTTGCATTGATATATTTTTTAAAATGTCCTGAAGCTTATAATTTCCTTAAGGGAAAGAACAAGTCATCAAATATGTTCTCCATGTAGGTGAGAAAATGTGCTTTAACAGTCTCTGTCCTCTGTAGCAATATATTAATATTTGAGACAGAACACTGAGAGAACAAATTCTCCTACTGAATTTCTCCCTTATATTCTCTCTGGCAAGAACCCTATTGAGGAAGTTTCATTTCATTTCTAAGTTGAGCAAACACACATTCTAATGAGCCAAATGATACATGAGCCTATAAGAGTGATTTACTGATGGTTTCTGTGTTTGGGGCTCATTCTGAAATAGGTGCATTTCTTGTTATCAATGGCATGTGATTTATATGAAAGCCTTAAGTACCATTATTTAAAAGAAGTTATAATAAGGGACAGAAACTTAGCATTGGAGAAAAAGAAAAGGTTACATTATACAACTTTTATTTCAAAGAAGGAAATGTTATTGCATTATTTTTGCTTAAAACTTGATATATTTTGATTAAAGCAGATGATGTAAACTGTTACTGTTTAGTCACTAAGTCTGTCCAACTCTTTGCAACCCTATAGACTGCAGCATGCCAGGCTTCCCAGTCCTTCACTATCTACCTGAGTTTACTTGAACTCATGCCTATTAATGTAAATTATCTTATGTATAAAATTATACTTATATATTATATGTGAAATTACAAATATATTTTCAGAAACAAAGATGTCTAGTATATGAATAATTTGTTAATAGTTTTTCGGTTATTAAGTACAAACTACATGCCAGACACTTTAAAATATAGCAGTGAAGAAATGGTTGTTGTAGTCAGGGATGCTGTTCACCTCCTTTCACTCTCCTGTCATTTGATGGTACCTTGTTACAGGTTGACTCATAGCCCTTGAAATTCAGATGTTAAAGTCCTATTGCCCAATATCTCAGAATGTGATTGTATTTGAAGATAGGGTACTTAAAGATATAATTAAGTTAAAATGAGGTCATTTGAGTAGACCCTAATTCAATATGTCTGGTGTTCTTGAAAGAAGATGGAATTAGGAGACAGACACATACCTAGGAAAGTCCATTGGAAACACAGGAAGAAGACAACCATTCTCAAGATAAGGAAAGGGAGCTTTGAAGAAATCAACCCTGTTGACACTTTGGTCTCAGACTATCAGCTTGAAGAACCATGAGAAAATAAGTTTATTCTGTTTAAGCCACCCAGTATGTGGCAGTTTGTGATGGCAGCTTTAGCAAACTGTTTCAGGCCCAGTGAACTGTGAGCATTAAACTGCTGATCTGTCCGGTGTGCTTTTCCCTTGCCATGATGGCAGTGTTCCAGTTCACCAGCGATACTGCAGTATCCCGGGAGCACTGCTCATCTGCCTTGGCCTAGAGAGAGTTTGATGCAGAATACAGTCCTAGTGACTTACAATGGCATGAGTAACAAATAAACTGTTTTTGTTCAAGCTATGGTGACTGCTACATGACTCTGTTGGGGTAATTAAATGTAGCAGATTTTTTTTTAGCATTTTTAATTGAAAAATATGTTAATTTCAGGGGTACTACATAAGTATTTAAAATTTATGTATGTTATGAAATGATCACCACAGTAAAGTCTTGCAACCATCTGTCCCCACAAAAGTTACATAATATTATTGATCATATTCCTTCTGTTGCAAATTACATCTCTGTGCCTTATCTATTATATAACTAGAGTCTTACTGCTCTTAAATATCCCATATTTATTTCACCCTCACTCCATCTTCTTCCTTTATGGCAACTGTTTGTTCTCATTTGTTTTCTGTATCTAGGAGCCTGGTTTGGGTTTTTTATTGTTTTGTTTTTTGATTCCACCTATAACTGAGATCATGCAGTACTTGGCTTTCTCTGACTTAATTCACTTAGCATATGCCCTCTAGATGCATCCATGGTGTTGCAAATGGCAAGATTTTATTTTTTATGGATAGGTAATATTTTCCTTATCCATTTGTCTATTTATGGCTGCTTAGGTTGCTTCTATACTTTGTCTATTGTAAATAATACAGAAATAAACATCATAGTACATAAATCTTTTAAAATTATTGGTTTGGTTTACTTCAGGTAAATATCCAAAAAAAAATTTCTGGATTACATGAAGCTCTATTTCCATTTTTTTAGGAACGTTCATACTGTTAACCGTAGTGGTTACACCAGTTTACAGTCATACCAATAGTCTGCAAGGGTTTCCTTTTCTCCAAATCTTGCCTACATTTGCTATTTCTTGTCTTTTTGATGATAGACGTTCTGATGGGTATGAGGTGATATCTCAATGTGCTTTTGATTTGCATTTCCCTGATGATTAGTGATGCTGAGCATCTTTTCATGTGTTTGTTGGCCATCTTCATATCTTCTTTGAAAAGAAAAACTCTAATCAGCTTCTCTGCTTATTTTTTAATCGGGTTGTTTTTAAGTAATATGAGTAATATGTATGAAGTGAAATGACGTGAAAGTTGCTCAGTCATGCCCGACTCTTTGGGGCCCCATGGACTATACAGTCCATAGAATTCTCCAGGCCAGAATTCTGGAGTGGGTAGCCTTTCCCTTCTCCAGGGGATCTTCCCAACACAGGGATCAAATCCAGGTCTTCTGCATTGCAGGCGGGTTCTTTACCAGCTGAGCCACAAGGGAAGCGCAGTTCACTTCACTTCATATGAGTAATACGAGTTCTTTGTATATTTGGATATTAACCCTTTATCATATGTTATTTGCAAACATCTCCTCCTATTCATCAATGGTGCCTTTTTAAAATAGTTTCCTTAGCTGTGCAAAAGCTTTTTATTTGAGGCAGTCTTATCTGTTCGTTTTGCTTTTGTTTCCCTTTCCTAAGGAGACACATTCAAAAAATATTACTAAGACTGATGTCAAAGAGTATACTATCTATGTTTTATTCTAGGAGTTTTATGGTTTGGGGTCTTACTGTAAGTCTTTCATCTATTTTGAGTTTGTTTTTTTATATGGTTGTGAGAAAGTAGTCCAGTCTGATTCTTTTGCCTGTAGCTGTTCAGTTTGCCCAAACCATTTATTGAAGAGACTGTCTCTCCTCCACTGTATACTATTGCCTTTTTTGTGGTAGATTAATTGGCTTATAAAGTGGGTGGGCTTGTCCCCTGGGTAGCTGGTTGGGAGGGCCAAGTTGTCCTAAGGCTGATGCCAACCACACGGGCAGGTAAGCCCCTACCCTAATAAGCTAGAGGGAGGGTTCTGAGACGGGGCTTGCCAGCACCAGCGTCCTTGTGGTAGAAGGAGCTCCCAAGAATGGCTATCTCTGGGATCTGTGCTCCCAGTGGGAAGTTCAAGTTGCCTCCTGCATCTTGGAAAGATGCAGCAAATGGATCTGACCCAGACTCCTTTCAAATGGCTGCTGCTTTGTTAGAACTCAGTGTGTGAGAATTTGCACGCAGCCTCTAAAGGCAGAGTCTCTGTTTTCTACAGCTTTGCAGCTCTCCTGTGTGCAAACCCAGCTGGCCTTCAAAGGCAAATGTTCTAGGGGCTCCTCTTACCAGAGCAGGATCCCTGGGCTGGGGAGACTGAGCCAGGGTTCAAACCCTTCATCCTTGGGGAAAACTTGTGCAGTTGTGATTATCCACACATTTGTGGATCTCCCACCCCAGGGATGCGTTTTGATTATACATCTCCATCCCACCTACCCATCTCCTTGTGGTTCCTGCTTTATATCTTTAGTTGTGGAAATTCTGTTCTGCTAATATTCAGGTCATTCTCATAGACAGTTGCTCTGTAGGTAGTTGTAATTTTGGAATGACCTGGGAGAAAGTAAGCTCAGGGTCTTACTACTCTGCCATCTTGATCTAAAGTTAGCAAATATTTTTTTAATGACTCAAATATTTTATTTAATGACTTAGGTTTGTGATAAACCTGTGAAGGAAAAGTGCAACCGTATGTTTACACAGCAAAACAACTTTTGTATAAATCCCAACCATTTTGGACACAGAAGTGGCAAATATTTTTCTAGGCTACTGGGAGATTAATTATCAGAAAGATGTCTGACATAGCCAGGCAATATTTTTATAACATGATAAAACAAGGATCAGAATCCACATTTTCAGCTACTTTTTAAAAAACACTTTTTAACTATATCTTTATGTCTCTTTAAGAAGTCAAGTTTACAATGGAAGAATCATTCAAAGTAAACAACAACAAAAAATACAGCACTTCATCACCATGTATGTGTTCCTCTCCCTAAAACTACAAAATGAAGCATATTTTAAAATCTTTTCTTGTATAGTATGCATCCATGCTAAGTTGCTTCAGTCGTGTGCAACTTTTTGTGACCCTATGGACTGTAGCCCACCAGGCCTCTCTGTATAAGCAGTTAAAATAGAAACTTTGAAATTTCAAATTCTAAAGAGAAATTAAATATGTTTGCTATTATTTAATTTCTATAAATAACATTTATCTAAAAGTAAGGAGAAATATATTTCTAGTTCATCTCTAATTGGACCTTAGACATATATGGCTCCTAGTGGCATCTGACTGCTTCACAAGTTGAGTTCTAATTAATTCAATTTGATAAAGATTTACTAAGTCTCTAGATATTTAAGTTCTGTGCTAGATGAGAAGATTAAAAAAAAAAAGATGAAAACTAGGCCTATGAAGAGAAAACTTATTAAGTTAAACTATAAAACTCTTTACACTTCTAGACATGAAGCATTTATATAATGACTGAGAATATGATTATTTTCCATAATATGAGGTTAATCAAAGGATAATGACTTCCAAGGGCATGGATAACAATGGATAGAATTTTATGTTCCCACTTAGAATAACCGATAGGTTAAACATATAGTTTAAAATAAATTGAACTACAATGATTTTTAATAATGAATTTCACCCTGTCTTGGAAATACCTAAATTAAAGATGAAAACTAACTATTGCTTTATATAGGCCATATCCTGGGGCACCAGCCGGATTGTTCTTTACAGTTTAATATCTTTGATTTTGTACAGTCTAACTCCATATGTTTCTGACAGTGGGGTTTCCACAATGTCCTTTGCAAAAGGCAATCTTGGCACAATTGATCTTACAGTCAGAAAATCTTTGAAGATATTCTGAATAATTTCCTCATTCTTTTAACCATATATCTGTGATAAATCGCAATTTAGAGCTATACAGTAAATTAAATAATGTTAATAAAAAAAGACCTCCATGTTCTTTTTGTTACCAGTCAGTGAACTAAAACATTATTAAACAGGATGGCTCAGCAGGTAAAGAATCTGCCTGCAATGCAGGAGACAAAGAGATGCAGGTTTGATCCCTCGGTTGGGAAGATACCCTGGAGGAGGAAATGGCAGCCCACTCCAGTATTCTTGCCTGGAAAATCCCATGGATAGGAGAGTTTGGTGGTCTACAGTCCAAAGGGTGTCAAAGAGTCAGACACAACTGAGCAACTGAACACCCACCATAAGTACTATTGCCTCTATCTGTCATCAGAGAACTAAGAGAGAAATTTACTCCTGTAAACTACCTTCATTCCATTTAAATAAGATTTGCTTGTTGGAACAAGAAACTCAGCAGTGTTCTGGATTGTCCTCAATTCAGCACTAATTACACAGTTTAAACTATCGCAGCTAAATTATTTAGATCAGGATTAGAAAATGGCAGTCTATGAACAATATCTACCTCCACACACATGTTTTTGTATGGCCTCCCAGTGTTTCTTTTCTTATAGTTAATTGACAGAATTGAAAGTTGGGACACTTTGCATAAAATTAGGATTTCTGACTACTGTTGGAAAATGGAGACATAGAAGAAAAGAAGAGGAAAAATAAGGGAGGGGAAGTGGAGGAAAGATAAAAGGAAAGAGAGCAAAGGAGCAGAGAGGAGAAGAAAGAAGGGGAGATGAGAGGACGGCACAGAAGACAGTAGTGGAGAAATAGTACCACCTCTGGTTCAGCCTCTTGATAAACATAGGTTCCTTCTGAGTAGCTGGTGTTCTCTTAAAAGGCTTAAGTTTGCTATTAATATAATTTCTTTTTTTCTGTTCTTCAACATTTTACTTAAAAAAAAAAAAGCTCTACCCTTAAGTTTGCTATAATCTTCTCCTTTTTCTGTTCTTTAGCATTGTATGTGTGTGTGCATGCTAAGTTGCTTCAGTCATGTCTGACTCTTTGCAACTCCATGGACTGTAGCCCGCCAAGCTCCTCTGTCCATGAGATTCTTCAGGAAATAATACTGGAGTGGGTTGTCATGCCCTCCTCCAGGGGATCTTCCTAACCCAGGGATTGAACCTGAGTCTTCTGTGTCTCCTGAATTGCAGGGAGATTCTTTACCACTCACTGGGGAATATCTCTTTACCATTTTACTTTTTAAAAAACCAACTCTAACCTCTGTGGTAATTTACTTTGTGACCCTTAGTTTAGACTTCAAGCTCTTTAAGGCAAATCCAGTACTGAAAATTGTGTTAAATCTACAAGTTATTTGGGCTGAAATGAATGGGATTCCATGTTGAAGTCTCATCATATTACATTTATTTCTGTTTCAATTTTCATCTCATTAGATATACTATTTAGTGTATTTTATGCTTTCTTTTTTCATTTCCCATTGTCAAGATCAAATAGCAACTTTATTTTGCACCCGTGCCCCTAACTTCATCTCCACCTACCAATGATTGTAGTTGTCTCATTTTAAGGATTCCATTACCTCTGAAGTCACCTATTGAGGCCAGTATCACTCAGTTTCCCAATCTAAAATACAATGCATCTTAATATGAGAAATGGAAAAGAAATAATGTCATCATAAACTAACTCTGGCTGAAAATCTGCTGTTCTTCCTCATTATTTAGGGCAGACGAGTTTTACCCATTAATGCTGAATTATCACATATTTATTCAAGAACTGTGGACCAAATCTTATCTATCACTCTGCTAAGTAAGACTTTTTAGTCTCATGTAAATTAATCAGTTCTAAGCAATTTGAGATCTTAAAATATAATTAGACTCTTTTCTCATTAGTCATTTTATTTTAAACTTATAACCTTCAACTTCGTTTATAGCCTATGTTGTAATCCTAATTAAATTTAAAATAAAGATAAAATATCCTGGCTTCTCATATCCAAATAGTTTTAAAAATCCAAATAGTTTTAAAAATCCAAATATTGTGTGATTTTACTCTATGAATTATATAGTGTCTAGTAAGTTTGGATTTTTTAGGGTTTTTTTATTTGTTTTTACCATTTTGAGTACTAAATGATCATACTTCTATTGGTCTCCAGAAATTAGAAGTTATTTTTTTTTCACCATCACAATATACTTATCTCACTATCTTCTTGAGGTTTTATTCCTTTTCCTATTACCATAATTCTTCAATTCACAACTCTAAAATATCACAAGACATTCTGTTTTTTTAAGTGCATTGATACTTTCACTGCTAAGCTTTTACCTTAGTTGAATAAGCATCAAGATTTATGTGAATTTTCTTTTAAAGCATCTTATTTTTCATACATCTTTATTATTTTAATGTTATTTTTTTGTTCTGAGCTCTTCTTAAAATGTTTTTTAAAGATAAGTATAAAAGAAAGTTAAAGTTGGAGCTCTTAGAAATTTTAGAGCCAATATTATTTTTTCATGTCTCATTTATATCTTTTGTCTAGTATTTCTCTTTACTTAGTAAAACTGTAAAAGCCCCATTTATTCTGTATAATTCCCATAGCTACAATTGCTACTTTTAGTTTTAATTTTAAAAATAAATTTTTTTCCTTAAAAGTTTCAACTTATAAAATATCAGGTAGTCTCTAACCTCTAGTTTCCTTTTGAAGCATTGGCTTGGTTGATTTGGAAGCATAAATGAACCCTGTTCATTTGAAAGATAAGAAACATGAATCCTGGCATACCTCAGAGATATTTTAAGTTCCAGACTACTGCAAACCAATCAAATTTCACAATGTAAAGTGAGTCACACAGATTTTTTGATTTCATAGTGCATATAAAATTTATGTTTACATTATAATTTATTAGATGTGCAATCTCATTATGGTTAAAAAATAATGTACATACCTTAATTAAAAATACTTTATTGCTAAAAAATTTTGGCCACCTGATGCGAAGAACTGACTCATTGGAAAAGACCCTGCTTCTGGGAAAGATTGAAGGCAGGAGAAGGAAACAACAGAGGATGAGATGGTTTAATGGCATCACCAACTCAATGGATATGAGTTTGAGCAAGCTCCGGGAGTTGGTGAAGGACAGAGAAGCCTGGCGTGCTGTAATCCATGGGTTTGCAAAGAGTCGGACATGACTGAGCAACCTAACTGAACTGAAAAAATGCTCATCAGAGCTTTCAAAGATGACTGAACACAAATTTCCATAACAAAAATAATAGCAATGAAAAAGTTTGAGATATGGTGAGAATTACCAAAAATGTGACACAGAGACATGAAGTGAGTAAATGCTGCTGGAAAAATGGCCCCAGGAAATTTGTTAGATGCAAGATTGTTGCAAATCTTCAGTATGTAGAAAACATAGCATCTATGAAGCACAATAAAGCAACGTATCTCTGTATTCTATTTCCAAACTCCCTAACCAGTTATTTGCATAAATTTATTTTTTAAACTATCCACTATTGTGGAATAGAATCAATGATGAGACAAATATTTAAAAGTTTCAGATGCCTCATCATATTTTGAGGGGTTTTTTTTGAAACGTTTAGATAAAAATATATAAATATTCTTGTACTTACTACATGAATAGGCAAATACTAATGATTTCTTATATTTGTTTTATTTCTTTACATAAATAAAATAAGGTATTACTAATAAAGTTGAAGTCCATTTATACTTATTACTTGGTCTCACTTCCACCCCAGAGACATTTACTATCAGAAGTTTATGTCTATTCTTTAGTCCATATTTTAATAAAAAGAAGAGGAGTAGGAGGAAGAACAGAAGGAATATTTTTAAAGTATTGACATTTTATTTTTGTTGAACATTCACTATGAATCAGGGACTCTTCTAAGTGCTTCTAAACGCTTTTCACATATAAACTCATTTAATTTTCAAAACAAATAATTTTATAGATGAGAAAATTGAGGTACAGAGAGTTTAAATGCACAAGGTCACATAGATTATAAATTCTGGAAACAGAATATAAACTCAGCAATTGTACTACATAGAGAGGCATATGCATCTTTTAATTATGTTTAGTATTATTATAGGGCTTCCCTGGTAGCTCAGCAGTAAAAGAATCTGCCTGCAATGCAGGAGAAGCGGGTTCGATTCCTGGGTGAGGAAGATACCCCGGAGAAAGAAATGACAACCTACTCCTGAAAATATGGACAGAGGAGACTGGCAGGCTACAGTCCACAGGGTCACAAAGAGTCGGACATGATTTAGTGACTAAAGAAAAGCAAGAGTATCATTATATCATGTTTAATATCATTTGCACTGTTTGAGTACTTGTTTTTAGTTCCATATTTTATTTTTGAGGGGCACTTTTGTTTTAGTTTTTTTGTCAAAATGAGCATATTGTTGTAAATATTTATAAGAATTTCTTCTTACATATATCTAATAACAGGATTTCTGGATCTAGTGAATACACATTTCAAATTTTGGTAAAGATTATTAAATTGTTCTCCATGGTGGTTATATTTACATGTCCATCAGATTTCAGAATTTTCTGTTTATTTCATATATTTTCTAATACTTTATACTGTCAGGCATACTTCCTTTCCATTCAGATATGTATGAATGGTAACTTAAAAATTTATTTTCCTTGAGAGAGATGGGATATTGTTTTTTTTTTTCTGAAATCTTCCTTTTTTCTCAATTACATTTAGAATTATTTGTCTCTTCATTAATATGTAAAAATTGTAATAAACTATGCACTCAAATCTTGTGTTGTAAATATATTTTTCCAATTTGTCACATATTTTTAAATCACCTTTTGCATTCCACATACATTTATTATTTGCTAATTTTAATATTTAATTATTTGCTAAATATTTAATTATTTGCTAATTTAATTATTTGCTAATTTTAATATTAATCTACTACTCTTACTTTTATAATTTGTGCCCTTTAAAAACCCTTCCCTTCCCACAGATGACAGAGCTATTTTTTTTATATTTTAATGATTCCATTGTTCTGTGAACTTTGCATGTGTAGTATAAAATAATTATATCTAATTTTATTAGGTTTCATATTTTAAAAAAGCAGTGATTTCATTGCCATTTAGTGAATTCTTATCCTTTTCTTGTGCTGTGCTGTGCTTAGTCGCTCAGTCGTGTCCAAGTCTTTGCAACCCAAAGGACTGTAGTCTACCAGGCTCCTCTATCCATGGGGATTTTCATGCAAAAATACTGGAGTGGGTTGTCATGCCCTCCTCCAGGGGATCTTCCCAACCTAGGGATAGAACCAAGGTCTTCCCCATCGCAGGAGGATTCTTTACCACTTGAGCCACAGGAGCCAATCTTAAAGGAAATCAGTCCTGAATATTCACTGGAAGTACTGATGCTGAAGCTGAAGCTCCAATACTTTGGTCACCTGATGTGAAGAACTAACTCACTGGAAAAGACCCTGATGATAGGAAAGATTGAAGGCAAGAGGAGAAGGGAATAACAGAGGATGAGACAGTTGGATGGCCTCATCAACTCAATGGACATGAGTTTGAGCAAACTCTGGGAATTGGTGATAGACAGGGAAGCCTGGTGTGCTGCAGTCCTTGGGGTCACAAAGAGTTAGACACACCTGGGCTCAACTGAACTGAACTGAGCCACTGGGGAAGCCCAAGAATACTGGAGTGGGTAGTCTATCCCCTCTCCTGGGCATCTTTTGGACCCAAGAATCAAACTGGGGTCTCCTGCATTGCAGTCAGATTCTTTACCAGCTGAGCTACCAGGGAAGCCCAAAATACTTGAGTGGGTTGCTATTTCCTTCTCCAGGGTATCTTCCTGACTGAGGGATGGGACAGGTCTCTCCTGTGTCTCCTGTATTGGCAGGCAGATTCTTTAACTCTGTGCCACCTGGGAAGCCCTTTCTTCCTGAGTTACAAATGCTAACTCAGAACCAGTGGCTCATGGGAAGAAATGGGAAAGCCATTTTGTGACTAATCTGAATTGATTTTTATAACTCTATGTAACATGTTATGGGCTTCTCAGGTGGCTCTGTGGTAGAGAACCCCGCTGCTAATGCAGAAGATACAGGAGAAATGGGTTCAATCCCTAGGTTGGGAAGATCTCCTGGAGTAGTAAATGACAACCCACTCCAGTATTCTTGCCTGGAAAATTCCATGGACAGGGGAGCTTGGTGGGTCCCTGGGTCACAAAGAGTTGGACACAACTAAGCACACACACCACCATAGCATATTATGAGGGAGTTATTTTAAACATAGAAATGAAAGAAAATAAAGTCCAAAAATCTGAGAACTTGTAAGTGTGGAAAAGCAGATGTGAAAGATTGCATTTTTCAAACATGTCACCAACAATATCTCCCATCTCACACACTCTCCAGCAGTGTGACTTTGCCACTTTCCGTAAAGATGTGGAGACAGTTTCTCCTAACTCTTGAATCTAGATGAGTCTTGAGAGTGTTCTAACCAACAAATAAGGCAGAATGACTCCATGCCATTTTCTGGTTCAGGTTTTACATGACTTGTCAGCTTTCTCTGTCTGCTAGTAACATCTATACAAAGGGCAATTGCCCTGGGATCACCAAGTCATCACTTAAGGAGACCTGAAGACTCAGATGCCACGTGGGAGGCAAGGAGAGGATGGGGCACCAATGTATCAGTTATGTAAGTAAAGAAACTACCCAGAAAGCAGACTTCCTGGCTCTAGGTACCTCTGCTGACATTATGTGTATAGGAGACAGAATCACCAGCTCAGTCCTTCAGAAATTACTGACCCATAGGATGCTAAGCAAAATAAAATCATTGTCTTAAGGTATTATGCTTTGGTGTTTTGTCATGCAGTAATACATAACCTAAACAGTGTATACCACAAGCAATAAGAAAGAAAATGGAAAAGATAAAAATAAAAATTTAGAGCCATCAAGTCACTTATGGGATATTAGCTCTACAGCAAAGATCAGCTAAGAATAATTCCTTCTAATCAGACCCACCCAGATTATCTAGATTCATTTACTTAAAGGAAACTGACTATCCATGTGAATCACATCTGCAAAATTTCTTCACAGCAACATCTAGATTAATATTTGATTGAACAATTGGGCAAAATCACACATAACAGTATCATATCATATAAATATCTCATTTCAGATGACCTGAAGATAAATATCCATTAAAATGTGTTGTAGGAGGGGAAATATGGATCAGTTAGCAAAGAAATAAGGCAGACAGAGGGTTATGTCTGGTAAAGAATTTTGAGTATAGCTACTGACACACCAAATAGATCAAGGGCCTACAAAGTTTTTATTGATGGAAAAATCATGGGTTTGGACCAATAACTCTTTGTCCATAATATGTGCTTGTGAAACTGAGTACAAGCTATTATCCTGACATATTTTCCTTCATATTCTCTGCTCCAGTGACAATGAACTGTCCTCTCAGACAGCAATGTTCTTCTTAATCCTATGAATATAGTCTGAACATTCTAAGCTACTAAAGCAAAGAGATTTTAAAAGACAATGTAGTGACCCAAATACAATAAAAATGTTCCTTTTTCGTGCAGTAATCCACCATAGGTGTTTCAGTACAGGAAGATGAAGGGATGGATGGAGCTCTTTTCTGCACAGTTCTTCGCAAAGAGTGAGACTCAGCTTAGCAACTGAACGACGATGAACAATTCCAAGTCCTAAGCTGATGGTGGCTCTGCCATTGACACATAGCTTCCAAGGTTTCTGTAATCAGCACTGTTCAAGGCCATGAGAAACAGAAAGTTGTGGAAGAGTGTACCTCCAGTTTCATGGGCCATCTCTGGAAGTAGCATGCCTGACTTCTGCTCATTCTTCTTTAACCAAAGCTTACTCACATGATGACATTTCTCTCTCTGAAGGGCTGAAGTGTATAGTCCTTGACCAGACAGTTATGTACTGGATACAACTACTTGGCCATGGAAGGAAAAAGTATAGATAACGGTGAACAGATTTGTCACTTATTGTTAAATCTTATTTGTCTTTAAGAACTCAGATCATATGCCATCTGCCCTGAAACATCTTTCCTGACTCCATGAATAGTGATACAGCATCCCTCTCATGGGGCTTCCCTAGTGGCTCAGATGGTAAAGAATCCACTTGCAATGTGGGAGACCTGGCTTCAATCCCTGGGTCGGGAAGATCCCATGGAGAAGGGAATAGCTACTCACTCCAGTACTGTTGCCTGGAGAATTCCACGGAGAGAGGAGCCTGGTGAGCTATGGTCCATGGGATCGCAAAGAGTGGGACATGACTGCATGACTAACATTTCACTTTCAACATCCCTTTCGTGTGTTCTCATAGTCTACTTCCTACTGATATATCATCCTTCCAATTATAGAGTGAATTTCTTGATGGGAAAGACCTATTATTAATTTTAATATTTTCAATACATAGCATGTTGCTAACCACATAATAATGTCATTCTCCAGAAAATAGATTGAATTAAATTAAAATGAAATTATATGGAATGTGTCAAGATTGACAAAGAAAGAAAAGAAAAAGACTGAAAACTGTGAGAGGCCAGTGTTAGGGAAGTCAGGTGAAGGAACAGCTCTATCAAATACTTCAGAGAAACTAATTATGTCTGAAAAAAAATTTGCTAGTTTCAGCTAATGAACAGAGGTGAACAGGTCAAGATAGTAAAGAGAAGGGGAAATAAAGGTGAAACTAGGTGACCAAAAAAATCTAAGGAAGATTTTATTTTGTTTAAAAAATAGGAAGTCATGGCTTTCCCAGAAGGTATCAGAGGGTATGAAAAGTAAACAGCTTGTTCTATAATTGTTCCCAAGTGTCTAGACTTGGATTCAATTATTTTTCACTAAGTACAAATAGCATAGGCATACAAGGTTAATGATGTCCAATTTTTGTTTTTCTCTATTGACAAAGAATTATACTTTCTAAAATACCTAAGCAGGAATGCAATTAAACAAGTATACATTATTACTAGAATCAGGATACGTTGAGTGACTTGAGTTTTCAAATATGTTCCAATTCTCAAAAGCTGATTTCCCCAAAAGTTGTATTTATGCTTGCATTCTTAAGCCAGTTTAGAATATGTTTAAAAATGAAAAATTAATTTTTTATCCCTTTGTTAGAAACTCAATCTATATATCTTTGTTAGCTTCAGGGCACTGTAAATCATATTACTATTTACCTCTGCTCTGACAAAGCTTTATTCTCATGTACCCAAAATAAACACATTACACATTTTTTAACCTTTTTGTATCTCAAGAATGAAAATACTCTGCATGTATTTTCTTCTTTAATTCTCATTCTGGCCTCCCTAGATTTCAAGAGTGCACAAGAGAATCCTGCTGACCAAGATAAAGTCATCAGAAAATTGTACAATCTTGCAGTAGAATACCCTGCTCTGGAGCATCTCCCTTGTTATTACTCTCTAGATATCACTCACAGAAACTCCCAGAAGCAGTGAAGAGATTCTGTGAATATCCGCTAATTTGGAGGAAAGAAAACCTTGGAACAGACCAACACTACCAATTTTTTCTTCCTGCAGTGTTCTTAGAACCTGGTGATGCAGTCCCTCAGCCCAGATTAAGGTCCCATACTGTGTTGTCTCCACAGAACCTTGCAAAATCATGAACTATCCCATAATACACTTTACTGGAATTCTCCGTGTGACCCAACTGGCCCAATTTATGTTAAGTGTCTGCCCCATGACACTAAATAAATATGGCCGCCTGGGTGGGATTAAAATTCTTAGAAAAGGTTTATCATGGACTAGAGAGGTGTTTGCTATAGTGGAAAAGTTCTAGTCAGGATTGAAGAACACATATTAGGATCGTGCATCTGAGTCTGCTGCTAAAATAGTATATTAATTGCCTTCACAGATATTCCTTTCATTAAGATATGACATCTCATACATATGAACTGAAGATGGTAAAAGAACATGACTTGAGAGGTGAAGTAGGAATATCCTAAGAAAAAAAGACTCCAATGGGGAAAAAAGATTGCTTTTTCTCTACTTAAAAAATAACTCTCTTCAGTAAGGAAATCTTACTGAAATGAAGCTCAAAGCCCAGTTTCTAATTAGCTATCCAGGTTTCAGAGAGATGAGTAAAAGAATTTCATGAATAATAATTAGCAAGAGATAAATTAAGCTATGATTTTTTAATTATGAAAACAAGATTTTTCTCATTACTTGTTTACAAAATGTTGTAGATTTATAATCACAATTTGACTTTTTTACAACCTTTCTTCAAAGTAAATGGCCTCAAACATGCCAATTCAAATAGTTCTCATTTCTGACTGCTTTATTGAAATATAAATCATATACCATAAAATTTACCCCTACAGGGGCACAATTTAGGGGGTTTTAGTATATTCATGAAGTTATGCAAACCTCACCACTATGTATTTTTATAACATTTTCATGTTTTTCCCCGAAAGAAACTTTGTAGCCATTAGCAACAGTTTCCTTCTTATCCTCACATACCTAGGCTTCAGTTCAGTTCAGTTCAGTCGCTCAGTTGTGTCCGACTCCTTGCGACCCCATGAATCGCAGCACGCCAGGCCTCCCTGTCCATCACCAACTCCCGGAGTTCACTCAGACTCACGTCCATCGAGTCAGTGATGCCATCCAGCCATCTCATCCTCTGTCAGCCCCTTCTCCTCCTGCCCCCAATCCCTCCCAGCATCAGAGTCTTTTCCAATGAGTCAACTCTTCGCATCAGGTGGCCAAAGTACTGGAGTTTCAGCTTCAGCACCATTCCCTCCAAAGAAATCCCAGGGCTGATCTCCTTCAGAATAGACTGATTGGATCTCCTTGCAGTCCAAGGGACTCTCAAGAGTCTTCTCTAACACCACAGTTCAAAAGCATCAATTCTTTGGCGCTCAGCTTTCTTCACAGTCCAACTCTCACATCCATACATGACCACTGGAAAAACCATAGCCTTGGTTAGATGGACCTTTGTTGGCAAAGTATGTCTCTGCTTTTCAATATGCTATCTAGGTTGGTCATAATTTTTCTTCCAAGGAGTAAGTGTCTTTTAATTTCACAGCTGCACTCACCATCTGCAGTGATTTTGGAGCCCCCCAAAATAAAGTCTGACACTGTTTCCACTGTTTCCCCATCTATTTCCCATGAAGTGATGGGACCGGATGCCATGATCTTCATTTTCTGAATGTTGAGCTTTAAGCCAACTTTTTCACTCTCCTCTTTCACTTTCATCAAGAGGCTTTTTTAGTTCTGGGCAATAATGTACTTTATGTCTCTATAGATTTTCCCATTCTGGAAATTTCATATAAATGGAATCATACCATTTGTGGTCTTTTCTGACTGGTTTCTTTCACTTAGTGTAATGTTATCAAGGTGCATTCATGTTCTAGCATATGCTAATACTTTATTTCTGTTGTGAGAAAATTCCCATTATAAGGCATACCACATTCTGTTTACACACTTTTTGGTTGATAGATATTTGGATGTCTCCACTTTTGGGCTATTATGAATAGTATTGATATGGACATTTGTACACAAGATTTTGTGTGGAAATAACTTTTTAATTCTCTTGGACATATATATATCAAAGAGTAGAATAACAGGGCTATATGATATCTCTATTATAACTTTTTTAGGAATTGCCAAACTTTTTTCTTAAATAGCTGTTCAATTTTACATTCCTACGAGAGACATATGAGCATCCAATTTATCCACATCCTCACAAATACATTTATTGTATATCTTTTTATTATTTAATTATAATCATGCTGGTGAGTATGAAATGAATGGTTTTGATTTTTATTTCTCTGATGATTATTTTGAGCAACTTTTTTGCATTTATAATTTGTCTGTTCAGATCCCTTGCCCATTTTCAAATAGGGTTATTTGTCTTTTTCTCGTTGAGTTGTATGAATTCTTTCTGTATTTCAGACACAATTTCTTTAAGACATATATGTTTTTAAAACATTTCCTCCCATTTTGTGGATTTTTCTCTCTTAATGATACCCTGTCCTTTGAAGCACAAAGAATTTAAATTTGCATAAATCCAATTTATCTGGTTTTATTTTGGTAAATCATACTTTTGATGACATGTCTAACAAATCTTTGCCTAAACTAAGGTCACACTGATTTATGCCCCCTTTTCTTCTGAGAGTTTCACAGTCTTCCCTTTTACATTTCTGTTTATGAACAAATTTGAGTTAATTTTGTGTATGGTGTGAGATAGGGATTCAATTTTAATTCTTTGTGTGTGAGTACTAAGTTGTCCTGAGACCATTCATTGAAAGAATATTTATCCTTTAGCTGAGACACTTGTGGAAAAGAATTACAAAATTGACAAGAATTGATAATTAGAAAAACTATTATTAGCATTTATAGGGAAAAAAGAAATATCTGGATAAAGATCATTAGACTCTTGTCTGGCAAACCTCTGTATGCATAGGTTACTATTTACCTAAGAAAAAAAAAAGTTCCACTATTTTTCCTCTGAAATTATTTATGCATTTCATCCCAGATGGCTCACTAAAGTAGTTTACTTTCCAGTTCAAGTTTTAAATTGTTTTTTAATAAGTCCCAGCAAAAGGGAGATACCAGAGTTCCAAGAAATCTATACTTTTTTCTAATAAAACTTCTCATAATTTTTTGCTACAGGAAGATACTGAACTTTATAAATGAATGTAACATTTATATTTAGTCCAGTTTCAAATGCTAAAGGAAAACTTATTACAGCAAACAAGGGTGAATTCTTTTGCAAAAAACAATAACAGAAATGATTTAAGTCATTCAAATGTTCACTGGAAAAGCTATCAAGGTACAGCCTCCACTTTTTGGTGGTACATATATATTAGAATCCTGGGGTAGCTTAAAAGAACAAATATCAAGTATTTGAAGAATCTGAGTGATTTGTTGTTGTTCTTCTTCTTTCTTTGTTTATTATTGTTGCTGTTGTTGTGTATTTTTTTGAATCTGTTGTCAGTCAATATAGATTCCAGAAATCTGTGTTCACAAAACTTGTATAAACCAAAATATTATAATGTTTAAACAATTCTATATTTTCTAAATTAGAGAGACATTTCTAACAGACCAATGACTGAAATAATAGGACTATTCTAAATCCATTGCTAGAGAAAAAAGGAAAATAGAGAAGCCATTATGCAAATGATCACCATGCAAAGGCTGGTCAACCTGCCTGGAGGAGATAATGTATAATATGGTGGAAAGGGAAAAATCAAAATGTATTTGATTTATTTGATTTCAAGCCTAATGTTTCATTAATGTTTGTTTTCTGAAAAGAAATTAATCACTTTTTAGTCACCTGTTTGGTATATTTGTATTTCTGGTCATTATTCCAATATTTTTTAGGCAAATCATTTTCACTTATTAAAAGAATGTAAGTTTCAGGAATGCTGAGATGCTTTAAGTTTTTTTGCAATTATATTCTATTGTTCATATTCTAGATGCTCAATAAGAATATTTTATTGAACTTTGAATGAGTCTATTCTATTCAGAAATAAATAATTTCCCCATTACACACTAGGAAATGAGAGAGAAGAAAAGAGTTTCCAACAAGTTTATAAATGTTTTCAGTATGGAAATCTATGTGATAGACCTTTGTACATTCACAATCTAAAACTTTCCACAAACAAGCACCAAAAACTAGTAAACATAAAAAATAATAATTGTTGATAGAATTACTTCCAGCAATCTATTCCCAAAGTGACATATTAAAGGATTTTGAGTGCCTTCCCTTATTTACACTCAAAAAATCCAATTCAATAGATAATTCCTTCATTCCATTTCTTCTTCAAAAGTCTCCAAAGAGAATAAAACCATTCAAGCAATAGTGGTTTTTTGTTGTTTTTTTTAACAAGTTTTGCTCACTATTTTATAGCCTGGAAAACCAACGAACCTTTCTCCAGAGGAACAATCTAATATAAGGGCCCTATTGCATTTAGGAAATAGACGTTAGTTTGATTATGATTATTCCCAATTAGGAAATAAAGCTTGACTTTTTTTATATCAATGACAGAATAGTTATTGCAAAATGAAATGATTTAAAATCTTTATTTACTGAATGAATGGTAATGTTAGTAGAATAAACTTCACCATAACAAAACCGGATAGTGGAATTGAGGCATGAACTCCTCAATATTCATAAAGCAAGTATCATCTTTATTTGACTTGAAGATATCTATACTGCATCCATATTTAATTATGAAAAGTGAAAGTAAGTGAAAGTAAAGTCTCTCAGTCGTGTCCGAATCTTTGCGATCCCATGGACTGTAGTCTACCAGGCTCCTCCATCCATGGGATTTTCCAGGCAAGAGTACTGGAGTGGGGTGCCATTGCCTTCTCCAGGGTATCTTCCTGACCCAGCGATCAAACCCAGGTCTCCTGCATTGCAGGCAGACGCTTTACCCTCTGAGCCACCAGGGTCTTCTAATCTGCCTAAATTTTGTGTTAGTTCGGTACAGGTAAAAAGATTTCTAATGCTAAAATGTCAATATATGGCCCACAAATCTAGGTTCTCTCAGTGATTTGCTGGATGAATTTGGAAATTTAGTCTGCTTATTTGTAAAAATTTTTAAAAAACAAACAACAAAAACCTCCCTCCATCTATTTTACAGGCTTAATTTAAAACTTTAATGAGATGAGATCTCTGTTAAAAAACAGAGACATTTAGGCTTAGCAACTTGCATGGTGCTGGAATATAAGTCTGAATAAGGTAATAAGGTGTGGTCCTGCCTTCACATTATTTAGCCAATAAAGGAAAGAGCCACATAGATAGGAAAGTTCTGTAAAAATGATAGTCCTCAGGAAGACAATGTAGAAACATAATTCCATGAGTCTATAACTGCTAAATTTCTTCTTCACCTCCCTTAACAGTTTTCTGAAGTTCATTTTAACTCCGAGAATGGAAAAGTCTATTTTTTAAAGATATTTTCTTTTAAATCCTGTGTAGGTTGTGTAGCACCAGTTTCAAAGGCATGGCCTATCTCTTGAATCTAAGAGAAAATTGAAGACAGAAATATATATACATATGTATATATTATCCTTGGTTGCTATTCTCATTATAAATGGAAAGAGGTTTCACCTGAATTATTTGAATTTCAGAAGTCATGAAAAAGCTAGAGTTTATTACTATTCCAAAAGCAAGTGAGAGACTTTATTAAACCTAAATCACTAATTCCTATGATGCCATCTTTTTATTTCTTATCACTAACTATGTGACCTTAGGCAAGTTATTTGGATTTTCAAAAATCTCAGTTCTTCCAAATGTAACTTGGAGATAATAATAATACCTAACTCAGAAAGCATTTGAAATGGAGCCATTTGAATACTGAACACAGGAGCATACTAAAAGAATCAATACATTTTAGCCATTTGTATTCTTATCACAGAGGTTATAAGGTTAACTTCGTAAATGACCTTCCCAGTCATTTATGCTGTGCTCTGAAATTCCAAACCAGTTCCACAAATAGTCAGCTTCCTCTGGCTTTCTTCCAATGGACCAGCAAAGGTGCTGTCGTAGCATTACCTTGACCAGGCAAAGGAACTGAAGGGAAAAGACTTATTTATTGTGAAAAAGAGGAAGCTGTTGAGTTTCCAAGAAAATCGTATTGAACTAAATAGAAGATAACACTTATTTCAGTGAAGTTTGGTGGGAGATATGAAGTGGGGAATAAGTGACAGCTGAGGGAAGATGCAAAGAGCTGTAAAGAGCTAAGAGAAAACTCGGTTTTTTAAATTATTAGTATTATTTTAACAAGAAGAGTAATCAGTTTTTCAGCAATTCTCCTAGCTTACTAATTTATTTCATGTTGGATGCTTCTTGAGATTTGCTTCATTAATTGCAAAAGATTTTCCGACAGGTATAACAGATTACAGCTACAGATTTTCTCATTTATAATAATGTGGCAAGAATGTAGCTTTCTACAACCGTCAAATAAAAATTCTGAATTTCAGTTTGCTTAGACCAACATGAGCCAATAACTGTGACAAGAGTAAATATACATGGTCATTGATTTAGCCTTAGGTTGTTGTTCACTCTTCAACTCATGGCTGTGCCAACAGGAACTGTGATTATGTTGATTTTCCCACATCAATGAGTGGGCATCTATGGAGCCAAAGGTGGGGTTAGCACCCACCCATATTATATGACTGCCACACAGAAAAAAAGAAATACCCCAAGGGGTGTGAATTTCCCAAAAACAAATCTGCAGTTTGCTTTAAAAAAAAAAAAAGGCGGGGGGTGGGTGGTAATGAGGTGGAAGTGACTGGTAAGAGTATAACTAACTAATGATATTCCAGACCAATGAGCTTCCCTGATGGCTCAGCTGGTAAAGAATCCACCTGCAATGCAGGAGATGCAGGAATTGCATGTTTGATCCTTGAGGAGAAAAGTGACAACCCATTCCAGTATTCTTGCCTGAAAAATCCCATGGACAAAGAAGCCTAGAGGGCCACGGTTCAAAAGGTCCCACAAGAGTGGGCCACAACTCTTGGATGCATGCATCCAAAACAGAGTCACTTTTAGTTCAATTGTTAAGTATCATCATTTTTATTGGAAAATAGGAAAACACAGAGTGATAATACCTACCTACCATTTATTGATTTTTCCCTGCACTCTCTACCTGCAATGTTCAAAATATTTCTGTAAGCCTTGAAATACCTTTGGTATGGAAGTAAAGTTTTAATTTCCTCATTTTACAGATCACATAATGATTCAGGAAATTTGAGAGATTTGCTCCATGGGCACAAATCTAGCAAGTTACAGAACTAGAATTCAAGGCCAGTTATGCTTGACTCTAAAGCTTTTGCTCTCTTTCTACCACTCTGTACTACCCTCTCCTGATCCTGCAAACTCAGCAGTAACAAAAATTTCCAAAGCAGTAAATAATATATTTAACACTCTTTGCTGGAAGCAGGATGAAAATCAAATTGCCACTGAAGATGTACTAAACAACCATGAAATAAGTAGAAGCATAAATTAACATAAACTTTTTGGAAGGGATCATTATAATATACCAGAGAAGGCAATGGCACCCCACTCCAGTACTCCTGCCTGGAAAATCCCATGGACGGAGGAGCCTGGTAGGCTGCAATCCATGGGGTCGCTGAGGGTCGGACATGACTGAACGACTTCACTTTCACTTTTCACTTTCATGCATTGGAGAAGGAAATGGCCACCCACTCCAGTGTTCTTGCCTGGAGAATCCCAGGGACAGAGGAGCCTAGTGGGCTGCCGTCTATGGGATCACACAGAGTCGGACACGACTGAAGTGACTTAGCAGCAGCGGCATTATAATATACATTGAAACAAATTATATGTACTTTTTGATCTGTTTTATTGTTAGAGGATACAATTTTAAGTTTAAAAAGATATGGATACAAGAATATTAATTGCAGTAGTTTGCGGAATAAGCTAGGAAATAACCCAAACCATAAGTGTTCAAGGATGGTGGAAGGGACATGCTACACTTATTAAAGGAATAGTGAGGAAGGAGACTGAAACTTATGGACATAAGGAAGAGCATTCCAGAAAGTAGAATAATTTAGAGCAAAATACAAGGGTGGGAACATGCTTAGCAAGTTTACAAAAAAGCAGAGAGGCTAACATGGTTAGAACAGCATGAGGGAGGGTAAAAGTATGAGATAAAGGCAGAGCTAAGCTCAATAAAATGCATATAAGGCATTATAAACACTAGTGTACACTGGCCTATGGCTGCACACTTAGATTGTGTGTATATGTATATATTCAAGTGTAAGAACAACTGATCTAAGAACTGGGCAGCTAAAATAGGGGGCAATAAGACCAGGAGTCTGAAGAAATGACAATTTTGAGAAGATAGTAAGTTAACTTTATTTACATCCTTCATTGATGAAGGACAGATTATGACATAATTTGAGAGACAGCAAGAATGCTGATTCTCGTTCTTGGCTATAGGAGTAGAAGGCTATGTTGACCAGAAGGGAGTTAGGAGAAAAAAGGTATCTACTAGCTCAGTTCATGTAATGAATGTGAAGAGATTGAGCTAATTTTTGAGAAAAATTCTGAAGAAACATAACTGCTTGTTGCAAAAAAGCAAGGATACTATTAGTAATTTTAAAAGGAACAGAAGAAATGTGATTTTCCAAATAATTTAGAGACAATAAAATTGATTGTTTTTCTTTTGAGATTTTCTTTTTTAACATGGATTAATTACTCCCCTAAATTAGTAAAAAATTAAGTATTATACTTAATTAGGCTGTTTTTCTCCATAAAATCAATGCACTTATGTTAACATCACTGTAAATTACAGAAACTCCACTGAAATGCATAATAATGTCACTAACAGTGCAAATGAATTCTATTTTCTATTTTTATTCCAATCTATTTAGTAACTTGAGAAAGGTAGGTTCTTAATCATGTTAGATAATTGTGTCTACCTTGATTACATTACCAAATAATTTATTGTAGAGAAAATTAAGTGACTATCGATTACAACTCTATGAATTTCCTAATTAATTTTAAGATTGTAAAATGTAAGTATTAGTTATGTTTTGGATTTGCTGTCCTATTCTTTTTGCCTGCTACTTTTGTGATATCACTGCAGTTGCAGCCAAGCCAGTCCTGGAGAACAGCCCAGGGATAAAATGTAAAGACCAGAACTGAATCAAGCACAGGACAACATACAGCCAAAGAGGACCTGAGAGAAGATAAGGATGACAGAGAGAAGGAAATTCAGGAGAAACTTACCAGTGGAATGGAAAGGGAAAACTTTAAGGCTGCCAGATACTTACCCACATCAGTCAGATGAATAACTAATGTGAGACAAGAATACATAGTTCACCTAGTATGATAATCACACTGAATAAAGAAAGTCACAAAGAGAAAAACAAATATGTAATATCACTTATATGTGGGATCTAAAATATGACACAAATAAACTCATCTATGAAACAGAAACAGACTCACAGATACAGAGAACAGACTCGTGGTTGCCAAGGAGCGGGGCATAGATGGGGGATGGACTGGGAGTTTGAGGTTAACAGATGCAAACATTATGTATAAGATGGATAAACAATAAGGCTCTAGCGTATAGCATAGGGAGCTACATTCAGTATTCTATGAAAAAACATAATGAAAATGTATAGTATGTATAACTGAATCACTTTGCTGTATAGTAGAAATCAATACAACTTTATAAATCAAACTACACTTCAATAAAATTAATTTTTTAAAAAGAATATATAGTTCAGAATCTACCTGTAAAAAATTTTATTTGTTTATATAGATACAACTACCTATCATTTGAAAAATAAATTTAAAAGTGCTTTTTTCCCATATGTATTAATTTGATACAATTTCTAATTAATCACTAAATTGAATAATGAAGAAAATCTGCAGCCTAACACAATACTGTAAAGCAATTACCTTCCAACTAAAAAAAAAATTTAAACTAAAGAAAATAAAATACACCCTCAAGATCTGCAACAATCTGAAAGACTATTGTCTTTAACTTCTTAAAAAGGATTTGATATATTCACTACAATAGTTATTTCCCCAACAGAATTATTTTCTTTACAAATATGATAAGAATGAGACACAGTTCCTCACTTCAGGAGAATCAATTAAATCAAAAAAATTTAAACTAAAGAAAATAAAATACACCCCCAATATCTCCAACAATCTGAAAGACTATTGTCTTTAACTTCTTAAAATGGATTTGATATATTCACTACAATAGTTATTTCCCCAATAGAATTATTTTCTTTACAAATATGATAAGAATGAGACACAGTTCCTCACATCAGGAGAATCACTTAAAATATGATAATCTTGCAGATAGATGATGTACTTCTTTTATTATAATTATTTTTGATGGGCTGTAGTGACGTTCTGCTCACTACCAGGTGCAGCCTAGTTCCTGGCATCTGGTTTTCCCCTTTAGCTCATTCTCCATTTCTCCTCAGTCTCCTTTGCTTATTTCAACTCTTCAGTTTGACTTAAAAAATTCTTGTGTCCCAGAACTTATCCTTGGAACCCTTCTCTTTTCTAACTTCATGGACTTTCTAGGTAAATTATCAGTTTCAAGACCTTAAATACTGTATGTATGCTGCGTGTGTGCATGCTAAGTCACTTCAGCCATGTCCAACTGTCTGTAACCCTATGGACTTTAGCCCACAAGGCTCCTCTGTCCATAGGATTCTCCAGGCAAGAATACTGGGGTAGGTTGTGATGCTCTCCTTCAGGGGATCTTTCCAGCCCAGGGATTGACCCAGCATCTCTTACATCTGTGGCATCTGCAGGTGGGGTTTGTTTGTTTTTTCCACTACCAGTGCCACTTGAATTCTCTTGTTTAAACTTCAGGCTCATGTTTGTATTTACTTGTATTATATTTATATTTATTTATATCAGACTCATCAAAACTGAACTTTTGAATTTCTTCCTGAGTCTTCTCTATCCCCAATATTGCTCATTCTTAGTAATAACAACTTCATTATTTCATTTTCTTACATCAAAAATATGAATCATTCTTGACTTCTCTCACATAAAACAATGTTGAGTCTTCAAAAGACATTCAGAATTGGAAATAAGTTCATTTGTAACATTATTTTTTAAATTCCAGACATAAGCAATATGATATTTGCCCCACATAATATGATATTTATCGTACATAAACATTGTAATATATTTGTCTTTCTCTGTCTGACTTTGTCTGATTTGCTTTACTTAATTGCCAGGTCCATCTATGACGCTGCAAATGGCATTGTTTCATTCTTTTTATGGCTGTAGTGTTCCATTGTATATATGTACTGTATCTTCTTTATCCATTCCTCTGTCAATGGACATTCAGTTTGCTTCCATGTATTGGCTATTGTAAACAGTGCTGCAATGAATACTGGGGGGCCCATATCATTTCAATCTGAATTTTTCTCTGGATATAAGCCCAAGAGTGAGATTGCTGTCTACATCCAAACATCCTCATATTATAACAATCATTTTAGATTCGGATCCATACTACTTACCTCATTTTAACTTAATAATCTCTGTTAAGATCTTAAAATAAAATTAAAAAAAAAAAAGATCCTATCTCAAATATTGTCACATTCTGAGTTACTGGAAATTCGAATATCAACATACAAATTTGGGCAGTTTTGGGAGTGGGAAATACAATTCAGCCTATAACAACCACAAATTCATATTCAATATCATGAATCTGAAATTTAACTGACTCTGAATTAAATGACAGATACTGTGAATAAGTTTCTGCTGGTTGGAAGGTAAGGAGAAAACATGAAACAGAGGATTAATAAACAAAATGAATTATATGTGGACATTCACTCACCATTTAGGTCCTGGGAAATTTTTCATATCCACTGCTACCCTGATCCACTGAGTAGAATACTATTAAAACAAAATCTTTTGCATAAATCTCCAAAAGAGGTCTAACTTGTGACTTAGACCCAGACCTTAGACCTAGAATGATAAAATTGATTGCTATGCATTGAAAATTAGAGCCATCCAAGTTGTACCGTATTGTATTTAAGCTCTCACCCTTGCTATTTTGTAAAAATAAATTAGCTTCAAGAATGCTGAATTAAAATGTTGTCTTGATTATTCATCTCTTGGGCCTTAGACTTTTTGATTTTCCCAGACCACTGAAGACTGAATAAATGCCTGAAAGCATTCATACTCACAAAAAACCTGCTGTGGTATTTATCAACTGATTTTTTTTAAAGGCCACTTAGGAGACTTCAACCTGGTGCATGCAGAAAATAGATTATTTTGGGGGGTTGTGTTGTTTAGAATCCTTAAATCTCAGCTACAGTGTATAACTTGGAAATGAGTTTAGTTCAAATGATTAATTTTTATAAAAATTCAAGATGAGAAAATAGGAGTTTTAAATATTCTGTGTTTGCCAACACTTGGTTCAGTGGGCTTATCTGGAAATTTAACAACTACACTACAGATAAATTATAAGCATTTCTAAGCCCGGCTGCTGGGGAATCAGGGTAGAATTCAGGTTGTGACAGGTTTCAAATGTCAGATTCATGGTGAATGATCCTGGAGCTAATTTGCCACACCCTCTTGCTTCTAACATTTCTCTAAGTCCTCTAGCCATGAGTTGAGAGAATTCAGGTACAGAATTTTAGGGACTCTTCATTATGACTCTCAAAAAATTTGATAGCAATGACTGATCCCTCCAAATCTTAGAACTTACAGAAATCTCCCTTTAGAAGTTAATGAAAAACCCTCTCAGGGATCAACACTAGGCATTCCAAAGTAGTTTAGCAGCATTGTCCACTGACCAAGAGCAGGATGAATATAGAAACAATTAATAAGAGGTACAATGTGAACACTGGCCAGTGAAGCCTGGGTATTTAGCAGTCACAAATGGCTCTAGTTATGCAAAGAAAAAAAAAAAACAAACAAACCCTTCTGGTGCATAATAACTATAGGATTTGTTTACAATTCTAGCAGCATAAATGGCTTCAAATTCCCATCCTGCTGTGTGACTTTAAGAAAGTCCTTAAACTCTTTGAACCGTTGTTTTGTTTTGTTTCTGTGTCCTGTATCCTAGGAAAAAATACTGCCTACTTTCTGGAATTGAAGGATTACAATGTAAAGAGATAATTGAACAACATAATAACTGACTTATTGGAAAAGACCCTGATGCTGGGAAAAATTGAAGGCAGGAGGAGAAGGGGACGACAGAGGATGAGATGGTTGGATGGCATCACCGACTTGATGGACATGAGTTTGAGCAAGCTCTGGGAGTTGGTGATGGACAAAGAAGACTGGAGTGCTGCAATCCATGGGGTTGCAAAGAGTCAGACACAACTGAGCAACTGAACTGAACTGAATATCTCTTAAGCTTTCAACACAAGCATGCATAAGTACACATATATGCTTGCAAGTATGTACAATAGAAGTTTCCCAAATGCTTTCTCATTTGATTTGGAGTTTATTTCAAAAAGAATATTTGGGAGCACTTCATGGGAAATAGATGGGGAAACAGTGGAAACAGTGTCAGACTTTATTTTGGGGGGCTCCAAAATCACTGCAGATGGTGATTGCAGCCATGAAATTAAAAGATGCTTACTCCTTGGAAGGAAAGTCATGACCAACCTAGATAGCATATTCAAAAGCAGAGACATTACTTTGCCAACAAAGGTCCATCTAGTCAAGGCTATGGTTTTTCCAGTGGTCATGTATGGATGTGAGAGTTGGACTGTGAAGAAGGCTGAGCGCAGAAAAATTGATGCTTTTGAACTGTGGTGTTGGAGAAGACTCTTGAGAGTCCCTTGGACTGCAAGGAGATCCAACCAGTCCATTCTGAAGGAGATCAGCCTTGGGATTTCTTTGGAAGGAATGATGCTAAAGCTGAAACTCCAGTACTTTGGCCACCTCATGCGAAGAGTTGACTCATTGGAAAAGACTCTGATGCTGGGAGGGATTGGGGGCAGGAGGAGAAGGGGACGACAGAGGATGAGATGGCTGGATGGCATCACTGACTCGATGGACGTGAGTCTGAGTGAACTCTGGGCGTTGGTAATGGACAGGGAGGCCTGGCCTGCTGCAATTCATGGGGTTGCAAAGAGTCGGACACAACTGAGCGACTGAAATGAACTGAACTGAACTGAAATGAAGAATAAAAGAGAATAGACAATTATAAATGATGTGAAGATATTTATTGTTTACTTTGAATTATTTTCTCAGATGGTGCTTAACTGGTTGAAAAGAAACAGGCCTTATGAGATATCACAGTAAATAAAAATTAAAACTAATGTGCATGTTTGGTATACACAAATTTGGTATGTGATTATGAGAAAAAAGACAACATTAATACTATGTTCCAGACATTAAGTGGTTTCTGTTGAGGTCCTTTAATGGACCAGAGCCTGGTGGCCCGGAGTTGACTGATAAGAAAGTAAAGGAAAGAGAAAGAGGCTGATATTCCTTGGTTTACGCAGAAAGCCAATAAAGTCCCTGACATGGGGCTTGCTCTGTTCACGGAGGCCTCAGGCACCCTTTCGATGGGATGAAGGCCCAGAGCTCCTTCTCAAGAGGGTCTTAGAAGCCCAGGCAGGAAAGTGAACTCAGAGAGCCTCTGCGCTCCAAAGAAATAGCCTGAGAGAGAGAGAGAAAGAAAGAGAAAGAAAGACATGGGGACCAAAGCTCTGATGGAGCAGAGGTGTTTTAATCAACATGATGTGGGCATATATACTGTAGTTATTCTAAGCAAAGATTAAGATTAAAATTCCAGACTTACAAAACATAGGTGATCCATATTAAAGAGAGAGAGAGAGTTGTAAATAATCACTTTTACCATATGGTTCATAAAAAGGAAGAGGGTACTTATCACCATATAGAAAAACTAACAAAGGAAATGCCTGGATTCCTCAGCCCCCCAGGAGAGGCTTGCCTCTCCATTTAATTCCTGAATATTCAGGAATTAATAAGGAACAGAGAATTCCTGACAGATCCAACACAGCACACAGGAAGCCTCCTGTTAAATGCTTCCTGACAGTTTCCATATATTAACTGAATTGGTCCTGACTATAGGGTAATTATTATTATTGTTCCCATTTTATAGATAGGAAACTAGGGAACAAAAATCAAAGCTTTGTGACCAAGATCATATCCCTGGTAATTGGTAGAGATGGGTTTTGATATGAGTCATCTGATTGCAGAGTCTATGTATTTAACTTCACCACTTTTCCCTTATGTGTACCCATGTGCCAGAAACTTTGGCAAATTCTTTCATTTATCTTATAACATTAATGTTTAGATAGGATTTCTATTTCAATTATACGGGATAAGGCTTAAAGATGCTTAATGATTTAAAAGTCAAGCTCTAAGAAGTGACAGGTACAGTATTATCACTTAAGAACTCCAAATCCTGTGTTCTGTGCAGCTGTTATCAGTACTATATTGGATGAACATCTTCTAAAAATTTTTAGCTATCATTGTTTAATTAATTTTAAATTAGTAAAGATATTCCATTCTCTCTACTGAAGTTAACTTGTCTGGCTGAGGCCATAAATGTAATTGGAAAGGGAGTCTGCTAGCTCTAACACCTGAAGCAAACAATAGAATAAACTGTGATTGTGGCTGTAGGTTCTGATTTACAGTCACTGAAATTGAATCACACTGTTTGAGAGACTGCTGGTTTTCATTTGTTAGGCATCTGGATATTCTTGTAAAATATCTCAAATGACGGTTAATAAAAGATATTGACAATTGAGAACTCCAAATGAAAAGTATAAATTGTCAAGAATGGTAGGGGGGGGTGGAAATCCACCAAGTCCACAATTGTCTACTTTCAAGGTAAAATGTGTCTCCCCATAAAGAGGAATGAACATGAGGATGTCTCTATAAAGGGCTGTGATTGATTTCCTGGGTAACTAATAGCAATCAGTCTCTTCCTTTTGAATCACACCTCATATGTCACAACTCAAAGAGCCTTAATGCCAGCTAATGTCTGCACCCAGAAAGAACAAGTAATGAATTCACAGATTGCCTTTCTTTCTATACTTCATTTAAGAAAGCTAATTGTTTAGGGAATAGACTCTCACTGGCTCATTGGTTTAATAATACAGGAAACTTGAAATTTCACAAATCTTGCATTTCACAGTAGGAAGCCAAACTCAGCCTAAATGAACAATCCTCTCTTAACCCATAATTGTGATAAAAGCAGAGAGTCTTACTCATTATTAAAATGTAAACAGATAATGAATGAATTTACTAACTATTCTTTCCTGCTGGGGTATTTAGCCTTTGGGTAGCTTTCAGCTCTAAAATATAAATAAAGCACCTCCTCATTAATCTGAAACAAAAGATCACAAATTAAAATATTTTGTTCACCAAAACGGATCTTTTAGCTCAACAGACCTCCACAGCAAGAATGTCTCCAGAACACTTATGGGAAATGTCACTAGTATTTTATTATTTTACTATTTTGTGCATTAATTATCATGGATTTCAGGCAGCCCTACCATAATGTCATATGCATGCATTTGCTTTTTGTAATGGAAATTCAGAATAGGAAAGAAAGTTTTGAAGCTACAGATACTATATACTTAGAATTTTTAATAATCCTAGATACATCCAGGGAAATAAATCTCATTTGTGAATGTCATCAGTTATGTGATTTCAGAAATAAAATAGGTTGACAACCACTGATTTAGTTTGTTAATATTTTAAGTTGAAGTATCAATTCTCATAGTCAAAATTATACATAAGCAGTACAAACTTATGAGATACCTAGTCCTTGTATTCTAAGATTTATGTTAAAAGGTAAGACTCCTATCACAGAGTAATAAGTACTGTATTAATACATGACAAAGTAAAACATAACAATAATATCACTGCTAAAAATAGCTATAATTCCTGGAGTTTTTATATATAATAGATACTATGTATGTATATATACACATATCAGATCAGATCAGATGAGTCGCTCAGTTGTGTCCGACTCTTTGCGACCCCATGAATCGCAGCACGCCAGGCCTCCCTATCCATCACCAACTCCCGGAGTTCACTCAGACTCACGTCCATCGAGTCGGTGATGCCATCCAGCCATCTCATCCTCTGTCGTCCCCTTCTCCTCCTGCCCCCAATCCCTCCCAGCATCAGAGTCTTTTCCAATGAGTCAACTCTTCGCATGAGGTGGCCAAAGTACTGGAGTTTCAGCTTTAGCATCATTCCTTCCAAAGAAATCCCAGGGTTGATCTCCTTCAGAATGGACTGGTTGGATCTCCTTGCAGTCCAAGGGACTCTCAAGAGTCTTCTCTAACACCACAGTTCAAAAGCATCAATTCTTTGGCGTTTAGCCTTCTTCACAGTCCAACTCTCACATCCATACATGACCACTGGAAAAACCATAGCCTTGACTAGATGGACCTTTGTTGGCAAAGGAATGTCTCTGCTTTTGAATATGCTATCTAGGTTGGTCATAACTTTCCTCCCAAGGAGTAAGTGTCTTTTAATTTCATGGCTGCAGTCACCATCTGCAGTGATTTTGGAGCCCAGAAAAATAAAATCTGACACTGTTTCCACTGTTTCCCCATCTATTTCCCATGAAGTGATGGGACCAGATGCCATGATGTTCGTTTTCTGAATGTTGAGCTTTAAGCCAACTTTTTTACTCTCCACTTTCACTTTCATCAAGAGGCTTTTGAGTTCCTCTTCACTTTCTGCCATAAGGGTGGTGTCATCTGCATATCTGAGGTGATTGATATTTCTCCCGGCAATCTTGATTCCAGCTTGTGTTTATTCCAGTCCAGCATTTCTCATGATGTACTCTACATACATATATGCATGCTTGTGTGCTGTCAGTCTTTGCAACCCTATGGACTGTCACCCACCAGGCTCCTTTGTTCATGGAATTCCCCAGGCAAGAATACTGGAATAGGTTGCCATGGCCTTCTCCAGGGGATCTTCCTGACCCAGAGATTGAACCCACGTCTCCTCTGGCTTCTGCATTGCAGGCAGATTCTTTACCACTAAGCCACCTGGGCAATCTATCTATCTATCTATCTATGTACATATATTATATTATATACATTTGGTACCTTATGTTCCTCCCAACAGTACATGAACAGTATATATGTTATTTCTCCATTTTTAAAGGAGAAATATGAGGCTGCTGCTGCTGCTAAGTCGCATCAGTTGTGTTCGACTCTGTGCGACCCTATAAACGGCAGCCCACCAGGCTCCTCCGTCCCTGGGATTCTCCAGGCAAGAACACTGGAGTGGGTTGCCATTTCCTTCTCCAATGCATGAAAGTGAAAAGTGAAAGTGAAGTCGTTCAGTTGTGTCTGACTCTTGGCGACCCCATGGACTGCAGCCTACCAGGCTCCTCCATCCATGGGATTTTCAGGGCAAGAGTGCTGGAGTGGGTCGCCAGTGCCTTCTCTGAAGTATGAGGCTCAGTTCAGTTCAGTTCAGTTGCTCAGTCGTGTCCGACTCTTTGAGACCCCATGAAAATATGAGGCTAAGAGAGGTTAAATATATTACCCTTGTAGCCAAATGGTGAAAGCAAGATTTAAACCTAGGGATTACTCAGAATTGCTTGTGTATGCTTTTCCCATATGCCATTAAACAATGTGAACAACAACTATGAATTAGACTTATGTCTGATATTTAGCCAAGGTCAAAAATGAGTGAGACTAGAGAAATAGGAAAGGGTTGAGAAAGACATTATTAAAATTCTAAGATGGATCCCACTGACTCTTGCCCTTGTATGATCCCTTCCCCTTGAGTGTGGATGGACTAGATGCATATGATAGGATATCTTAATTCACATGGAAAAACTGGAGGGACTCTTTAGATGTAATTAAGGGCTCTAATCAATTGACTTTGAGTTAGCCAAAAAGAGATTCTCTTGAGCTTTGAAGGTAAGCACTTCAGTAGGAGACTTATGTGCTCTCCTGGCTGACCTTGAAAACGTAAGCTGCCAGGTTGTGAAAGGGAGTATAGAAGGGGCTACTTGGAAAGGACCTAAAGGTCACTTCTGATAGCTAAAAATGGTCCCTGAACTAGAACCATCAAATAACACAACATGATGAGTTTCTAATCATTCTGGGTGGAGGAATTCAGATATCAACACTGCATGATGTTCTGAAAAATAGTAAATAGGAGGCAGTTTATAAATGGGCATTTGGAGAAAGCTAATTTATAAGTGACACTCAATACTCCCATGGACGGAGGAGCCCGGTAGGCTGCAGTCCATGAGGTCGCTAAGGGTCGGACATGACTGAGCGACTTCACTTTCACTTTTTACTTTCATGCATTGGAGAAGGAAATGGCCACCCACTCCAGTGTTCTTGCCTGGAGAATCCCAGGGACGGGGGAGCCTAGTAGGCTACTGTCTATGGTGTCGCACAGAGTCGGACATGACTGAAGCAACTTAGCAGCAGCAGCAGCAGCAGCAATTTATAAGTGACACTCAATACAACACCTAAATGCTAAAATTTCCAAACAGCATTGACAAAAGAAAGGAAAAAATAAGAAAACTGCAACTAGTATATAGAAAATAACACCTTATTTTGACAAAATATTTACATCTTAAGAAGGTTATTTCACCTCCAGGTTGAAATGCAAAATACCACCTTTTGCGTGTTTCATGTGTATTTCCAGCTTTATCATCTTTCCTTTTCTGATTTCTGAAAGCTTAATCAAGATGTCCTGAGCAGGCTCAAAACTTGAGATTTATTAGAGATTGTGACATCTGCACTGGCTTTAAGTTGTAGAGGGAAATAAGGTATCACACCCAATTTGGGATCATGGAAAATATATGGCAAGTTGAGTCATTAAATGAGGACATTGCATGATGATGTTATATCTGGAAAGTGAAATATTATGTAGCTATTACAGATTTTGTCTTCAAAATATTTAATGATTTCAGAAAACATTAGCAAGGGTTAAATAGAAAAGTGGGATCTTAATTTGAATGTTATTTTGTTAAAAGAAATTTCAGATAGAAGACATGAAAAAATAGACCAATGTGTTAGCAGCTATTAGCTCTACACAGTGGGATTGTGTGAAATCTTATTTTTAATGTAATTTTTGCATTCATGTACTTTCATGGATTTTATTTATGTTGTTCAGTAGTATGCAAATTACAGATGAATTTCATTATTTTTTGAAAAAAATCAAAAAATAGAAACTGAACTTCATAGCAAGGCATTAGAATTTGAAGTGAATTAACTGGTCTATAGAAAGTGAACAAAATGCAGCCATTAAACCCCTTCCACTCTCCAGATGCCTTGATTCTAAGTTCACATGGTTAAATATGCAAAGAGAGGAAAATTTTTTGGCATTTAGCCAATATCTATAGTTCACAGTACATCATAAATAAAATATTACTCACATCCTTAGCTATAAAAAAGGGTAACCAAATTAGATGATGAATATCATGATCTCTTCAAGCTCTACTACCCTATGGTTCCATATTCTATGATTTCCTGGTATAGAATTCTTAAAGATTTTCAGATTTGTGTGTTAAGAATTTCATTTTATTTTTTTTAAAAAAGTATAAACAGAAAACATTCCGCCTTAAAATCTATTACATCATGAAGGAGCTGGTTGCAAGCAGAGAGACAGTGCAGTATAGCATTAAAGCCAAGGGCACTGAGGTCACATTATCTATGGTTGAATCATGTCACTGACACTTATTAAGTGTGTGATTTGAGTCAAGTTCTCTGTGCTTCAATTTGCTCATCTATGGTAAGTGCTGAACTCATAGGGTTGAATATTAATGAATAGATGTAGCCTACTTGGAACAGTATCTGGCACATGTTAAATACATATTAGTTATTTTTTTTTCTCACCTGCTAAAGTAGGAAGAGAAAAAAAATGAGTCAAATGAAAAACAGCCCAAGGGAATTGGAGCAATTTATTCTGCATTAGAAAAGGGCTAGGAGGGACATCTAAAATTTCTCAGTCAAAGCAACCTTATTAACTTGCATGATTGCTTCTCCTCTTAAACCTGCTATTTTACCTTTAGAGGAAGAATTACGTGGGCATATTGCTAAAGATAGTTAAATAACTGAGATTCTAGCTCAGAAGAGGGAGGATTCTGCATATAACCCCGTTGCCAATTTAATTTTTACCTTTCCTCCAAGGCCACTCTCGAATGCCATTTTCTCTGTTAAGTTCTGTTAACAAAAATAGAAATGTTTCCTATCTCATCTTTAAAGTCCTTGTGTCAGCACACATGTGACACTTTTTGATAGAACCTTATTTCATATAAAAGTGTAAATGCTGTATAGTCTCCAACAAAATATATTAATAATTTATTCAACAAACATTTATATAGTGCTAACCATGTTCCAACCTCTGCTTTAAGCACTTTGCAAATATTATCTCATCTAATCCTTGTGGGTGATTGCAAAATGTAGCCATGATTCCTCCCATCTGTGTTTGCACACCTGTTTGCAGTGTGACTTTGCCATACTTCCCAAGTGTATTGCTCCATCTCCTCAAATCTCTGTTGCCCTTGTGATTTGTTTTGACCATAGAATGCATCAGAAGCGATATTTTGTGAGTTGAGAGTGCATACTGAAACAAGTCTTACAGTTTTTGCTTTGGTTTTCTTGCTTCCCTGAGATTGCCACATTAGGGAACATTAGTCTTTTCAAGGATAAGTGATGCAATGGACAGACAAGCCAGCCAATGACTAGTACCACCTACTGAATAATGAAGAAACTTTTTAGATCAAATTTGCTTGTGTGCCTGCTCAGTTATGTCTGATTCTTTGACACCCCTTGGACTGAAGCCCTCCAGGCTCCTCTGTTCGTGGGATTTCCCAGTCAAGAATACTGGAGGGAGTTGCCATTTCCTCCTCCAGGGAATCTTCCCAGTCGGGTTATCAAACCTGCGTCTCCAGCATCTCCTGCAATGGCAGGTGGATTCTTTACCACTGAGCCCCTGGGCAGCCCCCTTAGATTAAATATCCCCAGAGAAACCACCAGACAACTACAGCTGCATGAGCGACCCAAGCAAG
Organism: Bubalus kerabau; assembly: GCF_029407905.1. Taxonomy (NCBI): domain Eukaryota; kingdom Metazoa; phylum Chordata; class Mammalia; order Artiodactyla; family Bovidae; genus Bubalus; species Bubalus kerabau. The sequence continues at coordinate 66,977,532 of NC_073630.1, forward strand.
AACAGCAGGAAAATTACCAGCTAATTTTGGCCACCAAGTTTGGGGAGACATTTGTTTTATACTCAAGGGTAACTGATACACATCCCAGAATAGAAATGTAAACCTGATATAATTTTCCATTTTACAAATGAGGAAGCAGAGATACCTAAACTAATTGTTCAAGTTTCCACAGAGAACACATGGCAAACCCAAGATTCAAACTTAAAATGTGGTCCTAACCATCACACTAAGCTGACTTCCTTAAATTAGCATTCCAGTGTATAGTTTCTTCAATTGCACTAACATTGTGAAGCAACCTTGCCCTCAATTAAGGACCACAGTGTCTACTGACATTCTTATTTGCATCATTTTTGTTTGAATCTCCCAACTATCCTCTGGGGTAGGCAGGCCAAGTGTCAACACTTTCATCCCATAGATTTGAGACAGAGACTCCTAGAGGTAAGCATAATGACCAAAGTTACACAAGGAAGAGGGAAGAATCTTAAATACATTCTCTTTATTTTCACATATTACCTAATGCACAGGTACCAAGTTTTCCCTAAGTCATATATATTAGAGTATCTCTCATGGAGTAAGTTTTCAATGAATATTTACAGTAATTAAATGCAGTGGAGATATATCATTTAGCCTGTGCTTAATTTATTTCCGCTTCTTTTGCAAATGAGGTCATTCATGCTTCTTATTTGTATTTCCTCATTGCAGATTCCATATGCCACACAATATGACAAAGAACAGCCATCACAGCCATCAAGAGTGATGACAGTAAAATAGTGATACCAAGAGAGAAATGAATCTCTCTTCTTGCTATTTCTTACATGTTTCAAGTCAGTACCTAGGGACTCCAAATGACAATCACCTTGAATTGTGACAGCTAGAGAGAGGAGCAGATAGGCTGGTAAAAAGCATATAGACAGAATGATAAGGCATAGATTCAGGGGCAACAGTTTTTTGGCATAAATATATGGCAGGAAAAAGGAGGTGATATAGTGGCAACCACTCTGTAAAATCATGGATTTGACCTCTACAGAGCAAAGTTGTAAGTTCTTCATCATGTTCTTATAAAAAGACATATAGATATATATTATACCTCTTACATCTTATGCCTGTCTTTTATGCCTATTTTTCAAGCCTATTATATAAAGATATGTAAATAAGCCTTTACTTCTCAAATAGCACATATGGTAGCTATTTTGTTTAATTAAAGAAAGGAAACTTTGGATTATATGTAAACTGCAAGTGCTGATAACAGTCCAGCCACTTTTGATTTATAATTAATCAATATGACAAATCCTTGGCACACTAAATATCAAGACTCCTGACCTATTCAGATGCTAATGTCTCATTGAAGTCCTCTGTCCTTTGCCTTAGGAAAATAGAGCTTATGAGAGAGTCATTAATGCCAACCCCAGGAGGCTGAACTTTAAGAACTAATGCAAACACCCACCAGGAAAGCAAGATCTATTTAAGCAGAGAGGATATACTGAATGGATAATATAAATATAATTGTGCTGTTCGTCTTTCCTCTTCTCTTTCCTCCCACAGCTGTATCTTTTGGGAAATTGAAGACAAGAGGAAATTTGTCAGTTTAGTAAAGTGAATTCACTGTCAAATTTGAGAAAAAGTAGGATGTAAATTAATAGAATACGTCTGCATCTCTTTACAAATACCTAGAGGAGTGGGATGGGGGATGGGAGAGAGGCTCAACAGGTAGGGGATATATGTTTAAATATGACTGATTTGCATTGTTGTATGGCAGAAACCGATGCAACATTGGAAAGCAATTTTCATCCAGTTAAAATTCAATAGCATAACAATAGTAATGTAAAATTTGTCTAATGCAAGAAGACTTCACACTTCAGGCAGAATCTGTGCTACTCTGGGTTGAACTTAACTTTAGATGTACATCTAAAAGTGCTAATTTTCACTGAAGTCTCTTTTATGCTAAGAAATTCAGAAACCTAAGGGTAGAAGCAGGAAGGGGAAAATAGGAGAGAAACAGATGCCATATTATTATAGAAGTTTGAAGCAACAGGGATCATAATAAAATATTTAAATTCTAAGATCTGAACTTGGAATGAAATATATTTAACACTAATACAGTGAGTAAAAGTAACACACATATCAAGATATATCCAACTCGAGGTATGAAATCGGAGAAGGCAATGGCACCCCGCTCCAGTACTCTTGCCTGGAAAATCCCATGGATGGAGGAACCTGGTAGGCTGCAGTCCATGGGGTAGCTGAGGGTCGGACACGACTGAGTGACTTCACTTTCACTTTTCACTTTTATGCATTGGAGAAGGAAATGGCAACCCACTCCAGTGTTCTTGCCTGGAGAATCCCAGGGATGGGGGAGAAGTGACTTAGCAGCAGCAGATATGAAATAATCTGGATCTAGAATAATACTAATAATTCTACCAAAGATGGCTTATCTCCTAACTTCATGAATTGAAAATAGTTTTATTTCTCAATAAATGGAAGGATTTGTTTCAAATTTCAGAAACTTCATGTATTTATGCCTCCTCCCCTATGATATTTAGCTAATTTAAGGAATAGCACAAAATGATCAATATTTATTAAAGAATAAAGTAAGCTTTGTTACCTTAAAATATGAGACACTGTTTGCCTAGACATTGCTAGAACATTATTTAAGTCTAGAGGGGAACTGCTTCTACCTTTCCTTTCCCATCTTTCCAAAAAAACAGCCCCTAACCTAGATTCTTGAGAAAGTTCTAGGAGGAATCTGTCTGCAAGAAGGCTAAGTTTGCAAAGTAAATTCTGTACCTATATGTAGCCAGTGAAATGCAAGGATGAGCCTATTTCACATTCCAAGTGCAAGATATGCAACACAAGAAGAGGAAAGAGATAAATCAACACTGCTTCTTCAAGCAATTTTTCACCCTAATGCGTCCCTTAGCACCAGTCTGGCGAGATTCCTCTTCTGGCCATGAGGAATGAGTGTGGGGAGTTCGAAAAAGGTTTGCGAATTCTTTAATACTGGGTCCTCTGGGTAGAAAGATAGAAGCCCTATAGCAAATTGTTAGGATGAGGCAGGAAAAGTCCCCTTTCTCCTAATAAAGAGAAGTAGAAGTTGCTCCTTTCAATTCAAAATGAACTGATAAGACAAATGACTAGATTCATAGTGTTAGGGGAAGCTCACTGATCGAAACTGCCTACCCTGGCCAGGTACCATAGTAACTATTTGCATAAGTTGTTTTATGACAGGAGATCCTGATAAGGAGTAGGGCACTAATAAGCCACCACCAACAGGAAGAGTTCGGGAAAGGTCTAAAGGAGACACCGCGTGTCCATCCACTTCCCAGAATCCCTCTCACTAGCATCCATCTTGGCTGAGCGATGCGTGCGCCACCAGGAAAGACTCTGAATTAGAATGATTGGCCAAAGACCACCGGGAAACTAACCCCATCACCATAAAACCTGAGACTGCGAGCCACGCGGCAGAGTTCTCCTGGGTTCCCTTACCCTACTGCTCTCCACCCGGGTGCCCTTTCCCAATAAAATCTCTTGCTTTGTCAGCACATGTGTCTCCTTGGATAATTCATTTCCGAGTGTTAGACAAGAGCCCAGTTTTGGGCCCTGGAAGGGGTCTGCCTTCCTGCAACAATAGAAGGCAAGAACTTTACACCTAGCTCATTATTGCTTTAATAGCACAATTTTGGACAAAGAATAGTATAGGACTAAATATCCTTTGGCCACAGGAAGGAGAGACAAAGAAAGGAAGGAAAGATAAAAGGAAGGAAAGGAAAAAGACAGGGGGATAAATCATGAAAAAAAAAAAAAAAACCGTCACGATGAGAAAACAAAGTACTCAGAGAATAGTCAGAGATTTATCCCATCCATTTAATAATTTAAAAAGACAAGGTACTGACTTTTAAAAAATCAGTAAGATACTTTCAAGGCAAAATTGCACTGGATAAAGGTAAACAAGGAAGGAAGATTTTTATTCAATAAAGAGGAGAAGGGGATGACAAAGGATGAGATGGTTGGATGGCATCACCGGCTTAATGGACTTGAGTTTGAGTAAATTCTGGGAGATAGTGGAGAACAGAGAAGCCTGGAATGCTACAGTCCATAGGGTGGCAAAGAACAGGACAGGACTTAGCTACTGAACAACAAAAATTGCCTTAGGGAAGAGTGACCAGAATTCATGAACTCTTCTGATACAAAGGAGTATGGGGTTTGAAGAGCTGGGGTGGGAGCTATAGCAGATTGTGTTTAAGTGCTGCTACTCAAAGGAAAAGTAACAGACTGGAGGTAATTTTACAACTTAGAGTAAGACTCCCCCTTAAATTGATGTTACTTCAGTTGTGTCTGAATCTTTGAGACTCCATGGACTGTAGCTGACCAGGCGCCTCTGCCCATGGATTGTTCATGCAAGAATATTGGAGTAAGTTGCCATGCCCTCCTCCAGGGGATCTTCCTGATCCTTGGATCTGGCGGCTCCTACATTGGCAGGCAGTTTCTTTACCACTAGCACCACCTGGGAAGACACCCCCACCCCTGCTTAAATTAGTCTCCTATTTTCCCACAAAAACCTGGAAAAATAAGGGTGTAAAATCTTTAATAATTACATTTTGAAGAGATTATTTTCTTGCCCTTGAGAAAGACACTCTTGGGCTATAACCTGGCAAGAGCTTTTTAAGAGATTTACATCTCAAAAAGGTGAAGAAAATTTACAATTACAAGTGTTCTAAAGTAAATGCTCTGGGAGAAGGAGGTCAGAAGCCTACTAAGGAAAAAAATGTGCCTAAAGTTTACTCAAGCTGAGGGGAATATTAAGACCTGTCTTGATCAATATCATAAACAAGAATTCTAAAAAGGGATAGAGGACATTTAAAACATCTGATTAAACAAATGCTAATGGTGGTGGACAGGGAAGCCCGGCATGCTGCAGTCCATGGGGTTGCAAACAGTCAGACACCACTGAGCAACTGAACCTAACTGATTCAAATGAAGCAAAAAAAGGGAGTTGGCCAGCAGATAAATGTGGCTGTTTAGCCAGCTTTTCTGAAGAGCATAGTTTATAGAAAACATATGAATGAAGAAATTATGAGATATGTAGCTAAAACTGAGCATTTAAAGGATATCATAAAATAACATCTAAGATCCCTGCTAGCCCAGACAGTAAAGAATCTGCCTGCAATATGGGAGATCCAGGTTCCATCCCTGTGTCAGGAAGATCTCCTGGAGAAGTGAATGGCTGCTGCTGCTAAGTCACATCAGTCATGTCCGACTCTGTGTGACCCCATAGACAGCAGCCCACCAGGCTCCCTCGTCCCTGGGATTCTCCAGGCAAGAACACTGGAGTGGGTTGCCATTTTCCTTCTCCAAGGCATGAAAGTGAAAAGTGAAAGTGAAGTTGCTCGGTCGTGTCAGACTCTTCGTGACCCCATGGATTGCAGCCTACCAGCCTCCTCTGTCCATGGGGTTTTCCAGGCAAGAGTACTGGAGTGGGGTGCCATTGCCTTCTCTGGAAGGGAATGGCTACCCCCTCTTTATTCTTGCCTGCAGATGGAGGAGCTTGGAGGGCTACATAGTCCATGAGATCACAAAAAGTTGGACACAACTGAGTGACTAACACTTTCACTTTTCACAAGATATAAAACAACAATGTGCCAGTGATGAATAGAGCCTTAAATGGTCACTAATATTTTTCACTATCTACAATTTTGAAATAATAATTTAAAAAAAAAAAAAACCTCAAGATGTATTTTTAAAAAAATAAGATAGTAAAATAAAGCAAGAGGGTATCTAAATGAGTCGAGTATTGTACTATTAATACAAAACAGGCAGGGCCATCCAACCTTGGAATTCTTAACCAAGGAGATTGATTTTAAAATGGAAAGTCTCAAAGCAAACATCATTAAAAATAAATTAAACCTCAATAAGAAAAATTACAGCAAGAGTACCCAGACATTTGAAATAAATTTTAAGTATCTAGGCTCAAATCCCCAGTTCAGTTCAGTTCAGTTTAGTCACTCAGTCGTGTTCCACTCTTTGCGACCCCATGAATCGCAGCACACCAGGCCTCCCTGTCCATCACCAACTCCTGGAGTTCACTCAGACTCACATCCATTGAGTCAGTGATGCCATCCAGCCATCTCATCCTCTGTTGTACCCTTCTCCTCCTGCCCCCAATCCCTCCTAGCATCAGAGTCTTTTCCAATGAGTCAACTCTTTGCATGAGGTGGCCAAAGTACTGGAGTTTCAGCTTTAGCATCACTCCTTCCAAAGAAATCCCAGGGCTGATCTCCTTCAAAATGGACTGGTTGGATCTCCTTGCAGTCCAAGGGACTCTCAAGAGTCTTCTCCAACACCACAGTTCAAAAGCATCAATTCTTTGGCACTCAGCTTTCTTCACAGTCCAACTCTCACATCCATACATGACCACAGGAAAAACCATAGCCTTGACTAGATGAACCTTTGCTGGCAAAGTAATGTCTCTGCTTTTGAATATGCTATCTAGGTTGGTCATAACTTTCCTTCCAAGGAGTAAATCCCCAGAGGAGAGTTTAAAACTCAACTCTTCGACATATCCCCTGAATACGCGTGGGTGGCTTGCAAAACTATTCTTAAAATTTTTGAGAAATGATGGAAAACAAGAAATATATTTAAAGGTTTATTTATTTATTTATTTAAAGGACATAAAAGGGAAAATTTTCTTTAAAATTTTATGTCAGACACTTCTTCACGGTATGGCTCATCTGTGGCCCTAACATTTATTTTAGTCATTAGCTGGAAGTGACTGCTGATTACACATATAAAAAAAGAACCAACTCATTAGTATTCTTTTTCAATTTAAGATTTACAACAGTTCCAAGTATAAGACAATTTTGAAAGAGAGAAAATGACTATTGTCTGACTTCTCACAGAAAATACCCTACCCTTGTGGAAAATCTTTTCCTGTAAATATGAAATATGCATGAAATACATAATGTATATTACATAATATATACTAACCAAGACTTAGATTAAAAAATATTTTTTGTGTGTTTTGAATGTATTAAATGTTTTAATAAAATATTATTAAATGTCTGTTTTGATTTAAAAACTCTGATTCTACATATGATTAAAAAGTAAGAGAAATCCCTCACAAGAATTTTCTATCATTTTTGCTACTACTATTACGACATTTTGGAGAAGGTAATGGCAACCCACTCCAGTATTCTTGCCTGGAGAATCCCATGGGCGGAGGAGCCTGGTGGGCTACAATCTCCGGGGTCGCAAAGAGTTGGACACAACTGAGCGACTTCACTTCACTTCACTTCACTATTAAGACATTTACATCATAAGCAAATCTGAGATAGGACTTTCTAACAAAGTTTTATCTAATAATTTAAGATTTCTTTCATAAGCAATATTTAAGAATATTACATTGGTGAGTAGTGAATTCTGAATCCCATTGTTTCTTTTATCTATTTTTTCCCCCATCTTGGTCAGTTCTCACTTTCATTATTAAAATATGTTTCAAGGAAGATTCTGATATTAGTAATTTATATCTGATTATAAATTTAATTTCTCACCTTCTCCAAAGGTAACTGCATTTAAACATTTAACTCACCCACACTGTATCCTTTAGGTTTTTCCTGTCATTCTCTAACAGTATGGAACAAATTAGATATCACAACATGGATCCTTAAGACATTCATTTATTTATTATAGTGGTTGTCAATCCAGTAAGCAGTTCAATAGGTCTGCATATGTCAAGAAGTTTCATACAATTTCAATGATCCAGGTCAAGACCATCCCCAAATGATCTTATTCACTAAAAAAAAAAAAAAAAAAAAAGGCAGATTTTGCTGTTTTCTGTTATATTTATATCTCTCTATATATATTTCTTTTCACCATGGTATTCTTACCTATGGGTTTCCCAGGTGGTACTAGTGGTAAAGAACCACATGCTAATGCAGGAGATGTAAGAGATGAAGATTCAAGCCCTGGGTCAGGAAGATCCCCTGGAGGAGGGCACAGCAACCCACTCCAGTATTCTTGCCTGGAGAATCCAGGGATAGAGGAGCCTGGCAGGGTACAGTCCATGGGGTCACAAAGAGGCAGACATGACTAAAGCAACTTATCAAAACATTCTTAACCTCAGTTTGGGCTCAGTCAGACCTGCTTTTTTTTTTGCTCAATTCATCATTTAGTTCTCGGTGCATCTCACTCTCTTATCACCAAAATGTAAACATTCTGTAGTCTTCTTCCTCAGGTCCTCCCTTGAGATTTCATAACATGTGATGATCTGTGCACGCTCCCCTAAATTCATTGACTTAATGCTTTCCTATTTCTACAAGCTTTATCTTATTACTGTCTTCATCCAAGTCAATAGATTTCTATTCCAATTAGACTTTCTGAATGAAGGCTAAGAGTTTCAGACAAAAAGAAACAGCAAGGTATGTGTGTTCTTGAAATATGTCCTCGTAAATGTCCTTGAAAAGGTTTGCTTTGGAATGTTTGGTTGTTAGTTGTTGTTCAGTTGCTCAGTTGCATCCAGCTCTTTTCAACCCATGGACTGAAGCATGCTAGGCTTCCCTGTCTTCACTCTCTCCTGGAGTTTGCTCAGATTCATGTCCAGTGAGTCAATGATGCCATCCAACTATCTCATCCTGTGTCTCCCTCTTCTCCTGCCCTCAATCTTTCCCAGTAAAAGGTCTTTTCCAGTGTGTCAGTTCTTCGCATAATGTGGCCAAAGTATTCAAGCTTTAGCATCAATCTTTCCAATGAATATTCAGGGTTGATTTCCTTTAGGATTTACTGGTTTGATCTCCTTGCAGACTATTGTTTCCCCATCTATTTGCCATGAAGTGATTGGACCGCATGCCATGATCTTAGGTTTCAAATGTTGACTTTTAAACCAGCTTTTCATCTTTTTCACCTTCATCAAGAGGTTCTTCAGTTCTTCTTCATTTTCTGCCATAAGGGTGGTATAATCTGCATATTTGAGGTCATTAATATTTCTCCTGGCACTCTTGATTCCAGCTTGTGCTTCATCCAGCCTGACATTTCACATGATGTACTCTGCATATAAGTTAAATAAGCATACATGATTCATTGGGTAGAAGAAACTATGATAAATAGGCTTTAAGCAGTGTTGTGGCAAAGTGTTGGAGTATAGGAGGCATCCTAGACTCCTATGATGAAGTCTCAGTCTTTCAGTGAAGCTGTGCATATGGATTGTGAAGTTCACAAGTGCTTCTCAGATTCCCATTCCTGCTTAGGTGGGATAAAATGGCTAGAAGGGGCTGATAAAACTTCATTAGGTTAAGCTCTGGTAAAATAGTTTCTCTTGAAGAAAGGATTACTGAAAAACAGAATGCTCTGGACATTTTTCTTCTTCCTTTGCCAGAAGTGTGAGAGGATTTTTCTCTAATCTTCACTGGGAACCTGGTAAATCTCCTGGAGCTGAAACAGACAAAAGTGTGATCACACTACCCTAAAACTGGGCCCCTATGGAGTTTTTATCTCCTAGATTTATCCATATCGAGTTTCAAGCTATTCAATTACAGTTCAGATTTTCCTACCCTCAAACTGGATCCTATGGAGACTTCTGCTAATGGGTCTCTGGTCTGTTAAGTTGTAATTCTCCATGTTTTCCCATCTGTGTCTCCAGTTTTGAGGGCAGCTGTTTGCTCTGTGACTTCAATTCACGGAGACATTAAAGAAGAGTTGTTAGTTTTCAGTTTGTTCAGCTTTTTACTGATTGTGAGGAAGGAGTGAACTTCTAAACTCTTTACATGTCAGACCAAATAACCCCCATCAGTTCCTTGACCTCTTCTATGACCTACCCTCCATCTCATCTGAGCCAGATGCTATGTGACTTATCTTAGACTTCGTCACTATCAAAAACGAAAAGTCTTCTAAATATCTCAATTTACAGTATTCCACTTCAGATTATCACTTTTTTATTCCAAGTGTTTTCTAATATATCAACTCCAAAAATATTCTAACTTCACCAGAATCTAAAATTAATTGACTATATCACTTTTCTCTGTCCTTCATCACTGATATGCCCAAATTTTGGTTTACTGTTTAATACATGGTCCATTGTCAAAAAGCAAATCCACACAATATTTGCATTTCTCATTTCTCCAAGTCATCTGAAATAAATTCCAACTCTACTTAAATCTGGCTTCCCGGATGGCTCAGCTGGTAAAGAATCTGCCTTCAATGCAGAAGATCCCAGTTCAAGTCCTGGGTCAGCAAGTTCCCCTGGAGAAGGGATAGGCTACTCACTCCAGTATTCTTGTTCTTCCCTGATGGCTCAGGCAGTGAAGAATCCTCCTGCAATGCAGGAGACTTGGGTTCAATCCCTGGGTTGGGAAGTTCCCCTGGAGGAGGTCATGGCAATCCACTCCATATTTCTTGCCTGGAGTATACCCATGGACAGAGAGGCCTGGAGGGCTACAGTCCATGTGGTCACAAAGAGTCAGACATGACTGAGCAACTAAGTGTGTGCGCAGACACACACACACACACACATGCACACACACACACACGTTAAATCTAATTCTTCGGGTTCTCTTATTTCTTTACCTAAGCAGTTGAATGTTGTTGAAGAAAGTATTCATCCATGATGACTGGTCTCATTGTTCTTATGACCACAGATTTAACATAGATCCTTAGTGCTCCCCTGCATTATTCTATTTTTACTCACTCATGTTCCCACTCTCCTAAATAAGCATTTTCATATTTTCTTGCTGCTCTTCAAACTTCCAAGTACTTCTACTTTATCCTTAATGACTTTGCTTCCTGTTTCACTGAAAAATAAGAAAAATCAGAAGATAAATTTATAAATTTCTATTATAATATTGTTGCATCCATCACTTTATATTCTTACATCACTTTGTATTCCTTCCTGATACTACTGATAACTGATCATAGCAAAGACCAACTCTTCCACTAGTGTACTAATAAATCTGAACCTATTCAATGATATCATTTTAGTCATTTGTTTCCTCTTCAAGCTAAAAAATAAAAACCTTTCTAAGTAATTAACCTCCAATTAAAATAAATAAATTTAAATTAAAAAAGAAAAAAAAACCTTTCTCAACTTCACATCATTCTACAGCTACTATATCATTTTTACCTTATAACAGAACTCTTTTGAAATGTTGTGTATTCACAATATCCTTATTTGTTTTAAGGCTCATTCTTTCTTGAACTCAATACAATCAGGATTTCTTCCCAAAATAACTTTAAAACTATCTATGTTCAAGGTCATGTATGGCTTTCATGTAACTAAAACCAATAACAAACACCCCATTCTCTCCTTGACCCATAAGCAGCTTTTCACATAAATATTCATTCATTCTTTTGGGAATTATTTATTTATTTAATTTCCAGAGCACTTCTGATTTTTCTCCTGTCTCATTAACTCCCTCAGAATACCTTTTTCTGATTTTTTTTCCTCTTCTAGCTAACCTCTAAATGTTGATATGCGCTATTTAGTGCTTAAGTCTCTTTCCTATCCAACTCTTTCAGACTCAGAACTTTAAATACTGGCTACACTAGATAACTTTCAAATTTGCATTTCTTCCCATAATTTTACCTAGAATTGAACATACAAGTGCTTCCTCAGATCTTAATTGTCATGTCTATTAAGTGTCTCAAATTAATCACAATCAAAAGAGAATTCTTTCTCTTGCCATCCACTGAACTGTCCTCATATTTTCCCAATCTTTATACAGCTTCACTCTATCCTTTCAAATATACCAGTATAAATGTTCAAATAGCCTCCATTTTTATCCAGGACTATTTCAACAATAGATTTGTAACTAGCTTACTTGCTTCTACCCTTCTCCTTTAATAGTACATTCAGCACTGAATCCAACCTGATCCATTTAAAATTTGCCAAGTTTATTTTAGTCTTCTGCTTTAACATTTAATGGCTCCCTATCTCACTGAGAAAAGCCAATGTCTTCATATCCACCTACATAAGTGATGCCATTACTGCTCCAACCTCATTTGCTACCAGTCTTTCACTCTCAACTTTGCTGTAGTCACATTGGCCTCCTTAACATGTTGGCACGTTCCTGCTTCAGGGTTTGCATTTACTTTTCCCTTTGACTAGAACTCTCTTGTCCTGTCTGTCCAAATGGCTTTTTCCATAACTTAAAATAATTTTAATAGACATTATCCCTGGTGACTCAGTCAGTAAAAATCCACCTGCAGTACAGGAGACATGGGTTTGAACCCTGGGTCAGGAAGATTCCTTGGAGAGGGCATGGCAACCCACTCCAGTATTCTTGCCTGAAGAGTCCCATGGACAGAGGAGCTGGTAGGCTACAGTCCATGGGATCACAAAGAATTGGACACCACTGAGCAACTAAGCACAGCACTTTTTAAAGCAGTTTTCAGTTCAGTTCAGTTCAATTCAGTTGCTCAGTCGTGTCCAACTCTTTGCGACCCCATGAATCACAGCATGCCAGGCCTCCCTGTCCATCACCAACTCCCGGAGTTCACTCAGACTCACGTCCATCAAGTCAGTGATGCCATCCAGCGATCTCATCCTCTGTCATCCCCTTCTCCTCCTGCCCCCAATCCCTCCCAACATCAGAGTCTTTTCCAATGAGTCAACTCTTCGTATGAGGTGGCCAAAGTACTGGAGTTTCAGCTTTAGCATCATTCCCTCCAAAGAAATCCCAGGGCTGATCTCCTTCAGAATGGGCTGGTTGAGGTTTACATAAAAATGGAGTGGAATGTACATAGAGTTCTCATATACCTCTTCAAACCTACCTTACCCACCCAGATTCCCCTATTATTAGCATCTTGCATTAATGTGGTACACTTGCCATACCTTGATGAATAATATTGATTAAAGCCATTATTAACAAAAATCCACACTTGACATGTTTACATTAGGGTTTGTTTTTTGTATTATTGATTCCATGTGCTTTGAAAAATGTACAATGACATGCATCTGCCATTAGAGTGTCCTACAGAATAGTGTCACTGCCCTAAATACCTCCTATACTCCACATATCCATTCCTCTGTCTCCCTGAACTCCTGGAAACCACTTATCTTTTTACTGTCTCCATGACTTTTTACTGTTTCCATGATTTTATCTTTTCCAGATGTCATACACTTGGAATCATGAATATGTATATATATTTTGCATGTTAACTTCTTTCACATACCAATATGCACTTAAGATTCCTTAGTGTCTTTTGATGGCTTAATAGCTCATATCCTTTTATCAATAATCTTCAGTTGCGTGCACATATCACAGGCAATTCCTTTGCTTCTTGAGAGACATCTTTGTTGCTTATAAAATTTGGGAATTATTAATACAACTTCAGTAAACATTTGCTTACAGGCTTTTGTAGAGACATAAGTTCTCAACTCAATTTTATATATCATGAGGAGTATGATTTCTAGATTGTATGGTAAGAGTGTGTTTAGTTTTCTAAGAAACTATCAAATGGCCTTCTAGAGTTTTCCTTGATTTTTCAAGATCTTTATTCAAATATCACCTTCTCAGTGATGTCTTTGCCAAGGCTACAACTTCAAATTGCAGCTACTATCCCTCAACCATGACCATGAAACTCTCTACCTACTGCTCTTTCTTCAAAGAAATAATAACTATGTTAACATATCATATAGCTTACTTGTTGAGGTATCCTCTCTGACTTTGCCCCATCTAATGCCACTAGAGTGTAAGATACATGAAAGTGGAATATTTTTTGCTTTTTTCCATTAAAAAAAAAAAAAGCAACAACCTAGAACACAAATGGAATCGTAAGGGTCATTTAAAAATATGTATTGAACAGAGGAATCAATTCAAGGTCATATGATTGTTAAGAACTGTGAAAAGTCTGAAATTTTACCCTATTTACAAGCTAACAAGTTGATTTACCAGTTTAATGGAACATGGCTGAAGACATGGACGTCCCTGGTGGCTCAGACATAAAGTGTCTGCCTACAATGCAGGAGACCCAGGTTTGGGCCCTGAGCCAGGAAGATCCTCTGGAGAAGGAAATGATAACCTACTCAAGTACTCTTGCTTGGAAAATCCCATGGACAGAGGAGCATGGTAGGCTACAGTCCATGGAGTTGCAAAGAGTCGGACACAACTGAGCGACTTCACTTTTAGTTTTTCTGAAGACATGAAACTTCAGTTCAGTTCAGTTCAGTGGCTCAGTCATGTCCGACTCTTTGCGACCCCATGAATCGCAGCACGCCAGGCCTCCCTGTCCATTACCATCTCCCGGACTTCACTCAAACTCACGTCCATCGAGTTGGTGATGCCATCCAGCCATCTCATCCTCTGTCGTCCCCTTCTCCTCCTGACCCGAAACCCTCCCAGCATCAGAGTCTTTTCCAATAAGTCAACTCTTCCCATGAGGTGGCCAAAGTACTGGAGTTTCAGCTTTAGCATCATTCCTTCCAAAGAACACCCAGGACTGATCTTTAGAATGGACTGGTTGGATCTCCTTGCAGTCCAAGGGACGCTCAAGAATCTTCTCCAACACCACAGTTCAAAAGCATCAATTCTTCAGTGCTCAGCCTTCTTCACAGTCCAACTCTCACATCCATACATGACCACAGGAAAAACCTTGACTAGACGAACTTTTGTTGGCAAAGGAATGTCTCTGCTTTTGAATATGCTGTCTAGGTTGGTCATAACTTTCCTTCCAAGGAGTAAGCGTCTTTTAATTTCATGGCTGCAATCACCATCTGCAGTGATTTTGGAGCCCAGAAAAATAAAGTCTGACACTGTTTCCACTGTTTCCCCATCTATTTCCTATGGAGTGATAGGACCGGATGCCATGATCTTCTTTTTCTGAATGTTGAGCTTTAAGCCAACTTTTTTACTCTCCTCTTTCACTTTCATCAAGAGGTTTTTTATTTCCTCTTCACTTTCTGCCATAAGAGTGGTGTCATCTGCATATCTGAGGTTATTGATATTTCTCCCTGCAATCTTGATTCCAGCTTGTGCTTCTTCCAGCCCAGCGTTTCTCCTGATGTACTTTGCATATAAGTTAAATAAGCAGGGTGACAATATACAGCCTTGATGTACTCCTTTTCCTATTTGGAACCAGCCTGTTGTTCCATGTCCAGTTCTAACTGTTGCTTCCTGACCTGCATATTCAGTCAGACACAATACCTTTTATTACTTGTGGTACAGTAAGTAGTATCAGCCTCAAGTGCATCATGGTACCCATTGCTTCCTAGGTCCCATGGAACCAATACTGAGGTGGGTCCAAGTGGTGGTTGTACATGCAGCATGTTTGTATAACAACTGAGGAACTCCAAGACTAGAGAAATCCAATCTCTTATCAGGGGCTACAAGCAAAACTGCTAAACCTTTGCCTGTAGAAAGATAAAAAGATATTAGTTTTATTATACTGGGCACTTCCCAGATGGTGCTAATGGTAAAGAACCCACCTGCCAATGCACTAGACAAAAGAGACATGGGTTAGATCCCTGGGTCTGGAAGATCCCCTGGAGGAGGGCATGGCACCCCACTCCAGTATTCTTGCCTGGAGAATCCCATGGACAGAGAAACGTGGCAGACTACAATCCATAGGATCACAAAGAGTTGGGCACGACTGAAGTGACTTAGCAAACATGCATGCACATACTGGGCACTAACAAAACCTTATCTGTGCTCTAAGTCTATTCAATAACATCCTTGAAAAAATAGCTTGTAACAAAATATGTTAATGACTTTGTCTGCAAGATATACAGAACACAGGAGACCTATGAAAAATCATTTCTCAACGATAATGATCCAGCTCAATTTTAATCTTTCACAGTTCTTTCCTACACAAACCGGAAGGATTATAGAAGACTCTAAACTAGCTGGAGATTCTCAAGTGTATCATGCTACTTAATGTCTCTCAATGTCTTTGCTTAGTGTCCTGGGAAGGCCCTTTGATATCCCATTCCACCTAGTACACTTGGTATGAAGTTTTTCCTTTTTTAAGACTGAAAGAAAATGTTATTCAATAAACCCTCCCTTGTGTATCTTTGGGAGTAATGATCACCCCTACACTGGGGCCTATACTGTGCCCTATACAAACAGAGCACCCAGGGGTTTTATATTCATATGCATAAGTACTTCTTATAGCCCAGTGGTTCTCTCTTACTGGCTCTTGGTATACTGGTAAAACACAATCTATGGTAGAGGTTTGCAGGTTAGTTATTACTAGTAATAAAGTATTTGAATTTCCCTTGGCCTTGTTCTTCAAATAAATTTTAACACGATCCTTTGCAAGAATATTTTCATTTAAAATGTCACTTTCATCACACTGTATTTCTTTAAATGAGAAAGATAATGATAGAGTAGTCCTCAAAGAAACACAAAATGTCTAGATTATCTAGACCAAATATTTCCCCCATTTTCCCCTATATCTTTCAGACAATGAAAAGAAAAAAACAGAGCTATTCTTACGTTTGTTAAGTGATCTTTAAAAAAATCTATTTAGTCCTGAGTTTACAATTTTGTATGTGGTCCCAAATTTGCTTCTAAACAAAGGTTCTTATCCTGTAATATCAAATTGTCACCAGATATATTATTCCACTCAAATAATTCTTCTTCCATATCAGCAAATAAAAGTAGTACAATTCAGTATAAAGTTACAGTGTATTCTATTCTTTGTTAAAGAAGGAAAAAGTAAAACATCTACTTTCATAGCTTTGGTTCAGAGCTGCTTGTAACTGAGTGTGCCGTGAGAGTGAAGCCCTTGCCTTACGGTTCATTGTTCAGTGTGTCAGGGCCACTGCAGTTTCTCTTGGGGTGAGTTAGTGGCAGGCTTGCAATTTTAAGTCTCAGTGGCCTTCCTTTAATTAATTTGTTACAATATTGCTAGGATTTTTATGTTTTTAATATTTAATAATCAAAAAGCTTTTTCTGGTTTTGTGTGTTTTTTCGCTCGTTGTCTTCAGATAGCTGTCTGCTTTTTCTAAGTAGAGTATATAATAATTGTGCATACTATTGATTCATACCACCAAATGCATCCTTGACGATATCAAGGAAATAAGCCATACTGTGAAAAACAAAAGGAGTAAAGCTAGGGAACACTAAAAGCTTAAAACGAGACCCAGTATTATTAAAGTGCTTTGTCTAGAATCAATTCACACGATACCTTAGGGCATACCCCCTCATGAAAACACAAATAAATAAATAATGTAAAATAAAACTATGATTGCATAGCTTTCTTTAAAATGATTGTGCCCGTCTACAACAAGAAAGAAAGTGTAATTAACATACATCTCAATTTCAAAGGCCAAAGTATTTAAGGGGATGAAGTCGAAAATATAAATTCCTTTAGTTTTGAGGTTCATATCACTATTTCTTTTGTAATTTCAGAGCTAGCATCATCACTACTATACGTTGGAGGTCCAATAACCATAAGGTAAAAGGCGATGTAACAAAGTAGTGAACCTTGCAGACGTCAGTCAAAATTACACTAATGGAACTTACCTGTTGTGTGACCTCGGACAAATTATGTCACTTTTAGCTTTAGTATTTGTACCTATAAAGTGGGTGCTAGCTAACTAATACATTCTTATTATCTTTGTCATATTCATCATCACAATGAATACCTTTGGAGTTTTGCCCATCTTATGATGGGCAAAGACTGTTCTAAGCATTTTCTGTAAATCATCTCATAACCTGCAGAGAAATACCATAAACTGTGTCTACAGATGAGAACTGAGACCAAGAAAGCTTCCATCATGTGCTCAAAGATCTCACAGCTAGAAAGAAGCCAACCCTAGTTTGGAGCCTAGGTGTGTCTGAATTCCAAACCTGTCTATTTATACATCTAAGTTAGGGATTAAATTTTTTAAATGTATGTTAAACTTTTGGCGCTGAACAAAGGTCATAGAGTTAACACTATGCTAGATAATCCCAGGCGAATCCTTAAACGCAGAGTTTATGGAGCTGTCAGAATAAAGGAGGGGGCAGGAGGAAGTGCTCACAACTGGTTTTCCCTTCCTTTTCTTTCGTGATTCACACCATGAGTCACTCCCACTAGTTTTAGAACTGAAAGTCCCCCAAAACCTCTAACGGGCATATATTGAAGAGAGAAAAAAAAAAAACTTTACCTGAGATAAATATTAGGTAAGTGAATCAGTGCCCTGGAGGAGCCAAGTAATAGTAAAGTAACAATCAAGTAACCAAACAAATGGAAAAAAAGGACACTGACCTTCATAACCTTAAGCTAATCTCACTGGTCTTTGGAATAGAATGTAATTGTCAGGAAGGGCGAATTCATTCTGAACTAGTTGCAAACAATGTATGGTTTCCCACTTGTTTATCTTCTATTTTCCTTTTTCCAATTTATCCTTTCTCCCTTTGGCACTGTATAAACTTCACCCACTTTTCTCCATTTACACACACAAACCAGAGACAGCAAAATTTCGAGTCATATCTAAACCCTAAATTAACCCGTTTCTGGATCCCCAAATCAAAGTGTTGTGTTGCTGCCATGTTGATTTTTCTTATTCACGCTGTGGCACATGTAGCCCTTTTACAGATATTTCCCCACCCACAGTTTCAACGAATGAAAATGTATAGTGATGGTGAAAGAACTGACTGTCTTTTAAGCACAGTGTCTGGTTAACACTTCTAAGAAAGATATTAAACAAGAACTTCGGATGGTAGTTCCACATGGAGTTAGGCATTACAAGGTGTGCAAGTTTGTTAGGGCTTCCATAGCAGACTACCAACAACTGGGTGGCTTAAACAACAAAATTAATTTTTCTCACAGTTTGGGAGACTGGAAGTCCAAGATCAAGATGACGGCAGATTTGGTATCTTCTGGACTATCTCTCTTGGATTGGAGATGGTCAGGACTCCCACTGAATCCTCACATGGTCTTCCATCTGTCACTATCTGTGTGCTCATCTTCTCTGCCCTTAAGGACAACAGTTACACTAGATTAGGGCTTTCCAAAGATGCTCTTCATTGGGGTTCCATGTTTATCCCCCAGTTCAGTTCAGTTCAGTCGCTCAATTGTCTGACTCTTTGAGACCCCATGGACTGCAGCACGCCAGGCCTGCCTGTCCATCACCAACTCCCAGAGTCTACTCAAACTCATGCCCTTTGAGTCAATGATGCCATCCAACCATCTCATCCTCTGTCAGCCCCTTCTCCGTCTGCCCTCAATCTTTCCCAGCATCAGGATCTTTTCAAATGAGTCAGCTCTCCGAATCAGGTGGCCAAAGTATTGGAGTTTCAGCTTCAGCATCAGTCCTGCCAATGAATACTCAGGACTGATTTCCTTTAGGATAGACTTGTTGAATCTCCTTACAGTCCAAGGGACTCTCAAGAGTTTTCTCCAACACCACATTTCAAAAGCATCAATTCTTCAATGCTCAGCTTTCTTTATAGTCCAACTCTCACATCCATACATGACTACTGGAAAAATCATAGCCTTGACTAGAAAGATCTTTGTTGGCAAAGTAATGTCTCTGCTTTTTAATATGCTATCTAGGTTGGCCATAGCTTTTCTTCTAGGGAGTAAGCGTCCTTCAATTTCATGGCTGAAGTCACCATCTACAGTGATTTTGGAGCAAAAAATAAAATAAAATAAAATAAAGTCTGTCACCATTTCCCCATCTATTTGCCATGAAGTAATGGGACCAGATGCTATGATCTTAGTTTTACGAATGTTGAGCTTTAAGCCAACTTTTTCACTCTCCTCTTTCACTTTTATCAAGAGGCTCTTTAGTTCTTCTTCACTTTCTGCCATAAGGGTGGTGTCATCTGCATATCTGAGGTTATTGATATTTCTCCCAGCAATCTTAATTCCAGCTTGTGCTTCATCCAGTCCAGCGTTTCTCATGATGTACCCTGCACATGAGTTAAACAAGCAGGGTGACAATATACAGCCTTGATGTACTCCTTTTCCTATTTGGAACCAGTCTGTTGTTCCATGTCCAGTTCTAACTGTTGCTTCCTGACCTGCATACAGATTTCTCAGGAGGCAGGTCAGGTGGTTTGGTATTCCCATCTCTTTCAAAATTTTCCAGTTTATTGTGATTCACACAGTCAAAGGCTTTGGCATAGTCAATAAAGCTGAAGTAGATGTTTTTCTAGAACTCTCTTGCTTTTTCGATGATCCAGTGGATGTTGGCAATCTGATCTCTGGTTCCTCTGCCTTTTCTAAATTCAGCTTGACTATCTGGAAATTCACGGTTCATGTATTGTTGCAGCCTGGCTTGGAGAATTTTGAGCATAACTTTACTAGCGTGTGTGATGAGCGCAATTGTTCTGTGCGGCGCTAGAGTGGTGAACGGTGGCTTCATGGCACTGGAGAGGCAAGTGGCAGAGAGGAGATACCCCACGTACAAGGTCAGGAGCTGCAGCTATGCTTCGCTGGACCAGACATGTGTAGATACCGCACATTCAAGGGCAAAGGAGAAACCCCAGCAAGACGGTAGGAGGGGCAAATTCACATTTAGAATCAAACCCCATTCCCACCAGAGACACTCAGAGGGCTCAAGCCAACCTTGCGCACACCAGGACCCAGGGACCCCACAGAGACTGAGACAGAGCTGTGTTTGAACATCTGTGGAGGTACGGGTCAGCAGTGGTCTGCTGCAGGGACAGGGGCTCTGGGTGCAGCACACTTGGGTATGACATAAGCCCTTTTGGAGGCGGTCCCCGTTAACCACACTGTAGATCTGCCAGAACTTACACAGGACTGGGAAATAGACTCTTAGAAGGCACAACAGAACCTTGTATACCAGGACCAAAGGAGAAAAGAACAGTGACCACACAGGAGACTGTCCCGAACTTGCCTGTGGGTGTCTGGGAGTCTCCGGTGGAGGTGTGGGTCGGTGGTGGCCTGCTGCAGGTCTGGGGGCACTGATTGTAGCAGTACATGCACGGGATCTTTTGAGGGAAGTCACCATTATCTTCATTACCTCCACCATAGTTTGGCCCCAGGTAAATGGCAGGGAAGGAACACAGCTCCACCCATCAACAGAAAATTGGATTAAAGATTTACTGAGCATGGCCCCACCCATCAGAACAAGACCCAGTATCCCCCTCAGTCTCTCCCATCAGAAAGCTTCCATAAGCCTCTATCCTTCTCCATCAGAGGGCAGACAGACTGAAAACCACAATCACAGAAAACTAACCAATCTAATCACATGGACCACAGCCTTCTCTAACTCAATGAAACTATGAGCCATACTGTGTAGGGCCACTCAAGATGAACAGGTCATGGTGGAGAGTTCTGACAAAATGTGGTCCACTGGAGAAAGGAATGGCAAACCACTTCAGTATTCTTACCTTAAGAACCCCATGAACAGTATGAAAAAGTAAAAAGATAAGACACTGAAAGATGAACTCCCCAGGTCGGTCAGTGCCCAATACACTACTGGAGATCAGTGGAGAAATAACTCCAGAAAGAATGAAGAGACGGAGCCAAAGCAAAAACAACACCCAGTTTTGGATGTGACTGGAGACGGAAGCAAGGTCCAATGCTGTTTGTCCCTAAATTATCCAATTTTAGTGAAAATCCTGCATCCTGCTAAGTCAGTTTACCTAGAATCCTCCAACCTTGACAGCCAATCACCCTGAACATCTGATGGAGTCTCTCATCCTCTGTCATTTGGAGAGGAGAAACAGTGGAAAGAGTGGTAGACTCTATTTTTGGGGGCTCCAAAATCACTGCAAATGGTGACTGTAGCCATGAAATAAAAAGACGCTTACTCCTTGGAAGAAAAGTTATGACCAACCTAGACAGCATATTAAAAAGCAGAGACATTACTTTGCCAACAAAGATCTTTCTAGTCAAGGCTATGGTTTGTCCAGTAGTCATGTATGGATGTGAGAGTTGGAGTATAAAGCACGGAAGTATGGAGCACGGAAGAATTGATGCTTTTGAACTGTGGTGTTGGAGAGGACTCTTGAGAGTGCCTTGGACTGCAGGGAGATCCAACCAGTCCATCCTAAAGGAAATCAGTCCTGAATGTTCATTGGAAGGACTGGCATTTAAGTTGAAACTCCAATACTTTGGCCACCTGATATGAAGAGCTGACTCATTTGAAAAGACCCTGATGCTGGGAAAGATTGAAGGTGGGAGGAGAAGGGGACAACAGAGGATGAGATGGTTGGATAGCATCACCGACTCAGTGGACATGAGTTTGAGTAAGCTCCCGGAGTTGGTGATGGACAGGGAGGCCTGGCATGCTGCAGTCCATGGGATCGCAAAAAGTCGCACACGACTGAGCAACTAAACTGAACTGATCATTTCCCCCAGGCAGTGTCTAATCATCCTTGCTTGCCTTCAGCAAGAATTCTACTCAGTCATGTTAGCTAGAATCCATACTTTTTCCTTAATGTTTCTTATTAGTAATTTTTCATCCACTACCATCTGTACCACCCAAACCCTAATGACATCATTTTAACTTAATTTCATCTTCAAAGACCATATCAGTTACATTCTGAAACACCAGGACTTCAACATATGAATTGGTGGGTGGTGTGGATACAATCTAATTTATGATACAAGGCCTTGGTGTGTTGCCTCTGTGGCTCAATTTAAGAACTGGTGCCACAGGCTTAAACTTACAGATTCTCTCCCTTCTCTTCTTCCCGACTCTCTTTGATCTAAGGTTTAGGTCAGTTATCAAGAGTCCCCCCAAGGAGACAGCTAGCTAGTAGGCAAGCAAAGTGAGCTGCATTTATGAGCTGCTCTCCTTGGCCTGAGAGCATCTCATTTTTCAAGTGTTCATAAAAGAGTAATATGAATTACCAAACCAATAATTTGCCTTATATTATTCATTTCCTTTTTACTGGTAAGATTTTAGAAGTCTGCTGAACCAGTGATACATTTAGACACTTAGCAAAGTTAGCTTGAGGCTTAGTGAAGTGAGTGAGCTGTGTTGAACCAACAGGCATGAACTCACTCCCTGCAAATATCTGAGGGACTAAGATAGAAGATGGAGAAGGCAATGGCAGCCCACTCCAGTACTCTTGCCTGGAAAAGCCCATGGACGGAGGAGCCTGGTAGGCTGCAGTCCATGGGGTCGCGAAGAGTCAGACACGACTGAGCGACTTCCCTTTCACTTTTCACTTTTGTGCATTGGAGAAGGAAATGGCAACCCACTCCAGTGTTCTTGCCTGGAGAATCCCAGGGATGGCAGAGCCTGGTGGGCTGCGGTCTATGGGGTCGCACAGAGTTGGACACGACTGAAGTGACTTAGCAGCAGCAGCAAGATAGAAGAGGAAAGCAGAAACTATGTGTCTGTTTTCATGGCTCTTCCTCCTGCCCAGAAGCCATTCACTGCAGCCCAGTGGGAACAGGCAACTCTGTGGTGCCTGTGGCAGCTGGTTCTTGTGGCAAGCAGAGGAACAGGATTTGAGCTGTCACCTTATCTCATGTCAACCCACACTCCATCACTCATAGAGGACCCAGGTGTCTGAGAGGCAGAATTTAAATTTATATTCCTTGTTCCCCAGTTCTGAAGTCAGGCACAAAGCCATTCCACAGGCAACACCTCCTGCATCAGCACCAAGAGGTTCATCTGGTTTTACAAGTACTTTTTTCCTGGAGAATATAAGCATTTGTGTTTGTATCTGTATGTGTTTTCCTTACAATTTCCAGTGCTAAGACAGAATAGCTGGGATTCTTTTTAATGGCTTTCAAAAAAAAAACCTGTTCTGAGGCCAGGGGGATGAGCACATTGTGCAAATTCAATAATAAATAAACAGATTTGGCAAAGAGGAAAATGATACGTTGTTCTTTGGAAGTGGTCCTGAGGGCTCAGCTATGGGCACATTTTACAAATCAGTGATCTTGGAAGTGCTTCTGTTGAAATAAATTAAAATCTCCGGTGAGTGTCAGCAAAGCTTTCCTCCCTTGTTTCTTGTCAGAGGCAACATCCAGAAAGAGAGCTGGTCTCCTTCTGGACTTGCTTTAGAGCTATTTTGACAGATTTTGCTTTTATTCTTTGTATAGTCATTGTTTTCAACTTAATTATTTTTTTTGCAACAGTGAGGCTTAGTATTTCTTCTTCTAGCACAGAAAACAAATTTGCAGAGAGAATGGCCCATTAATCACAGTGATCCTAAGTCATTAGCAAGTGTTAATTACATAACAACAGAAAAACCCTTAAATGCATCTTTTAACTAATCATAAAACCTCTACAACACTTTCTCTGGCCATTTGAAACTTCCTTTGTTTCAGTCATTATGAAGATGTCTTATACTGTATTTGTGAAATAATTTAAGCTCTAGATCTCAGCCTCTACTGAAATGGTTTCTATTTCTACTGTGGGTTATGTTCTTTCATGAATCTTTTTTCATTTGACTATGAATATTATAGAGGTTACAGACAGATATTCCCTGATAAAACAAATTTTAATTTTAATAGTAGAGGTTTCACTCTGTGAGGAAAACTTAATTAATCATTTAATTGTTTCAAATCAGGCAGGTCTCTCTTTTCAAAACCTCAAATTGTGGAATTGAAATGAATGTCTACCTTCTTCTGTGTTAACTCCTTGAGAAAGCTCCAATTATGTAATCACTTTGTCATTTACAAAAATATAACTGAAAATTACCAGAGGAAGCACCCTTGAATTCATATACATGCACATATATATACTATATACATACACACTATGAAGTGTGGAAGTGTTAGCTGCTCAGTCGTGTTCAACTCTTCGACCCATGGACTGTAGCCTGCTAGGCTCCTCTGTCCATGGGATTTTCCAGACATGAATACTGGAGTGGGTTGCCATTTCCTTCTCTAGGGGATCTTCTCAACCCAGGGATCGAACCCAGGTCTCGTGCATTGCACACAGACTCTTTACCATCTGACCTGCCAGGGAAACCCCATACACTAAGCAAAGTAACTCAGAAAGAGAAAGATAAATACCATATAATATCACCCATTTGTGGATTCTAAATATGACACAAATGAACTTATACTGGATCTTTCCAGTATAATTGTTTTTATATAAAATAAAAAAGATTGGATATTACATCATTCTTTCCATTTGTATCCAGTTAAAGCACATTTGATCTGATACATTCAGTATTTCATCTGTTCTTTCCTTCTTTTCTCCTTCTTATTTTTCTTCTACTTTTGTTCCACTTTTTGTTCTTTTCTTTTTTTTGACTCTTCTCATTCTCCTTCTTAAACTATTCTCTTTTGCCTTAACATTATTTTCTTTTTTTCCTTTTGCATTTCCTCTGTTGTATTGTCTTTTCTCAGCAATTTCTTTTTTTTCTAGAGCTTTCTATGTTTTACTGATTTCCCCCTCACTCTTCTGTTTCTGACTTTGTGACTATCATCCTACAATATAAAATGATACCTTGATTTTCTTTGTTCTAGCCTCACTATAATGCTATATTATTGTCCTTTCTCTCTCCGCATTTAAATAATTATTTTTTTTACCAGCTTTTACAATTCATTGCCTAGGAACATAGTATTCTAATAGGCAGTGATAACATAATTAGTAAAGTCCGTGTAATGTTCAACATGTCATGAGTGGAGAATAAACTGTGAGCACCTTAGCAAGGGATCTCCCTGACCCCACCCCCCCACCACCACCAGTCAAAGCAAAAGATGAATTTACCAGAAATATTTTTCTAGGCTTCATTTTATAACTGGTGTTCAAATAATTAAACTGAATATCAATTCAATAAATTGAATTAAATTTCACCTTAGGACAGGACCTTCTAAAATTCTTTTATTTTCAGACTTCTCTTTTTTCTGCTCCATGAACCATGTAATAAGAAAATAAAAACACAAGAGAGTTGCTTACAAATCAGGTACCAGTTTCTTGCAAAACAAGAAAGCCAGTTTTATAAAACAATGGAGTGAAAGAAGAAGACAGAGAGAAAGGGGAAGGAAGAGAAATCAGTGTCTATGGAGTAATGAAGAATTAAATCCTTTGCTAAGACTGAGATATCTATATCTAGAAACTTCTGAATTAGGGGAATAAACCCTCTTCTTATGAATATGCATAGGTACTGAACATTACTGCTAAATAGATTGTGGCCAATAGAACCCAGATGGGGTCAAAATAATGGAATTAGAGGAAGGCTAAGCCTATGTTTCCTGCATGTCTCTGAACAGCATGTTAGTCTTTTCAGAGGACTTGTGTTTCCTACAGGTTCACTGAAGAGGCTGAAAGGTTTACTGAGGAAAGGAAGCCATGGCACTCACCAGATGACAGAACAAGCCTTGGAAGTATAAAAGGCAAGATCATGTGTGGAGGGATAGAACTGGGGTATCGAGGAAACTCAAATATATCTGTCAATTAAGAGGTGCATGGAAAAAGAGGAGACCAAGAGAACTGGTTTGTGTGGTAAAGAGAAAGTACATACTAAATCAATGTTTGCAAATCACTTAATTATTACAATTTACTTTGATCACATGTTCTACCATAATGTAGCTTTGAATTATACAGTTCTCTCCTGTTAACATTCCACCACTGGGTACAAGGGCAATGTTAAAAATTATTAAAATGGAAGAATTTTCAACTTTCTTAAAGACAAGACAGAAAATCAAAGAAACTAAAGCATCCCCTGAAATATCCAAACAGGTCTTTAAATGGCATACAAAATTATATTAACAATTAATTCAATAAATATCAGAAATTTCAAGAATGTAAGATAGAAATTATAAAAATTTCTAATGGAGCAAAATTAAAATTTTACTTGACTAAAGAATGATTTCTTATTTCTACCTCATATGAGATATAAAGATAAATATTTAGCATATTTTCATGGAAGATAAAATTCCTTTAAGAAAAGCAAAGTGAAACTAGTTTGAAACAGAAAGATCTAAGTAAGAGAAAGGGTAGGTAGAAGTAACTGAATGTTTTTGGCTCTAGGTCATTGAAGATTTTCTTCTCAAAGATGAATTAGTTACCTGCTGCTGTCTTCTTAAATTCACATGTGCTGGACAGAAGCATTTAGAAATATCTTGATGTTTTGTTACACAATCCTGATTTTCCAGAAAGATCGTGAGTGTAAGAGATCTCACCAGAAGTCTTTTTTTCCACTTTTCCCTATTATCAAAATGTAATTTCAGGTGTTACTTACTCATGTATAAGCATTTTAGATGAAAATGATCATTTAACTTGCCTTGATAATTTTTTTTTTTTGTAGCTTAGTATGTGTAAATGATCCAAAAGAGAGAACATAGAAACAAGAGAAAACATGTGGCTAAGGAGATGATTTAACAGTGTATTTATAAAACCACTCATTGTTTGAATGGATTTTTCACACATTAACCATGACTGTAATTTTTAAATTGCATTGATGCAGCCAGGTGTTTATGCCTGTATCCAGCATCAGTACCAGCATCTCTTCCAACTACTGAGGGCTCATGACAATGCTTTGTTATCATCCCTGCATTCTTTTTGTTAGACAATTTTTAAATAATATAAGATAATAGAGGTAAAATACTGTTATAATAGGCAGTGTTCAAAGGAGTTTTTTATTTTATACATACAAAATAAAAGACTAATAATCTTAGTGTCAACAAGAGTAAATGAAATCAAGCATGCAATGATAAATAGGATTTTGTTTAAAATTACTCAGACACACAAAAGTTGACAGGGCATGTAATGTGGGAGAAAAGTGTTATTGACTCTGAGATGCAAAGCACAGAAAACACAGATTAAAATAAAATTAAATGGAGAGTATTAGTGATCTATAATGTGATTGTCTTCATATAATGTGTTTTTGTGTAAATACTGCAGATAAAGTAAAATTACTGTCTAAAACATGTAATGTTTTAAAACAACACTGGATGTTTATATTACCAGATAAATAAATAAATAAATAAAATTTAAAAATTGCAAGACAACTGAAAAAAAGAACATAAAATCTTTTAAAACTTGGGTCATGTGAATATGCACATTATAAATACAATGTATAAGTGTGTCTTAAACGTGAAAATTTTACAATCTTGGAAATTATACTTTATCAACTATTTTTCTACTGCTGTTATTCAGTCATGAAGTCATGTCTGACTCTTTGCCACCCCATAGACTGCAGCACGTCAGGGTTCCCTGTCCTTCACTATCTTGACAAATTAGGCAGAATAGTTGGAGTAGAAAAAATGATACTTCAAAATGATTTCTAAGTTGGTCAGGTAAACAAATCTCTAATTTCATAGAAAAATATAAATTAAGCACCTCTCCCACCCCACTATCTCTTTAAAGATAAGATGGACAAAATGAAATTATAATGTCACTGGTTAATTATGTAACTTCATTCTTTTTTCATTTAAATATCAGGCAAGAGTTCATAAAGACACTGCAAAACATTTAAGAAAAAACTGTTGAGATAGAATACTAATATTGGCCTGAGGAAAAAAAGAGTGGGGAAATCAAAATATGTGCTGAGTCACTATGTAAAAGACAAGATTTAATTAACATAGTAATGGATATGCAAATTAAAAAGCTATGGACTATATTTACTATCATATTAAAAATAATTTTTAAGTACTAGCAATATCACATGTTGATAATCACTAGAGAAAATATATAATTAGGCAACAAGTATAACCTCATTAAAATTAATTTAGCAAGATAAAGTAAAATGTCTAATGCATTTAGACAAATGTCTAATGCATCTAATTCAGTGATCAGAAATCTCACATCTAAGAAACTCTTCCAAGAAATAAAATTTAAGAATATTGTTATATACACACAAGGATATTCATATTAGTATTTTTTGTAATGATAAATCTGGAGGTAGGTTTGATATTCACCAATAACCTACCTTAAACTACAAATTATGAATATGACACATTCAGAACAGTAAGTTCTTTACTTACTGATGTGGAAAGCTATCCATTAAACTGCTAAAAAAAAAAAAAAAAAGGAAGTTGCAAGCTATAGGAAGATCCTGCTCACAGCATTATTCAATGTCTTCTTGTTGAACTTCCAGATGTTCAAGCTGAATTTAGAAAAGGCAGAGGAACCAGAGATCAAATTGCCAACATCCGTTGGATCATTGAAAAAGCAAAAGAGTTCCAGAAAAACATCTATTTCTGCTTTATTGACTATGCCAAAGCCTTTGACTGTGTGGATCACAATAAACTGTGGAAAATTCTTTGCCACATTATGTGAACAGCTGACTCATTGGAAAAGACCTTAATGCTGAGAAGGATTGAAGGCAAGAGGAGAAAGGGGCAGCAGAGGATCAGGTGGTTATATAGCATTACTGACTCAAGGGACATGAATTTGGGCAAACTCTGGGAGGTAGAGGACAAAGGAGCCAGGCTTGCTACAGTCCATAGGGTGCAAAGAATCAGACATGACTTAGCAACTGAATAACAATAGCAAATCAAAATAAATAAGAGAGTAGATTTAATCAGGGTGTCTAGAGACAAGGAAGTAAGAGTCTACCAAGTAGGTTTCAGCAGTTGTTTTTAGAGAATATTTGTCAAACATAATCAGGCTTGGCAAGAATATCATGGATGCAAAGCTAGGAATAAAGAGAGAAGTATTGCCAGATGGACTAAAGGTGATGATGAATAATGTAGCAAACTCATGCAGGGAGGAAAAGTGAGCACATGGAAACACTCCTTTCCTACTACCTCCAGTGACATTAACTGATACATTTTTTAGGATCAGAGGCATGTCTGCCTTTAGCCTGTGACTTAAAAAATTGCTGGCTGAAGTGAATGCCTAAGGCTCCATCAAGAAAGATATAAAGATTTTGGCAATAAAATAAAAAGTAGCTTTTATGCATAACCTGACATCCCATATCTGATACTGCTTATGTTTGAAATCTATCCAATGGATAGATTTAATTTACATAAATCCAGAAAAACACTTCAATGGTCTCATCTTCTCAAATAATCAGAAGGTATTTGTATGTAGCCATTTAGAATTACTCTTCTAGCAAAGAGCAATTTAAATGAGAATATTCAAAGCCAATCCATAATTATTTAGTTTATTTCCTAACTGGGAACTCAGACAACATGGATTCATGCCAGGACATTATAGAGTCATTTAATTTAGAGGTAATTATTTTTTACCATTATCAAAGATATATGAGCATTGCCGGTAAACAAAAATGTAAAGTATGCTTACTAACTAGGAACACTTGGAGCACTGAATGTGCCTTTTTAAGGCCCTGGAGATACATGATATAAATGACATATGTGTTATAGATGGAGCAGCTGGACAGTGTTGGGTCAGCTTTCTGGTAGTCTTCACAGGAAGGGAAGGAAATGTTATAATGTTCACATTAAATGCAGTAAAAAAAAAAAAAAGCTATTGGCATTATAGTTGCAAAGCTATCCTCTAAGCTGTTTTATTCAGGCTAATGGGATTCCTGCAGATGTTTGATGTGACAAATAGATGAAACAGCCAACAGACTGTGACTTAGAATGTGTAATTGAGTATTAAATTTTTCCTTTCCAAATGTCTCTTTAAGAATAGTTTATTCCCCATCTCTATACACCTATTTTGCTCCAGGTGCATAAGTATTGCTTCTAACCTACTTTAAATTATGTTAATAATAGCAGTATTTCTATCTGTAGTTTATGAGTACTTTGTATATGTATTATCTAGATATTGTGGGCTTCCACTGTGTAGCTAACGAAGAGTTAATTCCAAATAGTTTAGTGACTTGCCAGTTGGTAGTGAATAACTGCAGTGGAATTTCATTTGCATCTGCTGCTATTTTACTTGAAGTTTTAATTATCATTGAAATTTGTTATCATAGATATAAAAGCTTTCTGAAAGGATGAAGCCCACTAGACACACTTGTATCAGATGTGCTGAGATGTTTTAAGAAAAGAATATATTCTTTACAACCCTGGGTCTTTCCATTACTTCACTTCTATCCATATCCAGTATTTAGCACTCTGTTTAAATAGATGATTAATCTGATTTCAGTATTGACCATCTGGTGACAACCATGTGTACATTCACCTCTTGTGTGCTAAGACCAATGTGTTCT
This sequence comes from Bubalus kerabau, assembly GCF_029407905.1. Taxonomy (NCBI): domain Eukaryota; kingdom Metazoa; phylum Chordata; class Mammalia; order Artiodactyla; family Bovidae; genus Bubalus; species Bubalus kerabau. Next base: position 67,008,452 of record NC_073630.1, read on the forward strand.
CTTGACAAAGCTCTGTTAACCTTTGCTTTGCTTCGTTCTGTACACCAAGGCCAAATTTGTCTGTTATTCGGGTATCTCTTGACTTTCTACTTAGGCATTCCAGGCCCCTATGATGAAAAGGACATCTTTTCTTGGTGTTAATGCTAGAAGGTCTGTAGGTCATCAGAGTACCCATCAACTTCAGCTTCTCTGGCATCAGTAGTTAGGGTATACATTTAGATTACTGTCATATAGAATGGTTTGCTTTGGAAGCAAACCAAGATCGTTCTGTCGTTTTCGAGATTGCATTCAAGTACTGCATTTCAGACTCTTTTGTTGACTATGAGGGCTACTCCATTTCTTCTAAGGGATTTTTTTCCCACAGTAATAGATATCATAGTTATCTGAATTAGATTCACTCATTCCTGTCCATTTTAGTTCACTGATTCTAAGATGTTGATGTTCAATCTTGCCATCTCCTGCTTGGCCAGATCCAATTTACCTTGATTCACAGGCCTAACATTCCAGGTTCCTATGCAATATTGTTCTTTACAGCATCAGACTTCACTTTCACCAGCAGACACATCCACAACTGAGTATCATTTCCGCTTTGGCCCAGCCGCTTCATTCTTTCCTGAGATATTAGTAATTGCCCTCTGTCCTTCCCTGGTGGCTCAGATGGTAAGGAATTTGTTTGCAATGCTGGAGACCTGGGTTTGATCCCTGGATCAGGAAGATCCCCGGATCAGGAAGATCCCCTGGAGAAGGAAGCGGCAACGCACTTGAATAATCTTGCCTGGAGAATTCCGTGGACAGAAGAGTCTGGTGGGCTACAGTCCAGAGGGACATGACTGAGCAACTAACACTTTCCCAATAAAATATTGAACGTCTTCTGACCTTGGGGGCTCCTTTTCTGGTGTTATATATGCTTGCTCTTTCATACTGTTCATGAGGCTCTCAAGGCAAGAATACAGGAGTGGTTTGCCATTCTCTCCTCCAGTGGACCACATTTTGTGAGAACTCTCCATTGTGTGTCCATCTTGGGAGGCCTTACATGGCATAGCTCATAGTTCAATGAGTTATGCAAGACCTTTTGCATAATAAGGCTGTGATTCATGAAGGGGATTAAATAGATAATCTCTGCCCTGTATTATTGCAATACAATTCCAACTGGTCATACATAAACTCCTACTTTCCTTCTTCTGCAACCACAGTGAAAGTCTAAAAGCATTTTGTTCATGAACCCTTAAGTTTCCAAACTTTCATTGGCTTTCCATTGTCCCTAGGAAAAATCTAGTCTTTTATGTGGCTTAAAAGGCTCAGCTCTCTGCTGACTTCTGCAGCTTCATCTCTCTACATTCTGCTTTCTGCATTTTTTTTCTTTCTCATTCTTCTAAGGCTCTCTCTTGAATTTGAAAATACTATTTCTGCTGCAAAACCACTGTGTCATTGCCTTCCATTTCTGTCTAGAAAATTCCAACTAATTCTTTAAACGTAGGCCAAATGTCTTCTGGTAGACCTCCCTTTTACTCCCAGATCACTTGAGATCCACATGTGCTCCTAGGACATCTCTGTTTCTATTTTATTAGCTTCCTTTATACTCAGAATTATTTATTGATTAAAAAAAACTGTGTGAGTCTACAATGTTTTGGTTACTTGTCACTGTGGCATCAATGTTTCATTTGGTTGTCAAATAAAAAAATTTGTAAAAAATTTTAAAAACCAACAATATATGAATGAATGGATGGATGGATATAGAAATAAAATAATGGGTATATATTTGAGTAAAAAAAAAATAATGGTTCTCTAGCTAGGTTTCTATCTACTATATAGCTTTTTAAAAAAGTATACTATTAAAAAAGCCCTAGAACTTCAAAAACCAATTCAGTAAGTCAACTTATGGGGTATTTTTACATTAATAGAGGTTAATGGGATGACATTTTAACATACAAGATATGACATTTTGCAAATAGAGGACAAAGACAGTAATGGATATGATGAAAAAGCACTCTAACATTATAAGAAACTTTGATTGTTTGGAATCAAACTTTCAACGATGTTCCTAACTGTGTTATAAATGCATCTGTTTCAGTATTTAAACACTGACAAGATCACAAGTGAAATGGAAATTTCACCCTAATTTGAAGGTAAATTTTGTCTACTGTCCATCTGCAGGTGATTTTCACTATCAAATGGAAGAATCTAGGAAGAAAAAGAAAAAGGTTTAAGGTTTTTCAGTTAAACATTTACGGCTTTAAAGGTTTAGCAATATTTTGTTCTTTTCAACTCTAGAAATAATGACCTACATATTTCCTTGAGATAATAAATATTCTTTATATAAAACTGCAGGATAATTGTTAAAAGCAAGGTGTCTCCAGGTGGCAAGAAATGGCATTTTCAGTGACAATTTATTTACAATTAGGGAAATTCTAGTTTGACATGGGATTGATTTAACTAGTGTGCTTTGTGTATGGGTAGATTCAAAATTTTATGCCGAAATATTGCTAACACTGCTTATGAACAGTTCTATGTGATTATGAAATGACTGCTTTATCCCTACTTTTGTACTCTTTTCATTTCAAACAGAAAGAAAGCCCAAGGTTGTTCAAGTAATGAGGGGGTTGTGAGAAAGCAGCCTATCAAATATGCTAATGAGTTAATTGGATTGAGAATTTATTACTGTGATATCAGAAATACTCTAGGCTTCAAATTGAAAAGGACTATTTTAAAATTTTTTTAAAGTTTCTAAAATGACATTATAGTATCTTTTTACAAGCCAACCCACACACAGGCATACACTCCCTATTCAAAATGAATTAGGTCTTCATCCATAAACCAACGCTTTGAACCTGCATCTCCACTGGCACAATTGGTGGTTTTGTTCCTTTAATAGAACTTTCCAAGCTATATACTTCCTCCACTGACAACTGTTTTGAGAAAGGTGACTATTCTAAACAGCAAAGTTTTTACTACAGCAGATCTAATCAGAACGAAGACATGTGCTCTTTTGCAGTGATTGGATATTACTAAGTGTTGCAGCTTCTGGCTCAGCCTCTATCAGCAGGTACATGATTTCTAGGTATGGAGGGGAGTAATTATTATGCTGTTTAGAATGCATAGAACTCTAGAACAATAGAGGTAGTTATTAAAAATTGATTTTTTGTAGATAGCTATCATTTATTGTCCAGGAAAGGAAATCTAAAATATTAATTAAATATTAATTAAAATTTTATAAAAATATTAAAAAAGCAGAGGCTTTACTTTGCCAACAAAGGTCCATCTAGTCAAGGCTATGGTTTTTCCAGTAGTCACGTATGGATGTGAGAGTTGGACTATAAACAAAGCTAAGCACCGAAGAATTGATGCTTTTGAACTGTGGTGTTGGGGAAGACTCTTGAGAGTCCCTTGGACTGCAAGGAGATCCAATCAGTCAATCCTAAAGGATATCAGTCCTGAATATTCACTGGAAGGACTAATGCTGAAGCTGAAGCTCCAGTACTTTTGGCCACCTGATGCAAAGAACTAACTCATCAGTAAAGTCCCTGGTACTGGGAAAGATTGAAGGCAGGAGGAGAAGGGGATGACAGTGGATGAGATGGTTGGATGGTATCGCTGACTCAATGGACATGAGCTTGAGCAAGCTCTGGGATTTGGTGATGGACAGGGAGGCCTGGCGTGCTGCAGTCCATGGGGTCACAAAGAGTTGGACACAACTGAACAACTGAAATAAAGTGAATCATTTATTGTCCAGGTAAGAAAATCTAGATACAACAGTCCTTGTTTTTATTATCATTATATCAGGGCTGCCAGGATTTTTTGCTATGAGAAATCCAACTTTTAACATATCACATCTTCTTTGATTTATGCTATTGCACCACACAATCTTAGTTTGCATGGTGCATAATTCATCACGCAATTATAATAAAATCTCAGAGTGATAAAATCAAGAAGCAAGAATAAAGAGGAAAACGATTATTCCTGTGGTCTCTGTCCCATAGAAGCTGAATTATGTTGAATTTGAGCTGAGGCTTCTGAGAAAACAATGAAGGGAATGACTTGACCCTGTAATACCATTGGATGAGCACAGATTTTCTATGAAAAGAAAATGTTTGCTTTCCTATTTGTGAATAAATTTTCCCAGAAGAAGACAGACATTATAACTGTATTTAATTTCAAAACACTTATAGGGCAGGAATGCATTAACAAACCTCCAAAAGTTCTCCTCCTCCATAAAAGCAATGAGATTGGCAACAGTGATCAAGGGTCAGCTTTTCTAAAATTTGGAGACTAGGGCTTCCTGGCTGGCTCAGTGGTTCAAGAATCCTCGTGTAATACAGGAGACACAGGACAAGTGGGTTTGATCCCTGGGTTGGGAAGATCCCCTGCAGGAGGAAAATGGCAACCCTCTCCAGTATTCTTGCCTGAAAAATCCCACAGACAGAGGAGCCTGGTGGGCTACAGTTCAAAGGGTCACAAAGAGTCAGACACTTGCAACAATTTGTGTAGTCTTTATTCAAGATTTTATGAAATCTCATTTTTAAAAATAGTGAGCTTTATGGCATTTCAAATTTCATTAGTACCAGCTCCCTCTCTACTAGTTCTGTGATAGCTTTGAGAACCAACAGCCCATAATAAAAGTGAAAACTAGCAGCCTAGAATCTTTTAGAGGGAATGAAATGGGGCTGGATTGCCTCCAAAATGCAATTCCCTTGGTTTCCTGGAAAATCCCACTGGCAGGACTTATTTTATTTGACCTGGTTCAGACCTCTCACAAGGTGAACAGTCTTCTCCTGAGGGTGTTGTTGAAAATATAAGTGGCCATTATTTATCATCACAGCTACCTGAAGCAATGAGTTGGGGCAAATGACAAACTGATCAAAACAAAAGGAAAAGCTGGAGAATGAGATGCCCATAGGAGACTTTGAAAGCACCAATGTTTTTCTGGGGAACTACAAGGTCACATGCATGGGTGGTATTGTGTGAAATCCTAGAAATGTCATGTACAGGGCTACGTACATACTTAGGAGAGACCTAAGACTGTCTTAATCTCTCACTACTGGCTGACTTTCAGGCCAGATGAAGGCAGAAAATGAAGGCCAAAATGGAGTAAGAATCTGTCTCTGTGTTGAAGACATGCCCTAACATGCACAGAAGTCCCTTAACAATGACTAGGAGACATATTGGTACAAACCTTGGGGGACTTACAAGTCCTTTATCTGATAAGGATTTAGTATCCAGAACATATTTTAAAAACTTACAAGCTAACAATAAAAAGACAAATAATCCAATTTAAAAATAAGAACTTGAGTGTTTTCCCTAAAGAAGATACACAAATGTCCAACAAGCTCAAAATAAAAAGGTATCCAACATCATTAGTTATTAGGGAAATGATAAGTGCAGCCACAATAGAATACCACTTTATAGCTACTAGGATGGCTAGTATGATGGCTGTGTATCAAAAGCACAGATAATAACAAGCGTTGTCAAGGGTGTGGCGATGAGAGCCTTTGTAGACTGCTGGTAGGAATGTAGACTGGTGTAACCATTTTGAGTGAGAGTTGGGGAGCTCCTTGAAAAGTTAAACATAGAGTTATCTTATGATCCAGTAATTCTATCCCTTAATATATACCCAAGAGAACTGAAAATACATATTTACTCAAAAACTGGTATGCAAATATTCATAGCAGCATTATTGATAAGAACCAAAGATTAAAAACAACCCAATGACCATTAATTGATGAATGGGTAAACAAATATTCTATATTCATATTCAGCCTTGAAAAGAAAAATGAAATACTGTTTCTGATGCAATATCCATAAACTTTGAAAATAAAAATGAATGATAAATGAAAACCTATGATAAATGAAAAGATCTCCATATAAAAAGCAACACATTATATGATTCCATACACGTGAAATGTCTAGAATGGGCAAATCCATGGAAACTAAAAGTAGATTAGTAAAAAGTAGCTTAGCCATGTGGCTGGCAGGGCAAGGAGGGGGAAAGGCACTAGGAAATGATTACTAATGGGTATGGACTCTCTTTATGGGATGAGAAAAGTGTTCTTGAATTAGATAATAATGAGGGCTCTGTCACTTTGTGAATATACTTATGATTACTGAAATGTATACTGTAAAAGGATAAATTTTATGATATTGAATTATATCTCAATTTAAAAACTGATAACTCATTCACTAAAGAAAAGAGAAAAAATTCACTTTGATGTCAATATTTGTACACATTCAAAATAATCAGATATTACAATATTAAATAAAAGTTTAGGGGAAAATATTGCTTTTGGAACAATAGCAACCCTCCCCTCCCAAAAAATATTCCTTAACAGGATCTCAAAGTATATTTGCATTCAGATAATTCAGTTTTACCACATTAATATGATGGATTTGAGTCTTAGATAATTAGGGCAAATATTTACATGATAAGTTCCTAAAATATCAACACTGATTGATGTCTGAGTTTAAAAATTTTCCTCTTTATAGATGAGATCTATGAAGTTTAACTATATATTTTTTAGTTTTCTGAATAGATATTTTAATAGAAGTATAGTTGATTGAAATCTCTGTAAAATAGCATATCTCCTCAAAAGTTTGTAGAACAAACTAACTTTGGTAACAAATAAGAAGCTGCTATAATGACGTATATTGATGAAAAATAGATATGCTTTGGTTTTCTGAATCAGAAAGGTGATAAATAATTAATGATGGGGCATAACTCAGGAGTCTTAAGGTTGAAGCCTGAGTGAAAAATTAGCATCCTGTAGAACAGTCTGGGAATTTGAGAGAATTCATTTCTCCTGAGGTTTCACTTTACAAATCCATGCTTCTTTGTTTAATCTCTTTCATTCATTCCCCTATTTGTTAGTATACTTATTCACGTATTTTATTTAACTTAGATATTTGATATTCAATTAACTATAAGCATTTATTAAGTAGCTAATGGTGCAAAACAGGGGCTTCCGAGCAAAATACAGCCTAAATGTAATGAATACAAGACTAGTAGAGATTATGAATCTTCTTTCATTTAATTACAGAATGAACTTAGGGCTGTATGTGGAAATATTTTGAAGTATAACAATTATAAATCTCTACTAAAGGAATTCAAATGAAGGAATACATCATGGCAAGAAGGTCTTTTTTATAAACGGTTTTAAAAGTTTTTGAGCAATGCAAGCATTGTTTAAAATGCCTTACATTAAGTCCTGACTACAATCCTTAAAGTAGGCACTATTATGATCACTATGTTATAGATGGCTACTATGCAGTGGACTTTTTAACACTTTTACAACATTTTGCTATTGCTGGGTTGGGAAGGTCTCCTGGAGTAGCAAATGGCAACCTGCTCCAGTAATCTTGCTGGAAAATTCCATGGATGAAGGAGCCTGGCAGGCTACAGTCCATGGAGTCACAAAGAGCTGGACATGACTGAGTGACTGAGCACACACACACACAATATTTGCTATGATATATTAACTGGACTTTGATGGGATGATTAACTTGGTACGAAAAGCCTTAGGGAAAAAGAGAATTTCAAGTTTGAAGAATAAAGAGAATGGAAAAGAAAAAACAGGAAGACAATATGTCTGATAGAAACTGAAGCTGATGGGAGTTAGTGTTTGGGAAGGTGAAATGAACCAAGTATGGCCAGTTAAGAGAGAGCTGGGAATGACAGACTAAGACTTTTGGAAATGATCTGGGGAAAGAGACTGGAAGTTTTGAGTGAAGGAGTAGAATTATGAAAGCAGTGTTTTATGAAGAGTAATCTAGTCAGGTACCATGCTTTTGATTGTAGTGCTGGAGAAGACTCTTGAGAGTCCCTTGAACAGCAAGGAGATTAAACTAGTCAATCCTAAAGGAAATCAGTCCTGAATACTCATTGGAAGGACTGATGCTGGAGCCCCAAGACTTTGGCCACCTGATATGAAGAGCCAACTCACGGCAAAAGACCCTGATGCTGGGAAAGATTGAGGGCAGGAGGAGAAGGGGGTGATGACAGAGGATGAGATGGTTGGATGGCATTATCAACTCAATGGACCTGAGTTTGAGCAAATTTTAGGAGATAGTGAAGGACAAGATGAACTAGTGTGCTGCAGTTCATTGGGTCACAAAGAGTCAGACGTGACTTAGTGACTGAACAACAATAACATGGGTTATTTGCATGAGATATCACTGAGGGAGTGATTAATGAATCATGAAGTAAGGTCTGCACTATGGAAGTCAAATACTTAGTCAAGAAAGTTGGAATAAGTAGATTCAAGTGATTTTTGGCCCTTCTGAATTCTCTTTAAAACCTAAACTATTAAAATCAAAAGAATAGCTTTCTATGGCCACACTATCTATTCCCTCCACATTGCATATACAACCACTTTTTCTGAGATCATGCTTTGATTAATGAGATTTCTAGACTAGAGATCACTCAGTTATTCACTCCCCAATCTATTGCTTTATTTTTTATTCACTTAATTTTTTTAAATCCAGTTGAGTTTGTAAGTTCAATCTTTTAACTAACATCCTCACCAATACTTTAACCTCCCTTGCTTATCTGTAATTCATCAAAAAATTCTAATGGATTAGAAAAACACATAGATAATTATTTTTATACAAAAATTCTCTGTACTTCAACCCTAACCTCCCATCCAAGAAGTCAAATACTGTTTCAGAGTCACACAATCGGATAAAATGATGTCACTAAAAATTCTTGTTCACTAACCTCATAAATGCTTTCAGCTTTGCCACACCTCCTGTTATTCACTGAGTCAACATTCTCCCACTTCTCAAAATGTATTAATATTTTTAAAAATATTATTTTATTTTAAATCTTATACAAAATTGAAGAGAGGCCATGAGTTCTGTCATTTGCTTCAACAATTATCAGCATATCCAAATTTGCTCCATCTAGTGCAACACACAGCTCCTTCACAATGTGTTATTTTAAAGGTAAACTCGGGCTTCTTATTGTTTTATCATTTAATAGTTCAGAGAGCATCTCTAAAAGATATGAAGACTATTTTCAACATGGCCATAATATCACTGTTACAAATTATGACAATTTATCACTAAACATCTCTCTTAAAGCTCTTTGATGATGATGATGATGATTTCTACAGTTGGTTTGACTGCAGTCAGGATAAAAATAATATCCCTACATAGATGTATAGGTTGTATCTTGATTGCAACCCTGATTGCAGGTTCTTCACTCTTCATCTTTGTTTCCCTTGCCATTATGTTATTGAAAATCAACTAATTTGTATTGTAAAATCTTCATTGTTTTAAAAATTACTAACTACATAATTTTATAATCTTTTTTGGGGGGGTGGTCAAACCATGGGCAGCAGAAGATGAGATGGTTAGATAGCATCACCAACTCAATACATGAATTTGAGCAAACTCTGGGAGATAGAGGAGTACAGAGGAGCCTGACATGCTGCAGTCCACTGGGGTCACAGAGTCAGATACTACATAGTGACTGAACAACAACAAGCCATCTTATTGAGGGGCTTTGGGGAAGGGTGGAAGGGTTGAGAAAACAGTAAGATCCAACATCCTTGGATCCTAGTCATGGATTCTATAGCTTCAGAGTGCTGAAAGCTCTTGTCTGTTTTTTGTTTTTTGTTTTTTTTTAATTTGATTGGGTTACAGTTGATTTACAATGTTGTGTTAGTATCATTGCAGAAGGAAATGGCAACCCACTCCAGTACTACTGCCTAGAAAAGTCCATGTATGGAGGAGTCTGGTAAGCCACAGTCCATGTTAGTATTAAGTGTACAGCAAAGTGATTCAGTTATACATATAGATATATTCATTCTCTTTCAGATTATTTTCTCATATAGATTATCACAAAATACTGAGTAGAGTTCTCTGTGCTGTGCAACAGATCTTTGTTGGTTATGTATCCTATATATATATAAGATAGATCATCTGGTGGCTTAAATGGTAAAGAAACTGCCTCCAATGTGGGAGACCCTGATTCAACTCCCAGGTAAGGAAGATCCTCTGGAGAAGGGAATGGCAACCCACTCCAGTATCCTTGGCTGGGAAATCCCAAGGACAGAGGAACCTGGGAGGCTACTGTTCATGGGGTCTCAAAGAGTCAGAATTGACTGAGTGACTAACACTTTCACTTTTTTCATGTTAATCTCAAACTCCTTATTTATCCCGCCCACCCCATATTTTCCCTTTGGTTACAATAAGTTTGTTTTCAATATCTGTTTCTGTTTTGTAAATAAGTTTAATGTATCATTTTTTAAAACATATTCCATATATGAGTGATATCATATAGTATTTGTCTTTCTTTGTCTGACCTATTTCACTTGTATGATAATCTATAGGTCCATCCATGTTGCTGCAATTGGTCTTATTTCCTTCTTTCTTATTACTGAGTAATATTCCATTGTATATATGTACCACATTTTATTAAAAGGTTTCTTTATCCCCCATTTTCCCAGAAAACTGGCAGTTAGATCTAGAGACCTGTCAGATTCAGTTCTAATGGTTTTCGTAAGAACTCATCATAGATGGTGCTGTGGTGCTTCAGCATGATGTTATGATTTGACAGTGGGATCAGATATTATTAGCCTGATTCACCCATTATCCTTTCATGAATAATTTAAGTAGTCAGGGATGACTATTGTTTAGATCCATTAAGGTGTGCAAAATGGTAGCATTTTATTTTTTATTTACTTATTCTGCCATGAAAACAAAGCTAAGAGGAAAAAGGAAAATGTGGTAGAAATGTATTGTGGCAGTCAGAGCATGGGTTGGAAAAGAATTTCCAGACACAGAGTAGGAGAAAGGAATGAGTTTATTAAGAATGAAAAGCAGAGATAATGTGGGCACCTCCTGACAGGTCAGGGAGAGTCAATGCTTTTTGTGGTTTAGTAGAAAATTTTTATAGCCTCAAGACAAAAAAAAAAAAAAAAAAATCCTGCTGGAAGGGTGGCTTTATGTGATTGGTTAGAGTACTATAGGGTGAATATAAGGCTTCCCTGGTGGCTCAAACAGTGAAAAATCCATTTCCAACACAGGAGACATGGGTTTGATCCCTGGGTTGGGAAGATCCTTTGGAGAAAGAAATGGCTACCTACTCCATTATTCTTGCCTGGAGAATTCCATGGACTGAGGACCCTGGTGGGCTACAATTCATAGGGTCACAACGAGTTGACCAACACTATCAGGGTGACTGCTGGGGTGGACCCCTAATTTGGGGTCAGAAAGCTTGCTGGTGATGATCAGGGAGGCTTTGGGCAATGGTTACACAGGGGCTCAGTCAGCTTTAGAGGTGAACTTAGTTCTGGGCTCTGCTTCTGTAACCTTGGGGCAAGGCCTCTCATCTGTGGGGCAGACCTCCACAGAATGGATTGTGTACTATGTTTCTTGTATTCTCAACTTATTTTTATTTTATATCGCCAAATAGGTGAGGACTGAGCTGGCAAAACTTCATCTTTAGTTTGGAGGAGGTAGAGGAAGGAACATTAACACATATCAGCAAATTTTGTCCCTGACTTAAATAAATATTACAACGATGAGCACAAAGAAAGAAGCTGCAAATTCTTCTTGGGACTTAGAATTATAAATAGATGGAAAAGTAGGGTCTGTGTGTGTGCGCATTATACCTGTTGGAAAAGATTAAACTGGATAAGATACAGAAAATGGACTTTATTAATCATGCAATTTTATTTTTCTTAACAGTGAGATGAACAGACTTAAGCAACAGAATATGAAAAATTTGTGTTGTAGTAAGATCACCTTTCTAAAAGTATGAAGGACGGGCTGACAGGGAAAGGACTGAAGGCAGACCAGTGAAGTCCTTATTCCTGTAGCTGAAGTGGAAAATGATGAAAGTGTGAACCTGTAGTTGCAGTAGAGATAGTCCTTTATACCCTTAGCGCAGTGCATGTTAAACTACACCATAATTTCTAGTCTGTCTTCTACATTGAACTGCAATGAATATAAAATAAAGGTGATGGGAGCAATTTGCCCCAGGTGTAGGCAATAAAAGTAGATAATTTTTAAATGCCAATAAAAATGACTATAAATTAATCTACTTTTTATTATTACCATGCAACTGCAATTCTAAACAGCATTAGTATTAAAATACTCCTCCCAGATAAAAAATATTTTATTGGTCTAAGTTCTCATTTGTTTCTTTTCATGAGTTTTTACTAATCAGTTCCCATTTGGTCTCTTAGCAGCATTTTAGAGAAAACATAATTTCCCTCTACCTTAGTGGACTGAGGGAAAAAGAGACTGGGTGGATCTAGGAAGAATTTATTCATGAGAATATAATCTAGAAGGGCTTCCCAGGTGGTTCAGTGGGTAAGAATCTGCCTGCAATGTAGGAGACTCAGGAGACGTGGATTCGATCCCTGGGTTGGGAAGATCCCCTGGAGGAGGGCATGGCAAACTGTTCCAGTATTCTTCCCTGGATAATCCTATGGGCAGAGGGGCCTGGTAGGCTACAGCTCATAGGGTCACAAAGAGTTGAACACAACTGAAGTGACTGAGCATGCATGCATGAAGGTTACTATTAAAATATTCTTCATTAATATATTCTTCAACATAAGAATGATATATTCATTTTAAAATTATATTCAGAAGTACATACAATAATATTTTTTTCTAATACCATTTTTAAAATTGGCCTTCCCTGGTGGCTCAGATGGTAAAGCATGTGCCAGCAATGCAGGAGACCCAGGTTTGATCCCTGGGTTGGGGAGATTACCTGGAGAAGGCAATGGCTACACACTCCAATATCTTGCCTGGAGAATTCCATGGACAGAGGAGTCTGGCAGGCTATATAGTCCATGGGGTCACAAAGAGTCAGACATGACTGATTGACTAACACTTTCACTACTTTTAAATTGGAGGATAATTGTTTTACAACATTGTATTGGTTTCTGCCAAACATGACTATGAAAGTACAAGCTGGAATCAAGATTGCCGGGAGAAATGTCAATAACCTCAGAGATGCAGATGACACCACTCTTATGGCAGAAAGTGAAGAGGAACTCAAAAGCCTCTTGATGAAAGTGAAAGTGGAGAATGAAAAAGTTGGCTTAAAGCTCAACATTCAGAAACGAAGATCATGGCATCCGGTCGCATCACTTCATGGCAAATAGATGGGGAAACAGTGTCAGACTTTATTTTTCTGGGCTCCAAAATCGCTGCAGATGGTGACTGTAGCCATGAAATTAAAAGATGCATACTCCTTGGAAGGAAAGTTATGACCAACCTAGATAGCATATTCAAAAGCAGAGACATTCCTTTGCCAACAAAGGTTCGTCTAGTCAAGGCTATGGTTTTTCCTGTGGTCATGTATGGATGTGAGAGTTGGACTGTGAAGAAGGCTGAGCGCCGAAGAACTGATGCTTTTGAACTGTGGTGTTGGAGAAGACTCTTGAGAGTCCCTTGGACTGCAAGGAGATCCAACCAGTCCATTCTGAAGGAGATCGGCCCTGGGATTTCTTTGGAAGGAATGATGCTAAAGCTGAAACTCCAGTACTTTGGCCACCTCATGTGAAGAGTTGACTCATTGGAAAAGACTCTGATGCTGGGAGGGATTGGGGACAGGAGGAGAAGGGGACGACAGAGGATGAGATGGCTGGATGGCATCACTGACTCAATGGACGTGAGTCTGGGTGAACTCCAGGAGTTGATGGACAGGGAGGCCTGGCGTGCTGTGATTCACGGGGTCGCAAAGAGTCAGACACGACTGAGCGACTGAACTGAACTGAACTGAACTGATATTATACATATGTCCCTTCTCTCTTGAGCCTCCCCCTACCCTATCCCACCCTTCTAGGTCATCCAGAGTGCCGAGCTGTCCTCTCTGTGTTATATAGCAGCTTCCCACTAGCTATCTATTTTACACATTGTTGTTGTTGCTGTTCAGTTGCCTAAGTCGTGTTTGCCTCCTTGTGATCCAATGGACTGCAGCACGCCAGGCTTCCCTGTCTTTTACCACCGAGTTTGCTCAAACTCATGTCCATCGGGTCAGTGATGCTATCCAACCATCTCATCCTCTGTTGCCCTCTTCTCCTGCCCTCGATTTTTCCCAGCACCAGAGTCTTTTCCAATGAGTTGGATACAACAGCTAGGAATTTTACACGTGATAGTGTATACGTCAATGCTACTCTTCATCTACCACAGTGTGCTTACATATTTAAATGTAAACTTTGCTCATTCCTTATAGAATCCTCTTTTCAACATTCTCATATATACAAATCCAAATTCCCTTGCAAGTCCCAGTTCAAATTCCATTTCTGCCATAAAACTGTCTCTTCTATGATAAGTTTGAAATTAAATCCATTATTATTATTTCTTACTCACTGCTGTATCTTTAATACATTTGGTAAAATGCTTTGCCCATAGTAGACACCCTTGAAGTAGGCTTCAATTACTTTGAATTCATTTATATAGGAATTTTACATGACTTACAAGATACTTTCAACCCTGTAGTGGTGTGATTCTTTTAGCCTCTGTATGTTACACTTCAAAGTGAATGCTTTGTGGACTATAAAATAGAAAGGGAGAAAAAGAGTTGATTTATTTTTTAAGGTTTATAAGCATATCTTCGAAATTGCATCTTTTCTCATTGAACATAATTATTTCTGGTAATCCTTGCTTAACTAACCTATACTAAAATCATTAACATACAAGGTCACAGGTTATGTTTACTTTATGCCAATCAGTGGTGACTAGATCTCTAGCTGAAGATGCTTAAAACATACTTATCAAAATTGTAAAGAGATGGGAATACCAGACCACCTGACCTGCCTCTTGAGAAACCTGTATACAGGTCAGGAAGCAACAGTTAGAACTGGACATGGAACAACAGACTGGTTCCAAATAGGAAAAGGAGTACGTCAAGGCTGTATATTGTCACCCTGCTTATTTAACTTATATGCAAAGTACACCATGAGAAACGCTGGGCTGGAAGAAGCACAAGCTGGAATCAAGATTGCCAGGAGAAATATCAATAACCTCAGATATGCAGATGACATCACCCTTATGGCAGAAAGTGAAGAGGAATTAAAGAGCCTCTTGATGAAAGTGAAAGAGGAGAGTGCAAAAGTTGGCTTAAAGCTCAACATTCAGAAAACGAAGATCATGGCATCTGGTCCCATCACTTCATGGGAAATAGATGGGGAAACAGTGGAAACAGTGTCAGATTTTTTTGGGGGGCTCCAAAAACACTGCAGATGGTGATTGCAGCCATGAAATTCAGACACTTGCTCCTTGGAAGGAAAGTTATGACCAACCTAGACAGCATATTCAAAAGCAGAGACATTACTTTGCCAACAAATGTCGGTCTAGTCAAGGCTATGGTTTTTCTAGTGGTCATGTATGGATGTAAGAGTTGGACTATAAAGAAAGCTGTGCTGAAGAATTGATCCTCTTGATCAATTGATCCTTTTGTTGGAGAAGACTCTTGAGAGTCCCTTGGACTGCAAGGAGATCCAACCAGTCCATCCTAAAGGAGATCCGTCCTTGTGTTCATTGGAAGGACTGATGCTAAAGCTGAAACTCCAATACTTTGGCCACCTCATGCGAAGAGCTGACTCATTTGAAAAGACCCTGATGCTGGGAAAGATTGAGGGCAAGAAGAGAAGGGGATAACACAGGATGAGATGGTTGGATGGCATCACTGACTCGATGGACATGGATTTGGGTAGACTCCGGGAGTTGGTGATGGACAGGGAGGCCTACCGTGCTGCGGTTCATGGGGTCGTGGAGAGTTGGACATAACTGAATGCCTGAACTGATCTGATGAAATATTTTTAAATTAATCTTTGACTAACCTCTCATGAGGGATCACAAATGTAGGACTAATGAGTGGATTTGGCCTGAAAACGTAAAGGAGTTTTAGCAAGCCTAGTTAGACAGGGAGAGTATCTATCGAAGATTGTTTAGGAGATTATTACATTAAAAAGAATGTTTACTCTTTTGCCAAAATCATTCATACCTACTGTGTGCCAGAAGTTGTCTAGTTATTGTTTCTCCTCATAGAAAGAAAAATAAGATCTTAACCTATGTTAAAAAAAAAAAAAATCCTTCAAATCAATGGAAAACACAAATGTCTATCATTACTCTTATATACCATAAAACACAATACGTAGAGCAAGAGAAAATGTTTTTAAAGTCATTTTATATTTCTGAGAATAGAATGATTAGTAATTCTCTATTGAGGGATTAAAAAAACTTTGGAGAGTAGGTGCTATTTAAATTAAAATGTGCAGTATGGGAAAGACTTCAAATGTGAATGAAAAAGTTTTTGTGTATTTTGTGGGGGAAGGTGACTTCAGGGTGCAGATAGAGCCTCTTAACTTATTTCATTTAAAAGACTTATTCTAATTAAATATTAATAAAATATTTAAATAATTTTATTATGTAAATATAAGTAAAAGATTTATTTAAAGTCTTTTACTTTTAAATAACTAGTAAATGGTGTGCAGTTTGCTTCTAGCTGTGAATCTGAAAAAGATGGATTGCTTTTATAGTAGATTACAAATGGTCACAGATTCCTTGTTTCTTCCATGAAAAGGTATATACTCCTAAGAGGAGTGTATTTCCGTATCGCTTGCATTCAAAATAACTTGCTTTGACCAAAAGAAGGCAGGATAAGTGATGTTGTATGAGTTTGGAGCCAGGGCTCCAGATCCCTGCAACTTCTTGTCTGACATTTATAGAATCACCATGTGAACAAATTTGAGCTAGATTCCTGGAGAGGAGAGTTAGAAGACTAAGACAACGTGATGAAACCTGTCAGTGCCAAATATGGAATGAGACTATTACAGATTATTTGATTCCTGACTAGTTATCAGTCAATTGTCCAGGTGAGATCAGTGGGAGAACAGCCCAGCTGATTTCAGTCCAAACTGGCAATTCTTGGAATCATAAGCTGATAAACTGTTGCTGTTTTTAAGCCACTAAGTTTTGGAAGTGGTCTTTTGCCAGACAAAGGTAAATTGATATGGAGCCACTTTATTGAGGACCTGTAATGTGATACTAAAGTTTTTAGACTTTATTCTTCAAAAAGTAGGGGGTTGTATCATATCATCAACAAACAGTGGAATTTGAAATTAAAAACACACTATCATTAACATTAGTACTCCCTAAAATGAAATGCTTAGGTATAAACCTAACAAATATATACAAGCTCTGTATAAAGAAAACTACAAAACTAATACAGTTATGTAAAGTCTAAAAATAAAATAAAATTAAAAAAAAAAAGAAAACTACAAAACTCTGATGAATTGAATCTACTAAAAAAATAAATGGAGATATATTCCATGTCCATTAATAGTAAGACTCAATATTCTCAAGATGTCACTTCTCAACTTGATCTATAGAATCAATGCAATTTCAATAAAAATCTCAGTAAGCATTTTTGCAGATATAAACAAACTGGTTATAAAGTTTATAGGAAGAGGAAAAAGACTCAAAATAGCCAATACAATACTAACAGAGAATAACAATGTTAGAGGACTGAGGCTGTCCATCTTCAAGATTTAGCACAGAGGCTACAGTAATTAAGAAAATGTGATCTTCGTAAAAAAAAAAAAAAGCAAAATATCAATTAAATAAAATATAGATTCCCCTAAACAGACCCATATAAAAATAGTCAATTGATCTCTGACAAAGAAGAAAAGGCAACACAATGGAGCAAATGCTCCTAAAACAACTAGATGTCCACATGCAAAAAATGAATCTGACCATACCAAGTTATGACCAACCTGGATAGTGTATTCAAAAACAGAGACATTACTTTGCCAACAAAGGTCCATCTAGTCAAGGCTATGGTTTTTCCAGTAGTCATGTATGGATGTGAAAGTTGGACTGTGAAGAAGGCTGAGTGCCAAAGAATTGATGCTTTTGAACTGCAGTGTTGGAGAAGACTCTTGAGAGTCCCTTGGACTGCAAGGAGATCCAACCTGTCCATTCTGAAGGAGATCAGCCCTGGGATTTCTTTGGAGGGAATGATGCTAAAGCTGAAACTCCAGTACTTTGGCCACCTCATGTGAAGAGTTGACTCATTGGAAAAGACTCTGATGCTAGGAGGGATTGGGGGCAGGAGAAGGGGATGACAGAGGATGAGATGGCTGGATGGCATCACTGACTCAATGGACATGGGTTTGGGTGTACTCCAGGAGTTGGTGATGGACAGTGAGGCCTGGCGTGCTGTGATTCATGGGGTTGCAAAGAGTCAGACACGACTGAGTGACTGAACTGAAGTAAAAGAAGCCAATCTGGGAAGACTATGTATAGCATGATTCCAACTATATAATCTTCTGAAAAAGATAACACCATGCACATGTAAAAAGAACAGCAGTTTCCAGTGGTTGAGTGAGGGGTGAAAAATGAATAAGCAGAGCATGAAGGATTAGAGTGAAGAGAAAATACTCTCTCTGGTACTGTAATGATGGATGTGTGTCATTATGCATTTATCCGAGCTCACAGAATGTAAATATCAAGAGTGAACAATAATGTAAACTATGGACTTTGGGCGACAACGATGCATCAATGTATGTTCATCAATTATAACAATGCACCACTCTGGTGGGGGATGTTGATATTGGAGGAAGCTATTCATATTGGAGGATAAGGAATACATGGGAAAGTTCAGTACCTTCCTCTCAATTTTGCTGTAAACCAAGGCTTAAAATGATTATGCAATAAAATTGTGTTCACCAACCTAACACAGCACAGCAGTTATTATCTAATTGCTAGGCTGCACCTTCTCTGGCCTTTTGGTTAGAGAAAGCAGGGTTTTGTTGATGCTTGTTTTTTTCCGCACCTGTTAGTTTTTCTGTGTTACCAGCTTCTTCAGCTATAAATAGGCAAAAAGAAAACCCAAGAATCTCCAACAACATGTTGTTCTTTGGGTCCTAACACCTCTAGTCAGCTTTCCTTTTTTTATTAGCCTTTCAGAGTCTCTTAAGAGTGTTAACATATAATGTCTATGGTTTTTGGGTATACTGAGTGAAAAACATAGGGCAAGCATATCAACTCAAAATTGAAAATCTCACAATTTCACTTTTATTTTCTTCTCTCATCTCAGTTAATACTCAACATGTTTCCCATTTATTTTAATAATGAAACATCAGGTCACAAGTTAAGCAAATCCTGTATACCAAACAGTATTTTTTGATACCATTTGAGCATCAAAGGTTCATCATATGAGCATCAAAATGCATTTATTCCCTAAAAATATTTAAATTCAATGCCTGCTTCCAGCTTTTCTGATTTTTGGCAACCTTCTAGATTTTATCTACTGATATTTTGGTAAAGTTTTATATAGCAGTTTTAGTCTAAGCCATCTTTAAATTTTGGAGTCTCCTTTTTTTCAAAGAAGAGTTCTCATTCTAGCTTCCTCCCTTGATCCTCTTGTAGCGCCAATTGGGACAAGACAGGAACTAGTCTCTGGGACGAGACAGGAACTAGTCTCTGGTGAAAGCATAATAGTATGGGAGAATCAGACCATAAGCTTCTTCCCAAGGGCAATGGCTAGTAATTTGTATTTCTTGAGTATGTTGTTAACCTTTGAGCCAAATGCTTGGTGTATGGTAAGTGCTCAATAGACTATTGAAGAAATAGGTTCTAATTTTCTAAGAAGGACTTTAAGGGTAGGCAATCTTATGGGAATCACTTCTCTTGTGGTAGAGATACAAAGATCTGAAATAGTTATTTACCAGATTCTTACCCCTGCAGTTCTATTTGAAATTTTGTGTTGGAAATAATAGAGGAGGGTGGGAGGTATTCTTCAAATCTACTCCCTGCCCTTCAGTGCTGGGCTTTCTATCACAGTGGGATCACCTTTACTGAATTGCATTTCCAAAGCTCATTTACCAACTGCTTCTACTCATGTTGGGAAAATGGAAAGTGTTGGTGGGAATTGAAATGTGAGAAGCTAGGATAACCTATCTCCTTTGTCTTTGCTTTGGGAGGCATCTTTGAAAGTGACCATGACTCCTTAGAGACTATAGTTCTTATTGAACAGCTTATTCCTATTTGAAATTTTCCATCTGACAGTACTGGTTCCAAAAATTCTGGTAAGCCCACTACCTGTTTTTCCCCTCCATCTCCAGGAGTGGTGGTGATGCTTAACTTCAATTACCTCATTTAAATCTTCTCTATCATGTTATTAATATCCCTGTTATCCCTTAGGTCACATTAGTGGTAGTGGTAGAGATGGGTAGAGATGGAAACAGTAGCAACCTAATCACAAGCTCTGTCCATTTTACCAGTGTGTTGCAGCTACACTTAGCCAACTTAGTGGGTGGGACTGCCAAGCTTCCCAAAATGAAATGCAGAATTTAAGAGTAGCTCTTTCACTAAAACCTGATAGGTTATTCAAGGCAAATCATACATTTGGGTTTTCTTTAATACTCCACTGTAGATGGTATTTTATATAATAGAGGAGTGAGAAATCTAAAACTAAATCCAAAAATGAACATCAATTTTAAATTTTGAGTTAATAATGCTTATCTCCCAATATTACCCTGGAAGAAATGGTACTACAAGTGCTGCTCAACTTTTATTTCAACTAACCACAGAGGAGATTGAGCTCTGATGATTAGAGATATTTTTGTCCTCCTGGTGCCTATTCTTTAGCAAAATTTTGGGATATTATAGATTTTTTTTCTGTGGACATGGTGAGGTAAAAATTGTGTGGCTTATAGTAAGAAAGATTATTTTCAAATATGCAATCAGGAAGCAAGCTCTTGTCATTCAGGCTGAACTTTTAGCTTCCTGTTGACATTTCTGTCCCATAATTTGCAAGCAGCAACTTCCCAATTGTATTTAGGGAGACTTTCAATCCAGTTGTCAGCTAAAATAAAATTTTAGTGCATCCTCAGATGAAATCTTTTTCTCTTGCAGGCTAAGGGTTTATTAATCAATACCAAAGCTATCTGAATTTGACTCTACCTCCATTTTGAATTATAAGTTTCTAACTTGTCAACATTAAGTTTGAACATATCACTCTCCAGTTTGGAATTTTAAAGGAAAAACTTAAGACAATGTAACAACTGAATATTTTAAAAGAAGAGTCAATAGACATCAAGAAATTCTAATATATATTTCCTTTTTTAATAAATACATAAAGCTCTTCACCATTTCCCTCAATTATTGTGATTAACATGAGAGTAAGATCTTTCAGAGCATCATTATGCCAATTTTGACAGCCTGATGTAAGGACTCATTTCACAGAAATAATCATAACTAGCATTAATAGATGAATGTCAGTGCCATAACACAAGATCATAAGGCATATTTACACCATCTTAACATACAGAACACCATACACATACACAAAAAAATCACAGATCCAGAACAAATAAAATTCAATCTCTTAGCTTACATTTATAGGCTTTGTCTGAACCATATTTTTTTGCTATTTTTTCATAATTATTTCTTTCCAAGCAACAAACAGATCTTCCTATGTCTTGTGATTTATTTGTAATATTGTGCTCATGCAAAAGTAATACTTGTTTTATTGTGTTAACATTTAAATAGTTTTGGATTTGGGTCCCAAAACTATCACATAACATTTTACTTGATGTTGCTTCATCCATATTGTCACTTTATTTGGAGTGATATGATGATTTGTTTTTGGTGAGTTACAAAATGACAAACATAGCCAGTTGACCACAGTTCAAAAATCAAGATTCTAAGCTTCTTGATCATGCACATTTTACTTTCATTCTTGCAAAATTTTTTGAATCAGGAACACCATTTGATTCAATATTTATTAGTTTTCTTTTCTGAAATATTTCTAAAAACAACAACAACAGAAAGAATGAAAGAAAATACTGTCCCACATCCACTGTTCACGAAAAGGAAGAGCAGCAAGAATCACACTGACCATTGTTAGTACAGTCAGGTGGTGACACCGGTAAACACGGAACGTCATTAATACTGCAGGAATGTGATCGTTACTATAACCCATACTTCTGCAACAGTTCAGATTGCCACTGGCGTTTGCGCTCTGGAAAATAATCTGGAATGTGGATTTTTTTAAAATCCTGAATACACTTTTTCATTTCTTCTTCCACACTTAGCTTCTCACAGACTTTCTTTTTGGAAAGATTGGTTTCCCGGGACTTGCTGATGAGTGTCTGAAAGAGTTCACTGTTTCTACGTTTGTCTGGTGGGGGCATCCATTGCACAGGTGCTTTTTTGGAAGGACGATCCAAAGTTAAAGTGTTAGGTTGGTGAGCTGTCGCCTGCTGGGCACTGGGTGGGTTGTCCTGGGGAGTGCTCGCCTCTGAGTGGCTGTCGCAACTGGAAGTGGAGAGCTCATTACAGGAAGTCCCACTCTCACTTCCTTTATCCGTGACTTTGTCATGTTTCCTATCTTCGTGTTCTTGTTTAGGTGACACTATTTTCTGAGGTGGTCCTAAAAAGGAGAAAAGAAGTAGAAAAACTGAGTAAGAAGTGGGAAGGTCAAATTAAATAAGCTTTATATATTTTTTTTTTATTTTCAACCACAAACATTTAAGAAAAATGTGGTCTGCTTCCCTACTTTATATTTGAGGAATTAAATCCAACACCTGGTGTAGTTAATGCACACTGAAGCATGCAATGTGCTGATTAATTATTGATAATAATTAAATTTGAGGGGTTTGCTTGATAAGCATTTATCCCATAACAGATCATCTATAACTTCACGCTAAAAAAAAAATGATTTTGTTATTTTTAGTTACTAGTTCCTGCAATCTGAAAAAGATATCACATATAAATATTTTGTTAGTCCCATAACTGTTTTATTGAACAGTTAGTTCATTTCCGTTTTAGCTAATGGCATTAGTCGTCCTTTGCATATATAAATAATTCACCATCATAACGCAGAAAGTACCATGGCTCTATTTTACAAAGTAACAGTATTCTCCAGGCCCAGAAGTGCAATAGCATCATTTATGCTTCCAAGAGGGAAACTGGTTTAAATCTTATCCTCCATCTCTTAATCTTGTTTCCTGTCCACTTTCTTGGAGAGAATCATGAAAGTACTATAAGATATATAGGTACCTAATATTATGCTGAAAAATATAGTTGAAATATAGTGTTCTCTTAAAGTACAAGGCTTACCATTTGAGGTAAATTACCTAGGAGGACAACTTTCAGAAAATGATAGTTTGCCAAGATAATTATTTCAAATACACAAACAGTTTATTTCCAAGAGGGAGCATGTTTTATTCTCCTTGACTCTGCTGTGGGATTAGGATCTCCATCTAACATTTATTGAACATCACCACATACTCAGAACTATAATAAAACCTTGATTTAACTGGAGTCCAATCATTCAGAAATATAAGTTACCCAAATGTTTTTCTCTTGTATTCAACATTTATGCACAAGTTATCTGAACCATAATTGAAATGAAAGGCATCAGTATTTTAAACAATTGCATAGGGGATTCTACTGTGCAGCCAGAGTTGAGAATAACTGGTCAGATTCATAAGGTTTCAACCTTAGCCACATATGGAATTACCTGGAAAGCATGGATTATTGATGCCTTGATCTTAACCCCAGATGTCCTGCTCGATGCTACCTGATCATTGGGTCATTTAATAGATTCAGGTGATTTCAACATGCAGTTAAGATTCTGAGGGTTTCTTCAGTCTAATATATATGAATTAATAACCAATATGAATAGTCTATATTACTTAGAAGGGTGAGGAAACAAACAATAAAAATACTTTTCATAAGAGCACCCACTATGTACTGCTGCTGCTGCTGCTGCTAAGTCACTTCAGTCGTGTCCAACTCTGTGCAACCCCATAGACTGCAGCCCACCAGCTATCACCAATTTCCCTATTTAAAATTAGAAGAAAACCCAATGATGCTAGACATTTAGTTGAAAGGGAGTAAAGATTTTAAAAAAACTTTAGAACCTTTTGGAAGGCTGCCCTGGTGGCTCAGTGGTAAAGAATCCACCTACAAAGACAAGACACTTGGGTTCGATCCCTGGATCGGGATGATTCCCCAGAAAAAGGAATGGCAACCCACTCCAATATTCTTGCCAGGAGAATTCAATGGACAGAAGAGCTGGCAGGTTACAGTTCATGGGGTTGCAGAGTCGGACATGACTGAGTAACAAACACACACACACACACACACCCCACACACATCCACATATACGCACCATACAAAAAGGTCTAGTACAGTAATTCTCAACAATGAGAGTACATCATTGTAATTTTTTTAATGTACAAATGTACAGGTCCATCTCTGGAGATTTGTTTGCTGAATGAATGGTTTGTATGTATGTATTTAAATGGCAGTCAGAGTGGTAAAGGAAGTACAGCATCTGTTTATCTAATTACCTTAATGGCGGAATGTAATCCCAAGCTAGCATAATGCCCACTAGCCTAGTAAAATGTAGACTATAAACAAATGGTTTTTACTTGTTTACCAAACTTGTGTGTTATTTTAACCAGAAATCTCCACAGAGGAATCTAAGATTTTCATTCCCAATGATGACTAAAGGATTAAACTGCAAGTAGCTGGGAAAGCCAATTTATGTTTAAGAATTAATGAGTAATGAGAAATCATTACCTGTTAATAGGCAGGGGATAGAGCATTAAATAGAGATATCTAGGCAGAAAAGTAGTAACATCCAAGAGGAAGACAGTACCGAGATACCACATACCATTAAAGCAAATGGTTCGTTCTGTTTTGATTCACTGGGGAACAATGCTCACTGAGATAGGCCAGGAAGAACACAGAGGTACATGAAGTCCATTTGTTCAGACACCAAGTCGTGTCCAACTCTTTGCAACCCTATGGTCTGCAGCACTCCAGGCCTCCCCGTCCCTTACCATCTCCCAGAGTTTGCCCAGGTTCATGTCCATTGAATCAGTGATGCCGTATGAAGTCCATGTGTTAACTAAATAAATTATATACAGTTATTGTTCTTAATGGTATTAATAATTATCCATGGAAAAATACTCCCCAAAATACACACACACAAATGCAGGCTCCACAGCACAGCAGAATGCAATATATGTATGCTGGAAATGGATTACTCTTGTTTGTAGTGTAAGATGGAAGCTCAAGGAAGACTTCTTTGAAGAAGGCACTGATCACTTTAGCCAAGAGAATTTTACTGAGCACCACGACGTGCCAGGCAGGGGTCTAGAGGAGGCACACAATGGGTGCTCCAGTGAAGCCCACAGGCTATTTTATGGTATTCCATAACATGAAGTGTTTAAAATGCATGAGGCACTTTAGAATATCTCCCACTGTAGACTTTGAACTCCATGAAAAAAAAATGGAGGTGGAAATCTGAATTTTCTATGGTCTCGAAAGCACCTTTTTCTCAAAAAAAGAACTTAGAATAGGTATAGATATTAACAAGAATTAATAAACATACATTTTATTTCTCATCCCTCCTAATTCTTAAGCTACATTGGCAAGGTAAACTCCTAATCAAGAGACAAATTAGGTTCAGATGTTCACTTAACAGAAAATGCATAACTTTATTTTGTCCACACTTTTTAGTTTGTTTTTGAAGTGTAACTGATCTACAGCACTATGTTAGATCCTGTTACACAACATAGTGATTCAATATTCCTATACATTTCAAAATGTTCATCACGGTAAGTCTATGTATCATGTGTCACCATATAAAGATATTATAGAATTATTGACTATATTCCCCACACTGTACATTTCATACCTTTGACATATATTTTGCAACTGGGAATTTGTACCTCTTAATCTCCTCATCTATATCTTTCCTTTCCCCAACTCTGCCTCCTGGAAAACACCGATTTGTTCACCTTATCTATGACTATGTTTCTGTTTTGTTGTTCATTCATTTTTTTTTAATATTCCAAATGTAAATTAAATCATACACTATTTGTACTTCTCTGTCTCATTTATTTCTGTTAGCATAACACCCGCTTAGTCCAGTTAAGTCGCTCAGTAGTGTCCTACTCTTTGCGACCCCATGAACTGCAGCATACCAGGCCTCCCTGTCCATCACCAACTCCTGGAGTCCACCCAAACTATGTCCATTGAGTCAGTGATGCCATCCAACCATCTCATCCTCTGTCGTCCCTTTCTCCTACCCTCAATCCTTGCTAGCATCAGGGTCTTTTCAAATGAGTCAGCTCTTCCTATCAGGTCGCCAAAGAATTGGAGTTTCAGCTTCAACATCAGTCCTTCCAATGAATACCCAGGACTGATCTCCTTTGGACTGGTTGGATCTCCTTGCAGTCCAAGGGACTCTCAAGAGTCTTCTCCAACACCACAGTTCAAAAGCATCAATTTTTCTGCGCTCAGCTTTCTTTATAGTCCAACTCTCATACCCATACACGACCACTGGAAAAACCATAGCCTTGACTAGACGGACCTTTGTTGGCAAAGTACTGTCTCTGCTTTTGAATATACTGTCTAGGTTGGTCATAACTTTCCTTCCAAGGAGTAAGCGTCTTTTAATTTCATGGCTGCAATCACCATCTGCAGTGATTTTGGAGCCCAGAAAAATAAAGTCAGCCACTGTTTCCACTGTTTCCCCATCTATTTGCCATGAAGTAATGGGACCAGATGCCATGATCTTAGTTTTCTGAATGTTGAGCTTTAAGCCAACTTTTGCACTCTCCTCTTTCACTTGTGTCATCTGCATATCTGAGGTTATTGATATTTCTCCCAGCGATCTTGATTCCAGCTTGTGCTTCCTCCAGTCCAGCGTTTCTCATGATGTACTCTGCATATAAGTTAAATCAGCAGGGTGACCATATACAGCCTTGACGCACTCTTTTTCCTATTTGGAACCAGTCTATTGTTCAATGTCCAGTTCTAACTGTTGCTTCCTGACCTGCATACAGGTTTCTCAAGAGGCAGGTCAGGTGGTCTGGTATCTCTTTCAGAATTTTCCACAGTATATTGTGATCCACACAGTCAAAGGCTTTGGCATAGTCAATAAAGCAGAAATAGATATTTTTCTGGCATTCCTTGCTTTTTCGATGATCCAGCAGATGTTGGCAATTTGATCTCTGATTCCTCTGCCTTTTCTAAAACCAACTTGAACATCTGGAAGTTCATGGTTCACGTATTGCTGAAGCCTGGCTTGGAGAATTTTAAGCATTACTTTGCTAGCGTGTGAGATGAGTGCAATTGTGCGGTAGTTGAGCATTCTTTGGCATGGCCTTTCTTTGGGACTGTAATGTAAACTGACCTTTTCCAGTCTTGTGGCCACTGCTGAGTTTTCCAAATTTGCTGGCATATTGAGTGCAGCACTTTCACAGCATCATCTTTCAGGATTTGAAATAGCTCAACTGGAATTCCATTACCTCTGCTAGCTTTGTTCATAGTGATGCTTCCTAAGGCCCACTTGACTTCACATTCCAGGATGTCTGGCTCTAAGTGAGTGATCACACCATCGTGATTATCTTGGTCGTGAAGATCTTTTTTGTTCAGTTCTTCTGTGTATTCTTGCCACCTCTTCTTAATATCTTCTGCTTCTGTTAGGTCCGTACCATTTCTGTCCTTTATCGAGCCCGTCTGTGCATGAAATGTTCCCTTGGTATCTCTAATTTTCTTGAAGAGATCTCTAGTCTTTCCCATTCTGTTGTTTTCCTCTATTTCTTTGCATTGATCACTGAGGAAGGCTTTCTTATCTCTCCTTGCTATTCTTTGGAACTCTGCATTCAAATGTGTATATCTTTCCTTTTCTCCTTTGCTTTTTGCTCCTCTTCTTTTCACAGCTATTTGTAAGGCCTCCCCAGACAGCCATTTTGCTTTTATGCATTTCTTTTTCTTGGGGATGGTCTTGATTTCTGTCTCCTGTATAGCTTCACGAACCTCCATCCATAGTTCATCAGGCACTCTATCAGATCTAGCCCCTCAAATCTATTTCTCACTTCCACTGTATAGTCATAAGAGACTTGATTTAGGTCATACCTGAATGGTCTAGTGGTTTTCCCCACTTTCTTCCATTTCAGTCTGAATTTGGCAATAAGGAGTTCATGATCCAAGCCACAGTCAGCTCTCAGTCTTGTTTTTGTTGATTGTATAGAGCTTCTCCATCTTTGGCTGCAAAGAATATCATCAGTCTGATTTTGGTGTCGACCATCTGGTGATATCCATGTGTAGAGTCTTCTCTTGTGTTGTTGGAAGAGGGTATTTGCTATGACCAGTGCGTTCTCTTGGCAGAACCTATTAGCCTTTGCCCTATTTATTCTCTATGTCCATCCATATTATCACAAATGGCAAAATTTTATTATTTTTATTGCTTAGTAATAATCCATTATGTGTGTATATCTATCTATATACATCTATGTATTTGTATATGTATATAGATAGATAAACCATACACACCAAATCTTCTTTGGCCATTTGTCTACTGATTGGCACTTAGGTTCCTTCTATATCCTGGCTCTTGCAAATAATGATTCAATGAATATAGGGGTGCATTTATCTTTTTATAATTAGTATTTTCATTTTGGGGGGATAAATATCTAGGAGTGAAATTGCTGCATCATATGGTAGCTCTGTTTTTAATTTTTTGAAGAACACACCTTCTAATGTATAGAACGCTATCATAGTTCTTTGCATAAATCATTAAGGGGAATAGTCTCCTTTTGATTTATGTTAGAATTTTTGATGATGCATAACATATTATATAATTTCTATTTAATTAAGCACACTTTAAATCATTACTGATAACTTAGTTGATTTAAATTGAGACTAAGATATAATAACAAGATGATTTTTGCATTTTTATGACATGAGATTTAATAAAAATAAGTGAAATAAAAGGGAATAATGATTTATTCTAGTTGCTTAGTTTTCTGTGAATGCCTGCTAATTGTATGCTTCCAGGGATAATTTAAAACTTTACATCATTCCATTCAATGATCGAAAGCCACTTGAAATGCCTTAATAAGCACATGAATAATAATTTAATAAGTCCTGCATATACAGGAATAGCATGATTGTCAGAAACTTCTCTGTGTCTCTTCTGCAAATAAAAGAATCAAATATATACCTGTGATCTTCTAAAAAGCATTCTGCACTCTGAATTACAGCACCAATCAGACTTAGTATATGAAAAGAAGGATAAAAAAAGAAAATTAAATGTGATTTGGTGACTTAATCAGCTGGACTATCTTCCTTCACTTAATTATTAGAATAGGCGACAAATCAGTGAACAATAAGATTAACTTTAAAAAGGAATTAGCTATTTAAAAGTCCAATATATATGTGCAGTTAGAAGCTTTTCAAAAGGTATTTGGCAAAGTAAATCCTCCACTTTTCATTTGGCTATTTGCCATTAAATACAGTAGGATTTTCATCCAGGAGTTGACTGTCTTTCAAGGCGAGTTGAGCTCTACCTAAGAGACGTGCAAGCCAGCTACCTAGTTCATGCCACTCCACAATTAATTTTTAAAAAGCAGTGAAGACACATACGCACACACACACACACACTACACATTATACTCCTTTATTAGATTCACACCTTTCTTCACTGTGGTGGAAGATCTGAGGCTAAGCTTGTCTCAGCCTCTCTAGGCAAGTACTTTGTGCTGTTCATATCATCTAATATTTGTTAGCCCCTAGATTCATTTATCGGAGAAGGCAATGGCACCCCACTCCAGTACTCTTGCCTGGAAAATCCCATGGATGGAGGAGCCTGGTAGGCTGCAGTCCATGGAGTCACTAAGAGTCGGACATGACAGAGCAACTTCACTTTCACTTTTCACCTTCATGCATTGGAGAAGGAAATGGCAACCCACTCCAGTGTTCTTGCCTGGAGAATCCCAGGGATGGCAGAGCCTGGTGGGCTGCCATCTATAGGGTTGCACAGAGTCGGACACAACTGAAGCGACTTAGCAGCAGCAGCAGCAGCAGAATCATTTATGCGATAAAGTTCTGTGATTCTAATTTATATCATGAATAGTAAGAACTTTTCCATGTAGTAAAACTCTGAAAAGTAAAGTTGCTCAGTCATGTTTGACTCTCTGCGACCCCATGGACTATAGCCCATCAGGCTGCTCTGTCTATGGGATTTTCCAGGCAAGAGTACTGGAGTGGGTTGCCATTTCCTTCTCCAGGGGGATCTTCCCGACCCAGGGATTGAACCTGGGTCTCCCGCATTGTAGCCAGATGCTCTTACCGTCTGAGTCACCAGGGAAGTCCAGTAAAACTCTGCTGCTGCTGCTAAGCCGCTTCAGTCGTGTCCGACTCTGTGCGACCCCAGAGACGGCAGCCCACCAGGCTCCCCTGTCCCTGGGATTCTCCAGGCAAGAATACTAGAGTGGGTTGCCATTTCCTTCTCCAGTGCATGGAAGTGAAAAGTGAAAGTGAAGTCGCGCAGTCGTGTCCGACTCCTAGCGACCCCATGGACCGCAGCCTACCAGGCTCCTCCATCCATGGGATTTTCCAGGCAAGAGTACTGGAGTGGGGTGCCATTGCCTTCTCCACAGTAAAACTCTACTGAATATTAAATATAAAACATTAAAGAGTTACCATTAATAGAAATTACCTTTTAGAATGGGGAAACAAATTCAACTTCTATTTAAATACTTCACAGAATTACAGGATTCTAGGGTAATTTTCTCTAAACTCATTGATAGGAAGTGTAGTTCTAGAAGATATCAACTTACATTTGTTTCATTAAATCTATTCTTGTCACTGAAATGCTGGCAATAAGAGTGACACTTAAGCCAACATAGTGCAGACTGGCTGGGCTCACGTTCTAGTTCAAGAACCTAACTAGGTGTGTTTTCTTGGTCAGGCTATTTACTTTCTTTGGGCCTCTGTTCCTGTTTAAACTTCATCGAGTTGCAGCAAGGATTAAACGAGCTAGCACACATAGAGTACTTAGGATGTGCCTGGCATGTGTAAATGTTTGCAATGTTTATTACTAATATACAGAATAAATATTCATTGTTATTTGGCTACAGTATGGCATATTTGCCTATCTGAATATTGAGAGTACTGATTGAGGAATCCAAATAATTCCATTCTAATTTTAGCTTCACAGGTAGTAACTCTGAACATATGAATTACAGGCAAGTCACATTTCGCTACCCTAGTTTTTTATCTATTAAAAATGAAATAAGAACAGTAATTCCTAGTCATATGGTTATAATAAGAAAGGAGATAACAGATGTTGGAGCAATTTTGCTGTAAAGTTCTCTATAATAAATTTGAGAGACTATTAAGTATTAAATTGTTTTGTCCAAAAAGGAACTTATTTGAGAAAATAAAACACAAAAGCTCTCTTTGAGTTATTAAAATGTACGAATTACAATAGTAAAAACATTACATTAAACAAAATAAAATACACTGAATAGTGGGCCAAAACTTGTAAAATTGGACAAAATGGTATTTTCAATTAATTCCATTGGCTTTTATTACATTGATATAAAAAGGAAGAAATAGTAGCTTTTCTAAGTTATTTGGGTGAATAGAGTTGTACAGAAATTAAACATTAATATTTTCATCTTTTACAAAGGTACATGACTAATAGTGCTGGCTTTAGGCGCATTCAATAGGACTTCTATATTTTTTTTTCAGAATACACAGGAATTTCAAAAGGAAGTCTATGTGGAAAACTGCACACTGGAAAAAAATCTTTTAATCTCTTTACCTGCCTACTGATGATAAAAAAGACTGAATATGTAAAATGTGTCTGCAACAGGCATAATTCCCAGAAAGGAAATTACCTTTTAATAGTACTAAACCCAATGGTGTGTGAATGGTTATGTGGTACTTGAACAGAATGAACCAATCCATCTTAAATATTAGCACCACAGGCCTCTAAGTATTAAGCAGTTGAGTCCAAAGGGGAAAAAATTTTCATTTCAATTTGATAAACATTTGTTGAGCACCTATTATGTACCAGGCACCACAGTGTTAGTTTCAAGAGGAGGACACACACACACACACACACACATACACAGACACACACACACACACGAGTTCCTAGTCATTCAGTCGTTCAGGCTTAGTGTGACAAGAACAGTAATGCAGCTGTAAAAGGCTATTTGAATGAATAAAAACTAATTTTATATGAAAATAATTTAAACATTTCTTATGTTTTAAGGATCTCTTCTATCATTACTTGATCACTTCTATGAAGGAAAGTGATTAAAGAGAAACGTAAAGAAGGGTAATTGAAAACACAAACATATTGTGGATTCTTTTTTTCATACTGACATGATTGACCACTAACCCAATCTTGTGATAATCCTTGTACTTGTTAACTTTTTACTATACTTTTTTATCTACACTCTGTCTTCCAGTGCTTAAACTGCAAATGCCTTGAAGGCACAAACTGTGCCTTTCTAGACTGTTGTGAAGTCTTGATCAGAGTAATTGTTTAACCAAAATAATAAAAAGAAAATTATATTCATTTTTCTGAATTTCTATAGTAACTACTACTGACTAAGTCATTTGTTTGGTACTTAGCATTCACTACATTTTATGTTACTATGTGTGCTTGGACTGTAGCCCACCAGGCTCCTCTGTCCATGGGGATTCTCCAGACAAGAATACTGGAGTGGGTTGCCATGCCCTCCTCCAGGGGATCTCCCCAACTCAGGGATCGAACCCAGGTCTCCCACAGTGCAGGCAGATTCTTTTCTGTCTGAGCCACCAGGGAAGCCCTTTATGTTACTAAATATTTGCCTAAATGACCACAGAGTAGTAGTGGTAGTATTTATTTTGGGCTCCCCAGGTGGCTCAGTGGTAAAGAATCTGCCTGCCAAGCAGGAGACATGGGTTAGACCCCTGGGTTGGGGAGATCTCCTGGAGAAGGAAATGGAAACCCACTCCAGTATTCTTGCCTGGGAAATCTCATAGACAAAGGAGCCTGTGGGCTACAGTACATGGGATCGCAAAGAGTTGAACATGACTAATTGATAAAAATTTTGCATTTAAGTGCACCTGCACAGTTCAAACCTATATTGTTCAAGGGTCAACTGTTATTTCCATGAGGGCAGAGACTATGTCTTAAGTTTCCTTGTATCGCTCCATTCAGGAGGCTGATTCATCACTGAATCAAAGATACTAAGAGAGTGAATAAGCAAAAGTAATGTAGTACTAGGAAAAAATAAGAGAAAATACACATGTAGTGAGACTTATATTGGAGGAGGTTTCAAAAGTAATCTTGTCACCTTCCTCCATTTCTATAAATCTGTTTCTTTCTATTAGTTATTTCTGTAGATGATATCCAAGTAATCTTTGGCTACTCAATGGCTTCATCAGTTCCAATTATTTTCCAGGTTTTAAATTCTACTGTTAAAACTGGCTTTTGAATCTAGTGTTTGTGTTAGTTGCTCAGTTGTGTCTAACTCTTTGTGACTGTGGCCCATGAGGTTCCTCTGTCCATGGGATTCTCCAGGCAAGAATACTGCAGTGGGTAGCCATTCCCTTCTCCAGGGGATCTTCCCAACCCAAGGATCAAACCCGGGTTTCCTGCAATGCAGGCAGATTCTTTACCATCTGAGCCACCAAGGAAACCCCTTGAATCTAACCTTCATTTCTATTCCCATTTTTCACCTCTTATAACAGGTTTCTCATGACTTTTTAAGCAGTTCTCTGACTCCATTTTTAGCTCCACTTCAAACAATTCTCTACAGCATTGCTAAATAAATATTCCCAAAGTCTAATTCCGTGTGCAAAAACCTTCTAAATATTTCCTATGTACACAAAATCAAATCTCAGTGACACATTTTGGCATTGGAAACTACTCTTAGTGTGACCCAAATGATTATCACAACCCATCTTGTAATGTTCCACATATATTGGCCAAAATACATGTATTCCTGGTAAACGTCTTGCTTTATCCATGCCTATTCCACCCCTCTGGATTGCATTCCTTCCTTGCTTCAAAGGAAAAGTACCATTTCAAAGCCTATTCCCAATAGTACTTTTAGCATCAAACATTCCATTCTTCCATTTGGAAGTGACTTCTTGTTATTTTTGTTCTCTAATGATCCTTTGCAGTTTGCTTGAATCTACCAATTATTGGGTTTATCTTGTCTCAAATAATAGTTATTTCCATACTAATTTTAAATTGCATCTCTGGATTCTGCCCCCAAACACACACACACACACACACACACACACACAAAACACCTATGTTAAGCACTATGGAACAGAGATTCTTTTCTATCTTTGTATTTCCTGGAGTACCACTATTATGAACATGACTCATAATTATGCAGTAACAGTTAAACTGAATTAAGTGAAATTCATATACTTTAACTAAGAATTTCTAAGCTCATAGGGAATTTTTTATCCCCCAAAAAGTTTTGCTTTGTTTTAACTAATAAAAAGATAAACCCAAGTATAACTAAGCCCATAGGTTATAACAAAAACAAACAAAAGACATGGGCAAAGATAAGAACTTTTAGTGTGATATATAAGAAGGACATCATAGTCTCTGTAGTAAGTGAAAATTTTCCTTTGAGAAGGTTCAGTTCAGTTCAGTTCAGTCACTCAGTCATGTCCAACTCTTTGTGACCCCATGAATCTCAGCACGCCAGGCCTCCCTGTCCATCACCAATTCCCGGAGTTGACTCAAACTCATGTCCGTCGAGTTGGTGATGCCATCCAGCCATCTCATCCTCTGTTGTCCCCTTCTCCTCCTGCCCCTCAATCCCTCCCAGGATTAGAGTCTTTTCCAATGAGTCAACTCTTCGCATGAGGTAGCTAAAGTATTGGAGTTTCAGCTTTAGCATCAGTCCTGTCAATGAACACCCAGGACTGATCTCCTTTAGAATGGACTGGCTGGATCTCCTTGCAGTACCTATGTTAATCCCTTGAGATTATTAAAGAGAAATAAAAAGCACTGGGGAACTGTATATAATAAGGAAAACCAACTGTCTTTGTTGTGTATTGAATTATACCATACTAATGTGATTGTATCTGCTGCTTGCATCAGATGTCTAGGAAAGAAGATATTAAGTGTTCATGTGTCCATTCAGAATCCCTATCACATGCAGAATGGTTACCAACACCTTGTAAGAAGTCTACATTTGAAACTATCTTCTCATTTCACTTATAGGAGCTAGTATTCTGTGGCGCATGTACCAAATTTTGTGATAAAAAATAAAAAACAAGAGCTTCAGAAAGATGCTCAGGCTCCTTCTGGATCCTGAAATTAAGAGTTGTTCATTCTTAGGCTCCTACCACATCCGAATCTACCACACCTTATTAATGAATGTCTGACTTTTTTGTGTACATGCTGAGGTAGCCACCTTCTCATTACCTCCTTTTTCGCAGGCACATACTGTATAAGAGGGATAATTTATCAGGTTTAAAAATTTGTGGACACAAGCCTACTCACGCTGTTCTACATCTGTAAACTGTGGGTCATACCACCTACACAGGATTGAGAGGTTGTATTCATAACACATCTGATGGCTGTGGGAGGAAAAAAAGGCACTCCGAAAATGTAGGTTGGGGTGCACTTATGGTATGCTGTGTAACAAACTGAAATGAACAAAAGACCATGCTGGCTGTAAATTATCCTTGCCTGATGTAAGATACTAAAAGCAAAAACTCAACGACAACAGGGGAAGCAGAGTGTGTGAGGGAGCGAAATAAAAACCAGGCTAATACTCCTGGGCTCCAGGAGCAGCAGTGATTGTAGGCAGAAAGTCATATTTAAGGGGATTTTTATTTGTTACATCTCTTCAGAATCTGAGTGCCTGCCTACCAATAAATGGTTTCAAGTACTTCCAACAATGTCCAGCGAGATGCCACTTCTTATAGCTGCCATACTATTTAATGTGCGTGCCCCCTCTTTTCCCTTTGAGATGTGTGAAAGCGTACCTGTTATGGAAGCAGTGCAGAATCCCAACAGTGCATGGAAAAGGGAAACATAAATGCTCACAGCAGGGCTTAACTTCATGTTGTGTGACAATGAAAAATTGCTCAGCCTTTAAGTAGCAAAACTGTGCTTGAAGTAAAGTTCTGACAACTACTAGCTATGTGCCAAAATGTGTCTTTGAGATTCATTTTCCTATTCTGCTCAAGAAGGATTAAAAATATGGTACATCCCTCCTAGAATTGCTTTAAGGAAAGATATGTATGAGAAAGTCTTACAGTCGGCTGAAACGTGGCCCCAAGTCCTAATTCCTGGAAACTGTAAATGTCACTTCATATGACAAAGTGTTAGCAGTTGTTCTGGATTATTTGGATGGACTCTAAATCAATCACAGGAATCCTTGCAAGAGGGACATAGAGGGAGATGTGATACACACACAGGAAGAGGAGGAAAGGTGATCACTGAGTCAGAGATTGGAGGGAGGTGGCTACAAATCAAGGAATGCTGGCAACCACCTGGAGCTGGAAGAAGCAAGCATCAGATTTTCCCCTTGAACCTGTGGAGGCAGTTTAGCATGGCTATCACCTTGATTTCAGCCTGCTGAAATGATTTTGGATTTCAGGCTTCTGGAACTATGACAGAATAAAATTTATGTTGTTTTAAGCCACCAAAATTTTGGGAATTTGTAACAACAGCCACTGGAAACTAATACAAGTCTATTTAGTCTAATGTCTGGCCCTTGTCAATGTTGAGTTATGGCATTTATAGAGGTGAGCATGGTATTATCTTAACAACTTGATGATACTGGATCTGAATTATAGGATCTTAGTTTCTTTACTAAAATGCAATCTCTGCCAAACTGTCATCGTATTTCTTTTCCAACTCTTAGCCCTTAAGATTTGGGAAAATAGTTATCATGTTGAGTCTAAGTTTTGCCCAGTTATATAAATCAACCATTATTTGGATAATGAGGTTTATAGTCCTCTAACAACATATCTGTTCCCACAATAAACTCTTCTATTTCTAAACACACACGCTCACACACACACATCCACCTCTCCAACTATACGCACATACATCATATATATATATAAGTGGTATTTTTAATCACCAAGTCTTATCTATAAGTGATTCCATACACATCTCTAGTTCCTGACCATTCCTTAAAGTTTTAGCACTAGATTTAACTGCTCTCTGGACATCTCCTAAACTTCAAATACCATACGCCCCCAAATGACAAATGACCTCACTATTCTTTCCCCTTTAAACCAGTTCCTCCCCAGATGTTTCTATTTGCCTTTTTTTGTATAAGCACTGCAATCTTGTCAATCACACAGATTTGAAGTCTTAGCATCATCTTCATTATTGCTATCCCTACTGCTCTATTGATTCCTTCCTTCTATGAACAGCTACCTAATCTTACTGAGTGTACTTTGATAGCATCTCAATCATTTCCTTTGTTTTAGTCTTGACCATCACTGTTATGACCCTCCTTAATCTATTGCAATGACCTTTTAACCTCTTACTGAATCCACTGAAAAGACATTCGAGATTTTTTCATTTCTAATATCTACCACCTGCTATCCACACTGAGAACCCAGCTGCACATCACCAAAACACAGCTCTTTTTATAGTACCTCTTCTCTGAAAATGGCTTTCAGAAACAAATTCAAATCTCTTAGCCACATAAACAGGACATCCTATGACATGGTCCCAGTTTCAACTCCAAAACTCATTTTCTATTACTCCCACCCTCTATTCAAGCCAGATTAGAGATAATTACTATTAATCCTCAATACTGTATGTATTTTTGCTTCAATTCTTTACCTCTGCAAAGAAGGACTGATTTCTCTTTTGTATCGTACTTATATATTTGGAGTAAATTCTTTATTGTGTGTGTCTGTGTGTCTGAAAATAAATTTGTGGCCCCTATCTATGTAATGGACTCCAAGTCCAAGGAGTAGATTTATAACCCAGACTGGGATAACCACAGTACCTTACCAACTCCATCCCATAATCTAAGGCAAAGATGAAGGTTAGAAGGCAAGTTACTTGGGTAGTTCAATAACAAGAAATCCTTGGAATACTTTAAACTCTTGATGAAAGAAAAAAGAGAGAGAAGACCTTTACATACTTGGCAAAAAGCTTTTGGATGTGACTGCAGATGGCTGAGTGCTCAGCCCCAACCAGAATAGAAGAGAATGAAAGTTGAAAGGAAGCCCTATCAATGTTGGCCCTGTCTGACTCAGTGATCCTTCTGGTCAATTCCACCTGTTAGGCAAGTATTTTAGACAGAATAAAATATATTATCACCAGAAAAGCCCTTTTTATATAAAGGACTTTTTATAAAGTCCAGTTTAGATATTTTATTAGATTCAAATAAGCTTGAAGTATAACTTAAATCTTCGCTCTTGAAGCAAGCTGAGTGACATTTGATTGTATTCGTCATTGCAGAACTCTGACACCTAATGCACAAACTTAAATATTTTAAGCTGCTGATCAGAAAAGCTGGGGAAATTTAGAATGAGTTACGCAGAAATATATATATATATATATATATACACACACACACACAATCAGTGTGTATGTGTATGTAAGTCCCTTCAGTCATGTCCAACTCTGTGTAACCCTATGGACTGTAGCCTGCCAGGCTTCTCTGTCCATAGGATTCTCCAGTCAAGAATACTGAAGTGGATTGCCATGCTCTCATCCAGGGGATCTTCCCAGCCCAGGGGCTGAACCCATGTCTCTTATGTCTCCCAAACTGGCAGGCAGGTTCTTTACCACTAGCACCACCTGAGAAGCCCTTTAACCAGGTAATCTTTATCAAATCTAAGATTTTTCCATTTCAGAACAAATGCTTATGTTGCAATATCTTCTGAAGCACACATTATTGTAAATTTAGACCTATAAAAAGGTTCTTTTATGTTAACTAGATAGGCACAGAT
The DNA here is from genome assembly GCF_029407905.1 of Bubalus kerabau. Taxonomy (NCBI): domain Eukaryota; kingdom Metazoa; phylum Chordata; class Mammalia; order Artiodactyla; family Bovidae; genus Bubalus; species Bubalus kerabau. The sequence continues at coordinate 67,047,185 of NC_073630.1, forward strand.
CAAGAAAACAAAAACAGTTTAAACAAAAATTATTTATTTAAATATGAATTCCACTTTAAAATTTACAGTATGAAAATAATTAGAAAATTGATGAGGATGTAGAATTACAACCGAGAAGAAAAAGAGAGGATGAGGGAATTATCTCAGGAATCATGACTTGCCAAGTACTATAATATAGTCCAAAATATCAGAATTAGATTTGTATAATAAGGCACCTTTGCTGCTGCTGCTGCTAAGTCACTTTAGTCGTGTCCAACTCTGTGCGACCCCAGAGACGGCAGCCCACCAGGCTCCCCCGTCCCTGGGATTCTCCAGGCAAGAACACTGGAGTGGGTTGCCATTTCCTTCTCCAATGCGTGAAAGTGAAAAGTGAAAGTGAAGTCGCTCAGTCGTGTCCAACTCTTAGCGACCCCATGGACTGCAACCTACCAGGCTCCTCCGTCCATGGGGTTTTCCAGGCAAGAGTACTGGAGTGGGTTGCCATTGCCTTCTCCCAAGGCACCTTTAAGACTGAACATTTCTCAATGATGTGCCTCTTGATCAGAAAGATTCTACCATAAGGTCAGAAATGTCTGCTAAGAGCTTTTGGAGCCTAATTAAATAATGAGTAGATTCTGTCAGGGTTGAGATACCTTGAACTTTTCATGTCACTTCATACTGCACTTTAGTCTAAATCTATTATTTCAATAGGAGCAGAACATCAATCTTCCTTTCCGACTTTAAAGCTTTACAGATTAAAAGATTGTGAGGTATTGCTAATGAAACTATTACAAGATAAAAAGATGTACTGGTAACACCTTCTATGTAGATCAATCAAAATGGTTATGTAAAGTAAGAATTTGCACTGGGAATACATTAGGAAAACTGTGTTTAATTACAAGATATATTAAGGGTTATTCAGTAAAAGCTTAAAGATAGCACTATTTAAATATAGGCAGCATTAGTAAAAGAGTATGTTCCCAGTATGATGCATATTGAATAGCTCTTCATGAAGTGCTGAGAACACAGGATTCACAGAAATGAATAGTCTGCTTTGACGTTATGTAGTTCAGTGAAAGTGATCATGGATGGTCATTCTTTGTTCGATTCATAAAACGTATTTAAACAAACCACATACAACTGGAATAGAAAATTCAACTCTATTCATTCCTTTTAGGGCACAAATTTCCATAACAAGGAAGTAAACCAGAGCTACAATTACTCAATAATAAGAACTATGTATAAAAATCACTAATTAGAAATTATGGCTTATATTATAATTGATTTTAATACCACTGTCACTGTATATAAGCATTTTGTGTGTGTGTGAAGCACAAAAAAATGTTTAATCAATGATTAAAGACTTACACTGTTTTGCTTGAATGGCTAATCACTCCATTTGCCTTTAATAAATGCTGAAATACTTTGCAAGCAATACTGCAAAGGACAAAAGTCACAGAACACTAAGGTGATTCTGATTTGGGGATCAAAGAGCAGATCAGAATGGATAATATTAGTATTAATGAGAATGGTTATTGGTTTTATTTTATCAATTTCTACCATTTTTGTTTACAATAGCAAAATCATACATATAATTAGAAAAAACTTCATATTCAAAATCTTCACTATTATGTGCTCAAATTGCTCTATCCTTTAATTACTTTATCAATAACAAAATATTGTTTTATAATTCAACTTTTGACCAAGGAATCCTATCCTATCCTTTCTTAGTCATCATTATACTAAAAACAATAGCATAGAAAGGGAAAGATAGGGAAATCCATAACTTTTTTCTTTCAGTTCTTCAGTTATTAGTCGGACACGACTGAGCGACTGAACTGAACTGAACTGAAGGCAAAGATATTGTGTTGGCAGAATGTGTACACATAAAGAAGTGGAATAGGAGTTCTGTTAGTTTTGTGCAATACTTTTTGCCTCTTCTAGTAAGAAAGGTATGCATACACACGCACTGGCAACAAAAACCAGTCGTGTAATCTTGGTGATTCTGTTTATCAGTTTAATGCTTTAATACTTGCATTTAAAACTGACATTCACTATATAAACAGTAAAATTCATGTTAGTAATTTAAAACTTAACATTTCTTTACTTAGAACACTATTTAATAGCAAATAAAAAACAATGAGTTGTGAGAGCGACCACATAAAAAAGGAAAAAGCTTTATATTTTAGAATTTCAGTGGCTCGCTCTTTCTGCTTTTTGAACAGGAAACTTAATCTTTTCAGTTAGCACTGGGCTGTACATGTTACATCAATAAAAGACTTTATTTTAAAATGTAGAATAGTGAGGTCACTACATATCAAAAATCTGTAGAGTTTACACAGTGATACTCAGAATAAAAAATAATGTATCCTAAAATACATTTAGTACAAAACTAGAAAGAATAAAAATAAGTGAATTGAGCATTCAACTCAGGGTACTGAAATATAGCAAAATTACTCAAAAGGAATAGGAGCTTAATATGAAAGACAGTAAAAAGAAGGAAAAAAAATCTTTAGCAAATAAAATGAAAAGATGGCTGTTAAAAAACAATTTTGTGGTATATCTAATAAAGACAAAACAGAATTCTCTTTAATTCTGAGAAAGTGAAAATAATTAAAGAGAGAATTAGAGAGACTGTAAAGTGATCAAGTATACTATTAGTAAATTTATATCAATAAAATTAAAATTAATATTCTAATGTATGTATAAATTATTAATTTTGACTTACTAAAATAGAAAATATGAATATATATATACACATATATGTTTTAAAATAAAATAAGTTTAAGATCTAGTCCTAAAAAGGAAGAAACTAAATAACTGATTAGATCTTTAAGTGCAATGCAAATGGTAAAGTATGATATGAAGAGTATATCATGTTACACAATCTCTTTCCTGTATTTGATCAATATCATACTTCTCAGTGAGTCTGAGTCTGACTATTCCTTATTTTAAATGGTAACCCACCTTCTCTTCTGTCTCCTATTAATAATTCAAAACTCCTTACACATCCTTCTCCTCTGTTCTACATTCCTGGAATACAAAATTGTTTTCTCACTAAATGTGTGTGTCAACCACTAAAGTTAATGTTTTTAAACAAACATGCGTTCCCTTAATTCTGTGGAGAGAGTAAAAGCCTGCCAGCACATGGCACCTCTGTCAACTGCTACATCAGCACTGAACATAATATATTAAAAACTCCTTTGTAGCAGAAACACAAAAACCACTGTTCTCTACAGGAAGCTTAGGATAATGCTGAAGGATGAAACTGCTTTGCCTGAGGAGTTTTATTAGGTGCTCCACGGATGGGGAAAGGCTTGCTGCTGAGTTGCTAGCAGTATAAACACAGACAGAGTAAGCAGGGATGAGAATCAGAGGTATAAAGATCAGTCTGAGATGATCGCACTTGACCTAGTTGGTGACATTGGACATTCAGGTGGAATTCAAGAAACCATATTGCAGAAGCCCCAGGAAATGATGGCAGGCTAAGAAATCCTGTGTCCATTACAGAGTTTTATTCTTTTGAGTATAAAAGGCAAACACAGCCTTTAAGAAGAGGTTCCACTCAGCTCAGTTGTGTCCACTCGTGTCAGTCGTGTCCGACTTGGTGCGACCCCATAGATGGCAGCCCACCAGGCTCCCCCGTCCCTGGGATTCTCCAGGCAAGAACACTGGAGTGGGTTGCCATTTCCTTCTCCAATGCATGAAAGTGAAAAGTCAAAGTGAAGTCACTCAGTCGTGTCCAACTCTTAGCGACCCCATGGACTGCAGCCTACCAGGCTCCTCTGTCCATGGGATTTCCCAGGCAAGAGTACTGGAGTGGGATGCCATTGCCTTCTCCTTAGCAAGAACATTTCTCAATTACCCCAGCAATTATCCCTGTACCATTCACTTATTTTCTCTGTGAAAAACAGTTTCTAATCACTGTCATAATTGTAATACAGTGATTGCACCCAGTATTTAACTAAAGTCACTATTGCTAATTATTTTTACCACGTTACTGAGTCAATACCAGTCAGTGTCATGTCGCATATCTGCCGCGTTTCCTGGCACCAGCTAGCAGGGGAAGTAATTACCTGGGAGCAGAGCCATGGGGAACTTCTGAGCCCTGCTCCATCACCAGAGTGTGTCTTAATGAGTAGCCTTTGAATCTGTACCTCCACCTCTTATCACTGTTTTCATAAAATAATGCAGTCCCTAAATAAGATCATCATATCAGGCCACAAGATAGAATTACAAAGCATATCGAACACTAAAAAATAACCTGAGATGAGAAATTTGGGATGCTCCAAAAGTACAGCGTATGCAAATTTTCATTCAAAAAGAAAAAGACCTTGTCTAGGACTGAAATAATTGGTCTGCCGTTATTGCAGCCTTGTGTTACTCAGCCCTGACTGATACACTGTCCTGCTCTTTTACTCATTTATCCTCATAAAACTCAACTGAAACCTCTCTTGTTTATAAATACTGCAACTACTGAAGAAATCAAAACCTACATCATTATATTGGGAGTTAAAAATAAACCTTGGGAGGATATGTTTATTTCTATAGCATTTGTCAGCTTTTACTTGATAACTGATGTCAAGATAGAAATTTCAAATCAGTTGAAGGTCTGTCTCTAATCCACAGTTTAAATCTCTAGGCAATATGGGGAGGATTTTGTTTGTGTTTGTCTGTTTATTAAGAGGTATTCAGTTTCCTTGTATGTGGATTTTCTTTGGGGGTTTGTTATATTTCAAACATATATTTCTTTGGGGGTTTGTTACATGTGCGTTCTGTTTAAGTATCTTAATAGAAAAATTAAAACAAAAGAATAAAAATGTGTTTGTTCTGGAATCTTGGATTTTTAGCCCCTCACAAGCAATAATATTTAATGATCTGTTAAAATGGGATTTTTCTAAAGGGTTTTTATTATGCATACACAGCAGGGCTTGCTTTAAAATGGCTTGCTTCTATTGCAATGAGGAACAGAGAAAAGAGATGTGATGGGCCAAAGAACTTAATAAAAGAATATGAGATTCAGAATTCCTGTGCAAACTCAAGATACTCACCAGGGAATATAAGTTCAAATAAGATTCTCATCTTTTTTGAGTTTACTCTTCAAGCTAGTAAACATTTTACTTAATAAACTTTAGGAAAAAAGGTTGCCCTTTCTCCTTTCACATTATATAAAATGAAAACATATGATTACGTATGAAAAGCAAAAAATAAATGTATGAACAGAGGCACATTAAAGAGCCTGGACAGACCTGGCAGTGAAAATGCAAGGTTGGATGGTGATAGAAGATGACTTACAGTACAGAAACCAAAGGAAGTTATGCAATTCTAGCTAAATAAATAACTCCAAGTGTTGAAAGCACCAGTGAGTTCTACAGTGGAAGGAACTGTGTAATTAAAAAAAAAAAAAAAAACAAAAAACGGTAAAAACAGAAAGTACAGAAGGCATATTAACCTCTCTGAGCTCAGTTTGAGATCTACTGGAGTGCCCAACATATATTTTTTCCTCAGCATTGTGTCAGTATTGTAAAAATCATTACTGCATATGTGCTCAGTCGCTCAGTTGTGTCCAGCTCTTTGTGATCTTATGGACTATAGCCCACTAGGCTCCTCTGTCCATGGGATTCTCTAGGCAACCATGCTAGTATACTGTAGTGGGTTGCCATTTCCTCCTCCAGGAAATCTTCCTGATCCAGGGATCGAACCCATGTCCACTGCATCTCCTGCACTGGTAGGCAGATTCTTTACCATCGCATTACCTGGGAAGCCCCAATCAGATAGTGTGTATGTATGCTAAGTCACTTCAGTTGTGTCCGACTCTTTGTGACCCTATGGACCATAGACTGCCAGGCTCCTCTGTCCATGGGATTCTCCAGGCAAGAATATTGGAGTGGATTGCCATGGCCTCCTCCAAAGGAGCTTTCTGACCCACAGCAGGTGGATTCTTTACCACTATGTCACCTGGGAAGCCCCAATCAGATAGCAGTTATTGCTTATCTTTTCTTCACAACTCTTTCCATAAAACTGATCTCCTCCTTCTACAAAATGTTAAAGCATTTTATGTTTCTTATGCTTTCATTCTTAAGTGACTCTGAACCTTTTAAGAGTTTGGGGAATGGGGAGTTGCTTTTCAATGGGTATAAAGTTTCAGTTACATACGATGACTAAGTTCTGGAGATCTGCTGTGCACACTGTAAACCTTCTATACTGTACATTTAAATATTTGTAACACGGTAGATCTTATGTTATCTGTTCACACCACAATTTTTAAAAAAGGAGTTTTAAACCCTCCTATACAGCTGGTAGAAATGAAAATTGGTGTAGTACTATGGAGAACTGTATGCAGGTTCCTTTAAAAAGCTAAAAATAGAGCTACCATATGACCCAGCAATCCCACTCCTGGGCAAATATCCAAACAAAATTCTAATTCAAAAAGATGCAGCACTCCAATGTTCATTGCAGCACTATTCACAATAGCCAAACAGGGAAACAAGTTAACTGTCCATCTACAGATGAATGGATAGAGAAGATGTGGTACATATTAACAATAGAATATTACTGAGCCATAAAAAGAATGAAATAGTGCCATTTGCAACAACATGAATGGACCTAGACATTATCATACTAAGCACGTGTTAGTGTTAGTCACTCAGGGTGTCCGATTCTTTGTTGCAGCCCCATGGACTGTAGCCTGCCAGGCTCCTCTGTCCATGGGATTTCCCAGCAAGAATACTGGAGTGGGTGGCCATTCCATTCTTCAGAGGATCTTTGCAACCCAGTGACCAAACCTGGGTTTCCTGAATTACAGGCAGATTCATTACCATCTGAGCCACCAGGGAAGTGCCATACTAAGCAAAGTACCCAGAAAGAGAAAGGTAAATACCATATAATTTCACCCATTTGTGGATTCTATATATGATGCGAACTTATCTACCAAAAGGAAACAGACTCACATTGAGAACAGATTTGTGGTTGCCAAAAGGAGAGGTGGCAGAGGGTTGGACTGAAAGTTTGGGATTAACAGATGCCAACTATTATATATAGGATGGATAAACAACAAGGTCCTTTATCCCTGAACAGCACAGTCGTGTCTGACTCTTTGCAAACCCATGGACTGTATAGTTGAATACTTGAATTCTCCAAGCCAAAACACCAGAGTGAGTGGCCTCTCTTCTCCAGGGCATCTTCCCAACCCAGGGATCGAACCCAGGTCTTCCGAATTGCAGTCAGATTCTTACCAGCTGAGCCACAGGGGAAGCCCAAGAATACTGGAGTGCATAGCCTATCCATTCTCCAGAAGATCTTTCCGACCCAGGAATCAAACCAGGGTTTCCTGGATTGCAGGCATATATTTTTTTTACCAACTGAGCTACCAGAGAAGGCCCTGTATATCACAGGAAACTATACTTAATATCCTGTAATAATTCATAATGGAAAATAAAAAGTTTTAGGAAGTCAGATGACCACCGTAACTGTCGGGAGCTGCGTTAGGCATTACTGACAAAATGGAGGCACGGCCCCAACTCCCTTTCTTTGTCCCACAGGGACGGACCCGGGATGAAGGAGTTAGGCCTTGTAATTCTGACTTGTTTTTTCCTCTCCTTGGCTGAGTTGACCAAAAAGAATATTAAGGTGCTTATTGTTCTTGAGAGAAGCATGAGAAAGCACAGAGCTTTCTGCAGTTGTGCCCAGAAAATAATTTATAAAGTAACCATTGACATTTGTTCAAGGATCTTTACAAAGAATGTTACAGGGTGAGCATGTAGGCCGCAGCTTGAGGCCATGGGAAGGATTGTTATCTGAGACCTATTTTTGAGAGAAATGTTTATGGCAAAGGGGTTTGCTGAATTTAGGGCTTAGGAATAATTAAAAAGTCAGAAGTTAAAGATTTAAAGAATGTTATAATGTTAGCATATTTTACTATAGCTTATAGAAATTAGGAACTTTAGAGATATTAATAGCTAGAAGCCATTTTTAAGAAATAGTTAGCTTAGGATACTAGGGGCAAACAGGATTTAGAAAGATAAGAAATAAACTGAGGAATGTGGTATGCAGCCCAGACATTAGCATGAGTTACAGTGTATTCACAAGGACACATGAGAAGAAGTAGATAAGAGAATCGCTGAGGCAGGAACTCCTTTTGAGGGGGCAGCAATGAGTTATGGAGACAACAAATCTGGGTCAGGGGGAACTAAAAATGTCAAACCTCTGACCTAATGCTTTTGTAAAGGTATAAAAGAGAATCTTAGGCTTGAAATAAATATGCAGTCCAAGAAAACTGAGAGGCTGCATCATTTCTCACCAACACCGCCCATCCCTTCAGGCTGATTCCCTGGCTGCTGGAGCTGGACTCTGGCACGGAACAAGTCGTTCCAGTTGTGACAATGAAAAAACTGCTGAAGCATTTTTCTTTATCTTATATATTCATGCTGCTGCAACTGCTAAGTCACTTCAATGTCCGACTCTTTGTGACCCCATGGACTGTAGTCTACCAGGCCTATGGGATTCTCTAGGCAAGAATACTGGAGTGGGTTGCCTTACCCTCCTCCAGGGGATCTTCCCAACCCAAGGATTGAACCCAAGTCTCTTAAGTCTCCTGCATTGGCAGATGGGTTCTTTACCACTAGCGCCACCTGAGAAGCCCCTTATATATCGATATTTACCCTTTATTACTCATAATAATTTTGTTTTGAAACCAAGAAGGTGATATGGAAAACGTTTTAATAAAATAATCAAGAAAAAAGTCTTATCCCATGAAGACATATATGCAGGATAAATGATTCGGAAATTTTAAATGAGTTTGCTCTAAAAACAAGTGCTTCTTTTACTGTTATTTCATTATTATTATTTTTCTTAAAGAGCATCTACTTATCATTTGTCTTGATAATAACATAAGGAATAATTTTTTTACTAAAAAAGCACCACAGGGTTTCAATTAAATCTGAGAAATGAATGCTGAAAGGAGGGGATATAGTCAATTAGGGGACAAAATAAAATTTTTTGTAGGTACATGGAAATGGGCCACAACCCATCTCTGAAAGGAAGACAGAAAGGGAGGGGACCACTATTCCTCTTTGAAGATGTGCTTGGACCCTGGGATCTGCAACCAGACATTAGGTAGTTCTGCCTCTAGGAGAGTTTCCATCTCTAATTAGGAGACAGAAGTAGGGAAGGAGGCTCTCTGGAGGTGGGCAGAGGGTCAGTGTCACCATCAATGGGATAACAGCAGGAGAAGGCAAGCAGTAAGTTGGGACTGTAGCAGAGACACAGCTCACCAGTCAGCTAGTGGTGAAGGTGCACTTATGATGGCTTTGCTTAATGTGTGTAAAAAATATTGTATTTGACCAGATTTCCCCTTTCACTAGCTTTATCCTTAACATATCTTTAAAATACTATTATAATAAGGACAACAATATTAGGCTCATTTTATATATTTATTGGCTTTCTAATATATTATTGCTTATTTTGTGCTCATTTTTCCTTTGTATCTATAATCCTTTTTTAGTGACTGAAAATTTGTTTAAAATCATAGTTATTTATTATATATTAGGCTTATAAAATTATAATTTAATTTATAAAATTATAAAACCAGAATAACATTTATAAAATTAAAATTTTAATCTGATTTTGTATTTTTCTATAATTAATTTGGAATTTATAAACTGTATGCAGGTCAGGAAGCAACAGTTAGAACCGGACATGGAACAACAGACTGGTTCGAAATAGGAAAAGGAGTACATCAAGGCTGTATATTGTCACCCTACTTATATAACTTCTATGCAGAGTACATCATGAGAAACATTCGGCTGGAAAAAGCACAAGCTGGAATCAAGATTGCCAGGAGACATATCAATAACCTCAGATATGCAGATGACACCACCCTTATGGCAGAAAGTGAAGAAGAACTAAAGAGCCTCTTAATGAAAGTGAAAGAGGAGAGTAAAAAATTTGGCTTAAAGCTCAACATTCAGAAAACGAAGATCATGGCATCTGGTACCATCACTTCATGGCAGATAGACTGGGAAACAGTGGAAACAGTGTCAGACTTTATTTTTCTGGGCTCCAAAATCACTGAAGATGGTGACTGCAGCCATGAAATTAAAAGACACTTACTCCTTGGAAGGAAAGTTATGACCAACCTAGACAGCATATTCAAAAGCAGAGACATTACTTTGCCAGTTTTTTCCAGTAGTCACGTATGGATGTGAGAGTTGGACTGTGAAGAAAGTTGAGTGCCGAAGAATTGATGCTTTTGAACTGTGGTATTGGAGAAGACTCCTGAGAGTCCCTTGGACTGCAAGGAGATCCAAACAGTCCATCCTAAAGGAGATCAGTCCTGGGTGTTCTTTGGAAGGACTGATGCTAAAACTGAAACTCCAATCTTTTGGCCACCTGATGCGAAGATCTGACTCATTGGAAAAGACCCTGATTCTGGGAAAGATTGAGGGCAGGAGGAGAAGGGGATGACACAGGATGAAGTGGTTGGATGGCATCACCGATTCAATGGACATGGATTTGGGTGGACTCCCGGAGTTGGTGATGGACAGGGAGGCCTGGCGTGCTGTGGTTCATGGGGTGGCAAAGAGTTGGACATGACTGAGCGACTGAACTGAACTGAACTGATTCTTTTAGTAGATATGAAAAATTACTATGGAATTAAATACTTTAAACCTTAGGCCTAGGTTAATCATCCATCTTCTTGAAAAAAGAAAAAAAAGCAACAAACTAGAATATTTGAACTCTAACCTCTCTTTAGTTATATGCTATCTGTTGGCCAATATTGACTTCTGGTTTTACTGAACGTTCTCAATTTGTAATGCTTCTTTGACCTTACACAGAGATTTAATGAAACCAGAGTTATACAATACAAAAGGGGTTTTTGGAGATTCAGTTCAGTTCAGTTCAGTTCAGTCACTCAGTCGTGTCCAACTCTTTGCGACCCCATGAATCACAGCATGCCAGGCCTCCCTGTCCATCACCATCTCCCGGAGTTTACCCAAACTCATGCCCATCGAGTCAGTGATGCCATCCAGCCATCTCATCTTCTGTCGTCCCCTTCTCCTCCTGCCCCCAATCCCTCCCAACATCAGAGTCTTTTCCAATGAGTTAGCTCTTCGCATCAGGTGGACAAAGGATTGGAGTTTCAGCTTCAGCATCAGTCCTTCCAATGAACACCTAGGACTGATGTCCTTTAGGATGAACTGGTTAGATCTCCTTGCAGTCCAAGGGACTCTCAGGAGTCTTCTCCAACACCACAGTTTGAAAGCATCAATTCTTCGGCGCTCAGCTTTCTTCACAGTCCAACTCTCACAGCCATATATGACCACTGGAAAAACCATAGCCTTGACTAGATGGACCTTTGTTGGCAAAGTAATGTCTCTGCTTTTTAATATGCTATCTAGGTTGGTCATAACTTTCTTTCCAAGGAGTAAGCATCTTTTAATTGCATAGCTGCAATCACCATCTGCAGTGATTTTGGAGCTCCCCAAAAATAAAGTCTCTCACTGTTTCCACTGTTTCCCCATCTATCTGCCATGAAGTGATGGGACTAGATGCCATGATCTTAGTTTTCTGAATGTTGAGCTTTAAGCCAACTTTTTCACTCTCCTCTTTCACTTGCATCAAGATGCTTTTTAGTTCCTCTTCACTCTGCCATAATTTTGGAACTTAGTGGGCCAATATTAATCTGTCTAGTCCTCTTGAAAGGAAAGAACCCTGTGAAAAGATCAGGGTGTCTGACCAAACTGATATGCCTTTCTTAGCCTATAAAATGAGAAATAGGTCCCCTGTGCAGTGTCATGTGTTATTAGTAGCTTAAAAAAAAAACAAAACAAAAAACAACTCAAAGGCTTATAATACAGAAAAGTGCAGAAACAGGCAACTGCTAACATTCACTATAGCCAAAAGGCACATTCAATTTTTATACAGTGAGACTCTGAATGAAAGAAAATGCAAGAGCAGGAAATTAGTATTTTTGAGAACTGTCTCTGCTATTAAATTTTTTATGAATGGTTCTTCTAAACTAGAGTTTCTAGCAAAATGCAAAATAGAGAATTCATTATGTTATAAAGATTATCAGTGTATATGTCTTGCAATTTCATGACTTAGTTTTCTTATTCTTCTTACTAAAGTGCCTTTTTAATTCATAAATATCAGGTCTAATCACCCAAAGCATCATTTCCCCAAGGATCTCTATGACATCTGGATTAAAATGAAGCAATCTCTTGGAGCAACAGGCCACAGGGATTATGATGTGACTCAAAATTAAGGGTGGGATGCACTGGTAGAGCATAAGGATTGTTAATTTGGTCTGCAGGGAAATTTCAATGGTTAAAAGAGGAAGACTTGAAGCAACAATGAAGCATTAGCATTGACACAGAAGTGTGTAAGAGACATGCAAGCTAGTTTCAAAAGGTAAGAAATATGGAATAGCACAGTGTCTGTAACTGGTAACTGTTACTAAGTCTAGGGTCTTCTTAGTTCGTTCCTTAAGTCCATCTTCCATTTTTCCTGGGTCAGTGTAGTTTCATGAAACAAGATTGAGAAATACACAACATAAAGAGAGATTCTAAGCTAAATAATGATTATAAAATTCTTTTCTGTTTCATAAAACCAGAGCCCCACTGTCACTGAATTTCACAACATTAGAATTGTATTTTCCTCAGTGTACCTGAGAGAGTCAATCCTAGGCAGGTTGATAAGAAGCCTGGGGTCCCCGAGGAGGAGAAAGGGGTCTGGAATTCTCAAGGAGGAGACAGGGGTCTGGAATGCTCAAGGAGGAGGAAAGAATATTTTTTTTTTTTTTTTTTTTTACATTCCTTAGTCTTAGTCACATAAAAGTTTTTTTTCTTTAAACCAGGAACTGATGATTATACAAAAAAAAAAAAAAAAAAAAAAAAAAACACCTCAGCTTAAACTATGCACTAAGGATTATGTAACAACAATGTATCCTGCTTGAGGACAGTTTCTCCTTCTTGAAAACCTTCTGATTAATCCTGTTATCTTAAAATGAATATTATGGGAGTGGGTCTGGTAAGATCTTTCTATTGTTAGTTTTGATCCTGTCATCTTAAAATGTAAATTGTGTGAGTGGGTTTAGTAAGATCTTTACAACCTTGAGACATTCTTTTGATTTATTATAATAACCAATTAAAAAAGTTATAGCTCCCTTGATAAGACTAGAGATGGGGGCACTCTCCGTCCCCCTTCTGATGTCTATATCAGAAGCTTTCTCTGTCATTTTTTCACATTAATAAAACTCTGCTACACAAAAGCTCTTGAGTGCTCAAGCCTGGTCCCTGTTCCCAAATCTAAATTTTCTTCTTCAGAGATCACAAACCCAACAACGTTCACCTTCAGCTATCATACCTAGACAAGCAATTTCATACTCTTCTATTCACAGGACTGTAGTTCAACGTTTCCTATTGAAGGACAAAGACCCATATTTTCTTGACTCATCCTCCATCACCCTTCCATAAGCCCACCACAAATTCTTTTCAGCCACTATAAAAAGTATTATAAAGAAACCAAGTTTTAAAATTTCCCTGATGAATAACAATATAGTGAATTTCAATTTTATTTCTGATTTTATGTTCAATCCATAATGTTAGTAATATATACAAACAAAATTATTAAATGTTGCAAGTTAAATAAATAATTTTAAGCAAAGAGAAATGACAACATGAAATAAAGAACCAGCTAACAAAAATTGATTTTTGCTTGCTTTATGATGTGGGTTGTTTTATGTACCCAGGAGGATATGTTCAAGTCCTGATATCCTGTACCTTGACTGTGACCTTATTTGGAAATAGGGTCTTTGTCAATGTAATCGAGTTAAGATGTGGTCATATTAGATTAGGATGAGTCTTAATCCAATGGCCATTGTCCTTGTGAGTGAAATTTGGACACCGAGGCACAGGGAGAAGAATGATACAAGCAGATGGAGGCAGAGACTGGAGTTATAACAGCTACAAGTCAAGGAACGCCAAAGATTAAAAGCCACCACCAGAAGCTAGGAAGAGTCAAGGGATCATTCTACCCAGAGTCTCAGTCCAGACCTGTGAAAGAATACACTTCTGTTATTTTAAGTCACACAGCTATGGTTATGGAAGCCATGGAAACAGAACACTGTAGTATTAAATACTTGTCAGAGAAGTCACTATTAGAGGCAATTTTTGGTTACTATATCTGTATATAAGTAAAATTTATAATCATTGTTCCAAAGAGTGACCTATATCTGTGAGAAGAGTTGTGTGCCTACTAAGTCGCTCAGTTGTGTCTGACTGTGTGACCCTATGGACTGCGGCCCACCAGGCTCCTCTGTCCCTGGAATTCTCCAAGCAAGAATACTGGAGTGGGTTGCAGGCCTCCTCCAGGGGATGTTCCCCACACAAGGATCAAATCTATGTCTCTTATGTCTCCTGTATTGGCAAACAGGTTCTTTACCACTAGCGCCACTTAGGAGGCCCATAATTAAAACATTTTACCAAAGGCAAATTATCTATAATATCCAGAGTACAACAATGTATAATTTATGAGTATAAAAATGTTAAGTCCTTTATTTTCTGTAGTAGTAGTGTTAGTTGCTTTTAGTTTTATCTGACTCTTTGTGACCCCATGAACTGTAGCCCCGAGAAGGCAATGGCACCCTACTCCAGTACTCTTGCCTGGAAAATCCCATGGATGGAGGAGCCTGGTAGGGTGCAGTCCATGGGGCCGCTAAGAGTCGGACACGACTGATCGACTTCACTTTCACTTTTCACTTTCACGCATTGGAGAAGGAAATGGCAACCCACTTCAGTGTTCTTGCCTGGAGAATCCCAGGGACGGCGGAGCCTGGTGGGAGGCCGTCTATGGGGTCGCACAGCGTTGGACACGACCGAAGTGACTTAGCAGTAGCAGCAGCAGCAGAACTGTAGCCCACCAGGCTCCTCTGTCATGAAATTCTCCAGACAAGAATACTGGAGTGGGTAGCCATTCCATTCTCCAGGGGATCTTTGCAACCCAAGGATTGAATCTGGATCTCCTGCATTGCAGGTGGTTTCCTGTATTGCAGGGGAATTCTTAACCATCTGAGCCAACAGAGAATGAAAACTACTACTGGAATGCTTAGTAGCCAAAATTAACCACTATAAAGTGATATGAGAGGTACAAAAACTGTAAGACCTGGTTTCCACATTCATGCTGAAGGAAGATGCATATATGGATTACATACATGGATTAAGGCAGCACATCTGATGCACAAAACGTAACCATGAATTACTCCACTGACTTTACTGCCCATTTTTTGATGCTGGGCCTACAGCCTTACTTTTGGATTGAAGATGAGTTAAGAATTTTATTCAGTGTTCATCTAAGCTAGAAGATAAATTCTAAATAGCTTCTAATATGTCTATTGTAGCAGTTTCAAAGAATGCAGAAAGCCAGAAATAAAATGCCACTTCTCTGTTACCTCAATCTTCAAGCTGTACAGTGGGTTTTCTTGTGAGATTGGGCACTCAGTGAAGCCTGGTAAACATAATGGAGCCTATACCTAGCACTGCACTAATTAGGGGAATGCTCACATTTGAGGTGCTGGTAGAGAATGAGGCAGAGTGATGAGTCTAAATGATTTACCTTCTTAGGGAAACTGGTGTTAAGAGATTGCATGCTCTTATAATCCTGTCAGTAGTAACCATGACAAAAGCTAGAGAACATCATTACTTTATGAATTATGGCAGAGATGGTAAGGCAGAAGTTAAAAAAAGAGCAGACTACCATGTAGGAACCTATTGAAAAAAGGAATAGTTTTGTTTGATTTTGGAGACAGGGATATGGAGGTATTCCTAGATAGGCTGCAGCTAATCAGAGTGATGGTGAAAGATTCACGTGTTTTTTCTATACCAGAGCAACTAGTTCTGAGAAACACACACCTAATGTTGTCCAAGCTGTCTAGGATATAGTAGCAATAAAATAGACACTGGTGAAAAGACACGTAAGAAGTATCTTTGAGGAGTCCACCAAGGTTTGTCTGGGGGAAGGGTGTGGTGGAAGGAACATCACATTCTACCCCTGTTCCTGCCCAAAGCATAATTCACTGGCCCCATCATATTTCTTTAATAAAGATACGATTTGTAGCTCTAGACACTCTGCTCCTGTTATCCACTAAGGAGAAGTTTTCTCTTGACTCCTCGGTTTATCTTGCCTCCACAAAGGGTTATACCTTGTAACACTAAGCTCTTTGGAGCTTCTCAGGCTTCCCTGGTTGGCTCAGATGGTAAAGAATCCATCTGCAATTCAAGACAGCTGTGTTCAATCCCTGGGTTGGGAAGATCCCCTGGAGAAGGGAAAGGCTACCCACTCCAGTATTCTGGCCTGGAGAACTCACATGGGGTCGCAAAGAGTCAGACACAACTGAGCAACTTTCACTTTCACTTTTCACTTTTATACTGAATAGATATATGCTGTCAGTGGACAAGAATCGCAGTTACTTGGAGCTGGAGTCAAAGATGGAAAATTTGGGGAGTATTTGGGGTACAGGAGTCACTCCTGTATGTTAGGAAAATGAAGAAATAAAATTTAAGATGAATTCTGTATCTCCCTCCACAGTGTTTGGGAATTACTTTTAGATTGAAGGATTTGTTTTCTTTTGATCATGGTACCATCTGAGCCATGGGTTACCATGAGGGTCCTGGCTTCCAATTTGCTGTATTTTGGGAGATGTGCAATGAATTTTAGACCTAAGGATCAATATCCAGCTGTATAACCCCTCCACCCCCCACTACACACAACATACTTGAATAAACAGACAGATCCACATCTTGGTATGAGCTGTGTTGTGCCGTGCTTAGCTGTTCAGTCGTGTCCAACTCTCTGAGACCCCATGGACTATAGCCCACAAGGCTTCTCTGTTCATGGGAATTCTCGAGGCAAGAATTCTGGAGTGGGTTGCCATGCCCTCCTTCAGGGGATCTTCCCAACCCAGGGATTGAACCCAGGTCTCCAGCATTGCAGGTGGATTCTTTACCATTGGAGCCACCAGGGCTAGCAATGTATATATTATTATCACTGCTTAATGCTTGACTTAGAAGGATACAAATGGGTTTCCCAGGCTGCTGAGTGGTAAAGAATCCGCCTGCCAATGCAGGAGCTGCAGGTTCAATTCCTGGGTTGGGAAGATCTCCTGGGGGAGGAAATGGCAACCTACTCCAGTATTATTAACTGGGAAATCCCATGGGCAGAGGAGACTGGTGGGCTACAGTCCATGGGGTCTTAAACAGTCAGACACGACTGAGCGACTGAGCACACAGAAGGGTATAACTGGGTAAGTATCATCGGCAGGAAATCCATGATTGTCCTCAGAATGCTCCCAATACACCAAAAGAACTCTGTAACGCAGTTATCAGTTTACTGTCTCACAGCTCCAAATGCTTCAGTACCTTCTCTGTTTAAGTGGAATGGGCTCCTTAAGCATTTCAAGCATTTCTCCTTTACAGTGACTATGATAAGCACTGCCAGCAGAGGGCAGTGGCGGAACACTGCAGGAGAAAGGAGGTGGCTCCTGAATATTCATTGGAAGGACTCATGCTAAAGAGGAAGCTCCAATACTCTGGCCACCTGATGCGAAGAGCCAACTCATTAGAAAAGACCCTGATGCTGGAAAAGATTGAAGGCAGGAGGAGAAGGGGGTGACAGAGGATGAGATGGTTGGATGGCATCACGGACTTAATGAACATGAGTTTGAGCAAGCTCCAGGAGATGGTGGACAGGGAAGCCAGGTGTACTTGGGGTCACAAAGAGTCGGACATGACTAACTGAACAACAACTTGTTCCACTGTGCTGTGTTTCGCTGTGGTGCTCTGCCTTAGTTAGCCTTATGACAGAGGGACAGTCCCTTGGGGATCTCATAGACCTGGCGTGGTCTAATGATGACATTGCTATTGCTCTCTTAACACGAATAATGTCTGAGTTGGGACTCATGTCCAGATCAGTGTTCCAATTTCATCTGTATGCTCCCCAACCAGCTTCTATTCACCTGTGCCAGAGAGGGTTGCTTCCTAAACAACTTCTCCATCCCATGGCTGCAACTTTACCTTCTCCAGTGGGATCTGATTCCAGACTTTCAGAGTGCACTAGTTTCCAAAGGCTGCTCCAGCAAAGTACAACAAGTCAAGAGCTTAAAACTACAGAAATACATTGTCTCACAATTCTGGAGGCTGAAACTTTGAAAACAACATGTTGGCAGGCCAATGCTCCCTCTGAAGCCTGTGAAATCTTCCTAACTTCTGGTGGTTTGCCAGTAGTCTTGGCTTGCAGCTGGTTCATTCCAATCTCTGCCTTCATGGTCACATGGCATTTTTCTTGTGTCTCTCTTCATATGGTGGTCTTCTTATAAGGACACTGGTCACACTGAATTAAGGGTCCACGCCACTTCAGTATGACTTCATCTTAACTAATTACATCTGCAACAACTCTCTTCCAAATAAGGTCATCCATTCTGAGGTACTGAGGATTAGAACGTCAACATACTGGTGGACCAAGTTTGCCCCATAACAGGGAGGAAAGTCCTCCTCCAAGCTCGTCCCTCCTCAGGTACTCTCCCTCAGCCTCAGGGTATCTCTAGAACTGGTAGGTTGAGAAATCTTGATTAAGTCACATTATCTAGAATTCCTTTCTTTCTAAATCTGAGAAGAGGGGCAGTGGAGGCAAACCTTTGTAACAAGTGATGCAGCAGGACAAGCTCTAGACAAGCACGTTCAGGTAGGCAGATCACACTCTATTTCCAGCCCTATTAGCTCCCAGGACATGCTGCTTTCCCAGGGAAGGCCCAAACTGATTTATACAACAGTCTCAGAATTCCTAAAGACACATAGGGCATCACACAGGGCGAGGCACCTAACAAATGGTGGACTACCAGCCTCGAGTGCTCCAGTAGAGGGTACTGCCATTTTCACCATAGCAGGAAAAGAGAAATGCTTTCGTGAGAGGTTTTGCTTTATTTCAGAAAAAAAGAAGCCTCACTGTCAAGTCCAGAGTATCTGACTTTGTGCTTAATATCGTGATTTTGACCAAAGCAGAAGTGACAGGCCGTAAATGAATGTGAGTCGGAATTAATACCCATCCTCTCTCCTTCCCAGGTTGGTCACAAGCATGTGATTAGCCCGGAAGACATTTAACACACGCCCTGTGATGCAGCTGTCCTCATTCTACTCACTTACCTCAAGTCAAGTGAAAACTGCAGAAAGGGGTTACAATCTGCTCATCTTTACTGCCAAAAGTAAAATATATCTGATGGAATGAAGACCACGATTTGAGTTCCTAAACTGTATTAGCTAATTTCTTAAAAATTCAAATGACTATTAATGATATTGTTTTTCATTATTACAAATGAAAGTTATAGATGCATAAGTAGGTTGCTGCTGCTGCTGCTGCTAAGTCGCTTCAGTCGTGTCCGTCTCTGTGTGACCCCATAGATGGCAGCCCACCAGGCCCCGCCGTCCCTGGGATTCTCCAGGCAAGGACACTGGAGTGGGTTGCCATTTCCTCCTCCAATGCATGAAAGTGAAAAGTGAAAGTGAAGTCGCTCAGTCGTGTCCGACTGTTAGTGACCCCATTGACTGCACCCTACCAGGCTCCTCCATCCATGGGATTTTCCAGGCAAGAGTACTGGAGTGGGTTGCCATTGCCTTCTCCATAAGTAGGTACATGATGAATAAATAGATCAATAGATACATAGATGCATAGATAGATATGCTATCTGCCCTTAGCAGGATTTTCACTGATCCTTGGCAACCATTTTTATTTATATCTTCACTGAATCACAATGTTTTTGCAAACATTTTTGTCAATAACTCAGATCCTTATTTAACTTCTCACCATTACCCCTATACTCAAAAGATGTCACATTAATTCAACAAATATTTTCTCAGTATACCAGCCAATGTGATACATCCTGAAGATACATTGTTCAACAAGACAAACAAATTACTGCCCTCATAGAGTTTGACTTCTAGTGGGTCAAAGAGATAGTCAACAATAAAATAAACAACTACAGTTCTGATATTAATCAGTTCATATTCATATTCATTGGAAGGACTGATGCTGAAGCTGAAACTCCAATACTTTGGCCACCTGATGCAAAGAACTGATTCACTAGAAAAGACCCTGATGCTGGGATAGACTGAAGGCAGGAGGAGAAGGGGACGACAGAGAATGAGATGGACATGGGTTTGAGTAAGCTCTGGGAGTTGGTGATGGACAGGGAAACCTGGAGTACTATAGTCCAGGGGGTCGCAAAGAATGGGACACGACTGAGTGACTGAACTGAATTGATGATGTTAGTAGATACTACTAGAAAAATAAATGTAATAGATAAGCTATTTAAGTTCCTCTTAAACATAATAGAGGATCTATTTAAGATGAAGCTTCAGGAGAAATCTCCTTAAAACCTCATTAAGGTTTTATATTTTTGCTAAAATTGAAGTTAAGATTCACTCAGATTAGTAGAATTGCTATGAGAGTACAGAATAAGGAATTTATTGTAGGGGTTAGTCCTCATATGAGGGGGGCAGCTGATGAGAAAGTCAGGGAAGCCAATGGGAAAGCCCAGGCAGGCTACTGCCTCTGCAGAGTTGAGCCTGATGTTGCTAAGGAATCATGAAGACCAGAAATCATGAAGAAATGGAAAGCTGAAGGTGAAAGAGAGCAAGGGCAAACTGAAACCTGCAGGGAAAAAAAACTGGAAATCACAAGGACTGATTACTGAAACTGTCTTTCAACAACTCTAACCTTGATCTTATGGGTGGCCTGCAGGAATAGCTAGCCCCTTCTCCACAGTTACACACATATGCCTCCATCCCAGAGAAGCTAAAGTTGGAGATCTGATCAAAGATCTGAAGGAGCTATGGCTCAGGAAGTTGCCACACCCCAAAATGTAAGCCATCATAACACTGAGATGCTGAAGTTCCTGGTGCTCTGCATTATCATTCAGAGAGTTTAAAAATGTGACTGCTGCTTCACTTCCACTTTTCAAATCTCATGCAAAATATATCTTGTGTTCAAGGCTAGCCCAGAACTACACACTAAAAGGAATTCTAGGTCAGCACATCTAGCATAAAGTCACCATACTTGCCTAATATACAAAGAGAAGGGGAAAGAACCAGACAGAAGGAAGGGAAAGCAAAAATACTTGGAAACTTAAAAAAAAAAGTTTCAGAATTTTTATGAGATGACAGTAACAATGACTGGGTGATATCGGATAAGATAGAGACTGGCCATGACCATAGATCCGAGATGTGCGGAAGAGACTAATTTTAAGTGTCCTTGTAGGTCATGATGTGGAGTATGGATTTACTCCAAATTTCATGGGAAATCATTCAACAGTTTTAACCAGAAAACTAACTGACTTAACAATTATGTAGAGAATGCAAGTGAAAGTCGCTCAGTTCTGCCCAACTCTTTGAGACCCCAATGACATGGTTTTGTATACCACCTGCACAGACTGTGACATCTGTATACCTCTCTCATGATTTCTGTCTTATGTATTTCTTTTTTTTTTTTTTTGTATTTTATTTTTTTATTTTTTTTTAAATTTTATTTTATTTTTAAACTTTACATAACTGTATTAGTTTTGCCAAATATCAAAATGAATCCGCCACAGGTATACATGTGTTCCCCATCCTGAACCCTCCTCCCTCCTCCCTCCCCATTCCATCCCTCTGGTCGTCCCAGTGCACCAGCCCCAAGCATCCAGTATCGTGCATTTTTCACTTAATAATTTCATTTACAAAATATTTTACTTAATATTTTTCTTTGTGACCCCATGGAATTCTCCAGGTCAGAATACTGGAATGGGTAGACCTTTCCCTTCTCCAGGGGATCTTCCCAACCCAGGGATCAAACCCAGGTCTCCCACATTGCAGGTGGACTCTTTACCAGCTGAGCCACAAGAGAAGCTCAGAGAATTCAAGGAGGATATCAGTACGGGAGTAGGGATATTTTGTGGTAACCATTTGAGAAATGAAAATGGAGAGGAAGGGTTTTTTAAAAATTCAGTTCAAGAGTAAGATCCACAAAAGTGTCTGAAAACATAAGATTTTCCCCCCAGATTATTCCTCTTAAGAAAGAACCAGAATGGCTTATAGGGCTTCTGTTTTTAGTGACTAGGTAAATGGCAACATCACTGATGAAGATAGAAAATACTGGAAGATTAGATTTTGAAGTGGAGGAAGAAAGGAAATCAAATATGGCATTTCGTACCTGCTAATTTTGAGGTGTTTTGGGGCATCCAGATGTGGAAGAGTAAAATAATTTGTTCAAAGTCAAGAATATGTCTAATAATGGCATGACTATTTTCCATTAACTCAAGCTTAACAGACACTCTATAACACTTTGGGACTTTGTTAATTCTTTCTCATTCTTCATATTCAACAATTTAAAAAATTCTCCTATTACTTAAATATTTCACTAAGAACTTAACATGCTCTCAATATGAAGATGAATACAATTTAGCCTTTCTTTCATGGAGCTCCTAGTCTACTACTATAGCAGAGAAAGAAGGACACCGATTTTACAGTCAATATGGGAAGTAACACACTATCTCTGCACGTTCTGTTTGATTGATGTCTATGTGTCACATTCCTTTCCTCCTTTGTCCTTCCACCTTTCTACTGGTCTCATAGTTGAAATCTTGTTACTTTGCATCTGGACGAGGGGTGGGCAAACTAAATCCCACAGGCTGTTCAACTGTTTTTGTAAATAAAGTTTCATTGGAACATAGCCATGCCTATTCATTTAAGTATAATCTATGACTGCTTTCATATTATAAAGGCAGAGTCGAGCAGTTGTGGCCTGCTAAACCTGAAATATTATCTGACCCTTACAAACATTTGTATAACATTTAGACCAAAGTGACTTTTATGTGAGCTCCTTATTTACTCTTTCCTTCAATCCAATGCTTCTTTTACATCACTGTTATATTACTATCTCAAAAGTTGTTATAATCCTTTCTTCAAAGAGACATGGTATACTTAAATAAATATAAAAAAACATTCTAAAAATGCCTTTGAATACATTATAACCTGCTCATAATCCTTCAACAGCTCTCTACTGCTTATGAATTAAATATGAACACCCATTCTGACATTCAAAAGCTTCTATTATATGTTCAAGACCTAATTTTTAGGCTTATCTCCAATTACACCCCAGTAGAGGTGCTTCAGTCAAATTGGTCTCCTTCCTATTTCTGTGACTTCTGCTCCTCCTGAAAAACCCCTTTCTACCATCCTCTTTACAGGTTCAGTGCTATCCATTTGTGAGGATAATGTTAGCATCTAAAACAGACAAACTCTTAAATTCCTGACTTAATACACACAAATAAAGTTTTACCAACATACTAGCTCAATGCTTGTGTTCTCAGTCATTAGTGTGAGGTGAAGCGTGGTGAGGGCTTCCCAGGTGGTGCTATTGGTAAAGAACCCACCTGCCTATGCAGGAAACATAAGAGACACAGGTTCAATCCCTGGATCAGAAAGATCCCCTGGAGGAGGGCATGGCAACCCACTCCAGTGTTCTTGCCTGGAGAATCCCCATGGACAGAGGAGCCTGGCGGGCTACAGTCCACAGGGTCACACAGAGTCAGACATGAATGAAACGACTTAGCATGCAGAGACATACCCATGATGTGTGGTGAGTGTGTAGTCCACTCTACAAGTCACTCATGACGGCCATCTTTAACACAAATCCCTCAAGATCAGCTTTGGCCTCAGTGTCCAGTCAGCAGGCAGAGAAAAGATAGTAGAGAAAGGATATCTCTTCTTAATCCCAAAGACGTCACACACATTGCTTCTGCCTACATTTCACTGATGAGAACTGGTCATATGGTCCCACATAATTTCAAGGGAGTTTCAGAAGTGTGGTCCCTTGTCAAACATCTATTCCTCAGCAACAAGTCGGTGTGATCAGCAGGGAGTATGAATCTTTGATAGACAATTAGCACTCTCTGTAGAACTAACTTTCATTGCATATCTCCATACTACCTTCTTAGTCAGAAAAATTCTCTTCCCAATTCAACTTTGTAGAACTTTATTTTTATCTATTATTAGGTTCTAACATGGTTGGTCTATCAAGTATTTACTATATGTCTACTTACATATTATCTTTCACTTGATTTATCTTTTAACTTTTTTAACACTATCCTTAATGACCTTACTTTCCTGATAATATTCTTCATATCCAAAGAATACAAAGTGAATGAATGAGTGAAACATTCTTGTGTTGAATTTCACCTTGAACTTGTTGTTCAGGAAATAATTTTTATGCACAAGGCATTCAAAATTTTCCCTACCAAGGGAAACTTTTGTAATGCCAAGACTGATATTTGAATGCTGCAAGAGGAAATAGACTTAGAGAATGTTTCCCGAGAGACAGCACCCCTGACGTGACAAGGAGATTCACAGATAATCGTTGCTACAAATACGTGAAATACTTAGAATGTGGCTGGCTATTCAATTCTAGAAACTGCTATGGGTTGCACTGCGCTTCTCCTTTCCAGCCAACAAGAAGAGAGATGTTGACATCCTAGCCCCCAGTACTTCAGAATGTGACCTTATTTGGAAAGAGGTCTTGACAGAGCTAATCAAATTAAAATGAGGTCATTGTAATGGGTTCTATTCCAGTAAGACTGGTGTCATTATCAAAAAAAATGAAAAATTCAAACACAGACACAGACTCGCACAGACAAAAGATGATTCGAAGAGGCACAGGGAGAAGGAAGAGAAAATGGATCAGAGACTGTGGCTATGGTGTCATTAACTGAATAACAGCTGGGATAGCAGAATCTGGAAGGTGGTGGGAAGAGTTATTCCTCTTGGTTTTCAGAGGGAGCATGGCCCTGCTGGCCTATTGGTTTTGGACATCTCATCTCCAGAACTTGGAGACAACAACTTTTTCTCCTCTTAGAAAGTCTGGCTTTTTCTCTCTCTTCCACTGTTATTGCCAGCTCCTCAGAGAGGGCTTCCCTGGCTAATCGAAAGCATGACCACTGTCCACTATTCCCACATCTTAATCTAGCTTAGCATATTAATTGTCTACGTCTCTCCTTAAAATGTAAACTATAGGGCAGTGTACTTGTCTCATTCTGTTGTGGCTTTAATCCCTCTGTGCATAGCCACAGTGACTCATATATCATAGAGCCTCAATAAACAATCGGTGAATGAATTACTGATAGTTTCTTTTTCTTTATATAAAGTAGAAAAGTTAGTCAAATAAATCATCACATTTTTAAATTTAAATACATAGATTCTGAAACCAAACTTACTGGGTTTAAAACCCAGCCTTGCCATTTCACAGCTCCTACTTAGGGCAAGTTGAATAACCTCTGTTATTAATTTTCACATTTGTAAAATGAAGGTAATAGCTATACTTAAGGCATTGGATTGTTACTGTGATTCAATGAATAGTACATAAAATATTTAGAGCTACATCAGCACATGGTAAAATATTAACATTTGGATGGCTCAGCGGTAAAGAATCTGCCTGCAAAGCAGGAGACACAGGAGATGCAAGTTCAATCCCTCTTTCAGGGATATTCCTCGCAGGAGGAAATGGTGACCCACAACAGTATTCTAGTCTGGAAACTCCCATGGACAGAGGAACTTGGTTGGCTACAGTTCATAGGGTTGCAAAGAGTTGGACACAACATGCATGCAGATGCAGATTTGCTGTTATTATCACTATTATCACTAAAGATATGCAATGTATAGTTTATTTTAGTTGATTAAAAAGTAGTTAAGGCCATTTTTCTTTTTCTGCCTAAAAGACTAATCTATATTGTTAGGGAAACTGTATGTTATTCAAATAAAATTCAACTTATCAATTTAAAGCAAATGATATAACACAAATACAACATTAAAAATATTTGAGGAAATAATTATGGTGAAATGAATATAATTAACATGTTGTTTAGTCGCTCAGACTCTTTGCAACCCCATGGACTGCATGCAGCATGCCAGGCTTCCCTGTCCCTCACCATCTCCTGGAGCTTGCTCAAACTCATGTCCATGGAGTCTGTGATGCCATCCAACCATCTCATCCTCTGTCATCCCCTTCTCCTCCTGCCCTCAATCTTTCCCAGCATCAGCGTATTTTCTAATGAGTTGGCTCTTTGCATCAGGTGGCCCAAGTATTGGAGCTTGAGCTTCAGCTTCAGCATCAGTCTTTTCAATGAATATTCAGGATTGATTTCCTTTAGGATTGACTGGTTTGATTATACATCATATAGTTATTACCAAGTGAATGGTACTGCTTAGGACTGATTTCACCATCTCACATCATCTGGATCACAAAGTTGTGTTCTAAGAAGCATTATTTACAAGGGACTTAACTAGAGGTTACAAATTAACTTCTCCTGAAGTATTTCTAAAAGAAGTTCTTTAGTGATGTGAAGAGACCCAGTGCCTGGCACAAATCTACAGAAAAATATAGGATGTCTCAGGACTCTCACAGCAGAGACCCCAAAATTTGGGATCAGTATGCTGCTTATTATTGGTATTCTTTCTCATAAAGGAATTCCTGAGGCACTTTCACTTTAACTTTGCCATTAAAGTCTCTTAATATTCAAAGCTAGTCTTCAGGATCTAGAGATCCTATTCAGATCAGATCAGATCAGTCGCTCAGTCATGTCCGACTCTTTGCGACCCCATGAACTGCAGCACGCCAGGCCTCCCTGTCCATCACCAACTCCCGGAGTTCACTCAGACTCACAACCATCGAGTCAGTGATGCCATCCAGCCATCTCATCCTCTGTCGTCCCCTTCTCCTCTTGCCCCCAATCCCTCCCCGCATCAGAGTCTTTTCCAGTGAGTCAACTCTTCGCATCAGGTGGCCAAAGTACTGGAGTTTCAGCTTTAGCATCATTCCTTCCAAAGAAATCCCAGGGCTGATCTCCTTCAGAATGGACTGGTTGGATCTCCTTGCAGTCCAAGGGATTCTCAAGAGTCTTCTCCAACACCACAGTTCAAAAGCATCAATTCTTTGGCGCTCAGCCTTCTACACAGTCCAACTCTCACATCCATACATGACCACAGGAAAAGCCATAGCCTTGACTAGACGAACCTTTGTTGGCAAAGTAATGTCTCTGCTTTTGAATATGCTATCTAGGTTGGTCATAACTTTCCTTCCAAGGAGTAAGCGTCTTTTAATTTCATGGCTGCAGTCACCTTCTGTACAGATCTTATTAGTACACACCATTTTCAACACCTACCAATTGGGAATATTGAGATTCTCAAGCACAATGGACAGAAAAGAGTGTGGTTTCCAAGCCCAATCTAGCCATCTGCGCTAGGTGGTTCCATGCAAACACCCTGAAAAAATTGATTTTGCTTGAAAATTTATAAATTTGGTCATAAATTCTCTGTGTTTGTTTAGTGCTCCTCCACTGAGGAGCAGAGATGCTCGGTGGTAATGACAAACTCAGATATGCACATTTAGGTGATTATTTTGGATTCCAAACACCTGCGCCAAGAGCTGGTCAGTATTCACTAACCCCAGTTATCCTCCAGCTGCCATGTGACTTTTCTCATACATAGGCTAGGAAAAGATCATATATCTTACCCTGTTTCCCCTGCACTAGCCCTATCTGTGATTTTCAAGTCTTTCTATAATTGCTTCAATCAATGTTATAACATATTAAGTGGATATTTATGGAAAATCAATTCAGAACACTATAATTAGCAAGTACCGTAAGCCTGGAAATGTTGATGCAAAGCATTCAACTCCAGGAAGGGATTTATCTGTAATAAAATTTGTATAAAATTACCTATGACATTTACCAGTACTGACTTGGTGGAGGCTTAAATTTTGGTTTTTATTTTATTTATTTGAGATACTGTATATACACAGCCTTTATCTTATTTCTCAAACAGTGATGACAAAGCTATATTTGACCAAAATGGAATGTTATCTATAAGTATGTAGTTTAAATATTTTCAGTATTATGTTGCTGCTGCTGCCACTGCTAAGTTGCTTCAGTTGTGTCCGACTCTGTGCGACCCCATAGATGGCAGCCCACCAGGTTCCCCCATCCCTGGGATTCTCCAGGCAAGAATACTGGAGTGGGTTGCCATTTCCTTCTCCAATGCATGAAAGTGAAAAGGGAAAGTGAAGTTGCTCAGTTGTGCCCAACTCTTAGCCACCCCAGGGACTGCAGCCCATCAGGCTCCTTCGTCCATGGGATTTTCCAGGCAAGAGTACTGGAGTGGGTTGCCATTTTCTTCTCCGTATTATGTTAGGAGGAGTAAAAAATTCAGTTTTGTACTCCACTGGTAAAATTATTTTAATGTTCTTAATACATGAAAAAGGTATACTAAAATTAACTACATATATTTTTAATTTTAATTTTTTATTAACATTTTTTTCTTGGAATGAACCAATCTCTTCTTTTTCTTCCTCTTCTCTTTCTCTGATTCTCTGTTTCTCTCTGTCTGTTGATGGAATAACATGTTGTTACCATGTTGATTCTAGCCAGTAACTCCAGAAATGAAATTGGAGTGGCTGCTCTGAAAGCCAAGGTCCAAGATGGAAACCTCTTCAGTATCTTTGGGTGTGTGCATAATGAATAAATAGCTCAATACTGGATAGCATTGTATTCTAACTACCTTTCAGGCTTTTATTTCTACCAGAAATATCTGAGGAGAAGGTGTGCTAGATAAAAATGCAAATTTCTAGGCTACAACCATAGTAATCCTGATTCAGTAGATCTCTAGTGACACCTATTTAAAAAAAAAAAAAAAGAAAAAACTCAGGTGTGTTTTAAGTGATCACTTAAGTGTTAAATGGTTTAGAAACAGCACTTTCAGAAACAACAACTTCTAGACTAAAAGGCTCTTTCATATTGCTCAAACATTCCTTCCTAGCTTTCTTGATGACTGATTTCTCAACATCTTGTCTTTTTTTTTCACAGGGCCAAAACTGTCAAAAAATTTAGTGGTGGAGCAGAGACTCAAACCCACTTTTCTGCCCCACACTTTTCATCATGTTGCTGGTTCCACTATAGACCCAGTCTGCCCAGCAGGGTGCCTGACTGACTGATCTGACTATAAAAGTCATGAGGAATCTCAGGTTTTCAAGGTAGCTGCATAGCTAGAGAACGAAAAGGGCCATAACATGCCACTCAATTTACAAAAAAAAAAAAGAAATCAACAATATTTCCCCTTCTATAGCAGAAGAAATGACTTTCTTTCTATTAACTTTACTGTCTAAAACATGACAAAATAAATAGATGGAGCTATTACAATGATAGCTTAATAAAAATAATAAACAACAAATTCAGGATAGTGGTTTCCTTTGGGGAAGGGTAGTTCAACTGTGGTTGGCATGCTTCACTTCTAACTTGGGACATAACATTATTATTTATACCTATTAAATTTAATTTGATATTTAAATAAAGTAGTATTATATGTTTATCTAGAAACAAGAATTCCATGGACTGGAATTCACTTTCACTTTTCATGGAGTTAAATGATGAAATAAACAAGGAAATAAATAGAAAATGGTTGCCTCTGAGGGCCTAACAGGGTTTCTCTGGTGGCTCAGCAGTAAAGAACCCGCCTGCCAATGCAGGATATATGGGTTTGATCCCTGGGTTGGGAAGATTCCCTGGAGTAGGAAATGGCAACCCATTCCAGTATTCCTGCCCATGAAATCCCATGGACAGAGGAGCATGGTGAGGATCACAGTGGAGGAAGGCACAGGGAACTCTATTTTTTTTAATTAAATTTATTTATTTTAATTAGAGGCTAATTACTTTACAATATTGTATTGGTTTTGCCATACATCAACATGAATCTGCCATGGGTGTACACGTGTTCCCCATCCTGAACCCCCCTCCCATCTCCCTCCCCATACCATCCCTCTGGGTCATCCCAGTGCACCAGCCCCAAGCTTCCTGTATCCTGCATCGAACCTGGACTGGCAAATCGTTTCTTATATGATATTATACATGTTTCATTGCCATTCTCCCAAATCATTCCCCCCCCCTCCCTGGAGGGAACTCTATTTTTATTATGAATCTCATATTACTAGTTGACATTTTATACTATACAGTACACTCTTCAATTGATCCAAAACTTAAATAAAATATATAAAAGACATGAGCTTAGTTACTGTTTTATTTGTTTTGGTTCTTAATTTTGTTTTCTTGTTTTTTAGAAGCAAGTTAATTTAGGCACTTACCTTATGTAATTCTTTCTAAATGGAAAGTAAAAAAAGAAATGTGTGTTTTCCTTACCATTCATTTAAGTTGTTATCTTTACACTATTCTGATCTGGGTTCTTTATATTATGAGTTCTTTGGCCTGCTTGAATACTTTCTGCCTTTTCAGTATCTTTCAAAGCCTCTAATATTTTATTAAAGATCAATTCTTTTACCATTTTAATCTTTCATTTCAATACAGAGTGTCTCTATTTCTGTAAATCTAATAGTCACAAAAGTAATTTGTTCTTTTTCAAGGAGCTTCCTAATTCATCTCAATGCTGTGTGGCACTGCAGTTTCACCGGGTTTGTTCACCACTTCAGCAATCTGTACAGCATTTGAATCTGTCAATCCCGGATTTCATTATGATTAAACTTGCTTTAATGGATAAAAAATACACTTGCCCCAGGTTTAGATACAATGAACTGAAGAATAGGAACCAGGTTGCTGTTATATGGAACTGTCAGGAGACTTATGTTGCTTTACTCTTATTCTATTTTTGTACACAGATTCTATATCTCAAGGGACTTTCAAAGGTTGTCAATATTTAGATTAAGGATACAATTTACCACAAAAAGCCTATTCTCTAGAAAAAAGAAACATATACTTTATGTAGTCCTAAGAATTTCAAATGTTTTCTCTAAACATCAGGGTTTCATTTTTTTTTTTTTAATTTTATTTTATTTTTAAACTTTACAATATTGTATTGGTTCTGCCATATATTGAAATGAATCCGCCACAGGCATACACGTGTTCCCCATCCTGAACCCTCCTCCCTCCTCCCTCCCCATACCATCCCTCTGGGTCATCCCAGTGCACCAGGCCCAAGCATCCAGTATCGTGCATCGAACCTGGACTGGCAACTCGTTTCATATATGATATTATACATATTTCAATGCCATTCTCCCAAATCATCTCACCCTCTCCCTCTCCCACAGAGTCCAAAAGACTGTTCTATACATCAGTGTCTCTTTTGCTGTCTCGTATACAGGGCTATTGTTACCATCTTTCTAAATTCCATATATATGCGTTAGTATACTGTATTGGTGTTTTTCTTTCGGGCTTACTTCACTCTGTATAACAGGCTCCAGTTTCATCCACCTCATTAGAACTGATTCAAATGTATTCTTCTTAATGGCTGAGTAATACTCCATTGTGTATATGTACTATAGCTTTCTTATCCATTCATCTGCTGATGGACATCTAGGTTGCTTCCATGTCCTGGCTATTATAAACAGTGCTGCGATGAACATTGGGGTACATGTGTCTCTTTCAATTCTGGTTTCCTCATTGTGTATGCCCAGCAGTGGGATTGCTGGATCATAAAGCAGTTCTATTTCCAGTTTTTTAAGGAATCTCCACACTGTTCTCCATAGTGGCTGTACTAGTTTGCATTCCCACCAACAGTGTAAGAGGGTTCCCTTTTCTCCACATCCTCTTCAGCATTTATTACTTGTATACAGGGTTTCCTTTAAAAATTGTGTATTATTGATGCAAACACAGTGTAGAACATTCCAATAAAAAATAGTTTGTAAATATGATGGTTTCAGATAGTCCCATTCATTTACACATTATTTCCCACTAGCTTCATAACCTTTGGGAAATTGCTTAACCTCTCCATGCCTCAATTTTCTCTTCTATAAATTGAGGTTTAAAATACTATCAACATTATAAGATCGAATAATTTAATAATAAATCGAACACTTATGCATACTTACCATGTGTCAGGCACTGTTTTAAGCCTCTCATGTGTAATTACTATTTAATCCTCAGAACAACCCATGGGAGATTTACTCTTATCAACATCTGAATTTTATAGATTAGGAAAGTGATCTGGGCAGTTGAGATACGACAGTGGTGTCTATGATCTACAACAGACATGGTTTCTATTCTTCAGGAGCTCATAAAATATATGGAAGATAGTTCAAATCAAGTGTGATTAGTGCTTGGGCATGAGTACATAGGAGGTGGCATGGCAGGAGAAAACAGGAGGCTCTGATGTACTCTAGAGAGTGATAGAAAACCCTGCAGGCAAAGATGGCCCCATTTGATGAAGTAGCAAAGGCTAAACTCTGTAGAGTTCTGAAAATGACAAGGATGATCTCAGTCGGTGTCCTTTGGTAGATTGGTATCAAACGAAAGGACTGAAGACAAGTCTTTTTAGGATGAGTGGAGGAAAGTTGTGGCTATTTTTTTTTTCTCTAGTATTATTCATAAAAGTCAACTGGATGGGGAAAGTTAGCAGAGAGGAGGCCAGCTTTGGTCAAGGGCAGTCAGTAGAGTGTGGCCAGGCTTTGCTTGTCTCTGCTTTGACCCTCATAGGGAGAAAGCAGCACAGAAAGCCACTCCTCTTGACCACTTGTCCCACCTGCTTTTAGTCCATGAACACATAAGAGATCACTACATGCTGAGAAATAGCAGGGAATATTGCAGCTACAATGTGTGCCCTTAGGGCCTTTACACTGCTAAGTGAACCAAACAAAAGTAAAGACTTCACTATAGAAATCATCACTCTCCTACATGGAAAAATTTAAAAAGCAATATTCTAGAACAGGCAGGCTCAGGCTCAGTTCTAATTGATGTTTTCTTTAATAACAGAATTGGCAGATGAACTTAGCCCTCAGCAACAGTGTAAAGAATTAACAGAATATACGAAGCATTGTTAGGCAGAAGGTGAAAATGTGCTTTCTGTCCAACTCCAATAACAAATCAATATCATAAAATCATTAAATCAAAGCATGAATCAATATGGGCTGCTGTTGAGCAGCGATAATGATAATGATGATAATAATACATTAGTAAAAATAACATAAAAATGATTGAGCACTTAAAACTTGTCAGACAGTGTGATACATTTTCTGTACACAACATCTCATTCAACTCTTGAAACCTTTTGTACATGAGAAACCTGGCACCTGGATGAGTTAAATGGCAATTCCAAAGTCACCCAGCAAGTAAGAGGCAAAACTGAAACTTAAATTCTTACTTGTTATGAGTCTTTTTTTTGGATGTCATTGAAATGAGGATAAATTGAGGATAGCCTGGGTGAAATCCAGTAGCTAAGTGGTGAATGAAGCAAATAGCTTTTGGTCTAACAAGGTGGCTCAGACAGTTTCAAATCTGCCTGCAGTGCAGGAGACTCGGGTTCAATCCTTGGATCTGGAAGATCCCCTGAAGAAGGGAATGGCAACCCACTCCAGTATTCTTGCCTGGAGAATTCCATGGACAGAGGAGCCTGGCGGCCTACAGTCCATGGTATCATAAAGAGTCGGACACATCAGAGTGATTTTCATTCTACTTTATACCAGTGAAATTGTTTTATTTTTAGTATTTTAGTTATGATTATGTTATTTTAAGTAGTCTACAATTCAATAGAGAAATAATATCACCTATCTCTCAACTATGTGGCACCTTCTATGTTTATCCAGAGATTCTGACTCATTAGTTCTCCCACAAACATACCATAATGCCATAAATATTCTGGGCTTTGATTTTAAACAGAATTCATCATCTTTATGACCATAACTTCCTGTAACAATCAAGGTCATGGAAGGAAATAGAACTCAAGGATGTTGTCAGAGTAGAAGTTAAGGAAGGACAAAGGGTGAATGGAGATGAGGGGAATTCAATAAGAGACACTAAAGCACCACAGGACTGGCAATCCGAGGGAATCCTTATTGTATCTCTAGAACTGAAGGGCCAGAGGCTACCACAATCTGGAAAGAGTGTCTACATTTTAGCTGAGAGCTGCCTAACCACCCCACTCCAGTACTCTTGCCTGGAAAATCCCATGGACGAAGGAGCCTGATGGGCTGCAGTCCATGGGGTCGCTAAGAGTCGGACATGACTGAGCAACTTCCCTTTCACTTTTCACTTTCATGCATTGGAGAAGGAAATGGCAACCCACTCCAGTGTTCTTGCCTGGAGAATCCCAGGGATGGGGGAGTCCAGTGGGCTGCCGTCTATGGGGTCGCATAGAGTCGGACATGACTGAAGCAACACAGCAGCAGCAGCAGCAGCTGCCTAACAGCAGCTCTGGCCCAGGGAGCCAGGAACTCAGCCATTGCCACCTATAACCATGAAAGAGGGAGCCCAGGGACTCAACCCCTGACCTCATTACTCTCCTCTGCTCCCCACATGCTGCAGTGCCTCCCACTGCCTGGACCTCTATCTGAAGTCAGAGAGCAAGTGAGCATGACTGATGCAGTACAGAAGGGTCAGCTTCCTGGAGTCTGAAGGGTGAGGCACACTGGAGTCCAGGTAGGTCCCATGGTTTCTGGCTACCCAGTGGACAGTGCTTGTGGCACTCGCTCCAAGAGTAATGGAGAAGAGAAAGATGTATTCATTTTGAAACCAAGTGTGTTACTTTAAAAGGAGTTCCATTTGGGAAGAATGGAACTTTTTCCAAGGGAGAATGTTTATTTCTCCCTATCCCTTGTAGAGTTTTAATCATTGTGAGTTGGTTGTATTTAATTCTTACATGTGTAAATATGTGATTTTGAAGCTATATTAACAAAAAGAAAAAAGCAATCATTCTTTACCACCTGGAATACTGTGTATAAATTTGCCTGAAATGTACACATTGATACATATTTACATCTACATGGAAAATGAGTAGAAATGGACAGATCCTTTGGAAGATAATGAAGAAAAAAATAAATAAAAATAAAAATATAGCTAAATATCTATGTAAAAAAATAAAAGAATTAATAGAAAAAAGTAGTAATGAAAGAAAAAACAAATAAATAGCTATGGAGGAATGTGGACATATATTTACTATCTCTTGCCAGGTGGTGCTGGTGGTAAAGACCCGGCTGCCAATGCAGGTGACATAATAAGACACTCAGGTTGAATCCCTGGGTCAGGAAGATCCCTTGGAGAAGTGCATGGCAACCCACTCCATTATTCTTACTTGGAGAATCCCATGGACAGATGAGCCTGGCAGGCTACAGTCCATTGGGTCACAAAGTCAGACACGAATGAAGCAACTTAACACACTTCTATAATAGGGAAGGAATGTCTACTACACTCCTAAGAAGAACAATGTGGGAGGAATCCTTTATGCCTCTTTCTTCACACCTTCTTGCTCCTCGTTTGGGAGGGAAGAGTGATATCTGACAGATGAGTGATTCTACAGTCTCCGTTCCTCCTCCCCTTTTACTTTCTTTCCATTTTCCTATGCAAGATACACAAGAGTTCCTGTTCCTCTGTAGCGTGAGTTTATCAGAACAGAATCTGACACTACAGGTTTGCTGTTGGGAAGGCTGGAGTGGATTTAGTAGGATGGAATGGCCTATAGTTATGAGTGAGTAAAATAAATTCATGGAGCACTGTGGGGAAGATCGGTTGTGATATGGATGCAAGTTGTATTCTCCAATTCAGATTTACCAATAGTAGGGCTAGCATTTTGATCTCCATCTGACTCACATATGGCTTCAACTGGTTTGCAATTTAGGAGGAAAAGAATGGAATGGTCTTCATTAGTCCACCCTGTAAAGAAGTCCAGCAGCTACTGTCGTGAAGAATACATGAAATCTCCCATTCCTAATTTTCTATTTAACCCTAAGCATATGCACATTTTGTAAGACCTTTAATCTGCCTACATGGCTTGAATATGCACATCACAAGAATGAGATGACTCAATAAATAAATCTCAGGTGTTGGAGGGGAGAAACACTGCTGAGAGATTATGCAGACACCAATGAAACAGCTGAGGTCCACGCCATTTTTGGAGGCGTGTATGTAACATTCAGATCTGCCTTTGCCACTCAAAACACTAAAAAAAAAACAAAACAAAACACAGAAACTCTCCAATATCTTCCATTGCTCTCTGGATGAAGTCTAAAATCTGACAGGATCAGAGTTCTGGCCTCTTCTCCCACTCATGATTCATCTTGTGCCACACTATGTTCTCTCCTCCTCAAACCCAACAATCTCCCTTCTGCCACAGAATCTTGTGGATGCTGTTAGCTCTACTTGGAATGTTTTCTGCACCCTATCCAAGTTACCTGTTATTCACGATTCTTATGTCAGCTTTAAGCTTCTCTTCTTTGGGAAGCCTCCTTGATTCTTTAGCTTAGGTTACTGATACTGCTATATGCTCTCATAATTTCAGCTACTCTCTGTCACTCTCTCTTGACTTATCCCTTGTTGTAATGTTTTATTTTCTGATGAGATTATTTGACTAATGAACTATGCTTCATGAAGGTAGAAACCATGCATAATCTTGTTAACCTATCATTTAAAGTAGAGTGTAGCAGAGTCAATAACTATATGTTGAATTAATGAATAAATGCAAATTAACAAAAAATAAAGTTACCCATGTGTTATTATATCATGTGTATATATGCAGAAATACTCAATTAAATAGATTTTATGGGTCTTAAGATACAAGACCCTGGTGTATTTGAAGAAAGCATTCCATACTGAAAAATAAATTGACTTCTACATTAGATTTTAGTAGTTTGTTTTTTGTTTCTCAAAAATATGTTCATTTCATCTTAGTGGCACAAAGTTTTTAATAAATAATCTCTCTTGTGATATAGTGAAGTTACTTCTTTATTATTCACACAGTTATACCATTTAAAAAATTTATATAATTCATATAACTGGTAGCACTATTATGTATTATCTTAACTATCTAAGCATTCTATTGAATTTTCTAAAATTATAAACTGGTCCCCAAATAAATGTTGCACATTGAAGTCTTATGTTATCTTTGATTCATAAAAGAAAATCATATGATAGGAAGCAGAGTAGGAGAAGCAGATCACTTTGGAGGGAAAAAAAATCAGAGCCTTGGGTTCTAGATCGTTCCACAAATTGCGAGTCATGTGCAGGAGTAAATTTAAATAACCTGAACATCTCTGTGACTGAGGAAAATAGTGCCTGTTCTGTCTTTACCAGCGGAGGATTACACAAGATAATGTGGTCTCATCTCTTGGTAAAATCTGAACTACAATTCAAATAAAAGATAATCATAGGGAATCCCTATACTGGGAAATTTCAGAGAGGATTTTGATGTTGTTACAGACTCTGAAGCTACATCATATTTGTCCAAAGCCTAGAAGTAT
The DNA here is from genome assembly GCF_029407905.1 of Bubalus kerabau. Taxonomy (NCBI): domain Eukaryota; kingdom Metazoa; phylum Chordata; class Mammalia; order Artiodactyla; family Bovidae; genus Bubalus; species Bubalus kerabau. The sequence goes on from NC_073630.1 coordinate 67,084,460, forward strand.
TAGGATTAAGAACAAAGCCTCAGGATTCATAGCAATAACTACTTCATACCAGTCTTGGCACTGATCTTTTAATCTGACACCAAAAGCAAAGCAACAGATACAAAAACAAAGAAACGGGACTACATCAAAGTAAAAAGCTTCTGCAGAGCAAAGGAAACCGTCAACAAAATGAAAAAGCAGCCTATAAAATGGGAGAAATCATTTGCAAACTGTGTATCTGATAAGGGGCTGGAGAAGGAAATGGCAACCCACTCCAGTATTCTTGCCTGGAAAATCCCATGGACAGAGGAGCCCGGTGGGCTACACTTCATAGGGTTGCACAAGAGTGACTGAGCACACAGTATTCAAAATACACAAAGAACTCTTACAACTCAATAGCAAAAAAAGCAAACAATCTCTTAAAAGATGGGCAGAAGATCTGAATAGACAATTTTCTAAAGAATACATAGAGATGGGCAATAGGGACATGAAAGATTCTCTGTATCATTAATCATTAGGGAAATAAAAATCAAAACTACAAAGAGATATTATCTCACATATGTTAGAAGGGTGATTATCTAAAAGATGACAATAAAAAGTGTTGGTGAGGATGTGAAGAAAAGGAGACCTTTGTGTACTGGTGGTGGGAATGCAAAGTATTGCAGCCACTATTAGAAAACACGATAGTTTCCTGAAAAAAATTAAAAACAGAACTACCATATGATCCAGCAATTCTAATTCTGGGTGTTTATCCAAAGAAAATAAAAACACTAACTGGAAAAAAATACGTGCACACCCACGTTCATTGCAGTATTATTTACAGTAACCAAGAGAGTGAAATAATCTAAGTGTCCACCAATGGATAAACAGATAAAGAGGACATGGTATATAAATATATATTTATTTTCCAATTGTGGTGCTGAAGAAGATTCTTGAGAGTCCCTTGGACAGCAAGGAGATCAAACCAGTCCATCCTAAAGGAAATCAACCCTGAATATTCATTGGAAGGACTGACGCTGAAGCTGAAGCTCCAATACTTTGGCCACCTAATGTGAAGAGACCATTCACTGGAAAAGACCCTGATGCTGGGAAAGATTGAAGCAAGAGGAGAAGGGGGACACAGAGGATGAGATGTTTGGATGGCATCATCGACTCAATGGACATGAGTTTGAGCAAACTCTGGAAGATAGTGGAGGACAGAGAAGCCTGGCGTGCTGCAGTTCACTGGGTGGCAAAGAGTTGGACAAGCCTTAGTGACTGAACAATAGAAACAATGGAATATTGATCGATTATCAAAAAGAATCAAATCTTGTCATTTGCAACAACATGGATGGAGTTGAGGGCATTATGCTTTAGTGAAATAAGTCAGACAGAGAAAGATAGAGGCATATGATCTCTCTTACATGTGGATTATAAATGCAAAAAAACAAAGGAGCAAACAACACCCCCCATACCAAGAAAAGAAGGCTCACAGATACACACTGGTACCAACATTGGTAGTTGCCAGACGTAGGGTACTGAGGGTGCAAGAAACAGGTAAACTGTTTTTTTTTTTTTTTTTTTAATTTAAATAAATTGAACATTTTAAAATATGGTTGGAATTTTAAAGTCTCAGGCTACTTATATGCCACTTTCTGGAGCAGTCCCTTGGTACTCAATCTTTCAGCTAACATGTCTTTATTGAACAGCTACTATATTCTCAGCAAGATGTTAAGCTGATTCAACTTATGTGAACAGCAATAAATACGAAAAAACAAAACAAAAAACAGAACACAGCATCTAAAGCCAGAAGTCTGGGCTCAGATTCCAGCTTCCTCATTTCATGGCTGTTATTTTATCTCTGTGCCCATTTCCTCAGTAATGTGAAAGCAATACTAGCATATTTCGTACAGTGTTATCATGCAGATGAAACAAGGCTGCATATGAAAAGTGCGAAGAATAATGCCACACAATTATCCACAGGACTGATGCTATGTAAGAATTCATTGTCTGAGCTGCAGCTTCCTTATATCGGATGGTGTGCGTGGCAGCAGTGTATTGCGCTCTTCACATGTGTCTGCAGCCTCCGCGGTGAGAAAAAACACGGTTCATTTAATACTTTGGGGATATTTAGTCAATGAGAATATAACTTTGCCAACTGAAATTTAATTGAAAAACATTTATCACTTTTACTAATTCACTGCTTATCTCTACTGCCTTTGGGTTCACTTATACTCAGCATTTTCTTCTGCCACAATAGGGTGTGTATTCTCTTTTGATTGGCTTGTACTTTCACCTCTCAGACAGTAAAGATTCTGCCTGCAACAAGGAAAAACCCAGGTTCAGTCCCTGGGTCGAGCAGATTCCCTGGAGGAGGGAATGGCTACCCATTCTAGTATTCTTGCATGGAGAATTCCATGAACAGAGGAGCCTGGTGGGATACAATCCATGGTGTCGCAAAGAGTCAGACATGACTGAGTGACTCTTTTCACCTTTTCATCTCTCAGTCTGGGTCTCCAAATTTTCTAAAGTAATTTGGCCTCTAACCTTGTTACCTGCTTTCTCTCAGTCTTGAGGGTACTTCATTCTTCTCCATTTCATGCCAATTACCTCCCCAGGTAGATTTACTAATAAAGAAACTGGAGATGCAACCAAATACTAACTCCAGCACAAACCACCGGGACTTCCTAAAGTGCCTTTTATCATGACCCCACTGCCAGTCTCGACTGTGTGAAGCGGGCTCACTTTCAAGCCCATTTAAATCAATTTGTAAAACTGCCTGAGGCACTAACAGATGATTTACTGAAATTGAGGTATGACTATTGCCTTCTCGGCAGCCACAAATGGTATCCCTTCTACGAAAATAGCAGTCAATTGAGTTTTGCATGATTTGATCTTAAGAGACCCGAGGTCTTCGCCGTTCACGTTAATTTTATTCTCTAGATGCTGGAACTCCTTTTCCTATTCCCTTACATTGGAGAGATTAAAGAGAGATTTGAGAGCTGATGATTGCCAGCGGCGGGCTGTGCAGCTCGCCCCACACTTTCATCACCGTCTTGTATTGCTCGCGGCCTATCTTTAATGTGTGTCTTTAACCCCACCCATGAATCAGAATTATTATCAGCCACAGGATTTTATTCTAGTTTGTGTTCATGAATGATTTTGTTGTCTTTTCAACTGTGACAAGGATCCAGTATCTCTAGGAGCCCTGAGCGAGACACATCTCCTACAGCAGCTTTTAAAACATGTCTAAGACTGACATTATTACAATTCTAAAGACCGGCTGCGCATGGTCAAAACAATATACGGACACGACTGAAGCGATTTAGCAGCAGCAGCAGCAGTGTCTACAAGGCCCCTGAGGCTATTGTGTGACTGTGTTGAAATAAACAGGAATTTCTATTATTTTATACAATTCATTTGTCAGAGGTATTCAGAGGAAAAAATGCAGCAAGGTCTTCATCCTTTACTCCTTTCTCCATGATCTTAGGCATCACAATCTCTCTTAAGACCAAAACCCACATCTCATTTATCTGTAATTTCTATCAACCCAACTCTTGCCCTTCTTGATTTTAAAGCTCAATGTTGCCCTATTCTCATTTTGCCAATTCCAAATCCCTAATCTATATCACAGCTATTTTCTGCTAGATGAAGTGCCAAGTACTGGTGATGAGATTTGCATGCATTTTCTCTTTTTATCCAGGAAAATGAAAACTATTCATGTTTATAACATTGGTGCACCTCATAAAAGGTCAAAAATACGTAGAGTTATAGCTGACTAAAACATAGATTTATCTTGTGAATTTATGTCATAATTTTGAAAGAATTAAATCTTTATTTATAAATATGAATATATGTATGCATAATTTATATACACACACTCACTTTGTCCTCTTCAAAATCTCTATGATTATCCCCATTTCACAAAATGACACTGTTGTATCAAACAATCATGTAATTTCCAAAGGTGAAACAGCTGAGATAGAGTCAGATTTTGGAGCCAGGTGGTCTGGTTCCAAAACTAATTCAAGATATACTTAAGGAGTCTACATTATTTACAATGTGCAGGATACAAAGTAAATATTATTTATGTAATCTTTTTTTGTTTAAAAAACACCACATATATAAAAGCAAATAAATACCTTGTATCATTTTGAATTCTCAATTCAGTAAAGTAGACAGGAATTACAGGTCATGCTGCTGCTGCTAAGTCACTTCAGTCGTGTCTGACTCTGTGCGACCCCACAGACGGAAGCCCAGCAGGCTCCCCTGTCCCTGGGATTCTCCAGTCAAGAACACTGGAGTGGGTTGCCATTTCCTTCTCCAATGCATGAAAGTGAAAAGTGAAAGGGAAGTCGCTCAGTCGTGTCCGACTTGTAGCGACCCCATGGACTGCAGCCCACCAGGCTCCTCTGTCCATGGGATTTTCCAGGCAAGAGTACTGGAGTGGGGTGCCATTGCCTTCTCCAAATTACGGTCATAGCCACCAAGTAACATATGCCTTGAATGGCAGGTAAATTAACCAGATCTCTTGTGAAATGTTATTAAACCTCTGAACGTATAAGCCTAGACAGTCCAGCCCACATAAAGTAACCTGGTTATGAACACTGTTTCTGAGTTATACAGAAGAGAAGAGTACAAGATACCTGCCTGTTCTTTATGCCTCTACTAAAAGCTGCCCTGGGTTCAGCTTTTATGATCCACCCAAGGAGATCTCACTGTTATTCTCTGTATTAGGTGCTTTGACTGAATCTCATGCTGCCTTTCAGGCTCACTTTAGCTGCCAATCTCCAAGCCACTGACTACTCAGTGTGTGGAGAATGGAGAGTACAGGCTTATTTCCTTGTAAAGCAAAATCTGCATTTAATACAACAACACAAGGCTTACTATGTGCAAGATACTGTTTTAAATAAAATTTAAGTTCTCATGTCAACATTATGTGATAGGTTCAATTCAGCCTTGCCCCACTTTATTCATATGAGGATACCTAAAATGCAGAGACATTCAATATCTTCTCCAAAGTTACCTGACCATAAGATAAGTGAAATAAGAGCTGTTTTAGAGAGAGAAAGATTATATGGACTTAACTGATGCACTTAATTATGGATTATATGGACTTAATTGAATATAAGGGCTTCCCAGGTTGTTGTTGTTTAGTCCGTAAGTTATGTCCAACTCTTTGTGATTCCATGGAGTAGAGTGTAGCTCAACAGGCTCCTCTGTCCATGGAATTCTCTAGGCAAGAATACTGGAGTGGGTTGCCATTCCCTTCTCCAGGGGATTTTCCCAACCTAGGGATTGAACCTGGGTCTCCCACATTGCAGGCAGATTCGTTACTGCTGAGCCACCTGCCAGTTCAGGAGACGTGGGCTCGATCCCTGAGTTGGAAAGATCCCCTGGAGGAGGAAATGGCAACCCACTCCAGTATTCTTGCCTGATAAATCCATGGACAGAGGAGCCTGGAAAGCTACAGTCCATAGGTTTGCAATGAGTGGGATTATGATTGAGCACATAACTGTATTTTTATTTGTTAAATCTGACAACCCTATTACCAGGAGACATTAATTTAGGCAAAATGATCACATTCTATTATTAACACTTCTGTTCTCCATACTAAACTTTCCTCATTTTCCTTGGGCTTCCTTTCCATATTCAAACACAAAGATATATAGAGAGACTGATTTTTAATCCTCTTTTCTTGTGATTCTGACATTCGATTATAGAAAACTCTTTTTTAGCATGCACTTTTTCTTACAATAAAATAAACATTCACAACCTGTCCCTCTTACCTCTAGCAATTTCATAAAGTAGCAAAAATAAAAGACTGCAAACTTTTGAATTTATGATATCAAAATTCTACAAGACATGTCAAAAAAGGAGGCTAATGAGAATAGGGAATATCAGTGCCAGCTGGCTTTCTGGAAAAGGCAAGGGAATAGAGAGACTGGAAATAAGTCTAATAGCCCTCAGAATGTTTTATAATATATAAAGACATTAGTATCACTGTACTAAGACTGAAAATATAGGATATATCATATTCAAAATAATACTCAAAAGAAGCTAAAATCAGCAGCCAAATATCAAAATCTATGTATCTGTTCATGTTTGGAAACCTCAGAAAATAATACTGAAGCTGAAGCTCCAAATACTTTGGCCACCTGGTGTGAAGAAGAGTCAACTCATTGGAAAAAGTCCTGGTACTGGGAAAGATTGAGGGCAAGAGGAAAAGGGGGCAACAGAGGATGAAATGGTTGTGTGATACCATTGACTCATGGACGTGAGTTTGAGCAAACTCTGGGAGATAGTGAAGGACAGGGAAGCCTGGTGTGCCGAGTTCATTGGGTCACAAAGAGTTGGGCACAACTTAGCAATTGAATGACAACAATAAAAAAAAAAAATACAACTGAAAAAAATAACAAATTTTTACACTTAGTTAACAAAATACCTAGGGTCTGGGTTAACATTCATGTAGGTTTTATATGTTTTATGGCTTTAATAGCAGGTATGTGAATTTTTTCTTTAATTTTCTTAGAAAGAAAGAAGAAAGAAAAAAAATAAAGAAGAAGAAGAAAAAACTATTTTTAAGATAGCAGTAGAAAAATAGATAAGATTATTCTCAAAATTCAATAAAGTGATGTAGACTATCAGGAAAATGAGATTAAGAATATAGTCTAATTGGTGTTAAAATGTCAATATTCCAATAACCATATGCCAGCACTAAAGTCAATTTAATTAGTATTTTTTTCTTATCAAGCAATAAATCAAGTAGAAGACTGATTGCAAAGAAATCAGCTGACTTATGAAACATTCTGGAATTAGTTTTCTAAAACTTAATTGCCTTCAGATAGATCAGAAAATGCTTGAAATAATTTAAGAATTCAGAAAATGATATACGGCATGTATAAACCTCCCAGTACCTCTTACATATCTTCTAATATTTTAGTTTTTCATAATTTTTTTAATAATGAGAAGACAGTAAACACTAGAAAGAGCAAATACCATATTTTCTGGCTGGGGCCAGTACTAGCTAGACAAATATGATTATTTCCCAAAATTGATGACTAGGAGTTATAACAGATTCCAATATATAAACACATTTAGACAATGTACTGATTTCTGTCACATGGGAAACCCTTCTAATCTATCCTATCATTCCGCTAGTCCAAACTACACAGAAATCAATCCAAACCTTTATAACGATCCTCAAATAAGACAACTGCAAAGACTTTCATTTCTGGCAAATGACTGTGTCTCTACTTAAAATAGAATTTGAAATCATTGAGTATGAACTACAAGTCTCCAACATACTCATCTAGTTTTTACCCTAATTTTCCCTCATCTTTCAGTATGTAGTCACTAAGTCGTGTCCAACTCTTGTAATGCTATGGACTGTGTAGCCTGCCAGGCTCCTTTTATCATGAGATTTTCCAGGCAAGAATACTGGACTGGGTTGCCATTCTTTTCCAGGGAATCTTCCCAGCCCAGGAACTGAACCTGGGTCTCCTGCATTGCAGGCAGATTCTTTACAGTCTGTGCCACCAGGGAAGCTTTGCTTCAAGTGAGTCAACCCACCTATAATTTTTAACCCATTGTTTTCCATTTCTTCAAGGAAGATGCTCTATTAATCATACCTAATTTCCCTCAGATCTTTAATCTACAAACATCCTTCTTTCAAAAGAAGCAGCCTTAAGTTTCTCCTGTTAGAAAATCAAAATCTCCCCTTTGGTTTAGGTCCACTTTCTAACTTTTTCCTGTTTCTCAGACTCCCCATTTTATCTTCTTTAAAGAGCCTTTCCATCTTCCAAACTTAATCCCTCACATCTCAATCACTCTCAGTCATCTATCTTATGCCATCCTCCCATGTTCAACCCATACCATCCCCTATAAATACCCTTGCAAAAGAAATCAACTACAAAGACAGTTGCTACATCCAGTGGCAATTTCATAGCCCTTATTACATATTCCTGTGTCTTTGAGCAGATATTTGACCTCCTGCCATCTACTGCCCCTGTTTAGGAAAACTATTCCACTTTGATCATAGCTACATCTTCTTGCTCTGATATCCTTAAATAAAAAAAAATGCCCCATGATTTTTATTCTTTATGTCTGTTTATGGTATCAATGGTTATAAATGGGGAAAAATCATCTTAGATACATTTTTAGTGATCCATGCTCCCATCATCCAACTAATCATTCATTCCTATTAGTTAAAACTTCGAATTATTTCCTATTTTCCTCTTTACTATCAATAATGTTTTAGTCACTACTATTCTCTTTTAGTTCCCTAAAATCTCTTTACTGGGCCATTACAATTTTTTTTTTCATTTTACTTTACTGTGGTAAGAACACTTAATAAGAGAACTACCCTTATAAGGAAATTTTCAGTGTGCAGTAGAATATTGGTAACTACATGCATAATGTTGTACAGAAAATCTCTGGAAATTACTTATCTTGCATAACCAAAACTCTATATCAGTTCAACAACAACTCCCTATTGCACCCTGCCTCCAACACCAGGCAACCGTCACTTTACCCTCTGTTTCTATGAGTTTGACTATTTTATTTATTTTTTAATATAAATTTATTTATTTTAATTGGAGGCTAATTACTTACAATATTGTATTGGTTTTGCCATGCATTGACATGACTCTGCCATGGGTGTACATGTGTTCCCCATCCTGAACCCCCCTCCCACCTCCCTCCCCATCCCATCCCTCTGGGTCATCCCAGTGCACCAGCCCCGAGAACCCTGCCTCACTCATTGAACCTGGACTGGCGATTTGTTCCACATATGATAATATACATGTTTCAATGCTATTCTCCCAAATCATCCCACCCTCGCCTTCTCCCACAGAGTCGAACAGTCTGTTCTTTATATCTGTGTCTCTTTTGCTGTCTTGCATACAGGGTTATCGTTACCATCTTTCTAAATTTCATATATATGCATTAGTACACTGTATTGGTGTTTTTCTTTCTGGCTTACTTCACTCTGTATAACAGGCTCCAGTTTCATCCACCTCATTAGAACTGACTCAAATGCATTCATTTTAATAGCTGATTAATATTCCATTGTGTGTATGTACCACAGCTTTTTTATCTATTTGTCTGCTGATGGACATCTAGGTTGCTTCCATGTCCTGGCTATTATAAACAGTGCTGCAATGAACATTGGGGTACACGTGTCTCTTTCAATTCTCGTTTCCTCGTTGTGTATGCCCAGCAGTGGGATTGCTGGGTTGTATGGCAGTTCTATTTCCAGTTTTTTGAGGAATCTCCACATTGTTCTCCATAGTGGCTGTACTAGTTTGCATTCCCACCAACAGTGTAAGAGGGTTCCCTTTTCTCCACACCCTCTCCAGCACTTATTGCTTGTAGACTTTTGGATAGCAGCCATTCTGACTGACGTGAAATGGTACCTCATTGTGGTTTTGATTTGCATTTCTCTGATAATGAGTGATGTTGAGCATCTTTTCATGTGTTTGTTAGCCATCTGTATGTCTTCTTTGGAGAAATGTCTGTTTAGTTCTTTGGCCCATTTTTTGATTGGGTTGTTTATTTTTCTGGAATTGAGCTGCAGGAGTTGCTTGCATACTTTTGAGATTAATTCTTTGTCAGTTGCTTCATTTGCTATTATTTTCTCCCATTCTGAAGGCTGTCTTTTCACCTTGCTTATAGTTTCCTTTGTTGTGCAGAAGCATTTAATTTTGATTAGGTCCTATTTGCTTATTTTTGCTTTTATTTCCAATATTCTGGGAGGTGGGTCATAGAGGATCCTGCTGTGATTTATGTCGGAGGGTGGTTTGCCTATGATTTCCTCTAGGAGTTTCATAGTTTCTGGTCTTACTTTTAGATCTTTAATCCATTTTGAGTTTATTTTTGTGTATGGTGTTAGAAAGTGTTCTAGTTTCATTCTTTTACAAGTGGTTGACCAGTTTTCCCAGCACCACTTGTTAAAGAGATATCTTGTGTAATTGGATGCACACATTTGTGTGCCTGGCTTTCTTCACATACCACACTGTCCTCCAGGTTCGCCCATCTTGTCACATAGTACAGAATGTATTTATTTTATAAGGTAGAATACTATTCTACTATATGTATATACCACATTTTCTTTATCATTCACCCATCAGTGGACATTCAGGTTGTTTCCATATATTGGCTATTGTGAGTAAAACTGCAATGGATGTGTGTGTGTGTGTGTGTGTGTGTGTGTGTATGTGCGTGTGTGTGTGCACGCGTGTGTGTGTGCTCAGTTGTGTCTGACTCTGTGACCCCATGGACTGCAGCCCACCAGGGGCCTCTGTCAGTGGAAGTTTTCAAGCAAGGATACTGGAGTGGGTTGCCATTTCCTCCTCCAAGGGATCTTCCCCAAACATGGATTGAACCTGTGTTTCTTTGAGTCTCCTGCATTGGCAGGCAGATTCTTTACCACTAGCGCCACCTACGGGTTCCTCAAAAAACTAAAAATAGAACTATTATGATCTGACAATCCCCTATATCCAAAAGATTTGAAATCAGGATCTCAAAGAGATACAATAGTTCTTTTACTGTTTTTTCACCCTGCCTCTGGAGTTATCCTCTTCAAATCTATATTCCTTTATGCTGTTAGTTTTTCTTTATTTAATGTTCAAATGACCATAACTTTTATATTCTCTACTCAAAACCTTTAAAGATTCAGTATTACCCATCAGAATGAATGTAGACTTTTTAGCATGGCATGAAAGAATTTCATGATATGTAATATTACTGGATTTATCAAATTAAATTATTGCATAGGACATACCTTCAGTCATTACTTGCATGAGATTCAATTTGAACCAGGCATCCTATGTTTTTCTAGCAACCTCCATGATAGAGAATTTGGTTATTTATCTAGGTCATTCCTCCTATGCTCCACCCATATTACTACTCTCCACCTTACTACTCTCCACCTTGTATAATATTATCCACTTCTCCCACCCACCTTAAGACAAAGAAAAACCTACTGGCTTACTACTCTCTTCTTTCTAGTCTTTTAACACACTATACTTTCTTGCCCATGTAATGTCTTCTCTTCATCTCTGGTGTGTTACCTTTCTCTTTAATAGCTGTGCATATGTATTCCCAGCAGAACACAATTCTAGAATGGACTTGAAGTCAGATGTGGCCATATGATCAAATTATTTCCAGTGAAATGGGACCAGATTTAATCCATGCTTTAATATAGCCCTGTTTTCCAGAACTTCAAAGAATGCCCTTCAATACACTCTGTGATAATGACACAAAAGGGCCTTAAGTCCATGTATAGATGATAACCAAGCTGCCATCAGCCTGGGTCCCTGAGAAACTAGGTCCTTGTGAAGTCTCTTCAAGTTCCTGGAGCACCTGCCCCAGAAGTTTTGTAAACAAACAAACAATTCTATTGTGTTTGGGGCCATTACACTTAGGGTCTCTTCAGTTAACATTCAGGTCTCAGCTAAATAAATATTATCTAATATTGAAACGTTTTTCTGCCTCCCAAATACTGGGCTGCAGAAGGACAGGAAGACTAGGTGAAGGAGATTTGACATTTCTGAGGACTCAGAGCTTCAGTGAGAAAAGTAGGACTTTCATTACATTTAACTTGAGACATGAATTATAATGCAAAAAGCCCGTATCCTCCTTGATTCTTATGAACAAAGAATATAGGTTAAAGATATTTTTCTTATGACTAAACTTAGGCTTTTTTGACTTTCACTTTTGAAAATGATTAAAAGTTAACAAGCCACATGCAAAAAGACTTTGCATAAAACCACTCGAAAAATCAATTCCCTTTACAAGTCACTAGTATTCTAATGCATAGTTTTTAAAGTATAAAATACTTTATATGAGAAAACTACAAATTGTGCTCTACACCAAGTGTCAGGTTTTTTTTCTGTAAAGGGTCTTATGAGAAATATTTTTGGATTTGTAGAGTATACAATCTCTGTCACAATGAATAAAATGCAAAAACAGCCATAGTTGACATATCAACAAACAAGCACAGTTGTATTCCAATAAAATTATATTTACATCAACAGGAGATAGGCAGGATTTGATCCATAGGTTACAGTTTTGCTAACTCTCTGATCTATACCCAAATACAAAGTACCAGTAAAAACTGCACAGAAATGACAAAAATATTAATAATTTGTCTTATTCTGTCTTTCCAAATTCTCCTCTCCCCTCCTCTTCCTATTCCCTTTCTTCTGCCTTCTTTTTCTCTCAATGAATATTACAGAAAAATGATGCAAACTAACCTGTTTTCTTAAGTTACACAAATGGTATCATTTATGCACATAACCCTTTGTGGTCAGCTTTTTTTTTTTTTACTAGGAATTTTCTTTTGAAATTTAACTAGGTAGATTTGAGTTAGTTCATTTTCATTGCTCTATAATATTTTGGTGTGTTTACAGATTATTCATCATTCTCCATTGGTTGACAGTTTACTTTTTTTTATAAACTCTAGGAAACAGTGTGGAGTTTTTCTTAGACTCTTTGAAGTGGAAATGAGGAGTACTAAGAATATGCATATCTTCAAAAACTGCTTTTCAAATCAGACGTTATGCTTTCACCAGAAATAGCTTCTGTTTCCCTATATCTTGTCACACAGGTTCTTGTCTGATGTAATAATTTTTGCCTATTTGATGAGTGTTAAAAAAATTCTCTTTAATAGAAATTGCTTAGACTTATGAAATGCTCATGCTTAGGCTAAACTAAACATTTAAAGTGTCCTAACATAATCATATGAGCCAGCATTACTTTCATTCCCATTACAGAACTGAGGCAACAGAGGCTCAGACGCATAAAGTCACTTTCCCAGTAACTTGGCTCATTGTGCTTGTGCTCAGTCGTGGCCGACTCTTTGGGACCCCATGAACCATAGCCCTCCAGGTTCCTCTGCCCATGCAATTTTCCAGGCAAGAATACTGGAGAGGGTTGTCATTTCCTACTCCAAAGGATATTCCCAATCAAATGTGCATTTCTTGCATTTCCTGCACTGGCAGGCAGATTCTTTACCACTGTGCCATGCTACTCAGTGATAAAATCAGAATTTGAACTCAGGTAATTTGATTCCAAAATCTATGTTGTTTACCCATAAAACTAGCAAGTAAAATTGATGATCATATTATATATTTATTACTACTCAGACTTCTTTTTTTATGAACTGCCTAGATATACCCTTGGTTTATTGCCTCATTATTATTTAATTGTGCTTTCTAAAATGGATTTTTAGAGCTTCTTCAAGTATTCTGAAAAGTAAATGCTTTCAAATTATATAGGCTACTGCTGCTACGTCACTTCAGTCGTGTCCGACTCTGTGCGACCCCATAGACCACAGCCCACCAGGCTCCCCTGTCCCTGGGATTCTCCAGGCAAGAACACTGGAGTGGGTTGCCATTTCCTTCTCCAATGCATGACAGTGAAAAGTGAAAGTGAAGTCGCTCAGTTGTGTCTGACTCTTAGCGACCCCATGGACTGCAGCCTACCAGGCTCCTCCATCCATGGGATTTTCCAGGCAAGAGTACTGGAGTGGGGTGCCATTGCCTTCTACATTTTCTTAAATTCAAAAGCTTGGCTTTTCATTTTCTTATGTCATTTTGAGTTAAAAAAAATTTGTATGTGAATTTATCACACTTCATTATCTTCACTGTTGTCCTCTTATATGCTCACTCAAGAAATTATTTCTTATTTCAATATTATACAGATATTTCTTCATGGTTTCTACTTTATAGAACCTTTTTCCCACATGAATAACCAATTTTACTGGCATCATTTATGGAATAATCCACCCTTTGCCCTGCTGACTTCTGGTGTCACCTACAACAACTACTATTTCTCCTAAATATAAAGTGATTTGGAGGCTCTTAATTCATTCACACTGAGAAACTTATGTCTTAACAAACATCAAAATATTTTAACTGCCATATATTTTCAGTAATCTTATCATCTAATAGGGTCAGTTTTCTCTCATATTCATCAAAATACTAACCATGATTTGGGTATTTTCATTCCTTCAGCTTTTCATAAATATTCTAGGATCAGTTTGACAAATGCAAATTTAAAAAATGAAGAAAGACCAACAAGATGGATTAGGAATAACATGAATATATGGATTAATTCTTAAGAAAGAATCGACATCTTAATTTTATTGCATCTTGCAAACATGAACATGGCAAATCTCTCAGTCTGTTTGTGTCTTCTTTATGTCTTTATTTGAGATTTCCATAAAAGTTCCATATAACTTTTGTTAGATTTATTCTTAAGCACCTTATTTTTGTTGTTACTGTAATAATATATTTTAAAGTTATAATTTCTAATTATGTACTGCTGGTTTATGAAAAGATTTTTGTGCTAGTAGCCTCTTTTAATTTCATTCCTTTTTTACAATATAATCTAACATTTCTACATTCAAAATAATATATATTATAGATTTTTGATGACAACATGTGTGGAGTTAAAAACATGCTTTTCTATTCCAAACTTACCAAGATTTTTTTCTTTTAAAATCATGATGAACTGTCAAACTTTTGTGCTAAAAGGTTGTTTCCCCTCTTCTGTGTATTGTGGAAAATTTCAGTAATAGATTTTTCTAATATTAACCACTCTTGCTTTACTGAAATAAAAAATTCTATCTTGTCCCAATGTATTTTTTTAAAGTATACTCCTGGATTGATGCTGTCAATATTTTATTTAATAATTTTACACCTACAACCACACATGTGACATAGCTTATAGCTTTCTTTTCATAGAAAGATACTTAAAAAGTTTTTTGAGTTATATAGCAGTCTCACAAATTGAAAGAGGTAATTTCCCTGGCTTTGGAATAGCTTGCATATTACAGGGAGTAACAGCTGAAAGTTTGTTATAAGCTAATCTTTAAAACTTCCTCAGCCTAGTGTCTATTTCTCTATTTGTTGGTAGCCTATAATGTACTGTGGAAGGAATGATGCTAAAGCTGAAACTCCAGTACTTTGGCCACCTCATGCGAAGAGTTGACTCATTGGAAAAGACTGATGCTGGGAGGGATTGGGGGCAGGAGGAGAAGGGGACGACAGAGGATGAGATGGCTGGATGGCATCACTGACTCAATGGACTTGAGTCTGGGTGAACTCCGGGAGTTGGCGATGGACAGGGAGGCCTGGTGTGCTGTGATTCATGGGGTCGCAAAGAGTCGGACACGACTGAGCGACTGAACTGAACTGAACTATAATGTACTGACACTTCATTTAGTGAATAAAAGTTGTTTCAGACATTTTAACATTTTCTTGACTCAGATTCAAAGTTCCATAAACAGTGGAATAAAGTTCTGCATAATAAAGTATTTTTTTGCTTTAATTATTTTTAATATTCTCATATTTGAAAATGAATGACTTTCGTTCTAGTTCAATCTCACTAGAAGTTTTATAGTTCTTTATAGTTTTTTCAAAGAATAAGTTTTGGTTTTATTGATCTTTTCATTTCTTGTTTCATAAAATTTACCAATGAAATCATCTAGTTTGGGGTTTTACTTCTGGAAAAGTTTGTTGTTGTTGTTATAAATTCAATTTAATAGTAGACATAAGGTATTCATATTTTTAATTCTTCATTCTACAGTTTTATTAAATTGTGATTCTGAAAGAGCCTTGCATGGATTAAAAGTGACCATAAATCATTGACACTACCCTATTTAAGTGAAATTTGTGTCCTCCTCTTTAAATGTAGGCTGGTTCTGCCAAACAGAACCCAGTAGAACATGCTCATGCCAGTTCTAGACCCAGCATTTAAGACGGCTCACAGCTTATATTTTATACCTTTCTTACTCTTGATATCTAGATGCTATGTAAAAAAAGCCTACCCTCGTAGTGAGCCCAAAGAGCACCTCTTCTTTGTTAGTTTTCTAATTCTCCAGTCAGACATGTGAGTGAAGTCATCTTGGCTCCTTTAACTCTACAGACCTCTGATTTCAGCCACATTACTGACACCAAATGAGACCAATGAAATAACTGCTTGGTCAAACCAGAAACTCATGAGATTAAAAAAATGAATTATTTTTGTTTTTGTAGCTTTTATTAAACAGCAAAAAGTAGTCAAAACAGAATTCTGCAAGTGGGGTGAGGCTATAGTAAAACCCTAAAATATGAGCTATTGGCGATGAGCAGAAGCTAGAAGGGCTTTGAAGAAACACAGAATAGTGGAAGGACAGTGAAGAAATTTTATTGCATAGATTAAAAAAGATAGACTGCTACGCAGTAGTGGGAAATGTGGCAACATTATCACCTGCATTAACATAAAAACATATCTAATGAATTTGTGGATTTGGCTAAGAAGATTTCCATGCAGAATAGTGAAAATACTGTTTCTTTTAGCTGTATACGCTAAGGCTTAGAGAGAGATAGATGAACTAAATAATAAGTTGTTCCATTATTAATCAGAATCTAGAGGAAATATTTCCAGCCCAAGACTTTCAAATATAAAACTGTTTCTAATTCCAGTCTTATCCAGCGATTTTCAAAAGAAGTAATGGTCTTAAAGAGAAAATTCAAATCCAAGGCCCTGATAGGAAAACATGGTCTTAGAATCAAGATGCCAATGACTCCTTGTTATGTTTGAGCTCTGATGCCTGCATCCAGTCCCAGACTGTAGCATCTAGTCCCTGCTAGATATAATAGAGACTTACCCAGCAGCTGCACAGCCCAGCCTGAGGCCCAGGGTCCATGGTGAACACCAACACAGATGCCTTTTGTTTTCTAATATATTTATGTATTTTTAATTGGAGGATGATTGCATTACAGTATTCTGTTGGTTTCTGCCACATATCAACATGAATCAGTCATAGGTTTATGTATGTCTCCTCTCTCTTGAACCTCCTCCCACCTCCAATCCCATCCCACCCCTCTACGTTATCACAGAGCAATTCCTCCCAAGACAAAGCTTCTCTTCTCCAATCCGCTTCTGAAATTTTCAAACAATTTAGCAGCTCTAAATTCTGGCCTATCACTTCTCAGCTCCACAAGTTACCTCTCAACTTCTGTGCTTCTTCTCTTCATTGTGGTAAAGAAAGTACTCCCATACAGAGATCCTGAGTAAATATGAAGTTAACTTCACACACTTCTATCTCGAGAGCCTCACCCTCCCTGCCTGTCATCCAACGTCTGGAGCCAGTTTTGTTAAATTATCTTGTCCAGTTTTGTAGTTGCTATGGTGGGAGGGGAAATCTGGTCCCATTTACTCTGTCATGGTTAGAGACAAAACTATTTTGAGCTCATATTTATGTGTGCTTATTACGTCTACGTAGGAATATTTTATAATTGGGGGGGAGTCCCTCCTAAGCAATTTTGTACTTATTTTTGCCAGTGTCCTAGAGGTTTCACCATACCAGAAATAATTTTCCTGTTGAGGAGATGAAACTTAAAACCTCTGTAAGTGCAGTGATTGCATATATATATTGCTGTTCAGTTGCAAAGTGGTCTCTTACTCTTGGCGACCCCATGGACTGCAGCATGACAGGCTTCCCTGCCCTTCACTATGTCTTGGAGTTTGTTCAAACTTGTGTCCATTGAGTATATATATGTCCTACAGCTCAGACACAAAAATAAAACACCATCTTAACAGGCATGGTAAGCAGTTTTTATTCTTCATCATCCTTGTACTATTTCTAATATATTCACAGAGTAGGATACTATGTAGTGATGAGAATAAACCACTTATAAACACATGACATAATATGGAAAATGTCACAAACAATAAAGAAGCTCAATACATAAAAGTAAATGCATCCAATTTATATACAATTTAAAAATTAACAGAAATATAAATAGTGGCTACTATGCCTGGAAGCAGCACAGAGTCTCTATGGGATCCAAAGAGGTGTGTTTGGGTGTGTTAATGTTTCTTACTTAGTCTGGGTGACGGCTATGCAGTTTGTGAAAATCATCACTTTTTCTACATTAACTTTAGCATATATTAATGCTAATAAAAAGTTAAAATGTAAATTTAAAATGTGACCCAGAAATTTCTTTTGATCAATAATAAGGAAGATTAAAACTTATGGAAATTTTAAAAGATTTTAAAAAATTTAAATGATTTAAAAAGTTACTTTGGATAAATACATCAAAAATATTAACAAAGGTCTTTTTGAGGTCTTATTTAAACATTGAAACATTCTCTCAAGGCCTGGAGGCCTAGCCTGAGGCTGGGACTGTCCCTAGAGCACTGTCACAAGGTCATGCATATTTAATTGAATAGTTAATTGAAATACACAGAGGAAAAATACTTTCCCAAAGCTGACACAATGGCAATATTTTCCTTTCTAATTATTTGTTCCAATGTACCTACAGAGACTACAATATTAATATAGGCCACACTTTTAGCTACAGCCACTTCTAGTTCAGTTCAGTTCAGTTCAGTTCAGTCGCTGATACTTTGGCCACTTCTAGTTAGATGTCTTCAATTCCCTAAACCCTTTTGTACTACTTCTCCTTACTAGGCACACTGACGTCATCAGTACCAGTAGCTATGGGCTTAGAGAGTAGATAGACGAGGATGCAACACGACCATAATCCAGGTTTTAAAAGACAGTCGTACTGGACAAGGCCTATACTTTTCCTCTTTATCTTTACCTAAAAAAAAGGATTCCACTGTCAAGGTATAAAGGTTTTGATCCGTTGACCTGAATACCCAGTTTTTAAAGATCCAAGTAGCTAGAAAGGCTATTGATAGCCATAGGTAAACTCACCTTCAATAGGAAGAAAGAGACTTTCCTAAATTGTGCCTTTCTAATTCCTTGTAGTTCACTACTTCTTTTAGTTAAATGTAATAAACTTTGAGTTGCCTACTGGATACAAAGTGCTGTTTTAAGAAGGTGAAGGGGGTTAACTTACTAACAAAAATGAGTTAAAAATCTTTGCCCTCAAGTAAATCGAATTCTTAGAAGAAAGGTAATTTATGATTCATGGATACAAATATATTAATGCTATGATATCTTTTTGATTCATTTAAAGGTTTTAAGTTTAAGGGAATATCTGGACTAGTCGATATAAAAAGATTTGAATTGGAACTTAAAACAATGAGGATTTACTAAACTCATATATATATGTAGTTGTATATAAATATATTTCATATGCATATATATGTATGAAATCTGCTTACTTATAGACATATTATCATTGTACATCATCTGTATCATAGTATATATCATCTATACTAAAGCAAGTTGGAAGGACTGATGCTGAAGCTTCAATACATTGGTCACCTGATACGAAGAGCCGACTCATTGGAAAAGACCATGATGCTAGGAAAGATTGAAGGCAGAAGGAGTAGAGGGCAACAGAGGATGAGATGGTTGGATGGCATCACTGATGCAATGGACATGAACTTGGCTAAACTCTAGGAGATCATGAGGGACAGGGAAGCCTGGCATGCTGTAGTCCATGGGGTCACGAAGAGTTGGACTGGGTGACTGAATAACAACAACAACACTACATGCTAAATATTAATGCAAACAAGCCTTGAATTATTAGTAAAACATAACAGAATCAAGCAAAGACCACTACCTTATGTAATTTAGTTTGACATAAATTTCTCAGTTTGAGTTCTGAAACTAGAAATAAACAATACATAAACTTTTGTTAATTCTTTGTCTACATGATGAAATAAAGTAGTGATGTCCAGCATCCTGCCTCTATCATTCATAACTAAAGTGCATTCAGTGAAGCATTAGGCGTCTACATGGCACAGGACCTTTCCTCAAGAAAACCACCCAACCCAGCTTTTGTTCAAGGAACTGTGCTAAGCCAGTTCATCCATATAAGCCAACAAACCACCTCAGTAACAGGGGACTGAACCAGAAAGGGGCCCCTAGATCAGAGACAGCAAATCTTAGAAACTCTCTCAAGGGATTTGTAAATTTGAGATCAAGAAACTAAAATTAGAAATTGAGAACATGTAGAAAAAGACAAGCAAGCAGTGACTCTGAGGCAGAGGGAGCCATGAGACATGAACAACAACAAAAAAAAGGTTATTAATCTGGAGTAAGCAGAAATCAACAGATACAAGGAGGAGAGTCTTAGGAGGGGGCAGTTAGAGCAGTAGATAAAAAAGAAGGACATGCTGTCACATTGGAAGAGAGCACACTTGCAGAATGGGAAACAAATATTTGCAAATCTTGTGTCTGAAATGCACTTGTATCCAATATATAATGATTTCTATAGTAAAAAGGCAAGTAACCCAATTAAAAGTGAGTGAAGGATCTGAATAGACATTTCTGCAAAACAAATGATCAATAAGCACATGGAAAAGATGCTCAACATCATTAGTCATTATTGCTTAGTCACTAAGCCATGTTTAACTCTTTTGCAACCCCAAGTCCTGTAGCCCACCAGGCTCCTCTGTCCAAGGGATCCTCCAGGCAAGAATACTGGAGTGGGTTGCCATTTTCTTTTCCAGGGGATCTTCCTGACCCAGGAGTCAAATCCACATCTCCTGCATTGGCAGGTGGATTCTTTACCAGGAAGCCATCAAGGAAATGTAAAATGCAAATTAAAATGACAATGAAATACCACTTCACATCCACTAAGATAGCTTTAGTCAAAAGTCAGACTTTTTTATGTGTTTTTATGTGTAACACTTTTATATGTGTTAACAAGGTTGCACAAGAAGTGGGACAGTCGTTCATCCCTAGTGAGAATTCATTCCTGATCACTTTGAAAAACAGCTTGGTGTTTACTAAACTGCTAAACACATATTTACCATATGATCCACAATTCCATTCCTATGTATAAATCCAAGTGAGACAAAAACACGTTCACCAAAACATGTACATACATGTTCATAGCAGCATTACTATGTTGCTGAGTGTAAACAGCCTAAATGTCCATAAAATCAATGTATAAACAAACTGTGTATATTTATACACTGAAATGTTACTCTGCTATAAAAAGCAATGAAGTACTGATACATGCTACAACATGGATAGAACTTGAAAACATTATGCTAAGCAGAAGAACCTTCATAAAAGACCATCTATTGTATAAATGCACTGATATGAAATGTCCAGAATACACAACTGTATAGAGATATAAAATACACTAGTAGTTAAGCAGTGCTGAGAGAGAGGAGGGTAAGAAGTGAGTGCTAATAGGTATAGGGGTTATTTCAGGAGTGATAAAAACATTCTCAACGTAGATTATGCTGATGGTTGGTTAGTTCTTTCCATATACTTACAAATATATAAAACTGTATTCCTTAAATGGGTGTATTTTATGATATGTAAATTATATCTCAATAAAAGTCCTAGGGAAGAGATTCATAAATTTATGAATATTGGTAGAGAAGAGGTAAAATCCAAAACTGAACTGTGTTTCCTCTTTCTAAAGTCCAACTGGAGTATTTGTGAGTGTCGATAATTTTTGGTTGTGTGGTTATCCATATATTTGCAAACTAAGCTGATTTCACTCCCTTAATGTCACATATAACTTTATTGCAAAATATTTTAAACTTCAAGTAACCGGAATGAGACCCCTTTCCTAATAACTCAAAGAGGATATTTAAAACATTTTCCTGGATAATACCTCATTCAATTTTCATACTGGCTCTACTGCCTTAAACCTAAAATGATTATGAGGATGGTCTTTGATAATTAACATGAGTCAAGTGTTCTAAGGTGTGGCTCTCTAGCTACAGTACTTGGATACAACAACTTACAAACTGTAATCTTGGAAAAGTTCTTAACCTCCTTGTATCTCAGTTTCTTCATATGTAACATGGTAAAAATGATACCTGCAATGGAAAACTGGTGTGAGATACCTGACACATAGCCCTCACAAACATTAACTATTATTGTACCATTTGGAGCCAATATATTTCTAATATTTCTAAACATGTGGTTTCCATAATTAATAAACTGAGTTAGAAAACTTCTGGGGGAAGATAAAGCAGCCTTTTCAAAACTCCCAAATACCAATAGCACTTAAGTTTTTAGCTAAAGACTCTGTACTGTATTTAGAATAGTGCCTCCAGGAACTTTGGTGTTTGTTTTTTAAAAAGAATAGTATTGGGGGCTTTCCTGTTGGCTCAGTGGTAGAGAATCTGCTTGCCAATGCAGCAGACACAGGTTCAGTCCCTGATCCAGGAAGATCCCACATGCTGCAAAGCAACTAAGCCTGTGTGCCACACAACTGAGCCTGTGCTCTAGAGCCCAGGAATTCCGACTACTGAGCCTGTGTGCTCCAACTACTGAAACCCAAACCCTAGAGTCTGTGCTCCACAAGAGAAGCCACCACAATGAGAAGGCTCGTGCATTGCAACTAGAGAGTAACCCTTGCAGAAATGAAGACCCAGCACAGCCAAAAATAAAGGTAAATAACATTTTAAAAGGATAGTATTTGATTTAGTATTATCTGTTCTGTTTTTGTTTGCAGAGTAGTAGTACATGATTTTCTATATGTAGCAGCTTGAGTAGAGAGATGGTAATTACATGTTTCTTTTCTGCACCTTGAAATTAGGTATCTCTCAAATATCATCAGCAGGTCCCTATTATGAACGAAGTGTAAACATGTCACACTGTATATAAATATCATTATGTTGAACACCTGAAACTAATATAATACTGTATGTCAATTATACCTCAATTAAAAATAAATTAAAATTTAAAAAGTCATGTCACACTAACATTTTGAATCTGCCAAACAAAGCTTCTAGTTCCTTTTCAAGTAGAAAAGGCCATATCATTATAGAAACAAAGATTCAATAGAGCAGGAAGTAATTGTTAAGATTTATTTTATTTATCCTCCTACATGCAAGTACCTAACCCATCCCCAAAAGTAACAGTCTACTTTATTCCCCAAAACCTCTTGAGATGGAAATGTATTTTTCTTGGTAACCTCTTCCAGTTTCTTGTAATTGTTTGGTCAAATAGTTCTTTCTAAAACAAGTTCAGAGTAAAGAAAAAAACTGAACATACTTCTATATCCACCTCTCTCTCTAAACATGTTTCCCCTCCCCGCCCCCATAGGAGCTGCCTGAATTTTATCACCACTTTTGTGAAATGTTTGAAGGCATTAATGCTAGAATATTTTAATAGGAGCAAAAAAATCTAAAGGCAAATTGTTCCTTATGTCTGTTCTTTGAGGTATATTTTTTCATGATTTCTCTCACCTCCCTACCCCACCTAAAGTTCTTAAATATTTATTCCAAATGTTGTGAATCAAATATTTTTAACATTTGATCATATGCTCAACTCCATATTTTAGGTATAAATTTGACAGGAAGGCTCAATACTGTATCTTAGGCATAAATTTGACAGGAAGATTCAATTTCTATATATACTTCAGCTTTCCACAAGTTATTCAGTTGTTAGGAAGTCAGCCCAAAAAGAAACAGAATGCATTACTAGTGTCTGAAAGTCTGAAAAAGCTAACCTGATTGCATAAAAATGGAGATACCGTCAAGTGAAAAGTAAATATTTTACATTAAAATGTAAAAACAATTATTAAACAATTGAAATTAGTAGAAAAGTAAGTAGAATAAAATTAGAAAATATGTTGAGATTAGAGAGCAGGGGGAACATGCAAGTGATAACAATAATTTACTCAGCACATGTGATCTGAGCACCTATTATGTTCCAGGCACTAGAGGTTCAGGTTTGAGCAAAACAGAAAACATGTTTACCTTCATGCAACTCACCTTCCAAGCACAAAGACTGACAACAACAAAATCCTAAACAAAGTTATAAAAACCATAATGTCAGGGATTCACAATCACTTGCAAAAAAATAAAGCAAGTTAAGGGGAAAGAGTGAGGCAAGGTGATGCTCAAGATAGGGTGGCCAGGGAATGCCCTTTGAGGTGCTAAGAGCAAAAAGTCTTGGGGTTCCTGTCATCATGTTTAGAATTTTCAAAGAACAGAAAGACCAGTGTAGCAGGAGCTAAATGAGTAAGGAGAAGAGTGAGGGAAATGAGTTTGAGAGCTACTGAGAAGAGGCTGGAAATCATAGGACATGAATACAGGCCAAGGACTTAGAAGGTCAAGAAAAGGTGAGTAACTTGTTATGTATTTTGTCTTACAAAGGATTACTTTTGTTGCATTGTGATGAATAGACTTCAGTGAAGTAAGACTGGAAGCAGAGAGACAAATTAGACCTTATTGAATTAAACCATGAAAGAGTTAACACGTTTAGACCAGGTTCTTGGTGCTGAGGATTAGAAGTGGTAAGATTTGGGTTCCCATTTGAAGGTACAACTAGTAGAATTTCTACTGGTTTGTACAGGAGATAGAAGAGAAAGAAGGAAGAGGACTCAAGGAAGGTGCCAGGATTTGTGACCTGAGTAATTGGTGAACTAATGGTGGTCTTCATGGAATTGGGGAATACTGGAGAAGAAGGAGGTTTGAAAAGAAACCTCAGATGTTAAATTTGAAATGTCTATGAGATATCCAGAAAAATGCCAGTAAGCTGAACATATAAGTCTAGATTTCAGTAGCAAATTTGGTTCTCTAATTCAAAATTAAGTCATCTGAAAGGACAGATGTTAAACCAATACAATATTATAAAGTAATTAACCTCTAATTAAAATAAATAAAAAAAAATAAATAAAACCAAGAGAATGGATGAGATCTCCAAAGAAACTTGTATAAATAGAGAAGAGAAGAGGTCTCAGAACTGAATCCTAGAGCCCAAGAGCACTTGAAAAAAATCTTGACATTGGAACATAAGCCAGTAACAGAGACTGGCTTATACTGAGATAGAAAGGCTGAGAGAGTACAGTGTCCTAGAAACCAAGGGGAGAAAGTACTTAAAGAAAAAACAAAAGTGAACAGTTCTTTCAAATGCTTCTGAAAGAATAAGT
Source organism: Bubalus kerabau (assembly GCF_029407905.1). Classification (NCBI taxonomy): domain Eukaryota; kingdom Metazoa; phylum Chordata; class Mammalia; order Artiodactyla; family Bovidae; genus Bubalus; species Bubalus kerabau. The sequence continues at coordinate 67,109,239 of NC_073630.1, forward strand.
CGTGCACAAGTGTCCACTGGGTTTGACTTTGACAAGTTCTTGACGAGACTTTTAGTGTAGTGATGTGGGAGAAGAAAGAATGGAAGACAAGGAAGTACAGATTTCAAAGATTTTATCTTAAGTAGAACAAATGGAGCATTGCTTCCAAGAGGGATATATGATAAGGGCTTCTCTGGTGGCTCAGTCAGTAAAGAATCTGCCTGCAATGTAGGAGACCACCAGTGATGCAGGAGACCCAGGTTCGATCCCTGGATCAGGAAGATCCCCTAGAGAACGAAATGGTAACCCACTCCAGTATTTTACCCTGAGAAATCCCATGGACAGAGAAGCCTGACAGACTACATTTCACAGGGTTGCAAGAGTCAGACATGAGAGCGACTAAACCACCACCACCATAAGATCAAAATATCTATATATTCAATCAAATATCAATGATCTAGAAGAGAAGAGAAGGGATAACTGATGATAAAGAAGAGAGAGGGAATAACTGCAAGAATAGTATCTCTGAAAAACTTATAAGAGATAGAATTCACATTTATTATATAAAGACATTGCTTACTTAAGGGCAAATGTATCTTACAGTAAGTCACTTGTGTGCTGCGCTTAGTCACTCTGTTGCGTCCGACTCTTTGCGACTCCATGGACTGTAGCCCTCCATGTTCTTCTGTCCATGGGGATTCTCCAGGCAAGAATATTGGAGTGGGTTTCTGTGCCTTCCTCCAGGGGAATTTCCCAACCCAGGGATCGAACCCAAGTCTCCCGCATTGCAGGCAGATTCTTTACCGTCTGAGCCACAAGGGAGCATCTGTCTACAATGCGGGAGACCTGGGTTCGATCCCTGTGTCGGGAAGATCTCCTGGAGAAGGAAATGGCAATCCACTCCAGTACTATTGCCTGGAAAATCCCATAGACAGAGGAGCCTGGTAGACTACAGTCCATGGGGTCGCTAAGAGTCGGACACGACTGAGCGACTTCATTTCTTTCAGCTTATCCCTTCTCCAAGGGCTCATCCCAACCCAGGAATCGAACTGGGGTCTCCTGCATTGCAGGTGGATTCTTTACCAGCTGAGCTACCAGGGAGGCCCAAGTCACTTGTGCCTGAGGGTAAAAAAGGTATTCATTCTTTACATTAATGTTACGGAGTGATTTTATTTTGCTTTTAATGAGAAAACGTCTAGGAAGTGTGCATTAAATTTTATTTGAATCACCATTTTTGTCAATGTCTTACAGTGATAAAAACAACTGATAAAGCTCCACAAGAAAATGATTTCTATAATCATTACACTTTCCCCTCTTGGGTTTTTAAAACATTTTAAGAAAGTGAGATAAGGGATGTACACAAGTCGAATGATGAAACATGGTCTGGTACTTTATTCTCAATTTAAGGTGTAACAGCTTGTTCAAAAATTAATATTCAATATACTCTAGGGTGTCTTTCAAACTTCAAAGCAAGACTTCCTTATAGCTTAGTTTGTATGAAAACTTGAGCAAAGTAGAATAGCTGTTAAAATGAAATTCATTCAATTACCATAAAAAGAGATCAGTTTTGGGTAAAAGGCTGCTAGCTATAGGAGATTTTGTATAATTGTTTTCCCTCTGTCCATAACAATTCTAAATTTTACCCTGACATTCTCTTTCTTCTGCCACTGCAGCAATAGAAAGAGCCTGGTACTTTTTCTTTAGGCCCATATTTTGATAATCTTTATTTTGTCACATTTTAGGCATAACAAATAACATGAAAATCTGCTTCTTTCCCTATATCAAACATGAACTTATACATTGAAAATCTAAGTAGATGAGAAGTTGAAGTTGTTGAAGTTGTTTTATTTTTCAAAGAATACAGATTCATGAACCATGTTTGCATCTCTAGATTCTTTCAAAGAGAATAATGGAATGCCAGTGTTGTCATGGCCTCAAATTAATATCAATGGAGTTGCCTCTGTGTGAATGCACTGATGTTTTGGACCCCAAACTTGGCTACTTCTTGTTTGGTGTAGCTCCAAGCCTTTAAGCCCAGGTATACACACTGTGCATCCTTACTGTCTGCTTCCATAGTGGCTCAGTAGGAAAGAATCGACCTGCCAATGCAGGAGACGTGGGTTCTACCCCTGGGTTGTGAAGTCCCCTGCAGAAGGAAATGGCAACCCACTCCAGTATTCTTGCCTGGAGAATTCCATGGACAGAGGAGTCTTGTGCGTTACAGTCGATGGGGTCACAAAACAGTTGGACACAGCTTAACAAATAAGCAATAACAAGCAATCCTTACTGACTACAGATGGATTAATATACAATTTATTATTTTACTTTACTCTGATATTAGAAAGAAAAGAGTAGTAAAACTAGAAGGAAAGAAAAAGGAAAGGGATGAGAAAGAAAGGCAATGCTCAGTTTGGGGTAAATGGCTTACAAATATTGAAAAGTGCTATTAAGACTACTGGGCTTCCCTGACAGCTCTGATGGTAAAGAATCTGCCTGCAATGCAGGAGACCAGGGCTCAATCCCTGGGTCAGGAAGATCCCCTGGAGAAGGAAATGGCAATTCACTCCAGTATTCTTGCCTGGAGAATTCCATGGACAGAGGAGCGTGGTGGGCTACAATCAGTGGGGTTAACATGAGTCAGATACAGCTGAGCGACTAACACACACAGACATTAAGATTACCAATGCCTTAAAACGCATCCCTGATCAATGGCCTTCAAATGTCATAGGAAATTGAATCTGCTACCAAGACAGGAAGTAAAATCATCTATCCATCAGCACACTTGCTTACAATATCCAAATGCAGTCTCACTCATTTCCTTAGTAGAAACTGATGCCATTCCGGGGAAAGCTCCCTGTGTCTCTGATAGTGTGATATCAATTGACAACTTTTTTTTTTCTTTCAAGAAACAGTCTCCAATCTCTCCCACTGTTTCCAAGTAATTGCCACAACTGACTGTGCCCCCAAAACAACAATTCAGAGCAATTCAATACCTGCTTTTGCTTGTATTTTCTCATCTATAAAACTGGGATAATATCAAATCAAAACTACAATGAAGTATCACCTCACTCCAGTCAGAACGTCATCATTAAAATGTCAACAAATAATGAATTCTGGAGAGAGTGTGGAGAACACGGAACCCTCCTACACTGTTGGTGGGAATGGAAATTGGTACAGCCTGTATGGAGAATAGTATAGAGTTTCTTTTAAACACTAAAAATAGAGTTACCATATGATCCTGCAATCCTATACCTGGGCATAAAAGAAGAAAATTATGCTATTTTCTGGAACATGAATCGGCCTAGAGATTATCATACTCTAAATGAAGTAAACCAGACAGAAAGACAAATATCATATGATATTCCGTATATGTGGAATCTGAAAAAAAAAAAAAACAAATGAATTTATTTACCAAACAGAACTAGACCCACAGACATAGAAAACAAACTCATTGTTGCAAATAGCTTATCTGGATGGGTTTAATATATTCACACCACTATATAAAAGAGAAAACCCACAAGGACCTACTGTACAGCACAGGGAATCATACTCAATATTTTCTAACAATTTATAAGGGAAAATAATCTGGAAATATATATATATAAATAAATCACTGTGCTGTACAAACCTGAAATTAACACAATACAGCAAATCGGCTATATTGTCAATTTAAAAATAAGAAATATAAACCCCTAAGAAAAAAAACTGGGATAATACCAGTTTCTATCTCAAAGGGTTATCATGGAGACTAAACGACTGAAAAAGTATCTAGAACATTTTAAGCACTAAATAAATATTATTATTATTATTATTTCTATTAGAAAATAATGAAGAGGAGCAACTCCTTTTTACTGTTTAAGTTCAGAATTGAAACTTACTCAAAGCTTACCCCTAGATGTGAGCCAATCTTCAGTATTTGGTCCCTTTATTATTTAACCAATATAAAATCTTAACCAATTATTAGGACTTCCAAAAGTCAGTGTCAAATTTTCTTATTTACTTCATATTAGGGTGTTTGTCAAGCCTCATCACAGTACCTATATTAAATTATAAAGTCTGTAGACTTATAATTATAAAGTCCACAGACTTTATAATTTAAAAGGCACAAACTTTGGAGCTAAATTGAGGTTAAAATCCATAAAGAATAACAGCAAGTTATACAAGTATACTACACTTATACTATTGATTAAAATTTTAATTTATTATAACCATTATTGCTTGTCAGAAGAAGTAAAGGCACTTTAAAGCCTTTCATTTGGATTTCACCCTCAATCAATATTTACATAGAATTCTAATCCTCTAGAAAGAATATTCAACTTAATGAATAGTAATCAATCATGAAAGGAATATACTGAGTATATCAGATAATTAATTTGTGAATAATAGTTTTGTTGTGGGAGATAGAACAAAATAATATTTGAGTGTACATGTTCAGATTACAACTTCTAATGTTCAACTCCCAATGCCACAGTTCACTGAGTATGTTAATTCCTCTATCAGATAAAGGTAATATAATTAGCTATACTTCATGGGGGTTGTTGTCAGTATGCAGTAAAAAGACACACACTGACTGTCCACTGATAAACACCCATTGTATTACCACATGGACATATGTTAGGCTGAGCCATAAGTAATGATTTTTGTAATTATCTGTCAAATATTGGAAGGATAATACAGTTGAATATAATAAATATACACAGAGAGTGACTCTCCATAAGCTTCAAAAGAAACCTCACAAAAAGTAACGAGAACATTATTTCCCACAAAGTTTTCCAGAAACACAAATGAACGAATAAGTCAAACTAAAAAGAAATTATAGCTCCTTCTAGAATATATTATAGGATCAGCATAAATTTTCTCATCTCATATTCCTGTCTAAAGTAATGCACAATGACAATTCAAAATGAAGCTCTTTATGAACTTGAGGAAGCTTGAATCATCAGATTCTTAAAATATGTGTAGAATAAAGAGTATTCCCATCTACCTTCATTCTTTAAAAAATGATACTCTATATAGGATAATGTTTTAGATAATTAGTATATGAAATTAATACTTTACAAATTCTTGAAGAATTTGTGTTATCATAAGCTCACATACATATGTGGAGTGTGTGCATATAAATTGCATTCATGGTAACACAGGTTACACACCATTATGTATTTTAATTCATACTTTAATTCAACAGACCCATTTTCATGTCAAGCATGCATCAAGCACAGGGGACGAAATGGTGAGTGAGACAAGCATGGTCTCTGCTCTCAACTAGGTACAGGTTACTGGAACTATGGAAATCTAGTTTTTTCTGCAGTACCATCAAGACAGAACATCAAAAATTCTTCAAATATAAAAACTCAAATTCCTTTACTCACTGTAATCAATTAGTAGAGCCAAGGCTATTGATATTTCTGAAATGGGAGAATAAATTGTTCTTATAGAGAAGATTATCCCTCTTCATTTATGAGTCACATCATATATGAAGAACCACAAATCTCTTATTTTACTTGAAGAGTTAGAAAGCTAACAACAAAATTGGGAAATGGAAGCATAATAGACAAAACACAAATCTGCCTAAAGAATTCTGAATGTTATATGACAGTTCATTTCTTCAATGGCTTCTGTCCTAAAAAGAAATACTTCCCAATTTTTAAAACATCAAATATTCATAAATATTCAGAAGGTGACATTCCTTTCATATGGCATATATAATTCATATTTTCTCCACTATGCCATTATACAGGTAAAAAATAAGTATGTTGAAAGGGTGCTAGCCATCCATTTGAATTTAAAAACTTACTCTTATAGTAGCAATTTATAGAAAAAAAAGCATGTGTATATATTTGTCATATGTATATTAACAGACTGCTACATAAATATTTTCTATGAGAAAACAACTAAGGCATTTTCAATGTTAGCATTGTAAAACTTCAATGAATTTTTCATGATTGAAAGAGTGCAGAGGTTTGGAATATGAATTAGAAATCTCAGAAAAGGTTGAAAATGGGCCTCTCAGTTTAGCCACTGAACCATGTGGGATAAAGATGAAGATTTTAAGGAAAAAGAGTCAAAACTGTCCTGAACTCAAAAAAAAAAATCTTATAAACTGAAATGCCAGGATAGTTCACACATGATCATTTCTTAATTTTTTCCACTGATTACTGAAAAATTATCTTGAGAAATATGTATTTTAAGAAATAACAGTGCTAAAAGCAAAATATAAGCATGACAGGATGAACCCAACATTAGCTGTTATGTCAAATAATTCATGTTTGTAAAATAATAAACATGATCAATAATATTCAAAAATGCTATTATGATAACATATTTCATAATTATCTTGTTACAATGAACAGATGTTAATTTGGATCCTCAGTGTTATGTTTATTAAAAACCATATTAAAGTCTGAGGAGAAAAATATAGTTTGTTGCCAGCTAAAACTTTGTTTCTTTGTGAAAGTCTTTTTGTTGTTTGAAATCATCTAAATAGGCAACAAGAGAGAAAGTCTTCTTCAGCTTACTCTTTAAACTGAAAAAGATTATAAAACTCTACCTGATCTAGCTACCAGTGTTAAAACTCCCTGTAATCCTTATGTTTAACTCCAGAGAAGGCTTTAATAAAATTTAACAAGTGCCCCAAATATTGAGACAGTAACAGAGATTTTATAGTACTAGCTTTAGAGGCTTAATGGGTTCCCTGGCAGCTAAGCTGTTAAAGAATCTGCTTGCAATATAGAAGACCCTGGGTCAAGAAGATCCCCTGGAGAAGGGTTAGGCTACCCACTCCAGTATTTTTGGGCTTCTCTGGTGGTTCAAATGGTAAAGAATCCACCTGCAATGCGGGAGACGTGGGTTCAATCCCTGGGTTGGGAAGATCCCCACTCCATGGGGTCGCAAAGAGTTAGACATGACTGAGTGACTAAGCACAGCACAGCACATACAGGCTTAATAAGTAATTTCAAATGCATGCATCCCTCCTTGGAGTAATTAAAGTGTTGCAGAAGCCAGTAATCAAGAAACCAAGCACCACACTCAGAAACCACACTCGGAGAATTGGAGAACTCAAGTTTATTGCACCTGCCTGCCCAGAGGAGTTAACACTCCAAGCTCTGAGCCCCAAACAGAGGGGTTACAGAGTTTTTATAGACCTACTATAGTGGGCAACGCTAGCTGCTAATAGGCTGGTTTAAACTAAGAGGCTTTGTGCACGCAGAAACAGCAGTCAAGATAGGGAGGGGGATGCCTGACCTTTACAAGGACAGGCAGATTAAGCAGGTTTTCCAGGGCTGGGCAACTGCAAAGAGCAGAACAAGGGTGAGAGAGATAAGCTCCAGTTTCTAGTATTGTTAAGTCCCCACTTTCCAAGACTACGTGACCTACATGACAGACTGCAAGGAGCAAGCTGAGTTACAGAGGCAGAATGAGCAGGAGGTTATGTAAAATTTTAACTTTTCCTCTTCATAAGGAGACTTCATCTTCTAGCCTCCTAGTGCATGCATGCTCAGTCATGTCCAACTCTTTGTGACCCCGTGGACTGTAGCCCACCAGGCTTGTCTGTCCATGGAATTTTCCAGGCAAGAATACTGGAGTGGGTTGCCATTTCTTCCTCCAGAGGATCTTCCCCACCCAAGGACTGAACCCACGTCTCCTGTGTCTCCTGCATTGGCAGGTGGGTTCTTGACCACTGAGCCATCTGGGAAGCCTCTAGCCTCAGGAAAGTCTAACAATCTAATGTCATTCCTTTGACTGAATCAGGTGCTATTTTAAGAAACAGCTCATTCTTTTTTTCCCCCCAGAGTTATTCAAATTAGTATAATATGTTTATCTTTTATTATCCATAATCACTATCTAAAGGCTTCCAGATTTTTTCTAAACCAAAAAATTGTGAAGCTCCATGTTAGATAAAATGCTAATCGTAAGATTATACTGAAATCACATCTTGGCTCTTGTGAGCTTATCTTCTGCTATATTACATTATCAAACTGGATTGTCTCTGAGTATCTGAACTTAATTATATTAATATTTATATAATTCCTTAGCCCATGCCAAAAATTTGGTTGAAAAATGCTTATTCATTCATGATAAGAGTTTAAAGTCTGGACTGGGAAGTTTATTCCTAAGAAATTTTATTACTTTCTAAAACAGTCTCAAATCAGAATGACATTGACCAGGCTTGCTATACTTGCTATATTGCTATAAAGCAAAAATATTTACTGTTTTTGGGGTGGAGCTTAATCAATTTAGAGATTGGAATATGGTACACTGCAGTCTATTAATGTTTCTTTTTCATTTGTCCTGACTAAGTTTCTACACATACATTAAATTGTAAGTCTTTTTTTTTTTTTTTTTTTTTTTTTTTTTACTCAGAATGGCTTTTAGGAGGTGAAGTGATTTACTAAAAAGAAATGTCTTGATGACGGCTTGGAATAAAAGTTAATACTGAAAGGTCATGTTCAAAAAATAAAACTTCTATGTGTGGGACAGGATAAAGACTTAATGTTACTCCTTAATTAAAGTGTATGAAATGATGGGGAAATATCCTAAAAAAATCAACACTGGAATGAGACAGGGACACAAGGAAGATGTAAGACTACGGAATCTCTAACTCCACGTGTAGGAACTAGGGACAACAGGAATATAAAAGATGTGTTCTTAACATTACAAGTGGTAAGGGGTGTCTATCAGGTAAATTATCTCCATGAGCAGTTTTACCTCCTCTCTCTTGTCTCTGTCTATCCTTCCCCTTTCCTTCTCTTCTCTTTCTTCCTTCTTTCTTATCCAATGTGAGAATAAAAAGACATAGTCTAAAGTACCCACATCAAGCATAAAAGCATGAGAGCAGAAAAGATCAAGAGTCTTTGGGAATTTCTACAGTTTTAGGAGGTGGAGACTTCAGTCATCCCTAAACTTAACAAATGAGGACACAAACTTAGATTTACATGTATAAACTAGAAGTTGAACTACAGTTTAACCTGAGCCAAGAACCTACTAAAATACAAAGTGTGATCTTCAAATATAAAAGCCTCTTTCTGATGCCCTTTACTTGCATTTTATTTCTTGTGATCATACTGGAACAAGCTGGTTTTAAATGGTAGCAAACACTGCATTCTTTATGCCCATGTAAAGAGCTGCACTCAGGCAGTCTGAATGCCAGAATGAGGAAGGGTGCCCCAGGAAAAGTTATGGCAGTGTGCGTGCTGGGTGTGTGTGTGTGTGTGTGGGAGGGGGTGGTGGTGACAGAGGATAAGAGTAACGCTATCACATATAGCCCCCAACAGAAAAGCAAAGCAACTCTTCACAACTATTAATTAACCAACTGGTATCAGTTAAGGAAACATTTCTTAAAGGTCTGAATTAAAATGCAGTCGAACTTGCTTTAAATATGGTTTCTTCTTCCATGCGAGCCAGTAAGTATATTACTGTGGCAACTCCTATCGCCCCAGAACACAGCCTACAAAGTGGGACACAGTGAGAGCTATCTGTCCCCATGTAGATAAAAAGGTAGGTGCATTGCAGACAAATTGAAAACAACAATAAAACGTAAAGTCTTTTATTATTATTATTATTATTATTATTATTATTATTACTATCATGCAAGGGTAATTCTCAACAATTTCCATACAAAATACTCCTCCCTGAAAACATCTTTTGTTTGACTAGGTTCTACATAATTGCTATACCAGTCAATTCTAAAGGTACTCAACTCTGAATATTCATTGGAAGGACTGATGATGAAGCTGAAGCTCCAATACATTGGCCACCTGACGCAAAGAGCCTTCTTGTAAGAAAAGACCCTGATGCTGGGAAAGACTGAAGGCAGAAGGAGAAGGGCATGCAGACGATGAGATGATTGGACGGCATCACCGACTTGATGGAATGACTTTGAGCAATCTCTAGGAGGTGGTGAAGGACAAGGAAGCCTGGTGTGCTGCAGTCCGTGGGGTTGCAAAGAGTCGGACAAAACTAAGCAACGGAACAGCAACTAAACCAATACTGAATCATTCATAAATGATGTCATATCCTGTAACCAACCCTATATTCTGTAATTATTCTCTATTCTCCCCTCAGTATGTCCCCAGTAAATGTCAAGGTTTCTTCCTTTCTCCTATTGTTGCTTTACTAGTCCCACTTCCTTTTCATTCATATTGTAGGGAATAAAAAAGATAGGCATATGTGCTTTTAATAGAAGAGAAATACTTCTTAAAAAGTCAGACTATTGATAGGGTAGAATAGTAATTACTTTCATATGGATTGTAAGGGCAATGGTAAAAAATGAAGGGAGCAGCATATTTATAGAGATGATGAGGAAATAGTCTAGAAACTGTAGAAGAAACAGTCAATAGTCATTGGCTCTCTGGCCTCATCCTGGGAAGTCATCCAAATGTACTTTAAAACTCTGTTGGAATTGGAAAACCTATCACACCCACACTGATCATTAGTATTCAGGTTGAAATGAAGAGGGTCTAAAATCAGAAATGATGAGAGTAATGGTGACCTGTTTGAGAGTCAATCCAAGGCCTCATCTCTGTTCTCATCTTTTCTGACCACTCAACCATGACTCATAGAGTTGACCACTCTGTCTCCATTATTCCTCAGCTATGCAGAGGACAGACTCCACTGGCTACCAAAACCTTCGGCTCAGTTTCCCCAACATTTTCTTTATTGATACATTGTGGTTCATTTCCAGACAAACAATCTGATCTCCAAAGAATCTGCAACAAAATTAAACAATGCCAGTCACATTCCCATTCTTGGTTGCTGAAGATTTATTCATTGCTTTCCCATTCCTGGTTGCTGAAGATTTATTAACTGGAACAGAATTAAAGTTATGGGCTGATCTTTCTATAGAATGCATCTCAATAGTTTCTGTTTCATAAAGTGTATACATTTTCCCATGGGCTTCCCAGGTGGCTCAGTGGTAATGCAGAAGATGCAGGTGCATTCCTGGGTTGGGAAGATCCCCCAGAGGAGGAAATGGCAACCCATTCCAGTATTCTTGCCTGGAAAATTCCATGGACAGAGAAGCCTGGTGGGCTACAGTCCATGGGGTCACAAAGAGTATGACATGACTGAGACACTGAGCATGCACACATACATTTTCATACTTAGATTTAGGAGGAATATGTCTCCTGCTCTCTTCCTTCTTTATATTAAACTATAAATGATTCAAGTTGCAGAGATGCCTGCTTTCAGCAACTTCTCCTGGGCACTACTCTGAAGAAACTGATGTATACACTCATTAAATCCTGGGCTTTGACTGATAAGGATTTTCTACGTGCCTTCTTCAGTCCAATGATATTAAGACAGAGTTCTCAATTTGTACCTGTGGTGATTTACTGTTCCTGCTCCAACAGTAATGATGGAAAATGCTTTTCCACTATCATTTAATTCGCCTGGAATCCTAGTAGAAATTAGTCTTCCAAATGTACCAGCAGAGAAAAGATTGAGAGCAGCTATAAAGAACCTTGCACCAAGACTGGACAATTTTAATAGCACAGCATTGGTATTAAACACTATCAATAACGGTAGTAATCCTTTACTATAAATGGGTTAGAAACAGACATCATTAGCTTCTGGGGACTGCATTCCCTATCGGCATAATGAAAGGCTGGGCTGGCTCATTTGAAATACCCATGCCCAAAAAGATGTCCTAAAATAAAGTGGCCCTGAGGATGAATATTACGTTAATAAACATCTTAAATGAATGAGAAGTGATTCCAAGGCAACAAAGAAAATCTGGCTTTCTTAACCATCTATGTCTTGTCATACCATAGCTTCATTTTTAGAAGTCCTCATGTATCCAGTAAACTATCTACTCCTATAACAAATATAAAGTATATTTGGGACTGTTCTCCTGCATTTCAGGTAGCAAATATAAACTCATTTGGATTGTTAAGAAACTGTCAACAGCTCAGGACTGATATGTTCTTACAACTAAAAAAGAGTTAACAATATTTAAAGAATCAAAGTACAATAAAATATCAAATATTGAAGGCATCATGAATGAAACAGAAACTATGATATGCTTTAGAACTGTAGCGATTTTGAGTCATGTTTTATCAAAAAAAAACAAAAACAAAAAACCCAAAAATAAATGATAGTTCTTTCAGCTTTCCAGCTGACTATATAAGTGAAGATAAGTATAAGGAAATGTCAAGAAAATAAAACAGATTTGCCTCTTTTTTAACCTGGCAGTCAAAACATGTGTATGATTTCTTTATAAGAGAAAAACTGCCTTTTACCTTTATGTTCTTTTCTCTTCAATACAGTCAAAAATTAGAGTCACACTGGATATCACACAAATCAAAAAGATGTATCAGTTATATCTCTGCTTCTCAGGCATGTAAAAAGTACAAAAACATTTCAATATCAGATTCATCATAATGCCTTCAGTTTTTTTTTTTAACAAACCTGAAAGTCAATCATGATAGATTCAACTAAAAGAATGAACAAGCCACATACTTAAATGAGGTGAATATCATTTTATCACAGCATACTAAAGTATAGGGTTTTATATTTTTAACTACATGAATACTCAATTCACAGAGAACCTAAGAAATGTAACTGGTTCATAATGATTCTTTTTCTTTGAAACAACTGCACAAACAAAAAAAAAATCTATGGAAACCAAGGAAAAAGTAAAATATATTTCTAACTAAACTAAACTTCAGGTATATATCAAGAGACAAATCAATTTCAAAATCTTTATTGTAGAGAGGAGTAACTACTCTCTCTATCTCAGTTCAGTTCCGTTCAGTTCAGTCGCTCAGTCATGTCCAACTCTTTGAGACCCCATGAATAGCAGCACGCCAGGCCTCCCTGTCCATCACCAACTCCCAGAGTTCACTCAAACTCATGTGCATCAAGTCAGTGATGCCATCCAGCCATCTCATCCTCTGTTGTCCCCTTTTCCTCCTGCCCCAATCCCTCCCAGCATCAGGGTCTTTTCCAATGAGTCAACTCCACATGAGGTGGCCAAAGTACTGGAGTTTCAGCTTCAGCATCAGTCCTTCCAATGAACACCCAGGACTGATCTCCTTTAGGATGGACTGGTTGGATCTCCTTGCAGTCCAAGGGACTCTCAAGAGTCTTCTCCAACACCAGAGTTCAAAAGCATCAATTCTTCGGCGCTCAGCTTTCTTCACAGTCCAACTCGCACATCCATACATGACCACTGGAAAAGCCACAGACTTGACTAGACGGACCTTTGTTGGCAAAGTAATGTCTCTGCTTTTGAATATGCTATCTAGGTGGGTCATAACTTTCCTTCCAAGGAGTAAGCATCTTTTAATTTCATGGCTGCAATCACCATCTGCAGTGATTTTGGAGCCCCCCCAAAAAAGTCTGACACTGTTTCCCCATCTATTTCCCATGAAGTGATGGGACCGGATGCCATGGTCTTCATTTTCTGAATGTTGAGCTTTAAGCCAACTTTTTCATTCTTCTCTTTCACTTTCATCAAGAGGCTTTTTAGTTCCTCTTCACTTTCTGCCATAAGGATGGTGTCACCTGCATATCTGAGGTTATTGATATTTCTCCCAGCAATCTTGATTCCAGCTTGTGCTTCCTCCAGTCCAGCATTTCTCATGATGTACTCTGCATAGAAGTTAAATAAGCAGGGTGACAATATACAGCCTTGACGTACTCCTTTTCCTATTTGGAACCAGTCTGTTGTTCCATGTCCAGTTCTAACTGTTGCTTCCTGACCTGCATACAGGTTTCTCAAGAGGCAGGTCAGGTGGTCTGGTATTCCCATCTCTTTCAGAATTTTCCACACTTTATTGTGATGCACACAGTCAAAGGCTTTGGCATAGTCAATAAAGCAGAAATAGATGTTTTTTGGAACTCTCTTGCTTTTTCCATGATCCAGTGGATGTTGGCAATTTCATCTCTGGTTCCTCTGCCTTTTCTAAAACCAGCTTGAACATCTGGAAGTTCACGGTTCACGTATTTCTGAAGCCTGGCCTGGAGAATTTTGAGCATTACTTTACTAAGGTGTTAGATGAGTGCAATTGTGCTTAGTCACTTCAATCGTGTCTGACTCTTTGCAAGCCTTTGGATTATAGCCTTCTAAGCTCCTCTGTCCATGGGTTTCTCCAGCCAAGGATACTGGGGTAGGTTGCCATGTCCTTCTCCTGGGGATCTTCCTGACCCAGGGATTGAATCTGCATCTCTTATGTCTCCTGCACTGGCAGGTGTGTTCTATACCACCAGCACCCCCTGGGAAGCCCTATTAATAGTCTAGGGCTCGCTAGTTCAGTTTTCACCCCCTTCTCATTTTTGTCTACACTCAGTCCCTTCGTATACATAGGAAGTCTCATAATTTTAACTACCAAGTACATTCCAATAATTCAAAGAATTTTAATTTAGCACACACCTCTCCTCTTAACTCATGGTTCATATATTCAATTCTCAAGCATCTCAAATTCAACACCTTCAAAACTGAATTCCTAATTTTTTCTTCCAAATACACCCTGAAACTTAGTCTGTCCCATTTTAATTGATGGCAACTCTATCCTTCCAGTTGGTTAGGCCCAAAACCTTGGAGTCACACTTGAATCATCTTTCTTTCATAACATACTTGTCAGGAATTGCTGTTGGGGTTACCTTCAAAATGCATTCATAGTTGACTACTTCTCAACATCTCCAATACTACCATCCTTGTTTCTCACTTATAATAATGTAATGGTCTCCCAACAGTTAAAAAGTCCAATGCGGCTGGACATGTGGATAAAGGAAAGAGGGGATGGGAAATCAGAGAGAAAGACCAGAGGTAGATTCCTGTAGAGCTACTTAGGTAAATTTAAGAAGGTTAGAATTTATGCTACTATGATAGGGAACTATTGGAGTAGTTTAAGTAGGAAAGTGGCATGACCCGATCTATGTTATAAGAAAGATAACTCTGCTCCTGGAGGGAGAAAGAATGTTATATATGAGTGGTAGTTAGAATACATGAGAATGAATAGTAATGTATATATATTTTTTAGTGATCCATTATCAGATGTAGGTAAGTTGGGGGAAAAAAATTGAAGAAATAGGATTTAGTCTTAATTAATAGTTCAGCATAGAAGGGTCTACATTTTCCTAATCATTACATAGATTTCTACAGCATTAAATTTTATCTCAGAAATACCAGTTATTCACAAATAATTTTTTAATTATAAATTTTAATTCTAAAGCACTTCAACTGATTTAAGCTTTGGGTTTACATAGAAACTATGGGAAATAAGTATTATGCAACTCCTTTGGTTAAAATCATTTTTAAGCCTCCTTGAAAACAAATTTCTAATTTTTAAGCGATTGTAGATAATCATTGTAGATCATTAAGAAATGCTGACAAACACTGCAAAGAAAATATAAATAAATTTCAGCTAGTTAAAAAAAAAAATAACCAGAATCTAAACACATGGAAACTTTACCTGAGCACAGGATTATTATGAATATCAACATCACTCATTTTTCTAATTTGATCCTTTTTCTATATACTATAACTTTCTTTCGAAAACTGTTTTAAAAGGTTTTTTCTTCTTCGTCGATGACCTTTTCCTATTCAGTAAGAGTTATCAAATATAATCTCCCAAATTACTGACCTCAAATTATTTCCAAAAGAAATGTTCAGCTTGCCCAAATTTGAAACCAGATTAATTTATCCCCCATACTTCCTGGAGAAAATTAACTTTAAGTTGTACCAAGATTCTGAACTCAGTTCTGCATCCTGATTTACATTTGATGTGGCAAACAAGCATTAGTCACTATAGACTGAAGCAAGGAAACCATGAAAGTGTAATTGCTAGAAGCAGCACATCAAGGACATAAAGAAATCTAATTTCTATAAGAAAATGTCAGGGAAACGCAAATGATATTTATTGCTTAATGAGCGAGATTTTCAGGCTTTGATTTTTTTCCCCTAGGAATTTGATATGGTAGGTCTATTGATAATATTTTAATCAATTGTTTGATGACTCAAGATAAAGCATAAGATTCAGTAACCTTTTTAACACTAGCCAAAAATTAAGCAAACTGTTGAAAATACTGGAGCATAGCTACTTGAAAATTCTTTCAGCATTCTGAAGGATATAGCATCAAATATTTTCAAACAGCCTATGGAAAGCCAACCACAAAGGAGAATTCCTTATCTGAAATGTTTTTCTAAAACTTATTGCATTAAAAATTAGGTAAGCCTGTTTATTCGTTTGTTTAACAATCTTTATGAACATATACTTTTATTAACTTAATCATCAATGTAACATTTTAACATGACTAATAACTAAAATTTAAACTAATGCAACCCTATGCATTTTTACCTAAAACTGACCAAAGTTAATGCTTATGGTTGGCAAGGGATTGGTGAAATTAACATTCAAAAAAGTAAGATGTAAGTGATACCATGTTATTGTGGATCTAAATCACAGAAATGATTTGACACATGCAAGTTCCATATAACTATACAGAAGGAAAAATTAACAACTACCTTACGATTTCCTGGACATCCCTCCTCTTAGTATATTTGGATCCCTGGAGTTCTGTGGTAATGTAGGAAAAAATGAAAGTCAATCTACACTCAGTAGATTTTATGAGTTTCATTTGCCCACTGCTACCTAGGAGCCATCAAAGTGCTCTCAAGATCACAATATAGGAAAACATTCTGACTAAAGCTTTTATAAATCAAAACCAGATTTTCTGATTGTAATGAGAGAAAAATTTTCTTTGAAAAGTATACTCTTTTCTCATGTCATCCAGTTCAAATTCATTTGCTTATCACCCTGTAGCACCATAGCAACTGGTAAGATTATCTGCTTTTGATTTATAATAGGATTGGTTCACTGTGAAATAGACCACATATTTATGAATACTGAAAAAAAAAATTCTCCAATGGAACCTAATCTTCTTGACAACTTATCCCCTAAGGTTTCACTTGGGTTCTCACTAAATACCATCATCAGTAGAATGGAAAAATGCTGATTCTGCACACTATCCTTTATATCAATGTTTGCACGAATCTTCTAAGAAGTTTTAAAGTTGAGCCTGTTTTTCTAAGTAAATCTCACACAGAGTCCAATATACAGAACAGACAAAAATAGAGCTGACTTGTTAAAAGAAAAAGGAGAAAGTATCACCCTTCATGTTTAAGGTCCCACTTTTCTATAGTAAAATCTGGAGGCATGTCTATTGAATCTTAAGACCAAGGAGAACTCAGTGAATACACCACTGAACTACAGGAAATGGTAAGACAAGGTGTTCTAGGACAAGGGGAGAGAAAAGGCTATCAGAGACAGAGACGCTAGATGGTGATACAGATGTCTTCCAACGGGTCCTTCTAGACCTAAGATGCTAGGCATCTTAGATTTGGCCACGGGCTCAACAGATTTTAAATGTAAGATCCAGGAAAGCCCTCCCTTCAGGTCCTTTGATGTCATCCTTAATTAACTGACAGCTTCTGGGAAAGGGAGGAAAAGCAAAGAAAAAAATTTACGTGTTAAATGTGTAGGTAAGTGTATATTTTTATATGTAACTGAATATACTCACATTCTTTGTTTTCCTAAGTATTACCATCTCTTATATCCCTTTATTTTGATACACATTAATAGTAGTGGTTCATTAGATATTAATTCAATAGTCTTTTGTTTTGTAAATTACTTAGCCTGGTCATTTGGTAGACAAATTTAAAATTATAAGTCCAAGTTTGATGCATGAAGCAGGGAACCCAGAAGCTGGTGCTCTGGGACAACCCAGAGAGACAGGGTTGGGGGCGTGAGAGAGGGGTTCAGGATGGGAGGACACATGTATACCGTGGCTGATCTATACTGATATATGGCAAAAACCATCACAATATTGTAAAGTAATTATCCTCCAATCAAAATAAATCAACAAAATAAAATTTTAAGTTCCTAGATAATTAAAACTACTCTACCCATTCCCCCTTTAATTGCCTTCCATCAATAATTATTTTCCTTGATTTAAGTATTTCCAGTTCTTATCCGATCATGTTTGTTATTAAAAGCAATTTTGCAGCAGAACAAGGAATGCTATTTAAATGGCATGAGTAGTTGTCCAGTCGTGTCCAACTCTTAGCTTGCCAGGCTCCATTGTCTGTGGGATTCATCAGGCAAGAATATTGGAGTGGGTTGCCATTTTCCTCCCTCAGAGGATATTCCCAACCCAGGGATCAAACCAGAGTCTCCTGTGTCTCCTGCATGGCAGGCAGATCCTTTACTTGCTGAGGCATCAGCAAGTACAAATAGGCATTATGAATGCATTTTTAAAATACCTAGATGCACATTACAGGAAAAGGTTTAAATTTTCCTTTGCTGGGCAAGAGATAAGTTTTCCCTCATTTTTCTGACCTTATGACTAAGTCAATTTCTCTGCCTTTCTTCCCATTCTAACCAAAATGGAATTCCCTCCTAGCCATAATAGTCAAAACAAAAAAAGGATATGGGAAATCCTAGTTCTCCTTTAACAGACACTTTGTGTTTGATTTTGGAAATGACTTTACTATAGAATTAGTGATAGAAATGGTGTTAGTTTCAACAGTCCCATAACAGTGGCACATAGGTTATTTAGACATTTGTGAGCAGGATTAGTGATCCAACAATCATTTATAATGTTTCTACAATATGTTTCAAATTGATACGTTAGTGGTTTATGAAACACTGCAATGTGTTTCATAAAACTGCAAATCAGTTTTAACTGTTTGTTTAAAAAAAGAATATCTCAGATATCAATATAACCTATAGATTATTTTCTTGATCTTTAACAAGGTCACAAGATTATCTGACTCCTTTGATAACACAGTGATGAAGGGTATCACTTAGGTTCCACTAATGTTTTTCTCCTGAATTCTCATAAAGACACCAGAGAGCTTTGGGATTTTTCTCATTTAGTTTTTGTGATTTTTCTGGAAAAAAAAAAAAAAAAATTTTTTTTTCAATATTTCCCACAATGATAACCTAAAATCAAAGGATATAAATTGCCTCTAAAAAATTCAAGAAGAATGAGAACCCAGAGTTTATTCCATCTTCAGTGTCATATAGTCTAGGTTACATAAGGCATAATCTGAAATATTCCAGTAGATACTGGAAAATGGCCACTTTCTATTTTTTTTAACATCAGTAAAAGACATATTGTATTAGGCTTCCAAAATTAACATTCCATATTTTAAACAGTATATCCGGTGCTACAGAAGCAGTGTACTTTCATAAATACTTTTGGCATATCTATGTGCCAAACACTGGGTTGACATCATAAAAACCCAAATAACATACTCAATAAATTCAATTCAGACACTACCACATAGAAAGCATACTATCAATGCAAAGTACTAGTTTAAAAAGCAATTGAAAATAACATAAGAAAAACTAAAATATTTTGCAAATAGGTACATATGCTAAATGAAACAAATTAAAATAAAATGGTCTAAATAGTACTACTCCTTACAAACTCATAAAAATAGAATTGTCATCTAAAGTTTCAACTTACTTTGCAAATTAAATTAACTTTTGATTGCTTTCAACTCCAAAAAAATCCTTTTCCTTACATAGTATGGTTTCCTATCTTTAAGATGCATATTTTTTCTATTTAAACAGCTATCTATATTAATTATAGTATTATATATATTTTTACTCTGATGAACTATTAATTAAATAGCACCCTAGAATGAGTGAAATACAGTATATGTTTTCTATTTTTTAGGGAAAGCACTAATTTCCCATTTCCTTGTACTTGAAAACATATTTGTAAAATAAGGTCCCCTATTAGTGGGAATGCAAAATGGTACTTCTACTTTAGAAGGCAGCCTGGCAATTTCTTACAAAATTACACATACTCTTACTCTTTGTTGTTCAGTCACTAAGTCATGTCCAACTCCGCACAATCCCATGGACTATAGCAAGCCAGGCTCCTCTGTCTTCCACTATCTCCCAGAGTTTGTTCAAATTCATGTCCATTGAGTCAGTGATGCTGTCTAACCATTTCATCCTCTGTCTTCCACTTCTCCTTTTGCTTTCAATCTTTTCTCAGCCTCACAGTCTTTTCCCTCTTACTACAATGATCTAGCAGTTACATTCCTTGGTATTTACCCAAAGAAACTGAAAATTTATGTGCACACAAAAACCTGCATACAAGTGTTTACAGCAGCTTTAAATAAATAGAACACTATACCTGCTTTTCTTAAACAAAGTTTTCCAGATCCTAAGAGGAATATGTTAGACTCTTTACAGTCCAAGGGAATATATTTATCATGTACATACAAACATAAGAAAAGTCCAATTCTACATGATGCATCTGAGACTTCCATGGAACAAAGCCCTTGTGCAATGTCTTAACATATCTGAGTAATTTCATAAGAAATATCTACGACTTTTCAAGGAATTTTTTACCTCTGGAAGTTTCAGTATCCCTCATCCCTTTATAATGTAACTGGTGTATCCATATATGAGCCTACCATAAGACTGAACCAGTTGCAGTTAAGAACTAGCTTAAGTTATCTCTTTCCTGTCACAAAGAGTACTGAGTATATCAGTGTCAAGAAGACATGTGTGGAATGAAAGTTATACTGGAAAATACACATAAGATGATATGTTTACAAGAAAGAAATATACATGGAGATGTGGCAGGAAAAATAAAAGGATGCCAGGTCCAACATTTCTCATTCTCTGTGCTCAGATTGAGACTTATAGTAGTCCTTCCGTATCCACTGAGGCGGAAGATCCCTTTGTTTCCCACAGATGGTCTGTCAGGGCTTCTTCTGTTTTGCAATTAGAAGATGATATGTTCAGTTATATATGTCACCCAGAATGAATCAGGATTCCTGCAAGGGATATGGCAAAGTCTCTAACCTCTTTTCATAGAACTCCTTCTCTGATGACTTGCCCTCTCCTTTATTTTTTTATAAAATGAAATTAACTAAAATAAATTAGGGTGAAGAGCATCACCATCACCATGGACTGTGCCTACATTTATGTTTTGTTTCAGCATCAATAATGTATAAATATATATTAAAATCTCTTCAGGGAAAGAGCTGACACTTCCACAGAAACAATAGAAAATAGCTTCCTGGAGAATTTCCTTAGAACTTGCTTCTTGACATTTATTCTGACAGCCCCAATGTGAAACAAACTCCTTCAACTGACTAAACTCTATAAAGTATTGAGAATGGTTATCAGTTTGGAGTTCATACCCACTGGGTCTGTATCCAAGTGACCAAAGGCTACCTTCTTAAAGACAGGTAAAATTTCTGGATCCAGAAAAGTACAATACAGTAGTTAGACATGAAATAAATATTTATAAAATGACAGTAAATAAAGTAACAAGTGAATGGACCTTTTTAAAAAGTAATTTATCTCATGTAAATGGATGTGCTATAAAGGTGAAAACATGATAAAACATAAATAATTGCAAAAAAATTAATTCAAAATTTTGCATGGCAATAAAATCTAACTAATTTACTTATTATTCTAAGCCTCTTTGAAAACTGCCATGCAATGAGGTTAAAAATATAAAGATCACTAAAACTTATTTTAACATTTCTTAATTAGGTGTCATTTTCCCCATTACAGATGTGAATGAACATGTGGTTGTGTGAATTTATGAAAGCCAGAAAAGTATGAAAGGCTATCAAATGGCTAATAACTGCATGACTTAAAGATCAGCATTCTTACCTAACACTGGAAGAGATGTCTGCAAGAGTTCTCACTGTGTCATTTTCTAAGAGAAATACTTTCTTATTTCTCTTTAAAAACTAGGCATGTCACCATGTTTTGCTGCCCACCTAGTCTTCCGTGTAGCAACATTCTCACATAATGAATGTGACGTGTGCTTAGTCACTCAGTCGTGTCCAACTCTTTGTGACTCCACGGACTATTGCCTGCCAGGCTCCTCTGTTCATGGGGATTCTCCAGGCAAGGATACTGGATTGGGTTGCCATCCCCTCCAGGGGATCTTCCCAATCCAGGCATCGAACCCAGGTCTCCCACATTGCAGGTGGATTCTTCACCATTTGAGTCACCAGGGAAGCCAATGGATGTGATATTTCCTCTAAAGTTTAAAGTTAGACAGCAAACTGGAGTGTGTTCACCTTTCTTCTTGCACAAAAATGTAGTGGGTATTAAAAAAAAAAACTGACTCATCTATTTTTAATATGTAAAAGGAATTTAGAGTTTTCTACAATGACCTATAGAGGTTCAGAGTAACACTGTCTTGCATTATAATCAGTCTTCCCATTTATGCATAAATTAGAAAGGATTATAGTACTCCAAAGGTCGGATATTTATTAGAGACATAGATTCTGTTTCAGTTTCCTAATCATGACTTTTACTGCTAGTAATATAAGATAATAATAAATGTAAAGCACCTTCCAAAATGGATCTAATTCCAATCATACTATCAGAAAAAAAGATTATATTCACATATTTTATGAGGAAATTGCTCTGTATTACCATCTCTTTTTAAATGAAAACGTATTTGAAACAGTCTACTAAAAGATTGCAGAAAAGAATAATCATCTTTGCAATCTGATGGCAACAAGGGAAAATACTATCATACTTGATAACTGGAAAATGAATTAAATACTTTCATAGTGTACTTTTTAAATGTTCAGTTCAAACTAATTCCATGATAGTGAAATTAACAATGACTACTAGGCCCAAATTGTCAGCAGAAGGAGTATGATGCTTCAAAATCTTAACTGCAAAATAAATAAAATTCAGGCTACAAGTCAGTAATATAACATGTATGAAGTCACACTGATAAGATGTCACATAACACTGAGCTATATGGTAGGTCAGAAGTCCAGCCTTCAATGCTATTACCGAACTTGAGACACCTGAATTTTGATTCTATCTATAAATATCACAAGTGATCATCTATATTCCTAGTTCTACAAGAATCCATTTTTCACTATCTGTTTTCACTAAGCATGAAAAGTATAAAACACACAAAAAACGAATAATTCTAGGTGTCAAAGATTGAAATGTTTGATACATGGAATGTGTCCAATTAACACCTATTGATTAAATAAAAAGCATGTTGATTAAGTAAAAAGCATGTTGATAAAGACAACAGTCACAGTTTATAACGAGGAGTAGAAGACCTGCATTTTAACAATATCTTCCCCAGTCTTTCTACCACTTGACGCATCATTTGTCTCAAAAAACTCCTTTGTTGCAATGACATCACTCATTCCGAGCTTGGTCTTAAGGTAACAAGAAGAGATAACAAATTTAACAATTTCAAGAACCAAGTGAAATCAGCCTTGATGAAGAAGAGATTTGTCTGGAAGGACAGAAAAATCCATGTGTTGGGGATTAGGTAGACCCAAACTCATAAAGTGACTTCTCTTTATTCTGATTCCTCTTTAAAATGATTCAGTTCAGTCATATCCAACTCTTTGTGACCCCATGAATCGCAGCATGCCAGGCCTCCCTGTCCATCACCAACTCCCAGAGTTCACCCAAACTCATGTGCATCGAGTCGGTGATGCCATCCAGCCATCTCATCCTCTTTCATCCCCTTCTCCTCCTGCCACCATCAGGAGGAGGGGTCTTTTCCGAGCATCAGGGTCTTTTCCAATGAGTCAACTCTTCGCATGAGGTGGCCAAAGTATTGGAGTTTCAGCCTCAGCATCAGTCTTTCTAATGAACACACAGGACTGGTCTCCTTTAGGATGGACTGGTTGTATCTCCTTGCAGTCCAAGGGACTCTCAAGAGTCTTCTCCAACACCACAGTTCAAAAGCATCAATTCTTAATAATAGGGCTTCCCACGTGGCGCTAGTGGTAAAGAACCCATCTGCCAATGTAGGAGATGCCAGAGAAAAGGGTTCAATCCTTGAGACTGAAGATCCCCTGAAGGAGAGAATGGCAATCCACTCCAGTATTTCTTGCATGGAGAATCCCATGGACAGAAGAGTCTGGTGGTCTATGGTTCATAGGGTCACAAACAGTTGGACATGACTGAAGTGACTTATCACACACACAATGGTTAATGATAGTTAATAAAATCAAATATGGTTAACAATGACTCTCACACTTGCAAGAATTTCTAGTCTCTACTCTTCTGTATGTTTGTAGTCTCCTGCCGAGATAAGGCTTCCCTGGGGTCTCAGTGGTAGAATCTGCTTGCCAGTGCAGAAGACGTGGGTTTGATCGCTGATCCAGGAAGATCCCACATGCCGTGGGGCTACTAGGCCTGTGCACTGCAACGGTGCTGTATTGAGCCTGTGCTCTAGAGCTCTGAAGCCGCAACTACTGAAGCCCGCTTGCCCTGGAGCCCATGCTCGGCAACCCCAGAAGTCACCAGCGAAACCCGTGCCCCGCAACCAGAGAGTAGCCTCCATCCTCCACAACCAAAGAAAAGCCTGCACAGCAATGAAGACCCAGAACAGTCAAAAATAAATAAATAAATAAATAAAATTATACAAAAAAGAAGCATTACATAAAATCTACTCATTTTGAGAAAATAATGAACTACGTTTAAAAGCAACACTGTTTTTTTATCTTATACCAAATGACCCTAGATTAAACTCATAATTTTGCTTCCCTCCACTAAGTTGATAGCTAGAGTAATAAAAGTATAGAATTTAATATAGTTAGAAAAGATAAAACATCTCTTTTTTACTGAATTACAGTCAGAAAGAAGGACAAAAGGAAAAGGTCTATCAATGTGAGTCAATCCCTCCCCCTGTAAAGGTATTTTCAGGGAGAATAAATCTAACATTTTCTACTTAAATATGATTTACCAAAAAATAAGTGAATAGCCATCTTGGGGAGCTAGGAAATGTGAATTTTTATTGAATTTGTCATAAATAAAACTGGCTTTCTGTTAGTAAAGAAGAAAAATGAATTTTAATAGGCAACTGGCACTCTCTGTCACAGATCATAAAAAAGGAGAAAGAGAAAGAAAAGGAAAAGATAAGTCTCTAATCAACAAATCAGATTATTTTCAGTAGAAGGCAAGCACCAAAATGGCCATGCAGTCTGAAAAACTAAAAGATATAAACAATGGTTAAAGATACCAGGCACCTTTCAACTGAAGAGAGTAACTTGACAGCTGTCTTCAAATATATGATGAATTATTTAACCAAAGCAGCCAAAACAAGAACAGTAATTAAGATTTAAAAGGGACAAAATATCCTTTCTTACTGTAAGAAAGGATATTTATATTGAGTTCCAATCAGAGCTAATGGGAAAAAAGTTCCTTATCCCTAAAGAATTTTGCCACAATCCGGTGAGGGTTTATTGTAGAAAGGCTGTTTGTCTAAATGCAGATCAGATTAAAAGAAACTAAAGAAGTCTTCCCAAGCCCATGCTCACATTCTAGTAATGATGATCACATACCTTTTTTGCATATCATGCCCAGAAATAATCAAACTTAAGAATGAGAATTAAGCCAGCTCATCTATATCCGCTGTCTAAAACTGATACACTATGGGAAATGCTCACTCTTACACTTTGAAGTCATCCTATACTTGTTTATGTATCATTATTTTCAAGAGGAATATCATATTTAGAAAATAGTGCAATACTAGATGCATATGTTTTCAGTGTTTTGTCAAATAAGACATAGTGAAGTTCAATATACCATCATCATGATATCAGATTACAAACACAATTTATAAAAAAGCTATAGGCCATTGAGTATAACACATTGCCATTTATTTTCCAATTAACTGCATAATTAAATTTCTACCCTCAAGAGAAATTTAGATTTAAGTTTAAATTTAGATTTATCACTTATGCTTTTCATTATATCAACTTACATGATGAACAAAGTAGAAATTACTATGAAATAGGCCTCAGAGTGTATCTAACTTTTTCACAATGCACAGGCTTATCACTCATATATCTATGTATCTAAATAAAAATCTATGGTCAAAAATCATAATAGTAAAATAATGTAGAGGTTTAGTGTATAATAGTTTAAAGAGATCTAGACAAAAGACAGACTTATTAATTAGAAAGAGGTTAATATCACTTCCTTAAGCAACTTAAAATATTAAATATTAAAATATAAAATATTAAAATAGCCAGCTGTTACAGTCACTGTTGCTTATTTCCATATACTGAAATAAATCCCTATTTTTGTTCACTTTATTTAATGCTATTATATGTAGATATAAAATTTCCCAAGATATGCAGGTGCTCCCTTGCATATAATTCAATGATCTACATTTATAAGTTAAACAAAACATTACACAAGTTAATATAAAAAAAACATTTAAATATATATGATGTCTCCTATTTGGATATGGCAAGAAAGTTTTCAAACTGATATTAGTCAATCATTTAATCAATTAAGCAATCAACAAGTGCCAGTTAGCTCCAAATTGATACCCAGAGTAGACATTAAGTTACAAAAAAATCCTCTTTTTTTTTCTGTAAAACAAAGTAGAACCTGTTGGGTTCCATATTTAGACAGTTGGTTAAGAAGATTATATAAAGCTCATTTTTCAGGTTAATAGATTGTATTCAATATACTAATCATAATCTAGAAGAAAAAGTAATATATAAACAGGGAAGGAGTGTGGAAGAACAATATTGAATTTTATCAATTCTTGTTCAATATCTATAGGATTTGATATTATAATATTTCATTCTGTATGTATTTTCTTTTGAAATTATAAGTGCATATTTTGAAAAGGTTGTAATGTTTACAGGGATAAACATTAAAAGGAGAATAAAAATGTTTACTTTTATGTATACATCTTATATAATGTTTATGGCCTCTTCCTTACAAAGTTAAAAATAAAAATAATCAAAAAGAGACTGCAATTTAAAAATAATCTCTTAGCCATAAAAAAAGAATGAAATGTCATTTGCAGCAACATGGATGTAACTAGAGGTTATCACACTAAGTGAAATAAGTCAGAAAGAGAAAGACAAATACTGTAGGGTATCATTTCTATGTGGAAGTTAAAATATGGCACAAATGAACCTATCTACAAAACAGACAGACTCCCAGACATAGAGAACAGACCTGTGGCTGCCAAGGGGGAGGGAAGTAGAGGAGGGAACGACTGGGAGTTTGGGATTAGCAGATGCAATTATTGTATATAGGATGGATAAACAGCAAAGTCCTGCTGTATAGCACAGGGAACCATATTCAATATCATGTGACAAATAATAATGGAAAAGAAAATTAAGAAATAATGTCTATATGTAGATAAGGGAGTCACTTTGCCATACCGCAAATACTGACACATTGTAAATGGACTATACTTCAATAAAAAATAAAATTAAATTAAAAAATAATCAAGTAATATACTAGTCAATAATGAAAATGCAGACTATCAAATAACATTCACTATAACACTAAAAGTTTCTTTAAATAAAATATGGAAAAAGTGGGAGTATTGAAGATTTTATTTTCCTGTGCTCCAAAATCGCTGCAGACAGTGACTGCAACCATGAAATTTTAAAAATGTCTGCTACTTGGAAAGAAAGTGAAAATCACTCAGTCATGTCCAACTCTTTGTGACCCAAATGGACTATACAGTCCATGGAATTCTCCAGGCCAGAATACTGGAAGTGGGTCATCTATCCCTTCTCCAGGGGATCTTCCCAACCAAGAGATCAAAACCAGGTCTCCCGCATGGTAGGCAGATTCTTTACCAGCTAAGCCACAAGGAAGGCCCAAGAATACTGGAGTAGGTAGACTACTCCTTCTCCAGTGGCTCTTCCCAACCCAGGAATTAAACCAGGGTCTTCTGTGTTGCAAGCAGATTTTTTACCAATGAGCTATCAGGGAAGTTCTACTTGAAAGAAAGCTATGACAAACCTAGACAGCATATTATAAAGCAAATACATCACTTTGCTAACAAAGTTCCATATAGTCAAAGCTATGGTTTTTCCAGTAGTCATGAACTGATGTGAGAGTTGGACCATAAAGAAGGCTGAGTGCTGAAAAGTTGATGCATTTGAATTGTGGTACTGGAGAAGACTCTTGAGAGTCCCCTGAACTGCAAGGAGATCAAACCAGTCAATCCTAAAGGAAATCAACCCAGAATATTCATTGGAAGGCCTGATGTTGAAGCTGGAGCTATAATACTTTGCCATTTGATGCAAAGAGCTGACTTATTGGAAAAGAATCTGATGCTGGGAGATTGAAGGCAAAAGGAGAAGAGGGCAGAAGAGGATGAGATGGTTAGATAGCATCACCGACTCAATGGACATGAGTTTGAGCAAACTCTGGGAGATGGTGAAGGAGAGGTTAAGCCTGGTGTGCTACAGTCAATGGGGTCACAAAGAGTCAGACACAACTTAGCGATTGAACTACAGCAACACTAAACATTTCTTTAAATAAAACATGAAGAGATAAATATTGAAATATTTAAAATATCATGTTAATCCTAGTCTGAGCAGGAGTGGCAATAATTAATAAACTCTATATTGAATATCTAAAGAACATAACTATGGAATAATGATCTTAATCAAATACCAGATAAATATGGCAACCCACTCCAGTACTCTTGCCTGGAGAATCCCGGGGACAGGGGAGCCTGGTGGGCTGCCATCTATGGGGTTGCACAGAGTCAGACACGACTGAAGCGACTTAGCAGCAACATACATTACCTTGACTCAACTTTGTCAAACAAAACTAAAGAATTTTAAATTTATAAAGTGTTTGAATTCCTAAATTAATTTTAATTTCAAAACTATATCAGTTACAATAATCTAAGGGCATTATTTCACATAATTCAAATTCTCTAAGAAAAATATATATCTTACAAATTGTATTATTCTGAGCATTGACAATGTTCTGGAAACCCAGTAAAGTCTTTCAGCTATATTTAATTATCTTACTCATTAAATATTTAGCAAGTCATACTATCAGAATTGTTTAGCTGAGATAAAATGGAGGTAATTTTAATGGACTTTCATAAAGTTAGATAATTCATTTCACAAGACTATTCCCATAATCTCCTTTTCCAATTCTCAACCTTGGGCTTTAAAAATATAGCTATCCAAAAAAAATAAAAAAATAAAAATATAGCTATCCAATAGTTGCATCTATTAAAATAATAGTAATATGAAGAACAGTTGTTTAACAGAGTATTGAATCATTGAAAGCAATCATATCATAAGATTTATATCATTTTGAGACTTCTATTAACAAGTCCTTAGAGAGATCCTTCAAAAAGAAAAAAAGAAAAAAAAAGATTGCATATTCTTTAAAAGCATGGGACCTAGTATTATTACTAAATTAGATGTAACTGAGGAGAAATACAATCTTCTTTGTTTATATGTATCCCTTATAAACACTTGACATTTTAGAGATAACTTTGAAACTCTATTACATGAAACCCAATGAAATAAATAAATAAATTGATAGTATAATTGTTACTTGCATAATGAAGATTTTGTGAATAACCTGGCTTTGCATATAGAAACAGTCTTAGCACATAATTTCTAGACCAGGAAACACTAAGTGTAATGAAGTGTTGTTGAATCGAGCAATTTTTAGTGTTACAGTAAAAAGGCACCAGAGTGTTTTATGGGATATGTTAAAAATATTAAAAATGAGAATAAAAATACAAATTTTTAACACATATTCATAAAGCTAAGGTCTAGTATCTCCTGATATAGTCTAAACCATTGCTAATGCTGGTTAGTCACTTTCAGGGAAAAGAAATGAACTATTTCACTACACAAGCTTTCTATGTGACCATAAAAATGTAAACTCTAAAATTTTTTAGTTACGAATATTACATTACTTGCACTGAGGAAGGAGATAGACAGATCCCAGCCTGAACAGCTGGAGTTAGGCCCTGTGTACAGTTATTCCAAAATGAAGAGGAGGAGGAGCTGAGCCCTGCCCAGATAAAAGACAGAGACCATGTAGTTCTTCCAGAGGTCAAGGAGACATTCCCAACTATACCTACATGTGCAGAGAGGCTCCTTGGAGGTCAAAGAAGGAGTGCTGTAAACCTACCCATAAGCCTCTTCGCTGGAATGCATCTTGGCTAAGATATATGTGCACACAGGAGGACCCTGAGATATACCAAGAAATGGACTCTGAACCTGACAAAGCAAGATGACTGGCCACAGAAAATCTGGAAGGAATGCACCATTTAAGTGATTTAAATTACCATGGGGTAAGACTCTTCTCTGAGTCTGTCCATGTGTCTATCCACATGTACTTTTTCCTCCTAATAAACACTTCACTTGTTTCATTGCTTTCTGTCTTTATGGGAATTCATTTTTGCAAAGTCAAAGGGCCAGGGCCTTGTCACTGGCCACTGGTTTAGTGGCTAGAACTCTTACCACTGTGGCCCAACCTCAATCTCACCAGGAAACAAAATCCTGCTTCAAGTCACTGAAGGTTGAGGCCCTTACTATAAGGAACAATGATCAGATTCATGGCGAACCCAACATAATGAGACACTGCCAGTGTGCAGAAAAACTGCAAATGTGATTAACACATTTATAAATCTTATTTTAATTTCTGAAAATTGTTTGATTTTATGTGTCTCGATGTTGCAAAGAATTTGCTTTTATTTTTGCTTGCATGTGCCTGTGTATCTAACTATATATAAGCCAACTATTTCTTGGATTCAGTAGAAAAGATTAGCTCTGAGAAACCCATTTCCTCCCCACTGAATGAAATGTTAAGTATAGATCACATCATCAGTTTTCCAAAACAGGCCTATTCTATACTCATCTTTCACATGCTTCTACATTCCCGATTCCTCTCTCTTGTGTATTATTTTCATATGTCTCAGCTTCAGGCTTGGCAATTTCTCTTAAGGTAAATAATTTTCTAAGATCCAGTTAGGCTCTCAAATTCTTCCATAAATAATGTTCCAACAAATCTTCTATATCACAGATATGAATAGTCCTTAGCTGTAATATCCTTTCTTTATTGTTTTCCACCTCCAAAATTTTCAAAAGTATTTTATACTCAGTTTAAATGACAATAAAGACAATGCCTACAATAAGCTCTCTCTCCATTACTTTCCTGTTGTACAGTGTTACCCACAGACTACAAATCATTTTCCATGTTAATAGGAGGAGCATCTTTCACCACAAAGGTAGATAATCTCCCTATTTATGCTGCTGCTGCTGCTAAGTCGCTTCAGTCATGTCCGACTCTGTGCGACCCCGTAGACAGCAGCCCACCAGGCTCCACCGTCCCTGGGATTCTCCAGGCAAGAACACTGGAGTGGGTTGCCATGGCCTTCTCCAATGCATGAAAGTGAAAAGGGAAAGGGAAGTTGCTCAGTCGTGTTTGACTCTTCCCGACCCCATGGACTGCAGCCTACCAGGCTCCTCCGCCCATGGGATTTTCCAGGCAAGAGGACTGGAGTGGGTTGCCATTGCCTTCTCTGCTCCCTATTTATACATTACAACAAATCAGTAGAATAAAAATGAGAATTGCTCATTTTATTTCAAAACATATTTACATATAGCAAAAACCTATCTATTTTAGCTTTATTTTAAGGAAGTTAGATTTTTAAATTCAAGGGTCACCAACAGAAAAAACAGTATGTTCATTTCAAGGGACACTAGGAACACCAAACCCTTTGCCAGTCAGATGGAAAGCCTGTCATTACAATGCTGGCCTTGCAAAAACACACAGTATTTAACATTCAAGAAAACATGGATTGCCAAGCAAATCCAGAAGGAGGGGATAAAAAACAAGTGTGCTTTATATTATACTATGAAATAATTCAGGATCTATAAAACAAAAGGCCAAAAATAATTTATTTGCATCTCTTAAACCCTTAACTTGAATTTTAAAAGTTGAATGCTCTATTTTCATTCTTCCTGTTTTCCTCACTGTTGTTATGTATCTCATGTCATCATCCCAGAGGATACTTAACTAGGCTGATCTAAGTGTAGAAACTGAAGGAAACCTTTACTCATAATCAGAGTGCCCCTCCTTTTTTTTTTTTTTTTTTTT
Organism: Bubalus kerabau; assembly: GCF_029407905.1. Classification (NCBI taxonomy): domain Eukaryota; kingdom Metazoa; phylum Chordata; class Mammalia; order Artiodactyla; family Bovidae; genus Bubalus; species Bubalus kerabau. The sequence continues at coordinate 67,141,110 of NC_073630.1, forward strand.
TTTGTAGATACCTATCAGGAATCAAGGGTCATAATTATTCTCTTACCACCTTTCCCTGTCAGTTCCAAAACCAATTTCTCTTGAATTTCAGATGACTTGATTTGTCATTTTTTTAAGTTAGATAAAATGTGACTGTGAGGAGAGGTATACTTTCAGATTTTCATGCAATTAAATTTTGGAAAATGTTCTCTAAAGATTTTTGAAATGGCATGCTTTGCTCCTTGGGAATGCTTTGAGAGTAGAGGCAGTATTTTACATATCTTTGTTTCTTAAAACATACTTAGGTGCTCAACAAATGGGGATAACCCATTTGATTGGACTACTAAGCTGAACTGACTAGACTTTCTAATTGCATTTGAAAATAGGCCATTCAAGTCAGGACATGAATCACTGGATATCAATACCCAGGTATTGATCAATACCCAGGTATTAAATCTTTCTCAATTTAGTTCAGTCGCTCAGTCATGTCCAACTCTTTGTGACCCCATGGACTGCAGCATGTCAGGCTTCCCTGTCCATCACCAATTCCTGGAGCCTAGTCAAACTCATATCTGTCGCATCAGTGATGCCATCCAACCATTTCATTCTCTGTTATCCCCTTCTCTGCCCGCCTTCAATCTTTCCCAGTATCAGGGTCTTTTCCAACGGGTCAGTTCTTTGCATTAGGTGGCCAAAGTATTGAAGTTTCAGCTTCAGCATGAGTCCTTCCAATGAATATTCAGGACTGATTTCTTTTAGGATAGACTGGTTGGATCTCCTTGCTGTCCAAGAGAATCACAAGTCTTCTCCAACACCACAGTTCAAAAGCATCAATTTGTCAGCTCTCAGCTTTCTTTATAGTCCAACTCTCACATCCATACATGACTACTGGAAAAATCATAGCTTTGACTAGATGGACCTTTGTTGGCAAAGTAATGTCTATGCTTTTTAATATGATGTCTAGGTTGGTCATAGCTTTTCTTCCAAGGAGTAAACATCTTTTAATTTCCTGGCTGCAGTCAACATTTGCAGTCATTTTGGAGACCAAAAAAAATGAAATCTCTCACTGTTTCCATTGTTTCCCCATCTATTTGTCATGATGTGATGGGACTGGATACCATGATCTTAGTTTTCTGAATGTTGAGTTTTATGCCACCTTTTGCACTCTCCTCTTTCACTTTCCTCAAGAGGATCTTTAGTTCTTCTTCACTTTTTTTTTTTTTTGTTATTGAGTGCAAAAGTAGGAAGTCAAGAAATCCTTGGAGTAACAGGGAAACTTGGCCTTGGAGTACAGAATGAATCAGGGCAAAGGCTAACAGATTTTGCCAAGAGAATACCTGGTCATAGCAAACAACCTCTTCCAACAACTTAAGAGAAAACACTACCCATAGACATCACCAGATGGTCAATACCGAAAGCAGATTGATTATATTCTTTGCAGCCAAAGGTGGAGAAGCAATATAAAGTCAGCAAAAACAAGACCAGGAGCTGACTGTGGCTCAGATCATGAACTGCTTATTGTCAAATTCAGAATTAAATTGAAGAAAGTAGGGAAAACCACTAGACCATTCAGGTATGACCTAAATCAAATCCCTTATGATTATACAGTAGAAATGACAAAAAGATTCAGGGGATTAGATCCGATAGAGTGCCATAAGAACTTGATAAAGATCAAGGAAATGCAAAAAGGCAAAATGGTTGTCTGATAAGGCCTTACAAAAAGTTATGAAAAGAGAAGCACAAGGCAAAGGAGAAAAGGAAAGATATACCCATTTGACCAGAGTTCCAGAGAATAGCAAGGAGAGATAAGAAAGCCTTCCTCACTGATAATGCAAAGAAAGAAAGGAAAACAATAGAATGGGAAAGACTAGAGATCTCTTCAAGAAAATTAGAGATACCAAGGGAACATTTCATGCAAAGATGGGAACAACAGAGGACAGAAATGGTACAGACCTAACAGAAGCAGGAGATATTAAGAAGAGGTGGCAAGAATATACAGAAGAACTATACAAAAAAGACCTTCATGACCCAGATAACCACAATTGTGGGATCACTGACCTAGAACCAGACATCCTGGAATGCGAAGTCAAGTGGGCCTTAGGAAGCATCACTATGAACAAAACAGGTGGAGGTGATGGAATTCCAGTTGAGTTATTTCAAATTCTAAAACATGATGCTGTGAAAGTGCTGCACTCAATATGCCAGCAAGTTTAGAAAACGCAACAGTGGCCACAGGTCTGGAAAAGGTCAGTTTTCATTCTAATCCTAAAGAAAGGTGATGCCAAAGAATGCTCAAATTACCATACAATTCCACTCATCTCACATGCTAGTAAAGTAATGATCAAAATTCTCCATGCCAGGGTTCACAGTACATGAACCGTGAACTTCCAGATGCTCAAGCTGGTTTAGAAAAGGCAGAGGAACCAGAGATCAAATTGGCAACATCCGATGGATCATCAAGAAAGCAAGAGAGTTTCAGAAAAACATCTACTTCTGCTTTATTGACTATGCCAAAGCCTTTGACTGTGTGGATCACAACAAACTGTGGAAAATTCTGAAAGAGATGGGAATACCAGACCACCTGACCTGCCTCCTGAAAAATCTGTATACAGGTCAAGTAGCAACAGTTAGAACTGGACATGGAACAACAGACTGGTTCCAAATTGGGGAAGGAGTACATCAAAGCTGTATCTTGTCACCCTGCTTACTTAATTTGTATGACAGTACATCATGCAAAATGTCAGGCTGGTTGAAGCACAACCTGGAATCATGATTGCCAGGAGAAATATCAATAACTTCAGATATGTTGAGCACACCATGCTGATGGCAGAAAGCGAAGAAGAACTAAAGAGCCTTTTGGTGAAAGTGAAAGAGGAGAGTGAAAAAGTTGGGTTAAATACTCAACATTTAGAAAACTAAGATCATGGCATCTGGTCTCATCACTTCATGGCAAATAAATGGGGAAACAGTGAACAGTGTCAGCCTTTATTTTGGGGGGCTCCAAAACCACTACAGATGGTGACTGCAGACATGAAATTAAAAGACACCTGCTCCTTGGAAGAAAAGTTATGACCAACCTAGATGGCATATTCAAAAGCAGAGTAATTACTTTGCCAACTAAGGTCTGTCTAGTCAAACCCATGGTTTTTCCAGTAGTCATGTATGGAAGTGAAGAGTTGGACCATAAAGAAATCCGAGTGCAGAAGTATTGATCCTTTTGAACTGTGTTGTTGGAGAAGACTCTTGAGAGTCCCTTGGACAGCAAGGAGATCCAACCAGTCCATCTTAAAAGAAATAAGTCCTGAATATTCACTGGAAGGACTGATGGTGAAGCTGAAACTCCAATTCTTTGGTCACCTGATAAGAAGAAATGACTCATTTGAAAAGACCCTGATGCTGGGAAAGACTGAAGGCAGGTAGAGAAGGGGACGACATAGGATGAGATGGTTCAATGATATCACCTATTCAATGGACATGAATTAAACTCCGGTAGTTGGTGATGGACAGGAAGGCTTAGCATGCAGTTCATGGTGTTACAAAGAGTCGGACAGTACTGGGTGACTAAACTGAACTGAGTGCAGCACTTTAACAGCATCATCTTTTAGGATTTGAAATAACTCAACTGGAATTCCATCACCTCCACTAGCTCTGTACGTAGTTATGCTTCCTAAGGCCCACCTTTCTTCACATTCCAGGATGTCTGTCTCTAGGTCAATGATCCCACCATCGTGGTTATCTGGGTCATGGAGATCTTTTTTGTATAGTTCTTTGGTGTATTCTTGCCACCTCTTCTTAATATCTTCTGCCTCTGTTAGGTCCATACCATTTCTTTCCTTTATTGTGCTCATCTTTGCATGAAATGTTCCCTTGGTATTTCTAATTTTCTTGACAAGATCTCTAGTCTTTCCCATTCTGTTGTCTTCCTCTATTTCTTTGCATTGATCACTGAGGAAGGCTTTCTTATGCCTCCTTGCTATTCTCTGGAACTCTGCATTCAGATGGGTATATCTTTCCTTTTCTCCTTTACCTTTAGCTTCTCTTCTTTTCTCAGCTATTTGTATGTCCTCATCAGACAATCATTTTGCCTTTTTGCACTTCTTTTTCTTGCAGATGGCCTTGATTACTGCCTCCTGTACAGTGTCATGAACCTCCATCCATAGTTCTTCATGCACTCTGTCTATCAGATCTAATCCCTTGAATCTTTTTGTCACTTCTACTGCATCATCATAAGGGATTTGATTTAGGTCATACCTGAATGGTGTAGTGGTTTTCCCTACTTTCTTCAATTAAATACATATGATTAATATCAGTGATATATTTTTCTCCTTTCAATGGTTTACTTATTTTTTAATGTAATAGAAAACGAAAATTAACTAAGGTATGAAATCTTAAAAAAATAGCAATAGAGAATCACAACTATATATGAATACAGAACTAACTCCTAAATGCATTTGGATATACCTAGAAAGCTTAATATTTGCATAGTTGTATTAAGAAAGCATTTTTATATCCTCTGTTCTGCCGCCTTTAAGACTGAAGTTTGCTAAGCATTCCTTCACAACTATCTTTATACATAAACATGTGTTTTTATACACATGCACAGTAGAACTGGTTATTTGATTCTTTAGTTTGTTGTTGGTATTCTATATATGCAACAATGTTTGTAGGAAGACAAACAGGTTTGTTCAATGTATGGTCCAGATACTGTCCTAAAATTGCCTGGTAATGAGCCAGCTGGGACTAGGGCTTTTCTTATCTCCCAACAAGGGATGCTGTGCAGAATCTTCATTTTACCCAAAGGCTCCATTTGGCGGGCAGCTGGTGTTCTAACACACCATTACTAGTTGATAATCTACTTCAAACTGTATATCCAAACTCAGACTGTTTTCTCCCAATTCTGAGGTCACAGTCAGACCCATCTCACATAGAATGAGAGCATCAGAATGGTGGGTCACTTTCTTGTAACACAGTCCTGTGATATAGCCAGCCATGCCCGGCCCAAGTAATATTTTCTGCAGAATTCCAATAAAACTAGAAACATATGTATCCGCGATCTGCCCATGAGTTCCAGTCAGAGAAAGGAAACACTTTCTTAGTTTGTGCTCCCCAAATCTCTGTGCATCAGTGGCTTCAAATGTGAGGTGAGCACCAACTGGTGCATGTTAGCTAAAAAGTATTTAAATGAATACACCAACAGACAGAGATATAGCTAGAGTGCTACAGGAGGTTATAGTCAATATGATGCCATGTGGTCCAGTGGCCTCTGTGCTATACAGGTCCTGAAGCAGGTCAGTCAACTGCCCTTGGGAGGATACCTATAATCTTAACTGAAATTGGTCTCTAATTTGGTACTTCATTTAATTTGAAGAAACAGTATTTTCTGGCTCAGAATCAACTCCTCAGTGGAAATTTTCACCTTCCCATTAATTAACAGTGAGTTGGCTTGTAATTTATTTGGTTTATCTATAATTCAGATTCTGTCTACAAGAATGATGTATACCATTGATTAACACATATAGTACAATATTGTTGTCTATAGTTTACAAGGTACTAGTTTAGGTAATGAAGATATGATGATATCATACTAGGAGATACAGATAAATATCTGAGGCAAAGAGACTGGAATAGGCATAGGGTCCTTTGGAACAGATACCTAATTTCTGACCTGAAAAGTATATTAAATTTTAGCCTAGTAGAGATGTGAGGAAAGAAAATTCAAATACAGAAACAACATCTGCAAAAACCTGCAAGGAAACTTGCCAAAATTAGGTAAGTGAAGGTAGATCCTCCTTCATGAAACCAACTGAGCAAGGAAGGAGTCAGAATAGAGAGGGCTGAAAAAATAAACCAATAGTGAGATACGAATGGTCATGTAAAATATGGTAAGCATTTTGACCTAAATTAAACTAGGTTTTAGAATAAAGAAACTTTTATAAGTTCAAGAGAGACCAGAACATTAAATGGATAGAATCCAGTGACTAGTTGGAGACGATGAAGAATTAATGATATTATCCCAAAGTCTAGTTTGAGCACCCTTCTTCAATCATAAAGAAAGACAAACTAGACAACACTACAGGTTTCTGTAGTTTGGTGAGACAAAACACAAAGAGATTATGCATTCTGTTTTGGAAATGAGGGTCTGAGGTGATGTGAGACATACAAGTTCATGCAGCTGGTAGGAGTTGATATATATTAGGCTGAAGTCCCAGGAGATATGTAATTTAGATTTGTAACCATCAGAATATAGCTGTTGTTGCTGTTCAGTCGCTCAGTCATGCCTGACTCTTTGCAACCCCATAGACTGCAGCATGCCAGGCTTCCCTGTCCTTCACCATATCCCAGAGCTTGGCCAAACTAATGTCCATTGAGTTGGTGATGCCATCCAATCAGCTTACCCTCTGTCATCCCCTTCTTCTAGTGCCTTCAATTTTTCCCAGCATCAGGGTCTTTTATAATGAGTTGGCTCTTTGTATCAGGTGGCCAATGTATTGGAGCTTTAGCTCTAGCATTGGTCCTTCCAATGAATATTCAGGACTGATTTCCCCCAGGATTGACTATTTGATATCCGTGTAGTCCAAGGAACTCTCAAGAGTCTTCTCCAACATCACAGTTCAAAAGCATCAATTCTTCAGTGCTCAGCCTTCTTTACGGTCCAATTCTCACATCCATACATGACTACAGGAAAAACCATAGCTTTGACTAGACGGACCTTTGTTGGTAAAGTGATGTATCTACTTTTTAATATGCTGTCTAGGTTGGTCATAGCTTTTCTTCCAAGGAGCAAGCATCTTTTAATTTCATGGCTGTAATCACCATTTGTAATGATTTTGGAACCCAAGTAAATAAAGAACATAGCTGACATATGTCAACAGAAAAGTAGTAAGAAAAAGGAAAAAATAGTGTCATGAAAGTCAAATAATAGATTCAATTTTTTTAATTATGTAAGTTACAGTTCCTTATAATCTGACCCAAGCAGTGAACTGTGCACTAAGTAAGGAATGAACTCTGTTTTCTTCACCAATGCAATCTTAATTCTCAGAAGTCATTGGTAACACTGTGGTGTGTATGACCAGACACTGTCTCAGTTCAGTTCAGTCGCTCAGTTGCGTCCAACTCTTTGAGACCCCTTGAATCGCAGCATGCCAGGCCTCCCTGTCCATCACCAACTCCCGGAGTTCGCTGAGACTCACGTCCATCGAGTCAGTGATGCCATCCAGCCATCTCATCCTCTGTTGTCCCCTTCTCCTCCCACCTTCAATCATTCCCAGCATCAGAGTCTTTTCCAATGAGTCAACTCTTGGCATGAGGTGGTCAAAGTACTGGAGTTTCAGCTTTAGCATCATTCCTTCCAAAGAACACCCAGGGCTGATCTCCTTTAGAATGGACTGGTTGGATCTCCTTGCAGTCCAAGGGACTCTCAAGAGTTTTCTCCAACACCACAGTTCAAAAGCATCAATTCTTCGGCGCTCAGCTTTCTTCCCAGTCCAACTCTCACATCCATACATGACCACTGGAAAAACCACAGGCTTGACTAGATGGACCTTTGTTGGCACAGTAATGTCTCTGCTTTTCAATATGCTATCTAGGTTGGTCATAACTTTCCTTCCAAGGAGTAAGTGTCTTTTAATTTCATGGCTGCAGTCACCATCTGCAGTGATTTTGGAGCCCCCAAAAATAAAGTCTGACACTGTTTTCACTGTTTCCCCATCTATTTGCCATGAAGTGATGGGACCAGATGCCATGATCTTCATTTTCTGAATGTCGAGCTTTAAGCCAACCTTTTCACTCTCCTCTTTCACTTTCATCAAGAGGCTCTTTAGTTCCTCTTCACTTTCTGCCATAAGGGTGGTGTCATCTGCATATCTGAGGTTATTGATATTTCTCCCAGCAATCTTGATTCCAGCTTGTGCTTCTTCCAGTCCAGCGTTTCTCACGATGTACTCTGCATATAAGTTAAATAAGCAGGGTGACAGTATACAGCCTTGATGTACTCCTTTTCCTATTTGGAACCAGTCTGTTGTTCCATGTCCATATAAATACATAACATTTATACCCATATTTATACAGAGGGATCATATTCTATATTCTACAACTTGTTTTATTTATTAGACTCTGGATATATTTTACTATCTGAATGACATCATATTCTATTGTATGAATATACCACGAGTAAATCATTTAAATTTTATATTTAAATTCTTATTCTAGGAATAATTCAAGGACAATATAAAAATAATAAAAAATAAAATTTAAAATTTAAAATCTCCATCCTCAACTAGAATCAACCCCTGTTATTCCTTTCAGATATCTGAAGATTGTTTCCAAGTATTACACTTAAAATTCTGTTATATAATTCACCAACTTTATATTTCTATTATACCTGTAAAAGATGAAAAATAGGAAATTTATGCAGCCTCTCATTTCTCTTGCCCTCTACATCCAAATCTTTGTTACTTAATAATTTTAATTTTTTCTAGGGTTTTTATTTTTCATTGACTTATGTAAGAGATTGTAATCTACTTTTCTTGAGTTGTTTATCACTTTTAATATTATTTATTTACCCTCCAATCAAAAAGAGAGAAAACTAGCTACTTAGCTTCTGGCTGTCTTTCTTCCATTTCTCAAAGATTTTGGCATAAATTATTTTAGGATCAAAATTTTGCATTCTCTTCTGTAAATATAAATTCTAAAGTAATTTTCTTTATTTCTATAGCTTAGTACTAAAATTGTTTAACCATTGTACAGAGTTTAATGTGCAATTATGTAAACATTATGTACTATAGAATCAAAAAGCATACTGAACTCATAGAAACTTAAGAGTACATTATTTAAATTCTTGTTTCCAGTTCCTTTTCCAACTTTCTTATAATATTTTTGTAGTCCACAGTGCCCTTCCTCCTCCCATTTTTAGGGGAGGTTTTTCTTTTTATTTCCAGGAATACTTGCTCAAGTGACTTTTTTTCATAAAATAAATACGTACACTAAAATTTCTCAGTCATTCTATTCCTGCAAAAGTGTGTATTTTAACTCCGCATTTGATTGACAGTATATCCAGATATCTAGGTTCAAAACATTTTCTCTCAGACTTAGGAAACTATTGTTCCAGGGTCTGATGTTGCTGATGAGAAATCTGATGTCTCTCTGAGTGCCAATTCTTTGAAATCAACATATATTAGCATAATTTTGCTTTGTCTCATTTCTTTCTGGATGATTTCTAGGATTTTTCTCTTTAACCTTGATATTCGCAAATTTTATTCTTTTGGTTCTTTTCATCTTGCTCAGCAATGAAAAACCAGTTTTTACCAATGTATTCAAAACATCAGCTAAGGCAAATCAGTGTCTTTCTATTTTCCCTCTAAAACTCATTTGGACATGCGCTGGGCTTTTCTCATTTACTTTTCTTTAATTTTCCTCCTAATCTTCATCTGTTTCTTTTTTGTCTTAGTTCTGTCAGATTTCTTGATTTTTTTTTTCCAGATGATTTGTTGCTGTTTTTTAAAATAACTTCTTCCATCCACACCCCTTAACTCTGCCTGTTTTTACCACTCATACTTTGTCATTTTCATTTCCATACTCTTTTTTTAAATTTATGAATAATCATTCCAATAGTTTAATTTACACCTAAATCTTAATAAAGACAAAAATTTATCTTTAAGTTTTCCTTCATTCTCTGAATTATCTCTAATCCTCAGACTGATTTTTCTTTTGGTTTATCTTGGGGTTGTTTCCTTCGCTTTGGTGATGTTGATTTTTTCCAGAAGTCACATGTTCATTATAAATATAAGTGAAATACTAAGTGTTTATGGATAAAATTTGTTTTCTCATCAATTGTATATGCTTCTTCCAGGTGATAGGTCTCTTCTACTGGAAGATCAACTGCAATTGTTAATATAAATAACTGTGCATGTCAACAGGTAATATTCCTATAGGCTTCACAGATAAGAAAAAGGAAGTCATCATCTACATTACCAGAAGAAGGAGTAAGCAGTTTGGCAGTGGAGACAATCCTTTTACTACTGAATCAAAGTAAACTTCTTTTCATTTCTCTCATTTTGTGTGTGTGTGTGAGTGAGTCTAGAGCAGAGATTGGGAGAAGGCAATGGGACCCCACTCCAGTACTTTTGCCTGGAAAATCCCATGGACAGAGGAGCCTGGTAGGCTGCAGTCCATGGGGTCACTAAGAGTTGGACACAACTGAGAGACTTCACTTTCACTTTTCACTTTCATGCCTTGGAGAAGGAAATGGCAACCCACTCCAGTGTTCTTGCCTGGAGAATCCCCGGGACAGGGGAGCCTGGTGGGCTGCCATCTAAGGGGTCGCACAGAGTCGGACACGACTGAAGCGACTTAGCAGCAGCAGCAGCATGGTTGCTTTCATGCTACAAGAGAATTGAATAGGTTCATCAGATTATATGGTCTGAAAAGCCTAAAATGTTCCCTATGAAGATTTTTGCTTGGCAAAAGTTTGGCAACTCCTCATCTAGGGTATCCTTAAGCAAGTGATACTTCTTTTTCATCCTCAGTGCTCACTAGTAGCTGTGTTCAGGTAGATCATTTTCTGTGTTTAAGAAAGAAATTTCAGTACTTATCTTTATGTTAAAAACACTAATCATTAGATACTTAATTTACAATAGGAAGAGGGAAGAAAGGCAGGTGTATCAGGTATTCTAAAGGTGTTTACTTAATAAATTACCTGGTTTGTTCCCAGCTGTCTTTGAATTTGTTAACTCTCAACCTGGAGTATCTATGGACTTGGGAAGGGAAGTCCTTGCTTATTCCTGTTATCTATAGGATATTGTACATTAATCTTATGCTATATGCGTTCTATATCCCAAGCTTATGGGATTTCTGATTCATTGTGCAATCAAATTATTTCTTATTCATTATCATTATAATTGTATTTCTCTTCTGTTTCCATGAATTTCTGAATGACCTACGAAAACTTTTAAAGTAAATGAGCTAGATTCTTGTGTTCAAGCTGTCATCTGGTATACGAAACTCCAAGAGAAAAAAAGTTTTACAAGAAGTAATAATCAATATTGCTAAATACTGCTGAGAATTAAAATGAGATATGGGTGGAAAAGTGACCCTAGATAGAGAAACAAGGATATCATTGGTTACCTTGGATATAGTAGGTTAAGTAGAATAGTAGGGGGAGAGAGCAGAGAGCAGTAGCTTGGGGAATGATTGAGATTTGAAGAAAAAAATATAGTGCATATATACACTTTCTGGTGTTCGATCATGAGAGAGGAGAGATATAGGTCAGTGTGTGAGAAAAGGAAAGTATGACTAGATTATGGATTTAGAAATCTGTGGGCAGGTCAAGAAGCAACAGTTAGAACCGGACATGAAACAACAGACTGGTTCCAAATAGGGAAAGGAGTACGTCAAGGCTATACATTGTCATCTTGCTTATTTAACTTATATGCAGAGTACATCATGCAAAATGCGAGGCTGGGTGAAGCACAAGCTGGAATCAAGATTGCTGGGAGAAATAACAATAACCTCAGATACACAGATGACACCACCCTTATAGCAGAAAGCAAAGAAGAACTAAAGAGCCTTTTGAAGTGATGAAAGTGAAAGAGGAGAGTGAAAAAGTTGGCTTAAAACTCAACATTCAGAAAACTAAGATCATGGCATCCAGTCCCATCACTTCATGACAAATAGATGGGGAAACAATGGAAACAGTGGCAGACTTGATTTTATTGGGCTCCATAATCATTGCAGACGGTGACAGCAGCCATGAAATTAAAAGACGCTTATTCCTGGAAGCAAAGCTATGACCAACCTAGACAGCATATTAAGAAGCAGAGATCTTTGCCAACAAAGGTTCATCTAGTCAAAGCTATGGTTTTTCCGGTAGTCATGTATGGATGTGAGAGTTGGACTATAACGAAAGCTGAGCACTGAAGAATTGATGCTTTTGAACTGTGGTGTTGGAGAAGACTTTTGAGAGTCCCTTGGACTGCAAGGAGATCCAACCAGTCCATCCTAAAGGAGATCAGTTCTAGGTGTTCATTGGAAGGACTGAAGCTGAAGCTCCAACACTTTGGCCACCTGATGCAAAGAACTGACTCATTGGAAAAGACCCTGATGCTAGGAAAGATTGAAGACGGGCAGAGAAGGGGACGACAGAAGATGAGATGGTTGGATGGCATCACTGACCACGATGGACAGAGTTTGAGTAAGCTCTGGGAGATGGTGATGGACAGGGAAGCCTGGTGTGCTGCAGTCCATAGGGCTGCAAAGAGTTGGACATAACTGAGTGACTAAACTGATTGCTTGTTTATTGTTGCCACATTTCTTTTTTAAGATAGAAGTTACTATATCACACTTAAAATACAGTGAAAGAAACTTTTAGACAGAAACATTTTATTGGAAGAAAGAAAGGAAAAGAGAGGGTATAATTTATGAAATGTGTCCTTGAATAGGCAGAAAAGAGTAGACTCCTGGGTAGAGGTGGAAGAACTCACTTTAGATAAGATGACCGACAGAGAGGAGGGAAGGACAGGTGTGGATATAGACTAGAAATCGACAGCAGTAAAATCACAAAGGTTTTTTTCCTTATCACTTTTATTTTCTATGCGAAATACCAGCTAAGAATATATCCTATGTGTTAGCTAGCCTAGGAAATTTAGAGAGGGTTGGAATAGTTGCCATAGATAATGGAAGAGAGAGAATTTGGATAACACTGAAGTACAGAGGAAGTATCAAGGATCCAACTGAGGGTGGGTATCATTCTTCTATAGTAACACAAGCTTCAGTTTGTAATTTTCTATAATAGTTTTCAGCAATCTAAATAAGGGTGCAGCTAGGTTTATCTAGAGTTAAGGTTTTACCCAGTAAGGAACTGGAAGATTTGGTAAAGACTATCTGAAATTTGACTATAATGCTTAAGATGAGTAAGAAGGGAATAAAAATAGAAGATGACTAATAGGGAAAAAAAGAGAATTTAGGGACTATGTACTTTTATGGTTAAAAATTCAAAATACAGAGTGAAGTTAGCCAGAAAGAAAAACACCAATACAGTATACTAACACATATATATGGAATTTAGAAAGATGATAACGACAACCCTGTATGCGAGACAGCAAAAGAGACACAGATTATAGAACAGTCTTTTGGACTCTGTGGGAGAGGGAGCGGGGGATGATTTGGGAGAATGGCATTAAAACATGTGTAATATCATATAAGAAATGAATCGCCAGTCCAGGTTCAATGCAGGATACAGGAAGCCTAGGGCTGGTGCACTGGGATGACCCAGAGGGATGGTATGGGGAGGGAGGTGGGAGGGGGGTTCAGGATGGGGAACACATGTACACCCGTGGCAGATGCATGTTGATGTATGGCAAAACCAATACAATATTATAAAGTAAAAAATAATAATAATAAAAAGAAAAAAAAGAAAGTAAAAAAAAATTCAAAATAGTGTATAAACATAGAATGAGAGAGTTGCAGGAAAAGACGCTATGACTACAGAATCTTTTTTTTAATTTAAAATAGTAAAGAAATGCATTCCTATGCCATGACCCTCTTATAGATATGGAAATAAATTTCTAATTAAATTCTTACTTCAAAGTGAATAATTATTATGTAATTCCTTTCAGAGATAAGAAAATCACACAAAAACACAAATAAGAACAGTAACTTGCACAGGGTTACACAAAATACCAAAAGGTGATAAATCTAAAATTTGGTGTTCATAAAATCAATCCTATATTCTTCATGCTTTTCCTGTGTCTCAATGATATTTCCAATGAGAAGGGCGCCAGCAAGAGAATGACAGTCCTATATCCTTTCCTATGAAGCATCAAATCCCAAAGCAAGTTACTCTTATCCACTCCTATACTTTCTGTCCATCATTTTATAAATGACTTCCTATAAAGAAAATTGTCCCTTTGTGGGAAAGTTTGGGCACTTCAAATTTGGGGGGATTTTTACTTGCAACAAGGTTTTTCTAAGGGCACTTAGAAAAGGATATTTCAAAATTTTCTTCAATAAAAATCTCACTCTAGATTTTGGTACTGCCCTAATTTATTATATTGCCCTAAGAATACAGGTTATGATTCAGATATATAGCTAATGTCTAGTCACAGGTACCTTTTCCCCATAAATATTGTGAAATAAAGCTTTATACATTTTGCTGGTGTAGGGAGAATCACTGAAAAATAGACTTCTCCCAGTAAAGCATTTTTATTTTGGAAGTATAATTACAGTCTCAGAGGACTCTGCTAGAATTCATTTCAGGAAAGGTTTGAAACTGAAAGACTGGGAGGCCCAACAGTCAAGCAGCAGTTGTGTGCAAGAAAATGCAGACAAGCTCACCCAATCTATAATCAATCCCTGCGCAATGGTGACTGGAAAACGGAAGAGAAGAAAATGAAACAAAGTCCATGGTTTATTCCTGATTCTTAGAAAAGTCCATAGACACTTCTGCTTTGCTAGTGTATTTTAAGACATCTTAAGAACACACACAAAAGGACAACAAGTTAGAGTGACAAGAGAAAAACGACAGTAGAACCAGGGGCTTCAGAAAATGGCATTCCCAGCTGGATTTGCACATTCTGTTCCTCATCCCTAGAAACTGTTCCTTGCGGTGTTAAGGCTCCTTTCGTTCCATTTTTGTTCCAAAAGTGTCATTTGCTCACAGCAGCTTTCATCAATCACCCTGGGTGAATACTTGCCAACCTGTTTTGCTTATCATTTGGTACATTTCCTTCAAAATATTTATCATAATACCTGTTTTACTTGTAGTTTTTATTCTAACTTTCTCTGTTTTCTTTTTAACCCCCATTTTTACTGTATGAGCAATTCAATCAGCATCAAGGATGTTTTATGTAAAAATATCCACCATGAACCTTATACACAGTATGCACTTGATTATCTTTTGCTGATTTAATCTACCATCCTCAACTTTATAAGAACAATCTTCCAAAGGTTCACTTAAGATTTACTGTGTCACTCAGGTTTGTATTTGAGTTCAGGAAACAGAGACCCCACAGTGTCCTATCCAAAGGATATAGTTGTTTTACTTTATGTTCTTATGTAACAAAGTGCTCAGAGATAAGTAATAGCTCAGGAAAGGTGTGACAACTCCACATTACCATTATCCTAAAATCCTTGGATTTTTCTGTTTTCCCAGACTTAGTTTAGCATCCTGCATCAGAGATTGTAAAATGTGTTTTTTACTTGTTGGGAATATCATAAAAAGTATCAGTGGTTCTGTTAGTAAAAAGTCTGGGCAGAGAATTAAGCTTTATACACACTAGAATGTCTCTTGATTGAAAAATCATCATCACATTGTTTATATCACCCCAGCAGGCATGATCATCAATAGAGATTGTCCTACATGGGAAACAAAATCTTTATCGGAGAAGGCCTAGAGAGCACTGAGTTAAAATGAAAAGAGATAGATGAATGAAATAACAATGTCACGGCAGAATAAGACAGCTTAATGTACACATCTTCACTTTAGGGATGACTTGTCCAGCGATATATGAATATTCAGTTTGTTGAAAAAGGCATCTTTTTCTCTAGACCATATTTGAACTGACACAGTCAACTCAATTACGGGACCCTGTCTTTTCTATACTTCCTTTTCTGACTAAATCCTTTATTGAGGGATACTCTTTATATTTTACTATGTTAAATTAAATTTAATCTTGTAATTCAAGAAGCTGATATTTCTCTTTAAGACAACTTTGCATATCTCTGATCTGATCTGTTACGTGTTGCCTTCACAGTTGAACACTCAGAAAACAATTTCATTCCCATTTTTTCCAAGTGTTCCTGGGACATTAGTATACTCAGGAAATACTGACAAAGAGTACATATAATAGTCAATACATAGTGTGCAATAGGAATAAAGATTTTTCTTCTCATGTCAAATACTGATATTGGCTTCCCCTTGGAGACATTAGTAAATGGATTATTTTCTAAATCTAAGAATTGCTAAGATTTCTGAATGTTTGGTTCCTTAACATAAGCCAACACTTTACTAATTTATTCTCTTTTTAAGTGTAAGGATTTGGAATCAAAATGGTCCAATTTGAGGCTGGCTTTACAGTGCTAACTGTGATTTTAGGCAACTCACATGACATCCCTGAACTCATTTCTCCATCCAGAGAAATGAGATATCTGCCAAGCTATCACACAGGCTTGTTTTAAAAATCAGATTACAGAGGTATGAGGAAAAGTGAAAGGAAAGGTGAAAGCAAAGGTGAAAGGAACAATCTTGGTTAAGGCAGAATTTCTAAGTGTTGCTCACCTCTAAATTTCTAAAATTCTGGAAAAAAGAACTATAAATACAATTGTCTGTTTGATATAGCCAATGCAGATAACTAGCCACAATTACCTCTTTGGAGGGTAGCAGATAGTTTGGACAGATAAGCTGAGATGCCTCACATGTGTGTATGTAAGATTCCTGAAAAGACAGGAGGAATCCAAGGTGAAGACAACAGTTCAAAAACTGTAATGAGAGGATGAGGTTGAGGGCAAGCTTTCCTACTACTGCCATCTTCTAGAATAGAATTCTTAGGCATTTAATAATTATAAATTTAAATCTGCCATTCTAGGTTTTTGTGAAAATACATTAGTCAAAGTATGAAGGTAAACTCTGTCTTATTTAATAATTTGCTAATTAGATACACAACTTTAAATATTCATACATATAATTCTTCTCTGCACCTGCAAATGTTAGCAGCTGGCATAAATCTTAGTCTCTCCCTATGCTTAGGAAATATTTATAAACAGCCCTACAGAAGGAGGTGTACCCTCAACACCTTAATTCATGGGGTAAACAGTCACCCTAGTGCTATAAGGCACATCCAGAACAGGGCAGGAAGAAACATGTACAGAGACACAAGGTAATCCTAGCATCTGCTTCAGAGAGGGGTGAGGTAGGAGAACTCTAGAGCCAATGCACAACTTCCCAAAATGGAATCTCTGGATATAAAAGAAAAACAAATACGTGAACAGGGCAGACATTATGCTAATGGCCAGACAGGAGTTGTGGTCTTAAACATTTATTTTGAAAAGCATTATCCTGCTACTGTTCCATTCACAACTTTGTACCGTTCTGGGCTTTGTTTGTTCCATTCTTTACGTACATTGGACATCTATGCATGATGAGTCTTTTGTATATTTTAACAAATTCATATTTGTTAACAATTTAACAATATTTTTAACAATTCATATTTTGGGTCATTTTTACTTTCAGGAATAACAGCATAGCACCAATCACACTAGGATTAAACATGATTGTGTGTGTGTGTGTGTGTGTGTGTGTGTATGTGTGTTCTGGCAGCTGTTTACACCACGTGGATTAATTTTTTTCTAAAAAAAAATAAAAAACAGGATTCTACTTTGTGCCATTTGCCTTTAACCTCCATGGATTCAGAATTAGGATTAAAGCAATTTGATTTGCTGAAAGTAACTACTTAAATCCCTCAGTATATAAAAAACATAGGTCTATTTCCATATATTTTATTTACTTACAGGGTTTGTGGGTCCTGAATTACCAAGATAATTTTCTTCAATCTTCACTGCATTTGTCTCAACAATTTAAAACTTAAGCACCATTTTATTTTTCACATTTTAGCTTAGGATTTTTTGTGTAAACAGGTTGTATCTTTCCTCCTTGGCTTTAAGCCCTATTTGTTTGTCTCGTTAGCTTTCTCTGAATTTGTTATTTACTACGGGTCGCCAAGACTGATACTCCTGTCTTTCTAATATCTGAACATTTGAAAGCAAGCTGTTTTCCAGAAAGATTCCCATGCATGAGTAACAGAAGTCTGACAGTGAAATTAACCACCTCACATTCTTCATCCCTTTATTCTTCCAAATGAGAAAGCTAATCTTGTTATGTAAGAAGTCATTACTTCATCTACTCATCAGCTGTTTCTGACATGCTCCAGTTGGCTCTCAGTTTGGAAATAAAATTACACAAGGATGAAAATGAAGCCCGTTTCAGAACATTTTCAAGGAAGATTTGTTCCTTTAATGGGCTCTTTGCTGAAAGATATGGTTTTTAATTTGTGAGAAAATAAAAATGCAGTTCAACCAAGTGAAGCATAAAAAGTCATGGGTCAAAAGACTTTCTTATTTTTATAGCAAGAAGTTCAAACTCCATATGAAGTGAAATCACAAGCACAGTTCTCGCTGTGATTTACTTCTAACAGTTTGGGTAATTCATCAGAAAATAATTCAAAACAGTCTGGTTTTTATGTCAGGGTTTCATATATACTAGTTGCAGAACCAGTATTTTTTCTAAGCAAAGTATTAAGCACATTAACTTCAACCTCACCATGTCTATTTTCTTATAATGATAGGTCTCTGATTTACTTGTTGTGGCAAATAAAGTATTTTCTAATTAATACACGAGGTTGATAAAGAATGTTTGCATAATGTTCTCCACAGTATTTCTGGTTGCAAGAGATTTTATAAATACTGGAGCTGAGAGCAAACCCTGAGGATATAGTGAAATAATCAAGGCTCAGAAAGAACACAAAAGTCTGAGATAAAGTTTGTTATTATTGACATTAATAATTATAATTATCATTATTTTATTTAAATGCTTGCAGAAGATAGCAATTAAGAAAATACAGGGACTTCCTTAGTGGTCCAGTGATTAAGAATCCTCCTCCTTGCAACGCAAGGAATACTGGTTCAATCCCTGGTTGGGGAACTAAGGTCCCCCATGCCACGACACAGTTAAGCCCGAAGCCACAACTACTGAGCCCACAAGCCACAATTAGAGAGTCTGCGCACCAGAAAGATCTCGCATGACTCAACAAAGATCCCATGTGCCGCAACTAAGACCCAATGCAGCCAAATAAATACATAAGTGTTTAATAAAAATAAAGAAAATACAGTCTCTGGAGATAAACTTTCTGCACTCTCACACCAGTTTCACCACTTCCTAGCTCTTTAGCTGTGGTATCTTGGGCAAGTTACTCAGCATATCTGTGCCCTGATAGCCTCATGTGTTGAATAAGGCCAGGGTTAGGGGCAGTAAATAAAGTAGGTCCTAACTCATATAGACACTGCGGAGGTTTAGTTCATCAATACAAACAGTAGGGCAATGGCACCCCACTCCAGTACTCTTGCCTGGAAAATCCTATGGATGGAGGAGCCTGGAACGCTGCAGTCCATGGGGTCGCTGAGGGTTGGACACGACTGAGTGGCTTCACTTTCACTTTTCACTTTCATGCATTGGAGAAGGAAATGGCAACCCACTCCAGTGTTCTTGCCTGGAGAATCCCAGGGATGGCGGAGCCTGGTGGGCTGCCGTCTATGGGGTCACACAGAGTCGGACACGACTGAAGCGACTTAGCAGCAGCAGCAACAGTCATTTCCTGGACACTTGCTTTGCCTCAGACACTATTCAAAACAATTTATAATCCCCAAAGTTTATAACTTTAAGTTTTAAAATATTGATTTAGAAAGCACATTGGGAATTTATATACTCTTTCAGAGATACTTTCTCATAGGAAAATAAAGTAATGCCACTGTCCCTCTGTTCAGTCGCTTAGTTATGTCTAACTCCCTGGACTATAGTCCATCAGGCTCCTCAGTCCATGGAATTTTCCAGGTAAGAATACTGGAATGGGTTGCTACCTCCTGGGGATCTTCCCAACCCAGGGATCGAATACAGGTCTCCTGTGTCTCCTGCATTGGCAGGCGGGTTCTTTATCACTGTGCCACCTGGGAAGCCCAAGGCCACTACCTGTAATCAAGTAATAATTGAATATTTTTACTAATATTTAACTGTCCTATGTATTATCTTCATTCTCAAATACTTAATAATTAGATTTATTGGTTTTAGAAGGCACACCACAACTGATAAAAGATTAACACAAAAATAATTATTGCAATTGACCTCTCTAAAGGATTTTTCATAACACCTACTAAATGTCTTATTCTGACTCCAACAAATATATTTGAATTAGAGGGAGATGTGAGAATTGCATAACCAGTTTGTTAATATACACTCTGGCAAACCCAATGATTTGGCTCATGTATTTTCTCTTAGCTTATGGCAATTTTTACATGGAAGGCATCCATACAATATACAGATATTATTATGCATAGTAAGTACTCAATAAAAATAATTTTAGATGACTTTCCATTAGGAATGCAAGAAAATTAACTATTTTATGCTAGCAAAGACCATGAGAATCAAGCTGCTAAATAATCAGTGCCATCCAGAGAGTTGTTTTTAAGGTTCAACAACTAATAGATGTGGCTGAACTCAGCTAGGGGAAATGGTTCCAGCTTTTATTGGGTCGAATCTTAACTACCCACAAGTTACTTTGGGAAATCCATTAATCTTCAGAGAGCTCTGAGATGTACTTCATTATTGACTGTCAGTAGAAACTGAGTTTGCCCATAATTCCCTGGCAGCTAAGGAGAATGTAGAGGAAAAGAGAGCTGTGTTTTGGTTCCCATTCTGTACTCACTTATTTGATATACTGTGCAAGTCACTTATCATCCCAGGGCTTTTGTTTTTCCATCTGCATACTGACACTAAAATATCTCTTTTAAGATCTTGCTAAATGTTGGATACAGGGTAGGTACCATAAGAACCAGAATGTTTCCTTTGGAACATTATATCGGAGAAGTAAATATTCCTGTAAGGTCTTATACTAATTAATGGGTTTCAATAGTTTTAAGTATAAATTCTCTATTTCTGTTTTTAAGACAGAAAACAATTTCACTATTTTTCTTCTAAAATGTTTTATTTAAAATGTGTAGCTATCAAACAGAGAAGGCGATGGCACCCCACTCCAGTACTCTTGCCTGGCAAATCCCATGGACAAAGGAGCCTGGTAGGCTGCAGTCCACGGGGTTGTGAAGAGTCGGACACGATTGAGTGACTTCCCTTTCACTTTTCACTTTCATGCATTGGAGAAGGAAATGGCAACCCACTCCAGTGTTCTTGCCTTGGAGAATCCCAGGGACGGGGGAGCCTGGTGGGTTGCCGTCTATGGGGTCACACAGAGTCGGACACGACTGAAGTGACTTAGCAGCAGCAGCTATCAAAAATGATCATTCACAAATTAATTGCATTTTTGACAACAATGAAGTTTTGTAGACAGTATCCTGAAGACTTTGAGAAAAAGCTCTCCCATTTTACATGTTTCTTAATAAGTTTGTATTACATTCTCTCCTAATTCTTTTTTAGAGGGTCTTTCTGTAAAAATGATTTCAGTGTCATTACGTGAGGTGGAACCAGTACTGGTCTGAATCAAGTTTCTCATGAACTACTCTTGGCTTGACCAAACCATCGTGTGACTGTGAGTCATTCATTCAACTGTCCAGCCTCAATCACCTCACCAGCAAAGAAGGAAAATATGGTAAAACTGCCTCACTACTGGCAATGAACTGCAACACTGGTATCCCCAAGGACCTTGTAAGAAATCTAGAAACTCAAGCTCAGACTTGCTGAATCAGAACTGACATTTTAACAAAATCCCTAAGTAATTTCTATACACATTAAACTTTGAAAAGTGTTGAAAGAATGAAATTTAACAGTTTGTGAAAGCAGCTAGTAAGCTGTAAAGTTCAACAGAGATGTAACACAGCCATTATTCTCATGTTCTTCATTCCAATCAGAGATACAATTAACCTTGAGCTTTTTCTTTACAATTAGATTAAAAACAAGTATCTCAAACGAATCAGCCACAGGTGGCAGAGGCCAACACAATATTATAAAGCAATTATCCTCCAATAAAAAGGAAAAAAGAAAAAAAAACAAGAGTTCCAGCACAAACTTTTGTACTACATTATAGACAACTAATGCATACTTATTTGAATGAAAAACAAAAGCAATATTTACTCAAAGAATACACTAACACTAATTCAAAAGATACATGCACTCCAATGTTCACTGCAGCATTATTTACAACAGCCAGACATGGAAGCAACTTGTGTCCAACATAGGTGAATGGTTAAAGAAGATGCGGTATATTTGCATGATGAAATATTACTCAGCCATAAAAATAATGAGATTTTGTCCTTTGGGACAACATGATTGAATCTAGAGGGTATTATGCTAAGTGAAACAGATCAGACAGATAAAGACAAGTACTGCATGATCTCATTTATATGTGAAATATAAAAAACAAAAGAAATACAGAGAAATAAGTTTTTGCCAGAAGGGATACTGTGAGATGAGGCAAAATAGCTGAAAAGGATTAAGAGGTCAACCCTCCAGCAATATAGTAGGCAAACCACAGAATGTCATATATAGCATTGGAAATATGGTTAATAATATTGTAACAACTTTGTATGGGAAAGATGGTTACTAGACATCATGGTGATTATTCCCTTATATATGTCAAATCATTATGTAGCACACCTGAAACTAATATATTCAATCAATAAAAGTCAACGATATTTCAATAAAGAAACAAGAAAAAAGTGAGTTGAATTATAAAGCACCTGTTCTAAGCATAATATTAATAATGAAAGTGAAAGTCACTCAGTCGTGTCTGACTCTTAGAGAATCCATGGACTATACAGTCCATGGAATTCTCCAGGCCAGAATACTGGAGTGGGTAGCCTTTCCCTTCTCCATGGGATCTTCCCAACCCAGGGATCAAACCCAGGTCTCCCGCCTTGGAGGCAGATTCTTCACCAGCTGAGCCACCAGATAAATAAGTCCAAGAATACTGGAGTGAGTAGCTTATCCCTTCTCCAGCGGATCTTCCCAACCCAGGAATCAAAGCGGGGTTTCCTGCAGTGCAGGCAGATTCTTTACCAGCTGAGTTACCAGGGAAGCCAATATTAATAATAGTCTAATACATAATTTTCTTAAGATACAAAGGACTAAAATTATCAGTTTTTGTTCTTCAGTGTTACAGTGCCAATACAGATGGAGAGTGATAGCCAGCAAAAGAGGAAGGTAGATTTTAAAATGTAATTAAATCCAATAATGTGTTTTGTACAGGTCATATAGGGAAACATTCATGGAGCAGCATGCACTAAATTTGGAAATCATTCTTAGTAATCCAAATAAATAACTTTCTAAATATCTTGGAATTAGCTTTACCACATAAAATTTAAATGTCCATTCTAAATTTGACCTCATAGATTTTAGCGTAGAGGAGACTAGAGTGAATATGACTTCAATTTTTCATTTAAGACCATGGCAGCTTCCATCTACTGGCATTTCCCAGCAATACCATGAGAAATATACTATGACACCTCATGGCTCAATACAGCACAATCTGGCTACTGTAGGTACTTTATGTCCTATATAGAAAAGCCCCAATAATTCAGGAAAAAAATGCACATGAGCCTGCCAGCTTTTTCTATTGTCTTTGTACTCTTCAGTGTAACTAAAAGCCTCACACTTCAGATTAGCTATGCCAGGATTCCCTGGTGGCTCAAACAGTAAAGAATCTACCTACAATGTAGAAGACCCAGCTTCAACCCCAGGGTCAGGAAGATCCCCTGGAGAAGGGAATGGCAACCCACTCCCGTATTCTTGCCTGGAGAATTCCATGGAAAGAGGAGCCTGGCAGGCTACAGTCCACAGGGTCACAAAGAGTTGGACAGGACTGAGCAATTAACAAACATAGACACAGACATGCCAGAATCACAGCAGTTGAGTGAATCTTTTGGTTGGTCTTTCAGCCATCAGTGATACACTGTTACAACTTCCTGCAAGATTTACAAATGTGGGTCAAACCTCAGGAACATATTTCACTTATAAAAATTATGCCCACTCAACTATTTGCTTGAAACCTCAGGTCAGTGCTGTCTTTACTTTTGTGTAATACTGTTACTAGTTCATTCCTATGTTTTATTTAGTTCTGCCTTTCTCAAATACATCAGTGTATCTTCTTACCTTTTGAATTTCTAGAAATTTTATTGTCTCTGAACTTCTTACTCTAGTTTCCATAAGTGTTTGTTATTCATGGATGTTATCAATATCATTATGTATATCAATATCAGAACATTATCTATTTTGCAGGGACTGCAGCCCATCATTGTAGTCGCTTTGTTAATTGTGGGATTCAGTTTTAGACAAAAAATTAGAATTGAAAATCAGAGTGACCTGGGTAAAATCACAGTCTGACAGTTACTAGAAGTGTACACTTGAGCTAAATTACCTAACTACTGCGAGCCTCAGTGAATCTGTCTATATAGCAGGTACGAAAATATGGCCACCAGAGATTCACACCAGATATGTGAAAGTTAAATAAGGTAATATATGCAGGGCACTGGTACACAGTGAACGCAGGCACTCAGTTTCATGTTGTGATGATGACGATGACAAAGACAATGTGTTGGGGATGCTAATTCAGAGTTTCAATCACTTTCCTGTTTGAGCAAGAGAAGGGAGGGCTTTCTCCCCTAGAGCAGAGATGATATTGTGACACTGACCGTCCAACACCATCCTCATCTCCTGTCATTTAAGTATCACAGATGTCATGGTAAGACAGGAAGACTTTTTGTGGATCATCCATGTTAAACATTTTTCATCAATGGAGAAACTGTTCTATAATCCCACGTTCATTACAAATTGAGAAGACATGGTAGTTTTACATGACTTCTAAAGAAAGTCCGTGAAAAAAATTACATTTCTGGAGTTATCTGCTTCTTCTCAGTTTGGCAATAGATTTTTGATGGAAAGAATGGCTCTAATAGTAAGAACTCTTAATACATTAATACATTAATTTGTACTATTAAATTTTACTATTAGTACATCACTACAGTCCATTCTAAAGGAGATCAGTCCTGGATGTTCTTTGGAAGGAATGATACTAAAGCTGAAACTCCAGTACTTTGGCCACTTCATGCAAAGAGTTGACTCATTGGAAAAGACTCTGATGCTGGGAGGAATTGGGGGCAGGAGAAGAAAGGGACGATAGAGGATGAGATGGCTGGATGGCATCACCAACTCGATGGACGTGAGTCTGAGTGAACTCCAGGAGTTGTTGATGGATAGGGAGGCCTGGCGTGCTGCAATTCATGGGGTCACAAAGAGTCAGACACGACTGAGCGACTGAACTAAACTGAACTGAACATACAAATTAAATACATGTTCTTAATTTTACATCCTTTCATGATGTCAAGAAAAACAAAGAACCAGAGTATTAATAACATACAGACACTCCCTTAGTTGGGGATATTTTAATTCAATGATAATAGGAATACAATCAGCTCCTATACACATTAACAACCATAGTATTTTACAATTATCTTCTTTTAGAAAGACATATACACTAAATACAATATTCTCTATTCTATTATAAAGCACTGAGAAAATGATTTGGATTCAATGAGAGAAAACAGATCTCAGAGTCTTAATGATGGGCTAATCATGTTGTTCTTGATATAATAAATGTGACACCATATGAATTTAAATTAATCTGCCATTGCCATTTTTGAGTAGAAAATTTTATTGTTCATCTTTCTTGTTAATTTGGAGATAGCAATTTACAGGGAAAAAAGCCACAAATAAGTTTCCATACAGTTACTCCACAGAAACTAATGAACCCTCAAGTAAAACACAGACCAAATTTCTCTCAGATTATCACGCTTTAAGAGACATAAAAATTAATGCAATATGCAAAAAAAAAAAAAAAAACACTTGAATGAGTCAGAAGACCTAAATTTAAGTCACCATTCAATTATTTTATAGCTACACAATCTTGAGTAAGTCACATCTTCTAAATTTCAATATTCTTAATTTTCATAGAAGAACTTGGACTAGATCAACAAATGTTTTTTTCCAACTGGTCTCCTTAACAGTCAAATCCTCTTTTTTAAGCACATTCTACACAGAATTTCAATACGTTTCTAACAGATGACACTGGATTTGCTCTGTTGGAAAGAAGATGAGAGAAACACGGTCCAGTACCTACAGCCTTACTTGTCACACACCGCTACTACACAAATACCTTAAATGTTGTTTCAAATCAAGTATCTCCACTTCTAAAAGTTGTTCATCACAAGTTTATGAATTTCAGTCCTTCAACACAGAGGAGAATGGAATATTATTCAAATGTTATTCTCAATGGTATGACAGAGCCTAAGTGCTTAATAAATGGTCTTTATCTGCAATTCTGTCCTACATTTATGTACTATTTTACTTCTTACAAAGCACTTCCAGTTTCCCAGTTTCTCACTTGCTTTTCCATTTATGAAGTAGGCAAGACAAGTATAAATAAAAGAGGAGTAGGTTCCTTCTCACTGTATTCATCTTTCTCTTTAAAATTTTTCCAATAGTTAGGAAAAGACAAATTCATCATAATAATTCCATTATGAACGATTATATTTTTATCACACCACACTACACACATGTTCCATACTCATTTTACTCTTTCAAAAATGCCTTTTGTTTTATATGAGAGACCAGGGATTCTCTTCCTTGGCACTACTAACATTTGGGATTGGATAATTCTTTGCTGTCCTGTGAACTATAAGATGTTTAGCAGCACCCTGGCCTTTACCCTCAATATACGTTTTAAACTACCCCCATTGCTATAACCTAAACTTTCAAACATCTTCAGATGTTGTCACGTATCTCCTGGGGAGAAAAACAATCCCTAGTTGAGAGCCACTTGACAGACAAACACTGAGACCAAATGTAATGGCTAAGTCATCTTAATATGCCTACCATATTCTCAACTATTTGCACACATGAATGGAGAACAATGCCATTCTTTTGCTGTTGTTGTTGTTGCTGTTAAATGGCCCAAATAATGAGCTGAATGCACTGAAGCCTTTTCATTTTATCCATATGGAGACGATGGAATGAGTACATCATAGAATACACAGGTACTTTATTAGACCTTGTAAAAAACACTGTATCTTTTCATTGACAACTGAAGATAAGGATAGGAAATCTAACATAAAGACCAGGAAAGATGTGAGTCCTATCATGAATATTAATTATACCGAACAGCAAGCTGTATAGAAAGCATCAGATGCTTAAGTCACCAGTAAATTAGGAAGCCTTTTGTTGGAGATATTCTAGATAAAAACATATGCTACTGTCTTAAAGACATAACTCAATACTTCTCAAATACTGAGCTTTACCACATCCTTCAAGGGATGCACAGCCGTAGTGCAACTGTCAAGGGCAGAACTGAGCACAAGCTGGGTATAACTAAAGTCAAGTCTTCAGTGAATACCTAAGGACAATACATAACTGACAGACAGTCCTTCAAGGAAGGTCCTGGTGATTACTCAAAGCTGACGCCCTCACTCATCCATTTCTCCACACATTTATGAAATGATCACTTCATCTGATAATATGTAAGAGATGAGAAAGTGAAGATAATATAGCAGCTGAGTTAGAGATGTGGTGTATGAAGGTGGATGAGATTGATGATGTAAACATGGACAAAGGCAAAAACATAAGGCAAATCCAAATGTAAAAAGGATTAGTGGCTATATTATTAGTTGCCAGATAAATTTTTTACAAAGTCCAATCACTTTATATATTTAAAAATTAATATGCATAGAAAATAAAATATTCATAATCCTTAACACACTAAAAGAGGTATCATCAAAATATATGGAGCAAAGAATATCAGAAGTATGAGAAAAACTGAACAGAATGTAACTCTGGATAGCACTTTCAATTTTACTGTCAATTGAAAATGCAGAAATTAGGACAGAATTTGAAGGATAGAATTAATAAAGTTGAGTTAATAGCTATAGTATATTGAACTTAGCATTCTACAGAGAGATATTACATTAATACTTTTTATTCCAATAAGCCACTGAACATTTTTTAAAAGTCACTGAATACATTAGGTGTCTACTACATGCAAGGCATTCCTCCAGTAACTGGAATACAGCAAAGAAAAAAAGAAAAATTCTCTTCACTATATAGCGTACATCTGTTGCATTAAGCCACCAAGAAACCTTCAAAAAATTCCAAGTACATACATTTTTAACTACAACAGTATATAGAAATAAATTAAATATTTATTTATTTAATATTTAATAAATTAAATATTTCGGGCAAAAACCTCATCAGTTTTTTTTTTTTAATTAAATGTTAATGCCAATTTTATCCAGGATTATTAGTTCTGGAAGTTTACATTAAGAAAATAAACAGAGATAGGCATGCAGATTTAGCTGCAAGAGTAAATTTACCAAGGCATTAACTACATTAATAAAAGCTTCATAGGATTTGAATTGTAAATTTATGGAAAAAATTTCAAAAAACCATATGAATGCAATAATACACAACCTTTTAAAACAGAGGTTTGAGGGGTATAGGTAATAATATGAGAAACTCTATAAACATAAGAATAAAAAAATCCAAGATACACTCTAATGTACATATTCTGATCACAAAGGAATAAAACATTAAAGTGACAACCATAAATATTTGGTACTGAAGATATTAAATAAATAAATACACATCAGAAATTTTAAAGTACTTGGCTCAATTGTTTTATAATCAAAGTGAAATCCAAACATACAACCACAGATTACCTAGAATACATCCAAAATGAGAATAACATATATGAAAATTGTTTAAAGACTTTTCATCAGATAAGGAATAATACCAGGAAAAAAATTTTTAGATAACAATAAAAGTATTCAAATAGACAATTAAATACAATAATTATTCTGGCAAACATTTTTTAATTATCTATCTAACATTTTTATAAAGTTAGGAATAAAAAAATGTACGTATAACACATATAAAAAGATTTGGGAAATATGATACTATGTACCAGTCTGTGTTAACAAAGTTGATTATCTCAATGAAATGGAAAATTATTTTTAAGTGAAATACTTAACAAGAACAAATAAGCAAAGAAAAATTTGAAAACCCTGAAAAGACCATTAGTTACAGAAGACATTTTAAAGAGATGAAAGAATCTTCTGCAGGAATGACAGTTTTATTAGTGAATTGAGAATTATTAGTGAATTTCTTATGGTTTCCAGACTAGATAATACTTGTTAAGGTGTAATATAGATACAAGAAAAATGCTAGTCTTTTAGAGAATAGAAAAGATGATAATGATCCTAAGTCAACGAGAAGACTATAACTTCCAAGGACCTCTGACCACAACAGAAGAAATTATTGAAGAATTACAAAATAAAATTTTAAAATTTTGAATAAAATATTAGCAAACCAAATTGAACTGAATATTAAAACCATAAGTCAAAAATACCAACAAAGATTCACCTCATAAGCATGAAGTAGCTTAATATTAGACTCTAAAATAACATATTATCAATAAAACTGCTAGGAAAAGGATCATCTTCATAGAATTGAAAATTTACAAGGTAAGTTTCATAAAGAACACTTCCTTACAGTCAAGAATCAGGTCATACTCACATAGTTAGCATTTATTTATTTTTATTTATGGTGAGTCACTGAGGGCACCCATCCAAAAGAAAGACCCCCAAATTGTTGTTATTTCTGGTGTATAAAACAACAGAACATGAAACATACAGAAAAACTACAATTATAAGAGAAAGCATGACTGTTAAAAATATTAACTGAAAGATTAGAGATAAAAAACATTCAAGTGGCTGAGAAGATAAAAGTACAAACTTTGTTATAGCAGTAACAGCAAAAATAAAAAGTCATAATATCATAAAATTAAGATATTCCAAGCATTGAATGTGTGATATCTACTTGGAGAAAACTACATATCTTAATTAGGAGATAAAAAAATAATTGATGAGGACTTATTTTAAAAATGAATAAAATTATATGTTAGCTCTGATAGCAAAAGAAACTTAGAATAAAATAAAAATGTTACATAATAAATCCCTGAATGAGAGAAGTCTTTTATTTTTAAACAGGATTGAAGAAGTGATAAACGAAAACCCATTTAATAAAATTAAAATAACAAAAGCAGAAATATTTAATTATGTATGTAAAAAAATGAATTAATTCAGGTAAGGATCTGAACCTTCTTGTCATAAAAGAAAAAATAACACACAAGTAATAAACATCTCTAAAATGTTCGATCTTATAATAAATTAAAATGTAAAGCAAATTACAATTACAAATTAATTAATTAAACTATGATAGAGTTAATCAGGAATTTTTCAAAAGTATATATTTTGAATTGAACTATTTAGAGAAAGTAAAGAAGAGAAGATGGTGAAGCAAATAAATTTTACTTAGGAAAATTTCTCTTCATAGGACCTTATATATACTCACAATAAAACAAAGTAGATAGACAACTGAGGCCTTTTTTGAATAGAGAGGTACATTCAAAATTTAAAGCAGGAAAAAAATGAGATTTCTTTCTATTTTCCAGTACCATTGCATTTTAGAGGCAAGGAAACAAACAGGTTTAAATCCTGAATCTATAGTTTAATGCTGGGCAGCCCTAGGCCTCATTGACTTTATATCCAAAATGAAGATATTACCTACCCAATTTATTACCTAATGGGATTGAGACCAAAGATACTGCAGAAATTTACAGATAGAAAGGTAATTAATACTTGTAATATAGTCTGCTTTAAATTTTCAAAAGCTTTTTTTTTAATTCAAAGTATTTTTATTACAATTCATACTTTATTTCTTGAGGAAAGAAGAAACACACTACACACAGCAAGAATTTGGAAATTTGCTTTGGGTGTATAGTGGAAGTGAAGTGAATGAAAGTCACTCAGTCGTGCCCAACTGTTTGCAACACCATGGACTATACAGTCCATGGTATTCTCCAGGCCAGAATACTGGAGTGGGTGGCCTTTCCCTTCTCCAGGGGATTTTCCCAACCCAGGGATTGAATCTAGATCTCCCACATTGCAGGTGGATTCTTTACCAGCTGAGCAACCAAGGAAGCCCAGGATCAGTCAAATTGTAAAAGGAATTTTAAATGGTTGTGTTATTGATTCTTCCAGAGTGCTTAGGACCCCTAACAAAATACCCAAACAAATTAAGAGCAAGAGAAAAACCTGTTTTAAAAGTACCAGTATTTCAGTGAATGTGAAAATAAAAGTGAAAGTCACACAGTCCTGTCCGACTCTGCCACCCCACGGACTATGCAGTCCATGGAATTCTCCAGGCCAGAATAGTGGAGTGGGCAGCCTTTTCTTTCTCCAGGGGATCTTCCCAACCCAGGATCAAACCTAGGTTTCCCACATTGCAGGCAGATTCTTTACCAGCTAAACCACAAGGGAAGTCAAATGTGAAAACAGGATTAACTCAATGTGTGTGTGTGTGTGTGTATCATTTTATCTACATCTATAGAAAGAGAAAGAAAGATTCAGTTCAGTTCAGTTGCTCAGTCAAATTCCAACTCTTTGAGACCACATGGACTGCAGCAACCCAGGCCTCCCTGTCCATTACCAACTCTCGGTGTTTACTCAAATTCATGTCCATTTAGTCAGTGATGCCATCCAACCGTGTCATCCTCTGTCATCCCCTTCTCCTTCTGTCCTCAATCTTTCCCAGCATCAGCGTCTTTTCAAATGAGTCAGCTCTTTGCATCAGGCGGCCAAAGTATTGGAGTTTCAGCTTCAACATCAGTCCTTCCAACGAACACCCAGGACTGATTTCCTTTAGGATAGAATGGCTGGATCTCCTTGCAGTCCAAGGGACTCTCAAGAGTCTTCTCCAACATCACAGTTTAAAACCATCAATTTCACCCAGAGGGATGGAATGGGGAGGGAGGAGGGAGGAGGGTTCAGGATGGGGAACACATGTATACCTGTGGAGGATTCATTTTGATATTTGGCAAAACTAATAGAGTTATGTAAAGTTTAAAAATAAAATAAAATTAAAAAAAAAAAAAAACCATCAATTCTTTGGTGCTCAGCTTTCTTTATATTCCAACTCTCACATCCAAACATGACTACTGGAAAAACCATAGACTTAACTAGACAGACCTTTGTGGACAAAGTAATGTCTCTGCTTTTTAATATGGTGTCTAAGTTGGTCAAGGAAAAGGCAATGGCACTCCACTCCAGTAATTTTACCTGGAAAATCCCATGGACGGAGGAGCCTGGTAGGCTGCAGTCCATGGGGTCGCTAAGAGTTGGACACGACTGAGCGTCTTCACTTTCACTTTTCACTTTCATTCATTGGAGAAGGAAATGGCAAGGCACTCCAGTGTTCTTGCCTGAAGAATCCCAGGGACGGCAGAGCCTGGTGGACTACCGTCTATGGAGTCCAACAGAGTCAGACACGACTGACGAGATTTAGCAGCAGGTTGGTCATAACTTTCCTTCCAAGGAGTAAGCGTCTTTTAATTTCATGGCTGCAGTCACCATCTGCAGTTATTTTGGAGCCCCCAAAAATAAAATCGGCCACTGTTTCCCCATCTATTTGCCTTGAAGTGATGGGACCAGATGCCATGATCTTCGTTTTCTGAATGTTGAGTTTTAAGCCAACTTTTTCACTCTCCTCTTTCACTTTCATCAAGGGGCTCTTTAGTTCTTCTTCACTTTCTGCCATAAGGGTGGTGTCATCTGCATATCAGAGGTTATTGATATTTCTCCCGGCAGTCTTGATTCCAGCTTGTGTTTCTTCCAGTCCAGGGTTTCTCATGATGTACTCTGCATATAAGTTAAATAAGCAAGGTGACAATATACAGCCTTGACGTACTCCTTTTCCTATTTGGAACCAGTCTGTTCTTCCATGTCCAGTTCTAACTGTTGATACTGACCTGCATATAGATTTCTCAAGAGGCAGGTCAGGTGGTCTGGTATTCCCATCTCTTTCAGAATTTTCCACAACTTATTGTGATCCACACAGTCAAGTCTTTAGCATAATCAATAAAGGAGAAGTAGATGTTTTTCTGGAACTCTTGCCTTTTCAATGATCCAGTGGATGTTGGTAATTTGATCTCTGGTTCCTCTGCCTTTTCTAAAACCAGCTTGAACATCTGGAAGTTCACGGTTCACATTCTGTTGAAGCCTGGCTTGGAGAATTTTGAGCATTACTTTACTAGCATGTGAGATGAGTGGAACTGTGCGGTAGTTTGAACATTCTTTGGCATTGCCTTTCTTTGGGATTGGAATGAAAACTGACCTCTTCCAGTCCTGTGGCCACTGCTGAGTTTTTCCAAACTTGCTGGCATATTGAGTGCAGCACTTTCACAGCATGATCTTTTAGGATTGAAATAGCTGAATTGGAATTCCATCACCTCCACTAGCTTTGTTGGTAGTAATGCTTTCTAAGGCCCACTTGACTTCACATTCCAGGGTGTCTGGCTCTAGGTCAGTGATCCCACCATCATGATGATACGGGTCGTGAAGATCTTTTTTGTACAGTTCTTCTGTGTATTCTTGCCACCTCTTTCTAATATCTTCTGCTTCTGTTAGGTCCATACCATTTCTGTTTATTGAGCCCATCATTGCATGAAATGTTCCCTTGGTATCTCTAATTTTCTTGAAGAGATCTCTAGTCTTTCCCATTCTATTGCTTTGCTTGATTTCTTTGCACTGATCACTGAGGAAGGCTTTCTTATCTCTCCTTGCTATTCTCTGGAACTCTGCATTTAAATGGGTATATCTTTCCTTTTCTCCTTTGCTTTTTGCTTCTCTTCTTTTCACTGCTATTTGTAAGGTCACCTCAGACAGCAATTTTGGTTTTTTGCATTTCTTTTTCTTGGGGATGGTCTTTATCCCTGTCTCCTGTACAATGTCATGAACCTCCATCCACAGTTCATCAGGCACTCTGTCTGTCAGATACAGTCCTTTAAATCTATTTCTCACTTCCACTGTATAATCGTAAGGGATTTGATTTAGGTCATACCTGAATGGTCTAGTGGTTTTCCCTACTTTCTTCAATTTAAGTCTGAATTTGGCAATAAGGACTTCATGATCTGAGCCACAGTCTACTCCTGGTCTTGTTTTTGCTGACTGTATAGAGCTTCTCCATTTTTGGCTGCAAAGAATATAATCAATCTGATTTCAGTATTGACTATTTGTTGATGTCCATGTGTAGAATCTTCTCTTGTGTTGTTGGAAGAGGGTGTTTGCTATGACCAGTGTGTTCTCTTGGCAAAACTCTATTAGCCTTTGCCCTGCTTCATTCTGTACTCCAAGGCCAAGATCACACACACACACACACACACACAAACCAAATGCTTTTGCATTCTTTACATATATTTGTTCCATTTTATCTTGTTAGTTCAATCCTATATCTGTTCTTTTTTCTTCCCCATTTCTTACTACACAGTGGCAGTGGCTCAGCCAACCTTTGATACAACAAAGATCAGAAAACTATTAGTTCCTCTAATAGGACATATGGCATCAATTAGTACTTTCAGTGGAAATGGATATTAGAAAGCAAAGTCTGTCATCTTTGATGTGCCATATCTTATATGTGAGTCCTGAACTAACAGTGATTTCCTAAAGTTTTTAGAATTTGTTGTAGGCCAACATAATACCTCTCTTCCTGCAAAAGATTTTTTTAAAAAAAGCCTAGACCTATCTAATCCTCAGATCCTGTGGCTATGTTATCTTCGATGAGAACAAAAGACTTTGCTGATATAAGTTTAAGGGCCTAGAGTTGTGGAGATGACACTGGATTATCTGGGTGAGCCCAATCTAATCAAATACATTCTTAAAATTCAAGACAGTAGAAGAGTGGGTCAGAGATATAATATGAGGACTCAGTCCACTGCTGCAAGCCTTTAAGTGAAGTGTCAGTCGCTCAGTCTTGCCTGACTCTTTGCGACCCCATGGACTGCAGCCCACCACGCTCCTCTCTCCATGGGATTTTCCAGGCAAGGATACTGGAGTGGGTTGCCATTTCCTTCTCCCAGGGATCTTCCCAACCCAGGGGTTGAACCCAGGTCTCCTGCACTGCAGGCAGATTCTTTACTGACTTAGCTATGAGGGAAGCCCTTGTTGCAGGCCTTACAAGGAGAAAATGGGGCCACAAGCCAAGGAATGCCAGTGGCCTCTAGAAGCTAGAAATGACCTGTGTACAGCCAACAAGAAAATGAGGTCCTTTGTTCTACAACCATAAGAAACTTAACTCTGCAAAAAACCCAAATGAGGGGGGAAATAGATTCTCCTTTAGAGCCATCAGAAAGGACTGCTGGCCTGCCAACACCTTGATTTTAGCTCCATGAAACCCTTACTGAGCTTCTGATCTATGGAATTATAATACATTTATGTTGCCTAAGCCGCTAACTTTGTATTAATTTGTTATGGCAACAACAGAAAACTAATATAAAATTGCACACTTAGAGAAAATGTTAAAACTCATTTGAGAGAGCATAGGACAATGATAAAATTCTCAAGTTCTATCAAATACTTCAAAGCACTAACTGATTGTAAAGCACTTATGTTAATCATTTATTAAATATCATCAAATAATATTATCTAAAAAGTATAATTACTACTAATACTAATAATAACTAACATACATAGAATGCCAAGTGTTACCCAAAATGTGTGACTAGTATTAGCTTACTTAACCTTCTGGAAGACCTTATGGTAGATTTGGTTTTTATCCATATCTTACAAATAAACAAACTGAGGCTTAGTGAGGTACAATAAATTCCCTAGATTCACTCATCTAGTAAAATGTAGAGATGAAACTCAAACCCTAATCTCTGGAAATAAATCTTGTGGTTTTAATACTATAATAATGTTATATATTACCTGTTAATATAGTCAGCAAATTTGCCTTTGTGTCATCTGCATGTTTTGGAGGCTCTGTGGTCCAAATATTTTACTGGAGTTCTCAAAGACCCAGAATCAAAACCTTAATAGAATAGTTAATACCCTCTAAAGTTTGCAGAACATAACAGCATATGAATTTTTAAATAAATAAAATATCATAAAACACTTCAAACATTGAATTTATAAATATGAATAAAATAGTAAGAAGTTGAATTAAAAATAAATATTCTGCAACTTCTTATAAAAATAATTCTTGAGAGCAAGAAATCTGTCACTCACTCTCATAGGTACTGTGAATATTGCACAGTTCTTTATTGAAGAGAAGGGAAAATTTATATTAACACAGAAATATGTATGGGAATATCAACAGTCTGCTTAATCATAATCTCCAAAAACTGTTAATAGCCCTACTATATTTTACCCAAAAAATGGCTAAAACCCTGGTACATTCATATAGTACCAATAAAAAAGAATGATCTATCAATATATACAACAATATGACTCCTAGATGCATTTTTCAAATTGAAAGAATCAGACTCAAAAGGCTATATATTATATATTTGTATCATATTATGAAAAATACAAACTACAGGGATGGAGAACAGATCTGTGCTTACCTGGGGATGGATGTGAGAAGAAAGGCTGTCTATAAAGAGAGAAGATTCTGTGCTATATATGTTCTATATATTGATTGTGGTGACAGACATAATTTCATTCATTTTTAAAACCTATATAACTGTAAACCAAAAAGAGTAAATTTTATCATATAAATTTAAAATATATAAAAAGTTACTAGAGTAGATATAATGGAATATTGAAAACTACTCAGGAGACAGAATATAAAAAGATGAAAAAATAAAAATCAAAAGACACAAATATAAGGACAAAACAGCAAAACAGGCTTACAAATAACTATATCTGTCACTACATTAATCATAAACTTACTAATATTTTTATTAAAAATGAACAATTCTAAATTACAATTATAAAAACAAGAATTAAGTATGTGCAATCTCTTTCACATATTAAATATAAACACTTAGATGACTTAAAAGTAGATAGATAACAAAAGATACAACTTCATAACAATAATCCTTAGAAAACTGTAGTGGTTTTTTAGAAAAAGTAATCTCCAGGTAAGGAGTACTATAAAAATGAACAGATATAATTCAAATGAAAAAAGGATCAACCATTTATCATAATTCCAAATACATATGGACCTAATAATTGAGCTTCAAAATACATAAAACAAAATGACACAACTAAAGTGAGAAATAGTTACACAATTATTGTTGAAGGATTTAAACCTCCTCTTTCAGTAATTCATAAAACAATGAGACAAAAAATCCACAGGAATATATAAGATTTTAACAACACTATCAACCAACTTAAAATAACTGACAAATTTAAAACATTACACCAAAATATTGAGAAGGAACATATTCCAAGATAGACCAGTACTTTGAAAGAATCTGAATCATATAAACTATGTTCTCTGATCATAATATTAAAGAACACTAACAAATATATCTCAGATCATTGCCAGGTATTTGGAAATTAAATATCCAATAATTGTTTCATAACTGCCCAATGAAAGAGTTGTAAAAAATATAAAAGCATTATTCAAATAATTAAAGACAAAACCCAATGGAAAAACTACATGAAAAGACATTTCAAAAATAAAACACACAGATGTTCAATAAGCACATAAAGGCATTCGATTTCATTGGTCATCAGATAAATAAAAAATAAACCACAAATACCATACAAACTCACTAAATTAGCTAAATTTAAAGACTGAGAGTGACAAAACTTGGAAAGGACATCAATAAACTGGAACTCTGGATTGTTGATGAAACTGAAAATGGTACAGTCACTTTCAGCAACAGTTTAGCATGTTCTTATGAAATTAACACATCATTTGATACAATAATTCTACACCTAGGTTTTCAAAAGAGAAAGAAAACATGTCTGAATAAAGAAATATACAAGAATGCTGGAAATTTTATTCATAACAAACAAAAGTTGGAGGCATTCTAAATGTCCACATAAAGATCAATGGGTAAACAAACTCTGGCATATCTAAAAATGGAATACTATTCAGCAATAAAGGAACTGAACTCTAGAAAGTTGTTCTGTAGAACAATGATTCTACAGTATATGCTGCTGCTGCTGCCGCTAAGTCGCTTCAGTCGTGTCTGACTCTGTGCAACCCCATAGATGTCTGGCAGCCCACCAGGCTCCCCCGTCCCTGGGATTCTCCAGGCAAGAACACTGGAGTGGGTTGCCATTTCCTTCTCCAGTGCATGAAAGTGAAAAGTGAAAGTGAAGTCGCTCAGTCATGTCCGATTCTCAGCGACCCCATGGACTGCAGCCTACCAGGCTCCTCTGTCCATGGGATTTTCCAGGCAAGAGTACTGGAGTGGGGTGCCATTGCCTTCTCAGCATATAGGAAGAGGCAAAAAAAAAAAAAAAAAAAAAAACAGAATAGCCAATAAATTATTGAAGGAGAAGAAAATATTGGAAGATTGAAACTACACAACTTTAAGATTTCTACAAAGCTACAATAATCAAGACAGTGAGGTACTGGCAAAAGAATAGACAAATAGATGAACAAAACAGAATAGAAAGCCCACATGCTGCTGCTGCTGCTAAGTCACTTCAGTCGTGTCCGACTCTGTGTGACCCCATGGACTGCAGCCTACCAGGCTTCTCTGTCCATGGGATTCTCCAGGCAAGAACACTGGAGTGGGTTGCCATTTCCTTCTCCAAGAAAGCCCACATAAATATATACAAATCTCTGACAAAAGAGCAAAGGCAATACGATGAAGTAAAGACAGTCTTTTCAACAAATGATGCTAGAACAAATGAACATCCAGACAAAAAATGAATTCCGACACATACTTTACCTCCATCATAAAAGTTAACTCAAAATGGATTGCAGGCCTAAATATAAGGCCTATAGGAGAAAACCTGAAAGAACTTGGTTACTACTTCTGCATTTGTCCAAATGTTGACCATCTTTCTGATGATAACTTTTTAGATACAAGACCAAAGGCATGATACATGAAAGATATAACTAATAAGCTAAGCTTCATTGAAATTTAAAACTTCTAATCTGCAAAAGACAATGCAAAAAAATGAGAACACAAGCCACAGACTGGGAGAAAATATTTGCAAAAGACATATCAGATATAGAGCTGTTATCCAAAACAAAGATACTGTTAAAACTTTAACAATAAAAAAAACAAAAAACCTAATTAGAAACAGTCCAAAGACTTTAACAGATAACTCACCAAAGAAGACACACAGATGGCAAATAAGCATATGAAAAGATGTTCCACTTCATATGTTACCATGGAAATGCAAATTAAAACAGTAATGGGACACCACCAAACACTTATTAGAATGGCCAACATCCAGAACATGTGACAACACCAAATGCTGGTGAGGATGGGGAGCAATAGGAAATCTCACCTATTCACAGTGGGGAAAACACTTTGGAAGACAGATTATCAATTTCTTACAAAACTAAACATACTTTCCTACCTTATGACCCAGCAATCACTCTCTTTGGTGTTTACCATTAGAAGTTGAAAACTCATGTCCACACAAAACACACAGATGTTTACCACAACTTTATTATAACTTCCAAAACTTGTAAACAACCAAGATGTTCCTCAGTAGATGAATAAATAAGTAAACTGTAGTACATCCAGATAATGGAATATTACTCAGTGCTAAGAAAAAGTGAGTTATCAAGTCATGAAAAGACATGGAGTAAATTTAAATATGTACCACTAAGTGAAAGAAGCCAGTTTGAGAAGACTTCATATTGTATGATTCCAAGTAACATTCCAAAAAAGGCAAAACTCTAAAGACAGTAAAAAGATCAGTGGTTTCCAGGAGTTGGAGGATGAGGGGAGAGGTGAATTGGCAGAGCACAGAGGATTTTCAGAGCAGTGAAAATAACCTAATGATGGATACATGCCATTGTACATTTGTCCAAACCCATAAAACTTACAAAACCAAGACTGAACAATAACTTAGACCATGGGCTAATAATGATGTGTTAATGTAGGTTCATTAATTGTAACAAATATATCACTCTGGTGGGAAATGTTGATAATGGAGAAGGTTGTGCATATGTGGGGACAGGGGTTATATGAGAAATCTCTATTCCTTTCCCTCAATTTTGCTATAAAACAAAAATTATTTTTTAAGCAAAAATAAAAGAACTGAACTGATAATGCAACAACATGGACAAATGAGCTGAGCAAAAGAGATGATGACTCAAGGGCACAGGCTATATAATCCCATCATAAGAAGCTCAAAACAGTCCAAGCTAATCTCTGATGGTAAAAGCCTGAAGGGTGCTTGCCGTGGAGGAGTGATGGTCTCAGAATTGACAGGAAAGGCAGGATGGTGTTTCCTGGTGTGTTCCGTATTTTAATAGGGTTGTATTTTATGCACATGTATATATTTGTCACAACTCACTGAATTGTACATAAAATAAGTTCTAGTTTACTGTATGTGAATATTATCTAAATAAAATAAAATTTTAAATCTACAATAAATAATATAGACCTACTGAACTTTCAGGTCTTTATCAACTATAAAACATACAAAACACAAATATAGTTTACATGATAAAATATGTTAATATTAGTATTAACATAAACCAAAGATATTGTGGTTATGCTGAACTAAATCAGTTTGCTCATCTGAAAATTAAACCGGCTACCACATTAAGGGGTGGGATATTTTGATTTCAATATATCTACATGTGGATTACTAACTAGTTCTATTTTTCACTATTCAAACGACTATGAACTTTCCAATTACACAGAATCACATGACATTACTAGGGTTTATTTATCAGTTAGACATGCATCCTTTACACCTTAAGTACACCCTCTCCCCTCTGCTGCTGGCTACAAAATTAAAGCACGTGGATAACACAGACCTAAAAAACAATGCAAATACAGACATAGAACCAGTCATTCTAACACAAAGGCCAAGCATTGACTGAGAATCTTCTTATAGTAATTTTCCAAAGGTTATCATTGAATTAAAAACACAGAATTTTAATACTAAGGAATTCCTATAAATATGTGAAACAATGGTGCTCCATAGGTTAGTTTGAGAAACAATGCTATTAACCTTCCCTTTCTACTACCAACACAGGCTTCTCTGGGCAACAAGGAAGAAAGTAATGGAATGAGTCCCTGTCCCCTACCCTCCTCACTGTTCATAAGCCTCACTTTGGTTCACATTATTCTGTTCTTGTTTCTGTGTTCTTCTGTTGAGTCCCAAGAAAACACTTCACTGCCTCTCTTAAACCTTTTAGGACACACTTTAACTGAACTACTTTGGCATGTTTCTCAGGTCTGGATGGTTTAGACAGTTACTACTTTCTTTATTCGATATTTCTACATGTTTTGTTCGTTTCCAGTAAACCAATACTTAAGTTTGAGAATATCTTATTAAGTACTAGGAACAATAAGTTAACCTTTAATTTTTAATTTTATCATAGAAACTATTTTTAACATTCAAAATTGTACTTTTAGTATAACAATTTTAATGAATAATAAATACAAAAGAAAATGAATATCAGATAGATTCAAACATACTAAAGAAAATTAGAAATGTTCTCAAACAGGTTCTTGGCAGATTAGAATAAAATGCCCTAAGGAATTAGTTTCAAAAGTACTCTTTAGTTAGACTTATACAAAGTGAGACACCAGGGAAGCCCATACAAAGTGAACAGGAGAACTAACAATTAAAGTAATAAATTCTACAGGTATATTCAACCAGGATGGATAGCTTAAACAAAAATATGCCATTGGTCCTAGCTATCTAAGTGACAATTTATATAGCCCTAATTTACTATATAAGCTTCCCACATGGCTCAGCGGTAAAGAATTTGCCTGCCAAGGCAGGAGACTCAGGTCCAATCTCTGAGTAGGGAAGATTCCTGTGGAGGAAGACATGGCAACCCACTCCAGTATTCTTTCCACGAAAATTCCATAGATAGAGCAACCTGGTGGGCCATAGTCCATGCAGTTTCAAGGAGTCAGACACGACTGAGCACATACACACAATTTATCATACAGTGTTCATAAAACCTTAAATTAAGTTCTGAAGAGACAGAATATGATCAGGATCAGCTCAATTTACTATAAGGAATAGAAAATTTTATATATTTAGTGTATGTACTGATCAAGTCTTCCTTTTATTATGTCTCAAACAGAAGCATACTCTCCTCTGGTCAGAAGCGTTTAGTATTTTTTGGCTTCTTTGGTTCGTTTTTTTGTTTGTTTCTTTCTTTCTTTCTTGTCAATTCAACTAGACAAAACTGTATTCTCAAGTACAAGATTCTCCACAAACCAGAACACTGGGGAGAAGACACACTGTGTTACTAAAATTAAAATTGATCTATATGTTACCTAGATAAAAAACAAAATAGAACTTTTAGCAATTGTGTATCATGAGTGAGGTTTCAAAAAATGTGTTCAAAAGACTAAATTCTGGAGCCAAGGGAAAGACAATGAAGAAAATAAAAGAATAATTTGAGGGGCTTATATCCTACTATTGGAACTGTCAATTTAATTGAGTTCATAGACTACATGGCTATGCTTTAATATTAACAATTTGCTACCATATTAAAGGAAAGGTATGACCATTAGATAGATCTGCATTTGAATAGCTGAGCAGACCCAGATCTCTATAGGACTCCACTTGAGAATTCTACAGACATTTGCAAGCTCTCTTTCAAATGATTATATACACATTTATATACCTTAAAGGCTTGGTTTTGCCAAAATGACTTTACGATTGCAGGATCATTCAGTCCAGGGTCTTAGTTGACATTTGTAACCAGAGACTCTGGTCCTGATTTCAAAGATAATTACTAGGGAGATGTCATAGCAAACTATCAGAATTGACTGATTTTACTTCCCTACATCCAATACATTCTGTTCAGTTCAGTTCAGTTGAGTCGCTCAGTCGTGTCCTACTCTTTACGACCCCATGAACCACAGCACGCCAGGCCTCCCTATCTATCACCAACTCCTGGAGTCCACCCAATCCCATGTCCATTGAGTCGGTGATGCCATCCAACCATCTCATCCTCTGTCATTCCCTTCTCCTCCTGCCCTCAATTTTTCCCAGCATCAGGGTCTTTTCAAATGAGTCAGCTCTTCGCATCAAGTGGCCAAAGTATTGGAGTTTCAGCTTCAACCTCAGTCCTTCCAATGAACACCCAGGGCTGATCTCCTTTAGGATGGACTGGTTGAATCTCCTTGCAGTCCAAGGGACTCTCAAGAGTCTTCTCCAACACCACAGTTGAAAAGCATCAATTCTTCGGTGCTCAGCTTTCTTTATACTCCAACTCTCACATCCATACAAGACTACTGGAAAAACCATAGCCTTGACTAGATGGACCTTTGTTGGCAAAGTAATGTCTCTGCTTTTGAATATGCTATCAAGGTTGGTCATAACTTTCCATCCAAGGAGTAAGCGTCTTTTAATTTCATGGCTGCAATCACCATCTGCAGTGATTTTGAAGTCCAGAAAAATAAAGTCAGCCACTGTTTCCCCATCTATTTGCCATGAAGTGATGGGACCGGATACCAAGATCTTAGTTTTCTGAATGTTGAGCTTTAAGCCAGCTTTTTCACTCTCCTCTTTCACTTTCATCAAGAGGCTCCTTAGTTCTTCTTCATTTTCTGCCATATTTAAATTCCAACCCTAAACTTCCTTATGGTGCTAACAAAACTGACAAAATCAACCAGTCACGGACTTCCTCTACATCTTAGGTGCGGCCACTAACTGATTGCATCAGTTTCCCTCTGGTGGCTTGTTAATCAGCCAAAGTTACTATATCACATGATTGAACTAATTAATAGGTGATCAGAGGTCATTTTTAGTGACAGACCTCAAGCTCCAGAGAAAGAATGGAAATATGTCAAACCAAAAATGAATAGATTCAAATGTCACCTCACCTCTTGGTTGCATGAAAGAAACTGGATTGTTATTCAGTCACTCAGTCATGTCCAGCTCTTTGTGACCTCATGGACTGCAGCATGCTAGGTTTCCCTGTCCTTCACCATCTTCTGGAGCTTGCTCAAGCTCATATCCATTCAGTCAGTGATATAATCCAACCATCTCATCTTCTGTCATCCCCTTCTCCTGCCTTCAATCTTTCCCAGCATCAGGGTCTTTTCTAACAAGTTGGCTTTTCACATCAGGAGGTCAAAGTATTGGAGCTCCAGCTTCAGCACCAAATGACTGTGTAGCAGTGGCACAAAGAGAAACCTGTCATGCTGGGCAGCCCTCTTTAGTTCTCCAAGTCATCATAAACTGGGACTCTCATTGAGCTTGTGCCCTTTCTAACAAAATATACAATCTTTTATTTAAAAGAAATAGATCT
Source organism: Bubalus kerabau (assembly GCF_029407905.1). Lineage (NCBI taxonomy): Eukaryota > Metazoa > Chordata > Mammalia > Artiodactyla > Bovidae > Bubalus > Bubalus kerabau. The sequence goes on from NC_073630.1 coordinate 67,185,115, forward strand.
CTTCATGTTTAGTAGGAGGTATTGGGATTTTACTTAGCTTATATGCAGAGTACATCATGCAAACTGCCAGGCTCGATGAAGCACAAGGTGGAATCAAGATTGCTGGGAGAAATATCTATAACCTCAGATACGCAGATGACACCACCCTTATGGCAGAAAGCAAAGACGAACTAAAGAGTCTCTTGATGAAAGTGAAAGAGAGTGAAAAAGCTGGTGTAAAGCTCAACATTTAAAAAAACGAAGATCATGGCATCCAGTCCCTTCACTTCATGGCAAATAGATGGGGAAACAACGGAAACAGTGAAAGACTTTATTTTCTTGGGCTCCAAAATCACTGCAGATGGTGAGTGCAGCCATGAAATTAAAAGACACTTGCTCCTTGGAAGAAAAGCTATGACCAAACTAGAAAGCATATTAAAAAGCAGAGACATTACTTTGCCAACAAAGGTCAATCTAGTCAAAGCTATGGTTTTTCCAGTAGTCATGTATGGATGTGAGTTGGACCATAATGTAATATGAGCACCGAACAATTGATGCTTTTGAACTGTGGTGCTGGAGACTCTTGAGAATCCCTTGGACTTCAAGGAGATCTAACCAGTCGGGCCTAAAGGAAATAAGTCCTGAATTTTCTTTGGAAGGACTGATGCTGAAGCTGAAGCTCCAGTACTTTTGGCCACCTGATGCAAAGAACTAACTCATCAGAAAAGTCCCTGATGCTGGGAAAGATTGAAGGGAGGAGGAGAAGGGGACAACAGAGGATGAGACGGGTGGATGGCATCACCAACTTGATTGACATGAGTTTGAGCAAGCTCCAGGAGTTGGTGATGGGCAGGGAAGCCTGACATGATGCAGTCCATGGAGTCGCAAAGAGTTGGACAAAACTCAGCAGCTGAACTGAACTTAACTGATTGGGATTTTAACTTTGGCTTTATAAGCCCATAAATATGCAAAGCGAAGAATGTATCTGAAGGGAAAGAAGAAGATTATTAAGACCTGGACTAAATCTCTCATGAGCTCAGCAGGAAATGTGGAAATGAAAGCACTGTACCAAATGGCTCTCTAGGGTCCTTCTGCTTTAGATCCTCCAGAACACATTATCTCATGATACTGTAGCCCACAGCATCACATACAGCAATGTCCTGAATGGGGATGTCTGTCCAAGTAGAGGTTGCTGCTCTGATGCTGTAAATAAAAATATAATTGCAGCCCTTCTTAAAGTGAATATCATGCCAACCAGTTGTTGTTACTTAGTTGCTAAGTCATATCTGACTCTTTTGCAACCCCATGGACTGTAGCCCACCAGGCTCCTCTGTTCATGGAATTTTCCACACAAGAATATTGGAGTGAGTTGCCATTTCCTTCTTCAGGGGATCTTCCCACCCTGAGATCAATCCCAGGTCTCCTGCAATGCAGACAGATTCTTTACTGTCTGAATTACCAGGGAAGTCCTAAATTTGCTTAGTTAATTAAACATGCTTAGTTAGCATTAAAAGCCTTAGTCAATGATTAATAAGTAAGGTATTTTATGTTCCAATTTTGGCATATGTCCTTAGTGGAATTAATGAGAAAATTATATTAGACAAAAAATACATCAGCATTATCAACACTCTGACATTCATGATCAATAAAAGAACTTTATATAAAACTCTTTAGCTATACGATTTTAAAATTAGTTTAAATATAATAATATTATATGAGTAGGCTAGAATGATGCTAACGATAATGCAGGCAGTCATGTATTTCTGCTGGTGCCAGTAAGAAATAATTAGATCAATACTTTTATGCAAGAAAAAAAAAATTCCATTATTATCCCTGTAGGGCATACTCTTGGCCTTTCACTTAAGATAAGTCGGCAAGTTTCTTTCAAGATAAATAATGTAATATTAATGTCACAGTTGGAGAACTGTTCTCTGAATACACACAGCAGGTACAGAAATTATAGCCCAATTTTACTTGGAAAGACACCATTCCTTCCTAATGAATATGTCTAGCTTCAGATAGCATAGAAGGACAGAGTTAAGACCTTAATTAAAATGACTGTATTACATAAAAAAGCACACGACTTTGTATAGTAAAGACTACAGGTCAGCTTTAGTGAAAATCACTAAAGAAAATGACACAGTTAATCGGGCTAAATATTAGACAAGTAAAGCCATTACTCAAAGTCCTATTTTTCTACTTCCCCTTTCTTAACATAGTTTTACATAACTGACATAATGCAGACATGTATAACACTGATCTGAAAGACACACTCTAGAAAATAAGGAGGCATTATGTTTAGTTCCATTTGCTTCACTCAGGGTGGAAAATGAATGCAAACTAGCCAGAAGCACAAAGACAAATGCAGACAAAACGTGTGAATGTGTATCTTCAAAGTTTTTACTCTTGTGATCAACAGTATTCATTCTAAGAGTAAATATCTGTGTGCCTTAATAAGAAGTGATTATTATTCTTATACCAATTCCTTATCAAAAATATTTATATACTTATTGCTTCATGGAGAAGTGGTCTTTCTTTGGGGTTCAGTTCTAGACCCAAGTTCAAGATTAGTGAACCCTCTTGGTCCTTGTTGTTTACAGCCATTTAAGCTCATATTGAGGTGAAGGAAATGGCAACCCACTCCAGTATTCTTTCCTGGAGAATCCCATGGATAAAGGAGCCTGACAGTCTACAGTCCATGGGGTTGCAAAAGATCAGACACAACTAAAGTGACTAGCACATGCACGCACACACACACACACTTACACACTCATACTGAAGATCAGAGTCACATTTCAGAAACAAAAAAACAGGCAACACGATCTTTTTGCTGTGCTGACCCTCCTTTGACAGCTTGGCAGTTTTTAGGGTATTGATTCCCTCCTCCTAACTAAAACTTGCTTCTCTCTCTTGGCACAATTCTCCTCTTACTACCCTTGACACTTTTTTTTCTAACTTTTTCTGTCTTAGATGCCACCTCTTTGGATACCCTGTCAGCTCTAGAAAATGCACACCTATAAACTATTTCTGGCTGAGACTCTAGAAAAACTTAAGTGATGCAAAAATCAGTCTTATCTTCATCATTACCATCATCATCCAGCAAAGGGCTCTAAGATGATCTCTCACCTTTTGATTTCCACACTTTAATTATCTCTGCTTCTGAGACAGAGTTAGGAGCACATGAGATTTGTTGGGGATAACATCTGTGAATTATAAAGAAGGGGAAAAGGAAAGATTGGGTAGGGAAGGCCTTCAGACTATGATACAGATCTGAAAAATGTTTAAGCCAAGGATGTGGCGGGGGCGGGGAGAGGAAAAGGATTGGCAGAGAGCCTCAAACCACAGTAAAGATCTAACAAAGTCTTGGATAACCCAGTAGGGAGCTCTGGAACAAGGACTTTTCATTACAGGTGACCCACATTGGGCAGAGGTGACCCGGCTCTAGGGCCCCTGACATGCTCAGTCATCAATGGTAGATAGCTGCCCAGGAAAAAGCATGACCTTGGTCCAAAACCAATGTGAATCCTGAAAGCACTAAACAGAAGGAATCTGTCCACTAACTGTACAACTTGCAGCAGCTGACCAGGAGGGATTTTTCTGAAAAGGAGAGCCAAGCAGCATACCTCTATGGCTGCCATACTCTTAATAACTCTGCTTACATGACTACATTTTACTTGGGCCTGGTACATTCTAATATTATTTCTTTCTACATCCCAATCAGTTCTAAACTCAGCCACCATATTAATTTTCCAAAGCACAAGTCTGACTGTAACAATGTCTATTCAAAAAGACTTGAATATTATTTGCTATAATTTTTATATATTTATTATTCAAATAAATAAAGTTGAAGGTATTTAACTCTGTATCAAAGGCCAACCAATACCTGGGCCCAATGATTCTTTATGGACTTACTAAGAGACAGTGATATCCAGTAGAAAAGACATGTCAGAGCTATATTCACCACTCAGTAGATATATGACTTCTTTTCCCTTTAATTTTCTCACTAGTAAAATAAGAATATGTGGGGTGAATTTTGAAAATTTATTGAGATAATCTTAAGGGCACAAAAAACAACACATTTTAATTCCCTTTTGCTGTTTATTTCTCCTCTGTATCCAATTGTATTGTGAGTATCCAATCAGATCATTTACCATGCCTTTAATATGTCTCATGCTTTCTTGCCTATGCCTTAAACTTTTTCTTTGCAGCATACAATTTTCCCAATACCTTCTCAGCTATTAAAATCCTACCTATCGTCTGAAGTCTTATAGTCCAAACCTTATGATCACTCCAGGCAGATGTAGCTCCATAATTTAGACTAAAAAACAAAACAGTCAAATTTGTGGGAAACTGCATAATGGATGGCCTGAGAACAACATTATGGGGTTAGGTGATCTGATATTTCCACCACAGGACTGAAATTAGTTTGACTTTTAGTTATTAAAGAAAAGGATGTTTTACATTAAAAGTGCCCAAGTTTAATATTGAAACTAACTTAGATTTCTGTATTATTTTGGTTATATTTCCTCAGAAAAAATAATATAGATTGCTGCAAAATTATCTTTGTGATTGATTTTCAAATTGTGTGATTCTGAACCATAAAGTTTGGAGAGGGTCTGGGGGGTCTCAGCAAGAACCCTGGATCTCTGTGGAATCTTCTGAAGTGAGTGAGACACTGAGTCCCAGGCTTCAAGTATTTCAGGCTCATGTTCCCTCCCATCTCACCTGCATTTTTTCTTTAATTTCTTGCATTGGAGGCTCACATATTTCCTTCAGATAGAGTAGTGTAAAAAATGAAGTTTTATTACTTTAAGAATGCCATGGCCAGGAAATATCATTAATAGAAAGTATCAATATGCTATAATAGGACAAAGGAATCATAAGATCACTGAATGTGACCTTTCCATAACTTTATATTATCTCTTTACCTAGAAAACTGCTGAGAACAAAGGCTGGCATTAGTGATAGCTCTCTGAACTGAATATTCAATTGTTCTTTAGTTTCAATTTAGTTTCAATTTATTCAGGCAAAGTCAAGCTCCGTTAAATGTCCGTTCATCTTTGTCTATACAGGCATAGTCTAAATAGAAGAAAAAATAAAATAGTTTATGTACCTTAAGGAAGAAAATGCGCCTATGGATCTGAAAAACTTTTTGCCTGGTAATTACCAGGAATATAAACATTCTTCTTTAATTCCATGAATCCTAATTCCTCACATATCTTGGAATACCACCCTGGATATAGGCCAGGGTCCATTAAGATGAAACCAGCTTCCAAAAACTGAACCTTGTTAGCCTACTGAACATTTTTTTCCAGCTTACACCGACATCTCACACATTTATCAATGAACTGTTCATTTTCTGCATTCCCTTTAAAGCACTGAAATGTTGACCTGTGGTTAACTGGGTGACATATATGATGATGGTTAGAAAAGGAATAGCTCCCTTGATTGACAAGGAGAAGAAATTCAGTAATAAAAAGATTAGAAAAGCATCAGATTAGTAACTATTAATCTAACTTATTAAATTTTCATCTTAAATATTTTATATTTCAGTTGTCAGTTTCCTTTAATTCTCTTTCATATCTTCTATTTCTAATATTATTCCATTCATGGTTGTCTTTAAATCCTCAGCATGTTTACAGCAAATGATTTAAACTGCTTTCTGCTATTTTCATCATCTCTGTAATTTCTACATTCCTTTCTATTATCATATTTTTTCCTAAAGAGATTAGGGGTCACACTGGTTGGTCTTTGCATATCTCATATTTGTTTTGGTTTTGGTTTTTAGACATTTTGAACGTTATGTTATTGAGTACTGAATTCTGCTGACTTTTTCAAAAAAGTATTAGACTTTTCTTCTGACAAGCAGTTAGGGGCAGACCAGCATGACCCTTTTTAGACTTGTAGGTTTTGTGTGGGGGTTGATATTTTTTTGCAGGGAGGGCTTGTATAGCCTTTATTCTAAGCTAAATTGACATCTTTTTCTAAGGGGTGACCATTATGCAGTCTCTCAGTAATATCCCAGGGGTTCAAACAGTACTTACTCAGGCCTGTTGGAATTAAAACATCCCCTAGCCCTGTGTGATCTCTGAAGATTGATCATCTTATAGCTCTCTCAGTTCAGTTCAGTTCAGTTCAGTTGTTCAGTCGTGTCCGACTCTTTGTGACCCCATGAATTTTGCATCACGCCAGGCCTCCCTGTCCATCACCAACTTCCGGAGTTCACTCAAACTCACGTCCACCGAGTTGGTAATGCCATCCAGCCATCTCATCCTCTGTCATCCCCTTCTCCTCCTGCCCCCAATCCCTCCCAGCATCAAGGTCTTTTCCAATGAGTCAACTCTTCGCATGAGGTGGCCAAAGTACTGGAGTTTCAGCTTTAGCATCAGTCCTTCCAAAGAAATCCCAGGGCTGATCTCCTTCAGAATGGACTGGTTGGATCTCCTTGCAGTCCAAGGGACTCTCAAGAGTCTTCTCCAACACCACAGTTCAAAAGCATCAATTCTTCGGCGCTCAGCCTTCTTCACAGTCCAACTCTCACATCCATACATGACCACTGGAAAAACCATAACCTTGACTAGACGGACCTTTGTCGGCAAAGCAATGTCTCTGCTTTTGAATATGCTATCTAGGTTGGTCATAACTTTCCTTCCAAGGAGTAAGCATCTTTTAATTTCATGGCTGCAATCACCATCTGCAGTGATTTTGGAGCCCCCAAAAATAAAGTCTGACACTGTTTCCACTGTTTCTCCATCTATTTCCCATGAAGTGATGGGACCAGATGCCATGATCTTAGTTTTCTGAATTCTATCCCTAATCAGCTGCATGGAATTTCCTTCTATACCTGGCTGGGTGGGATTCACCAACAGACTCAATGATACAACCATTCAGAGTCTGGGAGCTCTTTTCTCCTTAACTCCCTCCTGCTTTGTAAACTCTAGCAATCTGGGCCTCCACAAACTCTAATTCTCTCAGTTCAGCTCAGACAGACCCTCTGAACTCTGCCGGGGCTCGTCCACCTTGTACCATGGTTAGGAATATGTTTTCAGGGGAAAAAGCCAAACTGATCATAAGGGTCTCATTATTTTTCTCTTCTCTCTGTGATCACAGTCCCGCAGTTCCCAATCCTCAATGTTCAAAAACATCTATTCAATTTATTTTATTCAGTGTTCTTTTGTCTACTTGTATTGTCACACAAGTACTCTAGCCCCAGTTACGGTGCCAAGGTTGGAAATCTTGCTTTGGGTTATTCTAAGCATTGTTACTGGTCACTCTGCTACCAACATTAGAAAATAATAATTTTCTAACATCCATCTGTGACTCCTCCTTTACCATTCTTAGTATCACTAACTTACTTTATTCGATAGTTTTTTTTTCCCAATAACATACAACCGGTCTCTTTTCTTCCAATCTCTTTTTAAAAAAGTAAATTTACTAACTCTCTAAGATAGAATTTTAATCATATCAGCTTTCAGGCTTAATGAATGCTTTTTTGTAATTTATAAATTAAGTAAAAGAATTCTCAAATTGGTCCAGCTGCCCTCCCACTCTCTGACCTAACCATAATGTTTCTAGATACAGCAGTTTGATCCTATTCCCTCATGCTTATTTTCCATACCTGTGTAACAGGATGACTATTCCCTAAATAAGAACACAGTCCCATCTGTGAGCCACTGCTCTTTCCATCTGAAACCACTGTCTGTCCCACAGCGTTGCCTTCTCTGCCTGTCAAAATCACATCTTTAACATCTATCTGAGATGCTATATTTTTCATTGAGACTAAAGAAGATAGACGTAACCTCCTTTTTCTGAACCATTATAATACACTCTTATTTTATCAACTGATTGAGCCTTTAGAATGTGCCACTTACTTTTCTTTTTCTTTTTTTTTTTTGCCACTTACTTTTCTAAGTGTTCATGTAAATTAATTTGCTTTCAAGCTATACTACTTATAAAAACTGTGTTGTGTTGTTTTACTGAGCACATCCCTGCTGCTGCTGCTACTGCTAAGTCGCTTCAGTTGTGTCCGACTCTGTGCGACCCCATAGACGGCAGCCCACCAGGCTCCTCCGTCCCTGGGATTCTCCAGGCAAGAACACTGGAGTGGGTTGCCATTTCCTTTTCTAATGCATGAAAGTGAAAAGTGAAAGTGAAGTCACTCAGTCGTGTCCGACTCTTCAGGATCCCATGGACTGCAGCCTACCAGGCTCCTCCGTCCATGGGATTTTCCAGGCAAGAGTACTGGAGTGGGTCGCCAGTGCCTTCTCCGGAGCACATCGCTACTGCTGTATTATAAGCCCCATGAGGGGCAGTGGCTTTGCAAAGACTCTGAATAGTTTAGGCAAAGTTCAGTATTTATGACTCCTCTGGAAAAGAAATGAGTGAAAAATAAAAGTCATAAAATGTGATTCTTTTCTCAAAGTTGGTATGATTTTGGAAAAATGAAAAACAACACAAGGAAACAAGCAGTAAATAATAATTTTTAGCTGCCTGGACAATTTGTTTGCATAATTCTTTTACTAAAATGAAAAACCAGAGTGTAAAAGTTTATGAAAATTGAGTCAATTGAGAAGAATTTAATAACTGCTAGTTATGATGGAAATTCTGTTTCCACATAAAGCTTACCCTTTATGTAAAATTTATATATTGTTATTAATTATTGTTGAGAAAATTCTTGAAATATACATGGTTTCCTCTGTTCTGCAAAACAGGGAATACCAAAATACCACTTATTCTTTCTTTAATAATGAAGTCATTAAAAATATTGATTACTAAACTATGCAGTTATAAGGTCATGCCTTCAGTACTTAAATGAGATCGATAAAGACATTTGCTTTATTGCTGGACAGGTTGCTCCTTGTGTCGTCTTCCTCACTATGAACAATGATACGTTATTTCCACGTTGAGTAACTCTAAGCCATGAAGCATTCTTCTTTTCTTGATTCCAGAAAATTCAAGGCACAGATAATTCCATAAAATAACTACACTGGCTTTCAGCACATAAAAACAAATAGCTAAAGTATATTATAAGAGGACTTCAGAGGAAGGGGACTTTTAACATCACTATTTAATGGCAGTACTGTCTCCTAAAGTTAAGTCCCCAGCAAAAAGAAACAAGGAATATCAAGTAGGAGCCTATGAGAAGTTCTGCTCAAAGAAAGCATCCAACTATATATATCATTTAGAGGATACAAGTGGGACCACTACATATAATGGCCATCACTATAAAATTACCTAAAACTGTAAGAGAAAAAAAATCAACTTCTATATATACTTTCAAGTTGTTGCTGTTTAGTAGCTAAGTCACGTCCAACACTTTTGTGACCCAGTGGACTGTAGCCTGCCAAGCTCCTCTGTCCATGGGATTTCCCAAGCAAGAATACAGGAGTGGGTTGCCATTTCCTTCCGCAGGAGTCTTCCTGACCCAGGGATCGAACTCTTGTCTCCTGTATTGGCAGGTGGGTTCTTTACCACTGAGCCACCAGGGAAGTCCTATACTTACTTTTAAGTAGGTATTTTATTTGATACATTTACTTTCTTCTTGAAAAAATGCAATCCTCTGCTACCATCAAAATAAAAGGAAATAAGAAAGTTAAGGACTAATTAAAATATTCTCTAAATATATAAATATCCTTAAATTAAATAATCTAGATTTCACCTATTTGTTTCTATTTTGTAGTATAGTAAAATAAAATGAGGTAAAAAGAATACTGCTAGAAATATTTTCTTATGGTAACCTTGAATGCTATTAAAGTATCTAAATATAGAAGATGAAGCTTAGTTGGAAATGTCTACGAAAGCCATAGAGGAAGGACTTCACAAGGTCAGAGCTGATTTTCTTCCCCCTCTCTTGAAGGTATACACTTCTTGTAACCTAATGTGAGCATAAACATGTTGCTTAAAATATCAAGGTAGGGCACTACTTAATGAGCAGTTTAAAACTTATTTTTTCAAGGCCATTAAAATATAATAAATATACAGCAGAGTAACTGGAGGCATGGGAAGTATGCTGATTTAGAAGGTAGCAATCTGAGTTCTGGTCCCAGAACCACTACCAAATTACATTTTCACATCACTTTCCCCTATGAATCTCTTTTTCTTCCTTGCTAAAATAAAGTGATTGTTTCAGATGATCTCTATGGTGTATTAGATTTAATCACTGTCTTTTTCTTTTTTGAGATGAAGTTTTTGTTGTTTTGCTTTTCTATCAGAAACAGAGTGACCTCTGTTTGTCCAAAACTACTCAACATTCAGATAACTAAGATCATGGCATCTGGTCCCATCACTTCATGGGAAATAGATGGTGAAACATTAGAAACAGTGTCAGACTTTATTTTGGGGGGCTCCAAAATCACTGCAGATGGTGACTGCAGCCATGAAATTAAAAGACGCTTACTCCTTGGAAGGAAAGTTATGACCAACTTAGATAGCATATTCAAAAGCAGAGACATTACTTTGCCAACAAAGGTCCATCTAGTCAAGGCTATGGGTTTTCCAGTGGTCATGCATGGATGTGAAAGTTGGACTGTAAAGAAAGCTGAGTGCTGAAGAATTGACGCTTTTGAACTGTGGTGTTGGAGAAGACTCTTGACAGTAACTTGGACTGCAAGGAGATCCAACCAGTCCATTCTGAAGGAGATCAGCCCTGGGATTTCTTTGGAAGGAATGATGCTAAAGCTGAAACTCCAGTACTTTGGCCACCTGATGCGAAGAGTTGACTCAAACATGTAAAATATCATGTATGAAACGAGTTGCCAGTCCAGGTTCGATGCACGATACTGGATGCTTGGGGCTGGTGCACTGGGACGACCCAGAGGGATGGAATGGGGAGGGAGGAGGGAGGGGGGTTCGGGATGGGGAACACATGTATACCTGTGGCAGATTCATTTTGATATTTGGCAAAACTAATACAGTTATGTAAAGTCTAAAAATAAAATAAAATTTAAAAAAAAAAAAAGAAAGAAAGAAAATGAAAAAAAAAAAAAAAGAAAAGACCCTGATGCTGGGAGGGATTACGGGCAGGAGGAGAAGGGGATGACAGAGGATGAGATGGCTGGATGGCATCACCGACTCAATGGACATGAGTTTGGGTGAACTCCGGAAGTTGGTGATGGACAGGGAGGCCTGGCGTGCTGCAATTCATGGGGTTGCAAAGAGTTGGACACGACTGAGCAACTGAACTGAACTGAACTGAACCATTTGATTCCACATATTTTTGATGTTTCAGAGAAAGGTAAGGAGGACTTCCAAAACCAAAATCTTCCAGCTTTAGAACCTGTGAATTTCATCACCAAGAGCTTCTAATTTCTGAAATATATAATTTGTTTTCTACTTGCTTGATACCGTGAGTGGTTTGTTTCCTTTTGCTTTCTCAAGATAAAACTTACTTCATCCTACAATTCATATTAAAGGAAGAAGCAAAATTTCTACCTTATTTCCTACAGACTGCAATGCAGTACTAGAATAAACAAATATTAAAATATCACTCTTAAGTAAACCTATTGGTATTCGTGAATAATTAGTTATAGTTTACTGAACAAGTTCAAGAGGCAGACTGTAGAGGGTTAATTCCTATCTCACCACCTACCTGCTGAGTGACCTCTGATAAGTTCCTAAAACTCTCTGTGCTTCAGTGACCTTATCTACCAAGTAAGGAAAACCTATTTTATAAGATACCTTTGAAGATTAAATAAATTAGAAATGCAAAAATCTTAGAAAACTGCTCACCACACAGCAAGCACCAAATAATATATATTAGGAACTATTATGCTGTATTTTTTTATATTTTAGCATTTTAAAAAAGAAACATTATCATTAAGAGAAATAGTGAATGATGCTTTATAATCATATTATGGCAGAAAAGCCTGGCATAAACATGATTGAAAACCATGAGCTATAATATATGAAAGATTAAAAATAGAAAAAAAAATTCTATAAAAAATATCTCCACAGAGTTAAAGACTAAGTCTACGCCCCCACCACTAATGCTAAAGTTGAATGGTTCTATGAAGACCTATAAGAACTTCTAGAACTAACACCCCAAAAGATATCCTTTTCATCATAGGGGACTTGAATGCAAAATAGAAGTCAAGAGATACCCGGAGGAACAGGCAAATTGGCCTTGGAGTACAAAATGAAGCAGGGCAAAGGCTAATAGAGTTTTCCCAAGTGAACACACTAGTCATATCAAACACACTCTTCCAACAACACAAGAGAAGACTTTACACATGGACATCACCAGATAGTTAATCTTGAAATCTTGATTACATTCTTTGTAGCTGAAGATGGAGAAGCTCTAAAGGGTCAGCAAAAATAAGACCAAAAGCTGACTGTGGCTCAGATCATGAACTCCTTACTGCCAAATTTAGAATTAAATTGAAGAAAGCTGAAAAAAAACACTAGACCATTCAGGTATGACCCAAATTGAACCCTTTACGATTATACAGTGTACGTGAGAAATAGATTCAAGGGATTAGATCTGATAGACGGAGTGCCTAAACAACTATGGACAGAGGTTCCTGACATTGTACAGGAGGCAGTGATCAATACCATCCCCAAGAAAAAGAAATGCAAAAAGGCAAAATGGTTGTCTGATGAGGCCTTACAAAAAGCTGAGAAAAGAAAAGAAGCAAAAGGCGAAGGAGAAAAGGAAAGATATACCCATTTGAATCCAGAGTTCCAAAGAAGAGCAAGGAGAGATAAGAAAGCCTTCCTAAGTGATCAGTGCAAAGAAAGAGAGGAAAACAATAGAATGGGAAAGACTAGGGATCTCTTCAAGAAAATTAGAGATACAAGGGAACATTTCATGCAAAGATGGGAACAATAAAGGACAGAAATGGCATGGACCTAACAGAAGCAAAAGGTATTAAGAACAGGTGGCAACAAAGCACAGAAGGACTATACAGAAAAGATCTTAATGACCCAGATAACCATGAAGGTGTGACCACATAACTGGAGCCAGACATCCTGGAATGCAAAGTCAAGTGGGCCTTAGGAAGCATCACTACAGACAAAGCTAGTTGAGGTGATGGAATTCCAGTTGAACTATTTCAAATACCAAAAGATGATTCTTTTAAAGTGTGGCACTCAATATGCCTACAAATTTGGAAAGCTCAGCAGTGGCCACAGGACTGGAAAAGGTCAGTTTTCATTCCAATCCCAAAGAAAGCCAATGCCAAAGAATGTTCAAACTACTGCACAACTGCACTCCTCTCATATGCTAGCTGGAGAAGGCAATGGCAACACACTCCAGTACTCTTGCCTGGAAAATCCCAAGGATGGAGGAGCCTGGTAGGCTGCAGTTCATGGGGTCGCGAAGAGTCGGACACGACTGAGTGACTTCACTTTCACTTTTCACTTTCATGCATTGGAGAAGGAAATGGCAACCCACTCCAGTGCTCTTGCCTGGAGAATCCCAGGGACAGCAGAGCCTGGTGGGCTGCCGTCTATGGGGTCGCACAGAGTCGGACACAACTGAAGCGACTTAGCAGCAGCAGCAGCAGCATATGCTAGCAAAGTAACGCTCAAAATTCTCCAAGCCAGGCTTCAACAGTATGTGAACCGTGAACTTCCAGATGTTCAAGCTGGATTTAGAAAAGGCATAGGAACCAGAGATCAAATTGCCAACATCCGTTGGATCACAGAAAAAGCAAGAGAGCACCAGAAAAACATCTGTCTCTGCTTCATTCTGCCAAAGCCTTTGACTGTTTGGATCACAACAAACTGTGGAAAATTTTTCAAGAGATGGAAATACCAGACCACCTGACCTGCCTCCTGAGAAATCTGTATGAAGGTCAAGAAGCAACAGTTAGAACCGGACAGAGCACAACAGACTGGTTCCAAATCGGGAAAGGAGTATGTCAAGGCTATATATTGTCTGTTTTTTTTTAACTTATATGCAGAGAACATCATGTGAAATGCCAGGCTGGATGAAGCACAAGCTGGAATCAAGATTGCTGGGAGAAATGTCAATAACCTTAGATATGCAGATGACACGACCTTTATGGCAGAAAGTGAAGAACTAAAGAGCCTGTTGATGAGAGTGAAAGAGGAGAGTGAAAAAGTTGGCTTAAAACTCAACATTCAAAAAACTAAGATCATGGCATCCAGTCCCATCACTTCATGGCAAATAGATGGGGAAACAATGGAAACAGTGAGAGACTTGATTTTGGGGGGCTCCAAAATCACTGGAGATGGTGACTTCAGGCATGAAATTAAAAGATGCTTGCTCCTTGGATGAAAAGCTACAGTATGTTAAAAAATAGAGTCATTACAACCCAAAGAGGTCCACACCAAGAAATTAATTATAATTTCACTATAATTAAAATGAAAGAAGTTAAAGACAAAGGACGTATCACAAAGGCAGCAAGAGAAAAGCAACTAGTTGCATAAAAGAAAACTGCCATAGGAAAATCAGCTAACTTTTTAGTGAAACATTGCAAGCCAGAGGGAGACATATGCTATATTCTCTAGAGAAAGAAAATCTACAAACAGGAATACCCTACCTGGCAAGGATATTATTCAGACTTAAAAAAGAGATAAAGAGTTTCATAGACAAAAAAAGAAAAATGATTAGATTTCAGCATTACTGAAATGACATTATGAGAAATGCTAAAAGGATTTCTTTAAGCAGAAAAGAAAAAGGGCATAACTAGAAATATAAAAACTATGAAAGGGAAAAATTTCACCTGTAAAGGCAAACATACAATAGAAGTAGTAGATCAGTCAGTTATAAAGCTAGTACAGAGGTTAAAAGACAAAAGTAGTAAAATCATCTTTATGTACGATAAATAGTTAAGGAATACACAAAACAAAAACATGTAAATATGATTTCAAAAAACATTAAACATGGGGATGAGGAATAAAAATGTAGCATTATAAGAATGCATTTGAAATTAGCAGATTAATTTAATCACATAATGCTAAAGATGGTAATCAAATCTCAAGCAAAAGTGAAAGGAACAAAAATGAACTGCAGAACAATCAGAAAACAATAAAATGGCATAAGCAAATGATTGTCAGTAACTACTTTAAATATAATTGGACTAAATTCTGCAATTAAAAGACCAGAGTAGCTAAATGGGTAAAAAACAAAATCAATATATATATATTGCCTATAAGAGACCCATTTCAGATATAGAGACACACACAGACTGAAAAATGATGAGTGATGAAGAAAGATATTCCATGGAATGGAAACAAAAAATAAACGTAAAGTAGCAATACTTATGTCAGACAAAATTGATTTTAAAATGGAAAATTTTACAAGAGACAGACATTATATAATGATAGAAAGGTTTTTCAAACAAGAAGATATAGCAATTGTCAATGTATATGTACCCAACATAGGAGCATTTAAATAAATAAAGCAAATATTTACAATATAATGGGAGAAATTGACCATAAAGCAATAACATTACTGGACTTTAACACCCTAATTACATCTTTGGACAAATCAATCAAAGAGAAAATCAATAAGGCATGATAGGCCTTAAACAACATTATATCAGATGAACTTAATAGACATTTATAGCATATTCCAGTAAAAGCAACAGAAAACACTTTTCAAATGAATATGGAACATTCTCTAGGATAGATCATATGCTTGACCACAAAAAAAGATTCAATAAATTTTAAAAGACTGAAATAATATCAAATATCTTTTCATAATGGTAAATAACTAGAAATCAACTGCAAAGGAAAGGAAGGAAAAAAACTGCAAAACTCACAAATGTGGAGGCTAAACAATATGCTACTGAACAACCAATGGGCCACTGAAGAAAGCAAATAGCACCTTAGACAAGTGAAAGTGAAGACAACCATCCAAAATCTGGACACAGCAAAAGTGGTTCTAAGAGTGATATGGGCCTATCATTTTGGTTTTTTCTGGTTTTGGTATCAAGGGCATGATGCTCTCATAGCATCAGTTCAGAGGCATCCTTTCCTGTTCATTTCTTCAGAATAGTTTTGAGAAATATAGACATTAACTCTATATTAAACGTTTGGTAGAATTCACCTATGAAGCCATCTGGTCCTGGACTTTTTATTTGTTTTTGTTTTTTAATTACTGATTCAATTTTTTTAATAGCAATTGTTCTGGTCATATTTTCTATTTCTTCCTGATTCAGTGTTTTGAGATTGCTTATGCTTCTAGGAATTTATCCCTTGATTCTAGGTCATCCATTTTTATTGGCAAATAATTGCTAATATTAATCTCTCTTACCATTTTTTGTATTTCTGTGGTATGGGTTGTAATTTCTTTTCTTTCATTTCTGATTTTGTTAATTTGAATCTTTTCTTTTTCTTGCTGAGTCTGATTAAAGTTTATCATAACTTTGTATAGGGATAGATGGTTATTAGACTTGTGGTAATTACTTCATAATGTATGTAAATGTCCAATCACTATGTAGTACACCAGAAACTAACATAATATTGTACATCAACTATATTTAAATTTTAATGGAATATTACTCAGCCATAAAAAAGAACAAAATAATGACATATGCAGCAACATGGATGAACCCTGAGATTGTTAGGCTGAGTCAAGTCAGTCAGACAAAGAAAGACAAATATCATATGATACCACTAACATGTGGAATCTAGAAAAATTCTACAAATGAACTTATTTACAAAACAAAAATGGAGTCATAGATGTAGAAAACAAACATGGTTACCAGGAGGGAAGGGAGAGAAGGATAAACTGAGAGACTTGGAATGGCATATACACATATTTTATGGCATAGAATAGCTAACTAACAAACCTATTGTATAGCACAGAGAACTCTATTCAATACTCTGTAATGACCTATATAGAAAAGAATCTAAAAAAGAGTGGATATATGTATACATATAACTGGATCACTTTGCTATACATCTGAAATTAACACAACATTGTGAATCAACTATACTCCAGTAAAAATTAAATTCATTCATTCTTTGAATAAAAAGAGGAGAGAATATTCCCAGGAAAAGGCACTAAAATTGTCCCAAATCACAATCTCCATAAAAAATGGAAATTAAAAGGAGATGTCACTTTTGAATATCAATTTGCCCAAAAAACACTGTGATTGTTATTCAGTATTGGAGAGAATGTGACGTTAGTGCTCCAAAACAACATGCTTGATGTGACTGGAAATCATAAGGTTATCAGAGAATAATTTGACATTTTATGTCAAAAACTGAAAGTACATACTCTGAACCCAATAATTCCAGGTAAGGGTTCTGTTACAGAAATATTCAAGTGCATTTTTCAAGGAATTTTTACAACATGATTTTTTGTAAATAATTTTTAAACATATATACTTATTAAAAGGGGCAAGGCTAAACTAATTTTTAGAACATCTAAGCTATGAAATAGTTTTTTTTTAAATAGAAAAATAAAATTACATATTACTATTTAAAAAAACATGGTTGAGTAATTATATATTATGATCATCTTTTAAATTATACAAGTTGGGAGGAAAATATTACTAAATATATCTCAATGATACAACCATGGGCTTAAGTTAATTTTTTTCTCCATTCCGTTACTCCATAATAGAATTATATTACATCTTCTCAATAAGAACCTCTTTTTTAGATAAGTTGATAATATTTATTGTTAACTCTTTGGATGGGAATTAGAGTACACGTATGTGACCTTGAAATGATACTTTTATTCATTAATAAGAGGATGCATGCACTGATATGGGCACTTCAAAAATCTTTCAATGCAGTGATTTTACAAATTAATGTTTCTTTGACTTATTTTATCCAAAGGAAGGATATGATTATTATTTAGAATACTAAATAATATTCCATTATTAAAAAATATCTAATATTCAATAATGGAATATTAAATACTCCATTCAGTTCAATTCAGTCACTCAGTCGTGTCCGACTCTTTGCGACCCCATGAATCGCAGCACGCCAGGCCTCCCTGTCCATCACCAACTCCTGGAGTTCACTCAGACTCACGACCATTGAGTCAGTGATGCCATCCAGCCATCTCATCCTCTGTCGTCCCCTTCTCCTCCTGCCCCCAATCCCTCCCAGCATCAGAGTCTTTTCCAATGAGTCAACTCTTTGCATGAGGTGGCCAAAGTACTGGAGTTTCAGCTTTAGCATCATTCCTTCCAAAGAAATCCCAGGGCTGATCTCCTTTAGAATGGACTGGTTGGATCTCCTTGCAGTCCAAGGGACTCTCAAGAGTCTTCTCCAACACCACAGTTCAAAAGCATCAGTTCTTCGGCACTCAGCTTTCTTCACAGTCCAACTCTCACATCCATACATGACCACTGGAAAAACCATAACCTTGACTAGACGGACCTTTGTTGGCAAAGTAATGTCTCTGCTTTTTTTTTTTTTTTTTTTTTAAATTTTATTTTATTTTTAAACTTTACATAATTGTATTAGTTTTGCCAAACATCAAAATGAATCCATGTCTCTGCTTTTGAATATGCTATCTAGGTTGGTCAAAACTTTTCTTCCAAGGAGTAAGCGTCTTTTAATTTCATGGCTGCAGTCACCATCTGCAGTGATTTTGGAGCCCCCAAAAATAAAATCTGACACTGTTTCCACTGTTTCCCTATCTATTTCCCATGAAGTGATGGGACCAGATGCCATGATCTTCCTTTTTTGAATGTTGAGTTTTAAGCCAACTTTTTCACTCTCCTCTCTCACCTTCATCAAGAGGCTTTTTAGTTCCTCTTCGCTTTCTGCCATAAGGGTGGTGTCATCTGCATATCTGAGGTTATTGATATTTCTCCTGGCAATCTTGTTTCCAGCTTGTGCGTCTTCCAGCCCAGTGTTCTCATGATGTACTCTGCATATAACTTGAATAAGCAGGGTGACAATATACAGCCTTGAAGTACTCCTTTTCCTATTTGGAACCAGTCTGTTGTTCCATGTCCAGTACTAACTGTTGCTTCCTGCTGCTAAGTCGCTTCAGTCATGTCCGACTCGGTGCGACCCCAGAGACGGCAGCCCACCAGGCTCCCCAGTCCCTGGGATTCTCCAGGCAAGAACACTGGAGTGGGTTGCCATTTCCTTCTCCAACGCATGAAAGTGAAAAGTGAAGTCGCTCAGTTGTGTCCGACTCCTAGCGACCCCATGGACCGCAGCCTACCAGGCTCCTCTGTCCATGGGATTTTCCAGGCAAGAGTACTGGAGTGGGGTGCCATTGCCTTCTCCTGACCTGCATACAAATTTCTCAAGAGGCAGGTCAAGTGGTCTGGTATTCCCATCTCTTGAAGAATTTTCCACAGTTTATTGTGATCCATGCAGTCAAAGGCTTTGGCATAGTCAATATAGCAGAAATAGATGTTTTTCTGCAACTCTCTTGCTTTTTCCATGATCCAGCAGATGTTGGCAATTTGGTCTCTGGTTCCTTTGCCTTTTCTAAAACCAGCTTGAACATCTGGAAGTTCACGGTTCACGTATTGCTGAAGCCTGGCTTGGAGAATTTTGAACATTACTTTACCAGCGTGTGAACATTTTAATGACAAAGTGATGTTTCTTTCTATCAAATCCTTATTCTCAAAACAAAAAATGCCATTTGTGTATAGTCTTCTGACAGGCATTTGTCTTGAGGTTTTATGTAAAACTTCAGTAATAACTGAAACATAATTCAGAATGTTGTCAGTTGATTCAGTGCTGTCCTGAATTTTAGAAATAAATTCAAATTGCACAAACATCATACAAATATTACTAAGGAAGTATATTAAGCAATTTCATTTTCTCTTTTAAAGATGTCTTGTCTATACCTTGTTTTGTCAAAAGTTTTAACTTTCGTCTCAGGTTTGAAGGATTCATTAACAAAAGGCACTACTTGTTACACACAAATAAACAATTTCAATATTTAATGAAGAAGTATTTAACTTATTTTCAATATACAAACATTAAAAGAAAACAGAAATAGAAACAGTAAAGGAGAGTAACAGCACATATATCACCAAATTGGGCGGACCAACATCCAGACTCAAACAGAGCTGGGACGTCCCATGTAACAGCAATCTTGGGTCCCAGTTAGAAAAAGGTCCCAGGCACTGTGCTTACTCCATGGGTGAGACTGCAACAAATTGCAGCTTTGATGCAGTTTGTGGGATTCTTGCTTATAATCTCAGTCTGCAAACTGATAGTACCATCAGTCTGCAAGCAAATTGCAGCTCTGGTTTGATGTTAATCTTCATTACAATGCTGTTTGTTTTGTCTTAGAATGTTGTAAGCCCTTGGCTTGGTTGGCCAGACCCCCTCCAAGGGCTCAACCCTTTCAAGATCCACCCCCTGTTTTATCCATAGTGCCCCTGGCTTACTGGTAACAATAGGTGCACTCTGGAGCAGGCAGGTAGTCAGGGCAGTATCCAGGCATGTCAGAAACAAGGTCAGAGTCCTGATCTGCTTTCTTGTCTCTGAAGCTTGAACAAGACTATCTCCATTTAATTTCCCTAACATACCTAAAACATTTAACAATTGAAAATATATGGTACTGTAAGAAAGAGAAAAAAAAAAAAAAAAAAACACCACTTAATGGGGTCAAGTTAACTCACTGTGTTCAGACACCTGCAGCGTTGTCTGGTGAAGAGTAGACAGACACACATTGTCTTGCTCCAGAGGCTAAACTGAGTCAGATGTGAGCAAATAGCACACAGCAAGAATGACTTTAGCAGTATAAAAACTTCTAAAGCTTTTGTTTTTTATTTCATATAATTCTCTACTACCTACATGATTTTTTAAAAAAGTATTATTTTTAGAATAAAAATAACATTTAGAAAAAAAGTAGAGAATAAGAGTCATGGATTCTTAAAGAATTGATACATGAGAAAGATGTCTTCAAGAGTCCCATTCTTCATTCCAGGATCCTTTCCAATGGACAATTAAATTCCAGAGACATATAGGCTAAGTTCCCTCTTTAGTTTGAACTAAAATATCTCTGAAGTCTCTTTGAGGTACAACAGACTAACAAGGCATTATAACATTTAGTCCTACACTTATATAAATAGTACTCTACACCTAATTAATCCCCAGGAGCCTAACACATCTGGAAACACCTGCATAGGAAGTGACTCATTTTGTGAATAACATACTTGGTTGAAGTTGGACGTCTCTCTGTGAATGGAAAAAGGTTAAATATCAACCC
Organism: Bubalus kerabau; assembly: GCF_029407905.1. Lineage (NCBI taxonomy): Eukaryota > Metazoa > Chordata > Mammalia > Artiodactyla > Bovidae > Bubalus > Bubalus kerabau. The sequence continues at coordinate 67,206,209 of NC_073630.1, forward strand.
TAACTGAACTTCAGTTCTCTGCCAAAAAAAAAACAATATTATGCATCTTATTTTAACTTCTGGAAAAATCAAGTTATAGGGTAGATTTCTCTTCATTCACATAATAATACAAATTTCTATGGAAAAATACTAAAAATAGTTATACCAATACTTGACTTCCTAATTTTCTAATCTTCTGTCTCTGTAAATTTCATATAGTGCACACACACATTGGGATATATTGGTTTAGTTAAGTCGTGTCTGACTCTTTGTGACACCATGGACTGTAGCCCATCAGGCTCCTCTGTTCATGGGATTTTCCAGGCAAGAACACTGGAGAGGTTGCCATTTCCTTCTCCAGGGGATCTTCTCCACCCAGGAATTGAACCTGGGGCTCCTTCATTGCAGGTGGATTCCTTAGCATCTGAGCCACCAAAGAAGCCCATATAGATAGAGAGAGAGAGAGAGAGAGAGACAGAGACAGAGAATACGGTGGCTCCAGATATCCTATTAGTATAAATCCACAGTTAGCAAAGCATTTGCTACAAAACTTTACAAAGAACTGCCTGATAGGCACCAGACTGTTTTATTTGACCTTCCTCTAAGGAGAATGACTTTATTTGTTGGCTTTTCTCTCTAGCATTCATAACCTCTCCTAAAAGCACTTTTTTCTTTGAGAGATTATACTCTACTCTCTTTTTCCCACTGGGCATAGCATTGGTTCAAAGATAATTTTCAGGAACCAATCTCTCCTGAAAACAAAACCCCAAAGCCCAAATTTTCCATCTCTCTACATGGGGAGAGTCAGGCAGTGATCTAAGTTTATTGAATTAAATGCTCTCTGCTCTGAGTATTACACTTAAGGGAAAGATGCCAGAAAAAGTAAGAACAGGTACAGAAAAACTGCCACAGAGGAAGCATGCTTTCAGACTTCATGTTCATGCTCATAGAACTTTGGGGTTGCCTTGATTGCCACTTGTTTTCAAAACAGATCCCCAGGAACCCATAAATCTCTTCTTTCACCTCTATTCTCTTTTAGTTCTCCTTTCCATAAATTAGCCAAAATCAGTTTCTGTTGCTGGCAGCCAACATCCACAGATTATCAGAGGCCAATGACAAAGTTATAGTACTGAATTGAGATATACAGTGAATTACTAACCTTGATATAAAATAATTTTAGAAAGATTTATACATATGCCAGAGACCTAGTTTTACAATGGTGCTAGATACATAGTAGTTTGAAAAACATGCTATTCCCAACAGTGGGAAAACCAATCAAACACTAGAATTAAATTACATAAAAGACAAGATGATCTCTCACAGAAAAATACATTTTATTGAGAGAAAGCAAAAAAAGACCTTAAAAACTTGAGAGATATATCATGTTTGCAGATTTGAAGTCTCAAAAATTTAAGGTGTTAATTCTCCCCAACTTTCTCTAAGGACTGAATGAAATCCAAATAAAGATCACAACTCGTATGATATGTGTATGTATGTACGTTTCTAACCAAGTTGCTACTAAATGTGGAAATGCAAAGAGCCAAGAATAGCCAAGACACTACTGAGGAAGAACAAGGCAAAAAGACTTGCTCAATGGGATATCGGGAGCTATTTTAAAAACACAATTATTAAAACAATGTTGTACTGGTACAAGAACAGACAAGCGAACAAACGGAATGAAATGGAGAGTTCATTACCACTTGTATGCATATATGGACAATTGATTTTTAACAAAGTTATTAGTTTATACAGTGGGGAAAGGACAGTCTTTTTCAACAAATGATTGTAAGACAATTTAATATCCACATCAGTTCAGTTCAGTTCAGTCACTCAGTCGTGTCCGACTCCTTGCGACCCCATGAATTGCAGCACGCCAGGCCTCCCTGTCCATCAACAACTACCGGAGTTCACTCAGACTCACGTCCATCGAGTTGGTGATGCCATCCAGCCATCCCATCCTCTGTCGTCCCCTTCTCCTCCTGCCCCCAATCCCTCCCAGAATCAGAGTCTTTTCCAGTGAGTCAACTCTTCGCATGAGGTGGCCAAAGTACTGGAGTTTCAGCTTCAGCATCAGTCCTTCCAATGAACACCCAGGACTGACACAGGGAAGTGTCTTTGTATAGGGAAGTGAAAGATTTCTTAAACAAAGCACTTAAAAACAAAACAACAGAGAAAAAGACTGATTAACTGGACCACATGAAAATCGATTATTTTTGTTTCCAGCATTAAGAAAATAAAAAGGTAAATTATATACTGGGAGAAGATATTTATAATAAAAATAGAAACATAGTTGTTTTTTTTTTTAATACAGTGTGTGTGGGGGGGGGGAGTGTTGGGGGGGGGGTTGTGTGTGTGTGAATCACACAAATCCATAGAGAAGAGAAAAAAAGATAATATCATAGAAAAATATGGCAAGAGATTTAAACAAAACTTCATAAGTGCCCAAATGGAACTCAACCTAATCAGTTAGCTATGAAAATTAAAAATATCCTGTTTTCTTGGGCTCCAAAATCACTGAGGATGGAGACTGAAGTCATGAAATTAAAAGAGACTTGCTTCTTGGTAAAAGAAGGCTATGACTAACCTATACAGCATGTTAAAAAGCAGAGACATAGCTTTGCTGATAAAGGTCTGCATAGTCAAAGCTATGGTTTTACCAGTAGTCAGGCCTGGATGTGAGAGTTGGACCATAAAGAAGAATGAGTATTGAAGAAGTGATGTTTCTGAATTGTGGTGCTGGAGGACTCTTGAGAGTCCGGTGGACTAAAAGATGAACCAGTCAATCCTAAAGGAAATCAACCCTGAATATTCATTGGAAGGACTGATACTGAAGCTGAAGCTCCAGTACTTTGGCCACCTGCTGCTAAGAGCTGACTCACTGGAAAAGACCCTGATCCTGGGACAGATAGAAGGCAAAAGGAGAAAGGGGCAGCAGAGGATAAAATGGTTAGGTAGCATCATTGACTCAATGGACATGAATCTGAGGACACTCCTTGAAATAGCAGAGGACAGAGGAGACTGGCGTGCTATAATCCATGTGGTCACAAAGAGTCAGACATGACTTAGCAACTAAACAACAACTACAATAGGACTATTGGGCTTTCCAGTGGCTCAGTGGTAAAGAATCCACCTGCAGTGCAGGGATGCACATTCAATCCATAGCGTGGGAAGATCCCCTGGAGAAGGAATGGCAACCCACTCCAATATTCCTGCCTGTGAAATTTCATGGACAGAGCAGCCTGCTAGGCTACAGTCTACGGGGTCACAAAAGAGTCGGACACAACTTATTGATGAAACTGTAAACACATCCATCAGAGTGACTATAGTTTTAAAACCTGACATATACCAAAGTTGGTAAGGATGTGAAGTAATGGGGAAATATCAAATGGGAGTGCACAGTTATATCACATCAGAAACAACTCAGCAATACCCAGCAATACTAGAGCTGAAGATACATGTTGTTAGCAGCCTCACTTAAATATTACCCAAGAGACATGAAGAAAAAACAAGAATCAATTCAAATGCATGTGAAGAGAGAATGGATTTTAAAAGTGAAAAACCACCACACACACACAGACCACACAGCAATAAAAACGAACAAAGTACAGCTACACACAACACGGCTACTACATGTCACAGATATCACGCTGGGAGAAAGAAGCTAGGCATGAAAGGACACACAGTACATGATTCCATTTCTTTAACAAATAGTGACGTTAACATGGTTAGGGATGCGTACCTAAGAGTTAAAACTATAAAGAAAAGCAAGAAAATTAACGACATTAAATTAGTAAGCTTATGGTCAGCATAAAATTTAACTTAGGAGGCTAAGGCACAGATGGTGATCAGGAAGGCAAAGATCTATTTCCTGTCCTGCATGTGGTTGCACAGAAATTAACAGAAATGTTTATATTTCTGCAATAGAAATATAGTGCATAATTTTGCTTTAAAGATTTTTCAGAATATATGTCATGGCAATAAAAATTCAAATTAAAAAATGAAAAAGAAATAAAAACAAAGGTTACTCTCCAAATGGCAATTTTTAAAGAGCAAAAGGCCACACATATATTAATAAAAGAGCACTGGGAATTTTGTTTTATTTCCTGCTTGGATTCATGTATTTAGCATGATTTTAATACATTGTTTCTTCTCCTAAAAATGGCTTTCCCTAACATATCAAATTATATTATTTTCTTACTCTATTGATATTTTTTTGAAATTAAGGGCAAGATAAATTCTGTAATAGGAATAAAATTAATTAAAATATTAAATATATCATTTATAAAATTTATTGATCATCTAAGTAATCAATTATTTGCAGACTGGGCAGTTAATACACCTCAGAGACTGAGAAGGAAACAAAATATGTAGGAAATACTAGTGGACCTGTTTCTTATGTATTTTCTGATATACTGAGGTAAAATAATATTCAAAACCCTCAACACATTTAACTCATTTTATGCAAATATCATGGCTTCTTTAGTTATTTAACTCTGTTATTTGGCTCTTGTGCTTTGAGGCTTAATTAAAAGTTTAAACCCATGTAGAATATTTATCTTTTCTCTAGTTTTAAACAAAATTTCTAGCAATAAAGACCATTCTGAATAAATTCAAGTCTGAGATCAGATAAGACCAGAACAATAATAGAGAAGAAATTTATTACTAAAAATTTGCATGCTGTTCTCCCCAAAATATTTTTGAGACAGGACAATTTAACAAAATCATACATTTTTATTCTAAATTTGTGTTGCATAATGAATAGATGTACATATGGCATTTTAAAAAATAACCAATAATGTATTATTCCAGCAGGATTAAAAGCACAGTTGATTATTACATTGAGAGTGCATATACAGGAGCAAAACTATTTACCCTTAGCAATCCAACACCTAAATATGCCTTATTTATAATTTAATAAAATATTTTATTCATAGAAATGTTTGGAACATATATATCATAAATATAATGGAAAAGTAGATTATCCAGATTGCTTCATACACATCCTTCCAAATTCTCTAAGAAGCAATAAAATCTGTATTTGGTTTATATACTCCTCTACTCCAGTACTCTTGCCTGAAGAATTCCACGGACAGAGGAGTCTGGCAGGCTACAGGCCATGGGGTTGCAAAGAGTCAGACACAACTGAGCATGCACACAAAATACATCTCTTTCCATGTGTTGTTTTTTTTTTTTTTTTTTCATTTAATTTCCAATATTTCTTCTTCTGTTTTCTCAAAGGCTCTTTTCATTCCCTCTCCCCTTCCATCAAAGTCCATTATCATCTCTTCACTCTCTATAACAAAGCAGAATTTTCCTAAGAGACATCATTAAAAGCCTTTGTATATGCCTTATGCTTATCTGATCTCACATAAGGTGAGATTTTTCTTCCTTGTTTCTACTCATTCCAAGTTTTTTACTGACATAATTCATCTGTCACTGCAATAGCTCTAAGGTTCATTTACCACATTCATTTGCTAAGATCCTTATTCTATAAGGGAGGCTATGAAATCATATTCCCTTGGGATAATTAACACTAGAAGAGTTGTCTTCCTGCCAGAAATGCTTTAGGTAAAACTTGTCTGAAACAATGAAAAATGTATTAGACAGTGTAAGAAGCCTTTTTTGGTCTTATGGTGTATAATGAGATATTATGTGATTATCTGGGGCATTTTTAAACATGCTTGCCTGAACAACAGGACACTAGTAATACAACAGAATCTTATGTATTCTGATGGTTTGGGGTCAGAAATAAACTAGATATTCTAAAAATACAAAGTATCAACTAAAAATGCCTTTGTTCTTTCCATAATCTATCTTGACAAATAGATTTGTCAAAGGTTGATACATGACAGGACATTTCTGCTGTTATAGCTAACATGAGCTTTTTTAAAAAAATAATACAATAATAGTCATAATGTACTCAAAGTGATATGCACACTGCATTGCTGAAATCATCTAAGAATCCTCCTGAGCCAATACAGGAAAAACACAATTATCCCAGATCCTGTGCATTTTTTAATGGTTTAATGAGCAAAAAATATCCCTATGAGAGATAATCCTAAAATAATATGATAATTATGAATATTAGATAAATGATACCTTAATTCACCAAATGGTTATTGAAAACTTTGTATTTGATGCAGTTCTAAGTGTATGAACTTGCATGACTATAACACGGCTTTGCTACTGAGTATCTTATGGTCTCTTAGAAAAGACCTTTACACAGGTAACTAGTATTCAGAGCAGTACATGTTAGGTGTCATAAGAAAGCAAAAATAAGGACCTTACAAATAACAGGAAGAAAAAGGTCATTTTTTAGGCTGGCTACATTTGATCAGGAATTTGAAGATGCCGTATCAGCTTACATTAATGAACTGGTAGCATTTCAATACGTAATGACAGAGGGAAGAAAGTTCAGGTAACAGAAACATAGAGGTGCAGGTACAGGAAGACAGAGCCGAGGATGGAAGAGGGGATTTCTAAATGGACTTTGGCTAAAATGTTGACCACATGTGGATGATTTAATATGCTGAGAGGTTGTTAGAGCTCAAACTTCGATTGATTTTGTATGCCAAGTTAAGAAGTCTGGACTTTATTCATCAGACATTTGAGAAGTGTTAATAAAACAAACATTAGTTTCATTTAATCATAATGCCAACTTTTATGAGCTTGTTGATAAAGCCCCATTTTACAGTTAAGGGCACTGAAACTTAGATTAATGAGTGTGTCCAAAACTGAAGAATAGAAAGTGGTCTTTATTCCATAATCCATATTCTTTTCTACATGACAATGCAGAAGTGACTACAATAATATGAGCAATGTAGTGTTTTCAACAATCAAATAATATGTAGAATAGGTGGCAAAACAGTGAAGGAAAAGACTGAAGTCAGATACACCATGAAGTTGTTATAAAAATGGTCCAGATGAGACGAAATATAAACCTGCAGTAATTGTAGTAGGAAAATAATGGAAAAGAAATATTTCAAACAATACTTCAAAGAATCCACACAGCTTCTTAACTGAATTATAAAGGAATATCACAATAACTTCAAGTGACTATTTCTATATTAAAGGTGAATTTTTAAAAACATTATTTGAAATTTTAACCCAGTTAAGACCAACCCCCTAAAATTAAGAAACAACACATATTTAAATACTAAGAAACAGCTCACCAATTCCAAACATAACTCTCTAAATATCAAAAATGTTATAAGATATAATACTTAAGCCATCTGCTTTACTTTTCTGTTCCTATAATTTGGGTTAAAATAACCTGGTAAAATTAGACAAAAATAAGCATGGTGTTGTATGGATTAAAATAATTCTTGAAATCGATATTTTCAATTCATTTATGCCAGAAATGAGCTTGTATGCAAGATGGTAACTTAACCAAGAAGCTAGAGGAATTAAAAATACATTTCTTTTTGAAATCAACTAAAAGCATCATTAATTCTAAGTATTTCCTTGATGCCTGTCACCATGGTATCAAATCATAGAACTATTAGAAGAGAAACATTAAAAGGAATTGAAACTTTGACATCTTTTTATCCCATTGTAAGTCATATCAAAGCTTAGGAACTAAGAGAAATGCTTCCACGCTATTTATTCTTAGGTTAAAGGGGGATGTTGGGGGGAAAAAGTGTCTTTGATGTATTTCTGTACATTTTAATACTGAGACTAGAGTTAGTCTCCAGGAGTATGGATCAGCAGCTAGGGCAAACTCTGCCTCTGGCTTCAGTGAATGAAGTTCACTACAAGCCAACAAATTCAAAGATCACAGACTTAAGTAAAATGAGAAGCTGTAATAAGGACCAGGGCAGAGAGGGGAGATGCTAGAAAACATAATTTTGCCTCTTCTAAGCAACACCTATAGTTTTACACCAGCTTCTGAACAGTCCTTTGTGTGTTATTAAACAACACACCAGTTACATTACAGTTGGACATTATGGAAGTGTTTCTGCCATGGAATTCACCTTAAATTAGAGTCATAATAAATAGAAATTACTTTAATGGCTTTCAAGTAGACTATTCAGAAGTAGCAAAATATTCAGATCTACATTTAAATCTTTAGCCACATTTATATCTTAGTATCAATAACACATGGATGTTTCAGGGTTCCAAGCATGGACCAAAAAAAAAAAATTGGGGTGCTTGAACAACTGGATATTCACCAAAAAAAAAAAAAAAAAAAAATGGTGAATATAAATCTAGCCCTTATACCTTTCCCAAAAATCTGTTCAAAATGGATCACAAACCTAAAAGTAAAACACAAAACTATGATTTTTAGAAAACAACTTGGGGGAAAACTTGACAAAGACAAGGTCAAATGATGTCATCTCCAAAACTGATTAAGATTAAATTGTCTAGAGCTTTTAGGAGTGTAGAGAATTAATAAACATATTGAAATTTTAAATGTTTATACCAATTGATCCAGTAATATCATCTAGAAATTTATTCTAAAATAATTAAATATGAAAAACATTTATTTCCAAATATTTATTCTCTCATATAATAGGAAAAATTGCAGGTAGCACTTAAATGGAAATCATTATAGAGGGAAATTTATTAAATAAATTCTGGTCGCTCCCTACAATAGATTACCATGCAATTATCAAAGTGGAGCTGCTGTATGTCTCATTGACAAGGAAATATCTTGCTTAAAAATTGAGTTTGAAAAGCAGTTTGTAAAATTATACTTCTAACACAATTTATATGAAATTATAGTCTGCATATATTACTTGTGTTTCACTTTGTGTATGTGTGTATGTGTGTGCAAAGAAGGAGGGCTCAGAAGGAATCTTCGCTTTTATTTTTTACATCTCAACTTCTTAAGAATACAGTAGATCTAGGAAAAAATAATCAAGACAAGCAGGTAAGCATGCAAACAACAAAAACAAAATCAGAGAGCTTATTTAGGAATACTTCCCTGAGAGGAGACTTGGCCATATGGAGTAGCCAACCTCACTAATAGTTATCATAATAATAAACATTGTATCTATAAGTTATTGTAACAGGATTTGGAATTACACTCATGATCAATTTCTGGAACCCAGAATAAGTAACCAAGTCTTCCTCTAACTTCCCTTTTATCATCTGTAAAGTCCAGATAACCATGATGGTGCGATCACTCACCTAGAGCCAGACATGGAATACGAACTCAAGTGGGCCTTACGAAGCATCAATACAAACAAAGCTAGTGGAAGTGATGGAATTCCAGTTGAGCTATTCCAAATCCTAAAAGATGATGCTGTAAAAGTGCCGCACTCAATATGCCAGCAAATTTGGAGAACTTAGCAGTGGCCCCAGGAACGGAAAATGTCAGTTTTCATTCCAATCCCGAAGAAAGGCAATGCCAAAGAATCTTCAAACTACCATACAATTCCACTCATCTCACACGCTAGCAAAGTAATGCTCAAAATTCTCTAAGCCAGGCTTCTTCAACAATACATGAACCATGAACTTCCAGATGTTCAAGCTGGATTTAGAAAAGGCAGAGGAATTAGCGATCAAATTGCCAACATCCGCTGGGTCATCGAAAAAGCAAGAGAGTTCCAGAAAAACATCTACTTTTGCTTTATTAGTCAATAAAGCAAAGCCTTTGACTGTGTGTATCACAACAAACTGTGGAAAATTCTGAAAGAGAAGAGAATACCAGACCACCTGACCTCCTGAGAAATCTGTATGCAGGTCAAGAAGCAACAGTTAGAACTGGACATGGAACACAGAATGGTTCCAAATAGGAAAAGGAATATGTCAAGACTGTATCTTGTCACCCTGCTTATTCAACTTATATGCAGAGTACATCATGCGAAATGCCAGGCTGGGTGAGGCACAAGCTGGAATCAAGATTGACAGGAGAAATATCAATAACCTCAGATATGCAGATGACACCAACCTTATGGCAGAAAGCAAAGAAGAACTAAAGAGCCTGTTGATGAAAGTGAAAGAGGGGAGTGAAAAACTTTGCTTAAAACTCAACATTCAGAAAACTAAGATCATGGCATCTGGTCCCATCACTTTATGGCAAATAAATGGGAAAACAAGGGAAACAGTGAGAGAATTTGGGGGGGCTCCAAAGTCACTGCAGATGGTGACTACAGTCAAGATAATAAAAGACACTTGCTCCTTGGAAGAAAAGTTATGACCAACCTAGACAACATATTAAAAAGAAGAGACATTACTTTACCAAAAACAATCCATCTAGTCAAAACTATGGTTTTACCAGTAGCCATGTATGGATTTGAGAGTTGGACTATAAAGAAAGCTGAGCACTGAAGAATTGATGCTTTTGAACTGTGGTGTTGGACAAGACTCTTGAGAGAGTCTGCAAGGATATCCAACCAGCCCATTCTAAAGGAGATCAGTCCTGGGTGTTCTTTGGAAGGACTGATGCTAAAGCTGAAATTCCAGTACTTTGGCTACTTCATGCAAAGAGTTGACTCATTGGAAAAGACTGATGCTGGGAGGGACTGGGGGCAGGAGGATAATGGGACGACAGAGGATGAGATGGCTGGATGGCATCACCAACTCGATAGACGTGAGTTTGAGTGAACTCTGGGAGTTGGTCTTAGACAGGGAGCCCTGGCGTGCTGCAATTCATGGGGTCGCAAAGAATCAGACACGACTGAGTGACTGAACTGAACTGAACTGACTGATGCTAAAGCTGAAACTCCATTACTTTGGCCACCTGATGCGAAGAATGGACTCATGGGAAAAGACCCTGATGCCAGGAAAGATTGAAGGCAAGGAAAAGGAGACGACAGAGGATGATATGGTTGGATGGCATCACCGACATGTTGGACATGAGTCTGAGTAGGCTCCGGGAGTTGGTGATGCACAGGGAAGCCTGGTGGGCTGCAGTCCATGGGGTCACAAAGAGTAGGACATGACTGAGCAATTTAGCTGAACTGAACTGAACTGAAAGTCCTAGAAACCCTAACCAGGTGGTGGGTATATACCTCTCACCCTCTTACTTCTTTCCACCCTTACAGCCTGAGTGTTCCTCTTAGATAAGGGATTTTTATCATGTCATTAGAATGTGTTCTATCCTGCTCTCTGAATCACCAACTTAAAAATTCTTTAATGAATTCCCATGGCTCTTTAGATAAAGATAAAACACTTTAGGACACTACCTGATGGCTTTTCCCTACCTGCTCCACCTCTAAAATAGGCTACATTCTATTCTACACTCCAGTCATGCCTCTCTTCCTTCAGCCCCTCAGACTAGCTGGCCTCCCTTCCCTGTCCTCTTCCTCTACTTAACTCTTGCTTCTCCTCCGCATGTCAGTTCAAGCACGGTTCTTACCAAAGTCCTCCTTGACCTCCTGACTAGGTGAAATCTTCCATTAGGCTGTCACATAACATTGTTACCTCTATTGTTCTTACCATGGCCGCAATGTATGATAAATCTGATTAATGCCTCTCTCCCCTACTTCACAGCATGCTCTAAGAAGTACAGGGAACATGTCTATTTTTGTTTACCATTGCATTTCCAGCACACAGCTTGATACCTAGAAGGAACTCAATAAATCATTCACTGAATAGATAAATAAGTGAATCAATCAATCACTATCAAAGCTAACAGAATTCTTAGAGGTTCATCCCCCTTACAGGATCCAGTTTAGCATATTAGGCTGCAATGTTTACACTGTACGTTAAGTTTACAACAAAGAATCATATGTACAGACTATCACTAAACTTATAAAGTCATATTTTTAGAATATTCAGAAGAAGAAAATTAAGAAATGTTTTAAATACCAGTAAAATGAGAGTAAAATATATTTTCTCTCAATATTTAACTTTTTATGCAAAGGAGAAAGGGGATCAGCATATTTGAAATTAGAAATAATGCCACAATCTATTCAACTAACTAAATCGGCATTACTGAAAATCTCTGACATGGCTACAGGAAAATAAAATAATGGCGGTGTCTCTTTTTTACTGGCTATAAGTTTGATGATCTAAGGCAGATTATCTTTCAAATTCCTTTCCAGCTATTTGATGCATAAAATACAGGAAATGGCACAACAGAAACCATCTAAAGATATTCAAGATTTCATACTCCTTAAAGCTAACACCATAGGTTGCTATCTTAAACTATGTATAGATACCCAAGGGGAAAAAATAAACTGACAAAGTAGGAAAAAAATTTTTTTTTCTTCAAAAAATCTTTCAGCTGTTGTATCAAGATGGCCTTGAGCAGAAATCCTCTGATATGGGCAGTCATGTCCAAACTTTGAGATTAAAGATAAAACCAGGATTTCACAGACATCATCTAGAGTTTCTTGAACAGTTTATCAGTGCTTTGTGGTTTGTATCTTTCTTAAAAGCAAATCAGATTCTGCATGAGCCTTACTCTGGAATTCAGCCAATGACTACTGAAATTCAGTGACACTACACTAAGAGCAGAATGTTCAATCATAAAATTATTTTTTTGTGAGATTAAGTGAAGCACCACCTTCAGTGTATGAAAAAATCCTATAAATATGGATAGAACAAGCTAGGCTTTAGATCCCTTGACTGCTAGAATTAGCAGCAGAAAGATAAATATGGATTTTGGCACCCAGAACGGGAACAGGTTTTTTTAGGAGAAAAGCTGTTATGTAAACTAAAAAGTAAAGAGGTAAACTCAGAGATAACAAACAGTAAACCTGGTTAGATGCATCTTCACCTCACAGTATTTTCAGAATCATTAAAGGCAACATAAATCCAGAGTCGTAGTTAACTATGAAGAGCAAATGATGATATTTGGAGAAAATATTAAATTTTCATAATCATTGAGAAAACACACTTTCTAGAAATCTTACCTCCTGGCACAATTCAGTATCTGGGCTGGGCTGCTTCTAAGTTGATTTTACACATGACTGGACTTCAGCAAGTCACCAGCATAGCCTCTGCTCGGCTCCTTCTGTCCTTTTTTTGCAGTTACATGCAAGCTGGTCATCCAGGTTTTCTACACCAGGGATACTACTCAAGTAGTAGCTGAATGTACACCAGTGCAAGAAAGATATAACATGAAAATTTCCTTTCTGGTTAAGAGGGGGAAATTGGAGCATTTACTGGCATTAAAGGACTTAGCAATGCATTGAAGAAGGAGAAGTATTCCCTTAGCAGAGTCTTCTGTAATTGATTGGAGATTATTTAAGCTCCTTTACTGTTACCTGTACTTCTAATTAGGTCCAGTTTAGCGTTCCAGAAAATGATTCCTGAAGGAAAGTTTTTTTGCCTTCTATGTAGGGGAACAGAGCATAATGATTAGTTCAATAGATGTTCATGGTTCAAAACAAGATAACATAATGTTTAAGAGAAGATAACCTTACCAACCCACTGGCAGGGTTTACACATTCAATATGAAGGAGTCTGCAAATTGCAGAGCATTCAACATGTGAAGCTTTTTGAGTTTTGCTGAACTGAGTAGATAATCACTTTTTTAAATAAAAGGAGCAAGATGACAATAGATAAGCACAGTTGCTTTTATGGGCACTTATTTCCTGAGTATCTTTTTTTCTGTCTACTTGTTTGTTTGTTTTAATAAATAATATCATACCTACAGACTGAAATTTCCCTGGAATTTACACAAATTCTCAACACACTTTCTGGATTAAAAATTAGTCAGCTATTTCAGAATAATGAAGAAAATACAAGTTAGATGAGAACAAGTGTTTCCAAACACTGCGATTCTGTTTCTGCATCTTAGAAATAAACATTGGGTTCGACTCTTTCTCTCTTATTCCTCCTTTCTCATAGACAGCAGTTAGCACTATTTTCTGAACTCAAATCTACCTTTCAGTTCAGTTCAGTTCAGTTGCTCAGTTGTGTCCAACTCTTTGCGACCCCATGAATTGCAGCACGCCAGGCCTCCCTGTCCATCACCAACTCCCAGAGTTTACCCAAACTCATATCCATCGAGTCAGTGATGCCATCCAGCCATCTCATCCTCTGTTGTCCCCTTCTCCTCCTGCCCTCAATCCTTCCCAGCATCAGAGTCTTTTCCAATGAGTCAACTCTTCGCATCAGGTGGCCAAAGTACTGGAGTTCCAGCTTTAGCATCACTCCTTCCAAAGAACACCCAGGACTGATCTCTTTTAGAATGGACTGGTTGGATCTCCCTGCAGTCCAAGGGACTCTCAAGAGTCTTCTCCAACACCACAGTTCAAAAGCATCAAGTCTTCGGTGCTCAGCTTTCTTCACAGTCCAACTCTCATATCCATACATGACCACTGGAAAAACCATAGCCTTGACTAGGTGGACCTTTGTCGGCAAAGCAATGTCTCTGCTTTTTAATATGCTATCTAGGTTGGTCATAATTTTCCTTCCAAGGAGTAAGCATCTTTTAATTTCATGGCTGCAATCACCATCTGCAGTGATTTTGAAGCCCAAAAAAATAAAATCTGATACTGTTTCCACTGTTTCCCCATCTATTTCCCATGAAGTGACTTTACTATCATTAAAAAGATACAGTGAGTTGAAATGTACAGTTAAGAAGTACCAGCCATTTTAATTGGATGTTATCATGTATTTGAGATTATAGAGTATTTCAGACCTTCAAGATGTAAACATGGTCAAAATGTATACAAAGTCATACCATTATACTTAGAAACTATACCTCTAGAATTAACCTTATCAGAATAATTAGAAATGGACTCAACATCTTGCATATCCTATTATTTATTATAGCATTACTTGAAAACTGGAAAATGAGTGAAACACCTAAAGATACCAAAATAGGAGGCTGGCTCAATAAAAGTAACATCTGCAATTATGTAGCTGCAAATCACAGGAAATCTGACTAATTCAGACTTGATAATATGAGTTTATTTTCCTCAAGTAATTAGTCTACTTGGAAGCAGTGGCTCATAATGCTTTAGGTGCTCAACAACACCACCAGGATTTTTCTATATTTCTGATCTAACATCCTTAGAACATCTCATTCTCATACTTAAAAGATGGCAGACTGAGCTCAGACCTCTTTCAAGGTAGAAAGAAGGGGATAATGGTAAAAAATTTCAACATATCAGTCCTTTTTAGCTAAACCTTCCCAGAAATCCAGAAAGAAACTTCTACTGAAATCCTATAGGCCTTAAATAGGTTATATTGCCAACCCTCGCTAGAAATCAAGGCAATGGCACCCCACTCCAGTACTCTTGCCTGGAAAATCCCATGGATGGAGGAGCCTGGTAGGCTGCAGTCCGTGGGGTCGCTAAGAGTCAGGCACGACTGAGTGACTTCCCTTTCACTTTTCACTTTCATGCATTGGAGAAGGAAATGGCAACCCACTCCAGTGCTCTTGCCTGGAGAATCCCAGGGACGGGGGAGCCTGGTGGGCTGCCATCTATGGGGTCGCACAGAGTCGGACACGACTGAAGTGACTTAGCAGCAGCTAGAAATCAAGTGCTAAAGACTAGTATTTCTTTTCCAGCCTCAATTCCTAGAAGTAGAAAGAGGTGGAAATGTAAGCTGAGTTACCAACCAACTGTAGTGGCCACACAAACTACATCTTTGAGATAAGTTACATGAGAACAGGAACTTTATCTCTTGCCTTTTAATGCTTGGCACACAAAAATGTTCAATGGGTGATGATGAATGAATGCACTGATAAATAAATGAAACATAGGCAGTCATAAACATATATTTTTCAAAGGATATTAAGAGCACTGGGGATTGTTCCCAAAAAATATATGAAGAAAGCAGAGTACAAACCAATATATTCTGTGACCCTAATTCTGAAACACACATATATAAACAAGATTGAATACAAATTCCATATTGTTAAAGTGGTTCTCCCTCAGTAGTATTACTGTGAGTAATCCTGTTGTGTCTTAGTATCTTCACTGTAAATTTGGTAACATCAAACTGCTTTCTTTCTTTTAATGTCCTGGCCAGTATTAAAATTTTGTTTTAGCTTTGTTTTCCTGCCTGATTCTCTTGAAATTATGCTCCAGATAACTTTTGTGGTGCTTATATTCTGCTGAACCTCTATTTGAGGTCAATCCTGACTGTTAAATGGTTTATAAAAAAGGGAACAACTGGTGAACATTGGTGACAATTTTTGTAATTCTACAGAGCCATGCATTTTCTTTTCCTATTGAAATAGCATGATTCCCCACTTGATAATATTTTAGTGGTGTTACGTGAGTTTTAACAAGCACAGTATGTCATGCAGTCCATTAAAATAATGTACTTAAGTCCCTGCTCCCAAGGGTTTCACAGTTCAGAAAAAGACAAACAGAGGTACTAAGACTATAAGTACATGACACAGATGCATCAGTGGTACTAAAGCTACAATGAGAGTGTGAGCACAAGCGTGGAGGAAGGTCATAATATCAATTAGGCCAGGAGGGATGAAGGCAGCTTTATGGATAAGGTGATACACACATAGGTGGACTCTGAAAGGAAGGGAATGGAGGTAAAGCATTCAGGAACAATAAAAAGAGAATATATTTTGAATGATTACACATTTCTATGGAAAGAAGCCTGGGGCATTTTTTCCTTCAATCACTTTACTCACAAACCTGCTTCCAAATCCAGTAAGTTTCTGATTAATAAACATCCTTCACTGTGTCATAAAGGAAAGGTCTTAAAAATCAATAATAAGATGACTTCCCAGGCACAGACTTGTATCTTAATTCATGCTTCTCAAAATCAGGCCACATTTCAGAGACATTGCTTCAATCATTTTAAAAACCTGATACACTATTATAAGGTGCATGCTTAGTGCAGAGAAACAGCCCCACATTATCTTTCATTACAGCCCAATTATAATTGAAATCCCAGCCTTATAAATGGTTTTGGAAGTCCATAAATATGATAGGTTTCAGGGGCTCACAAATATGGAGGGACACTTCTCTATTCAATAATATAGAATGATGCATCTATTGCAAATGCTAATATTTTATATAAAATAAACGCAAAATCTTTGCCATTACTAATAGAACCCACCCATCCTTAAGCTTTGCTTCTTCCTCCCCTCATGTGGCTGATCTCTACTATTAGCAAGACATAAACCTCACTTTCTCTGGAATCCTTTGCTAACTCTGGAACCTGGGAGAGAAATCTTCCCTGTTGGCTTCCTTATCTTCCCATGCTCCTCATCCTAAACCATATCTATTAGTTGTCCTTGTTCTTCACTACACTTCCAGTGCTCATGGACTATAGACCCTCAAGAAGGCTCAGTACAAGGTTACAGTTAAGAGACAGGGCTCCAGAGCACGGCTACCTGGGACCAGTCAAACCCCAGCTCTGCCACTCAGTGGTTTCATGACGGTATGGCTCCAAAATCACTGCAGATGGTGACTGCAGCCATGAAATTAAAAGATGCTTGCTCCTTGGACGAAAAGCTAGATTTTATTCTAGTTTTCTCCTTGGAAGAAAACCTAGACAGCATATTAAAAAGCAGAGACATTACTTAGCCAACAAACTCAAAATTATGGTCTTTCCAGTAGTCATGTATGGATGTAAGAGTTGGACCATAAAGAAGGCTGAGTGCCAAAGAAATTGATGCTTTTGAACTGTGGTGTTGGGGACTGCCAGGAGATCAAACCAGTCAATCCTAAAGGAAATCAGTCCTGCATATTCATTGGAAGGACTGATGCTGAAGCTCCAATATTTTGGCCACCTGATGCGAAGAGCTGACTCATTGGAAAAGACCGTTATGCTGGAAAAACTTGAAGGCAAGAGGAGAAGGGGATGACAGTGCATGAGATGATTGGATGGCATCACTGACTCAATGGACATGAGTTTGAGCAAGCTCCAGGAGATGGTGCAGGACAGGAAAGCCTGGTGTGCTGCGGTCCATTGGGTTGCAAAGAGTCGGACACAACTGAGCAACTGAACAATAACAACTTAACCTGTTTATTCCCTAGCTTCCTCATTTGTAAAATGGAAACCATAACAATATTTATTCCATTGTGTTGTAATGAAGATAAAGTGATTTAATATTTTAAAGCATTTATTCTGGGACTTGACTTATAGTAAGTATTATACAAGTTTAGATATTTTAACAGTGTTTGCCCAAGACTAACATCATTCCTGGCCCCAAACTTTAATATAAGTTGTGTTGTGTTGACTAAAGGAATGGAAGAAAATCACAGACCAGAATTTTTTTTTTCCCATCCCATTCTTTCCACTGTTCTGCCTATTTTTCTTCCTTATTTCCCAGACTGAAGCTCCTTCACTTCTTTTTTATTCTTTATTCCTCTCTCACTCACATTTCAGACATCCAATCAATACTCTAAGATATTATAAAGTCCTTGGCTTAGAACCTATGCAATTCCACACACCTCATTTGCTGGACTGAAAGGTAAGGCTTAGCTAAAGATAAGTTTATTTCTCCTTAAGTAACATTCTTTAGAAATAACACAAAATAGACAACTATAAAGAAAGGTAAGTAAAGATTACAGTCTTCTCAGAAGAACTGGAGCAATCCTTGAAATCAGTATTTCAAGTATAAAATGCTCAATATGTGCTAGCCAAGATTATCTATAATTTTCTAGATGATCAGACAGGTTTTTACTATAAACTGATGGGGAGGCCCAAATTCAAAGTATAGACTAATGCAAAAAAGTATACAAAGGTGCTCCTGGAGAAGAAAGAACAATCAATGAAGAGGAGTACACTGGCATGTATAAAAAGAATTTTTGCCTGTATTTTAGCAGACCTAGAGGTGGTAGGGAGAAGGCAATGGCAACCCACTCTCGTACTCTTGCCTGGAATATCCCATGGACAGAGGTGCCTGGTAGGCTATAGTCCATGGGGTCGCAAAGAGTTAGACACAACTGAGCGACTTCACTTTCACTTTTCACTTTCATGCACTGGAGAAGGAAATGGCAACCCACTCCAGTATTCTTGCCTGGAGAATCCCAGGGATGGAGGAGCCTGGTGCGCTGCCATCTATGGGGTCGCACAGAGTCAGACACGACTGACATGACTTAGCAGCAGCAGCAGCAGAGGCTGTAGAAACAGGAGCAATGCTTTCACTCCTGAGGTAAGACTGAAGCTCTCTTCTCATATCCCATGGCATTCTCTAGCTCATCTACCATGGGTACATGAGGATGTCCAACGTCCCATATGGCGAGATGGTAAATGTAATTAGAGGCTCTCCCTACAAAAAACCCCAAGGCAAAGATTAAAGAGAAAGTAATAGGACCCCCAGCCCCTCTTCGGCCTCAAGACACAGTCATGCTCTCAACCTAGTTTCACCAGAAAAGCATGCACTTTGGACTGATGTGGGCTTCATTTATAATGCTGACTTTTCAGCATAATTACAAATGCATTTAATGTTAACATTTTCTATCATCTAGGACCACTATGAGAAAGAAAATTAAGCAATTTTAATCTCATCCCACAATATATGTTAGAAACACAAAATATGTTTTCCCTTGCTAATAATGGCTATGAGCAAGGCAATGGGAATACAGATGTGAATAAAATGTAGCCATTTCCACTGAGAAGCTCACATTCAAAGTCAAGGATGTGAGCCATAAACACCAATACAGTATATTAATGCATGTATATGGAATTTAGAAAGATGGTAACAATGACCCTATATGCGAGACAGCAAAAGAGACACAGATGTAAAGAACAGACTTTTGGACTCTGTGGGAGTGAGGGTGGGATGATTTGAGAGAATAGCAATGTGAAATAGATCACCAGCCCAGGTTCAATGCATGAGACAGAGTGCTCAGGGCTGGTATACTGGGATGACCCTGAAGGATGGGATGAGGAGGGAGGTGGGAGGGGGCTTTAGGATGGGAAACACATGTACACCCTTGGCTGATTCATGTCAATATATGGCAAAAACCACTACAATATTGTAAAGTACTTAGCCTCCAATTAAAATAAATTAATTAAAAAAATAAAAAAGACTAAAAGGAACAAAGGGAGCACCAATCAGTAAATGGTTAACTGTGGTCAAGGGAGGCTGGAAATAACTTTCATTCTGGGTCTTCAGGAATGTGTGTCAGGCTCTTAGATGAAAAAGCAGAAAAGAGCATTTCTGGCAGAGGATGTAATAAATGCAAAAGCATCAAATAGCAACAGAAAGCTGAGAAATCTGTCATGGACTAGATATGTCTGCAGCACATGGAATGAGAGAGAAACATGGGTAAATAATCTTGGAGAAAAGATGTGACACTAAGACTTGCAAGACCCACAGTATAAATATAAATGAAGCCTGCATACCATATGCCTAAATACTTAAAACGTATAAATCAGGATAACCTACTCCTATATAAAATGCAGGCTTCCCAGGTAGCTCAGTGGTAAAGAATCTGCCTGACAATGCAGGATATGCAGGTTTGATCTCCGGGTCAGGAAGATCCCCTGGGGAAGGAAATTGCAACCCACTCCAGTATTCTTGCCTGGAAAATCCCACTGACAGAGGAGTCTAGTGGGCTACAGTCCACAGAGTCACAAAAGAGTCAGATGCAACTTAGCTACTAAATAACAACAACAAATGACCCTATGGGCTTCCCAGGTAGCTCAGTGGTAAAAGAATCCACCTGCAATGCAATCCAACTGGAGACACCAGTTAGATCCCTGGGTCAGGAAGTTCCCCTGGAGGAGGAAATGGCATTCCAGTATTCTTGCCAGGAGAATACCATGGACAAAGGAGCCTGGTGGGCTAAAGTCCATATGTTTGCCAAGAGTCAGACATGACTGAGCATGCATGCACAAATAAAATATGCTCTAGCCTCCTACATTTACAAATAGAAAATCTTAGCAACATGAAGGCCAGAATGGAATTTTAGAGTTTTTGTATTTTTTTTTTTAATTTAATTTGAGTCTAATTAGTTTACAATATTGTGGTGGTTTCTGCCATACATTCACATGAATCAGCCATGGGTGTACATGTGTCCCCCATCCTTCTGAACCCACCTCCCACCTCCCTCCCCATCCCATCCCTCTGGGTTGTCCCAGTGCACTGGCTTTGAGTGCCCTGTTTCATGCATCAAACTTGGACTGGTCATCTATTTCACATATGGTAATATACATGTTTCAATGCTATTCTCTCAAATCATCCCACCCTCACCTTCTCCCACAGAGTCCAAAACTCTGTTCTTCATATCTGTGTCTCTTTTACCATCTCATATATAGGGTCGTCATTACCATCTTTCTAAATTCCATATGTATGCATTGATACACCGTATTAGTGTTTTTCTTTCTGACTTACTTCACTCTGTATAACAGGCTCCAGTTTCATCCACCTCATTAGAACTGACTCAAATCCATTATTTTTAATAGCTGAGTAATATTCCATTGTGTATATGTACCACAGCTTTCTTATCCATTCTTCTGCTGATGGGCATCTAGGTTGCTTCCATGTCCCGGCTATTGTAAACAGTGCTGTGATAAACATTGGGGTACACGTGTCTCTTTCAATTCTGGTTTCCTCGTGTGTATGCCCAGAAGTGGGATTGCTGGGTCGAACGGCAGTTCTATTTCCAGTTTTTTAAGGAATATTCATGCTGTTCTCCGCAGTGGCTATACTAGTTTGCATTCCCACCAACAGTGTAAGAGGGTTCCCTTTTCCTCACATCTTCTCAAGCATCTATTGTTTGTAGACTTTTTGATAGTAGCCATTCTAACCAGCATGAGATTGTATCTCATTGTGGGTTTGATCTGCATTTCTCTGATAATGAGTGATGTTGAGCATCTCTTCATATGATGGTTAGCCATCTGTATGTCTTCTTTGGCAAAGTGTCTATTTAGTTCTTTGGCCCATTTTTTGATTGGGTCATTTAGTTTTCTGGTATTGAGCTGTATGAGCTGCTTGTATATTTTTGAGATTAATTCTTTATCAGTTGTTTCACTTGCTATTATTTTCTCCCATTCTGAAGGCTGTCTTTGCACCCTGCTTATAGTTTCCTTCGTTGTGCAAAAGCTTTTAAGTTTAATTAGGTTCCATTTGTTTATTTTTGCTTTTATTTCCATTACCGTATGAGGTGGGCCACAGAGGATCTTGCTGTGATTTATGTCAAAGGGTGTTCTGCCTATGTTTTCTTCTAGTAGTTTTATAGTTTCTGGTCTTATATTTAGATCTTTAATTCATTTTGAGTTTATTGTTGTGTATGGTGCTAGAAAGTATTCTAGTTTCAGTCTTTTACAAGTGGTTGACCAGTTTTCCCAGCACCACTTGTTAAAGAGCTTGTCTTTTCTCCATTGTATATTTTTGCCACCTTTGTCAAAGATAAGGTGTCCATACTTGCATGGATTTATCTCTGGGCTTTCAATTTTGTTCCATTGATCTATATTTTTATCTTTGTGCCAGTACCATACTGTCTTGATGATGGTAGCTTTGTAGCATAGTCTGAAGTCAGGCAGGTTGATTCTTCCAGTTCCATTCTTCTTACTCAAGATTGCTTTGGCTATTTGAGGTTTTTTGCATTTCCATACAAACTGTGTAATTATTTGTTCAAGTTCTGTGAATATACCGTATTCATGGATTGGAAGAATCAATACAGTGAAAATGAGTGTATTACCCAAAGCAATCTAGAGATTCAATGCAATCCCTATCAAGCTACCAACAGTATTTTTCAGAGTTTTTTTTATTTCTTGAGGTTTCTCACAAGAGCATGGTAGTATGCAGAGAGACAGCTGCCACACTCTAACCAATCCCACCTCTCTCCCCACCCCTAGTCCTTTCCCTTAGTGTGAGAGGATTCTCACACACATGAATGGACAAATTTATGCATCATCAAATTCTATCCATGCTCACTGGAAACAGTTGGTCATCCATCACGCCAACAGGGAAGCACATCAGAAAAACTGGAAGGGCAGACATATGCAGGAAGCCAGAAGATACCCTGAAGAAGGCTCAAGGTCTTTTTCAAGGGAAATTATGGGGTCCTGAGTACCTCACTCACAGTCTAAAATGAAGAGGCCCAACTCCAGAGCGGGCTCCAATCCTTGGTCCCATAGACAACATGTGTTATGGCACGAAAATGTTTGGGGAAAGACCAGAAGGGGTCCAGCATACACAGTGCTGACA
This sequence comes from Bubalus kerabau, assembly GCF_029407905.1. Taxonomy (NCBI): domain Eukaryota; kingdom Metazoa; phylum Chordata; class Mammalia; order Artiodactyla; family Bovidae; genus Bubalus; species Bubalus kerabau. The sequence continues at coordinate 67,229,175 of NC_073630.1, forward strand.
AGAACTGTTCTTGGTCAAGTCTAATGGCAGTCTTGCTGTAAAAGGAGGGAAAGAGAAAGGTCATACAGGGCCTTACTTTTTATGTCCTCACCTCATTTTCCTCCAGGTAATATGGTGACATGGAAGGAAGTAGCATGGCCATAGTGGAAGCAGTGTGGACTTGCCATGGGATAGCAAGGATTCCATAGCCTTGCCCATACTATGTTATGTCTTCTTTCTCCCTTCTCCTTTTCTCCTGTAAAACTTTTCTTGAGCCTCATATCACAAAAACTAAATCACTTTTTACTCTACCTTCCCAGAGAACTCCTCATAATTCTATTTGACATATATAAGCAAGTTAGCTGCATTTCCTAATTTCCTCCCTAGTCTATGAAATGATTTGTAATGGAGATCAACTCTGTGGAAAGCCAATTATTGTTAAGATGGGATTCTCTTTGTGAACTGAGCCTTCCATATTATTAAGAAATGATAATATTATTTAAATAAAGTGTATACTACTGCTCAAGAGCAATAACTGACAAACAGACCTGGTCATATCTATTTCTCCTTGCAATTAAAAATATACAATGAAATATACATGGGAACAGCCTGTATTTCACATCTGAGTTATATTACAGTATGAGAAGTCCCAGGTCATGGAAGGACACCCATTATCATTGCTGTATAAAAATTATCCCACAACACAGTGACTTTAAACAGCAAACATTTATTATCTCACATGGCAGGCTTCTTGATGTCTGTTGGGCCAATAACCTCAATTTATCAGTAGCTATAGGTTTCCATCAATCCCTTGCCACGTCAGTCTCTCTATAGGGCAACTCATATCATAGCAACTGGCTTCTCTCTGAGAAAATGAGTGAAACCCCAAGAGCGAACACCCAAAATGAAAGTCACTGCCCTTTTATAACCTAATCCAAAAGAAGTAATACCCCATCACTTTTTCTGTACTCTGTTCATCAGAAGAGAGTCACTAAGTCCAGGCCTAACTCAAGGAAAGGGTATTTATACAAGAGCAATGCTGACGATCTCAGAGGTTTCCTACTACAGACCACATGCATGTAACAATTATAATCAAATGTCCTTCTTTATAAATACATATGTAACATAGAACCCACATAAACAGTATGTGTGTGCATATTAATCAATGAACAAGATATTAGGATAATAATCTTCATATAGCCTTGATTAAACATTATTTTAAATTAACTATTAGTGACTGCAAAGAACAATGTAATGATCTTTTTAACTAATAAAGCAATCACAAAGAAATTCACATAAATATTCTGGGGTTGGATTTAGCTACGGTAAACACACATTTACTCCAGCTGTGAATCACTGCAAACTTGGTGGCTTAAAACAATACAAATCTATTATCTTAATGATTCTAGAGGTCAGAAGTTCAAACTTACTCCCAGTGGGCTAAAATCAAGGTGTCAGCAGGGCTTCATTCTAGAAGCTCTCAGAGAGGCAGCTCTTGCCTCTTTTAAGGAACTTTGTGATTACACTGGGCCCACTCGGACAATCCAGGATAGCCACCCCGTTTCAAAATCCTTAACTTGATCAGTGGAGCCCTCATGAAAGAATTTGTGCGCTTCTAAAAGAGGACCAAAAGAGCAATCTTGTTCCTTTCACCATGCAAGGACAGGGCACACACACACACAGTCTATGAACCAGGAAGTAGGTTCTCACCAGACTTTCAATCTGTCTGTGGCTTGATCTTGCACCTCCCAGTCACCAGAACTGTGAGAAATAAATTTGTTTATTCCATTTATATTTCTGTATATTTCTGTTTATATCATAGGCCACTCAGCCTACGATACTTTGTTATCGTAGCGTATAATTTGTTATAGCAGCGTATATCGTATAATTTGTTATAGCAGCGCAAATTGACTAAGACACTTGTACATCAATGCAAGTGCACCTAACATTATTAAACTGTACATTTAATGGTTAAGGCAGTGAATTTTATGTTATGTGTATTTTACTACAATTAAAAACTTAAAAACAATAAACATATGTTCAGATCTTCAGAATCAAAACAAATGGCATAGTTTGTATTACTGTTAAACTGATTCAATGTACCATCATATGACAGCAGTCCACATGATTCCACACAAGTTCAAGGTTGCCAAAAATAACACAGTGGTGGCATTCAGCAAATAAATCTTCCTAAGCCTGATGCTAAAGCCAGGCAGCAGGTGTAGACTAAATTTCAAGGCCTATGCCAAATCTCAGTACAAGCTGAAATGAAGACTCTTACAGAGTCTTGCCAACTATGAAAACCTCAGAAACTTTGGCAGACAGTCTGAGAACAAGCTTTTGGTCAAGCAACCCTAATTGCCTTTCTTCAACACACATAGATCTTACTATTTAGACTAGTACTCATTCCAATAATCACAGAATCAGACCTATAGGTTTATACTGTCCCTAAAACTAAAATAAGCCTCTTCTTTATTTGAAGTTGGTGCTGAGAAAGGACATTAAGGTTTACAGAGGACAGTTCCTCCTCTAAGTGGGTATATGGTGTGGCCCTATTCTATTGCAGCAGTATTACAGAAGCCTTCTACACTGATGTACATTCTTCTGCAAAATAAGGCTTTATATATATACATATATATATATATTGCCTTATTTTACATATATATATAAGATATTTATTGACCATATCTTTTGAATTCTAAAAAAAAAAATCACAAGTTGAGCTGAGTCAGGTCAAATCTTAGTTAAATATTTTGGGTGTACTTGGAAAGGACTCTGAATTGCTCCAATCCACCTTGATTTTCCCTGCCAATATTCATTTATTATCCAAAGGTTAGAGGCTGATTCACTCATACAAAGTAACATTAAAAAAAAAAAAAAGATGCTTACTAAATACTTTTCATCAAGCTGCTGATGAGAAACTTCTGGAGCTAAGAATAGTCAGGTGAGATAATCCCAAATGGTAAATACAACTTCCTCTCTGGGCTAAATGAGGAAAAGTATAAAATGGTGAGATTTGGCTTTCAGGCAGAGAATGGTCTCAATTCATCATAATTTCTTCTTTGAACACTGCAATATAAAGTTTATTATAAATTATAGCTCCATACAGCTGAAAAACATCTATTTTTACTAAACACCAAAAATATCACCAAATGATATTCATGAGATAAACCTAAATATATCAAATTGTCAGAACAGATAAGGACAAAGAAGCACTTTTCCTCCCAGCCTACAAAGCAAGAATACTGATCACTGCTAAGTCATAGTTGGGAAAAGTGCTAACACTGAATTTCAATTCCTGCTGGAAATATTTATGCCACACAATGTGGGAAAGATGCAATATTGTGACAATACAAAGTTGTACTCCTTCCATATTTAAGCATTGATTGTAGTGAGCACAGTTCTGTGACCTTTAATGAGAATGGTATTTTTAGGAGCATATAATAGCAAACTATAGCTTTGCTGGTTTGTCAAAAGAAGGATCAGGTTTTAGAAAAGGAGGTAAGGTAGGGATAAAAATAAAGGTTGTACTATTTTCCTAAAGTTATAAAGAAAGTTCAAAGAAGAATACAGATTTGGTCTTGCAAATAACATAATCCTTATAAATTAGTGTCAAAAAATTCTAAAATTACAAGTTATTCACATACCAGTGGGCTAAAAGTATGTAATTAAAGAAAATTTAGGAAATTAATATTCCAATAGTTTAGTAAATGTACTCTCTTTTTAAAACAGAGAAGCTACTGATGGTCACTCTGAAAAAATAAATGTATAAAAGGCCCATTTAAAAATCAGTCATATGGGATTTCCCTGGTGGTCCGGGTGTTAAGTTCCCATGCTTCCACTTCAGGGGGCACAATTCAATCCCTGGTCTGGGAAATAAGATCCCACTTGTCACATGGTGCCCCCCCTCAAAAAAAATTCAGTGATAATTCAAATAAACATTCTTAGAAAAGTACTATGTATGAACAATAGAGTGTCTGGATGGTAACTGGCAGAATATTAAAGTGTCTTATGAATTATTAATATAAAAGTAAGTGGTATTTAGTATGCCAGTGTTAATTATATTTATAGTTCTCCACTTATTTTGAATTTGAAAATCAATGTAACATGGGTGTGGTCAATGAGAATTTAGAGTTCAAGAGAATACATTTCCTGACCATTGAGTATGTTTAGTTTATTGTCACTACTTTACTTCCTCTTGTCATTAAAAAGTATCAAAATTAATATTTATTTCAAAATATGGAGCATTCACTCTAAAATATAATTACAAGTAGAAAACGCAAATTAATCAGAAGAAAAAATAGCATCTACTGATTGTCCAATAGCATGGCAAGGACTAAGAATTTTCACAGGCATGTTGAAGATGTGTGTTACTATGCTCTTCAATGCAGGCAAAGAAACAGAGGGTCAGGAAGATCACATAATGAGACCAAGCTTTCAATTCATAGAAGTAGAATTTGAATACTCATCTTCTTTGAGCTTTCAAATTCTGTAATCCCAATGTAAAAATCATAATGTGTCCCAAAGAAAATGTAAACTCAGGAAGGAAAAGATAAATCTTGTCTTTTTTTAAGTACTCCAAGAGAAAGCCAATATTTGTGCATTATGCATTCCCATATTATGGTTTTAATGTCACAAAAAACACATAATGTAGTCATTATTATTCCTATTTTAAATTTAAATCCTCAAGATTAAATCCTGGTTTCAAACTCAACTCTCTCTGGCAATGTAAAATCACCCGGAGTTCAAATCAGGTAACTTAGAGTACACACTTTTATGTGTTGCATGCATGGTATAGACAGATGAAGCATTCCCTCTAGGAGCTTTTGATTACAACTCCAAACTAAGTCAAAGTCTCAAAAACAAAAAAACCTTAATTTGAGTCAGTGAAGGAATAGATACTGCATCAATTAAGTGTTTACCTGAAAATAGTGGAAAATTTTGCAGTGACAAACATTTTCTCATATTAACAAGGTATTTAGATTCCAACACAGGCCTTGATTCAATGACTCAGCCATGTTAGGACTCAACTGTGTGGTTACCTAGACTTTTCCCTCTTTCATAGTCCTTAATGTTCTCAAGATGGCTGCACAGCTTTCAGTCATCAGAGCTATGCTTACGGCAAGAATGAGGAGAAAGGAGTAATGTCTTCTGGTTTTCCCTTTTGTAATGAGAAAACAAAACTTTCCTGGGCACATTCTTAGCAGAGTTCCTCCAACATCTAGTAACTAGAAAGAAATGTGCAAGCTTTCCAACTCTACCAGCAATAAATATGGGGATTGAGAGTGTTCAGCGTTCCAGACTCTATAGAAAAGACAGGAAGAAGAGTAGGCAGAGGGAGAGGGGCATTGAGTCTTCCAACTACAGTGTTTGCCTCAAGAACTACATGCCCGCTCAGTCACCAGTCATGTCAAACTCTTTGCAACCCTTTGGACTGCAGCCCACCAGGCTCCTCTGTCCATGGGGTTTTTTCAGGCAAGAATACTGGAATGGGTTGCCATTTCCTCCTCCAGGGGATCTTCCTGACCCAAGGATCAAACCCACATCTCCTGTGTCTCCTGTACAGCAGACAGATTCTTTACCACTGAGCCAGAGGGTAAGGAGGAGAGGGATGAATTGGAAGACTGGGATTGACATACTATTATATAAAAGAGATAACTAGTAAGGATCTCGGAGAAGGCAATGGCACCCCACTCCAGTACTCTTGCCTGGAAAATCCCATGGACGGAGAGGCCTGGTAGGCTGCAGTCCATGGGGTCGCTAAGAGTCGGACACGACTGAGCAACTTCACTTTCACTTTTCACTTTCATGCATTGGAGAAGGAAATGACAACCCACTCCAGTATTCTTGCTTGGAGAATTCCAGGGATGGCGGAGCCTGGTGGGCTGCCATCTATGGGGTCGCACAGAGTCAGACACGACTAAAGCGACTTAGCAGCAGTAGCAGCAGTAAGGATCTACTGTACAACACAGGAGTTTCCCAGGTGGCGCTAGTAGTAAAGAACCCACCCACCTGCCAACGCAGGAGACAAAAGAGATCTGGATTTGATCCTTGGGTCAGGAAGATCCCCTGGAGGAGGGCATGGCAAGCCACTCCAGTATTGTCCGTAAAATTTCACGGACAGATGAGACTGGTGGGCTACAGTCCTTAGGGTTGCAAAGAGTCAGAGACGACAGAAGCTGCTTAGCATGCACATACATATAACACAGGGAACTCTACTCAATACTCTGTAATGGCCTATCCAAGACAAGAATCCAAAAAGAGTGGATATATGTATATGTACAACTGATTCACTTTGTTGTATATCTGAGACTAACACAACACTGTAAACCACCTATGTGCCTGTGTGCTCAGTTGCTCAGTCGTGTCCAACTCTTTGCAACCCCTTTGACTGTAGTCCACCAGGCTCCTCTGTCCATGGAATTTTACGCACAAGAATACTGGAGTGGTTTGCCATTTCCTCCTCTAAGAGATCTTCCTAGTCCAAGGAAGAATCCTTGTCTCCTGTGTCTCCTGCATTGACAAGCAGATTCTTTACCACTGTATCACCAGGGATACTCCAATAAAAATTTAAAAAAGAAAAGAAAGGAATCAATTCAGCTGATGTAGCCCATTTTACCCTTTGTCTTCTTTTTACTTACAGACTGAAATGCAAATCTGGTGGCTGAATTCTAGCTAACTTAAGAAGTAACATATCCTAAGAAGAGAGTTTGAGAAAGCTTGGAGGGGTCTGAATTACGGGGACACAATAGGGCTTTCATTACATTCCTATACTGCTTCCATCTAGATCCTTTCACATGAATGAAAAATAACCCTTTCATTTGTTCAAGCCATAGTTTTCAGGGTCTGTTAGCCAGATTGTGAACCGGTATTAATTGGAAATAAGATACAGTATAACACATCTAAATCAATCAGTTTATATAAAAATGAGGATCACAAAAATATTAAGAATCAATAGTCCCTTTCATAGATCACATGCCAGTTAGTGAAACCATTTTTATTAACTTATGAATGTCTTCACCATAAGTAGCAAATCTAAGCACATTTCTCTGATATTTATATATACATTTAATATATATACAAATATTTATGCACATTGATATATATGTACCTATAAAGTGTGTGTTTGTGTGTGTAGTGCATACAATCACTCACACATACATAATAAAACATAATATATATACACAGAATATGACAATTAGTTGGTAAATAGGAGTATGTTCATTCAATTCTTATATAAAGAGATGACCAGAATTTCATCTGCATAATATTGGTAATATATTTTCTGGGAGGTTACATTTGGATAACTTTTCTATTATTATTCTCAAATGTTTCTTTATTGCTTATCTATCTTTAAATAATGAGCTTATGTCTTTTTCTGAAAAAGAATGAAATCATTCTTTAGAAGTCATTTAGGATGTATTGTTGATAATGTGGTAAAACTAAAAACACACTGGTAAATATTTTTACTATGTGAGAAAACACTATAAGAATTTTGGACTGTTGTTTCTAGCATAATTCTTTGAAATTATGGTATCTAACACATAGGAACTAAAAAACCTCTTGATGAAAGTGAAAGAGGAGAGTGAAAAAGTTGGCTTAAAGCTCAACATTCAGAAAACGAAGATCATGGCATCCAGTCCCATCACTTCATGGGAAATAGATGGGGAAACAGTGGAAACAGTGGCAGACTTTATTTTTTGGGGCTCCAAAATCACTGCAGATGGTGACTGCAGCCATGAAATTAAAAGATGCTTACTCCTTGGAGGGAAAGTTATGACCAACCTAGATAGCATATTCAAAAGCAGAGACATTACTTTGCCAACAAAGGTCCGTCTAGTCAAGGCTATGGTTTTTCCAGTGGTCATGTATGGATGTGAAAGTTGGACTGTGAAGAAAGCTGAGCGCCGAAGAATTGATGCTTTTGAACTGTGGTGTTGGAGAAGATTCTTGAGAGTCCCTTGGACTGCAAGGAGATCCAACCAGTCCATTCTAAAGGAGATCAGTCCTGGATGTTCTTTGGAAGGAATGATGCTAAAATGGAAACTCCAGTACTTTGGCCACCTGATGCGAAGAGTTGACTCATTGGGAAAAACTCTGATGCTGGGAGGGATTGGGGTAGGAGGAGAAGGGGACGACAGAGGATGAGATGGCTGGATGGCATCACCGACTCGATGGACGTGGATTTGGGTGAACTCCGGGAGTTGGTGAGGGACAGGGAGGCCTGGCATGCTGCAGTTCATGGGGTTGCAAAGAGTCAATCACGACTGAGCAACTGAACTGAACACATACGATTAATTTATTTGTGATTACAAATCAGTTGTAGCATAATGATTTATAGTTAAAATTATATTTAAAACAAGAAACTAAATTTTCTTTTGCTTCGGTGTATTTTTTTTTATTATGAAGGATTCATTTTACAGCCTGTTCCTATAGGAATATCACTGATAGAAAATTGAAATATTTATTTTTGTGGTCAAACAATAAAATTTGGTAATGTATTTTATTTCATTTTACAAGACAGTCATAAGAAAATCTTTAAAATAATATATGTCAGGTAAAAAGCTAGAATATATATAGCTTCTATGCCTTTAAAGGTCAAAGTCTTTTACCTGTTTTACTTATTGTCTAAAAGTTATTCCTTGGAAGTAAGTTTAAAAAGTCAACTATTACAGTCCCTTAAATCAGACGTGCAAAAAACGGTGCCCGGTCGTTGGAGTTAATGTGTCCTCTTTAACAGTTGCTACTTTCAGTGCTGAAAGGATAAGATTCTCTATGTCACTTCTCACCAGAAATAAACGCAATCCCGAAGTACCAACATAAAAGATGAAGTACAAAGAGAGGTGACTTATCCTAGGCCACACAATGATAACTGATTCATTCATTAAGCATCCACTGTGCATTGACTATTTTCTAGCTCTTGAGGACACAAAGCTGATGAAGGGAATATTTGAAGATATTTTGCTTGATGGCCATTATAGCAGTCTTTCAACTCTATCATCTTAGATCATTTATGTGTATCACAGAATTAAAGATCCAGAACAACCTCTAGAGGACATCAAGTACAAACTTATTTTACAGCTGATTTCACTGGGCAGCAAGAAAGCAGACCTATTCTGTACAAGGTAGTCATTTAAAATTACACCTGGAAAAAGAGCCAAGCATGTGATGACCAAGGTATAGCATTTACTAGACACACATGGAGGAAGGAGCGTGTGTGGTTCCTGGAATCAAAGAAGGCCAGAGTCACTGGAATAAGAGCAATATTATTTGAGGCCAGAAAGGAAACCAGGACCAGAACAGGCAGATTCCTGGGGTCTATGGTTGGGAGATTAGATTTAATTTTAAATCAACAAACAAATGAGAGAAGAGATTTGATAATAAAACCTTCAAGAATGACTTCATACATTTGGTACACTGGAGAAAGAAAAAGAACCAGCAAGTTTGGGCACAATGAAGATAACCAAGATAGGACTTTGTCACAGAAGCCAAGAGAGTTCTGCCAAACACTACAGGTACAACATGGGGGTTATTCTATTTGTCCATTAGATGAGAACAGCTTCAATAAAATACTAAAAAGTCAGAAGTCACTGGGGGAATGAAAAATAACAAATGATTAGTAAGAGAATTCAGTCAACTGAATTTTGCAAGTGAAGGGAAAAAGAGAAATGTCAGTGAAGACAGACCCCTACATGGAAAATTTGTTGGAATGTGGAGATTTTATTAATAGTTTCAATACTAGTAGAGGTGAAAGAGCCAATGAAACATGGAAAGACTGAGGATATGAGCAAGATCATAGAGGAGGCAGAAGGGTGTGGGATCTGAATCAGAGATGAGAGAGTTAATCTGGGCAAAGGGTCAAGGAAAGGAAAGTGAAGTCACTGAGTCGCGTCCGACTCTTTCCGACCCCATGGACTGCAGCCTACCAGGCTCCTCCGTCCATGGGATTTTCCAGGCAAGGGTAATGCAGTGGGTTGCCATTTCCTTCTCCAGGGGAATCTTACCAACCCAGGGAACGAACCCAGGTCTCCCACATTGCAGGCAGAGGCTTTACCATCTGATACACCAGGGAGAAGGAAAGAAGAGACCAACGGCTATTCTTATTGGATTAGAAAAAGCTAGTGTAATCCACAATGATGATCCTCCAGCAGGATAAAGGGTGTCTAATAAAGTAACAGTGAGTGTATGGCTTGAGGACTTGAGGAAAAAGTAACATATTCTGTTATATAACAAAAGATGGGGAAAAAAGGCAATCAAGTCACAGCAAGGGTCTCATTAAAGTTGGATAGCATTAATCACACAACAGAAGAAAAAAGTCCAAATATAAGTAGAAGTATCTTTATCTCCCTCCAACTGAAATGAAAATAAATTTGTTACTGACCATCTACTCTAGATGGCATTGAAAGTAATAATATTATTTTTAGATGAGCCAACTCATCACATTTTCAGGTGGCCTCTGAAACTACTTTGAATTTCCCACTATCATTCTTTAATTTAGCATTTTTCTGTGATAAAACAGATCTCAAAATACAGACTAATTTACTATTAATGCCAATTTTAATGCCCACAGTACCTTTTTTAACTGCATACCTGACATTTCAATTGCCTTCTCTGTTCAAGTAAACCTGCATTATTTTATTACGAAAAGAAAACAGGCTCAAATTCCTTGGTCATGTTTAGTTTCTGAAAATAAGTCTCTGTAAAATTCCTTCAAATACTAAAATAATGGCCTGTATTCCCTACTCGATAGCAAATGTTGAGCATCTGAAACATAAAATTTCATCTACTTTTCCACTGCTTCAATGAGATAGTGATGTCAAGTCAGAATCATGATATTTCTGTCTCCTAGTTCCCACCTTCTCTAGAATACTGTTACTAAGCTCAGACAGGAGAAAAGAGAAAAAAACAGACATCAAAAAGCAGCCCTTTTAGCCTACATGTACCCTTCTTGCTTCAGCGATGCTCCCCTCTGGGGCTAGGGTCACTAGCACTTAAAGGGAACAGAACCAGCTCAGACCCAACCCTCACTTTCTCTGCCCCAGCAATTTAGTATCTGACCCCACACCCGGAACAGTGACACCCCAAGAGCAGAGGGGAAGCCCTGCCTCCGACCTGTCTCCAACTCTAGTCCCTCCATTTTCAACCCTGCCTTCTACCAAAGTAATAACTGCTAGCACACCATAAGGAGAGAAGTGACTTGCATCCACATCAAATCTGGCTCTCCAATCAAAAGCTATGGGCACACATGTTCCATATATGGATACTCACACATAAGGACACCCCTTCAAGACTGTAGTAGGTAACCATTTCATCTAAATTCATAGAGATAAAGAAAGTTAACTAAAATGATAAGGTGGAAGAACTTGAAAAAGCCTCAAATGAAAGTGCAAGGAAAACCCCAAAAAAATAACGAAACAGAAATAATTTATCAGAAAAATAATTAAAAACATTAGTAAATAAGAATGCTAATTGAATCAGAGAAAAGAATAGATGAACACAGTGAGTGAGAATTTTAACAAGGGGAAATATGAAAAAGACCCAATCAGAAATGATTCAATAACAGACACAGAAAGCACACCAGAAGGAATGAACAGCAGACCAAGAACTATTAAACAATTTCAACATGGTGGCAGAATACAGCATAAACATATAGAAATCCCTTGCATTTCTGTAGACTAATAGTTAAATATAAGAAACTGAAAGCAAAACAATCCTGTTTAAAATTGTATTAAAAAATACTTAGGAATAAACTTAAACAAGGAAGTGAAAGACCTAGTCTCTGAAAACTATAAAATTGAAGATGATAAAAAGAAATGGAAATATGTCCCATGTTCTTGAATTGGAGTAATTAACACTGCTAAAATGTTCATACTATCCAAATCCATCTATAGATTTAATGCAATTCCAATTGAAATATACATGATATTTTTCACAGAACAAGAATAATCCTAAAATATATATGAAATCATTAAAAAATATCAAAATTGCTAAAACAATCTTAAGGAAAAACACAGTTAGGGGTATCAAATTGCCTGACTGTAGACTATACTACAAAGCTATGGTAATAAAACAGAATAGTACTGGCACAAAATGATACACACAGGTGAAGGGAATAAAATAGAGAGCACAGAAAACAAACCCATGAACTTATGGTCAGTTAATTTATGACAAAGGAGACAAGAATATACAATGGAGGAAAGACCGTCTCTTTAATAAGTGGTGCTGAGAAAACTGGACAACTACATGCAAAAGAATGAGATTAGAACATTTCCTTCACATCAGGTACAAAAATAAACTCAAAATTGTTAAAGACCTAAAATAAGACCTAAAACCATAAAACTTCTAGATGAGAAAAGAGGCAGCATGTTCTTTGATATAAATCATAGAAATATTTTTGGCTCTGTCTCCTAGGACAAAAGAAATAAAAGCAAAGATAAATAAATGGGACCTAATTAAAAGCTTTTGCCCTTAAAAGCTTTTACACAGCAAACGAAACCATCAAAAATGAAAGGACAACCTATGGAATGGGAGAAATATTTGCAAATATATTTAATATCTAAAATGTATAAACAGCTCATACAACTCAACATTTAAAAAAAACAAATAAACTGATTAAAAATTGGACAGAGCCCTGAACAGACATTTTTCCAAAGAAGACATACAGATGGCTAATAGGCACATGAAGAGATACTCAACATTGGTAATTATTAGAGAAAGACAAATCAATATCACAATGAGATATCATCTCACACTTGTTAAAATGGTTATCATCAAAAAGTCCACAAATAACAAACATTGGTGAGGATATGGAGAAAAGGGAACCCTAGTACCCTGTTGATGGGATTGTAAATTAGGGCAGTCACTACAGAAAACACTATGGAGGGTCCTCAAAAAATTAAAAATAGAACTAGCATATGACCCAGAAATTCTACTGCTGGGTATACTTACAGAAAGAACAAAAATACTAATTCTAAAAGATACACGGATCCCAAAATTCACAGCAGCACTATTTACATACAGAAGGAACCCATCAGACAAAGGGATTTAAAAACATTCTATATGGCTAATGGAATATTAAAAAAGAATGTAATTCTGCCATTTGTAACAATGTGAATGGATCTTGAAAATACTATGTTTAGTGAAATAAGTCAGAGAAAGGAAATACTGTATGATATCACTTACATACAATCTGAAAAACAAAACAAATAAATGTACATAGCAAAATAGAAACAGACTCACAGATAGAGAAAACAAACTAGTGGATGGCAAACAAATTAGTGGATACAAGGGTAGGGGATCAGGAGATACAAACTCCCACATATAAAATAGATAAGAAACAAGTATATATTGTACAGCACAGGGAATGATACCCATTGTTTTGTAATAACATTAAATGGAGTATAACCTATAAAAATACTGAATCAGTATGCTGTACACCTGAAACCAAAATAACATTGTACATCAACTATAATTCAAAATACAAGAAAGAAAAAGGCAGTTCTTTTCTAGCACCTTCAATTCTAAAAGCCAAATCAGTCTCATGGGAATTCACTATATGGCTATTCTATTTCAGTTCAAGTGAATAAATTTCATGATTGTGTTTTGATCATGAGTTTTTTAAGATTCAGTTTGGTATGATAAATAAACGTTGCACACTGAGTGCTTTTAAACAAGACTTTACAATTCACACTTCCAGTACTTTCCTCTAATCATCATATCAGAAGCATGAATCCTTTAGAACTCTCTGGAGTGACTGAAGTTTTCATCCTTGCATTTTTAAGTCTGTTTCTCTGGTGCGCATCTTAGAGCTGTCACTGACTCACTGTCAAAGAAAGGTAGTATTGGCTTTCAAGACAGAAACCTGCAGGTGTAAGCCACATTTATACAAATTACTTTATCTCTCTGACCGTCAGTCTCCTCATCAAATGAGAAGAAAATACTGCTTATATTGCAGTTACTTTAAGGAGGAAATGACTTAATACAAGTAAAATATTTAACACAAGACAGTACATACCAAATCTTAACTAATGGCAGCAATTGCTACTCTAAGCATCTCCTTTTATTCCCATTTCCTTAATATTCTCTCCAGGCCTCAAAATGCCTACACTGCTCCCTCAAGAAACTGCAACATTATTATGGTATTGAATAAATGAATCTGTTTTTCATACTGCCAAAAGCAGCATAGCTCTCTCAAAATAATTTTATACAAAGAACCATGAATTTCCACAAACGGAAATATATGCTAATCATAAGGTAATACAACAGATTCCCTTACTTATTTCAGACTCTCATATTGTTTTAAAAAATCCTAAATTTTAGAATTAATAAATTCTATTTTCTAAGTCAAAAATTGAATTCACAAAGGAAGAGTACACCTGGCATTTAAATATAGAAGGAAAAAAAAAAAAGATTTAACTGGAGAGTAACAACAAAATAAAGGATAATTCAAGGAGTTACACTTTTAACTTCTTAGGTTTTAGTCATGCTGCTATTTGATTTTTCATTTTAGTATCTTTGAATTTAAGCCTGTCAAGCTCAAATATTTATTTTCTCTTTTAACCTTAAGATTTGCTGAGATCTTAGCTCAACAGAGTAATTAATATAAACAATAATCTACTAATGCAAATATTCCAAGACTCTCCTACCTCTTGGCATTAGAATCCTTAACAGAATATCAGTATTTAATTACTGTTTAATTGAAATTGTCACATGACATGTATATATATTAAAAAGAATAAAAATGCATAAACCCATGCTTCAGAAAAGAGAAAGAAAACAACCTGAAGAAACCTGCCATAGTGTCACCATTAAGCACTATGTGAATTTAAGCAAAACTCTCGAGTCCCAGAAGCCAAAAGCAGTAACTTGCTGCTGCTCAGTCACTCAGTCGTGTCCAACTCTTTGTGATCCCATGGCCTGTAGCCATCAGGCTCCTCTGTCCATGGGATTCTCAAGACAAAAATACTGGAGTGGGTTCTCATTTCCTTCTCCAGAAGCCAACTTCTGCTGCTGCTGCTAAGTCGCTTCAGTCGTGTCCAATTCTGTGCGACCACATAGATGGCAGCCCATCAGGCTTCCCCATCCCTGGGATTCTCCAGGCAAGAACACTGGAGTGGGTTGCCATTTCCTTCTCCAATGCATGAAAGTGAAAAGTGAAAGTGAAGTCACTCAGTCGTATCCGACTCTTAGCGACCCCATGGACTGCAGCCCACCAGGCTCCTCCGTCCATGGGATTTTCCAGGCAAGAGTACTGGAGTGGGCTGCCATTGCCCAGATGCTAATAAAGCTTAACACTCCCTCCAAAGTCCTAGGAGGAACCCTAGCAATGGATTCACAGTTAGATTTTCATAAAATTTTCAAAAGATATATTAACCACAATTGATTCTAACTGCTGTCTTTTTCCGTGTTGATTTCTGTCATACTGAAGTGTTTGTGAGCACTTCAGAAATCTGGCTAAGGGGAAGCTGAATTAAGAATGCATGCTGTCTGATATACTAAAATGATTTTAAGTAGTTTCCATTATATTACCCATGCTAGTGTAAAAATGGCTTCCAAGAATCCTGCACAACTTACTTAACTTTGAAACACAAAGGCATAGGCTTAAGACTTTATCATGATATGGTGTCCTTTGGCAGCCATTACTGAAAGTACATGGTCAGTGAAGTGGTCAGTGTTTCTCCTTCGAGAAACAAGATTGGCAATGAACAGAGCCAGAAGCAAATCTGTGGGAAATACTTTCATTTATCAAACATTTTAATGTAAAAATGAAAATGGAAAATTTATCAACACATGGTTAAAACTGAAGATATCTTTCGTCAATTTTGTCAAGATACTCTACAATGAAGCATATCTAAGCATGAAGGCATATTTTGGGAGGGCTACAGTTCAGTTCACAGTCGCTCAGTCGGGTCCGACTCTTTGCGACCCCATGAATCGCAGCACGCCAGTTGAGCAAAATAGAATTTATCAGAATTACTCTATGAGACTTCCCTGGCAGTCCAGTGGTTAAGACTGCACTGCCAATGCAAGGGGCACAGGTTCGATCCTTGTTGGGGAACTAAGATCCCACATGACAGGTGGCTTGGCCAAGAAGATTAATAAAAAAAATTACTTTGTTTACTAATCATAATGTGAGTACATCTATATGTAAAGTCACATGGTTCATGCATTTCAATAATTTAAAAAATATATATTTCAATCAGTCCTACAAGAGGAAAAGCTTTTTTCTGTAGAACGTATTATAAAACAATTTCAATAGGTAGAAGATAGAAGCACACTATTAGTTTGAGAGGGCTGCCATCATAAAATACCAGAGACTGAGTACTTAAACAACAGAAATTTATTTTCTCACAGTTCTGAAGGCTAGATGTCCAAAGCCAAGGTGTTGGCAGGTTTGGTTTCACCTTAGGCCTCTCTCCCTGCCTAGCATATGTCAGTCTTATCACCAAGTCTTCAAATGATCTTTCCTCTGTGAGCCTACATCCTTGATGTCTCTTTGTGTGTCCTAATCCCCTCTTCTTAATGGACACCAGTCAGATTGGATTAGGGCCCACACTAAAGGCCTAGTTTTAACTTAAAGGCCCATCTTTATTTTGAACTACCAGGGGTGAGAGTCTCAACACAGGAATTTGGGAGGGACACAATTCAGCCTATTATAGACACTAAGAGTATGCAACCATAAAATGTCATGAAAAAAGTAAGTTTTGTAGGCAACTAATAATTTTTAAGTATACTATTTCCATGGATTTTGAGATGTTTCTAGCATTTGAGGTCTTTTTAAATATGCAATTTGTTGCCATTTATTTTCTCATGTGGAAAATATATTCATTTTTGTACCAAACTTTTTATTCATAATTTATTTTTTATTTCTTCAAGAGAGCTGTTTTCCCCCTATACTGCAGTGGATTTGGTCCTTACAAAACCAAGATCCACTTCCAGTCTTTAAGGATTCAATTAATTAATCTCAAAAAAGGAAATAATTTCATTGACATTGAAAAACAAGCAGCTTCCATTACAATTCAATATATATGCATTTTGCAAAGAAAGTCATCTCTGAAATGTCATATATTAAAATTTTTTCATAGAAGGCCATAAAGTTTTTCCTAATATTCAACTGTCCTTAAAATCCAGACATTCAATTCCTTGCTGTGTTCTTACTGTATTTCATGTCTTGTTCCCCACCTCTCTATATAAAGACTGTAAGTAGAAAAAGTTTTAAATACCAATGAAGAAAACATTGCCTAGTGACATCAATGTCTACGTGAATATGACCCTGCCAAAAGGATAAATAAGCCTGACATTTTATATTTATATTATAGTCTATATATCATTCTTAATAGGATACTAAACTGTGTAAACCTGTGTAGACTTTCTCCTGGATCATCAGCATGCCCTTGAGTAGGCCCTAAGTTTTGCCTTAGGTCTAAGGAGATAAGAGTCCACAAGATGAATAAGATGAATGACCTCAAGAGCTGGCCTGTTTAACAGACAGCAGGGGAATAAGGAGAGAGAAAAACAGGAAAGCTGATTTATAAAATCCTCATATTTTACATTTCAGGAAATCTCATAACTCATTCAAGAGTCTAACATTTTATGTTTAATTTCATGTTTGAAGTCACATAAAAGTAATGAAGCTTGTCAAATGATCTCACTTTAAACACTCGAAATGTTGAGAAGAATTTAGGTCAGATTTCAGGTGCTAAATGCCTCTCTTGTTTAATAATAATCACAGTTCACCTTCACAAGGCATGGTTTGAAGTAAAATATTTTGAGTTCTTTAAGACAAGGCTGCTTCGAAAAGCCTAAAGAAAATACAGTTCTAAGTAGAAAACTGCAATTTTATTTTTCAAAATAAATTTCATGAGCTTCTTGACTTAGGTATGGATTTTTACCTTATAGCATCTAATATTAATAACCAAATATAACAGCTTTTGTTTCAATCAAAGCAATAGCAAAAAAAAAATTTTTTTAAGGATTTAAAACAATCACAGTTCAGTTCAGTTCAGTCATTGTCATGTTCGACTCTTTGTGACCCCATAAACCACAGCACACCAGGCCTCCCTGTCCATCACCAACTCCCTAAGTTCACCCAAACCCATGTCCATTGAGTCAGTGATGCCATCCAACCATCTCATCCTCTGTCATCCCCTTCTCCTCCTGCCTTCAATCTTTCCCAGCATCAGGGTCTCTTCCAATGGGTCAGTTCTTCACATCAGGTGGACAAAGGATTGGAGTTTCAGCTTCAACATCAGTCCTTCCAATGAACACCCAAGACTGATCTCCTTTAGGATGGACTGGTTGGATCTCCTTGCACTCCAAGGGACTCTCAAGAGTCTTCTTCAACACCACAGTTCAAAAGCATCAATTCTTCAGTGCTCAGCTTTCTTTATAGTCCAACTCTGACATCCATACATGACCACTGGAAAAACCATAGCCTTGACTAGACGGACCTTTGTTGGCAAAGTAATATCTCTGCTTTTCAATATGCTGTCTAGGTTGGTCAGAACTTTCCTTCCAAGGAGTAAGTATCTTTTAATTTCATGGCTGCAATCACCATCTGAAGTGATTTTGGAGCCCCCAAAAATAGTCTCTCACTGTTTCCACTGTTTCCCCATCTATTTGCCATGAAGTGATAGGACCAGATGCCATGATCTTAGTTTTCTGAACGTTGAGCTTTAAGCCAACTTTTTCACTCTCCTCTTTCACTTTCATCAAGAGGTTCTTTAGTTCTTCTTCACTTTCTGCCATAAGGGTGGTGTCATCTGCATATCAGAGGTTATTGATATTTCTCCTGGCAATCTTGATTCCAGCTTGTGCTTCTTCCAGCCCAGCGTTTCTCATAATGTACTCTGCATATAAGTTAAATAAGTAGGGTGACAATATACAGCCTTGAAGTACTCCTTTTCCTATTTGGAACCAGTCTGTTGTTCCATGTCCAGTTCTAACTGTTGCTTCCTGACCTGCGCACAGATTTCTCAAGATGCAGGTCAGTCAGGTGGTCTGGTATTCCCATCTCTTTCAGAATTTTCCACAGTTTATTGTGATCCGCAGAGTCAAAGGCTTTGTAATAGTCAATAAAGCAGAAATAGATGTTTTTTCTGGAACTCTCTTGCTTTTTTAATGATCCATCGGATTTTGGCTGTGGTCTTAAATTAAAAAAAAAAAAAAAATACAAAAGAATCTGCCTGCAAGGGGGGAGAGGAGACCTGGGTTCAACCCCTGGGCTAGGAAGATCCCCTGGAGGAGGGCATAGCAACCCACTCCAGGATTCTCGCCTGGAGAATCCCCATGGACAGAGGAGCCTAGCGGGCTACAGTCCACAGGGTCGCAAAGAGTCAGACATAACTGAGTGACTAAGTACAGCACATTCAAGGTTAAAGATCTGATGAGTTAGGCCTTTAAAATCAAGAAAAATAGAACCGGGCATTTTCATAGTGTCATTCTCCTAATTTTCTTCATTGTTCTCCTCTGGAACTCTACTCAAATAGCCCCATACACCAAAGGTATTATATATCCATTTTTATCTTAACCCAAGATAAAAATCAGAAATGGTGGTTCTTAATGGTGATTCTTTCTTTTTGGTGGTCAATGTTATTTGGATCAACTAATCAGTCATCTCTCTAGCTATGAGTATTCTGAAGAGCTTGCCCTGTATCCTCCAAATAAAGGCTAATAGTACAGTTTTTCTCATTCCAAAGTATGTCTTTATACACTGAGCCATTCTAACAAGTTTCAGTTGGAGGGAACTAAACAAGAATAGAAAAAATGGGAGGCTCTGCTAGAAGTTTGGCATGATGTTTTGGCAGCACTGCTTTCTTTGAGAATAGTTTACATTTTGCATTTCTTTGTAAAGCTATAGTCAACAGAAAAATGTAATATGTCTCTTCCAGATTGAGACATCTGCTTTCTTCATTATATTCTGGATAGCTTCTCCCCATAGTAGGATAATATCCAAGGACGAAAAGGTAAAAATACAGTAGGTATGAGTTCTGAGGTTAAGATAGAAAATGGACAGATCTTTGGTAATCAGCAGAGCATGCAGAGGATATAATGGATATCTTTCAAGAGCAAAATATAGTCTGGACAGTTAATTTCAAAGCATAAGTTTATGCATTGAAAGATATTACTCTTCTCTTTATTAACTCAAGCATAATCTATCAAATCCAAGAAAAGAATTTAGGAGAATAAATATCTATGAAAATGACAGATATGACCCAAAAAAAAGCTGAAATAAAATTTATGAAAATAATTCAAGTGATTCAAGTACATCCCATCTGTGCTTCTTGTCACATTATTTTTATCCTCAAATTTACATTTTGTATTTACAAATGTTTCTGTTCTCAGGTTAATTTTAAGAGCTCAAATTGGGTATTTAAATGTTTGAATTAAGTGTAACAACTAAATAAATATGAGAACACAAATCTTGGATGTTAAATGTATATTGATGACAATAGAATTTATCTTCTTAATCCTCAGCCAACACTTGAGTTCAGTTCCATCTGTCTAATGGACCACTAGATATATCCATTGTATTATCCACCCATCACCCCACAAATCTCTAAATGTATTTTCTTCCTCTAAAATATACTGCTTTACATTGTTTATTTACGTCAATCAATATTATAAAATTTCTTTCAATTATTTAAAACACAAATTTCAGATTCTTCATTCTATCATTCATCTCTTTCATCCCTAAGTCAGTCCTAAAGATACTGCCTTTCAAAATCTGCTCTTTTACTGACTTAGTCAAGGTTCTCATCATTTTCATCTCAATTAGTACAATAAACTCCTAAGTCATTTTAATGCTCAAACACTACCTCTTTCTAGTTACCCTGATATCATCACATTAATTTTTTTAATTCACTATTTTCACTTTGACATTCCCTCTCCCTGGATCAAATTCTCCAATAATTATTTACCACCTACTGAAACAATTTTAGGTTTTCTAGGCTGTTACTGACTTTCTCACCGTCTACCAGATTCTCACATTTTAAGAGTTAATCTGGTCTCACCTCTTTGATTTTTTCTTTACCCTCCTGTCATTGGAAGCAGAATAATAGTGTGGTAAATGTGCTCTGAGGTTTCAGGGAACTTTGAGATTATTTCTCAGCCCCATGATCTATCCACTGTGAATAAGTTAAGTCCTTGAATTCTGACTTCATTATATGCAATACAGGGGATAATAAAGCCAAACTCATATGGCCAATGAAAGATTACATGAAAAAGTGCACGTAAATTACTAGCAAGGACAAGTGATTTTACTTGGCAGACTATAAAACACTAATCCATATTTCAAGTTTAATAATAAAGCATTGTTAAAATTATGATCTTGACTCACTAAATGGTCCTTGAATATTTATCCAACAAAAAAGAAATCTCCATAGCAAACTTTTATTACTGCTGTACAAGCTTGCTCTATGAGCTCTTTGGTAATATATATCTGCTCTATCTACTGCATTTAACCAGAATTATTCATCAACAAAAAAAAATAATAATGACCTCAAATTACATATCCACAAAGAGCCAGACAAAATTTAATATATTTAACAGTGAAGGAATGAGTGTGAAGACTTTTGAATTCAGAAAGTTAATTGAAGATTTCTAATCATCATTTTAGCATTATGAGCCTTCTGAGTAAAATGACTGACAAAGAAGAGACTGACATTTTTATATATCCAGAGAGACCCCAAGCACAGTCTGCAGCTCTTCCAAGACAGAACTGTCATTTAGTACAAAGATGTGCTGGCAGAACAGTCCACATCCTTTAATGAGCAGGAAGATAAGCTGCTGACTCAAGTGGTCTAGCTGTAAGAGGCATGGAGGTAGCCAGGTTGGCACTCACTTGGAGAGATTATAAGGAACTGATGGGGCCAGAGGGGCATTCAGAAATTGAGAAAAAAACAGTGAAGTAGTAGCTGGATGCTTCTTCAGCATACACAAAAATAATTATTTTAAGGGACATAATACAGTAACATTTTACCAACTGGATAGAGATCTCGAAGCTAGCAATGTCAACCTAGATGTCAATCTGGCAATCTAGCAATGTCAAGCTAGAAAAATATACTCAAAAATTTATAGAAAAAAAAATAAAAGGCTTTCAGCCATCTTTATTATTTTGGAAAGAACTGAATGATTCTCATTATCAGTTTTCCAGTTTATAGTGTATTTCAAAAGAGCAAGAGTTGGAACAGTAGTAGAATAGAACACCTAGGAAATGGAAATAAGAAACTGGCAACTAAATACTTGACATAAAGGAGAAAAGGAGAAAACACACAAGAATCCAAAGCACAGCATTCCAGGGCCCTTATTTCAAGTTTTCTCAGTCATATTTCAATTGCTCCAGGAGCTTCACTTAATTTATTAACGTGTGTGTGCGCTAAGTCACTTCAGTTGTGTCGGACAATGTGCAACCCCATGAACTGTAGCCGTCCAGGCTCCTCTGTCCCTGGGATTCTCCAGGCAGGATTACTGGAGTGGGTTGCCATCTCCTCCTCCAGGAGATCTTCCCAACTCATGGGTCAACCAAAGTCTCTTATGTCTCCTGCACTGTCAGGCGGGTTCTTTACTATTCGCATAACAGTACAATAAAATGACTAGTAATGAAGAACCTTCTTAATTTTACTCATCCTCTGAAAACCTCTTCCTAAAATATACTGCATAATTTCCTCCCTTACATACATATTTACACAGATTCTAATATAATCTTTTATCTTGAGATAGTGTTAAAAAAGCTAAAATACTTAAATACTCCAAGAATAAAATATATGATTTCTTCTCTAAATTATATATAAATTTTGTTCAAGTTAATAAGTGTGATCCTGTTGATTGACAGATCTCAACATCACTCTGGATTAATGCCCAGTGAGAAATATTAAGTGTAAGACTAATCACAATAATGATAAACATGTACAGAATACTTTTTATGGTCCAATACTGGGTCATGCTCTTTGCTTGTTATCTTATTTCATCTTATTTTTATTTTTGTTTTATCTTATTTCATAGTCTTAATAATTTATGCTATAGCTGAAATTATTCTTCTCATTTTACAGTTGAGAAAACAAGCATACAAACATAAACTGATCTCTCCATGTCCCTAGTGAAAAGGGGCAAGAGTATACAGTTTGTGATTTCCTAATTCGTCATTTCCCAAGATAGTTGTGCAAAGTATTGTGTTAAAATAATTAAGAGTTTCCAACATTGAACACGTTTAGAGAACTTAAGGTTAAGTTCAATAGATTTCATGAGGGAATTTTTAATGAATTTAATATCTTAAGGGGCACTAGGTCTTCAAGGAGGGTGCATAAAATGTAGACTACCATTCCATATATCCCACCATTATTTGATCATGTACTCCATTTTTCTTAGAGCATCTTAAAAAACTAGTTTTTCTTGGAACAAACTTGGAGAAACATTTCCTTATAAAAAGTACAATAACTGTTTTCATACAATCATTAGTCCTTTGATACAAAGCTGTGAACATAATGTCAGAAACAACAAATTATGAAAATAATTCTATTTTTCCAAATACAGTATAGTACAGTTCCAAATACATGGTGTTAGGTGTTATGGGTTGAGTTGTGTCCTCCAAAGAAGGCATGTTGTGATTCTAACCCCCAGGCCATCAGAATATTACCTTATTCAAAAATAGTTGTAACCCATGTAATTAGTTGAGATGAGGTCACCCTGGAGCAGGGTAGGCCCTTATTCTGATCTGACTGGTGTCTTTATAAGAGAAGGAGAGACAAAGGAAGGAGAACGCCACGTGAAAACACTGACACACCAGGAAAATGCCATGTGATGACAGAGGCTGCAGCTGGAGCAAGGCTGAAGACCGACAGCCACCAGCAGGTACAACAGGCAAGGAATGATTCTATTCAGTGGATCATGGCCCTGCAACTACTTTGATTTTTAACTTCTCCAGAATTGTTAACAGAACTTTCTGTTTTGTTAAGCTACCCAAAATATTGATACCTTGACCATGGGATAAAACCTAGGATACTCAGAGTAAAGAACTGTGTAATAACTGGAGAGAGTAAATAATTTAGTAAGAGGCTTGATTGAGAGTAGATATTCATGTGGTTAACTGAGATCTACTTTTTAATAATATTTTTTTAAAAAAACTAAAGTAAGTAATTGAACATTTGTCTAAAATTCAATTTCTTAAGTGGAAAGCAGGGTTTCCAGCTCTCATCTTACAAGATTACCATGATGATTAGGTGGGAAACAGTATTAATATACAGGAAACAATGCAGACATATGATTACATTAGCTACTTTATACTAGCAAATTCTCTCCAACAAAACTTGATCAATTTAAAATTAATGCTATCATTTTTCTAGCCATATTTTCAATTAGCTAAATTATTTAATATAATATAAAGTTATCTGCCTGAGAATTCATGTAGGTAATTTTTATTTATTTACAGGACTTGTCCAAAGCAAAAAAAAAAAAAAAAAATCCTTCTTTCTTCTAAGTCCTTTCTTTCAGTTATGTTCACCTTGTCATGATCATGTGTTCCTGCTACTGCAATTTATTCATTAGTTTTGAACCTATAATGAATAGACAATGCAATAAAACATTGCCTGTATTCCATCTCACAGTCACTCCTAGATAAAAGATGCTTATTCTGTCCTTATGTTTTGCTATTTAGTACAGTAAATCTTATGATAACAGCACCATCTTATAACAGCAACATCTCATCAAGTCATTGCAGACCTATAACATCAATATATAGAAGAACCTCAAAATGGAAAATTTATTGTAGAATTTACCTAAACTGACAGTGAAAAGCATGAGCACATTTAAGAGTCAGATTAAAGTAATTGCTAAAATTTAACAAGCTCCTATTGTGATACATTAATACTTAACTGAATTAACATGCTTAGAAAATGGACAATTTCATGGCAATAAATGTCCCTGATAACTGCAACTTGTAACTTTATTTCTCTTTATTGAAGTATAGTTGATTTACAATATTACATTAATTTCAGGTATGCTGCTGCTACTGCTGCTAAGTCACCTCAGTCATGTCCGACTCTGTGCGACCCCATAGACAGCAGCCCACTAGACTCCTCTGTCCCTGGGATTCTCCAGGCAAGAACACTGGAGTGGGTTGCCATTTCCTTCTCCAATACATGAAAGTGAAAAGTGAAAGTGAAGTCGCTCAGTCGTGCCTGACTCTTAGCAACCCCATGGACTGGAGCCTACCAGGTATACAACATAGCAATTCATTATTTTTACAGATCATATACATACAATTAAAAGTTATTAATGGCTAGATCCTGTACTATAAAATATATCCTTGTTGCTTACCTATTGTATACATAGTTGTTTGTACCTCTTAATCTCATACCCCTATATTGCCCCTACCCTCTTCCTTCTCCTCAGTGTAACCACTAATTTGTTTTTTGTATCTGTCAGTTTGTTTCTGTTTTGCTATATACATTAATTTTTTTTATTTTCTAGATTCCACATGTAAGTGGTATCATACAGTATTTGTCTTTCTCTGATTTATTTCACTAAGCATAATATTCTCAAGGTCCATCCACATTACTGCAAATAGCAGAAACTCATTCTTTTTTATAGCTGAGTAATACTCCATTGTGTGTACATATACATATATATAATATATAGCAATACTTTATATATTATATATATGTATATACATATTTCTTCATTATTCATCTGTTGATGGATGTTTGGGTTGCTTCTGTATCTTGGATATTATAAATAGTGCTGCTATGAACACCTGGTGCTTGCATATTTTCAAATTAATGGGTTTTTTTTTCTGGATATATACTCAGCAGTGGAACTGCTGGATGATATGGTAGTTCCTTTTTTAGTTTTAGGAGGGATGACACTTGCAACTTTAAAAGATAAACTTTGGGGAAAATAATACTCACCCCATACAAACAGAAATTTATAAATATATGACCCACATCTTTATGACTTCTTGGTAATTAAAAGAAGTTGTTTTAGTCAGACTCTTAGTGACCCCATGGACTGTAGTCCTCCAGGGTCATGGAATTTCCCAGGTAAGAATTCTGGAGTGGGTTGCCATTTCCTTCTCCAGGGGAATCTTCCTGACC
Organism: Bubalus kerabau; assembly: GCF_029407905.1. Lineage (NCBI taxonomy): Eukaryota > Metazoa > Chordata > Mammalia > Artiodactyla > Bovidae > Bubalus > Bubalus kerabau. The sequence goes on from NC_073630.1 coordinate 67,255,241, forward strand.
CAAGGAATGAACCCATGTCTCCCGCATTGAAGGTGGATTCTTTACCACTGAGCAACCAGGGAAGCCTCAATTAAAAGAAGTACTTGTCTTCAATATAGTTGTAGCCTAAAAAGTTGAACTAGTAAATTTAACACATAAAGAATACCATGAGCTATTCTAGAAAGTGCCTAAAGGACCAAATTTCTCCTAAATCAGTGCTTAAAGAGCAGTTTGGAAACCTAATTGCAGCATTGTTAAATGTGAAAAATGTCATTATGTAATCAACAGGGGTAACATATCCACAGAAAGACTATCTAGGGTAGTGGCTGGGGTTAGAATAATACCTTCCGTAAAATGTGCAGCCCCTAATCCTGAGAACCTGTGAGTTTGTCACCTTACTTGGTAAGATGGAAGAGTCCAAGAAACAACCAACACAGGCTTATAGAAGCTGGAAGAAGCAAGCAAACAGATTGTCCACTGCTGCTGCTGCTGCTAAGTCGCTTCAGTCATGTCCGACTCTGTGCGACCCCATAGACGGCAGCCCACCAGGCTCCTCTGTCCCTGGGATTCTCCAGGCAAGAGCACTGGAGTGGGTTGCCATTTCCTTCTCCAATGCATGAAAGTGAAAAGTGAAAGTGAAGTCACTCAGTCGTGCCCGACTCTTAGCGACCCCCTGGACTGGAGCCTACCAGGCTCCTCCGTCCATGGGATTTTCCAGGCAAGAGTACTGGAGTGGGTTGCCATTGCCTTCTCCGGATTGTCCACTAGAGCCTCCTAAAGAAATACAGCCCTGCTAATACCTGAATTTTAGCCCAATGAGACCCCTTTCATACTTCTGACTGCCAGAACTGTAAAACACAGGTTGTTTTAAGCCACTAAGTTTGTGGTAATATGTCAAAGCAGCAATAGGTAACTAAACAAAGGTTCGTCTCATCAAGGCTATGGTTTTTCCTGTGGTCATGTATGGATGTGAGAGTTGGACTGTGAAGGAGGCTGAGCGCTGAAGAATTGATGCTTTTGAACTGTGGTGTTGGAGAAGACACTTGAGAGTCCCTTGGACTGCAAGGAGATCCAACCAGTCCATTCTAAAGGAGATCAACCCTGGGATTTCTTTGGAAGGAATGATGCTAAAGCTGAAACTCCAGTATTTTGGCCACCTCATGCAAAGAGTTGACTCATTGGAAAAGACTCTGATGCTGGGAGGGATTGGGGGCAGGAGGAGAAGGGGACGACAGAGGATGAGATGGCTGGATGGCATCACTGACTCGATGGATGTGAGTCTGAGTGAACTCTGGGAGTTGGTGATGGACAGGGAGGCCTGGCGTGCTGCGATTCATGGGGTCGCAAAGAGTCGGACACGGCTGAGCGACTGATCTGATCTGATCTGATGATGGTCTTCATAGAGTGCGGAAAAACACACTGAGGAAGAACAAAATAGCAGAAAGAATTTTTTGTCCAGCATGACCAAAGGAAAAAGACTCTGAAATGCACTAGTTATCAGAAAGGTACACTCTTTTCAGCCAGACTTTAACAGGATTTTAAGCAACTTGAATAAAAAATTTCATAAAACAGTATAATTCCCTTTGATCTACTTCACTGCTTCCCAAGAAAACTTTTAGTCACCAAACTGTCATCTAGGACATAAAATAAAAAGAAAGTGCTTAGAATAATAAATTATAATATAAAAATGGCATTCTCTCCACTATAAATGAGCCAAAAGTAGGTGTCTCCCTATCCTTTTGAGTCCACTTAGAAAGATGCCTCTTGACAAACTGTCTGCCTCCTCCTACCCCAATGGCTGAGGATTAGATTGATGGCCACCGATGGCAGGTAGCCCTGCCATGACTCCTTTGTAACACCTTCATCTCACTTTTTAACTGTGACACTTACTTAAATATACTCTAAATTATTTGAAATATTTAAAGATTCTATATTTAATAATTAGATAGGTAAATAAATATTTAAAGAACTAGGGGAATTATTGCAATAACTACAAATATTGTTGCAAACATATTTTGAGAGCTTACTATGTACCAGGCACTATACCATGAACTGTTAAAGTTGTAATCTCTTTTAGTCCTCAAAACAGTATCTGAGGCAACACACAGTGCAAAAATGATACTTAGAGCAGCTGAGCAACTTGCCCAAGGTCACACAATTAAAAAGGAGTCAGAAGTTGAATCCCTTTGTGTCTGACTGTAAAGTCCCAAGCTCTAAAATGTAATCACTATAATATAACTATGCTATAGGGGGCTATTTATGGCTTTTTACTCCCACCACAAAGTGCCCCCAAGAGCTAATTTTTTTAATTCTCGAATGATATCTCTACTGATTTTCCTATCATATTATCAAAATCTAATTTATATTTCTCACAGAAATTAGAAAACAAAGCTTATTAAAAAGTATGAGCAAATTATAGCTCATAAACTATTACTTTAGGATAGCACTTTACTTCACGTCTTCTTCAGTGAAACTTTAGCCTTCAAAATTATTTTAAGATAATATGTCTTATTAGTGTTATATCTTATAGTATCATTTAAGATAATACTATCTATTCTAGCAAAGTACTTCCTTGAAAGAACTTGCCACACTGTTTTATAATCGTTGGGAAAATGTTTTCCTGGTTAGATTGTATCCTACCTGGGGTAAAGAATGAGGGATGACTTGGGTTTGTATCCCCATTTATAGTAGATCCTTGAGAAAAATCTCCCCCATGAAGCCTAAAAAACACACGAACAATGCCCACTGGAAACAAGTTTTTCTTCCCGTGGGAAGCTGGAGGCATTAGTAGAATGTAGGTGTGCGTGTGTGCTAAGTTGCTTCAGTCATGTCCAACTCTTTGTGACCCTATGGACCATAGCCCTCCAGGCTCCTCTGACCATGGGATTCTCCAGGCAAGAATATTGGATTGGGTTGCCACGCCCGCTTCCAGTGGATCTTCCCGATGCAGGGAATTGAACCCGTGTCTCTTGCATCTCCTGCATTGGCAGGTGGGTTCTTTACCACTAGAGCCACCTAGGGAGCCCGGTAGACTGTATATATTGTACCTACTGTCCTAAACAAGCTGCCTAGGTCTGTGTGCCATTACCCAAAACTAGAGTCTGCATATTGCAATAAGGAAGGAGAACACCAAATATCCTCTAGTTTCCTAGAAATATTTTGGCTTCATATTTATATTTTATGAAAATATAGAAATATAGAAAATATAGAAAAAATAGAAAAATAGAGATACATTTTCTCAGAAGCATCACAACTGAAGTATTAATAAAAAATTATGCTTCAATGTTATCCAAAGATCCATATCTGTTCACCTAAGAAGGAGCCAGAAATCCCCCCTTTGCAAGTTATTTAAGAGAATAAGGATAACTTGAAGCCTAGACCCACTGAAATAGCTGAACAATCTCACCTTTAGGCAGAGACCAGAAGTAGTTAACTTCTGAATATTGTTTAAGATTGAATTTGAACAGAAAATAAATGAACAGTAAAACCATTTTGTCTAGTCTGTGTCTCCTGATATCCTGAAATTTCTATTTCATTGTAATTTAAAAAATCAAAGCAGAGTGTTTTCTAGAAAAGTCTATTATCTCTGACTTGGGCAAATGCGAGACCTATCTAGAGATGACAAGTATTAGCTTTAACTATATCTGTGATTTATTAAATTAGTGAATGAATAAATGAATAATGGAAATGTAAGCTGATAAAGCATGTGTGGTTGGAAAAAAGAAAATCAATCTGAATTTGGCTTTATAAAGGCAGTGTTTAATTTATCTTTGAATTCAATTTGTTTAAATGAATATAAACCACTAAAGCCAAGAATAGGAAAAGCTGATTATAAATGTTAATTAAAAATATTTAATTTTCTGGGCATGATGAGCTAGATGAAGAAATACTATTTACACTAAGATAATTCTCAGAGAGCTGCCAAGCAAGAAAAAAAATTTAATTTTGTGGCAAATATAGGCAAACAACTGCTGTTTGCCTGTCTAGCCATAAGTATAGTTTTGAATATGCTATTAGATAAGTAATAACAGCAAGGCAAGGTAAGTATGCAATTGTTAAGCATTTGATTTCTAACCAAGAATCTATTATAACTACCTATGTAATCTCATGGGTACTAATTGTGCTCATCTAACAAAACTGATTTAAGTAATTACCATGTTCCAGGCGCTGTAGAGGCCCTAGGGTTACAAAGACGGATAAAGAATGCTCCTCTCCCTCAGTAGACTCAGAATTTGGGAGATCAGACAGGTTCACTATAGCTCACCTAAACACACTCTGATGAATCAATGGTATGATAAAGATCCTTCCCAATTACTGTGTGAGGACCATTGTTGTTGTTTAGTCATTAAGTCATGTCGAACTCTTTTCTGACTGAATGGACTGTAGCCCTCCAGGCTCCACTATCCATGGGATTTCCCAGGCAAGAATACTGGAGTGGGTTGCCATTTTCTTCTCCAGGGGATCTTCCCGAATCAGGGGTCAAACCCATGTTTCCTACTTGGCAGACAGATTCTTTATCACTGAGCCACCAGGGAAGCCTATGAAGATCATTAAGGAACCATTATAAATTCTGCCCTCATATTGGTAAAAACTGCAGAAAGCTTCACAGAACAGGCCACTAAAGCATCTGGCTTTAAAGGAAGGCAATGGAAAGAGGACATTTATGAAGAGATGGCAGCAGTGTGAGCAAGCACAAGGGTGAAACTAATTGGTAGCACTACAGAGAGTGAACAGATTGATGTGGCTAGTACACAGGATCTATAATAGGCAGTCATTGGAAACAGAGCAAAAAATAAGAAGAACCAATGGTGGAATAGTTGAAATTTTAGTGGCAATAAAATGTGAACTGTAACATTATCCATTCATATATCTTTCTGACCAATTAGAACTTATAATAGATGGTCCAACATCATTTGTTTTGGATTCTTACGGTTAAGCAAAGCATCAGACTGATATCAGCAGGCAAGGAGGAAGCTGGTTGAGGATCAGGGGATTATTTTTAGAAGCTTTTAGAGAAGATTAAGGCAGTGGGTCAGGAAATGGAGAGAAGAAAGAATAAAACAGACATTGCTCAACAACTGCAAGTGCATTACTGTGGTCAAGGCACGGTCTGTGGGCTCAGACAGGCCTTTGTTAGAATTACAGTTCCCCAATTACAGGTGTGTTACCTTGTGCCAGTCATACTTAACCTCTTCAAGCTCAGTTTCCTCATCTGTAAAATGATACAAAGCAAATACTATGTATCGCCTAAGGTTAAGTAAGACAATGCACACATAAAATGATCAAAAGAGAGTAATTATTACTATAATTTTTAAGTGCACACTTTACCAGTTTGTTCACCTGACAACAACCTTACATATACCCAAATGTGGCTGTGTTTAATAAAAACTCAAATTATTTTATTAACATTATTCTCAAATATTCTAACATACTACATTCAAATAAACATAACTAATCAAAAACAATGAATTAGGAATTCTGGGGAAATGATGGCAGCTGTGGAAACATAATTTTGCATTTTCTGAATATCCATATAAAAACAAAGAAAGTCATTACATTGCAAATCTAAGAACCTTGGACAACATTTAACAAAGATAGGTGACAAGATGCTCTGCAAAGCCTCAGAATATAAGTGGATAGTTTCAAATCACTAACAGCCACAAGACCTTTTTGGTATCATCATTTTGTGAAAGGAAACAGAGGGAATCAACAGAGCCACTGAAGACGTGAGAACAAAACAACCCCAAAGTAACCACGAGGTAGTCACCTAAAAGCGCTACTAGCATGTTTTAAGACCTGCAACTGAAGGAAGGGGCTTCCCCACTCCAATAGTGTCCCATGGTGAGGGAGGAAGGAGCTGGAATAGCTTAATGCATATGACTTCTAAACAATCAAACTGCCTTCTTGAGCAGGACTACAAACCGAGGAGAAACTACGGGGAATGGCATCAAAATACAGTAGAAGAGAGACAAGAGCAGGGATAAAATGAGAAAACTCAGAAAAGACAGTTTGGGAACCAAACCAGGAAATATCAGAAGGCAAGGCACCAGATCATTTAAAGCTACACAAAAATGATAGACTGTGGGAAAATCTACCAAATTACCCAGGTTTTTTAGTAGATAAATTATAAGTGGGGGGGGAAGGGAAGGGAGGAAGAATGGTGACTTTCAGGCATCACTTGAAGATTAGGGAATTAAAAAACCCTCACCCCCCAATGTTAAATAAAAGATGATACTATGATCATGGCATCTGGTCCTATCATTTCATGGCAAATAGATGGGGAAACAATAGAAACAGTGACTTTATTTTGGGGGGCTCCAAAATCACTGCAGATGGTGACTGAAACCACAAAATTAAGAGTTCCTTGGAAGAAAAGCTATGACCAAGCTAGACAGCATATTAAAAAGCAGAGACACTACTTTGCCAACAAAGGTCCATCTAGTCAAGGCTATGGTTTTTCCAGTAGTCATGTATGGATGTGAGAGTTGGACTATAAAGAAAGCTGACTGCCAAAGAATTGATGTTTTTGAACTGTGGTGTTGGAGAAAACTCTTGAGAGTCCCTTGAACAGCAAGAAGATCCAACCAGTCCATCCTAAAGATCATTCCTGAATATTCATTAGAAGGACTGATGCTCAAGCTGGAACTCCAATACTGTGGCCACCTGATGCAAAGAACTGACTCCTTGGAAAAGACCTTGATGCCGGGAAAGATTGAAGGCAGGAGGAGAAGGGGACGACGGAGGATGAGATGGTTGGATGGCATCACCATTGATCACCACTGATCACCAACACTTACTCAGTTTCAGTAAGCTCCAGGAGTTGGTGATAGTCAGGGAAACCTGGCGTGCTGCAGTCCATGGGGTCGCAAAGAGCTGGACATGACTAAGCGACTGAACTGACTGATGGATGTCTTAGTTCAGTTGGGCTGCAATAATGTTCGCAAAGAATCTGCCTGCAATGCAGGAGATGTGGTTCAATTTCTGGGTTGGGAAGATTTCCTGGAGAAGGAAACAGCAATCCACTTCATATTCTTGCCTGGAAAATCCCATGGATAGAGGAGCCTGGTGGGCTACAGTCCATGAATCACCAAGAGTTGGACACAACTTAGCAACTAAATCATCACCACCAATGGAATACCATAGCCTGGGTAGCTTGTAACCAACAGAAATTTATTTCATGCAGGTCTGGAGGCTGGGAAGTCCAAGATTAAGGTGCTGACAGATTCATTGTCTGATAAAGATCTGCTTCTGCTTCATAGATATCACTGTGTTCTCGCATGCTAGAGGGGGTGCCGAAGCCCCCTGAGGTCTTTTTTATAAGAACAATAATCTAATTCATAAGAACTCCACCTTCATGACCTTATCACCTCCCAAGTGCCCCACCTCCTAATATCATCACATTGGGCATTAGGATTCAATACATAAGCAAGTTGACAACTTGAACTTAACTGAATTGCTAAGGTCACAGGGCAACCAAGGGGGCCAAAATATGAGGAGAGTCAGGTGCTTGCAAGAAAAGACGAGAGATAAGCAGCAATTTAATTGACTGAGGTATAACTGGACACTGATAAGAAGAGATCAAGGTTGGCAAACGTTCTTCACGGGGCCAGATAGCAAATATTTTCAGCTTTGGAAATCACAAAACTGGGTCACAACTTCTCAGCTATGTTAAAAACAGACATAGCTAATTGGTAAATGAATGAGCATGAAGGTGTCCCAATCACAGGGATGCTTATTTCCAAAAAAAAAAAAAAAAATCACCGGGGCTATGGTTTGTTTCTCCTGGGCTGGATGTGTGGTCTATTGCTTGAGACTGAGTGTGCCTTGGCAAGAAAGTAAAGCCCCTGGGAGCCACAAATACAGAGCATTCACATCCTCTTCCCAGGCTTCTCTCCCAGGTGTTCAGAGAAAATATCAGGAAAATCCTGAAAGTCTCTCTCATGACATAAAACTAACAATTCAGATAATATTTTAGAGTTGTAAGGAAAAATGATAAAACTGTTGGGAAACTAATTAAAAGAAGTCAGAAAATGAAGGCTCTAAAGGAATTATAATTGGTGGCTCAGATGGTAAAGAATTTGCCTGCAGTGCAGGAGACCCAGATTCGATCCCTGGGTCAGGAAGATGCCCTGGAGAAGGAAATGGCTAGTCACTCCAGTATCCTTGCTTGGATACTCCAGTATCCTTGTCCATGGAGAATTCCATGGACAGAGGTGCCTGGTGGGCTACAGTCTGTGGGGTCACAAAGAGTTGAACATGACTGAGCAACTAATGCTTTCACTTTCACTTTGAAGAGAAGTGAAAGTTGCTCAGTTGTGTCCGATTCTTTGCAACCCCATGAACTGTATAGTCCCTGGAATTCTCTGGGCCAGAATACTGGAGTGGGCAGCCTTTCCCTTCTCCAGGGGATCTTCCCAACCCAGGGATCAAACCCAGGTCTCCTGCATTGCAGGCGGATTCTTGATCAGCTGAGCCACAAGGGAAGCCCAAGAATACTGGAGTGGTAGCCTATTCTTTCTCCAGTGGATCTTCCTGACCCAGGAATTGAACCATGGTCTCCTGCATTACAGGCAGATTCTTTACCAACTGAGCTATGAGGGAAGCCCTTAGGGCACTAATTAAAAGTGAGAAAATGAAGGCTATAAAGGAATTGTAAGTTAAAATAGTTTAAAATAGAGCAGGTTAATGGTCTTCGGTTCCTAGGATGAATCAGAGACAAATATAAGCTGTTTTTTTAGGAGAAGGTGGGGGAAAGATGATAGGCAGTGAATTTCCAAGAGAAAGGCAAAGAACTTAGAGAATTGCTTCCTGAAGGTGTTTTTAAAATCGTTTTTTTTTTTTTTTTTTTTTCATTTTATTGTTTTGTTAACTCAGACTACGGATAAAACATAAGTGAATTTTCCTGAAAGCAAGTGTTTTTTCATATCTTGTGGTTTTATAATATTTCCTAAGTATAACACATAATATATATTGCCTTCCAAAGAACAGAACAAATTTCTCAAGATAAGACTTTGGAGAGCACCTCTCCAAGGAGATTCACAAAAGTTCAATCACAACATATTCATGACAGAGATGTCATATGACTCCCTTATCCCTACCTAGCATTTGGAATAGATAAAATCCTAGGAAATTATGGGGAAAAAACATGCAACATCTGTTTCAGATGTTTCAATATTTGATGTAGCTACTATTGGGAGAAAGCCCAGAATTCTTATAATATGGAAAAAAGTTACAAAGACTTATTCATAATAATGTTTATGGTTTCCAATTTTAACTATGGATCCTCTTTTTTTCTTTATATAAATTATTCTGTGCTTAACAGCAATTACATAATCTGAGCATGGGCATTAATTAACTGTTCCTAAAATATGTGCCATTCATTCTTATTTTTGTTACTTAGCAATATCTTTCTAAATGTCTATGCCTAATGCAATACACTGTGTTCCTTAGTGATAAAATAAAAACCTCAAACTTGGCATTCACATCTTTAACTTAGAATTTTACCCCTCCTTGGGTAAAATTTTTCTGTCTACTTATTAGCCATTTGGTTGCTGGTCAAACTCCTCTCTCCAAGAAAACAATAAAAAAAAATATTAAATTTAAATCTATCAAACTTTGTTATTGGAAAGAAGGTCTTATATTTTAGGATTTAATGTGCTTGTAATACAAGATTCTTTTCTCCATTATCAATTGTTAGAGGGAGCACCTTTGAGATGTATTAATCAGTGTGATTTTCAATCTGGATATGTAGGAAGGAGGTGAAGAGACAGGACCAACCTCATAACCAAGAACCTGTATTCAAATACTTTGGAGAATAGATATTTTTTAAAGGAGCTCCCTCCTAAATTTTATTTGGAGTTGGATCTGGCTAGGATTCATCCTAACTGCATCACCTATCAGGTGTTTGTCCCTGGGTAGGAGGCTAAATCATGCTGAGCCTCAATTTGCAGAGGATTAGAATGAAAACAACAACATTCTCTTCACAAGGCTATGAGGAGGACTAAATGAAATAACATAAAGAGCCTGCTGCTGCTGCTAAGTCGCTTCAGTCGTGTCCAACTCTGTGCAACCCCATAGACGGCAGCCCACCAGGCTCCCCCGTCCCTGGGATTCTCCAGGCAGGAACACTGGAGTGGGCTGCCATTTCCTTCTCCAGTGGATCAAAGTGAAAAGTGAAAGTGAAGTTGCTCAGTCATGTCCGACTCTTAGCAACCCCATGCACTGCAGCCCACCAGGCTCGTCCATCCATGGGATTTTCCAGGCAAGAGTACTGGAGTGGGGTGCCATGGCCTTCTCCATAAAGAGCCTAGGAGTCCTTTATAAACCAAGTACATAGTCCCTGGTACTTGGTTTATATCCAGCAAATATTCCTTTCTATTCAGTTCAGTTCAGTTCAGTCTCTCAGTTGTGTCCGACTCTTTGCAACTGCATGAATTGCAGCATGCCAGGCCTCCCTGTCCATCACCGACTCCGAGAGTTCACTCAAACTCAAGTCTATCGAGTCGGTGATGCCACCCACCCATCTCATCCTCTGTCGTCCCCTTCTCCTCCTGCCCCCAATCCCTCCCAGCATCAGGGTCTTTTCCAATGAGTCAACTCTTCGCATGAGGTGGCCAAAGTATTAGAGTTTAAGCTTTAGCATCAGTCCTTCCAATGAACACCCAGGACTGATTTCCTTTAGGATGGACTGGTTGGATCTCCTTGCAGTCCAAGGGATTCTCAAGAGTCTTCTCCAACACCACAGTTCAAAAGCATCAATTCTTCAGTGCTCAGCTTTCTTCACAGTCCAACTCTCACATCCATACATGACCACTGGAAAAACCATAGCTTTGACTAGACGGACCTTTGTTGACAAAGTAATGTCTCTGCTTTTGAATATGCTATCTAGGTTGGTCATAACTTTCCTTCCAAGGAGTAAGCGTCTTTTAATTTCATGGCTGCAGTCACCATCTGCAGTGGTTTTGGAGCCCAAAAAAATAAAGTCTATTACCTCAGCCCAAAGGCATAGTGATGTTGGTGCTGGTGGTGGTGTTTCTGACCAGGAAAGAGACCGACCCTTCCACTACTCACTATTTCACCAACCAGAAATTTGCCTGCTTCAGTTTCCAGGGTAAATTTTAACACTGATCTAAGTCAGTGGTTCTCAACTAGAGCAGTTTGCCCCCAAGGATATTTGGCAGTATCTGGGGACATTTTTAACAGTCACAACTGGGAGAGTGGAACAATAGGGTATGCTGGTAACATCTATTAGATAGAGACAGGCAACACTACTAAACAGCCTACACAAGAATTATTGGACCCAAATGTCAAAAGTACTGAAGTTGCAAAACCCTGACCTGAATTAGTAAAGTTGGCACACTTACACTGTTTCTTCAGTGACTACCATTACACAGAGCAGGGTACATGTCTTTCCACTCTTCAGCAATTTTTGAAATAAGTAATTTCAACACTCTGGACACAGAATATTCCATTAGTAAAACAGCTATTCTGTTAATTATTTTGTGAATTGTCAAGACATCAGTGAAACAAGAGCTTCTCTGCAGTTCATTAATTGACACAGCTGTGATTCCAGAGAACGTCTACAGTCTGTCTGCTCAATAAAAAGTGACCCAATTCCTCTGTTAATTTAAGCTGGAAAAAGTTCTTGAGAATGATCCACAAGAGATGATGAACTTCATTTCCCTTTAAAGGCAAAAGCAAGAATTCTTTAGACAAATGGAGGGTAGAAAGTTAGCAGGGAAAACAAGTAAGTAATAAATGTACCATGAGTTATTATTTATATAAATCAACAATAATGGAAAAATTATAAGCCTTTTAATCCCACCAGATATGAACAGAAGGTGAGCTGCTTACAACATAGAGAATCCTGTAATCAGCATACCCATAAACCTTCTATACATTCTTAAGTTTTTACCCTAAAGAAAGTTTTAATTTCTTCCATACGTATTAGTGAGACTTCTGAATAATCATTGTGACTTGACTTAATAGTAAAATTCACTCAGAGAGAGCTTACACGATTTCAGATGCTGATGGTTAAAACAATATATAAGTGATATCATAATGTCATACTGAACTATACCCAAAAAAGTAGCACTAAGTTGACAGTTTCTATAGGTTTTCTCTATCACAATCCATTTTTGAACCAGCCAAATGGGTTCCAGTTTGATTTTACACAATAACCACTGTCTTCCCTTCGTAGCCAGATAAATAGTATTAAACAATATGGGCTGGCCAATCTTTTCTAAAGACATATCTATGGCCTTAAAGAGACTCTTCTGGGTTCCCCACCATCTTCCCCAACATGTACCCTGGTCATTCACCAGCCTAACTACTTATCTATATTTGTCTCAACAGGTAGTAGCAGCTATTAGAGTCTTACCTAAATGTCCCCACTCCCAGCCCATCATTCTCAGGGTTCTTTCCACTATATGACCCTGCTTTTCTACATAATTAGATAGACGCCCACGTACACACATATATAGCTATTCTCCCTTTCATGTCAATATATTTTGCCTCTACTTACAAGCAAAAGTTAGTATAAAAGAATGAGAAATCTGGAGCAGAATAATACTTTTTACAAAAAGTAAAAGACATCTTAAATACTGTTTGGGAAATGTCAATTGAAAACAATTTTTGATATAATTGTGTGAGGCTGTTCCTCTATAATTCAGGTTTGTTCACCAAAAATAAATTTAGTAATTGCTTCTAACTTTAGCCTTGAAAAGCTAACTAAAAACATAGTCATATTATTTAAAATACTCCAAAAAGTCACCCCCCAAATTAAGCTATGGAAATGATATCTACTTTTGCTAATTTAATCATAGAGAGCATCTACCATAACATCTGTTATAATAATATTAAGAAACATTTCATTGTTATTCTCTTTTTAGTCCATTGTTATAGACTGAATTGTATCTCTCCAAAATTCATATGACAAAATCCTAACCCCTAATACCTTACAATGTGACTATATTGGAGATATAAGGTTTTTAAAGAGATAAAGTTGAATAAATAAATAGGGTGGCCCCTAATCTGATATGACCAGTGTCCTTATTAGAAGAGGGGATTAGGATGCAGACATACTAGAGGGAAGACCATGTGGATAAACAGAAGACAGCCATCTAAAGCCAAGGAGAAAAGCCTTGGAAGAAATCAGTGATCTCAATGATCCCAGCCAATACCTTGATCTCAGACTTCTCATCTCCAGAAATGAAAATAAATTTCTGTTTTTTAAGCCACCCAATCTGTGGTACTCTGTTATGGCAGCTCTAGAAATGAATACACCCAATAGCCTAAACATTCAGATTTTTAAGAAGTGTTTAAAATAGAAGAAAAAATCCTATTTATTATAGAGTAGTTCCACAATTAAAGGTGATTTACTAGTTTGGGTCTATCTGCCTCTGAAAGAACAAAAGGAAATGGAGCAAATATTGCACCCAGCCAATCTTCTGCTCCTCTGGATGGTGACAATCACATACTCATGTTTACATTAGGTCTGGCCAACCCTTAGTTTTGCATTCATAAATATACAGTGATATTTCATTTTGGCTTGGAAACAAAAAGGTTTTATCAGTGAAAGGTAAGTAAAACACACTAAGAGGTTTAGCATAGATTTTCACCATTTAATCCTCAGCACCTAGAACTATTCTGGACATTATCATTGCTTAATCAATAGTTAAATAATTTATAAGCATTGCTTATTGAACTTTTATGCAGAGTACATACGAAATGCCAGGCTGGATGAAGCACAAGCTGGAATCAAGATTGCCAGGAGAAATATCAATAACCTCAGCTATGCAGATGACACCACCCTATGGCAGAAAGTGAAGAAGAACTAAAGAGCTGTTTGATGAAGGTGAAAGATCAGAGTGAAAAAGCTGGCTTAAAACTGAGCATTCAAAAAACGAAGATCATGGCATCTCATGGCAAATAGACGGGGAAACAATGGAAACAGTGACACTTTCTTTTCCTGAGCTCCAAAATCACTGCAGATGGTGACTGCAGCCATGAAATTAAAAGATGCTTGCTCCCTGGAAGAAAAGCTACGACAAACCTAGACAGCATATTAAAAAGCAGAGACATTACTTTGCCAACAGAGGTCCATCTAGTCAAAGCTATGGTTTTTTCCAGTGGTCATGTATGGATGCAATAATTGGTCCATAAAAAAAGCTAAGCCCCGAAGAATTGATGCTTTCAAACTGTGGTGTTGGAGAAGATTCTTGAGAGTCCCTTGGACAGCAAGGAGATCAATCCAGTCAATCCAAAAGGAAATCAACCCTGAATATTCATTGGAAGGACTAATGCTGAAGCTGAAACTCCAATACTTTGGCCACCTGATGCGAACAGCCAACTCATTGGAAAAGAACCTGATGCTGGGAAAGATTGAAGGTAGGAGGAGAAGGGGACAACAGAGGATGAGATGATTAGATGGCATCACCAACTCAATGGACAGCAAGCCCTGCGAGATGGTGATGGAAAGGGAAGCCTGGCATGTTGCAGTCCATGGGGTTTGCAAAGAGTTGGACACAACTGAGCGACTGAACAACAACAACAAATCATAGTTACTGAATGCTGAAAGTGTCAATGAATAGAAAATATGACTATCTTCTCCTGGTTCCTGAAAAGACGGCAGGCAGCCTGGCACAGGTTGCTGTTTCTTTCCCCAAAAATGCATCCTTTTAGGACAAAACACAGAAGGAACCACAGACCTGAGGAACCAACATAAAAACACTGAGAAAACTACTGTGCGATTATAACACCAAGTAGCTAAGCACAGAGTCAGAGGATAATTTTAGGAAGGACCCCACTCTTTCCTCATCTAAATATTGTTTTAAAAGAACCACTGCCTCTCGCACACTATTTGCCAGACAGGGTTAAAATATATCTATATCAAAGTTATCTGACCCAAAGCAATATAAGCAACCAATAAAAAAGAGGAACTGAAAATGTATGTCAAGTACCAAGTAAAATACTACTTGATAACATATACTAAAACAGAAAGGACAAATGAAATAATATAAACTGAATGAGGCATATCAACACTAATATGACACTTGTAAAGGGAAAGTTATTTTAAGTACATTCATCAACAAACAAAAAGGATTGGGAAAAAAATGACACCCAATCTTTTAACTTGGAAAGTGGGAAAAAGAACAGCATAGCAAACCTAAAGAATGAAGGAGGAAGACAATAATAAAGATACTAACAAAAATCATGACATGGAGGAAAAAAATCCACCAAAAAAATGAGGAAAAACAAAAAAGTAAAAGCTTTTAGGAGATTAATAGATAAACAGACTCTGGCAATTAGTTCCGGGAGAGAGGAGGGGTAAGAGAGGGAGAGAAAGAAGATATAAATAAAAAAACATAAGTAAGGAAGGAATAAGTATAAACACTTAAATAAGTAAAAAAGATATTAAAGTGGTAAAAGAATATTCTGAGCACCCATATGATACTAAATCTGCAAACCTAAATAAAATGTTTATTTCTGGGAAAATACAAAATATAAAATTAGTATAAAAGGAAACAAAAAACTTCCAATAGATTAATCATATTAAATAAATTTAAAAAGCAAAGTCTCCTCCTCTGAAAAAATATCCCCTGGTCTTGCTGATTCTTAGGTGCACTTCACCAAATTATCAAGGAACAGATAATTCTTACCTTTTAACAAAAAGTAGAAAGAGAGAAAGGTGTCCATGTTATGCAGCTAATGTAATCTTTATTACAAAATTAAAGATTATGCAAAAAAAATTATAGGCCTATTCAATTATAAATAGTGCAAATGCCAAAATAAATATTAACCAAATGAAAGGGTATATTAAAATAAAATTCAATATGATTAAGTCCAAACTCTTACAGATACTATTATGACTATAATGACCAACTTGATTAAACTTAACTAGACTCATTACTTTCCTCCTACCCCTAAATCAGTCCTTCCTCTAGGCCTCCATATTCCTGTGAGTTCTTCTAGGTACCAAACATGGAAGCATTAGAGCCACCTTTGATTCTACCTACCTACCTACCTTGGACTCAATCCACAGCCCTAGAAAAGATTTCTGAACAATGTTTTCCATATCCAGCCCCTCTTTTCCATTTCATTACCATCAGCTCAGTTCAAGCTCAACCCATGTCATGCCTGGACTCTCGCAATTGCCTCCCAAAGGCCCTTTTTGCTGTAATTTACTCCCTTCATGCATTCTTTTGCTACTGCTGCTAAGTCGCTTCAGTTGTGTCCAACTCTGTGCAACCCCATAGAGGGCGGCAGCCCGCTAGGCTGCCCCGTCCCTGGGATTCTCCAGGCAAGAGTACTGGAATGGGGTGCCATTGCCTTCTCCAATTCTTTTGCTACTATACCTTTAATATTTGCCATTTTCTTCAGGATAAAGATCTAATTGGTCTTGTATAAAACTACCACCTATTATTATCCACTTCCTGAGGTTAAGGATGATATATACGATATATCCATTTTGATATCCCTCTTTAGAGAGTCTTGTATTAGTAGCTCAGTCATGTCTGACTCTTTGCGACCTCAAGGACTGTTACTCCTCTGTCCATGAAATTCTCCAGGCAAGAATACTGGAATGGATTGCCATTACCTTCTCCATTAGAGAGTCTAGCTTATAAAAATTACTCAATAAACATTTATGAATTTGACAGTCACTTGGCTCTGACAATACACTGTACACTACCAGCTTTGTCAAAAGTCTAATACAAAAAAAAAAAAAATCCTTAGTTTAAGTCTCCCAAGGAATATTCTGCCCTTCTATACTCAATATTTTTCAGAATACCCTTTGACAGATATACACCCAGGTGACTAGGAACCTATGGCAGATTTCAGCAATTTCTCTAATATCACCTTCAAGATTTTCTGAACTCAGCTGGATTCATGACCTCAGGCTTCTTTCAAGCTGATGTTCCTTCCACATCACTGTACTGATTCAGGAGAAGTGGGCAACAGAGGGTGGGATGGTTCGGTGGTATCACTGACTCAATGGACACGAGTTTGAGCAAGCTCTGAGAGATAGTGAAGGACAGGTAAGCCTGGCATGCTGCAGTCTGTGAGGTCACAAAGAGTTGGACACAACTGAGCGACTGAACTGAAGTGAACAGTTTAGGTCTTGATTAAAACAATGGGTAGAACCTGAGAGTCTGAACATTTATGGCCTTTAAATGTTAGAGGGTGAGCCACTCTCAGCAAAATTATGTCTTACATGGAATTTGTTTTTCATACACAAAGTTCTGCTTTTACTCCATGTTCCTCTCAGCTATCTATCCATTTCCCTTATTCAGATATAAAATGCTTTTAATGTTCTTTCTTCCATCTTTATTAAAAACATTTTAAGACAGTATCATATCTGTATCTATAATCTAGTACTTAGAAATATTTATTAGCTACCAATTTTAATAACTTCAATTTATTTTAAATTATAAAAATATAAGCTGAAAGTAAATAGTTTACAAAATTAAAAGTTATTTAAAAATCCTACAACCTAGTAATAACTAAGGGCATTTCCTTCTAGGCTTTTAAATGCCTTAACACTGACTTGTATCTTTTTTTAATATAATTATCAGCATTCTATGACACAGATCTATGTCCTATTTTTTAATTTATTATTTTAGCAAGACCATCATTTTTCTCAGTACCTACATTTTTATAATTAGGGAAGTTCTTAAACATGAATCTGGTAGGAATATTCTCAGGCACCACTCCCCAGAGATTCTAACTCAGTAGGAAACAAATATTCTAGTTTAAGCAACATCCCAGGTGCATTACAAGTTCCTGAGATTATCACATCTTTACTGGTTTCTTTACGCATCCTGAAGGAAGCAACTAGTTGCATCAACTACTCATTTATCAGCATCCTTCACTAGCTCTGCTCTGTTCTTCAGAGCACCCACACTAAGAATCCACAAGCCTGGATGAATCCCATTATCTACCCTTTATACTTCTGCATGCACATCAGAGCCCATCCCCAACATGCAATTTGCTACCACTGTGATTTATAATTTTCTTTAATTATCTTTAAAATCACTAATGAGCTCCTAATTTGGTAAATCTAATTGATGTTTTCAGTCTTAATAAACGGTCAACCCTCTGAGGCATTTATACCGTTCTGTTTAAAAACTCATTCCCTAGTGATACAGCAAATAAGAATCTGCCCGCCAATGCAGGGCACGTGAGTTCGATCCCTGGTCAGGGAAGATTCCACATGTCGTGGAGCAACTAAGCCCATGAGCACAACTACTGAGCCCACACAGCACTCTTACTGAAGGCCATACACCCTAGGATCCGTGTTCTGCAACAAGAGAAGCCACGGCAATGAGAAGCCCCATGCACCACAACAAAGAGTAGACAACACTCCCCACAACTAGAGAAAGCCCATGCACAGCAATGAAGACCCAGTGTGACCATAAAATAAATAAACAAAAAAAAAATTTTTAACTCAATTTTTTTGTGCTTAAAACTTGTTTTTCCCATAGACTCCACGACCACCTCTCTCTCTCGAAACTTCCACTGTTCCCCTGGCCTTTCACAATGTTGTTCTCAGGCCCCTCTTTATCAACCTACTCCTTCAACAGCCTCAGCACAGTTCTCTTCCTCTCCAAATTAACTGATCATTTATCTAATCTCTAGTACCTGCTTTCTGAGATACTTCCACTTGCAAATTACAGATACCTTAAATGTAACAGGTCTAAAGCTGGTCTGATCATCTTCTTCTTCAGGATGGGCCTCGCTCCTCCAGTATGCGCTATCTCAGTCATGGCCATCACCAACTGGAGTCATTCCCTACATGTCTTTGTCCCTCTTCCCTACATCCAACAGGTCAAAACATTTGAACAAAGACACACAATCAAATGATCACAGTGGATGCCCATAAAACAGATCAGAGTATTAAATTTTACTAACAATTTAAAGAACCAGAGAGGCAGAGAAGAAACCAAGAGTGGTCTGGGACATCCTAAATGACTCCTTCATTCCTTCCTTCCCACACAGAACAGTCACTCTCAGGCCCAGAATGATCAATGAGGAATTTAAGGGAAGTTTTATGGGGTTCCCCACAAACAAGGACATATAAATCTTCCATATTTTATATACTCAGAAAAATGAATAGCCCATTTGGTATCCTCCAGGGATCCATGCCCTACATAGACTTTGTACTTATTCACTGTAAGTCATCCCTTAGGGTCATTTGGTAAAGGCATTTACTAGATATCTTTTCTTCCTAGAAAGATCACTCATGTATTTACTTCGAGAGCCAGTTGACAAGGAGGTCAAACCAAGTCATCTGCCTTCTTTTCTTTCTCCCAAGGCGAGAGAAAGGGGATAAATGAATCATTGGAAAACTGCCAGATGCTTTAGCTCTTTGCTTTAGCCCAAAGTTCAATTGACTATGCTACCTCCATACAATAGAATGCATCTCTTACTCCTCATCTGTACTGGAGCACATCAGTTTATCTCTAGCCTGAACCTTTACCATAACCACTAACTAACCAAGTAACTTCAATTTCCCCGATTCTATGTCTCACTCTGCTGCCGTAGCTGCTTCTTGAAAATGCATATTTAGCCATGTCCTTTTCTGGTTTAATATCCTTTGGCTAACATAAAATGTACAGCAACATCCTTCCACTGCCTAGATTTCCAATTTTTTCCAACATGTTTCTTGATATCCAGCCAGATAAACCTATTCTCTAATACTTCATGCCTACCTAACAAAGCCCCCAAGCTCTCACATGGATGCACACTGTTCAGCCAATACTTTTCAATGCTATCTTTTCTCAAATGCCTTTCCTGAACCAACCCCCTGCCCCCCAGAGTTCACGTAATAGCCACTCCCTCTGTATTGTCATTGTTCTTTATAAATAATAAGCAATACAGTACACTTTAAATAACCAATAACCTTGACTTCAAACAAGATTCTATGCCACGTGTTTTATTTGCATCACACAATTTAATTCCCAAAGCACCCTCTGAAATATGTACTATTATTCTAACAATTTACAAAAGAGGAAACCATGGTTTGGATACAAAAAAGACTTACCCAGAGTTACACAGTCATTAATGAAAAGAGTTAGAATATGAACACAGCTCTAGTTTACTCCAGAGCCCTCCTCCTTAACACCAGTTTTAGTATGTGTCTACTCACCCAACCCACTTCAGTACTCTTGCCTGGAAAATCCCATGGACAGAGCAGCCTAATGGGCTACACAGTCCGTGGGTTCGCCGAGTCGGACACGACTGAGCGGCTAAAACAACAACTCACCCATTGCACAGCTTCCCTAACTATATGAACAAACATTTGCTAAGTGATAATTTGGTGCCACACACAGTGTGAGACTTCACTAAGTAAAGCGTGTAAAATAAGTCTAATTTAAAAAATCACCCTCTCTAACTAAAGAAATCACCAGTTTTAATTTCATTTAAGAAACCAAACTACTATATACACTCTTAACGACAGAGTGTCAAACAGTGTGAGGCTTCATTTCATAAGGAAAGGAGAATAGATTTAATGTGACATTATCCCCTTAACTTGATGGGACAAAAAAAATCTGCATCAGGTTTAACAGTTAATTTCTCTGACAATTTAAAGTTACCTAGTAATTCCCATCACTCATGGGCTTTTGAAGGATTATCTATTACATCGTACAGGCCTTACTGTTGCTAGAACTTTTTTTACATCAGCCCTATATCTTGCACTTCAGTGACTTAAATTCACATTCTGATGCCAGGCAAAAGTTACACATCTGGCAAGTAGCTAGGGTAGAACCCTCAGCTTGCATGGTACCTGATGTGGAAACTGAGATAGTGCCTTTACCAGCTTCTTTCTCATAGTTGACCTCAAAGCAATCTATATGTTGTTACTACTGGCTCAGTTTATACAGGGTAATTTAACTGAAGTGCTAAAAACACTTGATATTTATCATCTCATCTATGCTCTCAATGAGAGATGGGAAAATAATCTCAAAGTATTTAAATGATTTTCATGCAATCAATAACTACAAAGTGACAGAAGCAAAAGGTCAGCCAAGATCCTCTGATTTTCTCTAATCTTTGCCAGAATCCATACACATGTCAACATTACTAAATGGTAGGTGTCTAACAATTTAGCATATTTTCATTTATCCTAGACTCTAACTCTAACATGCATATTTTAAAACTACATACTTCTACTATATATCAGATCAGATCAGATCAGGTCAGATCAGTCGCTCAGTCATGTCCAACTCTTTGCAACCCCATGAATCACAGCACGCCAGGCCTCCCTGTCCATCACCAACTCCCGGAGTTCACTCAGACTCACGTCCATTGAGTCAGTGATGCCATCCAGCCATCTCATCCTCTGTCGTCCCCTTCTCCTCTTGCCCCCAATCCCTCCCAGCATCAGAGTCTTTTCCAATGAGTCAACTCTTCGCATGAGGTGGCCAAAGTACTGGAGTTTCAGCTTTAGCATCATTCCTTCCAAAGAAATCCCAGGACTGATCTCCTTCAGAATGGACTGATTGGATCTCCTTGCAGTCCAAGGGACTCTCAAGAGTCTTCTCCAACACCACAGTTCAAAAGCATATATGCACATATATACACATACACACACACATATATATCTTTTCCTTGGGTATTTCTTTTATTATCCAGTATTCCTATACCTGTTCCTCATTGATAACTTATGATTACTAGGCTCATTTCTATCATACACACTTAGTATATAAAAGAATTCCCATAAGGGAGTTATGCAATGCTGTCTTTGCAGAGATAAGATATTCATCAAGATAAATATATTCATGTATATATCTGCAGGCATTTTGACAAAAAGAAAAAGTATTGTCTTTTATATGTGCTTCTTAAAGATAAGTGAGGCACAGGTTGTACAGAATATGGATGGATCTGCTGTACACTAGCAGGAAAAGGCTAGATAGATGAAAACCATGGAATTTCCTGATTCCACTCAGATGGGATTCTAGATGTAATCCCTGTTGCCTGAATCAGTCGTCCTGCTATAGACTTTCATTCAGAATGCAGAGGAGGCAGGGAGCAGGCATAACGGTTTTGCAGGGGAAGCTGTCTGCAGCTATGCTGGCAGATTCTTACTCTCAGTTCTCTGATTGTGGCAAAGGCAGCAGCCACATAGGTGGCCAGTTCCCCACAGTGATTTAAAGTCTTCCTTCCTGAGATTTATTTCTTCCATCCTTCCTATATTTCTATGAGATATGTATATCCTTAATAGATCACTTTCACCTCAAACTAATGAGTGCATTTGTTTTTAGGGAGCTGATGAGTATGATTTAGAATAGAGAATGTGGTTCTTGCTGTAATAGTTCAGTTCAGTTCAGTCGCTCAGTCGTTTCCGATTCTTCGAGACCCCATGAACCTCAGCACGCCAGGCCTCCTTGTCCATCACCAACTCCTGGAATCCACCCAAACCCATGTCCATTGAGTCGGTGATGTCATCCAACCATCTCATCCTCTGTTGTCCCCTTCTCCTCCTGCCCTCAATCTTTCCCAGCATCAGGGTCTTTTCAAATGAGTCAGCTCTTTGCATCAGGTGGCTAAAGTATTGGAGTTTCAGTTTCAACATCAGCCCTTCCAATGAACACCCAGGACTGATCTCCTTTAGGATGGACTGGTTGGATCTCCTTGCAGTCCAAGGGACTCTCAAGAGTCTTCTCCAACACCACAGTTCAAAAGCATCAATTCTTCGGCGCTCAGCTTTCTTTATAGTCCAACTTTCACATCCATACATGGCTACTGGAAAAACCATACCTTGACTAGATGGACCTTAGCAGGAGTACTACTCTTTCATACAAGGGTGACTGCCCCGCTGACAAAGCTGGCACCATTCACTAGACCATCGATTTATGAGTGAGGGAAGTCAGTGATTCACACAGGTCACAAATTAGTCTTCAGACCTAAAAATGACACGGCACAAGATTTCTGTTGCTCTTAATTCACTCATGAACCTGACCAAAACTGCAGTTCAATTTTGAAGCACTCTTTTGCCCAAGAAACTGCAAGACTGGCCGGCAATAGCCTGGGCTATTTAACCCTAAAGCAAACCGCAAGCCCCCGAATCCAGAGCCAGAAAATGAGCTGTAAAATCTCAGCAGCTACAAAGAGGATGCAGTGCCAACGTCTGCCTCAGTCGGGCCACAGAGCACAACTAAAAGGGAAGAATCCCCAGAAGGTAAAGGAAGGAACCATAAAGGACAGCAGGCGAGGAAGGGAATGTCACTCAACAGCAGAACCAGGTGGTGCCAGCTGGGTTTAACAAGGAATTTATTCTGTTGCTATTAAAGGGAGTCTTTGCTCTCTGCTATTTGCTGTGTCTCCTATTCTCCCATTTTTAGAGCAAAAGCTTTCAGTGAAGTCATCCTACTCCTATTTGAGATTGTTTATTGAATGCACTGAGGACAAATAACATACATTAATATATTAACTTATAGGTGACCATTCCACAAGGAAATCACATTTGGACCTCATACAATGTACTGTACATAACCCAAAGACAGGGGCACGGCTGATGAGAGTTTGGGTCGCCCTTTAGTGAGAAAGGTTGGGAAAATATTCACTTGCATGAAAGGCAATTTCATGATGTTGAGGAGGAATGTGTGTTGATCATGCTATTGCCATGGTTGGAATTTTAATAGAGAAAGAAGGTGGCCAAAGAGATAGACTTTATGGATCTTCTTGACCAGTTAGTTCACTCAGGGTCTTTTCAATGTATTTCTAATCTACAGTGACTGAAGAGCTAATAATTGCATTTCCAACATCAGTAATTAGAGCAATGACATTTAAAACAACAATGAAATATCATTTGGCAGTCAAGTGGTTACGACTCCATGCCTTCATTGCCGAGGCTGTGGGTTTGATTCCTGGTTGGGTGACTAAGATCCTACAAGCCGAGTGGCATGGCCAAAAAAAAAAGAAAGAAATGAAAATAAATTCATCAGAATGGTTGTTATGAGGATGAATTGTAAAAAACTGAAAGGTTCAAATTTCATGTGCTGTGTGTGCTCAGTCACTTCAGTTGTGTCCAACTCTTTGCAACCCAATGGACTATAGCTTGCCAGGCTCCTCTGTCCCTGGGATTCTCCAGGTAAGAATACTAAAGTGGGTAGCTGTTCTCTTCTCCAGAGAAATCTTCCCAACCCAGGGATTGAACCCAGGACTCCCGCATTGCAGGCGGATTCTTTACCAGCTGAGCCACCAGGAATCCATTTACACATACATATATCCCTTCTTTTTTATTATTTTAACTGGTGGCGCAGCAGTAAAGAATCTACCTGCAATGCAGGAAACACAGGAGACATAGGTTTGATCCCTGGGTTAGGAAGATCCCCTGCAGGAGGATATAGTAACCCATTCCAGTATTCTTACCTGGAGAATTCCATGGACAATGAGCCTGGCAAGCTACAGTCCATAGCATTTCAGAGTCGGACACGACTGAGAAATTTTCACACACATAACTGATTCACTTTGTTGTACAGCAGAAACTAACACAACATTGTAAAGCAACTATACTCTGCTAAAAATTAACGTAAAAATAAATAAGTAATTAAGCTTAAAACAGACCAGTGTTGATAATGTACCATAAAGATTTATTATGTATCTGTTTTTAAAGCTACATTTCCTAGACTCTCTTATAGCCAGAGTTCCATATGTGATTCAGTTTGTACAACCAGACACTTGTCAACTGATGTATAAGGGGATGCTGTGCATCCCTGGTGGCTCTGATGGTAAAGAATCTGCCTGCAGTGTGGGAGACCTAGGTTCGATTCCTGGGTTGGGAAGATCCCCTGGAGGAGGGCATGCCAACCCACTCCAATAGCCTTGCCTGCAGAATCCCCATGGACCAAGGAGCCTGGTGGGCTACAGTCCATGGGGGTCACAAAGAGTCAGACATGACTGAGTGACTAAGTACAGCACATGGCAGATTGTGTGGTTGGCAGTTGCCAAATTCTGAACTCCCAGGTCATTGCAAGGCAGAAACACCTTAGCAGCCCTATTCTGTGGTGTGGTTGGGAATTCCTGGAAGCTTAGACATCCCAAGCAATCTATGTGCTATTGATATTATACTTGATACATTTTCCGGTATAAATTATCTAGAATGGAGTGTGCTGTCTACAACTAAGATCTCTGAAAAATACAGGGAATTTACCATTGCCTTTCAAACTTTTCCCAGGTGTTTTACAAGATAAAGAGTTTAAAATTACTTTGGTACTTTGCTAGAGCTGCCGTAACAAAATACCAGAAACTGGGTGACTTAAACAACAAAAATGTATTACCTCATAGTTCTCACAGCTAGATGTCCGAGGTCAATGTACTGGAAGGTTTGGCTCTCCCTGAGAGATATGAGCAAGAATCCGCTGTGCTTCTCTCCCCACTTCTGTTGGTTTATTGACAATCTTAGCATCCCTTTTCTTGTAGATGCATCAGTGTGATCTCCACTTTTGCACTCACGAGGTGTTCTCTCAGTGTGCATGGACACTTATATCTCTATGTCCAAAATTTCTCCTTTTCATAAGGACACCAGTCATATTGGATTCAGTTCAGTTCAGTCACTCAGTTGTGTCCAACTCTTTGCGACCCCATGAACCGCAGCACGCCAGGCCTCCCTGTCCATCACCAACTCCCAGAGTCCACCCAAACCCATGTCCATTGAGTTGGTGATGCCATCCAACCATCTCATCCTCTGTCATCCCCTTCTCTTCCTGCCCTCAATCTTTCCCAGCATCAGAGTCTTTTGGATTAGGCCCACTCTAATGACCTCATTCTAAACTGATTACCTTCATAAAGACCTTGTTTCTATATAAGGTCACATTCTGAAGTGCTGATGGTTAAGGAATCAATATATCTTTGGCGGGGGCCAGGGGGGGCACAATTTCAGTCCATAAAATACAGTTTAACAAACATTATAGTCATTAGTCTCTAGAGTCTGGTGTTTGCACTAAAATTGTGAGGTAACCAAATACTTATTATTACCAAGCTTCACAGTATGAGTGCTAAGTACCAAGTTATAATAATGATAAATACAGTTTGATAGTGTCAACCATAAAACAAGACAGCTTGAAATAACTAAGTTTACTATCCAAACATGCTAACACAGAAAGTAAAAACTGGAATATTTTAATGGTTCTTGCATGCCTTAGAAACACATCAGGCCAGCAGAAGAAATGTAAATGATTATTCAAAGCTACAGAAATTTCAATGTGGGACTTCCTAGCATATTTACTCATGTTTCCATTTCCCATTAATATTAGCAATTGTTAACAAGTTCCATATTTCTTGCTACAAAGCAAATATTGAATTGACCAAAAAGTTCATTTGAGTTCTTCCATAAAATCCCATGGAAAAATCTGAACGAATTTTTGGCCAACCCAGTATATAGCTTTTTACCACTGTCTGTGAAACATGCTAAATCAGTCCATCACATGTCTGCTTAACTGAAATGAAAAGGAATATCTAATAACCATTTTCATTTCAAATTTAATCTTAATTACAGATTATCTGTCAAAGGTAACCAGAAAAAATCTTCATTTTTAATTTGACTTTAGGATTTCTTCACATACAACAGACATCTATAAGTAGTATGGCAAAATCTGGACTCCTAAATAGACTTTGCATTTCTTCAAGAAGTAAAATTTCTCGAAAAGGGAGTGATGTATAATGCAGAAACCAGAAAGATTATCATTTGCAATACTGAGTTTATTTCTAAATAGGCAATTTCAACCAAAGGTCAAAATTAATACTAGTGCCACATTTTTCAAAAACATACTGGTCATTACTCCATCGTAGGTTAGAGGGCAAATGTTTTTAATCGACAGCAACGGTTCACGGAGTCATACTGATCATATC
The DNA here is from genome assembly GCF_029407905.1 of Bubalus kerabau. Lineage (NCBI taxonomy): Eukaryota > Metazoa > Chordata > Mammalia > Artiodactyla > Bovidae > Bubalus > Bubalus kerabau. The sequence continues at coordinate 67,282,070 of NC_073630.1, forward strand.
TCTATGCAGGTTCATGTGAGTACACACACACACACACACACACACACATGGGTCTATATTCTTGCGGTCAGAAGTATTAGAGACATAATTGGTCTTTGGCCATGAGTAGGATCATCACTGAAAGGCCCACAAGTGTGTATTGCTCATGTAGGATACACAATCCACTGTATTGTTATACACTTAGACCTACTAAGTACAGTCTAGAGTTAAGCAGATAGGCTTCCCTGGTGGCTCAATGGTAAACAATCTGCCTGCAATACAGGAGACCAAGGTTCAATGCCTGGGTGGGGAAGATCCTCTGGAGGAGGGCATGGCAACCCACTCGAGTATTCCTGCCTGGAGAATTATCACAGTCCACAGAGTCGGACACGACTGAAGTGACTAAGCAGCAGCAGCAGAGATAAGCAGTGTGCAACCTGCACATATGTATGTCGTTGCCCTGATTATGAAAATCAGGAAATGTGTTCACCATTGCTTCCTAACACATCTTCAGCATCTAACAGATTCCTCTGTATATAATACTGACTATAAATGCATGAATAAATATAAATAGAGTAAATAAGACAAATGGATCAGTAATAAAATTAAACTGGATTTCTCTTAGTTTGGTAGTCTTTGTATTTCTGAATGTTTCTTTAGAAATCATTAAAAAAAATACAATGCATGAAAATGTTTCCCCCTCAATAAATGTTTTGTTAACATCGGTATATTCAACATATTCTCTTTAAGAAATGACAATCCCACACAATAAAATTAGAACAAATAGCCTATTTTTATTAAGCACAAATTACTTGGAACATATTATTGATGGAATTCCATGGAGGTAATATGAAAAAAAGATCAATTTCTACCATTTTCTACATAATGAAGTACAGTAAAGTTAGCCCAACATAAAACAAATCTCCATATCAAGGAAGATTAAGACAATAGCCCAGAGACACCTATTGCCAACTCTTTGTTTTTCATTCTAAGTCAAGATCAACATTAAAGGGATTCACCCAAAAGATCACCATATAAATTACACCAATAACGTAAAATCACCATAATCACCGTTTCTTCCCACAATTCACTATAAAATTGCCACTGTAGCAACTTTTCCATCAAAACTGGAAGTCACTTTAGAATTCTATGAATGAATCCTTACCCTCCACCTGCAAAGCGATGCAGCCTTTACCAACCAAAAGAGGCCAAAATATTGGAGAATTATCTCTGAATGGCTCCCAGCATCTCCCTTACATTGCTATGCTTTCTTCAAATAGCTGGACTTTTTAGTAACAAAAACACTTATATTCAAAATGTGTAGAGTAGTTTCAATAGGAGCTGATTGAGGTGAAGACGAACACAGTTTTCTAAAAATTGTGGAAATAAGTATTTGAATCCAAAATCTAATCTGAAATCCTCTGGTCCAATACCCAAACTCTAAGCAATGTATGAGCTCCTTGGGCCTGTGATAATTTGTTCTCTTGCATAAAACTGCTGAAAATCAAAGCCAAAGGCTTTATCAGAAATATAAGTACAGAATGTGGTTTAGAGGTGCTCTGCCCCAATAAATACCATAGTTCGAGACAATAACCACTGAATACCAATATTTCTATTATTTGTGACAAAACAGACTGGTGACCAGCACTAGACCAGAAAGAATGCATTTTTCCCCTAAAACCTGAAGAACAAATTAGAATAAACTTATTTTAATAATCTGCTACAATTAATTTTCTACTTTGTTCATTGTTCAGTCACTATATTGTGTCTCTTTGCAGCCTCATGAACTAAGGCAAGCCAGGCTTCCCTGTCCTTCACTATCCCCCAGAGTTTGCCCAAGTTCAAATCCATAGAATCGGTGATGTCATCCAACCATCTCATCCTCTGTTGCCGCCTGCTCCTCCTGCCCTCAATCTTTCCCTGCACCAGGGTCTCTTCCAATGAGTCAGCTCTTCACATCAGGTGGCCAAAGTATTGGAGATTCAGCTTCAGCATCAGTCCTTCCAATGAATATTCAGGGTTGATTTCCTTTAGGATTGAGTGGTTTGATCTCCTTGCTTCCAAGAGACTCTCAAGAGTCTTCTTCAGCACCACAGTTTGAAAGCATCAATTCGTCAATTGATGCTCAGCCTTCGTTATGGTCCAAGTCTCATATTCATACATGACTACTGGAAAAAACATAGCTTTGACCATATGGACATTTGTTGGCAAAGTGATGTCTCTGCTATTTAACATGCTGTCTAAGTTTTTCAGAGATTTTCTTCCAAGAAGCAAGTGTCTTTTAATTTCATGGCTGCAGTTACCATTCACAGTGACTTTGGAGCCCAAGAAAATAAAATCTGCCACTGCTTCCACTTTTTTCCCACCTATTTGTCATGAAGTCATGGAACCAGATGCAATGATCTTAATTTTTTGAATGTTGACTTTTAAGCCAGTTTTTTTAGTCTCCTCTTTCACCTTCATCAAGTTCCTCAAGTTTCACCCTCATCTTTAGTTCCTCTTCACTTTCTGCCATTAGAGTGGTATCATCTGCATATCTGAGGTTGTTGATATTTCTCCCCCATGAACAGTATGAAAAGGCAAAAAATTTCCTACTTAGGATGTCAATATCTTTTTTTTAATGTCACTAATGATGCTGGGAAAGATTGAGGGCAGGAGGAGAAGGGAATGACAGAGGATGAGATGGTTGGATGGCATCATTGACTTGATGGACATGGGTTTGGGTGGACTCCGGGAGTTGGTGATGGACAGGGAAGCCTGGCGTGCTGCGGTCCATGGGGTCGCAAAGAGTCGGACACGACTGAGCAACTGAACTGAACTGAACTGAATGATAATAGGACCTTTCCAGAGAAATTCTGAACAGGCACTGCTATCCATTTCCTTAAAGAAATAAAAAGAAATTTGGTATCATGAATTGACAATGTAGAGAAATGGAATTAAATAGATATTTTGAGGATCTTAATAAGTGTCACTAACTAGCATATATTGAGCATTTAATTTTACCTGATAGTCTTTTAAGTGTTTTATATGGATTACTACATTTAATGCTCATTATAAACCTATAAGATGAGTAATATTGTTTCTCTCACTTTCCCTTCAGAAGGGAGATTATTTTCCAAGCTCTGAAAACTAAAGCCAAATTTTTCAAGGAATGTGACTAAAAAGTAGAAAATCATTCAGAGAGTTCAAGCTTTTGGCTTTTTGGGAGCGGGGACCAAGAGATTCTAGTACTGTCTCTTTCTAAACACGGTATTCCTCTCCCTAGTCTCCTTGTATCAGAAATTAGACATGTCTATACAAGATGAAAGGAAATAGCATATACTGTGGATTCCATCTATGCTCAAGGGTTTTGTTATTATAACTGGTGCAAGAAATGGAACTAGCACAACTGAATGGTGAAATCACTCACTATTTTGGTGACCTGAAATCAATACTATATATATTTTTTATTCTTTTGTTGTATTTATCTCATTTTCCCTCATGTAAATATGATTTAGTAGTTACAATATGGTAGAAATTGTAGTCCAAGTTTACATTCCAACCGCCGAACAAGCATTAAAATAAGTTTAACTGGTGAATGAAGCTATGTGCTATTATTGCCAGTGAAGTTGACTTGCTTTTATTAACAACTTTGACCTACGGTTAATAAGTAAAATTGATATTGATATATCAATCATGAAACTGTAATACTTCTTCAATGTATTTCAAGATATCTTTTAAAAACTAGAGTAGCGATAACAAAATGAAGTTCACTAGATCCTCACATTTGCAAATGCCTACTAACATTGCCAGATACTTCTTGAGCTTATGTTACACCACAATAGGGCCTGACCGTGTCGGAGGTAGCAGCCACTCCACATTCTAACATGTTTTGAAAAGCAAGTACTCAAAAATGTGGCTGTGGGTAGGCTGCAACTCAGAGCATTTGCCTAATATCTTTCATACATAAAAAAATAAGTCAGCTAATTTTTGATCCCTTATACCTTCTATCCTACCAATCATTTAAATATCAATCGATCAACCAATCAATGTGTGTGTCTCCATGTGTGCATCTCTGTGTGTATGTTTACAGTTGTAACAACTTCATTTACAATATTATCTTAATCAGTCCCAAGTTTTAGTTAACATTTCACCTACTCTCATTCTTTATAGGTGCCCATACGACAGCTTCTAATGTCATTACTCTGCCTCTTACTAACACACCAAATAACCCTCTACAACATAATTCACTACTATATAAAGCTTACTATGATAACTTTAAATGCGAAGTTTCTGACATTCACATTTTCACCCCTTGTTTCAAGCTGGAGCCTCATAATTGCTCAACAAAATAAATACCTTGATAGAATTTCCAGCATCATTGGTTCATTTGTTAACTTGCATTTCCATTCAAAAAAATAAATATTTACTGAGTTCCCAATGTGGTAGTAGCCACTGCATTGAGGGTTGATAAGACAAAAGTGAGACTTGGTGCAAATTCTCATGGAGAAAGTAGGCCAGTGCGGAAAGTCAACATGACAAGAGGTAATCATATGATCCAGCAATCCTACTTCTGGATCTGTTTCCAAAGGAAATGAAAACAGGATGTCTAAAAGACATCTGTGCTCCCATATTTATTGCAGCATTATACACAACAGCCAAATATGGAAACAACCTAAGTGTCTGTCAGCGAATGAATGACTAAAGAAGATGTGGTGTATAAAACAATGGATTATTATTCATCCATAATTAAGAAGGAAAACCTGCCATTTACAAGAAGATGGATGGAACTTGAGGCATTATGCTAGGCTAGGTTAAAGAAAGGTCAGACATAGAAAGAAAAATACTGTATTAAATCATTTATTTGTGGAATCTAAAAAAGCCACACTCATAGGAACAGAGTAGAATGGTTGTTACCAGAAGAATGAGGGGGTGGGAAGAAATAAGGAGATGTTGGTTAAAGGGACCAAACATCCAGTTACCAGTTGAATCAGTTCTGGGAATATAACCCATAGCATTGGGATTATAGATAAAAGTACTGTACTATATACTTGAAAAGTTGCTAAGAGAGTAGATCTTACATGTCCTTGCCACATAAAAAGAAATAGTAATATGTGAGGACATGGAAGTGTTAGCTAACACTACAGTTCAGTTCAGTTCAGTCGCTCAGTCATGTCCAACTCTTTGCGACCCCATAGACTTCAGCAGGCCAGGCCTCCCTGTACATCACCAGCTCCCGGAGTTTACCCAAACTCAAGTCCATTGAGTTGGTGATGCCATCCAACCATCTCATCCTCTGTTGTCCCCCTCACTTCCTGCCTTCAATCTTTCCCAGCATCAGGGTCTTCTCAAAAGGGTCAACTCTTCGCATCAGGTGGCCAAAGTATTAGAGTTTCAGCTTCAGTATCAGTCCTTCCAATGAACACCCAGGACTGATCTCCTTTAGGATGGACTGTTTGGATCTCCTTGCAGTCCAAGGGACTCTCAAGAGTCTTCTCCAAAACCACAGTTCAAAAGCATCAATTCTTCAGCGCTCAGCTTTCTTTATTGTCCAACTCTCACATGTGTACATGACTACTGGAAAAACCATAGCCTTAACTAGATGCACCTTTGTTGGCAAAGTAATGTCTCTGCTTTTGAATATGCTGTCTAGGTTGGTCATAATTTCCTTCCAAGGAATAAGCGTCTTTTAATTTCATGGCTGCACTCACCATCTGCAATGATTTTGGAGCCCCCAAAAATAAAGTCTCTTGCTGTTTCCACTGCTTCCCCATCTACTTCCCATGAAGTGATAGGACTGGATGCCATGATCTTAGTTTTCTGAATGTTGAGCTTTAAGCCAACTTTTTCACTCTCCTCTTTCACTTTCATCAAGAGGCTCTTTGGTTCTTCACTTTCTGCCATAAGGGTGGTGTCATCTGCATATTTGAGGCTAACACTACAGTGGTAATCAAATTGCAATATACAAGTATATCAGTACATTGTAAACTTACAAAATGTTATATGTTAATTATATCTCAACAAAGCTAGGAAAATTAGGACATAATAAGAAAGAAAAAAAGAGACCGTGACAAGTTATAGGAAATACACTGAGTGTACTAGGAAGAAACAGACGTGTAGGCTAAATGCAGAAGGATTATAGCAAGAGGTCACTCAGTAAAACATGATCATGATACCAGGGGTGCACTAAAAAACTCATGAGCCAAAAAATAAATTTTTAAACAGTATAAATCCAGTATAAAATATTTCATATACTTTCTCTTTTGAAAGTGGGATGATCTGAGAGAGTAGCATTTATATTACCATATGTAAAGTAGATAGCCAGTGGGAATTTACTGTATGACCCAGGAAACCCAAAGCTGGTGCTCTATGACAAGCTAGAGGGGTGGCATAGGGATGGAGCTGGGAGGGAGGTTTAAGAAGGAGGGAATATATGTACACCTATGGCCAATTCATGTTGAAGTATGGTAGAAACCATCACAATATTGTGGCATAATTATCCTCCAATTAAAAATAAAATAAAATTTTAAAATATCTAACAAAAAAAAAGAAAATCCAAAATACAACTAACCTCACAGGATAATTAGGTTTTATGACATGCTCCCTTGCAGAAATGAATGATGAGAAGCATGCAGACAATAGGCACAGAGCACCTAGACTCAAGTCAGCAACTAGAGGTTCACCATCACCCTCAGAACTTATCATTTAACTTACCTATGGGAGAAATTTTGAAATCCTGTGAATAAAGTTATTCTCATCTTTAAGTAAGTCCTTGCAAAATCCCCATTGGTATAGTCTCCTATTACTAAAAGAATGTTCTCCATTAGAGAAGCCACCAGCTTCGCCTGCAGGATATAGCTGTTAAATGCTGACAATACTCTGAAGTTAATTTAAAAGAGGTTTTAAAAATGATAACTATAATAAAACACAGGTTGAAGGGTTACCTAAAACACTACTTTCCAATTACTTCAAATTTATAGATATACTTCTAGAATACTTTAAGGATTCAAAAACACCAGAAGCCAATAATCTCAATACCCATCAGGTATTTGATATTTTTTTGAACTTAATTATAGCAAGTATAGAATTCAAAGGCAATAATCAATACTTAGGACCAATAAATTACAAGTAATTAACAAAAGTGATTTCAACTAAAATGCCCTCTTCACTCTGTTACTTTCTAGGAACATATAGTCTACCCAAGGCTATGGTTTTTCCAGTGGTCACGTATGGATGTGAAAGTTGGACTGAGAAGAAAGCTGAGCAGCGAAGAATTAATGCCTTTGAACTGTGGTGTTGGAGAAGACTCTTGAGAGTCCCTTGGACTGCAAGGAGATCCAACCAGTCCATTATAAAGGAGATCAGTCCTGGGTGTTCATTGGAAGGACTGATGTTGAAGCTGAAACTCCAATACTTTGGCCACCTCATGCGAAGAGTCGACTCATTGGAAAAGACTCTGATGCTGGGAGGGTTTGGGGGCAGGAGGAGAAGCGGATGACAGAGGATGAGATGGCTGGATGGCATCACCAACTCGATGGACAAGAGTTTGGGTGAACTCCGGGAGTTGGTGATGGACAGGGAGGCCTGGCGTGTTGCAATTCATGCGGTCGCAAAGAGTCGGACATGACTGAGCGACTGAACTGAACTGAAGAACGTATAAAGCATATTCTATTTTATAAGGTAAAATGAATTTTCTGCAGAAGATTACCTTAACACTGTTTAAATCTGTCAGTCTAGCAAACTGATAGATATTATTTGTTCCCCCAAAAGAGTGGTAAATTGAGTCATATGGTTTATTTTATTTAATTTAAAAATTATCCATGAATGTGGTAGCCTTAATCACTAAAAGTTAACCTTTTCATCAGGTAAAGACATAAAACATATACAGTTGGCTCTTCAATGCAAGATAGGGGCTACCAAGTTCTGCTCAGTGGAAAATCTGCTTACAACTTTATAGTTGGTCCTTGAATTGGAGGTTCTGCATCCTTGGATTCAAACAATCGCAATATGTATCATTTGAAAAAAAAAATCTGCTTATAGATGGACCCTCACAGTTCAAACTCAGTTTGTTTAAGGGTCAATTGAATTTTCCACATTCTTAAAAAAATTAACATAAATTAAGAAATATTAGCTTCATTCATATACAGCTTACTCTACTCATTTTTGCTTACAGAGCTATGTTTTAAATACTCACTAGACATTGAAATATATTTGCCAAATTGATTGCATAAAACAGGTATTACTTTTAAATACTTAAGAGAAAGGGCTTTGCAATAAGACATAACTATTCAAATTCCAGCTCAGTCCTATACCAGTTTCATGACCTAAAGATTTTATTTAACCTCTTTAAATCATGGTTTCCTAACTGAAGTATTAGGAAACTAATGCCAAGCTAAAGGAATATTAAAAAAAAAAAGTAAACAAAGTAATGCCTACAAACATTTATCATAAAATTAGGTACATAGTAAATGTTCTTTTTATTACACATACTATACTTTGAAAAAAATCAACTCTTTTTTAAGCTTACAGGGAAAATGTTCAATATCAATATTTATTTGTAATACTATCTGTGGCAAAGGACATGTATTATACTTTTATCTAGCTGTGCTGTGCTCAGTCACTTCAGTTGTGTCCAACTCTAAAAACTTCAATGTCTTATAGGAAATGGCACTAAATGTATAACTGCATTAAATATATAAAACAAAACAAAGCAAAGATGGCACATAAACCATCTACACAGTATCATCATAACTTTCAAAAATATGTCTGTCATCTTCATAATTTAGAACAGAGGCTAGAAGGAAAGAAGTCATTGTATTAGAAATTACTGGTGATATTTTTAATTTTACTTTTCTTTTACAAAATTCCTAAAACTTCACATATTACTTTCGTTATCAAAAAATAGTTTCCTTTGAACAACAAATTGACAATCACTTTTTTGTTGTTGTTGTTGTTAGCTCATATCTTTATTAACCAATATACAATTACTCGTCTTCTGGTTTGTTGAAACAATAGGTCAGACAACATTTGCCACAATAATGTCTGTCAAAGTGACTGGCCATAAAAACTCCTGCACCACATTCATCTGAGGGACAACTCCTGGCGAAGGCGACTGATTTTGCCATTCTCATCCACCTTATAGTATTTCAGAACAGCCAATTTAACCTTCTTTCTCTTATGCTTGTTCTTCTTGGGAGTCGTGTAAGACTTCTTCTTCCTTTTCTTAGCGCCACCACGAAGTCTCAACACTAGATGAAGAGTGGACTCCTTTTGAATGTTGTAGTCAGACAAAGTACGTCCATCTTCCAGTTGCTTGCCAGCAAAGATCAGTCTTTGCTGGTCAGGAGGAATTCCTTCCTTATCCTGGATCTTGGCCTTTACATTTTCTATTGTATCCGAGGGCTCGACCTCGAGAGTAATGGTCTTCCCCGTCAGGGTCTTCACGAAAATCTGCATCTTGGCGGCGGTTCCACCGCAGATGGCAGATCTGAAAGCGACAATCACTTTTATATTTTAGTCTAATTGACCCAATAACTTATAGCAAGAATAGGTAATAATTGGTGCTAACTTCATACATATTATTTCTTTTTTCCAAAGATATTTTTTTCTTTTTAAATAAGGCATGTGTCCACTCTCTCACACACACATATATCCATATCTTGAGTTCCAGCACTCTAAGTTACAAACGAGAAAGAACTGCCAAATAAGGCTTATAGGGCCATTCTTTTTGCTTCATTATGTGCTTAAAGACTGACCCACACATTAAAGCCAAACACCACTAGTGTTAAGCTAAACCATACACTATTTCAAGAGATCGAGGTTACAGATAGTACTATGCCAAAGATAAAAGTTTAATTCTCTTAAACAGTAGCCAATGCCATCACATGATCACCAAAAGTTTTGCACCCAAGGTTTTCTATCATTTTCAGTCTCCTTATTCCAATTATCTGCATGAAATAAGAATCTTGGTATTTTACAAAGTTATCTGTTCCCCATTGATTCCAAAGTCATTCAGCCGTGTGGTTTCAGAAGAAACTTTCTCATGAAATTATAAAAATACTAGTTAAGTCTCCAGAAGAAAAAGAACCAACTTAAAAAAAATAAGAGGAACAAAGTTATTTTTTCATAAAACAGTGTTTGGTGATAAAAGTAGATGCATTTTTAGACAAAAAAATAATGTACAATTTTAAGGATATGCATCTAAATAGAGTGGTTTTTAAAGATGTTTCTTAGAAAGCTTTTAATGCAACAGGTCTGCTAACATAGGACTAAATAGCTCTTTGAATATTTTCAACTCAACCTAGCTTTCTTCAACCCAACACAGTGAAATAAATCAGAATAGATTTAAGAGACTGGATATAAAAATTCATTAAAGACAATAGAATCCACAGCCCAGATAAGAAATAGCATTGGATCCGAGATCTAGCACTCTTACACATCACAAAAATTAAAAAAAAAAAAAAAAGGAAATCCCAAATTTAAGGAATATCAATTGAACCTAGAGAAATGTATACTTTTATTCCACATATCATTCAACCAACAAAGAATGCAGAACTCAAATACTATAAGAGAAGAGCAATGAATCAATACTACCTTCTTGTAAACACACTGATTATGAGAAACAAAGGATACGTTAACACTCATTCTAATTATGGGTAGTCTACATATCACATTCTAAGCAAATTACCTATTGTCTATGTAATGTAACAAGCTTCCCAGGTGATGCTAGTGGTAAAGACCTCACCTGCCAATGCAGAAGATGTAGGAGACATGGATTTGATCCTTGGGTCAGAAAGATCCCCTGGAGGAGGGTATGTCTACTCACTCCAGTATTCTTGCCTGGAGAATCCTACCAGCAGAGAAGCCTGGCGGGTTATGGTCCATGGGGTCATAAAGAGTTGGACACGACTGAGGTGACTTAGCACACATGCATGAATACAATGCTAACATGAAATATCTTTTTTCTATTCCAAATATTGCTAAAAACAGCCCTAATTACACTTAACAGACATCCCCTCCAAAACAACAGAAAAAAAAAAAAAAAAAAACAGAAAGTACAATAAATCACTGTTTTACTTTAAGAAAAGACAATCCATCTTCAGTATTAGAAGAATAATACAAAATTTCATAGTACTGTATACGTTGCAGAGTCTAAAAGTCTTGATAAAATAATGAGTTATGACTGATAATAGATATAAGTGTCCATGTAGCCAAATTAAGCTGGTATTAAATCTTTAATAACCTGTATATAACCTTGAGCATTAGAAACCAATGACTTGGATACAAGCACTTAAGGAGATATGAATCTAGCTCAGTTTCTGTCAGAAAATATTGCCAAAGTTTCAACTCCTAATGGAGAGTATTAAAACACTTCTTGGCCCTGAATCAGAAAAGGGTTCTGTTGGAGTTGATCCAAAAGAACTAACTGGAGTATGATTGGCAAACCTGGGTGATTTGAACTTGCCCTGAAAAATCCAAGTTCCAGGAAAGAATCTGGTTATTAAGTTGGTAGTTTCAAACTTCTGAAAGTATATTATACTATCACTTAATTGCAAAGCAATTTTGTAATTAACTTTATAATTAAATCAACTATACTTCTGGTGGCTCAGAAAGTAAAGAATCTGCCTGCAATGCAGGAGACCCTAGTTCAATCCCTGGGTCAGGAAGATACCCTGAAGGCAGGCATGGCAATCCACTCCAGTATTCCTGCCTGGAGAATCCCACAGACAGAGGAAGCTGGTGGGCTACAGTCCATAGAGTTGCATAGTGTTGGAGACAATTGAAGCAATTTAGCATAGTACAGCACAGCACAGCATACTTACCAAAAAACAAATTTTAAATTTAATACTGACAAGAAAAAGTCTTTACTATAATTGTAACACCTAACTTTTTAAAGCTCTTAGTATAGGTCAAGCACTAGACTAAGCATTACACATTAATTCTCAAATCCTATAAAATTCATACTATAATAATCTCATTTAAATAGGTGAGAAAACTGAAATAATTTAGTCAGGATTACACATTTGGCAAACAGCAGTGTCTGGGTTACTGAAACATTTGCCACTCTCCTTTCATCTCCATAGAAACTCAGGGGAAAAGTGGAGTGGGAAAAGACAGTGAAGAGTTGAAATTGATATTCAAGTGTATAAACTGCAATTCTATAATTTTGAGCAGTTTCAAACTCCTAAATTCGCATGTAGCTTGAATTTTAAAAGCTGTTAAACTGATTGATACGTGTTATACATTAAATAAATATTTTTGAAAGAATTATATCAAAGGGGAAATAAAAGATAATAAGACCCTGTCTGCCTCTAAAATGGTGGTCAAAGAAGTTCATCCAATGTTGTTGTTTTTATGAATAACACTGACTTTTAAAAATAGAGGCTACTAAACAAGATAACTACACTCTGTATATGTGTGTGCTTAGTCACTTAGTCATGTCTGACTCTTTACAACCCCATGGACTGTAGCCCTCCAGGCTCCTCTGTCTATGGGGATTCTTCAGGCAAGAATACCGGAGTGGGTTGCCATGCCCTCCTCCAGGGAATCTTCCCAACCCAGGGATCAAACCCAGGTCTCCTTCATTGCAGGAGGATTCTTTAGCAGCTGAGCCACCAAGATATACGTAACATTATTACTTATACTAAATATGATGGAAATACAGTGCATTTTCATTAACCAATATTAAATGGAATCCCTTCCAATATAATTTGTGAAATGTGCTTCAAGCTATACAAAGCATAAAATAAATGTATGTATAACAGGGTTTGAGATAAATTTTATATCACAAATAAAAAAATGGCAACTATATTCGGTTGGTCTATAGGAATACTGCTTCAAAAGAGGCATATTTAATCTGGAATTATGTATTTTCCGCAAAAGGATAATCAATGGAAAATGCTATAACTTGCTTCCTTAGATTTCTGAGACTTTTATGAATGAATCTCAGAACTCATTTGTTACATGATTACTCTGCAAGTAGTTATTCATAATATAAATATTTTGTTTCACTTCTAGCTCCAGAACTGAAATATCCTAAATTCCAATCTCTCAAATCATCTTTTGAATTAAATTGGCTGAGTTTCCAATTTCAATATACTATCTCATGAGCATTTTTTCATAATTTAAAGAGAACCTGTATTACTTCTTCATAATCAAAGTAACGGGCATTTTTCAAGTCCCCAAGTTTCTAGGGGAAAAAAACCAAAACTATGAAAGATTCTGAAATGCAAGACCCTTAACCTCAGAGCACTTATGCTTATATCTTCTCTAACTAAAAGTCACTTAAAAAAAGTCAGACGTTATTTCCTCTCATCTTCTGAAGTGCCTGGAAATAAACCCTTATTGAAATGCCATAAATGCTTAGATGTTAAGTGTCAATAAAGGCCCCTTCCTTTGAGTGGCTTTTCTGACTACAGATCCTTTTATTGTGTGACAAATGATACTTTCATATAATAAAGACAATTAGATTTTTATTGAAATGTAATTGATTTACAATATTGTGTTAATTTCAGGTGTAGAGCAAAGTGATTCACTTTTATATATAAATTTTTTTCAAATTATTTACCATTTTGATTATTATGAGATATGGAATACAGTTGCCTGTGCTATAGAGTAAATCCTTGTTGCTTATCTATTGAATGTAGTTTGTTAATCCCACGACTCCAATTTTATGCCTCCTCCCCTCCCCTCTTTAGTAACCGTAATTATTTTTTATATGTCAGAGAGTCTGTTTCTGTTTTGTATACAGTCTTATTTGTATTAAAATTCCACATATAAGTGATATAATATTTATCTTTCTCTAAGACAATTAGCTTTTTATCTAGCACTTCAATGGACACTTTCTTTGCTTTTCTGTTGAGATGGTTTTCTTAGGAAAATCAACACTATTAAAAAAATCTTAGTGTGGGGATTTTGTCACCCTTAACTCCAAGGTTAGTAGAATATACAAACAACGAGCAACTTCCAATAGAGTTGAAAGGAAAGGTCCTTTCCACTTTCCCAGTCAAAACAAAGTGCAAAAATTGCCTGAGTCCCAAACAGTGAGTGACTCAAATAAATAAATACAATGAACGCTGGGCTTATTTCCATCGTTGGCTATCAGGGCTACTCTCCATAACACTACAGGAAAGTTTTCAGTCTTCTTGTATTTTGACAAAGGAAAAAAAAAAAAAAGGCTTGCCAAATGATGCCCCCGCTGCCATCGCAAGTGGCTTTTCATTTGTCCAAACAGCTCTCGGGTTGTGGCCATCCTCACCTTATACACGTCACTGAAAATTGTCTCCGCCCGGGCTCCCCATCCCCCAAGCCCTAGTGATACTTTGTGGAGTTTTTGAACTTCATCCACAGATCGCCCTCGCCACGCCAAGTGCACTACAAAAAGCATCATGCCAGATGCTTTCCAAATCTTCTCTCTTGTTCACTAAGTTCAGAAAAATCACTGCATTTATTCCCCCTGGGAAAGTGAATTCAATCCCTCATTTCGCACTGCAGGTGCCCAGAAAGGAAATACAACCACGCGCGCGCACACACACACACACACACGTGCACGCATACACACCATGTCCCTTCCTAATCTCCAACCCTGACAGCAGCACTCAGACAACCAAAGTCCGTTCCCTCCACCCCACTCCGTCCAAAACACATAACAATTACAGAAGACTACTGGCGCTGGGGAAATTTGAGGTTTATATGGGTCAATGGAAACCTCTTTTCCCCGGACTTTTGAGGCGCTTTGCAGACTTAATCGCCACTTTTCTTGTTGCCCACTACAGAAATCACCCATAATGGGACGCTCCTGCGCGGACCCTTACCACCAGGAGGCCATCGGGGCACGGCGATACCTTGATGCCAACCCTCCCTCTTGAGGGACACCACCGGGACCCACATAAATTGACCCCCAGGAGTACAGCGGAGGCAGAGAGACGGGAGGACTTAAGCACTCAGCCTTGCGCTCGAGTCTCTTCCCAGCCCTGAGTAATAGAAGGACACCCAGCGCCTCCAAGAACTGGGCAGGGCAGGAGGGCAAGATCAATAAAGTTAAGGAAGAGGACTGCCTGGGCACTGCGTGCTCCGAAGCTGTTGAAGA
The DNA here is from genome assembly GCF_029407905.1 of Bubalus kerabau. Taxonomy (NCBI): domain Eukaryota; kingdom Metazoa; phylum Chordata; class Mammalia; order Artiodactyla; family Bovidae; genus Bubalus; species Bubalus kerabau. The sequence goes on from NC_073630.1 coordinate 67,297,116, forward strand.
GAGGCGCCGAAAGGGACATAGACGCGAAACCAATGACCCATCGGCCACGTTGGGCTGGGGCGCTCAAGGACACCAGAGCCGCCGGAAGCCGCGGGGGTCGGCTAGGGGGCCGACTAGGGGGCCGGAAGAACTGGGAAACGCGGAAACTTACGGAAGAAGATGTACTCGGTATAGCTGCTCCAGATCTTGTCGTCGCGGTACTGGTTGACGAAGGCGGCGGTGCCCGAGGAGTTACACGCCACCATGTGGAAGCCGGCCTCGGATAGGCGATCGAACGCCTGCTCCAAGTAGGTGAACTTGAGGTAGAAGCGGGACGTGTACTTCTCAGGCGGCCGGTCAGGGTCACGGCTCTCGTTGAGCGTGTCACCGAACACCTCCTTGGCCAGCGCGATGCGTCCGCACACCATGATGCGCGCCACGCGCCGGAACTTGGCGTCCGCCTGGTTGTCTCGCACCGTGGTGTAGGAACCGCGGTAGCCGAGTGTGAGGAAGCCCGAGCGCTTGTCCTGCGCGCTGCCGCCGCTGTGCGCTCCCGGGCCCGAGGGTGCGGCGGCCGCCGCCCCGCGCAGCAGCAGCGCGTCGCTGCTGCCCTGCGAGACGTTGTCCTCCAGATCGCTCTGGCAGCCCTCGTCGTTGAGCGAGTTCTGCTTGGTGACCTTGGGCGACAGCAGCTTGACCAGGTCGGTGAGCTGGAAGTACTCGGCCTCCCGTAGGAGCCGCTCCTTCTCGGGAAAGTGCTCCGGCAGCGCGAGCTGCTTGTCCCGCAGATAATCCAGCACGTACCTGAAAAGGAAGCCGTCCCGGTCGATGAAGAAGCGCGCCCGGCTGTCCCTGGGCAGCTCGCCCCGGCGTCGGGCGCCGCCCCGGGGGCTGGAAGGCGAGAACATACTGGCCAGAGTGCTATCCGGGACGCTGAGCAGCGTCGAGTGCTTGGTCACATAGACCTGGCCCCCTACGTTCAGCTCCACCACCTCGGGGAAGGGCGAGGGCACGCAGGGCCCTGGGGCGGCGGCTGCCGAAGCGCCGGGGGAGCTGGACGAGGAGACCATCTCGCTAATGGGCAGGATGGTGCCGCCGCCGCTGCCTGTGTCCTTCAAAGCCATGGTCCCCCCGCCGCCGGCCAAGTGACCCTGGAGAGCAGCACTTTCTCCTTCCCAAAACCCGTGCCCTGCGCCCCCGGTGGTGTGCGCCTGGTGCGCCCTCGGGCCGGGCGGCACGTTCCTCCGGCCGGGGCGGCCCGGTTCAGGGCTCGGGGCGGCGGCGGCCGCGGCGCCCGGGCTCCATCGGGGAGCGGTGCGCGGGAGAGGAGCTCTGAGGGCGCCGCGGCGGCGGCAGAGGCGCCAGGAGGAGCGGCTGCTCCTTTGGGGCGAAGGCGGGGAAGTGTGAGAGAGACTTGAGAGAGGCTCTCTTAGGCTGCCGCTCGGCTCTCCGCGGGGAGGGCGGGAGGAGGGGCCGGAGCGAAGAAAACTCGCCGCCCTAGCAGCTTGCGAGCGCGCTGCGAGCCCGGAGCGCGGACGGTGGCGCTCACTACCCCTCACAGCCCGGGAGGCGAAACTGACGTCAAGCCCAGGACTGGGACCCGAGCCACAGCTGTCATTTAAAGAGATAGGTGCCAGCCTCTGGCTGCAGGGCTCCGACGCTAGGGGGCGGAGCCGAGGGCAGAGCCTGGAGGTGATGCTACTTGGCAGCGAGTGGGGAGACGGGGAGAAGCGGGCAGGGAACCGACAACGAACGAAGCAAGGCCAGCTTTCTCTCCTTCATTCTCTCCTTCATTCATTTCATTCCCTTTTTCCGTCGTCCGTCCTTCTCTTCCTCCCTTGCCCTTGTTCGCCCAGTAAAACTGTTTTGTTTTTTTTATGCTGGCATTAAGGTGGGAAGTGGGGTAGAGGTTTGGATTATTTAAAAAAAAAAAAAAAAAAGCTATGCTCCTAATCTGAAATTACGACAAGTGTTGGCAGGAGGGTTTTGATTGTCAAAAGACTGGGAGCGGGGGAGGAGGTTGAATCTCTTGTAGTAGTTTTAGCCAGGTTTTTTGAAGTGAAAGACGAAATGCACGAACCTCTATTACATTCCGATGTCATGATTGCATATTTAACTGCACGCACCATGTGCAGCTGAAGAATTTTTAAGACTGAAATCTGATTTCAGTTCACAAAACTAATCACAGATTGTGGTAACGCGACGGTTCCCTCCTTTCATTTCGTCAGTGTTTGATTCATAGTAGATGCTTAATAAATGTTTTTGAAGGAACGGACAGAGGCAGGGAGGAAACTTAGTCTGTTTGTTCCTAGTTTCCTATCTTGATCTGTCCTTTGATTAATCTCTCCTTTTCCCTTTCAGCTCCATAGGGCAAGAGAAATGGTTTACATTTTATTAGTTATCTAACCCCAAGAGTCAGGTCACAAATGAAAATTATAAGGATTTAAGCTCACTTTAATTTCCATTTGTACACAACACAGGTACAGTCTTTTAAGATCAGCATTATTTGTGGTAAAGAGTGAGGATAGAGATGCAAATGAACCTCACTTCTGCCTATTCCTCCTGGGACATCCTTTTGTGTTTGGAAACATAAAGAATCATTAATTTATATAAAGTTCAAAGGAGAAAAAGTATACTGTGGCACAAGTAGATTGCGTCACAAATTACAGTATTATAGAGGAACTTTACCCATTAACAAAATGTACAGATTTTCATGTCTTAAAAATTCCATATGCCTACTTAGGATTCCTTCTCTTTGAATTTAACATACACACAAACAATAAACTTTAATTTTTAAGAAGTAATAAATCATTAAAGTATTAAAAACTATATTTAATTCACTGATCCCTATAAGCCACATCCCCAGAAAATGTTATATCAGTTTTGAAGTTAGATTACCTGAAACTGAGAATGAACCAATGAAAGAACAGTGTATTTGCCGAAGGTCTAAGACTTAAAACTGAGTGTAAATTGTCCATCTTCATGCAATCCTCTTATCCAAGCCTCCCCTTAATTTATAAACCAGTCAAATTAAGAAGAATAATTGATTTTGGCCTTCTTCACTTAAAAGCTAACATCAGAAAACACCGGAAAATTTAAAATAATCGTTCTTGGGAAATAATAGAAGCTTTATAATCTTTATAGATGAATGAATAATAAAGTCTTAAACCACTACTAATGAAGCTCATTTATCATGAGGTAAGTGTCCCTAATGATAAGTATGTTAGAGACCATAGAAATGTAATGAAGTGGATGTATAATACATGTGCATATGTGTATATGAGGTCTCCAGTATTATCAGGTTGTAATCCATTTTAATCTTTTTAATTGCATAAAGTATGTTTATAAGATGAAATAGCCTAAAATGTGTACTCTAAATGAATATTTCTTAGAAATTCTTAGTGAATTGCATCATATGATGTATTACTTTTTTGAAATCTTTCAACCATGATTGAACATTTTTCCTTAACCCCTTCCATCCCCACACTCCTCTTAATCTCACCCTTCCCCCAACTAAACTCTGGAGCCAAACTCCAAATTGTACAAATCTCAGGTCCAGAATGTCTTTACCAGTGGTTCTTTTGGCTAGAAATGCCTTTCCTTTTCCATGAGTTCCCTAATCTTTTCTCCCTGTTTATTGCTTCCCTGAGGTTCCATCTTAAAAAGTGCTTCCTCTGGAAGTCTTTCAGACTTACAACAAACCAGGTACTCCCACACAGGTGTTCCTATGCTTACACAAGGACAGGTCTTTTGTTTTTGTTTTTGTTTTTGTTTTAATACACTGATGTGTCCTTGTTTCCCATCAGGTCAAAAGTATGGCATACAATCGTATGCACTACCTATCCCCAGCATCATGCCTAGCCCTTAGAAGACAGTCAATCTCTGTTGAATGCTAACTGCATAGAAGTGTGTTCATATCACAAATGGATGACAAAGCATCAACTGAGTGCTAGACACTGGGCTAAGCAATGAGATTGCAGAGATAAATAAGACTAATTCCTTCACAATTAAAATCAGCAAAAGTGAGAACAGAATCTGATTGAAATAAAATCAGATCTTAAGGACGAAGAGAAAGCAAGAAAGAGACAAGCACTATTGGAGCAGTTCTTTTGGTGAACTGAGAAAACATCAAATACTATAATTAGAACTGCCTTGTTCTAAGCCACAGACACCATTAATGTTCCCTGGATCAACTTAATCACAAGGATTCAGTTCAGTTCAGTTCAGTTGCTCAGTCCTGTTCAACTCTTTGTGACCCCATGAACCACAGCACACCAGGCCTCCCAGTCCATCACCAACTCCCGGAGTTTACCCAAACTCATGTCCATTGAGTCAGTGATGCCATCCAACCATTTCATCCTCTGTTGTCCCCTTCTCCTCCTGCCTTCAGTCTTTCCCAACATCAGAGTCTTTCCAAATGAGTCAGCTCTTCACATCAGGAGGCCAAAGGATTGGAGTTTCAGCTTCAACATCAGTCCTTCCAGTGAGTAGTCAGGACTGATTTCCTTTAGGATGGACTGGTTGGACCTCCTTGCAGTCCAAGGGACTCTCGAGAGTCTTCTTCAACAACACAGTTCAAAAACATCAATTCTTTGGTGCTCAACTTTCTTTATAGTCTCATATCCATACATGACTACTGGTAAAACCATAGCCTTAACTAGACGGACCTTTGTTGACAAAGTAATGTCTTTGCTTTTTAATATGCTATCTAGATTGGTCATAACTTTTCTTCCAAGGAGTAAGCATCTTTTAATTTCATGGCTGCAATCACCATCTGCAGTGATTGTGGAGTCCAAAAAAATAAAGTCTGACACTGTTTCCACTGTTTCCCCATCTATTTCCCATGAAGTGATGGGACCAGATGCCATGATCTTCGTTTTCTGAATGTTGAGCTTTAAGCCAACTTTTTCAGTCTCCACTTTCATTTTCATCAAGAGGCTCTTTAGTTCCTCTTCACTTTCTGCCATAAGGGTGGTGTCATCTCATATCTGAGGTTATTGATATTTCTCCTGGCATTCTTGATTCCAGCTTGTGCTTCATCCAGCCCAGGGTTTCTCATGATGTACTCTGCATTTAAGTTAAATAAGCAGGGTGACAATATACATCCTTGACATACTCCTTTTCCTATTTGGAACCAGTCTGTTGTTCCATGTCCAGCTCTAACTGTTGCTTCCTGACCTGCATACAGGTTTCTCAAGAGGCAGGTCAGGTGGTCTGGTATTCCCATCTGTTTCAGAATTTTCCACAGTTTATTGTGATCCACACAGTCAAAGGCTTTGGCATAGTCAGTAAAGCAGAAATAGATGTTTTTCTGGAACTCTCTTGCTTTTTTGATCATCCAACGGATGTTGGCAATTTGATCTCTGGTTCCTCTGTCTTTTTTAAAACCAGCTTGAACATCTGGAAGTTCACAGTTCACATATTGCTGGAGCCTGGCTTGGAGAATTTTGAGCATTAATTTACTAGCGTGTGAGATGAGTGGAATTGTGCAGTAGTTTGAGCATTCTTTGGCATTGGCTTTCTTTGGGATTGGAATGAAAACTGACCTTTTCCAGTCCCGTAGCCACTGCTGAATTTTCCAAATTTGCTGACATATTGAGTGCAGCACTTTCACAGCATCATCTTTCAGGATTTTAAATAGCTCAAATGGAATTCCATCACCTCCAGTAGCTTTGTTCATAGTGATACTTCCTAAGGCCCATTTGACTTCACATTCGAGGATGTCTCACAAGGATGGGTCCTTAAAATCTTCTATTGTTGTGCAAAGACAAGACATCAATATTCTCAGTCTACAGATTACCCTATATCCCTTCACTTTCCAGAAAGTTTTAAGCAATACAGTCAAAACTCTGTCTCTAAAAGTACAGCAGACTAACCAGAAAGAAAATGGGAGTCCAGGTTGTAATAAATAATTGTTAATTTAAAAATAACAAATATTTCTTCACCAGGGTGAGAGTTACTAAAGGCAGGAACTGTATCCTCTTAGATAGGGGAGAAAGAAGACACAAGGTAACGGTGAGATTTAAAGTCAGGCAGAACTGGCTTAAAAATCTACCTTTGTCTCTTTCTGGCTTTGTGATTTGAGCAAGTGACTTAACTACTATAAACCTTAGTTTCTTCATGGATATAGTGGAAATAATAAAGACCAGAGACTTTTCACTGAGATCATGCGTCCCATAATGTGGCCGTTCAAGTTTGATGGAGTTCACTGTGTTTACCTGGTCTGTTTCACAGTGTTGTTTTGAAGGCTGACAGCAGAGCCACACCCTAACTAGAAAAATCTGAAATTCCAGTGTAGATAATTGATTATAGTGGCTCTATCTACCTTTCTTCCATTTGTCTCACCGCTAAGGTAACATGCAGCCCCTCCGTAGTGAATATCCCCAGTATTTACAATTGTAAGCAAAAAGCCTGAAATTCTTTCCTGTACCAAGAGCTTTGCAGTTTTTTGAGCAGTGGTGTCCTTTAAAAATACCTTAAAGTGTTCCAGCAACCACTTTAAAAAAGTAAAAAGTGAAATAGGTGAAATTCTTTTAATAATATCATTTATATAGCTCAGTGTATCTGAAATATTATCATTTATGTATGTAGTCAGTATACAAATTTATTAATGACATAATTTATATTTTTCCATCCTAGGTCTTCAACATATGGCATGTGTTTCACACTTATAGCCATGAAGCATCTCTCTAGCCAAAAAGGAAGTAAAGCTCTAAAAAGAAGAAAGAAAATAATGTAGACTGTATCCATGGAGGAATGTTTGTTTCCCTTTCACAGCCATCATGGGCAAGTTTTGCTGTACACATTGTTCTTGTGAAAAGCAGACCAACCCAAAACATATGGCCTCCTGCAAGATAAGAAGTAAAAGGTTTGCTGCCATAACAGGGTCAAAGAACAGATAGTACAAGATGGGAAGGACCATTTTCAGATTCAACAATTGCTGTAGAATCTGGAGAAAGTTGGAAAACAGAGTATAGAAACTAGGTAACCCGCAAATCTCACCTATCAGTTTTAAGAATTTAATAATGCTGTGAATGAAAAAGGTTGCACATGAAGTATTTAGGAAACTCACAGTATCAGTGTTTGATGCATTTGTTATATGGCGTTTTCTAGCAATTTAGATATCTTGCTATAATGTCATATGAATTCTTGGTCTATATTATAAATTATAGAAGCATTATTCAAGGCTAGAGTTGATAAAACTCTACTTATTAATACTCAAAGTAATGAAATGTATAGATTATGATTCACTATATCTAAGCACTTAATGCCTGGAAAATAAAAAGTACTCAATATTTATGAATAAAATTTTGTGTAAGCCATTTTCATATTACCTTGTATCATGTAAAAGTCCTGTTTTTGGATATAGCTATGAAATTTTATGGGCTTCGCCAGGGGCTCAGTGGTAAAGAATCTGCCTGCAATGCAGGAGACACAGGAGATGTGGGTTCAGTCCCTGGTCAGGAAGATCCCCTGGCAGAGGGCATGGCAACCCATTCCAGTATTCTTACCTGGAGAATCACATGGACAGCAGAGCCTGGCAGGCTACAGTTCATGGAGTCATAAAAAATCAGACACAACTGAAGTAATTGGGATAATATGCACACATGTAATTTAATATATGGTATGTATGTGGGAATGTATGTGTTGGAGGTAATTTAGCAACAGATATCCTTGTATTTCATCTTGTGCAACTGGCTGCCTCCTTGAAACACTGCTTAACCTCTCAAAGCTTGGGGAGGAAAACGTTAAGACATTCTAGATAAAAATTTTCAGCTAGGCAGTGGGCATAATATTCTGATCCAGAATGGAATCTAAGCCTCTTCAGATAACATAAACCAGGAGCCTAAAAATGGTTTTGCCTGTGTATATTATATATGCACAATATAAATTTTATCAATTTTATCAATTCTGTGCTGAAATTTTAAAAGTTTCACTGATGAGAAGCAAATTCTAAAGCATATGACACAGTAATGTTAATTTCTAATGTCAGATTTTCCTTTAGAATTGCCCCCAAATTACAAACTTTCTTTAAATTATTTTTTTAACCAATGACTGGCTATTAACTGATGAGTTTGACACCATTATTAAAAAATTAATCATAGCAGGAATTCAGTCATTTGAATTCAGTATTAAAGTTTTTGTCCTACCTCTTAGGTTTGCTAATAGGATTATTTAGCTAATGACTGTAAGGTACTTGATGCTTCTCAAAGGCTATGGAACCGAAATAGTGCTCCTGTCAGTTCCTTACATCTCCTGTGATGCTGGTCCCCAGTGGGGACACAGCCTGAGTTGGATTTGTGAACGTAATCCTTCAATCTAAGGTTCTCAGATAGTAAAATGCATGATAATTATCTTAAATCTAAAAAGCAATTAAAATTTTAAAATAATGCCCTCAGGTAATCTACTATTAAAAATTGTAAATGTAGTGTGTGGATGGGAATGCTAATAATTTGATCTAACACAATATAGTATATATTTTCTAGAAAATTGTTTCCCTTCTCATTGGGATTTTTTAAAAGGATGACTGAAGATATGCCAAATGACTAAAGTCCTTGGTAGGGGTTAAGTGTCTGAGTCTGGGACAGACTCTTCACCAAATTTATAGATGAAGCTGAACCACATGAAATAGCCAATTTTGTAAAAACTGTCAAAAATTGGCAATTTAGTATGGTCGAACTTAATAGTTTTCAGGAATAAGGACAGCGAATCTAGCACCATATCACTAAATGCTTAAATGTTTAGAAATGCTTAATTTGTAACTTGAATTTTAAATATGCATATTTAATATACTAAATCTTTATAATTTTTCAGGAAAAAGTTCTGTCTACCACTTTACTTTTGGTTCCCCCAGCGCTTAAATGTAGCTTGCCTGAAAGACGTTTTGTTTATATTTGGCTTGAATGTGTTCTGAATTACCCTTCATATGTGTCTATTTAGTATATCTACCTAGATAACAAATTCTTTGCAAATGGACTATTCTCCAGTTGTTTTATTTCCAATTCAGTGTTCTGCATACACTTAAAAGAAGCTGTAATGGTGATGGGTAGGTTGTTTATCTTCAGCATGACTAATTAGCAGTGAGACTACTTACAGGCATTTGTGGTACTGTTTAATTTTTCTCTGTACTGTTAAACAGGAAAATATTGATATTTGTATACCTCCAGACATCACTTTAAAAAGAACATCAGTCAAATCAGACTTCAAAAATACATTTAAAGCACAATGCTTCAATATTGGAGAGCATTCTGATATAAGGTATAAATTGAGCTAATGAACACCCATTATAGTACACTATGTTATTCAGTAGACAGCTTCTTAAAAATATAGCTTCAAAGGACATTATGTGTTATAACTTTTCTTGCCAGTGAATGTTAGGATGTATCGTGTTTCCCATGTTTCATAACTGAAGTGGACCAGAGGGTTGAACAAAGCTGGAAACTAAATTTGAATCCCAGTCCTACCAATGACACAGATTTACAAAGTGACCCAGCGCAAGTAGCTTTCCTGTTCACTTTTCTAGATGGTTAGACATACACATCCTCATATATTTGGGGAAATTCTGTTCTAATTATCTACTGTTGCACAACAAACCACCCCAAAACTTAGTAGCATAAACAATAATCACTTGATCATTCTGGGCTCAGCTGGGTGGTTCTTGCTCATACCTCTACAGGTTGTAGTCAGACTGGGACTAGAATCACCGTGAGCTCTGAAGGCTCAGCCTTCTGAGGGCTGGCTAGTTGGGGCTTTCTGCTCTCTCTCTCTGTCTCTCTTTCTTTCTCTTTCTATGTAGTCGGTGCAAGTAGTCTTTCCATCATGGTGCCACAGGGCTCCAAAGTTGCACAACCCCAGAAGAGGGCACCAAGTAGAAGCTGTATCGTGTTTTATAACCTAACATAAGGAATCACAAAGTATCACTGCTATCATAGTTGATTAAACAAGGCAGTAACAAAAGCCCTCCCAATTTTAATGGGAGAAAATATGGATTCTACTGCTTGAAAGAACATGGAAACATTCTGGAAGAACACGTGGGACCAAACATATCATGGCCATTTCTCTAAAATCTACCACAAAGCTCTAAAAATCAAGTATCATTCTACCCTTTATGATATTTATATAGAGGGCATGTGTGCTAAGTGGCTTCAGTGTGTCTGACTCTTTGCGACCCTTTGGACTGTAGCCCACGAGGCTCCTCTGAGCTCCGTAAGTGGAGACCTGGCTTTCTACTGTAGCACGCATTTTGCAGACTTTTCATGCCTAGTTGTGATGTATGGGGAGCCCCAAGCACAAAGAGGCATACACATGCCCAAACAGCCAACTCAATACTGTGGTTGTCTGAAATCTGAAGCCAATATTTAGAAACATGAAAGCACAGCAAGGTGTTTCCTTCACCTTTAATAAGAATCTCAATTATTTTCATTTTGATCATTTATTCTGCTCTAATAAATTGCTTCAGCCAATTTACCTTTCCTATAGTTAATCAAGAACCCCCTGTCCTTTCTTTTTTTTTTAATTTTATTTTTAAACTTTACATAATTGTATTAGTTTTGCCAAATATCAAAATGAATCCGCCACAGGTATACATGTGTTCCCCACCCTGAACCCTTCTCCCTCCTCCCTCTCCATACCATCCCTCTGGGTCGTCCCAGTGCACCAGCCCCAAGCATCCAGTATCGTGCATCAAACCTGGACTGGCAACTCGTTTCATACATGATATTTTACATGTTTCAATGCCATTCTCCCAAATCTTCCCACCCTCTCCCTCTCCCTGCAAGTCTTCATTCTCCCTCAGTGAATCATCTCTTTTCATCTTTTAGATGCTGACCTAGTAAACACAAATACTTCTGTGCACACTTGAAAACTGTACTTGTTACCCAGTTTTTCAACAGTTTTCTCTATTCTGATCATCATATTATGGATACAGCTCTACTGTATAAATTTCAATCTCTGTGTTCCAAAGTTACTCTTCTTCCTACAAAAGTACTGGCTCTTTGTCTGGAGATACTCACTATGCTCCTTTTTCTCACTGTAACCCATGTTACTCTCATTTTACTCTGTACAAATCATGTTATTTATTTATTCAAAGATTAGGAAGATGGTAAGTATAATATGTCTTGTCAAATGGCCATCTATGAAACTAGAACTTTAAATTTTTCTACCCAATCTTGGGGAAATTAATAAAAGGAAACCATTATTTTTTGGTATAAGTACCCCCCAGAATGGTATTTATGTTTAGGTTATACACATAGTTTGAATAAATTTTGAGGTAGCTTTAAAAGCTAAGTTCCTGTCAAATTAAATTTAATAAAATTCAATGAGTGTTTGTTGAATATCAATTCCATGCTCTGCTAAGTGCACTGTGGGTTATAGAAATGACAAAAACATCTACCCTGTCACTAAAATCTTACAACAGGGACAGGAGAATTAGAAAAGCCTCAGAGTAACCAGAGATTTAATCACAGGGAGGACTAAGGTAAATGTTACAACATAACACACAAAGTGATACGCGAGTCAGAGGAAAGAACACTTCTGGTCCACAGGTCAGTACAGTTCAGTCACTCAGTCGTGTCCGACTCTTTGCAACCCCATGCATCGCAGCACGCCAGGCCTCCCTGTCCATCACCAACTCCCGGAGATCACTCAGACTCACATCCATCAAGTCAGTGATGCCATCCAGCCATCTCACCCTTTGTCGTCCCCTTCTCCTCCTGCCCCCAATCCCTCCCAGCATCAGAGTCTTTTCCAATGAGTCAACTCTTCGCATGAGGTGGCCAAAGTACTGGAGTTTCAGCTTTAGCATCATTCCTTCCAAAGAAATCCCAGGGCTGATCTCCTTTAGGATGGACTGGTTGGATCTCCTTGCAGTCCAAGGGACTCTCAAGAGTCTTCTCCAACACCACAGTTCAAAAGCATCAATTCTTTGGCGCTCAGCTTTCTTCACAGTCCAACTCTCACATCCATACATGACCAGATCCACAGGTTAGAAAAGTTTAAAAGGAGTAGGTAGAGGGTAGACTAGATAGATTCTAATGGTTAGACATAATGTTCATAGGCTTGGATGACAGAATAGTATTTCAAATCTAAATGATGGTATGAGCAAAACTGGACTAGTAACGATACTTGTTTCACTAATCTACCTATCTACTCATCTACCTATTTAATTTTTCATCTGTAAGTCTTCATCCTGTCTTATTCCAAAAGGTGACTTGTATAAAAATGTAAATGGAAAAGTCAAGGTAGAGAAAATATAGCATACAGTATTGACATCAATAAGAAAATTAGGAATTAATTACATATTTCATAGAGCCCTGGGTTAGTAAAGTTGACACAAACTTTACTCATATGGAATACCAGCTTACTAGAGGAAGCAAAAGTGATCAGTTTTGTGACTGAATTTATCAACAAGAAAAAAAAAAAAAAACTTTGAGAAAGCATATTGATTTGTTAAACAGTTCTGTTTATTAGGCAGCTTGAGTATATAATGGTCAATATCACAAATGGCACACCTGATAACAAAAGTAATAGCAGATTAAGGTTAGTAGCAAATTTACTTGTATTCACTAAAAGCTAAAGATCAAACATTAATGTATAACTTAGTAAACATAATCTATATGGGATGTTGGCAATATTATTTCTGTTTTTCAAAATAGGAAATACAGATTCATGCACAGTAAATTGGTCACCAAAGAGCACACAGCTAATAACTATTACAGTTTGGATTTGGATGTGAATCCAGATTTGTGTTACTTTAATGTGAGAGTAAAACTGGTTAGTAAAGGATAGAAAATAGGTCCAGAAAAAGACTATAGGCAGAAATCATCCACAAAGTTTGATTATGATGAGAATGATTGAGATTATATTTTCAGGATTAAAATGAAGCCCTTTCAAGACAAGGGAAAGAAGGATAGTTCTTGGCTGGAAGAAGCAGCTTTAGGGGGAAAGTGAGAATGCTAAAGAGAGGCTGCTGGAATAGAACCTAAACAAAGATGAGAACAGAAATGATGAAGGGTTTAGCTTAGGCAAAGAGGCAGAACTTGTCTTCCTTGAACAGATTGTGAAGAAAAGGGATTATATCACCCAAAGAATCCAAGAAATAGTACAACCAGCCTCCCAGCAGGTTGACTGTACTGTACCACTAAATCGCTTCAGTCGTGGCCAACTCTCTGTGACCCTGTGGACTGCCCACCAGGCTCCTCTGTCCATGGGGATTCTCGAGGCAAGAATACTGGAGTGGATTCCCATGTCCTGCTCCAGGGTATCTTCCCAACCCAGGGATCAAACCTGCAGCTCTTATGTCTCCTCTACTGGCAGGCAGGTTCTTACCACTAGTACCACGTGGGAAGCCCCCCAACAGGTTTAGAATCAAATAAACTAGAGTTTGTTGAGATTTCTAGATTAAATTTCAAGTGAAATGTCTTATGTTGACCTTTGGCCCATAAAAGAACCAGCATTCAAAAGGAAAATAATGGGATATCATGTGGCCATTTCTCTTATTTCACTCCATTTCCAACCTTTATGAAATCAATCATGTCTGGAAATGTATACTAATCTGGGGATAAGAATAAAAAGATTTGTTTATCAGTCATGGACTTGCCACCAACCTAAGATTTGCATGGCATTTGGGAAGATCAGTTTAGCTTCCAAATTATTCACTTTGGACTACTACTTTTGGAGCCTCAATATCACCATATAAAAATAGAAAGCTTAATATTTGCTTTTTGAATTTTATTAAGGATTAAATGTGCCTAGGATACACTAAACAATCAATAAATGTGGCTTTGTCCCTTCCTGTACCTTAAATGGCACATATTAAAATCTGACAGCTAGATAAAGATTCTGAATAGAAGAGCAGTAAATGCTTCCTTTTCTGGTATTCCTTTATTATTTTATTTCCAATTCTTTCAATATTTATGCAATGCCTTCTGTGTGACAAGCACCCAGATCTCCTTGAAAACAATATATAATCTCTTGTTTGGTCAGCATTCTTCTTGAGTCCATCCTCTGGCTCTAACTATTTTTAAGCTAGTTTGTCATTTTTATTACATTGGTACTTAAAGTCCTATCTTAATATAGATCTTGATCCCCTTAAACTAAAATGCTGGTTTTTGCTTCCCATCTCACATCTTTTATGTAGGTTCTGTATCCTGTCTCAAGCTAATACTCTGTTCCTATGCCTCATAAATCTTGGTTAATCTTAATTTATTAGCCTCATAAATTAATATGGTAACATATCAAATATGCCTTAAATGCCTTAGACAAAAGAAAATGAGTGAGAATAAAATGTAAATTGTTTTATTGGTAAAGGAAAAAAATAAAATTAATAATTTATAATCTGAATTATTTCCTATTTAATCCTTCCAACCTAGAATTTATCTTATTTAATCTCCTTTCTCAAAGAGCATCGTCGGCATTTGTGTCACATGGGATCTAAACAGGAAACTGATGGTGCACTCTCCTGTTATGTAGCTTATAAGAGTTGGTTCAGTGAAACAAAAGAAGCACTTGGACCAGTAAGAGCAGAAGGTCACTGCAGCATCTAATCTGAGAAGCAAGGAGAGGGAGCAGTTACTGGAACCTCAGAGACAGCTATGTGGAGAGGGCTATTTGACAGGGGTTGTTACCTTTGGCAGAGAGGTGTGACTCCAGAGCAACTCAGCAGGAAGGAAGCACAGGAAAAACAAATACTACAATCTTACTCTTTTTTATTATTTCAGGTTTATTTATTTGTTTATTGCCAGTGATAATCACTTGGTTAAACCCAACCAAAGGAAGAAAGCAAGGGAACCCATTGTTTATTCCACATGGATCAATGTTCTAGGCTATAAAAGGATGAAAAGTAGACCTGGAGAGACAAAAGGGAGCTATCCAGAGAAAACAAATAATCCAATGTGAAAGAGCTAGAACAGCAGTGTAAACCAAATGCTAAGGGGACAACAACCCAAAAAAAGAGAACTCTGGTCAGATTTCTATGGCAGGGAAGGACAACGTGGCAGACAAATGGAAGATGTGAGGCAAAAATCATATTCCCCGCTGAGGGATTATTAAGAAAATAAATACTTGGTGTTTTTAGAATTTGAGTAAACCTATTGAATTACAAAGAAGTGAATGGAAATGATGGGGCCAAAGATAGGCTAGAATGCCAAATTCAGTAGTAGTGTATTTATTGTGCAAATTATGGGGATATATGAGTATTTTACAGAAAAGAGCTATATAATCATCCTACTGGTACAAAGAAGATGAGAAGAAGCAGGAGGACTCTTCAAGACCATCTCAGAAATTTGAAATGATCCAGCCAAGCAAAGAGAAAGACATGAACTGGTTCTGTGCAGAGAGCTTGAGTAGAGGCGATAGATTTGGAAGACCTTAATCAACAAATCAACAGTCTTTAAAGATTCACTGGATATAAGGCATGAGTTAAAGAAGAGAAGTGGTGATCAGGTGGACTGTGACACCATGCATACTAGTCTTCATAAACCTAACATAAACCCAACAGTTAACAATGCCTGTTAACATTTATGCCTGCATACTCTGTGCCAACAATGTTGTAAGCCCTGTTTTATATTAAGACATTTAATCCTCACAGCAGTCACCCCACCATTACTTAGAATTAAACTGAGGCACAGGAAGATTAGATAACTTACCTATTTTCACACAGCCGACAAATGGTGGACGTAAGTTTGATAATGGACAGTTTAGCTGCAGAGTGAAAACAATGATTACTTCCTTATACTAATTTCTGGCTCATTTGAAAAGTTGCCATGCTTATTTGTTTAATTGGGTATTTTGTTTATAAACAGAATGATTCATATAAAGTTAGGGCAACCTTTTTCACTACTTCCCTTGCAACTCATTGAAGTTTCCTTTTGAACATTTCATGGAACAAACTCATAACATCTACCAACATTATTGCCACCCACAAGATTAGAATTCAAACAAATGCATGTACTTGAATAACTAACTGCCATTTAAACAATTGTTCCCTACACTGAGCTGTGGTATCTCATGCTGTTGCTTCTTGGAAGCAAAGTGATGACCAACCTAGACAGCATATTAAAAAGCAGAGATATTACTTTGCAAACAAAGGTCCATCTAGTCAAAGCTATGGTTTTTCCAGTAGTCATGTATGGATGTGAGAGTTGGACTATAAAGAAAGCTGAGCACCGAAGAATTGATGCTTTTGCACTGTGGTTTTGGAGAAGATTCTTGAGAGTCTCTTGGACTGCAAGGAGATCCAACAAGTCAGTCACCAAGGAGATCAGTCCTGAATGTTTATTGGAAGGACTGATGCTGAAGCTGAAACTTCAATACTTTGGCCATCTGATATGTAGAACTGACTAATTTGAAAAGACCCTGATGCTGGGAAAGATTGAAGCGGGGAGAAGGGGACAACAGAGGATGAGATGGCTGGATGGCATCACTGACTCGATGGACATGAGTTTGAGTAATCTCTGGGAGTTGGTGATGAACAGGGAATCTTGGCATGCTGCAGTCCATGGGGTCGCAAAGAGTCAGACACAACTGAGCAGCTGAACTGAACTGATATCATGCTCTTATTCTACCTTTCCTGCTAGACACCAATTTTATCCCAGCCCCGTGCAAAAGAAAAACTGCAAGCCATAAATGAGACACAGGTATACTTTTAAAAGTTCTAGAAGCCACATTAAACAAAATAAAGCAATACAAGGTACAAAGTTCAGGAGCAGTCCAGAAGTCCATCCTCATTTCCAACACCAACTACAAGGCAGGTCTTCAAGACCCCCTCACCTTTGTTACTGGTTGCAACTTCAGGGTCTATGAGACCACTCAGTATAAGTAATTTGCCAGAAGGGTTCAGGGAGCTTGCTGAAAGCCTTTATACTCTTGGTTATGGTTTATTACAGGGAAAAGGTGAGAGTTAAAAAGCAGCCATGGGAAGAGCTACAAGAGCAGAGTCTGGGAAGGTTCCACCCATGGAGTTCCTGGTTATATTCTTCCAGGAGAGTCATGAACAGTGCTAAATTTCCCAGCATCATTGTGGGTAAGATGCATGGAGTATTGCCAACCAGGGACACTTTCCTTAGACATGGTGTTCAGAGTTTTTATTGGCGCTCCATCACATACATAATTGACTGCCAATGTGGTTGACCTCAATATCCAGACCTTCTCAGGTTTGAGCTGATGCCATTTGACTCAAAGCCCTCATAAATCACACAGTTATACGGTCTACTGGTGCCCAAGACTTCTAGGTAAACAGACACCCTTATCAATAGGACATTCCAAGAGCTTAAAAATTACCTTCCCAGAAGTTAATTGCAAAGACCAGGCTTTTTTTAAGTAGGGCTAAATTCTATACTAAACACAGGTGAAATTAATTTTAATGATGTATTTTATTTAGCTCAGTTTATATAAAATATTATCACATAATCAGTATAAAATATTATTGATTTATTTCATGTCTTTCCCATATTAAGTCTTTGAAATCGTGTGTGTATTTTATATTCACAGCAGATCACATTTGGACTAGTTTTATTTCAAGTGCCTTAGAGCCACATAGAGCTAATGCAGCCAAATCTAACAAAAGTATTATATTCTTTGTGGGCATGGCTATCAGCATGTTCTAATATTTTTAACCTATTGTTACAAATGTATTCATTAGCTATCACACAAAGCCTATGTTTAACAAATATTTTTTCAAGTACAAAAACAAAGGCAGTATCAACAAATAATCTCCTTACCTTCCCATTTGAAATCTCAGTTGTTATTCCGTATGGAGGTAGTCACTCCTCTGGTGTACTTTGATTACTTCTAGATTGATTTTCAACTTGGTCATAAAGTGACACTGTAGATGGTTAATGATCTACCTCTTGTCCCTTATAATTCAGATTTCTACTTGCAGTGTCCCTGATTTTTGCAAAGCATTTAATGTCCCTTCCCTTTCAATAGTGTCTTTGGCAATCAGAGCAGTAAGGGTGAGACTAGAGAATTCCAAAACATTACTTTTTGTGTGCAAACCCTCCTCTTCCTGAAAGGGATGTTTGATATAATTCATTTTTATCTTCAACTGAAAATATTTCAAGAAGTCTGCCAAAGCCTTAAAAATATCTACAGCCTACCCAAGTTACCATCAAAACTAGTAGGAAGCACTGTTAACTATTAGAGAAATTATTATTTTTCAGCATTCTCTATTCTAGTTGCAGTCTAACACTTTAAAACTTATATTTAAACAAGGGAAAAAACACTATAGTATATGTTGGCTTACACTGTTAAGTACATGTTAAGTATGGCTTCTTTTGTTTATGTTTATGTATAAACATTATGTTTATGTTTATGTATAAACATTAAAAAGAGGCTGTTAACAGTTCTAATGGTGGCTATTGAAATGCTGAACTGTAAAGGTCAAAGTCAGTCTGCAAGTGCTTTCCCAACTCCTTCTTGGACTCCTTCCTTTCTCCTGGGTTGCGTGACCTCCTGCAGTGGTAGGGCCCATTGTGGGGTGGTAGTTAATCCAAGTGTGCCTTGAGGATTTTGAATTCATTCGTTCTGCAGTAAATTGTACAGTATTATCGATCTCGTATAGTTCCCTTGTTTTCTCCATTCCAAAACCTTAGAATCATGCTTCTGTACTGGGTTCCCTTCCATCACAGACACCATTTCATGTGCATCTGGCTCTGTATAGGTTCTGTTGTTTGCTGATTTTAGAACCTTTTGTCTGTAATCTTATCTCTTGTTTGTATTGACTAGCTATGAGATAGACAGTTCTGATGTACTGAAGTGCTCTAAAATGGCAGCACTCTTCCTACCTAAATATGGGAGGTAATTTTCATTTGGGGGCGGGGGGGGGGTCATCTGGATATACACCATGGACTGTAGCCTTTCAGGCTCCTCAATCCGTGGGATTTTCCAGGCAAGAGTACTAGAGTGGTTTGCTAGTTCCTTCTCCAAGGAACTCAAACTAGGGTCTCCTGTCGGGAGCCACGTTAGGCATTACTGACAAAATGGAGGCACGGTCCCCAGCCCCCTCTCCTCATTCCGCAGGCACGGATCCCAGGATGAAGGAGTTAGGCCTTGTAATTCTGACTTGTCTTTTCCTCTCCTCGGCTGAGTTGACTGAAAAGGAATATTAAGGTGCTTATTGTTCTTAAGAGGAGCATGAGAAGGCACAAAGCCTTCTGCAGTTGTGCTCAGAAAATAATTCATAAAGTTGATCATTGACATTTGTTCAAGGACTTTTACAAAAGAGTGTTGCAGGATGAGCACATAGGCCATAGCTTGAGGTCATGGGAGGGATTGATACCTGAAGCCTATTTGTGAAGAGAATGTTTTTGGCAAAGGAGTTTACTGAATTTAGGACTTAGAAATAATTAAAATAGTTAGAAGTTAAAGATTTAAGGAATGTTGTAAAGTTAGCATATTTTACTATAGCTTATAGAAGTTAGGGATTTTTAGAGACACTGTAGCTAGAAGCCTTTTTAAGAGATAGTGAGCTCAGGATGTTAGGGGCAAACAGGATTTAGGAAGATAAGTAGTAAACTGAGGAATGTAGCATGAGTTACAATGTAATCACAAGTTAACTATGGGACACATTAGAAGAGGTAGATAATAGATGATAAGGCTGATTTCAAGACAATCACTGAAGCATGAACTCTGAAGAGCAACAATGATTTATGGAGATAATAAATCTGAGAGAGGGGCAAATGAAAATGTCAAACCGCTGGCCTAATGTTTTTGTAAAAGTATAAGAGAGAATCTTAAACTTGGAATAAACAGGCAGTCCATAGAAAACTGAGAGGCTGTCTCATTCGCCAACACCGTCCATCTCTTCAGGTTGAATCCCTGGTTGCTGGAGTTGGACTCTGGCAGTCTCCCGCATTGCAACAATCTGGGGGACGGGGCTTTGATCCCTAGGTCGGGAAGATCCCCTGGAGAAGGAAATGGTAACCCACTCCAGTACTCTTGCCTGGACAACCCCACGGATTGAGGAGCCTGGTGGTCTACAGTCCATGGGTCCCAAAGAGTTGGACACGACTGAGCTACTTCACTTTCTTTCACTTTAATCTGGATATTAGCACTTTGTGCCTAGAAAATTAGCACTCTGGAGAAGCCACATTTTACCTCTTGCAGCATGCTCACAAATGTGTGTGTTTATCAGTTGATATCCCAAGACTTTTTTGTGACCTTTAAAAGCCCTTTCCCATTTTAACTGTTGACAGACACATCTGTTGACTGTTTAGTTAAAACTCTTAATCCCTTTCTCTTCTTATGAGCTGAAAATGCTGTGTCCTCTTCTTTTTGGTCCCTTGCCCTGGTAACATTTATGAACAGATAATTAGTGCTCCTGATATAGCTGGGACTCTTGTTCTTTCCTACTAAGACAGTTTTGTTTTTTCATTTTTTAAATGTTATCTTAATATTTCCTCTCCTTTCAAGGCCATAAGTGATTCTTCCTTTAAAATATTACATGATGTATTGAATTGGAAATATTACTTCAAAATAAACTGCATTTTACTGTAAATTAGTGACCTATCAAAAAGACCTTACCACCAACCAAATCAATACCCTGACCACACATATGTGAAGCAGAGCTGGATTTTTAACTAATGCATCTTGTTTTAGTCAATTTGGGCTACTATAGCAGAAAACCACAATCAGAAGTTTTTGGTGGCTTAAACAACTTTCATTTCTTGCAGTTCTGAAAGCTGGGAAATCTAAGATTAAGGTGCTGGTAGAATCTGTGTCTAGTGAGAACCCACTTCTTGGTTCAAAGACATCTTCTCTCAGTGTCCTCTGTGGTAGAAGAGGCAATAGAGCTCTCTGGGGTCTCTTATAAAGAGCACTAATCCCATGCATAAGGACTCCAGTCCATGATTTAATCTCTTCTTAAAGGCTGCTGCTGCTAAGTCGCTTCAGTCGTGTCGGACTCTGTGCGACCCCAGAGACGGCAGCCCACCAGGCTCTGTCGTCCCTGGGATTCTCCAGGCAAGAACACTGGAGTGGGTTGCCATTTCCTTCTCGAGTGCATGAAAGTGAAAAGTGAAAGTGAAGTTGCTCAGTCGTGTCTGACTCTTCGCGACCCCATGGACTGCAGCCTATCAGGCTCCTCCGTCCATGAGATTTTCCAGGCAAGAGTACTGGAGTGGGTTGCCATTGCCTTCTCTGCTTCTTAAAGACCCTACCTCCTAATATCATCTCAATGGGGATTAGGATCTCATCATATGAATTTTGGGGGCCACAAACATCTCTTTAGGTACAAATATCCCTGGAAAATACACCTGATATTATTGCACAATGTACTAATAATATATTCATTCAAATAAATGAAAAGTGAATAAGCAAAAGGGATCATTTACTAACTAGAAGATGTGGCCAAAAAGAAAAAAAAAAAAGAATTCTGTGTTGATGACTATTATGGTGACAGTACTTTTCTGAATCTATCCACAGGAATAAAAAACAAAACCTCAGCTAAGTTGCCAGATAAACTGTAACACAGTTAAAATTGAATAACTTTTTAGTACAAGCATGTCCCAAATATTACATGGAACATAATTATACTAAAAACTACTGCTGCTGCTGCTTAGTCGCTTCAGTTGTGTCCAACTCTGTTCAACCCTATGGACTGCAGCCTTCCAGGCTCCTCTGTCTATGGGATTCTCTAGGCAAGAGTACTAGAGTGGGTTGCCATGCTCTTCTCCAGGGGATATTCCCGACCCAAGATCAAACTTGGGTCTCCTGCATTACAGGCAGATTCTTTGCTGCTGAGCCACCAGGGAAACCCATACTGAAAATTATACATTGCTAATCTAAAATTCAGATTTAACTTAGTGTTCTGAATTTATTGGCTAAACCTGACAACTTTTTTTGCTAAATCTGGTGACAAACTCTACAGCTGTATAATGTATGTAGTATCACCATTTGTCACAGAGGGCAGTAATGGGCAACTCACTGGTGTAAGAATAGGAAAAGCCCTGAATTCCAGCCATGCTCTCTGCAAAGAGCAGCAAGCCTCAGGAGGACAACTGAAACTAGACAGTTTTCCCTCACTCGCCAAGTTTCAGATGAATGCAAGGGGCCTGCAGTGAGGTTTAGAGGAACTAGAGCAGGCTAGTGTACTAGGGTGGGCTCCCTTCAAGATGAATGGAGAACTCACTTGGAATAGATTCCAAAATTAGCAAAACAAGGACAATTGATACAGATGAAAATGGAAGGTCCAGAGAGTTAGGAAGGGCCACAAACTAGAATATCTGTAGGCCTTATGTTTGAACAATTCACAAGGACAGTGAAGAGGAACTCTAATGCCTGCAAGTTAGAAAAGCTATACTGACCACTTTTACC
Organism: Bubalus kerabau; assembly: GCF_029407905.1. NCBI lineage: Eukaryota > Metazoa > Chordata > Mammalia > Artiodactyla > Bovidae > Bubalus > Bubalus kerabau. The sequence continues at coordinate 67,319,406 of NC_073630.1, forward strand.
TTCTAGATGTCCATTGTTTGAGGACTGGTTGAATAAATAATAGTACGTTCACATAATTAATTACAATGTGATTGTACAGAGGAAAGAATATCTCTATATACAACCATGAATGTATCTTCAGGATATATTATTACTTGAAAATGTTTAGTAAATAATAAACTAGACTAAGATATATTTTTGTGTTTGAATAAAATTCAGACTTTATACTAGAAGAAATTTACATGTTATAGAATAAAAATCAATGTTGAAGGAGCTTTTTTGTTTATTACTTAACTTTATCTCATGGTAGCAATAGCATAAGAAGGCCAGCACATTCAAGGAGAACTCTTTAGTACTGTAAGCTTCTGCATATAAAAAAGAAGCTGCATGGTATTGGTAAATTAAACAGTAACTTTGAATCTAAAGTGAAAGTGGTTCAATGCACGATACTGGATGCTTGGGGCTGGTGCACTGGGACGACCCAGAGGGATGGAATGGGGAGGGAAGAGGGAGGAGGGTTCAGGATGGGGAACACATGTATACCTGTGGCAGATTCATTTTGATATTTGGCAAAACTAATACAATTATGTAAAGTTTAAAAATAAAATAAAATTTTAAAAAAATTAAAAAATAAAAAAATAAAGTGAAAGTGAAGTCACTCAGTTGTGTCTGACTCTTTGTGACCCCATGGACTGTAGCCTACCAGGCTTCTCCATACATGGGATTTTCCAGGTGAAAGTACCAGAGTGGGTTGCCATTTCCTTCTCCAGGGAATCTTCCCAACCCAGGAGTCAAACCCGGGTCTCCTGCATTGCAGGCAGATGCTTTACCTTCTGAGCCACCAGGGAAGCCCTTTGAATCCAAGAAAAATTTTAAATCTGACAAGTTTCACACAGAAGGGAAATGAAAAGTGAGCACAAGTTCAAATTTCAGCAGTGTCTACAAAAATTGTTTTCAGCTATTCTTGACAGATAAGGATACTATAAATAATGCCAAATTATATTTTAAAAGATAATCAAGCATTAGAAATTGGGCTTCCCTGGTGGCTCAGACTCCTGCCTGCAATGCAGGAGATCTGGGTTCTATCCCTGGGTCTGGAAGATCCTCTGAAGAAAGGAATCGCTACCCACTCCAGTATTCTTGCCTGGGAAATACCAGGGACAGAAGAGCCCAGCCAGCTACAGTCCATATGGTCGCAAAGAGTCAGACAGGACTTAGCAACTAAACAATTCTAAAATTAAAAGTTGATTCCTTTTAATGTTGGAAGTGTTTTCTCCCAGTCTGTCAGCTCTTAATTTTGTCTCTGGTGACTTCATTGAACAGAAATGTAGACACAATGGCTGCTTCAACATAAGTGATAGTATAGAGGTGAAGAGAAGTGGACAGACTTTGAAATATTTCAGACAATAGTGAGCTAGATGTGGGAAGCAAAAGGAAACAAGACTGCTTAATTTCTAAAAGCTTTGTAGTGTTTATTGTGATTGTAAATAGTATCCTATTTTCTATTTAATTTCTAAATGTTTATTGCTGTGGTAAAGAAATGCCATTGATTTTTGCATATTGATCTTGCTATCTTAATAGGTTTAATAGTTTGTCTGCTAATTATATGAGGTTTTCTTTGTAAATGATCAATTAATTATAAATACTGAATATTTTTCTTCCTTTTTATTCACAAACATGTTTTGTTTTCTTTGTATTTAATCAAACAGAACTTCCAGTACTATATTAAATAGTAGTATATGAGAGCTTTGCCTCATTCCTAATATCACAAGGAAGCTTCTGAAATTTCTTCATTAAATATATCATTTAGTATTGATTTGTGTTTGTTAATCTGCTTGTTTTGCTTTATATTGCAATTGGGGATGGGTATCAGGAGAGGATAAAAAAGATAGACTTTATCTGAATAAGGAAATTTCCTTTTATTCCTATTTTTTAAATAACTTTAAAAAAAGCTCAAGTGAATTTTGAACATTATCAAAAGTTTTTCCTGTGTATTTTGAAAATGATCATGTTTCCCCTGCATCCATTCACGTGATAAATTATGTTTTTACATGTTCTGATATTGACTGTCCTTGCATTCCTGAGATAAATTCTCTTTGATTCATGGTGTGTTTTTTAAAATGTATTGCTTATTTTGTTGGCTAATTAATATTTAGAAAATTTTAATTTATGCCTCAAAAAGAAATTGACTTATACAGGCATTTTCTCATAGTTTCTTCATCTAGTTTTGATATTCTGCTAGGTATTTTTTCATTTGTCCTTCTGAGCTTATTCTCTGTTTTTCTCCCTGCTCTGTACATTGGAACATGACTGAGCCATTTCCATCAATGGGCTCCTTTGCCTCTAGCTTCTGGTACCACTGCCCATGACATTCTTCTGGCAGGAGATGCAAGGGCAGGGATTTGAATGAAGTCTGGGTATTGACTCCTCAATTCCTTTCTATTAGATTGAAGTCTGATGCATCCTTCTACCAAAAGTCCCAGTTCCACTCTGGATTTTGTAAATAACTCTCTCAAATTACCCCTTTCGATCAAAGAATGATATTGGCCTCTTTTATAAGTCTGACTGCAAAACTATTCTCTCTTGGTTTTCCTAAAGACAGTCCAAGCCATTATAAAAAGCACCTTCATTAAAATCTCTTCTATTCCCCAGTATGAATGTGTTTCTTGCTGGGACTCTGACTGATACAGATACCAAAGTTACACTCACATCAAATTATGAGTTGCAAATTTCTTTTCTGCTATAAGAAATAAATTGTGTAAAATAGACATATATTCCTTGGAAGTATGGTAGAAATCACCTATAAAACCATCATTTTAGGGGCAAGGATTTACTGTAGTTACTAATTTATACAAATTTTCTATTACAGTGTCAATTCCGAAGTATTACATTGTCAAAAATATCTATTAACTTAAGATTTCAAATTATTAGCATTTAGTAGTTCACAATATTCTTGAATCACTCTTAAATATCTTTCACACTGCAGCTATTTTCCTTTTGCTTAACCACAAATTAAATTGAAATATTTGTATGTTGCTTTCAGAAATATAAATTGATGTACAGAAAGTGGTTTGGTGATTCCTCAATAAGTTAAACATATAATTACCGTATAACCCAGTAATTCCACTCCTGGGTAGAACTGAAAACAAGTGTTCAAGCAAAAATGTGTATAATAATATTCATAATAGCACTATTCACAATAGCTAAAAGGAAACAACTCCAATGTCTGTCAACTGATGAATGGAAAAACAAAATTGGATATGTCTACACAATAGAATATTTTCCCCCACAAAGAAATGAAGTACTGCTACATGCTGCAATATGGGTGAACCTTGAAGCATTATGCTAAGTGAAAGACACCAGTCACAAGAGACCACATATGCTTCCATTATATGAAATATCAAGAATAGGCAACGCCATAGGGAGAGAGAAGAGATTAGTGATTGCCACATCTAGGAGGAGAAAGGGATGAAAAGTAACTAAAGGAAAGAGGCTCCTTTTGAGGTGATGAAAATGTTCTGAAATTAGTGGTAATAGTTGCATAACATTGTGAACATACAAAATGTTATTTATAATGATTGTTGTCTTAGATGTATTTGACCAAAATAAATTAAAATAATTTGTATTTATGTGATGACTACATACCACCTACCCTTTAGAAACTCCTGCTGCTGCTGCTATGTCACTTCAATTGTGTCCGACTCTGTGCAACCGCATAGACTGCAGCCCACCAGGCTCCCCCATTCCTGGGATTCTCCAGGCAAGAGTACTGAAGTGGGTTGCCATTGCCTTCTCCATTAGAAACTCCTGAGTCTTTCCGAAATGCTTACCACATTTAGATGGGTCCCTGGGGTAGAGAAATAGAGAAGGATAGTAGACTCATAAGTGAACCCTATGGATTAATCCTCCTTAACAGTTTCTGAGTGTTACCATTTTCTTCTCCTACAGCCCTGACTAGCTGTGATGATGTCTCCTACAGCAATTAATGGCATAAACAGCAACTTAATCACAAATACGTGCTGAAGATACTTGAGTCAAACTTGATTCAAATGCTAATATCACTGATGTCCACTCCTAGGCTCAAAGGATGCCTTTTTTGGCTGCCTTTTTTGTTGTTGTTTATCAGCCCTGGGATTTCTTTGGAAGGAATGATGCTAAAGCTGAAACTCCAGTACTTTGGCCACCTCATGTGAAGAGTTGACTCATTGGAAAAGACTCTGATGCTGGGAGGGATTGGGGGCAGGAGGAGAAGGGGACGACAGAGGATGAGATGGCTGGATGGCATCACTGACTCGATGTTTGTGAGTGTGAGTGAACTCCGGGAGTTGGTGATGGACAGGGAGGCCTGGCGTGCTGTGATTCATGGGGTCGCAAAGAGTCGGACACGACTGAGCGACTGATCTGATAAATTCATTTATAATCCACCTCCTTCCAAAAAAATGTCTTGAGTTAATCAATGCCTTAGTCAAGAGCACCAGTGTCTGTGCACATCATTGTCCAAATTCCCTACGTAAAAGTGGTTAATGCCTCTGAGCAATTTCAGACAGATTTTAGTAGAATAACTACTCTAATTTTTATTGTTATTAGAAACTGCTGACCTAAGATTCAGACCTGAAGCCTTTAAATGTGTGAGTGTTAAAATTGTGAGTGGTAAATGTATGAGTGTTAAAAATGTCTACCTGCCCTTCTTGTTGGAAATGAGAGGACTTTCATTGAAGAGCAGCCTTCATATGATCTGTTGGTCATGGCAGGAATGATGCCAGATTGTGCCCCAGCATTTTGCTCCAAGCCTGTCCTCCATGGAGAACCTCTCCACCCTCCTATTCTCTTTGAATATCTCAGAATACAAAGGGAAGAGCAGATGTTCAGAAGAAACCTATCTTGTATATGCATGGACAATCTAATTGAGATTTCTCCTGAAATCAATGCTAAGACAAACATCCTTCTATGATAGCATATTTGAAACAAAAATGACAAAAAACAAAAACAAACAAGGATTCTAGTATCTATTAATCTTTGGCTTTGAATCTGGAGAAGTATCACTTTAAAGATTTTATATAAGAAGAGGGGATGTGGATTTTCCTAGGGTAAATGGAAGTTATATGAAGATAAAATGGGGAAAAAAACTGATTCTAAAAAATAATGATTTTAGAATGAAACTCTATCCCCTTGCTCAGGGGAAGTTCTCTCAATTAAGTAGTATTCAACATGACACCATATTACAAACATCAATGGCACCACTAAACTGAGTTACTGGAGATAATTAACTTTACAAAAAATTTCTTCAGAACTGGGAAACATTCATTTTCTGCTAATTTTCTATAATGAGATTTTATTTGTTAAATTTTCAAAATGTGAGAAGTCTATTTCTTATACCACCATGTCATTTTTGAAAAATATAAAATATCATTCTGTCATGATGAACCCGATGATAGGTGAGGATAAAATGGAATTTGTTCGTGCAACTAAGATTTTTTGACAAAAGGAAGATTTATTTGATATTCTAGAAAATAATTGTATTAGAGGATTCAAGATTCAGAAAAAAAGTGATAAATAGAGTAGCCTAAAAGAAATCACTAATAGAGTTTCTACAAAACAAATTAAATTAGAAGTTATTGACATTGAATAAAGGAATGTAAGCTCAGTAATGGAGGATGTGAAAAATATCTAGCCAGAATTACAGCATTCCTCAAAGGGAGAAAAAAAAAGTATGCTGCTGTCAATAACCTAGAATGAAAAGTGGAATAACTAGCATATATAATAAAAGGTATACATTGTAGATAAGCTGGAAAGAAAAATAAGTCTGGTGACATGTGAATACGAAAAGTTAGTAGTTAAAAAGAAACTGACACACTAAAAATTGTTCTCATTATAATCTTAATTCCTTCAGCAATCCTATTTTGAAAACCTGTCCTATGCTAATTTTCTGTTAAATTCTGGGAATGCACAACTGAGGAGAAGATTTTGCAGACAATATAGAGATAGAGAAGATGTATGAGGAAAATATAATATAATGCAATTTGATAAGTGCTTTTCTACAGGCAAGGATAACTTGTTTTAACAGTGTGAAGGTGGGCAACTGTTGCTTCTCTGATGGAATTGATGAACACCTCTCTGAAAGGCGGTGGGTAAGCAGGATGCCTGCTTGCTCAATTGTGTCTGACTCTTTGCAACCCCATAGGTTGTATGTAGCCTGCCAGGCTCCTCTGTCCGTGGAGTTTTCCAGGCAAGAATACTGGAGTGTGTTACCATTTGCTGCTCCACGGTTAGCAGGATAGTCATGAGCTATACTGACAGGAGTGCTGTCACAGGTGACAAGACATGACTGTAGGTAAGGACATTGCAAGCACAGGAGAGAAAGGAACCGAAACAAATGCTGAGTGTTTTAAAGGCATATTCTCCCCACAGGTAAGACAGATGGCAAAGAGAAGAAGTTGCGTACGAACAATATAGCTTTGCTTCTCTGTGATTTTATCCTTATCATATCCTATATCATGAAATCCAAAATTATACAAAGAAGTTTTGCATAGCTTGGCATAGGCTGTAGTACTTCCTTTTCCTCCTCTGCTGTGGCTTAATTACAGAGTTGATTTGTCCATTTTCTCTAATGCTTCACTAATTACCTCTTTCCAGCTTCCACCACAGGGAGGGTGTGTGTGTATGTGTGTACTGATTGGCTGGTCATTTTCTGATCCCTGAATTAGCAAAGAGACTAAGTTTGAAGTAGGCAAAATTTGTCTTTTAGTGCGTCACCTTGAAGGCCCCCTTTACCCACTAAGGTACTCTTTCTTGACTCTGGCATCTCCAGATATAAAATCTTAATAATAATTTAGATACAAAGCATTCTCCCCTCCAAGTAGTATTTGCATTCTAAAGGAGGTTAACACAAAAATTCTCTATAATGATATGATTTTAGTATTTTACAGATTTGTAGATTTTAGTATCTGTAGCTGGTGAGAGAGAAAAATACTTGAGGGCAGTGAGAGTCTTCAATATGTATTCCACACTGTGCCGTGTTTCCCCCTGTGTAATGAAAACTTTGAATATAAATTCTCTCTAATTTATATTAAAAGCTTTAGTTCATTTATCACTTTACCATCTTATAAAGGATTATCACTTTATTTTATTAATTAAGAATTTTGCTCTTACAAAGCATTTTATATGCCTTATTTTATTTAAACCTCAAGAGCCTCAAGAGCAACATTGGTATTGCTTTCACTACCACCTTCAATTTTGGATACAGAGCAGCTGAGGCTCAGGGTGGAATCAAGTGGCTTGCCCCAGGTTTTACAGCTAATAAGTGATGAGTCTTGGATTCAGTTCAGTATTCCATCTTTCAGTTTACTGGTTTTTGTCACTATACAACTTTTTCTCACTATGCTACTCTGTGCTCTGCTCCCCTACAATTTTATCACCTTAGGGTACAGGGCTCATGCACAGGATGATAATTCTGTATGTGTGGGCTCACAGGTAGGCACTCTTCATATCTCAGGTACTTCAGATGCAGGCAGGTCAAGCATCATAACTTAAGAAACACAGGATAGGAGCTATTTTGGGTGATTATACAAGGGATAGCAGGATGGAAGCATTAATATTCCAATTAATCAGAGTCAACCCAAGGTAGAGGAAGGTCTTAGAGACAACAGAACTTTAGACCTTCCACTAGCTCTTCCACTTCTCGCCCCTTCTCCTACTGCATTTCAGTCCCAGGGACCTTCAGAGGGCAACTGCTTTTGCTCTGTAGCACCCAGTGCAGCTTGGCCCTAAAGTCTTCTATGCTGCCTGAACTTGTATTTCCCCAGAATAGAAGTGTTACCATCTAAACCACCTAGTATTTCATTAGCCTGGTGGTTTGTATTAGAAAAGAAAAAGAAAGGTTCTTACCCCATGCAATGAATTTCCTATCATGGAATTTCAAAATAAAAAAGATGATTATGGAATGAAAGCAATGAGGAGGGCAAAGGAACTTTTAAATCATTCCAAAATCATTGCACAAAAATAGCCACATATTCTGAAAATCCATAGGGCAACTCCAGCATCATTGAAGAGCTATTATTTCAGTCTTACTATTTGGTTCTGGTGGGGTTGGGTTATTTTATAGAATCACGTACTGCATGGAACTTCTATAAATGAATTAAGATATACAGATTAGTACCCTTATTTGGCAGTTTTAGCAAAGGGGATTAATGATCAATCTTTGTGGCACAGTAGTAAGGAGAGCCAGCTCTGTGGACAGCCTAATTCAGGTATCACACAATCCCCCCGCGGCAGTGTGACAGCCATAATCCAGTGCCTCATCTGTAGCTTGGCTTGAGGAGGAAGGAAACTAAATGGGTGTAAACTACTAAGTCTTTAATAAAGAATGATTATTGTCAAAGGGCATTACAATTGACTCTCGCTAGTTATGATAGTTTTGCTTTATACAGTTGTCATGAACAATAAATTAACTAATGCTGAACCATTATTCCTAAATGAAATATAAGGTTAGGTTTTGTCAACTGATCGAAACTTAATCGTGTTTTATGTATGCTCTGCTTAAAGATATTTTATTTCATGCATATTGTTCATTCATTGATATTGAATTCAGAGACAACAGCACTGAACCCCAGGCCTAAACCATACTTACCTAAAACACATATTTTCTCCATAATGCTTATGACAGCCTTCTTGCTTTTTGGAATACAAGACAGTACTTCATCCACTCTGCTCGAGAGCATTTCAAACAGAGAAATCACCAACAAAAATTACAAAAACGCAAAAACAAAGTCGCTCTGAATAGACCTTAAGAAGAACATTTACTTACAATATGAAAACTCAAACAAAATGACCAAGTGTTGTACTTCAGCTGAGGAAGTGCACATTAAGTGGCTCAAATTTTTGGCTACTCTGATCAGGTCTGCAAATGACCACAAAAGTGCAGCAAGTATTGATTGGGGAATTAGAACTAAATTTTAACAAGTAGGTAAATTCAAGAACATAAAGTCCAGGAATATTGAAGATCGACTGCATAATGTTGTAGTCCATGCCTAGCAGTCTGACACCATCGGTCAGCCCTAACTACTCATCATCTGTGTAGTCTTGGGCAAGTGTCAGTTTCCTCACCTGTGAAATAAAAAATAACTGCAGCTCCAACCTTCTGGATACATGATGAAAAATAAATGAGAAACTGACTGCATGTAAGTGTTTACTTGGCACATGACAAATGATCCAAAATATGCATTACTAATGCAAGGAACACTAAGGCAACAAGAATTAACTTTAACATAAGTGGAATTTTCTTACTAACACTTCTCAAAATGTTGGAGGAAAGTGATTTGACTGAATAATTTACTTTTTCCTCTAATTTCCTGTGTATGAGCAGAACCAATTATAGTGACAGATATAAAGGGTGTTATATTCTAATACAAAAATCACTTTGGTGAAGTATTATAAATCAATAGTGTCATTCTAGGGATCTTAACTAAAGTATTCAGATGCTATATTTTAAATGGGGCCTTGTGCTAGAATTTCAATTAATGCAAATGGAAAGAAAGTTGAACTGTAAGTACTAATTTTATTTGCCTAGCTTAAGCCAGCGAAAAAATGAGCTCATGTCTCTAAGGATCTGATCTCAATGCTGAAAGATAAATGCATAGAAACATAATCACATGACCTAAAATTTCATCACTTTTGATACATTTTAAATAGTTTCTATTTTGAATAAACACTAGCTTTGGCTGGAAATCCTAATGATATATTTCCACCCTTTATCATCCATCTGTACAATGTGTGTGACAACAAAAATTTAAAAATGAAAAACTACATTATTAATTATTAAGCCAAGAATTCCCGCTCAAGAGCAGTGGCCACTTAATTCACTGAAAGGATATGAAGTATCTCTCACTTTATTTCAACTAGATGTATGCAATACTCAAAATTTCACCAGATAGTGCAAACAGAATAATGAATGAAGAAAATTGATGAAACCAAAAAGAGCAAATGAATGTGAGAAGTGTTGTGTGTGTGTGTGGTGCATTTTGATTATAGACTGCCAGGTAGAGGTGAAATGACAAACTTTTCATGTTGAACATAGTTCATTCAATTTCAAATGCTACCAAAATGAGATGGAAAAAAATAAGTAAGGATATTTCTTAACCATTTCTGGATTGCTTAAAAAATAATAATAATAATAAACTAAAGGACTTTCTCCCCAGAAAAGTTCACAATACATACTCACATTTTAAAAATACACATATGCATTTTTGTAATGTTAATGTGTTTAAGGATGTAGTGTTGGAGAAGACTCTTTAGAGTCCCTTGGACTGCAAGGAGATCCAACCAGTCCATTCTGAAGGAGATCAGCCCTGGGATTTCTTTGGAAGGAATGATGCTAAAGCTGAAACTCCAATACTTTAGCCACCTCATGCAAAGAGTTGACTCATTGGAAAAGACTCTGATGCTGGGAGGGATGGGGGGCAAGAGGAGAAGGGGACGACAGAGGATGAGATGGCTGGATGGCATCACTGACTCAATGGACGTGAGTCTGAGTGAACTCCGGGAGTTGGTGATGGACAGGGAGGCCTGGTGTGCTGTGATTCATGGGGTCGCAAAGAGTCAGACACGACTGAGCGACTGATCTGATCTGATCTGAGAGGTCCATGTATCCTAAGTTAATAATCTTCTCCAAAGAAGTAGGAAAAAGCCACTATTGATTGTATGTAAATTGATATTTTGGAAGGAAAGTTATGACCAACCAAGACAGCATATTACAAAGCAAGAGACATTATTTTGTCAACAAAGGTCCGTCTAGACAAGGCTATGGTTTTTCCAATAGTCATGTATGGATGTGAGAGTTGGACTATAAAGAAAGCTGAGCGCCAAAGAATTGATGCTTTTGAACTGTGGTGTTGAAGAAGACTCTTGGGAGTCCCTTGGACTGCAAGGAGATCCAACCAGTCCATCCTAAAGAAGATCAGTCCTGGGTGTTCATTGGAAGGACTGATGCTGAAGCTGAAACTCCAATCCTCTGGCCACCTCATGAGAAGAGCTGACTCATTTGAAAAGACCCTGATGCTGGGAAAGATTGAGGGCAGGAGGAGAAGGGGACGACAGAGGATGAGATGGTTGGATGACATCACCGACTCAATGGACATGGGTTTGGGTGGACTCTGGCAGTTGGTGATGGACAGGGAGGCCTGGCATGCTGCGGTTCATGGGCTCACAAAGAGTTGGACACAGTTGAGCAACTGAACTGAACTGAACTGAAATTGATATTCTTACACCTTACCTTCTTTTTTTTTTTTTTTACCTTACCTTCTTTAATCTTATAAACTTTATGAAACACATTCAATATTCATGATATTCACAAATGTAGCTTTTGAAAATATTACAAGATAATAATTTAAAGCATTTTTAGGGAAGTTAATGTTTCTATTTCTATAGATTTTTGTAGTTTCATTCTCCCAATACTCTCTCAAAGATATTAACTGACAACGCTGCTTAGAAAAAGCAAAGAAAATTTACCTCTTTTTAGCCTTTTTGTACTGATAGAATTTTGTAGATTTTCATTAAATTGGTATAGACTCTTCAGGGACTTGTCCAGTGGAAAGTCTGTGCATACATTTGGTTTCAATAAGGAAGGCAAGAGTGGTGAATTGTGAGGCAAAATAACTCTAAAAGCAAGAATTAGGAATACATTGTTCCATTCTGGGATGTTTGATGGGCACTATTTGAAGAAATTATTCAGTTCATTCATAAGCCCATTCATTTCCTCTGTAAGCCTAAAGCAAAGTAATAGCATCATTTAGGTCCACAGGTGTTCCATTTTACCATGACCTCTATTTTTGCATATTTCAGTATGCTCCATAGACATATCATGGGGATTCATCTCAATCACATTACAAAAACATTCAAAGATGGGAAGCAATTCATTTTTCAAAGATCCATTGGGTCACATCACCTGGCTTTAATAGAAATATACAACTGTGGCTGATAATGCTGTTTAACACACTATGATCCAGAGTTTCAATCTGACACCCTTTGGTGCTTATCTTTGGCATCATCCAGAGGCTGCATTTGATGCCAAGCTTGGTCATGCAGGGAATGTAGATTTAAAGAGCCATTTTCATTTATAACAAACAAACCCAGCTGGGAACACAGCTGTTAAGTGGGATGGCAAAGCAAAAATTTCCTGCTACCTGAAAGAGTCTAATTATAAAAGCACCTAGACAACTTTTCAAAAGTCATAAATGAACTAGCCCACCCTCAATGTGAAATTAACTTAAAAAGAGAAAAAAAGTGAAATTATCTGAATCACATGTAGCAGAAGTAATCAGGAGTATTTTATAGAGTCTTAAAATCTATAAATGTCCAAACTGAACCTGCCTTTGATTCTTAACATAGTTTCCAAACTTCTCTATATTCAGACTTAAATCTAAACTTTGAAATAACCCAGACAGAAAGAAATGTGAAGTACAGCTTTTCTGTATTACTATCCCTACCATGTCCTTCACTAAATAAACAGCAAAAGATCAGCAACTTTATATGAAAGTATATGAAAACAAACAGTATATGAAAACAAAATCTAGAAATTTGACTATACTAGCTAAGTTTTTCAATGGTCAAGGGGGTTAAAAGCATTTACATATAAAGTATCTGTGTCATTCACTCTTGCCATCTCTTGTTTGACCACTTCCAATTTGCCTTGATTCATGGACCTGACATTCCAGGTTCCTATGCAATATTGCTCTTTACAGCATCGGATCTTGCTTCTATCACCAGTCACATCCACAGCTGGGTATTGTTTTTGCTTTGGCTCCATCCCTTCATTCTTTCTGGAGTTAGTTCTCCACTGATCTCCGGTAGCATATTGGGCACCTACTGACCTGGAAGTTTCTCTTTCAGTATCCTATCACTTTGCCTTTTCATACTATTCATGGGGTTCTCAAGGCAAGAATACTGAAGTGGATTGCCATTCCCTTCTCCAGTGGACCACATTCTGTCAGGTCCATGAATCAGGCAAATTGGAAGTGGTCAAACAAGAGATGGCAAGAGTGAATGTTGACATTCTAGGAATCAATGAACTGAAATTGACTGGAATGGGTGAATTTAACTCAGATGACCATTATATCTACTACTGCGGACAGGAATCCCTCAGAAGAAATGGGGTAGCCATCATGGTCAACAAAAGAGTCCAAAATGCAGTACTTGGATGCAATCTCAAAAACGAGAGAATGATCTCTGTTCGTTTCCAAGTCAAACCATTCAATATCACAGTAATCCAAGTCTATGCCCCAACCAGTAGTGCTGAAGAAGCTGAAGTTGAACGGTTCTATGAAGACCTACAAGACCTTTTAGAATTAACACCCCCCAAAAAATGTCCTTTTCATTATAGGGGACTGGAATGCAAAAGTAGGAAGTCAAGAAACACCTGGAGTAACAGGCAAATTTGGCCTTGGAATACGGAATGAAGCAGGGCAAAGACTAAGAGTTTTGCCAAGAAAATGCACTGGTCATAACAAACACCCTCTTCCAACAACACAAGAGAAGACTCTATACATGGACATCACCAGATGGTCAACATAGAAATCAGATTGATTATATTCTTTGCAGCCAAAGATGGAGAAGCTCTATACAGTCAGCAAAAACAAGACCAGGAGCTGACTGTGGCTCAGATCATGAACTCCTTATTGCCAAATTCAGACTGAAATTGAAGAAAGTAGGGAAAACTACTAGACCATTCAGGTAAGACCTAAATCAAATCCCTTATGATTATACAGTGGAAGTGAGAAATAGATTTAAGAGCCTAGATCTGATAGATAGAGTGCCTGATGAGCTATGGAATGAGGTTCGTGACATTGTACAGGAGACAGGGATCAAGACCATCCCATGGAAAAGAAATGCAAAAAAGAAAATGGCTGTCTGGGGAGGCCTTACAAATAGCTGTGAAAAGAAGAGAAGCGAAAAGCAAAGGAGAAAAGGAAAGATATAAACATTTGCATGCAGAGTTCCAAAGAATAGCAAGAAAAGATAAGAAAGCCTTCTTCACAATCAATGCAAAGAAATAGAGGAAAACAACAGAATGGGAAAGACTAGAGATCTCTTCAAGAAAATTAGAGATACCAAGGGAACATTTCATGCAAAGATGGGCTCGATAAAGGACAGAAATGGTATGGACCTAACAGAAGCGGAAGATATTAAGAAGAGATGGCAAGAATACACAGAAGAACTGGACAAAAAAGATCTTCACGACCCAGATAATCATGATGGTGTGATCACTGACCTAGAGCCAGACATCCTGGAATGTGAAGTCAAGTGGGCCTTAGAAAGCATCACTATGAACAAAGCTAGTGGAGGTGATGGAATTCCAGTTGAGCTATTCCAAATCCTGAAAGATGATGCCGTAAAAGTGCTACACTTAATATGCCAGCAAATTTGGAAAACTCAGCAGTGGCCACAGGACTGGAAAAGGTCAGTTTTCATTCCAATCCCAAAGAAAGGCAATGCCAAAGAATCCTCAAACTACCACACAATTGCACTCATCTCACACGCTAGTAAAGTAATCCTTAAAATTCTCCAAGCCAGGCTTCAGCAATATGTGAACCGTGAACTTCCTGATGTTCAAGCTGGTTTTAGAAAAGGCAGAGGAACCAGAGATCAATTGCCAACATCCGCTGGATCATAGAAAAAGCAAGAGAGTTCCAGAAAAACATCTATTTCTGCTTTATTGACTATGCCAAAGCCTTTGACTGTGTGGATCACAATAAACTGTGGAAAATTCTGAAAGAGATGGGAATACCAGACCACCTGATCTGCCTCTTGAGAAATTTGTATGCAGGTCAGGAAGCAACAGTTAGAGCTGGACATGGAACAACAGACTGGTTCCAAATAGGAAAAGGAGTTCATCAAGGCTGTATATTGTCACCCTGCTTATTTAACTTATATGCAGAGTACATCATGAGAAATGCTGGACTGGAAGAAACACAAGCTGGAATCAAGATTGCCGGGAGAAATATAAATAACCTCAGATATGCAGATGACACCACCCTTATGGCAGAAAGTGAAGAGGAATTTAAAAGCCTATTGATGAAAGTGAAAGTGGAGAGTGAAAAAGTTGGCTTAAAGCTCAATATTCAGAAAACGAAGACCATGCCATCTGGTCCCATCACTTCATGGGAAATAGATGGGGAAACAGTGTCAGACTTTATATTTCTGGGCTCCAAAATCACTGCAGATGGTGACTGCAGCCATGAAATTAGAAGGCGCTTACTCCTTGGAAAGAAAGTTATGACCAACCTAGATAGCATATTGAAAAGCAGAGACATTACTTTGCTAACAAAGGTTCGTCTAGTCAAGGCTATGGTTTTTCCAGTGGTCATGTATGGATGTGAGAGTCGGACTGTGAAGAAAGCTGAGTGCTGAAGAACTGATAGTTTTGAACTGTGGTGTTGGAGAAGACTCTTGAGAGTCCTTTGGACTGCAAGGAGATCCAACCAGTCCGTTCTGAAGGAGATCAGCCCTGGGATTTCTTTGGAAGGAATGATGCTAAAGCTGAAACTCCAGTACTTTGGCCATCTCATGCGAAGAGTTGACTCATTGGAAAAGACTCTGATGCTGGGAGGGATTGAAGGCAAGAGGAGAAGGGGACGACAGAGGATGAGATGGCTGGATGGCATCACTGACTCGATGGACGTGAGTCTGAGTGAACTCCAGGAGTTGGTGATGGACAGGGAGGCCTGGTGTGCTGCGATTCATGAGGTCACAAAGAGTCAGACACAATTGAGCGACTGATCGGATCTGATCTGTGTAATTCCCTAACATTTTAGCACATTACATCCAAAAGTTTCATTGTCACTGAGGTATGTTGTTCATGGCTGTCCTTTTTTTAAAAAAATATCCTCGGAAAACAAAGTGAATTTTTAAACATAATTTGATCCAACATCTTAACTGCTCAGCATCTCTTCATTGTGCATCAGAGTACTCCCAATACAACAACCCGGGATCCCTAGACTGCAGAGAAGTCCTTAGGGACAAAGAACTCTATAGAATGTTATTCTCTTCATGCCTTACCTTCTTTAGTCTTATAACTTTATGAAACACATTCAATATTCCTTGACATAGATATATCATAATACATGTTAAGTATATGTTCAGTAGTTACTATTTAATAGATGATAAAATTCTAAAGGGGTCTAATGTTGGTCTCTGTGTGCAGTATCAGTACGTCACAGTAAACAAACAGACACAAGCCATGGTTTTTAAGTGCATAAATTGAATTTGAATTTGTATCGCTTCTTTTTTGCTTGTCTAACACTTTCCTTCTCTGCATGGAAAGAAGTTTTCATATTATCACTAAACTTTCAAGATTTTATGTAATAGAAATGTACTTTATGTAACAATATTGGGTCTGGATTTTATCTAACAAATATCTGAGAAAATGAGGCAAATTTTAAAAATTATAGAAATCAAGTTTGTACAACCTTTCCTTCAGCTGTACAACATTTTGTCACATCATCTTTAATTTTGTACTTTTCATATTTCTACATTTATGTTTAGACTTGGCACCTTTCCAGTTGAGGCCATATCCTATGGGTAAATAACCCTTCCTGCTTTATAGTGGTGATTAATGTTCAAATACCTCCTCCCTCAAAATAATGCCAATATGTTAGTAAAATAAATATTTCCAAAAGACTCTAAATAAAAGTATGATCACAAAGGTGGTACCCTTCAAGGGAACTTCCTCAGAGAAGTAATGAAGGAATAATAAGGAAAAGAAGGATAAGGGAATAATGTTAGTAATGGGTAGAATTTATGAAATGCCTATTAAGCATTGGACACTATTCTAAGCAATAATACATTCATATTCTCATGCAATCCTCATGACAATCTTAAAAAAGTATGAATATTTTTCAGATAAGGAAATTGGCAGGCACCGAAATTGAGTTTAGCCATTAAATTTACTTACTAAATTTTATATATAGACTATATTTCTGGAATTATTTGTCCTAGAGTTCTCTGTCGTAGGGCGTGATGTCAGTTCAGAGACTCAATAATAGATGTTGTTATCCTCTAGTTTTCCTGGTGAGGGATACATGGTAGGGAGGACTCTGTGCATTAATGAACCCAGTAGTATGCTATTCAAAGTACAGTGAATTTTTTTCACAAGCGTATCCAATTATGGAATTTTTTCACAAGTGTATCCAATTATGAGATCCCGCCCCCAAATCCCAGAATAACACAACCACTACCAACAACCAGAAGTTTAAGAACCAATGTTGATTGTGTGGTTCCTACCACAACTTCTCCTACAGGGAGGACTCAGGACTGCTTCAAATATGTTGATTCTTGCCATGTGAAAATGCTAGGAAAGGCTAGAAGTCGAGCCAGAAATTGATGGAGTGGTCAGGGACACTGCCGTGATACTCACAGAAAAAATGATTAAAGGTTGGAGTTGTGAGTGTGACTTGGTACAAATCCCTATTTTGCTGCTGTTTAATAGCTTGAGACAAAGGTCCGACAAAGGTCCATCTAGTCAAAGCTATGGCTTTTGCAATAGTATGTATGGATGTGAGAGTTGGACCATAAAGAAAGCTGAGCACCAAAGAATTGATGCTTTTGAACTATGATGTTGAAGACTCTTGAGAGTCCCTTGGACAGCAAGGAGATCCAACAAGTCAGTCCTAAAGGAAATCAGTCCTGAATATTCATTTGAAGAATGTATGCTGAAATTGAAGCTCCAATACTTTGGCCACCTGATGCAAAGGTCTTTCATTGGAAAAGACCCTGATGCTGGGAAAGATTGAAGGCAGGAGAAGAAGGGGATGACAGAGGATGAGATGGCTGGATGGCATCACCGACTCGATGGACATGAGTTTGAGCAAGCTGCAGGAGTTGGTGATGGACAGGGAAGCCTGGTGTGCTGCTACCTATGGAGTCACAAAGAGTGAGACATGGTGACTGAACTGAACTGAATAACTTGAGAACTTGGACAAGTTACTTAATTTAAGTCTCAAATTTTTCACCTGCAAAACATGAATAGGATCTATCTCATGGGATTTTTTGGTAAGAATTGTACAGTAAAATGCACAAATTGCTTAGCAAAACTCTTTGCTAATAGTAAATGCTCAAGGATTGTTAGCAACTTTCACTATTATTCTAATGGAAAAGGGCAGTAAAAGCAAAATAGATGACTGTAGCCCTTTTACTAATTATGGCTGATTCACCAATTTTTAAAAACTGCATTCATTTTATTCAAAGTAAAAATAAACAGAATTATGAAAATATGGATTTACTACTTCCACTGTGTAAGTTGATGCAGCTGTTTAAAAGACTTGCAAATTGTTTTTCAAGTTTTTAAGGCTTATCTTGATCTCTGAATAGCATATTCTTCCATTCTCAGGGTGCTAGTTTCTGGAGGGAGCTCGCAGGTGGACTGCTAGTCATGTCTTAGTCTTATCATCCTGGGGGCTTCTCAGTTGTCAGGCCCATGATGGAATTCTCTGTGTAGTTATCTAGAATGCAGATCACACACAAACTGCTTGAGTTTTGCCAGCATTAGTACGTAGCTGATGTCACCAAATACATATTTATACCTTAAGCTGTCAGTAGTTAATACTGGAGTCTGGAGGAAAAGTGAGTAGGATATTTTGAAATGAATGTAAGAGGTCAGCTTGTGAGTGTGCTTTTATGTTTGCTGGAGGGAACAAAGCTGACTCCTAGCTGTAAACAAAGTTAACTAAGATTGGGCAGGGGAGAGGGGGCGGTTTTTGGGAGGAGGGCTCCAAGTACACGAAGGAGCTGAGAGGACTGAGAATGTTCCCCAATAGGATTACTAACCTACTCTGTACTCCTTGAAGAAAAATCAGTACCTGAGCTAAGGAAGAAAATTTTATAATGACCTACGAAATGTATTAGATTGTAGGAAGAAGGAGAAACTACCTCTAGTATTCAAAGAAATCTGGAAAACCGGCTTCTGGGGCAGCAGAATATCCACTGAGCCAGCAGTCAGGAAGAAGTGCTGCTGATTTTCCTGCACTTCGTAATACAGTCAGCACCATTGATTGCCTGGTATGCTACTAAACCCTGCTGCTGCTGCTGCTGCGTCACTTCAGTCGTGTCTGACTCTGTGTGACCCCATAGATGGCAGCCCACCAGGCTCCTCTGTCCATGGGATTCTCCAGGCAAGAACACTGGAGTGGGTTGCCATTTCCTTCTCCAATGCATGAAAGTGAAAAGTCAAAGTAAAGTCGTTCAGTCGTGTCTGACTCTTAGCGACCCCATGGACTGCAGCCTACCAGGCTCCTCCGTCCATGGGATTTGCCAGGCTACTGGAGTGGGTGCCATCGCCTTCTCCATGCTACTAAACCCTAGATTCAGTAATTCTGTGAATCTTTAAGTGAAGTCTTTGCCCAATAACATAATATCACCAAGGACCTTTATAGAAATGTAAATTCTCAACCTGTACCTACTGATATAGAAACTCTGTCTTAACAAACCCTCTAGGTGATTCTGATGGACCCTCAAGTTTGGGAGCCACAGATCTAACAATGTGGTTTATGGAGGGATTGTGGACAATGACAAAGAAGACCTCCAGGTCAGGTTTACCCCAGAACCACAGAAGCAAAAATGTGACAGAAAGTAAGCATTTGAAGTGGAATTTCATAGAAATGTTAGAAAAATACTATGGTTCAAACTAAGATGCCAAAGTGTCATGTGTGACCCTCCTGAGAGTAATGTGTTTGAATTCTTGCTTAAAGAAGTCACTAGTTCTGTTTGTTACTGATATAAGTTGATGTCTGAATTATAAAAACTGTAAATGATGGAATAATTCTTATATAGGCTCTGCCTTTCTAGAAGCAATAGAAAAGGTCCTAGACAGAAAGGAGAGCTGATGAGGAAGCCAGAAAGTCAAAGAAATTTAAGGTGGTGAAGGGGAATTAAAGTTGGAATCAAGAGGTTGAAAGTAGGACAATGTGATAAAAAGAGAAAAGGAAGAAAATGCATTCAGGACCATTTTAGCTAAATATAAGTTATGACCTGGTCTTAGATAGTATAAACACAATTCTTCTGAATCCACATCTAAAGTAACAGTAAAGAAGATTCATACACACAATCAACTATAATGAATCTTCCTTTAATAATCCTGAGAGGAGGACATGGGATGTTGAGACATGCAAGCCAGCAAAAGATGCTGAGTGTGACCAGAGACATATGGAAAGGACTACCAAAACTCAGATCTCCTGACCTCACTCGGCTCCTCACTCAGGCAAAATAAACATGAACTATATCTCTACTGATGTTGAAGCCTTTATGGGAAAAACTAAGAACGTTTTTTCTCTTCTTAATTGAATGCTGTAAGTTTGGAAGAAAATCTGGCAGAAGGTATGAATGTAAAATTAAGAAAAACTTGTTAAAGGACAGTGTTTAGTTTCTGTGTCTTTCTTGATATAAGAAAATTAGGTCAGTGATGATATCATGAAAACTGAATGTAACATTTTCACTTAGGACATCATAATGTGGTCCGTTTAACTCGAAACAAACAGAGAAGAGGGAGGAAAAGTTCCAAATAAACTTACAAACAAGCAAGCAAAAACCATCTGTAATGAAAACTAGATGTGAATACAAGGGAAAAAGTGACTAAAAATCCTTGAAAGAACACAGGAAAGAGGGAAATATAGAGGTTCAGATGTCTTCATTTATAATGAATTTTAATAAAAATAAGTAGTTTTGGCCCCACAAAAATCACCAAGTCCTGGTGTTGAGATGCATGAAATAGATGCCAGGGAAACAGAAAGATAGTCCTATTTAAAAGAAGTGCGTGGAGTTCCCTGGTTGTCCAGTAGTTAAGACTCTGGCGCTCCCAATGCAGGGGGCTCAGGTTTGATCCCTGGTCAGGAACCTAAGATCCTGCATCCCACACAATGCAGCCTGAAAAAAAAAAGAAGAAGACAACAAAGCACAGCGGGAGATAAAACTATGTGTCAAGGAGATATTTCTATAAAATTTGTGAGGGTGAAGGTAAGGGGAGATTGAGAGCAAGTAGATGAGAATGAAAGGTAAGAGACATAATACCATGGTAACACTCTCAGGACTGTCTAGGCAGAAAGGGTATGTTTGTTACTTAATATAGAGGGCAAAACTGGAGCAGAGGTTATTAGTGTTTGGGGTCTTCAATTATCTGGACATCTGCTATATGTTTCATTCATCTAAGGCCAAAACAGCTGATAAAATATTGCTATTGCTAAAATTGTCATTTCAGAGGAGATAGAATCATATCATCTTAAGTGCAGAAAAGATTTTCAAAAGAGTCAAGTTTAATTCCCTCTCTTCAAATTTAAATCCAGGAAAGCCAAAATGTTAATTTTACATGAGACAGAAATTAAACATTCATTTAATCACTTTCCAAATATTCACAGAGCACCTTCTATGTGCTAGATACTGTCCTAGGTACTTGGTATATGTTACTGAAGAAACAGACAGAAGTCTCTGTATTCAGGGCTCTTATATTCCTGTATAATGGGACAACAGTTAATAAAAAACATAACAAGTAGGTAGACAATCTAATAAAGCACTGTATAATTTGGTAGCCACTAGTCATATGTGGCTACTTTAATTAAAAGATTAGCCTGTTCACAATTTATTTACTATAGATTTTAACTGATTTCCTAACATATTATGGGAGCAGGCAATGTTTGAGGTGCAAGAGGTACAGCAATGAATAAAAACAAACAGAGGTTCTGTCATTCCCAGTGGACAAGACAGAAGGCAATCAAATAAGAAAATTAATATGTAATTTGGTTACTGACAGCAGTGAGTGCAATGAAGTGAAATAACGTAGGGGTAGGGCAAGGATAAAATGAATGGTGGTAGACTAGTTCAGGTAGGGTGCGCTGTTGGTTAGGAAGAAACCTGCAGGAAGTATTTCAACAAGCCCTATGGCTGTCAGAGGCAAAAGTATCCCCTATGGATTGAACAGTAATTACAGAAGTCCTGAAGAAGGTGTATGTGCAGCATGTTTATAGAACATTAAGGAAAGCCAGGTGATTGGAGCATAGGAAGAAAGAAGCAGAATAGGAGGAGAAAGGCTGAAGAAGGGAATTTTGAAGCCAGATCACATAGAGTCTTGGAAGTCAAAGACTGGATTTCAGAATTTATTCTATGTGTAAAGGAATGCCCTTGGGAAGATCCAAGAAGAGCAGTAACAAGATCAGATGTACATTGTCAAAGAATATGAAAGCTGCTGAATGGAAAATAGAATCTAAAGGGCAGGCATGAAGGAGGGAGACCAGTCATTCTGTGGATAACTACATCTGCCAAGTCCATTGGGCATGTATACTAACATAGTCACAGTTTCTGGAAATTAGTTCATCAGAATTCCTGGTTAACTACACATTTAACCAAAGTAAATAATAAGGGCAGCTATTAAAAGATTATATTCACAGAAATAAATTTGTTTTAAGAACACCTGTTGTTGTTCAGGTGCTCAGTCGTGTCTGACTCTTTGCAACCACATGGACTGCAGCATGCCAGGCTTCCCTGTCCTTCACCATCTCCCAGAGCTTGCTCAAACTCATGTCCATTGACAACATGACTCTCATAAAATCACATTCTCTTCCTTAGAATGTAGCTTTAATATCAGATCAGCAAAAGCTCTTCCACTTAATTCCTCATTTTTGTTTATTGTACTCCCCCTGCCCCTCCCCCGCCCCCTCGTCCCCCGCTTTCAAGATTTTGGCTTTGATTTCCAGATGGGACTAGTCAAGACACAGTTGATAGTCTCAAAGCTGTACACTCCTCTGTACTGACTCTGCCCACCTCCCTTTGCCATTAATACTTTGAGTTGCTAATCTCTGATGCCCTGCCACTGTCAAGGATACAACATGAGAGATTAAAGGACTGTCATTGTTTCAAATTGCTTGGAAGTCTTAGCTCTGTTGGTTAGTCTAAAACAAATGTGTTGGTCAGTTTCTCTCTCTCATGAGGCTCTTCCAATCTACCAAAAAGAAAATTTACAATCCATGTTCCTTACCTGAATCCACATACTACCTGAATTTGCAATGGATACATACATAGCTAGGACCTTCATTCACCAGATCAATGAGGAGGAAGCTGTTTTGAGACTGGACTTGGTAGACAGAACTTTGACAGGCATTCTGGGCCGAGTTAAAAGGAAAGAAATCCAATAACAAATGTGGAGTCACAAAAGTAAGAGACATATTTAGGTAAAAGTAAGACATTCACTTAGCTTAGAATCTTTTTCACATTTTCAGTGCTCCTGAGATGAAATGAGACCATCTCACATGTAGGTCGTAGATAATGGGCTGTGATTTTTGCCACTGTGACTTTTGTGTATTTATAGGTTTAATTGAAATACAAAGCTACTGAAATCATGCTTTGTACAGAAGGAAGCATAATATCATTATTGTTGGAAAACTTACCTGCTGTGCGTATAATGTTCTTGTTGACTACCCCTGGGAAGTTCATTATGATAAATTGATTAAGTTTGTGAATTCTTTGGTTCATAAATGAGAACCCACTGCTGAATAAAGATATTCTGTATTTTTTTCATAATGAAGCTATTTTTTGCCTATGTGCGGGTAACTCCCTCATTAAAGAGACACTCGTGATTTGTACAAGAAAAGCATAATTTTCTCTCTTTCCCTTGCTTCAGGTTTGAAAATAGTTCTTTCTCTTGGGTAACTTCTCTAAATTACAGAATAAATTAAAAGATGTCTAACTATATCTAGTAGATCATATTTCTCATATGAGCCATTTACAAGAGATTTTAAAGGGGTATCTGGCTTCCTGGCTTCAAAAAACAAAGATCATGGCATCCAGTCCCATAATTTCATGGCAAATAGATGGGGAAACAATGGAAACAGTGACAGATTTTATTTTCTTGGGCTTCAAAATCACTGCAGAAGGTGACTACAGCCATGAAATTAAAAGATGCTTGCTCCTTGGAAGAAAAGCTATGACCAACCTAGAAAGCATATTAAAAAGCAGAGACATTACTTTGCCAACAAAGGTCCATCTAGTCAAAGCTATGGTTTTTCCAGTAGTCATGTATGGATGTGAGAGTTGGACTATAAAGAAAGCTGAGCACCAAAGAATTGATGCTTTTGAACTGTGGTGTTGGAGAAGACTCTTGAGAGTCTTTGGAGACTCTGGGACTGCAAGGAGATCAAACCAGTCAACTCTAAAGGAAATCAGTCCTGAACATTCATTGGAAGGACTGATGTTGAAGCTGAAACTCCAATACTTTGGCCACCTTATGGGAAGAACTAACTCATTGGAAAAGACCCTGATGCTGGGAAAGATTGAAGGCAGGAGGAGAAGGGGACAACAGAGGATGAGATAGTTGGATGGCATCACCAACTCAATAGACATGAGTTTGAGCAAGCTCCAGGAGTTGGTCATGGACAGGGAAGCCTGGTGTGCTGCAGTCCATGGGGTTGCAAAGAGTCAGACACAACTGAATTACTGAACTGAAACTGGCTTCCTAAGATTGGTGATTAAAGTTGGCATTTGGCAATCTGTGATCTCTGACACAGATTTAAAAGTGCCTCTACAGAAGTGGCAAACTGGAGACTCATGGACTTAGACATTGGTAACTTAATTAAATAAGCAGGCCATGAGACTGAAGTGAATCATGCCCTGGCAGGCTACATAAGTTAACCAAAATCTAAGCCTGCAAATGCCTCAGTGTTAGAAAAATCAAAATACTAAGGACAACCAATCACAGTGAGAGTTGGACCATAAAGAAGACTGAGTGCTGAAGAATTGATGGTGCTAGAGAAGACTCTTGAGAGTCCCTTGGACACCAAACCAGTCAATCCTAGAGGAAACCAACCCTGAATATTTATTGGAAGGACTGATGCTGAAGCCAGAGATCCAATACTTTGGTCAACTGAAGCAAAGAGCTGATTCATTGGTAAAGACCCTGATGCTGGGAAAGATTGAAAGCAGGAGGAGAAGGGGGTAACAGAGGATTAAATGGTTAGATAGCATCACCAACTCAGTAGACATGAGTCTGAGCAAACTCCAGGAGATTGTGATGGACAGGGAAGCCTGGAGTACTTCCTGGGATTGCAAAGAGTCAGACATGACTTAGCGACTGAACAACAACCCAGGCAATAAGCAATAGCCAACTGAATAATTTCCTACCTCTGCTTCTCTACTTTCTCTGTGTAAGGTTTTCCCCTGCCTCCTGTTAGAAGAGCACTCCTGACCACTTGGGTTTGGTGGTACCCAATTTGAATTGATCTTTGCTCAAATGAACTAAAAAAATTTAACATGTCTCAGTTTATCTTTTAGTTTCATGCTGGCTTATACGTTTGGTTTTGCCAATAAATGTTTTAAGATGTTTATTTCACAAAATTTTAGACTGTTTTCCATTGGATCACAGGAGGATTTTGCAACACTGAACTGGAATTCCTGTGTGCCATCAGTTGTATTAAACCAATGAGTGACTCTCAGTTTATACCAGACCCCCCATTTTCCTTCTCTATCTTCTAACTGACACTCTTTACTCCTTTATATTTTGTTCCAGGCTTCTGTAGGCATTTGAGTTTGTTATCTGATTTTTTCATCTGATACTCATTTTGGAATCTTATTGTTTAACATTTTCTGCAATTTATATCAGTCAAAATAAATGCCATATCCTTCATATTTTACAAGGAAGGATGTATCAAGTCAAGATAAATCCTTTGTAGACTTCTCAAAAACTTGTAAGGACTATCCACATCTTTGTCCCTACATGGTGCTTAGCTGATCTTCCTCTCAAACTTCTCACATGGTGGCAAGGAAATGTGAGAGGCCAGATCTTCAAGAGTGCATATGTATCTGCTGCTTATATTCAGCTGAAAAGAGAGAGCACATGTCACATTTCATTCAATTTCATAACACCACTGAGGGGTGAAAGATCGTCCAATGAAAACCAATTTTTTTTTTTTTTTGCTTTGAATCAAAAAAATAAAAAACAAAAAGACACATAAAAATCCCAATCTTCTTATTTTTCCCTTTAAAAAAATTCCTTTCATTATTATGACATGACTGGTGGTGGGAGTTAAATAGATCTCAGTTTGAATCTTGGCATTATAATTTACTTAAGGTTTACTGAATCTTCTTTATATTCAGTTGCAGCAGTAAAGTGGGGCTGATAATAGCTAAGCCATAGCATTGCTATGAAGTTCCCAGAAAATGTATGCAAAACTGAGCACACTGAAAGTGAATAATCGGCACCAAGTTATTATAATTTGATGTTAAATATCTGCATCTAATCTCTAACTTCTGTAGACAGAAACAGTTGCCAAGAACTGGATTTAGACAAATTGCAGTGTTAAAGGATGATTTTTGATTATTAACCCCAACATTGCATGAACCTAACCATCTGCTTTCTCTACACTGTGCCCATAAAGTGAGCACATCTTGGAAAAAAAAAATCATGTGATGGGGCAGACTTCAGTATATATTAAATAGGTACTGATCACTGTCTGCTTACCACTACCAGTAATCCAACTATTGTTTTCTCTTCCATTCTCTTATCACTTTTTCAATCCCTACTACCCTTGTTTGCAGCTGATGTTCATGCCTTATGCTTCATTGACAGGAGACAGTTAGTGTGCCAGAAGCTGCTCATATTCCCATCAATAAATTCACAGGGCACACATCCTTTCCACTCTCCCACTTGCTCCAGTACAGGAAGTGTCACTTCTCCCATCACAGGTTAATTTTGCCATGCTGCCTTTCTGCTTTGTCCTGAATTGTTGAGGACCTTATTCTTAGATCATCTCTCTATGTTCTCATCATCACTCTTTTTCTCATCTAGGTGTAACCTTTATGTACAAAAACACCATTCTTCATCTTAAGCAACTTCTCTTCTGACCCTGTTTTCTCTTTCAGCTGCTGCCTCTATCTTCTGTTCTCATCTCTTTCCAAATAAGACGTCCATAATGAGGTATCTACATGCTGTGTTCATTCCTTAATCCTTGCCAGTCTTCAGCCCATTCCCATCTGGTTTCTACCCCACTACATTGAAATAGCCTTTCTCAAGCCAGCCAAAAACTTCCATTCAGTTTATTCAAAAGTCAATTTTATGTCTGTTTCTCAAATTAAATGTTCTTATGAATCACCTGGACATCTTAAAAATGCAGATTCAGATTCAGTACTTAATTCAGACTTAAATTGAAGAAAGTAGGGAAAACCACTAGACCATTCAGGTATGACCTAAATCAAATCCCTTATGATTATACAGTGGAAGTGAGAAATAGGCTTAAGGGGCCTAGATCTGATGGATAGAGTGCCTGATGAACTATGGAATGAGGTTCGTGACATTGTACAGGAGACAGGGATCGAGACCATTCCCATGGAAAAGAAATGCAAAAAAGCAAAATGGCTGCCTAGGGAGGCCTTACAAATAGTTGTGAAAAGAAGAGAAGCGAGAAGCAAAGGAGAAAAGGAAAGATATAAACATCTGAATGCAGAGTCCTAAGAATAGCAAGAAGAGATAAGAAAGCCTTCTTCAGCAATCAATGCAAAGAAATAGAAGAAAACAACAGAATAGGAAAGACTAGGGATCTCTTCAAGAAAATCAGAGATACCAAAGGAACATTTCATGCAAAGATGGGCTCAATAAAGGACAGAAATGGTATGGACCTAACAGAAGCAGAAGATATTAAGAAGAGATGGCAAGAATACACAGAACTGTACAAAAAAGATCTTCACAACCCAGAAAATCACAATGGTGTGATCACTGACCTAGAGCCAGACATCCTGGAATGTGAAGTCAAGTGGGCCTTAGAAAGCATCACTACGAACAAAGCTAGTGGAGGTGATAGAATTCCAGTTGAGCTATTCCAAATCCTGAAAGATGATGTTGTAAAAGTGCTACACTCAATATGCCAGCAAATTTGGAAAACTCAGCAGTGGCCACAGGACTGGAAAAGGTCAGTTTTCATTCCAATCCCAAAGAAAGGCAATGCCAAAGAATCCTCAAACTACCACACAATTGCACTCATCTCACACGCTAGTAAAGTAATCCTTAAAATTCTCCAAGCCAGGCTTCAGCAATATGTGAACCGTGAACTTCCTGATGTTCAAGCTGGTTTTAGAAAAGGCAGAGGAACCAGAGATCCAATTGCCAACATCTGCTGGATCATGGAAAAAGCAAGAGAGTTCCAGAAAAACATCTATTTCTGGTTTATTGACTATGCCAAAGCCTTTGACTGTGTGGATCACAATAAACTGTGGAAAATTCTGAAAGAGATGGGAATACCACACCACCTGATCTGCCTCTTGAGAAATTTGTATGCAGGTCAGGAAGCAACAGTTAGAACTGGACATGGAACAACAGACTGGTTCCAAATAGGAAAAGGAATACGTCAAGGCTGTATATTGTCACCCTGCTTATTTAACTTATATGCAGAGTACATCATGAGAAATGCTGAACTGGAAGAAACACAAGCTGGAATCAAGATTGCCAGGAGAAATATAAATAACCTCAGATATGCAGATGACACCACCCTTATGGCAGATAGTGAAGAGGATCTCAAAAGCCTCTTGATGAAAGTGAAAGTGGAGAGTGAAAAAGTTGGCTTAAAGCTCAACATTCAGAAAACGAAGACCATGCCATCTGGTCCCATCACTTCATGGGAAATAGATGGGGAAACAGTGGAAACAGTGTCAGACTTTATTTTTCTGGGCTCCAAAATCACTACAGATGGTGACTGCAGCCATGAAATTAAAAGACGCTTACTCCTTGGAAGGAAAATTTTGACCAACCTAGATAGCATATTGAAAAGCAGAGATATTACTTTGCCAACAAAGGTTTGTCTAGTCAAGGCTATGGTTTTTCCTGTGCTCATCTATGGATGTGAGAGTTGGACTGTGAAGAAGGCTGAGTGCAGAAGAATTGATGCTTTTGAACTGTGGTGTTGGAAAAGACTCTTGAGAATCCCTTGGACTGCAAGGAGATCCAACCAGCCCATTCTAAAGGAGATCAGCCCTGGGATTTCTTTGGAAGGAATGATGCTAAAGCTGAAACTCCAGACTTTGGCCACCTCATGCGAAGAGTTGACTCATTGGAAAAGACTCTGATGCTGGGAGGGATTGGGGGCAGGAGGAGAAGGGGATGACAGAGGATGAGATGGCTGGATGGCATCACTGACTTGATGGATGTGAGTCTGAGTGAACTCCGGGAGTTGGTGATGGACAGGGAGGCCTGGCATGCTGCGATTCATGGGGTCGCAAAGAGTCAGACATGACTGAGCGACTGATCTGATCTGATCTGAAAGTGGTATCCAGGTTTTGCCTTGCTAACAGGGTCCCAAGTGACATTAGTACTGTTCATGTAGGGACTGATTGTTGGGTAGCAAGTGCCTTCAGACCTTATGTCTTTGTTTTTGCAGTTGTTTTTGTCTTTTCCCCCCTGTTATCTCCTCCTCAAAAATTCTTATGCTTTGCATGTGGGATTATTCTTATCTTTCAAGTATCATTTAAAAATTGGCCTTCACAGAAAGCCCTACCAGACTTCCCATCTAGAGCTGATGCTTGATATTTTTTATTAATATATCAAGAAATATATAGATATGTAGACAGATAGAATAATTCAACAACAAAACACTGTATTCTGTTGTAATATATTTTCTTTTTTTTCTTGGTTTTGTTGTTGTTGACATCCCCACTAGACTCTAAACTGCAGAGAATGGAGATCATGTCATCATTATTCTCCACTCTAACGCAAAGCTAGGTATATAGTAGGAGTTTACTGTGGTGTTGGAGAAGACTCTTGAGAGTTCCTTGGACTGCAAGGAGATCCGACCAGTCAATCCTAAAGGAAATCAGTCCTGAATATCCATTGGAAGGACTGATGCTGAAGCTGAAACTCCAATACTTTGGCCATCTGATGCAAAGAGCTGACTCATTGGAAAAGACCCTGATGCTGGAAAAGATTGAAGGCAGCAAGAGAAGGGCACAACAGAGGACAAGATGGTTGGATGGAATCACCGACTCGATGGACGTGAGTTTGCACAAGCTCCGGGAGTTGGTGATGGACTGGAAAGCCTGGCGTGCTACAGTCCATGGAGTCACAAAGAGTCAGACATGACTGAGCGACTGAACTGAACTGAACTGAATTTAGTAAAACATTGACTTAATAAATACCTGCAAGATATATGTAATGCTGTAAGATTATGCTCTCTGAGCTCAACTGAAGTTTGAAAACCTTCAGAAGTGCTTTTGTTGATTTTTGGTGTCTGTTTGTTTGCTTTTTCACCAAAATCCATTGCCCTGCTGGACTCCTGCTCCTGTCTTCAAATATTTACCTCCCATTACTCTCTCTCCTATCTCCAAATGTTTCCATCTGGTGATGTGTAAAGTCAGCCAATAGTTAGGTCTTGAGTCTTCTTTGAAAGTCTCCCAGTGAGTACACCTCAGTGGCCTCTAGTGTGAGAAGCAAGCATTACTACCACTCATGGGAATTTAGTATAAAATATCTTGAATAAGTCATTTTATCTTGTATTTATCATCTCCTTCCCTAAGTGAATACTATTAATAGTTGCCTAGTGTTCAAGGACTATATCATAATAATGGTAAAAATTTACTAAATATCAATTATATGCCAGTGCTTTACATAAATAATTTGCAGTCTTCAGAATAATTTTTTCATAATTTTTATTGTGCCAATTTTATAAATAAGGAAATTGTGGTCCAAGTTGTTACTTGCCCAAGGTCTTCTTGGCAAAAAATAGGAAAGTATGAGCATAAAACCAATGTTCCTTCCACCACAATATCTTTTGCTGTCACCTCATATCACCTTTCTCCTACATATTGACCTCCAACGCCTAGCAAAACTCTCTCACATTATACCTATTAGCAAAAATCCTGGCCCATATCCTCTATGGATCCTGGACCAGAAAGACACTAACATAACTGGGAATTCTCCTAGTCCGTCCTTTTTCCCCAGCCGTAGCTATGCTAAACAATGTGAGACATCAGGAACCCACTGAAGTTCTTACCCTGTCTTTTTGTCATCCTGCTATTTAGACAATGAAAGGAAACTCGTAATGTTTCTCTTTGGGAAAAACATATAGTGAAAGCACTCACAAGTTTTCTCATTTTCATGGCAGTTTTGTAGAATATTTATTGCTTGATAAGAGTAACATCTTACAGGAATTCAGGAATAAATATACAATAATCATTTTCTCCCTTAGAATTTCATAACTTCTGCCTTTGGAAATAAAAAGAAATGCTCTAAAATATGGGGCATAATGAGAAAAAAATTATTCCTCCTCAGATAAGCAGAGATTCAGTTTAGTCCCCAGTGCAGAAGAATGGAGGTAGAAATAGGGCTCACTGTGCTTTTTAAACCCTGTTGAGTGTTGTAGGACTTTATTTAGTGGGACAAGTAAACCCTCACACTTATCAGCAAACTCAGAGATTAAGCACACAGTTGGGAAGAATATTCCACCCAGCCATAAAAAGGAGAACTACCTTGTCTTAAAAGTTTGCTATTAAGCATACCCTAGAAGAGGCATGGGATTTACCTGTTAAAATCATACTGGATTGAGAGTTAAAAAATAAAAATAAATAAACTTCTAAAAACATCAAAGTGATAAATCAGTACCCAGGTGGGTCCCCAAGCTGAGAGTTGTTTTAACAACTAGAACTAAAGAGACATCAATTCCTGGTAAACGGGATTTCCTTCTCAGGCCAGCTCTAAGGCAAGACAGGGAGGACTATCAGAAAGGAACACCCAGGCCCCCTGTTTCTTTTACAAGTCATATTTGCTTCACAGGAGCAATTTACTCTGACATAAAAGCTCTACAATTGATACTCAAGGGACTTCAATGCGTAGCTCTGTTTTTTTTTTGTTTTTTTTTCCGTACCTCTGGTTTTATGCTATGTTTATTTTTCCCTCTTCCTGAAATCACCCTGCCAATTTCTTTTCTCTAAAATGAAGCTGGATTATTTGGCAGTGATGACCACCAATCCCTGGACCCTCATGGTGAAGAGGAGCATGTCTTCCAGCAGACACTTAGGAGATAAGGAGACAGGAGGGCTTCCTTGAGGCTCTTTCGTTAAATAATAGTAGAATCCGCATGAAAAGATAATGTGGAAAACAGAATGTGCTCAATAATGACCCTTTATGCTCGAGTCCACTGTGGCAGTTTCAAAGACTTTTCCTGTAAATGATCTAAAGGGCTTAATGCCTGTTTCTAGTTCTGGTCCGCACCTCCTCTCTAGCCCCAAGCCTCTGGCTAAGTTGAATTCTTTTTATTTCCTTTCCCTTCTTCTTTATTTCCTTCCCAGTCTTCTTCCCAAATCAATGACTATGGGGGGAAATGTTTGTCAAAAAGCCAACATCAGCATATAGAGAAGTTATAAAGTGAGTAATCCAGAGATGGGATAGTTTGTCTTTTGCCAAATTTCTACTTATGTTGCTAAAAAGGAGTGATATTTGGAACCAATTCTGAACAAGTTGATGATTGTTTTCATCAGAGACTCACTCTCTGTTAAAGACACTAAAGGGTTCAGGGTCTTCCCTGGCAGTTCAGCTGGTAAAGAATCCGCCTGAAGTGCAGGAGACCTGGGTTCAATCCCTGGGTAGGTAAGATCCCCTGGAGGAGGGCATGGCAACCCATTCCAGTATTCTTGCCTGGAGAATCCCATGGACAGAGGAACCCGGTGGGCTACAGTCCATGTGGTCGCAAAGAGACAGATAGGGCTAAGCAACTAAACACAGCATAGCACAAAGGGCTCACAGTTCTGTCACTGAGGATTTTATTGATTTTTGGAAGACTCCTGGGCTGGGGGTAGGGGGAGGGGTAGAAGCACAAGCTGGAATCAAGATTGCTGGGAGAGATATCAATAACCTTAGATATGTAGATGACACCACCCTTATGGCAGAAAGTGAAGAGGAACTAAAAAGCCTCTTGATGAAAGTGAAAGAGGAGAGTGAAAAAGTTGGCTTAAAGCTCAACATTCAGAAAACAAAGATCATGGCATCTGGTCCCATCACTTCATGGGAAATAGATGGGGAAACAGTGGAAACAGTGTCAGACTTTATATTTTTTTTGGCTCCAAAATCACTGCAGATGGTGATTACAGCCATGAAATTAAAAGACACTTACTCCTTGGAAGGAAAGTTATGGCCAACCTAGACAGCATATTCAAAAGCAGAGACATTACTTTGCCAACAAAGGTCCGTCTAGTCAAGGCTATGGTTTTTCCAGTAGTCATGTATGGATGTGAGAGTTGGACTGTGAAGAAAGCTGAGCACTGAAGAATTGATGCTTTTGAACTGTGGTGTTGGAGAAGCTCTTGAGAGTCCCTTGGGCTGCAAGGAGATCCAGCCAGTCCATTCTGAAGGAGATCAGCCCTGGGATTTCTTTGGAAGGAATGATGCTAAAGCTGAAACTCCAGACTTTGGCCACCTCATGCGAAGAGTTGACTCATTGGAAAAGACTCTTATGCTGGGAGGGATTGAGGGCAGGAAGAGAAGGGGACGACAGAGGAGGAGATGGCTTGATGGCATCACTGACTCAAACTCAAACTCAAACTCACTCAAACACCATGAGTTTGAGTGAACTCTGGAAGTTGGTGATGGACAGGGAGGCCTGGAGTGCTGCAATTCATGGAATCACAAAGAGTCGGACATGACTGAGCGACTGAACTGAACTGAACTGGACCTCCTTGGTGCCTCAGCAGTAAAAGATTCCACCTGCCAATGCAGGAGACTCAGGAGATGCTGGTTCGATCCCTGGGTCTGGTACATCCCCTGGAGTTGGAAATCGCAATCCTATCCACTGTTCTTGCCTGGAAAATTCCATGAACAGAGAAGCTTGGAAGGTTACAGTCCATGGGGTTGCAAAGAGTCGGACTTGACTGAGCCTGCACTTACAGCATTAAAGACTCCAGATTGGGGTGTGGGGAGGAGGTAAAGAGAAAGGTGGAGGAGGTAAAGAGAAAGGTAGAGAAGGTGAGAAAGAAGTGTTAGCAACTGGACTGGTCACTGCTGACTCACCTCATTACATCTAGGGTCAGAGGGACATAAAGGAAATCCTGATCTCTGCTCAAATTTTTCTGACCCTGATGCTCTGATACCTGATAATGTAGGTGTCCTCATGGCTTCTCACCATCCCTGACTGGTGACCCTGTCAGGGTCAGCTTTTCCAATCCACACAGACATGCTGTTTCTGACGAAGATGTGATCAACCTTCATCTCTGCTTAGAGAAAGAAAGCACCAATCTGTAACTTGTCAAGGTGTTTGCCAGAAGCTTGAGGGGGAATCAAGATATCATGTTTGCCACAGGAAGAGTGTTCAAGTGAGCTGACTTTGAGTTCTTTTTTAAAGATTACACTAGTTAACTTAGTCATGAAAATGGCCAGTGAGAGTATTCCATTTCCAGCTTACCTCTAAGTGTTAAACTTACAGAGCAGCTCTAAAAAATACATGAAGTGCTTACCTCTAAATAGAATTATGGTTCCATGGAAGCAGGAAAAAAAAAATCACTTGCTTTAGCAGATTTTAAATTCTAAACTGAAAAAAATGTTCCATGGACATCTCTGATTTGAGCTTCAGCTGGTTGATTGATGGTGATTTAATATCAAGTGGAGGAGATTAGACTCACTTTTGGCTTTGGTAAATGTGGAGATTCCCAGGTCTTAAAGGCCCCCTGTCTTGTGTTTACGCTCAGAGAACTGTTGAGTAAAGGCTTATAGAAAACTTTCTCATGAATATGTCAGTAGATTTATAGCCCTGTACTCCTTCTCTTTTTCATAGGTGCTATTTCCTGTGATGGCTCAATTTCCCACTTTTTACCACTTATTATTAAAGTTCCAACCACTTAGAATAACTCCCTGGATTTGTAAGATGTTTAATTTATCAATTTTAAATTGTTTATCACAGTTTTTTGAATACTGAGACTAAAGACCTTGAAGGCTTGATGGAGATCTAGAGAGAAATATAAGATTTGATATCTCATCTTAGTCATCATTTGGGGATCTTATTTTCATTAATGTGCAAAATATTGAAGAAACTAGAAAACATTAGCTTAGAAAAAACTGTAAAAATAATTTCTTCTTGCAGAGAGAAACCCATGAAGCCCAAACAGTTAGGTTTCATAACAACTCGGATGACAAGGTATTAATTGCTTGCAAATGATCACCAGAAAACTTTTGGGGTAAAAGCTTAACTTCTCTTCTGGAGTTATTTGGTTAAAAGATTTCATCCCTGAAAAGCATAGATCCAGGATATTACATGTGTCAGCAAATCAAGGGAAAACACTCGTGTGTCACTAGCAGGGCTCAGTCCTCTGCATCTGTAAGAAGGTCACATTATAGCTGGAGAAGCAGAATAAACATTTTTTTCATAAGAATGACTAATGTCGTTTAAGAAGGAGTACTGCATTACTGAAATTAGCAGACAGTCATCTTTGATATTTGATACTTTAAGTAGAATAAAAGAAACCACTGTACAAGCCCAGCAATGAAGAAACAGAACAGATGGTAGCAGGCCTTCCTGTTTACTAGCTGAATCCCTCTTCCCCAGACCCTGCACCCATTCCCATCCAAACCGCAAAACACATGGAGCAGTTGGCATCATTAATTATGATGTAGATGCCAATTGAGGTCACCTTACCTTTTAGAGTTTAAATAAAATGAAATTGAATTCCGTATCCTGTATCCTAGCCTTTCAAAGATTTCTATGAGTTTGGTGAGATGCTTACATATTTATAGTCATCTCTAGCTAAAAATTCAATATCAATGGAAATCTTGAACCTGTTCATGTCTCTTCTCCTTGCAGCTACTTATTTCGCTCTGCTCTGTGCCAGTCTATAAGAGGAAATCACCTCTTTTCCTTGATTTGTCCTCCAAAACACACATACATGTACTTAAAGCAGGTAGCAGACTTCAGTGGAAGTCTGGAAAAACAAAATGAAAAGTGTTACACAGTGAGGTAACACAGTTAAAATTTATCCATACAACAAGTAATGGGTACTTACTCTGTATCAACCACTGTTTCATGGGCTGGGATTGTAGCATTCGATGAAATAAAAGTCTGCTCTTGTGGAACTCCTTGTGGGGAGAGATAGACTATAAATAAGTATGTGCATATGAATATATACTGAACTGTATAGAGAAAATTAAAGAAATATAGTGAGGAGGATAAGAGTGAGAAGGCATAGAAAGTCATTGAGATCAGGAGTCAAAGTAGACCTCTCTGGTCATATATGAGCTGAGTCCTTAAGAAAGAGAGAGCAGCAGGGCAGTTCAAAGCTTCTGAGGCAAGAACAAGTTTGGCTTGTCCAAGAAACGAAAGGAGGCCGGCGAAGCTAGATGAGAGTGTCCAAGAAAGAGAAAGACGGCAGACAAAGGCGTGAACTCATACTAGGTTAGAGCCTGGGACTGGATAAACTATAAAATATTGTCTGCAGGCAGAGCCTTCTGAGAATAGTTTAGTAGAAATCTGACCTCTTCTGACAGTCAAAGCAGTGATAACTAGAATGTCTCCTGACTTGCCGTCTGTTTTCTCTCTTCAGCATTCTTTGTGTCCCTCTTGTCTCCCCAGAGTTTCTCCATGATGGGGCTTGGTGCTTCCGGTGCAGAAAGCCAGCTTGGCTTCATTCAGCCCACCCATCTTAGCCTTGACTGATCTGAGCAAATCAGCATTGGTCTTAAGAAAACCATAAGTGCTTTGGGACACTTGGCCCAAGAGCAAAACCATACAGCATCTTTTA
This sequence comes from Bubalus kerabau, assembly GCF_029407905.1. Lineage (NCBI taxonomy): Eukaryota > Metazoa > Chordata > Mammalia > Artiodactyla > Bovidae > Bubalus > Bubalus kerabau. Next base: position 67,356,102 of record NC_073630.1, read on the forward strand.
GCATTGTTACAACTACCTAATTCTGCCATGTCGGCTTATTTTGCAAGCAGTGTTTTGGTCTTGCCAGAGATGGTTGCTCATATTTGCTCTAGAAATAATGGGCCTGTGCATCAGTATCACAGTGAGTTTGGGAAGAAGCAGTAAAAATGAGTGGCTTTTTCGTAACAGAGATTTGGTGCCAAACTCTCCCTCTGAGACAGAGTGGCAAATAGTAATCATCTCACAAGTACTTTCTCAATGTGAAGGTAACTGTAAATGATTTTCACTTTGCATTTTCAGTTTTTTAAAGCTGTTTTTTTTAATTCTCAAAATGACTGCTATGAGAGCTTTTTTAAACTTGGAAAAGCATTTATTCAATGCACTTACTGGGCACTTATTTGAAAGTAGTGTTTCTATATGTTAGGATTTAAAGTCACATGAGTTTTGTTTGTCTGCCATAAAAGACCATTTTATAATCTAATGAGTCTCAAAAAAGCAGCCAGAAGAGAGACAGAGTGATCCTCATCAAAGATAGTGGGAATAGATATAAAGAGATAGTGGGAATAGAATGGGTCTTAAAGGAATAAAGCCAATACACCTGGCTTTCTGCCAAGTGTTATGGAAAGGACTATGAAGAGGATCCAGATTCCTTTACTGAATTCTTTGCTTGATTTGGAATATAGATTTTTAAAAATATTTGTTACATGAAGTGAAAATATTATGGTAAATATAGGCCCAAGGACGTTATGGGAGTATTGATAAGGAAAGGATTATCTTTGTTTAGGGAAACTGAAAAAAATCTTCCTGGCAAAATATTGAAGTCTTCTATCTTAAGTCAGATGGTATCAGGAAAATATGTTTCATATGACCAATCCCTTTGTCAAAATAAGCAATTATGAATAGAACTGTTAAGGACTTATGGTTAGGAGAAAAAATAAATTCTTTATAGCAGAAAAAACACACTGTAGCATCAGATAAACACTGAGCAAGTTACAAACTCTCTGAGACTCAGAGGTTTGAGTGTCTATGAATTGCATAGTATAAAGTTCCACTGCATTCAGTAAACGTCACTGCCAACATTTCAGGTCTTCAGGAAGTGGAAGTATTGGATTTTCATCCTGTTATGGTATATTGAGAATCTACTTATGTATGTGTAGATGTAGCCAAAGAGAAAAAATGATCAAAAATTTGAAACAATATTTTCTGGAGAGCTTGGTAATATAATTTTTGTTTAATTATAATAACTACAATTCCAGGAATGCCAAAGTCGCTTAATTTACTACTTTAAAAACACAAAAATATTTAAGTAAAACTTTAGGCTTTGCAGAAGAAAGGCACTTTACAAATCAATATGTGTATTAGTTTTGTTACTGTAATAGCTAAACATTAATGTCTAGTCCAAAGTTTTATAGGAAAGCCAAATGCAAAAAACTACTCAATTGGTTTCCATAAAATTATACAGCTTAGCACAATAATGGTTTCTGTTCTATGCAACATTTTCCAAAGAAATGTGGTAATATCTTAATGAGAAGCAAGAAATACTAGAAACTCTTGTCCTTGTAAGCATTTTACAGATTAAATGGCTCCAGTGGAAGAAATACAGATTCTATCCAGGTGAAACGCACAGAATTAGTTATGTGGACCTTATTCCCTATGCATAGCACGTTCCTCAGAAGTAAAACAAAGTCAAAATACAATAAACAAAACTTAGCATCCATAAAAAAGGGAAGTTTCCTATAGTGGCTGGAAAAGGAAGCTATTAAGAAAGACATTTTAATTATTCCAAAGATATTTACTGAGCCTCTGATATATGCCAGATGATTTGCTGCATTGCAAAGACACAACAGTGAGGCTAGCAGATTAGATTGTACATTTTAAAAAATGGCTGCAGTAATAGCTCCCATTTCACATACTCTTCTTAAATGTGACTTTGCCACTCTTCCCATAAAGAGTTGGGCATCTATGTTTCCTTCTTTGGATCTGGGCAAGCATATACTATGGTGAAAGTGAAGCTATATATTTAACTTCTGAGGTCAGGTTATGAAAGGTAGTACAGTTTCTGCCTGAAACTTTTGGGCAGTTTGCTCTTGGAATCAATAACCTAAAGAGACCCAAGTGGAGAGAGATGAACATCCAGTACCAACTTGCCTGAAACATTCATGAGTCATCTTAAAATGGATTCTTGACTCTAACTTGAATCAAGCCATCCCAGCTGACAGTACATGAAATAGTAACAAACTTTCCCCACCAAGACTGCCTATATTGCAGATTTGTGAACAATTTAAGTGATCAGTGTCTTGTTAAGATTCCATGTTTTGAGAGCTTTGTTACATTAGCAATAGCTAAATTTAACAGTGAAAAGTCGCATTTGCATCCTCCTGAAGAAGCAACAGTTAGAACTGGACATGGAACAACAGACTGGTTCCAAATAGGAAAAGGAGTACATCAAGGCTGTATATTGTCACCCTGCTTATTTAACTTCTATGCAGAGTACATCATGAGAAATGCTGGGCTGGAAGAAGCACAAGCTGGAATCAAGATTGCCGGGAGAAATATCAATAACCTCAGATATGCAGATGACACCACCCTTATGGCAGAAAGTGAAGAGGAACTCAAAAGCCTCTTGATGAAAGTGAAAGAGGAGAGTGAAAAAGTTGGCTTAAAGCTTTTCAGAAGTAGATTAAAGCTATTCAGAAAACAAAGATCATGGCATCTGGTCCCATCACTTCATGGGAAATAGATGGGGAAACAGTGGAAACAGTGTCAGACTTTATTTTTGGGGGCTCCAAAATCACTGCAGATGGTGATTGCAGCCATGAAATTAAAAGACGCTTACTCCTTGGAAGGAAAGTTATGACCAACCTAGATAGCATATTCAAAAGCAGAGACATTACTTTGCCAACAAAGGTCCATCTAGTCAAGGCTATGGTTTTTCCAGTGGTCATGTATGGATGTGAGAGTTGCACTGTGAAAAAAGCTGAGCGCCGAAGAATTGATGCTTTTGAAGTGTGGTGTTGGAGAAGACTCTTGAGAGTCCCTTGGACTGCAAGGAGATCCAACCAGTCCATTCTGAAGGAGATCAGCCCTGGGATTTCTTTGGAAGGAATGATGCTAAAGCTGAAACTCCAGTACTTTGGCCACCTCATGCAAAGAGTTGACTCATTGGAAAAGACTCTGATGCTGGGAGGGATTGGGGGCAGGAGGAGAAGGGGACGACTGAGGATGAGATGGCTGGATGGCATCACCAACTCGATGTACATGAGTTTGGGTGAACTCTGGGAGTTGGTGATGGACAGAGAGGCCTGGCATGCTGCAGTTCATGGGGTTGCAAAGAGTCAGACATGACTGAGCTACTGAACTGAACTGAAGCTTATATTGAATGATTAATAAAATTAAGCAAGCAATTATGATATAATGGAAATTGATTTAATAATGGCAAAACATTCATATATAGGTATTGTAGTTTTCTACAATAATAATTTCCCTGAAGAAGTAATACCTAAGGTGACACCTGAAGAATGAATGGAACATGGAAGTTGCTGTTTTGGAGGTGGAAAGAATGTATTTCTTTATAATAGCCTGTGTGGTGGTGGGAGTAGGGACCAGAGGAGAAAAAAAAAAGGGAAAAAAAGAAATAAAAGCTGAAAGAGATCAAGTTAAGGAGTTTGGACTTTGTCTTAAAATAGTGATCCAAAGTAATATTTTAACTAGCTAAAGATGTGGTCAGGTTTGTAATTCAGTAAAATTACAAAAAAAAAAAAAAAAAAAAGGAGTTAACTAGAGATATACAGCCTAGGAACTAGAGATATACAGACTAGGTAGGTAGTAACAGTGATTCAGTTCTCCTCTATCTGAAGAATTTTTCATCTTGGTTAATGAAAGCTCCATCCTATCAAATGCTCAGACCAACAACCTTGGTTGCATCCTTGAATTCTTTTATATCCTCCATCCAATCTGTTTGCAAATCCTGTTTTATCTATCTTTAAAATATATCTAGAATAAGGCCATTTTTTACCACCTCTGTTACCAGTCTCAGGGTCACAACCATCATCTCTCTCATGAATTATTTCAAAAGTTTTCTAAAAGGTGCCTCTGCTTTTATATTTGCCCCACCTAACACAAAGACTGTACTTAACACAGCGGTCAGAGTAAATTTCCAAAAGCCAAAATCAGCTCACTCCTCTGCTACAAACCCTACTGTTGTCGCCTTTTACTCAATGTAAAAGCCAAAGTCTAGAAGCCTGCATGTAACCTGGCTTCCGGTTTTCTCTCTAACTTCCTCTTCACCTCTTCTTTCTGTTCAAGCCACACAAGGGCACATAAACACTCCAGGGTCATTCCAGCCTTGGAATTTTATTTCAGCTATTGTTTCAGCCTAGAAGGCCTTTCCACAGACATCTGTATGGCTACTTTCCTCAGCTCCTTCACTTTGATCAAATCTCACCTATTTGAAACTGCAATTAGCAGTCTGTTCCTTTATCATCCTTTAAACTCTCTAACCCTGACCTACTTTTATTCTTTATTCAAAGCCTCTGTCTCTCTGTAATGTACTGTATAAGTTATTTATTTTTCATGTCTAGTGTTCATTTTCTGTCTTAACTTCTACCTGCCCCTATTCTTGATAGAATAGAAAGAGGGGAAATGAAAGCAGAAGTCATTTGTTTACTGATGTAAAAAATTCCCTCGAGAAGTGTTTGGCACATAATAGGCATTCAAGTATTCATTGAATGAATGAATGGTGATAGAGATGGGGAAGCCTTCCCTGTTTTTCCCACCACATATAATTCTCCTTTATAATTTAGAACAACTTTTGACGTGCTCTTTTCTCTGCCAAGATTCTACTACTGGGTTGTTTACATTCTCGTTTTTTCCTCTTCACTGTGATTGTTGCTGAATTGTAATCAACTGTCAATGTCATCTTGGCTTCTTAGCCAGACCAAACACCAGCTAGAGCATTTCAAATATTAATACACATGCCATTCTGGGCTTCCCTAGTAGCTTAGCTGGTAAAGAATCCTCCTGCAATACAGGAGACCCTGGTTGGATTCCTGGTTCCGGAAGATCCCTTGAAAAAGGGATAGGCCACACATTCCAGTATTCTTGGCCTTCCCTGGTGACTCAGACAGTAAAGAATCCACCTGCAAAGCGGGAGACCTGGGTTTGATCCCTGGGTCAGGAAGATCCCCTGGAGGAGGGCAAGGCAACCCACACCAGTATTCTTGCCTGGAGAATCCCCATGGACAGAGGAGCCTGCAGGCCACAGTGCATGGAGTCACAAAGAGTCGGATGTATGGATGTGAGAGTTGGACTGTGAAGAAGGCTGAGCTCCAAAGAATTGATGCTTTTGAACTGTGGTGTTGGAGAAGACTCTTGAGACTCCCTTGGACTGCAAGGAGATCCAACCAGTCCATCCTAAAGGAGATCAGCCCTGGGATTTCTTTGGAAGGAATGATGCTAAAGCTGAAACTCCAGTACTTTGGCCACCTCATGTGAAGAGTTGACTCATTGGAAAAGACTCTGATGCTGGGAGGGATTGGGGGCAAGAGGAGAAGGGGACGACAGAGGATGAGATGGCTGGATGGCATCACTGACTCAATGGATGTGAGTCTGAGTGAACTCCGGGAGTTGGTGATGGACAGGGAGGCCTGGTGTGCTGTGATTCATGGGGTCGCAAAGAGTCGGACACAACTGAGTGACTGATCTGATCTGATCTGATATCTGAATCCCACTATTCTCTTCTGATACCAAGTAGTAAGAAACAACTCCCTCAGATTCCCTTCAGAACCACAGGATGTCATCTCATATCTTAAAAGTTTCTCTTTCATTTCTGTTGTGTCTATTATACATTTGTTGTACATATGCTGGGCCCTGAGAATGTAGGAAGAAATAAAATACAGTTGCTTTGTATTCTCATGGAACTTATAGTTCCATCACAGTTCTGTAATGGACATCTGTCACCACTGCTGTGCTTTGCAGATCTTGCTCTTCCACACCTTACTCTAGTCTTGGCATTGTAGGGAAGTAACCAGTAATTGGAGAAGACACAGATGCTTTGATTTCTTTAATCTGAGAAGATTGTGTTAATATTATTGTTTCTAGGCTATTCAGCATATTTTTCTTGAGCATTTGTTCTGGATCCTGTTCTAAGTGCCAGAATCAGAGGTGGACAAAACACACATAGTGACTGCCTCCATGAATATTCCAATCTAATGCAAAGGATGGTCTTCTGTAAACCCCAACCAATGAAAGAAACCTCCACAAAATATTACCTAAGTCCTGACAGTTAAATATATTCCCTACCTGTGTCCCATTTTTCATTGCCATGGCAATCTACCAAAGATAGGAAATCAGGAGTTGGGAAAATTAAGGGTGAGTTCTTTACTGGGGAAAGTCTACTTTCCCACTGTGCATGGTTTACTATGCACATCAGTTGTTCTGGTTCTGAATATCAACCATCCCACATTTGTATGTGCCCCCTGCGGTGGAAATGCGGTGTCTTAACCACTAGAATGTCAGGGAAGTCCCTCTTTACATATATGTTTAAAGTTGCAGTATAACTGAAAAGAATTTCCATCTTAAACTGACGTCATATTTTACAACACTTTGAATTTGTACTTTCCATATTGCCACTTACATAGTTAACCAGCAGTGAGATCCTGGCTAAGTCAATGAGCACAGACTTACTTGGATTCATCATGTATGCAATGGGTATAGTAACAGACTACCTCACAGACTCTTAGGAGGACTCAATGAATTAAATATTTGAACTATTGGAATAGTACCTGACCCTGTAATACTCATTAAGTATTAGCTTCTAAGAGGGTAGAATATTTTACAGAGATTGCTCTGTAAAAATGGAATGTTTCCTCCTGCTCTTTGACAGACCATGTCTTATCTTTCCTCTTTAAAATTTAACATGCAGTCCTCTTTCCCTTTATCAAATTCCAAAAATTTTTCTACTTTTTGTTCTTCAGTCACTGAGTTGTGTCCAACTTTTTCTGACCCCATGCACTGCAGCATGCTAAGCTCTCCTGTCCTTCACTTTCATCTCCCAGAGTTTGCTCAAATTCATGTCCATTGAGTCAGTGATGCGATCTAACCATTTCATCCTCTGCCAACCTCTCCTCCTTTTGCCTTCAACCTTTCCCAGCATCAGGGTCTTTCCCAATGGATCCGTTCTTCACATCAGGTGTCTACTTTAATAACAACAGAAATTGGTTAAAATTTACAAAACTGAAGGAGGAAGTAGAATTTCTTTTTTCAAATCTAAACTTTTAAAAATAACTGATGGAATATTAAAAGATTGCCTTTAGGGTAGTATATAAAAAGAAATACTCAATTCATGCTGAGCAAACTATAGGCTTCAATCACCTAAGCAATAACACAGAGTAGAAATGTTTTTAATTTTTAGAATTTTGAATAAATTTGTCATGACATTACTATAGTTATATGTCAGATCAAAAGCTTGGAAATATTTTTTAAATTTTCCCTTATATTTTAATCTCCTTGAACTAAATTTATAGATTTGAATTAAAATTTTTCTATTTTCAGAGATGAGTAATGGGGATAATAGAAGGAGGAAGGCTCTTTCCTTCTCCTCATTCATAGCGAATCTTCAGTACCTTTTCTTAGTTGATTTAATTTTCCATAAAATGTCAAGTTAGAGGAAATGAAGCATCATGGTTATGTAACATCAGGGCTTTATTAAAAACAAGAATACTAAAGGTATGTTAGTTTATTTTACAGAAATCACAGCACATGAACACTGACACTCTTGTAATCTTTACAACAGTCTTAGAATGTAAATATGTGCGAAAAAGCAAATATTTTGCAAATGAAGCAATCAAGCCTCCATGAAGTTAAATAAGTTGCCAAGGATCAGGTTTATAACTGATACCAACATCATATCTTCAGACTGCATTTCCAGAACATCTTCCCAGGTTTTTTTCTTTGTTTTTCTTTTTTTTTTTTTTTATAATCCCTGACAGTGTATTGACTTTTTAGCCCTGAGAGCACATAAGACCACTGTCTTTAGGTACTTTACTTCTTAAATGCTTCCTTGGTCTATATCAGTTGCTCAGAATCCACTTTCCTATAAATATGGTATAAGATCACTCATATGCACCATCAATCAACTGGTACCTTACAAACCTTTAGGTTCTTTTGAACCTAAAAGTCAGCCCCCAAATTGGAAAATTCACTTTATTTCCCTACCAACAACTGTTTTATGGTCTATACTGTATCTTATTTATCTTTGATTTGTTTTATTTTACAAATATTATTATAATGCTTACTGTGTGCAGTCATGTTCTAAATATTTTACAAATATTATTTTTCAGCCCTTACAAGTTAAGTACCATTATTACCCTCATTTTGGAGGTAGGATATGGAGAGGCACTTGCCTAAGGGCACCAGGCTAGTATGTGCAGAGTTTTACATAGTAATGATTATAAACAACAGAGCCACAACAGTGCCATAAGTCCAACTGGTGAAATTTAGGTTTAGATTAAAATTTGAACAGCCTTAGATGAAGAACTATATATAATCAGTCTATCAGCTCTATCATCAACATCAGAAAATGACTCTAATACAAGGTCTAAAAGTTAGCATGGTACATTAAAAAGAATGAAATAACGCCATTTGCAGCAACATGGATGGACCTAGACTGTCATACTGAGTGAAGTAAGTCAGACAGAGAAAGAGAAATATCATATGATATCCCTTATGTGCAGAATCTAAAAGAAATGATACAAATGAGCTTATTTATAAAACAGAAACAGACTCACAGACTTAGAGAACAAAGTTATGGTTACCAGGGGAGAAGGATGGGGGCAGTGGGTGGGGGAATGGATAGTTTAAGGAGTTTGAGATCCATGGGTACACTCTGCTATATTTGAAATGGATAACTAACAAGGTCCTGCTGTGTAGCACAGGCAACTCTGCTCAATGTTATGCGGCAGCCTGGATGGAAGGGGAGTTTGGAGGAGAACGGATACATGAACATACATGGCTGAGTTGCTTTGCCATGCACCTTAAACTATCACAACATTGTTAATCAGCTACTCCAGTATAAAATAAAAACTTTAAAAAAGTTTGCAAGGTAGATTGGAAGGCAATGTAGAAATAATTAAATGAAAATGGAAAAACTAGATTCATAGCATTACCTTAAACACTCCTGGCTAGGCTGTACACACACACACACACAGACACATGTAGATAGATAGGTGTACATGTTTATATATACAAAATTATGTATATATATATATAATGTTATTTATATAGTAAGTTAACTAAAAATAAAAATGGAAATTTCTTTGCCATCACATACTAAACATGGAGCATTTCCTTGAGAGAATGAATTTCTTTGCTATTAATCTTTTTGTAATCTTAGTGGTTAGAGTTAAAATAACTACTTCAGTTACTGTTAGAGAAAATTTTGATCTATGAGATTGATCAAAATCACATTTACAGTCACTCTGAAAGGGAAGATGAGTATCTCTCTCTATTCCTTTCCAAAAAAAAAAAAAAAAAATACTATGCTTAATGACAAAAACAAAATGACTAAATTTATTTTACTGTTTCAAATGAACAATTGATGTGAAAGTATTTCAGAATGTTTTTTAAAAGAAAAATAATAATTAACAATTTGAGCTCTTAATTTGTGCCAGGCCCTTTTCTAAGAGCTTCACATGATTACCTCACTTAATCTCCATAATAACCCTGTGAAGTAGATACCATTATGATTCCCATTTTACACTAAAAGGAATTAAAACTCAGAGAATTTACATAATTGGCCCAAGGTGATATAGCTAGTAGATGAAGCAGATTTAAACTCCAAAAGTCTGACTTCAGAACTTTCGCTTCTAACCACATGACAGAAATGGTGGGCAGAATAATACAATTATAATTTGAAGGCTTTAGCCTTGTCCATATTATTATTTTAATCCTTCAAAAGTCCCTAGAAAATTAATACATATCATTTGCAGTTAGGAAACCAAAGTGCGATGGCTCCCAAATTCTCTGAGAAAAGAAATAAAACTATCATGTAAAAACTCCACTAATAAATATAACACATTGCTACCTGAGACTGAATGCCAATAAAAGTCATTTTAAAAGACTTGCCTGTGGCTTGTGATCACTGCCTAGGCAAAAGATGAGGTCTTCTCTCGGATTCTTAGAGCCTAACAATAGGCTAAGTTTTTGAAAAACAGTTCCACATTACTAATTTATGTGTTTTAAAAACTCTTAATGGAAGTACTAAGTCTGATAATGTATCTATTTATCTAGCTTGCAAATTAGTTCTGAAATATCCTTTTGCTTACCATAAATTCATCTTTTAACTCTCTTGCCACTGGCACATATGATATTAGATCCATGAAAATAGCAAATATAGTCCAAAATATTTATATAGACTTATTATGTGACAGACACAGTCCTAAGCACATCACATATTTTAACTCATTTTAACTCACAACACCTTTATTAAATAACCAATGTTACCACTACTGTGGCACTGAGAGGTTAAGCCCTTTCAAGATCACTTAGTAGTGACAGACTGGATCCAAACTAGACAGTCTAGCTGAAGAGACCACATTCATAACATCTATAATCCAACTATTCTACAACACCATTAGAGCCGCACACTTATCTTTTGGGCAACTCATTTCTAGGTTGTTGTTGTTCAGTCACTAAGTTGTGTCCAACTCTTTGTGAGCCCTCGGACTGCAGCACACCAGGCTTCCCTGTCCTTCACTATCTCCCAGAGTTTGCTCAAACTCAGGTACGTTGAGTTGGTGATGCCATCCAACCATCTTATCCTCTTGTCAATCCCTTTTCTTCTTGCCCTCAATTCAGGGCAGGAAGAAAAGCATCAGGGACTTCTTTTCTCAGCATCAGGGACTTTTCCAATGAGTCGGCTCTTCGCATTAGGTGAGCAAGTATTGGAGCTTCAGCTTCAGCATCAGTCTTTCCAATGAATATTCAGGGTTGATTTCCTTTAGGATTGATTGATTTGATTTCCTTGAGCAAGTTACCCAGGTGTGTCTCAAGAGTCTTCTTCAGCACCGAAATTCCTCATTTACTAAGCATTTATTGAGTACTAGATTTCCTAACCATCCATGTTTGAGAATACAGTGATAAATAAGGCAGAGAAAGTTTTAAGGAGAAGAGGAAGGCATATAAATGATTACTTATAAAAGGAAGCTAAAATGCCAGCATAGAGTATATAGAAAGGACTGCCAGAGCATAAAATGACTATACTTCGTCTAGATGCCCTCACTGGAGGAAGGAGAGAAAGGAAGAGAGATATTTGTAGAGAAGGAAATAAATGTCTCTGCCAAAAAAGTAATAATAACAATGAATTGAAAAATAAAAAGCAGAACCTATTCCCTTTATTTTTACCTCAAGGAAAACAATAATGCTATAAGAATATGAATCATTTTATTGTCAGGATCCTTACAAGACACATAAAAGTGATAACTGTGACAACTTAATGAGCTAATTATTTACAGAATCGTGGGGAGGGTTAAAGGCACCAGCAAGAGAAGGAGAAGCCTGAGGAACTCTGATAGCCAGAAGCCTTTGCCATCTCTAGGTCTTCCCTAGTGGCTCAGACTGTAAATATCTGCCTGCAATACAGGAGACTTGACTTGGATCCTTGGGTCAGGAAAATCCGCTGAAGGAGAGCATGGCAACCCACTCCAGTATTCTTGCCTGGAGAAATCCATGGACAGAGGATCCTGGCAAACTACAGTCCATGGGGTCACAAAGAGTCAGACACGACTGAGCAACTAACACACTTCCACATTGCCATCTCTAATCGGAAGGAGCAAAGTGATGTTGCTGTCACCGAGACTGACAGGAGCTGTAATGGTGGGAGAGGGTCTGGTAGGAACTATATCTCTGGGTAGAACATAGACACTGCCAAGCCACAGCCCAAGAAATGGTGGGGAAAATACATACTGTGACCTCATTATCTCCCATCCACCAGTCTCCTGCTAGGGTCTCCATTGGTTGAACAGAGAGTGAGAGAGTTTATGTGATATAGTCCACAGCAGTCAGACTCGTGCCACCCAGAGCAGGATGAGAAGTATCAGTTGCTGACCTGGAAGGACAAATAAATGGAGAATAACTGACACTCAATTATAAGCTCAAAAGACAGTACCTGGTACTTCATCACCTCACAGAAAAGCAGGAAATGGATAGCAATAGACAGTTTTTTTGGCTGAATGAAGAATTTTCTGGAAGAGTTACATAAATTCTAAAATCAGCTATATCAACATGGACTTTGCAGAGATCTCATGTGAAGATTTTTAAATTCAAAGTTTGTGTCACTTTTACTAGGCTCAAGTCCCTCTCATACTACTAATCTTTTTTTAAAAAAGTTTAATTGAGACTTAGTCCATCTACAAAACCTACCAAAGAGAAGACTTTGTTCATTTGACCACCAAAAATTATTAATTCTACACCTAAACATCCTTATATCTATTTTCTTTTCATACGGGTACAGTTCAGGTTTTTATCAGCCAAGCTACTATTGCCTTGACAGCAGTGAACTCCAACTCCCTGAAATAACAGGCTGCTATCTGCCCAGAGTCCTGACTATACTTCCTAAATACAACATAAAATAAATTCAAACAAAGGCACCAGGAATTTCACATAGAAAGATATTTTACTGATTATGTTTTCCAATTTGCATGTAATTTCCAGTCATTTTTACTGTGCAAGATTAGCATTTAATTATCATTTATTCTTTTTGGTTTTAAGGAGCCCCACTAATTAAGGGAAGAATTTAGATGAATTTTGCTGAATAAGCAAAACTACTTTGATCTTTATGTAAAAATTAGGCATTCTAAAAATTCCATTAATCAGCATTAATGTTCCCTCTGGTCATATTTAGTTTTTGAGAGTTTAGTATTATTGCCCTTTATTAAACTTTCTTTTACATTGCTCTCAACAAAGATTTGAACTGCACAGTATCTCTTCTTTGTTAATTTTTTTCTTTGGTGAGAATGGAAAGCCAGAGCCAATTGTCAAAGCTGTCCTTGAGGGTAAAAAAGAGGGGAAAAAGATGAAAGAGGTAAGAGTGAAGAAGGCAAGAGCTAAAGTTAAGTTGACTACAAATTTTCATATCTTTTAGGCTTAATTAAGGTTAGACCAAGAAAAAGCTAACAATTATTTATTGAGTACCATTTATTTCCTATTTGATACTCATAACAAAGCAATGAGATAACCTCATCAAATAGTATGTGCATGCGTGCTAAGTCACGTCAGTCATGTCTGACTCTTTGGGACCCTATGAACTGTAGCCCACCAGGCTCCTCTGTCCATGGGATTCTCCAGGTAAGAATACTGGAGTGGGTTGCCATGCCCTCCTCAAGGCGATCTTATGGACCCAGGGATAGAAGCTGCATCTCTTGTATCTCTTGCATTGGCAGGTGGGTTCTTTACTACTAGTGCCACCTGGGAAGCCCATCATATGGTATAAGGGTAAGCTATTGATAACATGGTACAATGACCATGAGAATCTTATTTAAACTTGTCAATATCTCTTAACAAAATTTAATTTTCTCATCTATGAATGAGGAAAACTATCAATATTACCTATTTCACTTGTGAAGTTTAAGTAAGATAATAGTTGTAAATTATTTGAACAAAGTTCAATCCCTCATAGCTAACACATGGTAGAGAGCACACCCTGACTCCTTGACAGAAATCTAACCAGAAAGATAGAGAAGATCTAGATCCACTTAGCAATATTTCTCAAAGTGGTCCAATCCTACCTCCATTGTAATCAATTCAACAACTTTTTTTAAAATTTCATTTCACTTTTTAAGATGACAAACTCAACCTGTGGATTTATCTTCTCCTGTCTTTCTCTCTAAAATGAAAAGAAAGGAAAAAATATTTTCTTCTTACACATAATGAAGATAGAAATGAGGGAAGCTGCCAATCAATAAAAGATCTAAACAGAAAAGCAGGTGGAACACGGCTACCACTGACTAATACTCATAAAGCTTGAGAGAGTAATGCAAGGAATACTACCTTCCACCAGGGAAGATAGTCTGTCTTCCATGGAAAATTTCAGATGTTCCAGTTTCAATAGAGGCTTGGAGTGAGCTGTAGTTTATTAGAAGCACACTTTATTTGAAAGTCTTTTTGCAACAATAGACTGTCTCCACCCCTCTCTTCTATCCCAAAGTCCCCAAAACTTGGCAAGTGGGTGCTTTCACCCCAAGCAATAAAATTACATTCTTCTCTAAAGAAATTGAACAAATCACTTTGATATAATAGAGTCAGTTTGTATGAGCATTGGTGGGGGGCCCCTGAGTATGGTGGAACATGGCAAAGAAGAGCTAAGATTTTGTCTTTTCTTTGCTTGTCATACCTTGTCATCCACACATAAAGGGCACCCAGGAAGAAGTTTCAGTGGATCTACCTAAAGTCCTTTTCTATTTTTATTAGTCTAGAGAGGTCTTCTTTTTCTGTTTTATTTGTCCAGAGATGGTACCTTTTTTTATCCTGTCTTTTCAGAGAGCATGACTTTTCTAGTTTCAACAATGATGCAGTGCAGGTTAACAAGTTCAACAATGATGGGATTAGCAAGTAGAAACCTCCACATGCTGGCATCTAAGGGACCACTAATACCTCCTTCTCTGCTCACACAAAAGCAAGGCATGCCTTTATTTAGCTAAAAGCATTACCCATTTACCAAGACCTCCATATCCAAGAGAGGTAGATGAGCGGAAGCCATTCTACCTCTACATTGAATGAGCCAATTAAGAAGGGTCAGCACTCTGTGTTCTTGGACAAAAGCCCACTTGCTGCTTATTTTTGTATAGCCTGTGAGCTAAAAATTTAATACTTTTTAATGGTTGAATAAAGTTAAAAGAAGATTAATATTCTTTGCCTGTGTATATGGTATGAAATTCAAATTTCAGTGTCCATAAATGGTTTTTTTTTTTTTTTTGGAACATAGTCATGCTCATTTATTTATTACTGATGACAGCTTTGGCAAAACAGTGGTAGAGTTCAATAGTTGTGATAGAAAACAAGGGTTTATAAATCCCAAGATTTTACTCTCTGGTGCTTTACAGAGAAAAGTGTTTTCAATCTCTATCCTAAAGCATAGTTATTGAAAAATTGTTCTTTTTCTTGCTCATTGGAGAGAATGGGTTGGAGGGTTGACATATTGTTATAGAGTCTACACTTTCTTTCACCTTTTTTTTTAACTTGCTTTCTTTTGGGCTGGTCTATGCATAGCATCTTATCTTTCACATTACCTGTGAAATATAAGGTAACAATAGTGCTTTCACTATTGTTAGAAAGCTGAAAATGGAACCACATAAGCAAGATCCATGTCCACCCTCTTGGTGGTGGGAACAGATGCAAAGGGCAGATTTTGAAAAGGTCAGGCTGAATTTGGGTTATGTGTGAAAGAGAGGAGAAGTCAAGCCAAATCTTTCACCCTCATCTTTAGGACCTAAAATTTCAAGAGGTTCTCTGTAAACAGCCCCAGAGGACCAATGTTTAAGAACTGGTTGTTGTCTTTTTATAAAAATCTTCTTTTTCTATTTTGAACCTATGCAATAATATTTTATGCATATATTTTCTCTGGAAACAAATTTAAACCAAATTTTCAACCACTGCCTAACGCCGTGTTCCTATAGAATGGCCTTTTAATAGCTCTTCTCCTTGATACATGTGCCTAGATGTTCTTTTATAGATGCAAGAAATCAGCTGTCAGGTTCTGAAGAGAAGACAGGAGCTGAACCTGAATGGAGAAGAGAACTATAAGAGAAATCCTCAGAGCTGACATGAGGTTAGCCAAAGGACAACAGGTACGCCTTCATTTTCAGCTCCTGACATGCTATTGAGCTGCCCTTAAAGAAGCACCACAAATCACTGACATTCTGAGAGGTAGGCAGAATTTTTGCAGTGTTATAATGCTTTCATTTTATGCCCTAGAAATACCTGAAATGATGTGAATTTCCATTTGGGAATTTAAGTGTTCTTTCAGTGTTTTGACATAAGTGCATGAAGGAGTCAGAGGTACCTAAAACATTGAAAGTGAAACCTAAAGAAACAGAATGAAGAACAAACAAAGGACATGTCTGTGGATTTCTTATTCCAGAATTCCCCAACCCGATGGCTCCTAGACTATTTAGAAATGAGGCCACCTCAGAGGGCTTTGGGGTTGGAAACAGAAGATTTAAGTGTGCAAGTCTAATTGGGGATCTGGTCATGCTTATGGTATAATTCTAAAGCTAAAGGAAAATTAATATTTTATTATCCAAATTTGTGCCCAATATCAATCACTGATACAATGCTGTTCTTTAAAAGAGAAGTAATCTTATTTATATTCAGACAAAGCACATACTGGAGAAACATGAAGAAAATCTACTTAGAATGGTTGACATTTGTCTTTTGGACGTTACTAGGAAGGCTGCCAGTCTATTTACCTTCAAAAAGACAAAGATAGAACTCTTGAAAGCAAATTGGTCCTTGTAATGCATTGGATTTATTACCTAAGCTCCAGTAAAGAAGATAATATACATGCTCTGCAAGAATTTGTGAAAAGATAATGTTGTGTCAAATTGAAGTTATTATAATTATTATCATGTGCCATTAAGAAGACAGCCACTGTGTTTTAGTCATGTACTGGCTTTAGACAAAATTTAATAGCAACATAGCATTGTGCTATATGGCAATTATGCTAATAGTCATCTAATTCATTATTAGGTGGAGTCACAATTGTAATGAAATAATTCCATGAATGATTCATAAAGCACATTAACCCCTGTGGCATTATCAAATTCTGTATACTCTCCTCCAGAAAAGAATACTTTTCATATTTTTAAAACATAAAATTTTAACTTTTTGCAGGATAGAGATATTTAGACATTGTGGGATTAAAAAAAATGTCCATTATTTTAGAATACACAGAGTAGATATTACAAAAACAGAATTTGATGTTCATTATATATAACCACTAAATTATACTGAGACACATACAGTTGCACGCATGTGTGTGTAGCCTGCTCAAGCTGCCATAAAAAATACCAGAGAACGGGTGGCTTAAACAACAGAGATTTCTCTTCTCATGGGTGGAAGCCGACAGTCAAGATCTAGGCGCCACCAGCGCTGGTTTCTGGTGAGCCTCTCTTGCTCACTGTGTCCACATGGCCTTTCCTTTGCGTGTACGTAGAGAGGGACACACAGAGAGGGGGTCTCTGGTGTCTCTTCCTCTTCCTATAAGTGCACCAGTCCTGTCAGATAAGGCTCCACTTTTATGATCTCATTGAACTTGAATCACCTCCTTAATGACCCTGTTTCCAAATGCGGTCACACTGATGCTTAGGACTTCAATGTGTGTACTTTACACACAAGTCCGTTCATAACTGTATATACACAGGAAGTGCATTCCCTTTTCACTCATTTTAAAATTATTACAGAAAAATACATTACATATTGAGCTTAGATCTTTTATTAATACCCTGTTAATAAGCCAGCAAAGAGCTAAAGGATTTAAGTTGATTCTTACCGCAGGTGGTCCTTTTGGGGCCTTGCAAAGATAATGGTAACCTAAAATGATATCTTTCAATTGTGAGACAACTCCACCAATGTTTTAAAATGGAAAGCAAGTTAATCTGCCTATTTGGATATATGTTGTATTTTGTGTGCACAATTTATTACTGTGATATTCTTGTTTTAAACTATGGTATAATAAATGCTATTAAACATCTTGATTCTGATTTATTGAAACACCCAAGAACCTTTTTTAATCTTTGATATTCTTATTATTTTTAAATTTAGAAAATCCTTCCCCCAAAGTTCAAGAGCAGTAAGTAGCAACACTGAAATCCAGATCTCTTAGAATAACTTATTTTTCCCTAATTTCTTGCCACATAGGATGGAATGTTGTACGATTTATGATTCCAAATAATGTTTGTTAATTACTGCTGTTATTGTTTTCTTATGGCTTAAAAGTTGAAAGAAAGAAAGTTTGACTAACTCATGATAGATTAATGTTTACCTGATTTCATATTTTTGAATTGGAAAAAGTACCTTTGGTTCATTTGAAGAAAGACCAAACATCTTCAATAGCCCAAGAATGGGAAAAAGAGTAACAAACAACCAGGGAGAGAGGTTAACAGTGTGAATTAGCACTCCTGTCTCTAGGTTACATGCCAAACAGCAGAATTCAAAGTGCTACTATTTATTAAATAATAGAAGTGTAAATAGTAACCACTAGTCATCAAGTAGCAATTATGTGACAGCCAGTGAAAAGTAGACTTTCCATAACCTTTATTTCATTTAATCCTTATAACTCTAGGCATCAGTTCAGTTCAGTTGCTCAGCCGTGTCCGAATCTTTGTGACCCCGTGAATTGCAGCACGCCAGGCCTCCCTGTCCATCACCAACTCCTGGAGTTCACTCAGACTCTAGGCATAGCTATCATAATTTTTCCTTATTTAAAAGATGAGGAAGCTGAAGCTCAGAGGGGTTACTTAGCTTAGCCAAGGTTACATAGTAAGCATCCAGGTGAAAATTCATACCTAGAACTACCTTCTGTATCCTTATATGTTCTATTTATGCTACAGTTTCCACCCATATGTCCAAAAAAGTATAACTTCAGTTCATAGAATGCTTTGTATTACTAAATAGTATAAAAGTAATAAGTCAAAGGGTATTTTCCCTCCAGATGGTGTGAATAGAAGGAAATCATGTAAGTGGATATGATAATAATGATAATAAATATCATAGGCTATGAGTGCAATTGGCAATGTCTATGTACATGATCCTTTTTTTTGAAATAAGCCTTCCATGTGCACCACCCTCATTTCTGCTTTTTTGCTCTTCTTCGTGTTTTCTAACCATCTTGGAACCCTTTAACCTACCCAAGTCCATGAATTCTTTAAGAGACAACTAAAGTTTAACTCCTTCTGGAGAACTTTTGTCACATATTTTAACCAAATAATCACACTGCATTTATGGCCTTTCGCAACTCTTAGCCCGTGGCTATGAACTATAAGTTATTTTTCTCCACTTATATATCCAAATTACAAACATTCTCAGTCCTTGTACAGCAAACTCTCAGCACATACAAATGCTTAAATCAGTTATTTGATTAATGAACTATCAGATCAAATATGTCTTTTAAATTATGTATGTAGTAATTGATCCATTTATTAGATTAAGGAGTCAAAGGTACATATACGTCAGGGGACATTTAACTTTAAGGAATCCAATATGTTACATTTTTCTTCCTTTGTGTGCCATTTCTCAAGGATTCTATTCCTTATCAGTTCCTATTTCGGGAACGAGTAGAGCTGCATGCAGTTCTCAGGACTGAGATCATGAGAAAGGGTATCTGCTTGGATCCTTTCAGTGACTCCCTTCAGTGACTCTTATCAGCATCAGCGACCTTGTATGTATTAGACTATCCGTATTGTGGCTATTGATAAAATTTCATACTGTGTAATAGCTGAGTAATCATCTTACTAAAGATATATAACCCTGCATTTCTGCTAATAAAATATCCTTGCTCCATCAGAGCTTAGGTCCCCGTGTCTTTCTCTCTCTCTCTCTCTCTCTCTCTCTCTCTTTCTCTTTCACTTTCTTATCGTCAACTCCGGACCACCAGGTTCCAGTCCATTAAAGGACCACAACACACATATATATATATATCCTGTCAAACCAAAATTTTATTTTCCCCCAAATAAACTCTGTTCCAACTCTGAAGACTCCAAACACTCATTTCAGAGTAGTGAATATGGATGCCTAATATACTCAAACAGAAGTTTATCAACTTATCTGTCCTGAGTTCAACATAAGGGACTGATGATACAGAAATGAATGAAATCCTGTCCCTGCTTATAACAAATGTAGCAATCTAGTAGAGAGGAAAGGATTATATAGACATATAAGTTAAAATATTTAGTGAATTTGATGTTTCCTAAGGACTTGCATTGGAGAAGGAAATGGCAACCCACTCCAGTGTTCTTGCCTGGAGAATCCCAGGGACAGGGGAGCCTGGTGGGCTGCCATCTATGGGGTCGCACAGAATCAGACACAACTGAAGCGACTTAGCAGCAGTAGCAGCAGCAAAGACTTAGAAAGAAATAGCTATGTCATCAGAGAAAATCAGCCAGTTTTTACCTGATTAGCCTCAACTGGTAAAATAGACACAATATATTTCTTATTTAACTGGCCCAGAAATTTGGTCTTAACAAATCATAAAAAAGGTTATTGAGTCTTGGGGACATATTTCCTCCAAGGAAGTCCTCTGCAAAGTGATGGTAGTATGTTCATTTATTATTAAAAACAAGTAGATAACCAACAAGGATATACCAGATAGCATGGGGAACTCTGCTTAATATTCTGTAATAACCTAAATGGGAAAAAAATTGAAAAAAGAATAGATATATTTATATGTATACCTGAATCACTTTGTTATATACCCAAAACTAACACATTGTTAAGCAACTGTACTCCACTATAAAGTAAAAAATTTAAAAACACTAAAGAACCAAAACCAAACAAAACAAAGTGAATAGATATCCTGTCCTATGACCCACTCGTTCTTTCTCTATAAGTAAATCAAACTGTAACCAGGTTTGTGGTGAACAGACTCAAAAGGGCTTCCCTCCTGGTTTGGATGGTGAAGAATCTGCCTGCAATGCAGGAGACTCAGGTTCAATGCCTGGGTCAGTAAGATCCCCTGGAGAAGGGCATGGCAACCCACTCCAGTATTCTTGCCTGCAGAATTACATGAAAAGGGGAGCCTGGCGTGCTTCAAATCATGCAGTTGCAAACAGTTGGACACAACTGAGCGATTAACATTTCATTTCATTTGAATTAGAATAATTAGTTCTGTAATTACTAGCATGTGACCTTGGAAAAGTAACTGCTTTTTAACTTAAGTTACACATCTGAAAAATGGCGATCATGATAATACTTACGTCTAAGATTGTTGTACCATCTGAGTGAGTTAATACATGTAAAATGTTTACAATAGTTTCTTGCACAAATAGAAGCACAATAATAAAATAATATTATTGAAATTTTTAATGATGTGGTTTGGAACAGCCTGGTGTATACAATACACAGCAGAGTTATAACAGCCAAGTGAATGGATTTATTTATTCATTCAGTCGTTCTTGAGATCAGTTGAGCACCTTACACGTCATTCACTGTACTTAGTGTTTATGATAGTCAACCAATCAAACTCATGTCTTCCCGTAACAAAACTTATATTCTAATAGGAAACTCATCAAATAATAACCATAAAATGTGATGGTTCTTATTGTTGAAGGGTGGAGACTTAAATTCTTATTTTCAATACTTCCTTCTACATAGAGGGAACTCCATGAGCATAACTTACTGAATTTTCTCTGTGTCCTCATTTATTTGTCTTCCAGGAAGGAGGAGTAAATTCCCTAAAAGGTGAATTGATTCCCATGCATCAAGAGATGGATGCCTAGCTTCCCATCCCTTTACCCTTCCTCACTTGTTCAACCTATCTGAAAAGAGCAGGTGTTCTCTTTTGCAACATACTCTGCTTAAAAATATATTTATTTATTTGTCTGCAGCAAGTCTTTTGCAGGCACACAGGATCTTCGATCTACTTTGTGAAATGTGGGGATTTTAATTGCTGCCTGCAAACTTTTAGTTGCAGCATGTGGTATCTAATTCCCTGACCAGGGATTGAACCCGGGCCCCTTGCTTGGGAACATTGAGTCTTAGCCACTGCACTTCCAGGGAAGTCCATTTTTACTGTTCAAGCTCTTTAGAAATGTCAAAATGTCAACTTTCAACCTAGGTTATATTTTCACTTTTTGTTATTGGAATTTTTTCAATAATCCATTTAAATTTTTCTCTTTTAGAAGTTAATTCTCCATCATTTATTAATAACAATAGCTACAATTATTGAGTACTTGTTTGTCATGGCGCACACAAAGAACTTTATATACATGATCTCATTCAATCTTTATAAAATCTTAATAGAGATGGTGTTATGATGCCCATATTCAGATAAGAAAATTAAGGCAGAAGAGGTGAAATAACTTGTCCCCAGATCACATAGCTAGTAAGTGGCAGAGTCATGGTAGAAACCAATTACATTATTTTACCTCCAATGTCTATCTCCCATAATTTTTAATCTAATTCTCATTTGATTTAGAACTTAAGAGGCTAAGAGAGTTATTTCTTGGATATCTTAAACCCCATCTCCTAACACTCATACTTTGCCTTCTCAAAAGCTAATGTTATTTCTAAATTTTGCCTTACATGTTTTATCCCCTAATTATGACAAAACTATGTGAACAAATTTATATAAGATATGAGCAAAGAAAAAGGCAGTGCACTGCATCCAGTCTCTTCCACTGGTGAATCAAACTACTAAACCTTTGATGAACAATAAAATGTGTGGTTTTTGTGTGACAAACGTGGTAATTTTCTTTTCCTTTTTGATTCACGAAAACCCAAGCAGAATTAGCTTTAATGAGGTATCATATGATTTTGGAAATATATTTACATATATATCAATGTACACTGTGATACTTAAATCAATATGTTCCTTCCTGAGACTTTCTCATGAATAATTTTTGAACCACAGAAATACATACTTTGAATTAATTAAGTTCAATTCAACACAAATTTACTAAGCATTAACAATATGCAAAGCATTGTGCCAGGAACAACAAAGAATACAAATTCTATCTTCAAGGATATCACAATGCCTGACACTGTGATTTCTTATTCTCATTTCTATTCTCAGAAGTAATTTTATTATTTTCTAAGTGAACTTCCTGTTTTTCTTTTCCTATTTGCTTTGTTGCCTAATATAAATGAGAGATGGGTTCCTTCATAAACCATATTTTTATTGCTTTGCATCATAGCAAAGGAAAAAGGTGAATAAGAGTCTTCTGTTTCAAAGTAAAAATTTTAAACAGCACCTAGAACACTGTCATCATAAAAAATAATTGGTTGTGGTGTTGATGCCAGCATTTATTTCCTTGGCACTTTATCTGACTGAAAACATTACAGCTCCCCCCATCCTAAGCATCACCAATGGCTGACAAATATCTCCCTATATTCTGAAACCGTTCTGAGACATGTACAGTTATATGCTTCAAATTAACCACAACTAAAAAACAATTGGCACAACACCTGCTCCCCAGGGGCAGAGAGTTTAGAAGGAAGGAGAGCAATCAGGAGGAATGAGAGCCTGCTTAGGAAAAAATTCTCCCTAGCAAAAAGCAGGATTTATGAAAAGCTGTCTTCCTTCTAATAACAACCTACTTTTTACAGAGGTAACTTATTGTAACTTTTGGGAATACAGGCTATAAGTTTGCCCTACATTTCCTGATATGTCATATCACAGTCAAGGTATATACTGTATGATGTTAAAAGAAAATGACTTTATACATTGATGGATTCTGTATACGCTTATTATGGCCTCAGTCTTCCATGTTTCAATCTACACTGATAAGATGTTAATGTAAAGTGAAAATACAACTCTTTTAAGGAAGTATGCAGAGACTGAAGAAGAGAAGAATTAGCGTAGTCTTTTAAGCAGCACATTGAGGCTGGATTGGATAGAGAAAAATAAAGAATAGCTTTCTGTATCAGTTTGTCTTTCTGTAATTACAACAATCACTTTAAAGAACTGTCTGGATATTAAAATGGTAAAAACTAAAATCAATCTAATTATCCACAGTGAACCTTCCTTCCATCAATTTCCATTACAGAGGAAACAAAATTAACCATTACTTAACCACTTTAATATTAATGCTAGCTGAAGCCCCATTGAGAGGTACTTCAGATCAGATCAGATCAGTTGCTCAGTCACGTCCGACTCTTTGCGACCCCATGAGTCACAGCACACCAGGCCTCCCTGTCCATCACCAACTCCCGGAGTTCACTCAGACTCACGTCCATCAAATCAGTGATGCCATCCAGCCATCTCATCCTCTGTCGTCCCCTTCTCCTCTTGCCCCCAATCCCTCCCAGCATCAGAGTCTTTTCCAATGAGTCAACTCTTCGCATGAGGTGGCCAAAGTATTGGAGTTTCAGCTTTGGCATCATTCCTTCCAAAGAAATCCCAGGGCTGATCTCCTTCAGAATGGACTGGTTGGATCTCCTTGCAGACCAAGGGACTCTCAAGAGTCTTCTCCAACACCACAGTTCAAAAGCATCAATTCTTTAGCGCTCAGCCTTCTTCACAGTCCAACTCTCACATCCATACATGACCACAGGAAAAACCATAGCCTTGACTAGACCGACCTTTGTTGGCAAAGTAATGTCTCTGCTTCTGAATATGCTATCTAGGTTGGTCATAGCTTTCCTTCCAAGGAGTAAGTGTTTTTTAATTTCATGGCTGCAATCATCATCTTCAGTGATTTTGGAGTCCCCCAAAATAAAGTCTGACACTGTTTCCACTGTTTCCCCATCTATTTCCCATGAAGTGATGGGACTGGATGACATGATCTTCGTTTTCTGAATGTTGAGCTTTAAGCCAACTTTTTCACTCTCCACTTTCACTTTCATCAAGAGGCTTTTTAGTTCCTCTTCACTTTCTGCCATAAGGGAGGTGTCATCTGCATATCTGAGGTTATTGATATTTCTCCCGGCAATCTTGATTCCATCTTGTGTTTCTTCCAGTCCAGCGTTTCTCATGATGTAGTCTGCATAGAATTTAAATAAACAGGGTGACAATATACAACCTTGACGAGGTACTTAGACGCACACCATTTGTTCGAAATATGAAAGTAATTCCTTTGACTGTTAGCACATGCATAGCAAGAGAGAAGAGACAGGGAGAAATTACTAATTCTTTTTTTCTTTCAACAAATAGGCCCTGGGCTTAGCCCTGGGACTATAAACATACATAAAATGTTGTTTCTTTATCCCAGGAATTCAGAGTTTGTTTGGGAAGTCAAACATAAACAGATAATAATGAAACAATGAAGTAAGAGCAATGATAGAGAGATTCAGACAGTCCTGAGAACCAGTAAATAGCCAAGTCAGGATGTTTGTTAAAAGAAGGAAAAAAAAAAGAAGAGGGATGTTAATCAAGGATGTAATTGAACTATGTTTTGGGAGAAGTTGGAAAGAGGAACAGAACACTTAGGAAGAGCCCCAACAAAAACATGGAGGTGAATAATACTACGAGCTTATGGAAATGGCAATCCACTCCAGTACTATTGCCTGGAAAATCCCATGGACAGAGGAGCCTGGTAAGCTACAGTCCGTGGGATCACAAAGAGTCGGACACAACTGAGCGACTTCACTATGGAACCATAAGCAGTTTGCATGTCTAACATGATAAGCAAGGCATAGACTGCCATACAAGAAGGCAATGTGCAATAAAGGTATTTTGTGTTTCATTTTCAAGAACAGAAATTTGGCTCAAAGGAGATGGAGTCTGAATGATTATAAGCAATGGAGCTATATAGTAAGATCAATGTGCTGGATTGTTCCACTGCCCTCCCACCTGTCTCAATTCTGTGCTCTTCCCTGGAAACTAACTGATACAGATTACATTGAAGGGTCCTCATACCCTATGATTTCTAGTTGGGTTTGGCCAACAGGGTCCCCAGTCAAAGATTAGAGGGAAGGGGGGAATGAGGACACAGTATTATCTGGTATGATCTGAACAAACTTTTGTCTGGGATGTCCCTTGATTAAACAAAGACCTCTGCTTTCTTTCAAATCAACAGGCTCTACTCACTTCATTTTTCTGTGTTCTAGTAGTCACTCCTTCACTGCATCCCATGAGATGTAGAAGTGGTAACAGTTTGGCCAGACTATTAACACCATCTGTTGTTGTCCTACACCAAAACCTATGGACATCATCTCTTGATGAATAAAGTTTTCTTGAAGTAATTTTATTTTGAAAGTGCCCATTGTTTCCTATTGAGAATTGATACATGTTGTATTTAGATAAGCCAAACTGAAGTTTGTAAGGGAGATGGCTTAAAAAGAAGAGCGGATGAGACTTGCTGAACAACTTACTTGCATCAATGACATTTGTGTCAGATAGGCAGGAAAAAGTTTGAGAAATACTTGAAGGTAAAATCTGTTGAATGCCTTGGTTGATTGGTTGGAGAAGAGAAGAAAGAAGAAGGGGAAATAAAGATGGTTTCCAATTTTCTACTTTTCAAGTTTTCAACTTCAGTGACTAGATGATAGATGATGGTACTACCAGTGGAGACTATAGATGAAGGAGCAGGTTTATGGGGAAACATAATAAGTTCACTTTCACATGTGTTGGCTTTGAGGTGTCTGGGTCTATTGGTTATATGGAAATAAATGATCAAGACTGAAAATAATATCTTTGAAAGTTGTCAGTATATCAGTAAGTGGTGCTTAAACCATGAGATTGAGAACAGTGAACTGGAAAAGAAACCCTAGAAAGAGCTGACATGTAAGGAAATGTTCTCAAATATTAATATTTGTGAAGTTCTACTCAGATGGTTTGTTAAAATGCATCATCCAGGATCCCTAGTTTAGTGACTGAGTCAAAAGTTTGAGTGGTAGATTCAGGGATGATGTAGCCCAAACACATATCCCAAATGATTCTGATTACATAGTTTGCAGACCACACTTAGAGAAATACTCATTTAAAGAATGGAGGTAGAAAGAAATGTTCATAAAAGAAAAAAAGGAATATCCAGAATATATAGCAAATTCATAAAACTCAACAACAAACAACTCAATTCAAAAATGGGCAAGGGACATGAATAAACATTTCTCCAAGGTACATGAATGGCTAAAAAGCACATAAAATTTTCTCAGTATCACTAATCGTTAGGGTAATGCAAATAAAAACCCAAGGAGACACCATTTCACACACATTAGGTTGGCTACTATCAAAAAACAGAAAATAGCAAGTTTTGTTGAGGATGTGGAGAAATTAGAATGCTTACAGACTGTTGGTGGGAAAGAAAAGTGGTATAGTCACATGGAAAACAATATGGCAGTTCTTCAAAATCTTAAAAGTGAAATTACAACATGATTTACCAAGTCCACTTCTGGGTGTGTTTACAAAAGAACTGAAAGCAAAGCTCTAAAGAGACATTTGTCCAACAATGTTCCAGCAGCATATGCTTAATGGCTAAAATGTCAAAACAACCTAAATATTCACTGATGGATGGATTAGCATGTAGTATATGAATACAACAGAGTATCATTTCGCTTTAAAAAGAAGGAAATTCTGACATATGCTATAAAATAAATAAACCTTGAGAACATTATGCTAAGTGAAACGTCAGTCATCTAGACACAAATACTGTACAACTCCATCTACATGAGGTATGTAGTGAAATCAAAATCACAGATACAGGAAGTAAATGGTGGTTGCCAAGGGTTGGGAGGAGGGAAACTGGGAAGTTATTGTTTAATAGTTATTATTTAAAGTGTTTCAGTCTTACAAGACGAAAAGAGTTCTGCAGAGGAAGGGTAATGATGGTTACACAACATTATACATGTACTTAGTACCACTGAACTGTGCATACACTTAAAATGGTTAAGATGGCAGCAATACATTAAGTGTATTTTATGAAAACACAGTATAAAATAAAAATAAATTCACCATTTTATCCCAGAGCGGGGAAAGGAGAGAGAAAACTGGTCAGAATATGAAAGGAAGGAGAATTTCAAGATGGAGAGAGTAGTAAACAATATCAAATGAAGCAGATGACCATATGCTGTAACAGCTTATTTTACCATAAATGGCAAGGAAATGTTGTCCCTAAATTTCAATACATTTTCTGTATATCTCTCAGTAAAATCTGGTGCCCTCCTTGGAGTAAAAATATAACATTAAATGTTCCTGATGGTCTCTTGAATTAAGAGTTACCCACCAAGAAATGCAATCGCTCTTCTTTATGAATGAGGCATTCACTGATTTTAGAAATATGCACAATAGAGACATTTTTAACACAAAATAAAGCACTCAAACACAAGACAGCAGAAAGCTGGTAGAATCCTGGCCGTTTGCCTACTCCACCAGTTCACATTTCTCCCAAGAAGAATATGAACATAACAAACAATAATCATAACAGCAAAATCTTAGACCTACTTGCCAGAAACACATGAAGATGGCATTAGGCAGATGTGGTTTTGAGAAGAACAAGATTTCTTGAGAAACTTTCTGAGCTCTCATTTATTTCATATTAAGTGTCTCCTGAATCTACAGTTTGGACCTGCTATTTCCCAGAATCAATATGAAGCATAGAAACACAATGTATCATTAATATTTAGTTCTTCCAAAGGCATTTATCTTTCTGCATGTTCACAGATCCACTTTCTTTTGAGCCTTCAAGTGATAATTATCTGTGTTCTATACAGCTTCATTTTTCTGTCCCTCACTTTCCATATTTGAAAGTGACTCCAGATGGCTCAGTGGTAAAGAATCTGCCTGAAAATGCAGGAGATACAGGAGATATGGGTTCGATCCTTGGGTTGGGAAGATTCCCTGGAGGAGGAAATGGCAACCCACTCCAGTATCTGTGCCTGGAAAATACTATGGGCAGAGGAGCCTGGCGGCTACAGTCCATAGGGTCGCAAAAGAGTCGGACATGACTGAGCAACTGAGCACGAGCACTCTTTGAAAATACACCTTACCATTTTTAGATTAAGAGCACATGTACTCAAACAAATAGCAAATGTTAATTTTTAAAGGAGAATAGTGGTAAGGATTATTCAAAATATGGGTTACATCCCATTAATTTTATTTGCCTTTAAAGCTTTCAAGAAAGTACTTTATTTTCCTAATTGTATTTATCCTGGACTTAAACTAATGCTTATGCTGCTTTTTCCTCCTGAAAACAAAAGACACATTCTTAAACCCACCAGCTTTTCTACTTCTTTATTGTTCCTGAAGTTGGGTTTCTCTCATTGTATACTTTGGTCCATTTCACATTGTCTGTTTTCACAGTTTCACTGTCGATTCTGACCTTACTCACTTATTCTCCTTAAAGGCTTGGGCTATCTCATTTTAAAGTTGTTTCCTAAGTAGCTTGACCACTTTGATCTGCTATTCTGCTACCATGTCAGTTTTGCTTCTTGAAGTAATTTCTGTGAATAACATGTACGGGTTGGATGCACTGCAAATTAAACTACATTTGCAATTTCAGAAGCAGTATGGATCGTGGTTTACATGTGACCTTTAAAGTGGGTTGTGGTAATCATCTGAGCTCACCAAGTCTCAGTTGCCTCACCTGTAAGACAGGGATAATAGAGGACTTCCAGGAAGATTCACAATTGTGTGAATGCAAATGTCTCTAGCCATCCTCCAAAACTATACAGATAAACAACCCACACAAACTCCCTTTCTTTCTATATGGGTGCATGCAGCTGTCACATCAGTCATGTTCAACTCCGTGAGACCCTATCGACTGTAGCCTGCCGGGCTTCTCTGTCCATGAAACTCTGCAGACAAGAATACTGGAGTGGGTTGCCATGCCCTCCTCCACGGGATCTTCCTAACCCAGGGATGGTACCCATGTCTCTTATGTCTCCTGCATCGGGAGGTGGGTTCTTTACCACTAGTGCCACCTGGGAAGTCCTTTTCCATATAACAGACTCAAAATTGAGTAAGTTGAATAAAATAAATACCCAATTCCCAACATATCTATTTATCAAGCCCTTGATGCAAATCTTTACAGAAAGGTATAGAAGTCCAGAAAAACTGAGATAAAATCTCCCAGAAAGAGAAAGTCTTCCTTACATGCAAAACTACTGATAAAGAGTTCTGATGAGAACACTGACTACAGAAAGGAGAGTTAAAAGCACACACAAAAATAAACTCAAAATGGGTAAAGACCTACATGTGAGGCTGGATACTATAAAACTCTTAGAGAAAAACATAGGCAAAGCATTTTTTGACAAAAATTCCAGGAAGATCTTTTTTGATCCACTGCCTACAGTAATGAGAATAAAAGCAAAAATAAACAAATGGGATCTAATTAAACTTAAAAGCTTTTGCTTTTAAGTAAAGGAAACCATAAACAAAACAAAAGGCAACCCTTAGAATGGGAGAATACATTTGCAAGTAAAGTAATTGACAAAGGATTAATTTCCAAAATATACAAACAGCTCATGCCGCTCAATATCAACAAAACAAAAAACCCAATTAAAAAATAGGCCGAAGATCTAAATAGACATTTCACCAAAGAAGACATACAGAGAGCTAAAAAGCACATGAAAAGATGCTCAACATCACTAATTATTAGAGAAAATGCAAATCAAATCTTCACCAAGGTATCACTTCAAATTGGTCAGAATGGCCATCATCAAAAAATCTATAAATAATAAATGCTGGAAAGGGTATGGAGAAAAGGGAACCCTCCTACACTGCTGGTGGGACTGTAAACTGGTAAGCCACTATGGAGAATAGTATGGATGTTCATTAAAAAACTAAAAATAGAGCTACCATCAGTTCAGTTCAGTTCAGTCGCTCAGTCGTGTCCGACTCTTTGCGACCCCATGAATCACAGCACACCAGGCCTCCCTGTCCATCACAAATTCCCGGACTTTACCCAAACTCATGCCCATCGAGTCAGTGATGCCATCCAGCCATCTCATCCTCTGTCGTCCCCTTCACCTCCTGCCCCCAATCCCTCCCAGCATCAGAGTCTTTTCCAATGAGTGAACTCTTCGCATGAGGTGGCCAAAGTATTGGAGTTTCAGCTTTAGCATCAGTCCTTCCAAAGAACACCCAGGACTGATCTCCTTCAGAATGGACTGGTTGGATCTCCTTGCAGTCCAAGGGACTTTAAAGAGTCTTCTCCAACACCACGGTTCAAAAGCATCAATTCTTCGGCACTCAGCTTTCTTCACAGTCCAACTCTCACATCCATACATGACCACAGGAAAAACCATAGCCTTGACTAGACGGACCTTTGTTGGCAAAGTAATGTCTCTGCTTTTGAACATGCTATCTAGGTTGGTCATAACTTTCCTTCCAAGGAGTAAGTGTCTTTTAATTTCATGGCTGCAATCACCATCTGCAGTGATTTTGGAGCTACCATATGATCCAGCAATCCCATTCCTGAGCATATATCCAGAGAAAATCATAATTTGAAAAGATACATGCACCCCAGTGTTCACTGCAGCACTATTTACAGTAGCCAGGGCATGGAAACAACCTAAATGTCACTGACAGAGGAGTGGATAATGGAGATATGGTACATGTATACAGTGGAATATCACTCAGCCATTAAAAAGATGAAACAATACCATTTATAGCAACATGGATGAACCTAAAGATTGTCATCCTGAGTGAAGTCAGACAGAGAGACACAAATATCATATAATACTGCTTATATGTGGAATCTTAAAAAAAAAAAGAGTACAAATGAACTTACCTACAAAACAGAAATAGAATTACAGATATAAAAAACAAACCTATGGTTACCATAAGGGGGAGGGATAAACTGGAAGATTGGGACTGACAAATACACATTATATAAAATAGATAACTAATAAGAACCTACTCCATAGTGCAGGGAACTCTTCTCAGTACTCTGTAATAACTTATATAGGAAAAGAATCTAAAAAAAGAGTGTATATCTATATGTATAACTGATTCACTTTGCAGTACACCTGAAACTTGTACAACATTGTAAAACAAATATACTCCAACAAAAATTATAAATAAATAAACAAAGGCACACAGAAGGAGGCTGTCTCTGAAGATAATACTTCTGGGAAATCAAGGGAAGGGAGAGACCCTTTTGTGTGCTACAGGGTAAAAGAAGAGAAGAAATTTTACAATCCCTCAAAACAGAAGTAAAAAATAAATTTCAAGGGAAACGACCCTCTCCTCATTGACCAAACAAAAAGGAAATGTCATCACTAAAGAGACTGCAATCATTTATTCTGACATGAAATCCTTGAACTATAATCATATAAACATCCCAAACCACCACACTGCTCCTAGAAATACAGAGATGCAAGTAGTATTTATTATACAAAACTACTAAAAGGAATTAAAAAATGGGAATTAAATATATCTGGCAGTAAGATTCAAGGAGAGAGTGAGAGAAAAACTTACACCAAGAGAATTTACACACTACATTCAGTTAAGGCAGATGAAGTGAGCCAAAAATAATGAAAGATAATAACATATTCATACAGTAGATTTTATGATTATATATTGAAATTTACATTCCAATAATAAAGACTATATCTTCATCACATGTGCATAAGAAACATTCATAAAAGATCAATTTCATATTAGAGCATAAAGAAAGCATGCATAAGTTCCATAAAGTTGCTGCTGCTGCTGCTAAGTAACTTCAGTCGTGTCTGACTCCTAGAGACCCCATGGACTGCAGCCTACCAGGCTCTTCCGTCCATGGGATTTGCCAGGCAAGAATACTGGAGTGGGGTGCCATCACCTTCTCCATCCGTAAAGTAGGGTTGCTAAAAAATCAGTTATTTCTGTGTGCTTACATACAACACAATTAAGAAAACTAGAAATTAATAATAAATGAATGAGTGAATGGACATATGAAAAATTTTGTCCACAGGGATAATTAACACAAAATGATAGCAAAAAGGGTTAGGAAAATGTCTTTCAGATTTCAATTGTTTGGCAAATGACAGAAGTGTGATAAGATCTGAGCCAGGTCATTTCTTAAAGTCTCTATTCTGATGTTTTAATAGGTTATTTACCTAAAGAATGCAGCTAGAAGACTATTTCTTTATAGAAAATAAATTCTAATCATTAAACTTTTTTAAAAATAGAAGGTAAAATATCCAGAACTTGATTGAGGACAGAACAAGGAATAATGAGGTAATATAAGATCTGACAACTTCAAACAAAGAGCTGAGCCTTCTCTTGATAACCCTGCCTAAAAGACAAAGTACCTTAAGAGAAAACAGTTAAGGATGATTGGCAAGCATTCTATTTAAAGAAGGATCATATCTTATGTTCTGCAAACACCATCACATTCAGAATGATGGCAACAGTGTCTTCATCATGAAGCAGGAGAGATGGAGTAAATACAGTGACAGCTGCGAGATATCCGTGTGCTTCCATTAGGGATTTTTGAATTATTCTACACTGAGAGGAAAAAGGATCCTAAATCCAGCCAAAGTACAGTGAAGGATGGATGATAATAGCCTCAGTATTCTCCCTTTCAGCAGCATTGGCTTCATCCTTCTAGTTGCACAAGAGAATATTATTTCCTGAAGATATACTTTCCATGGGCTTCTATAATAATTATTATAACTCTTCTTATGTATTTAATAACCTCTTCACCTACAACTCTTTGTGAAGACTTGAGATTTTCCTTCAATATTCCCAGGAATTAGTATTTCCATCCCTTTTTGTCATCAGCTATCAAAAGTTTAAAAGTCACCAGGAAAATTTCATTAGGACTGCAAAATATTTCATACATCTGCTTCACAGTTTCTGCAAACACATAGTAATTGTTGGGCATGGTTCCCTTTGCTTCCAAAAGAAAGATGAGTAGAGCAGATATAATTTGAGCTTCCCAGTGGCGCAGTGGTAGAGAATATGTTTGCCAACGCAGGAGACGCAAGAGACATGGGTTCGATTCCTGGGTTGGGAAGATCCCCTGGGGTAGAAAATGGCAAGCCTCTCCAATATTCTTGCCTAGAAAATTCCATGGACAGAGGAGCCTGGCGGGCTACAGTCCATGGGGTTGCAAAGAGTTGGACATGACTGAACAACTGAAAATACATCTCTGTCAAAGGAGCCAAGATGGGTCACTGATCCCCTCCTACTTTACCTCTGTCTTGTCCCTGAAAGTGAAAGTGAAGTCGCTCAGTTGTGTCCGACTCTTTGCGATCCCATGAGGACCAGGCTCCTCCGTCCATGGGATTTTCTAGGCAAGAGTACTGGAGTGGGTTGACTTTTCAGTGTCCCTTTATACAGCTGTGCAGGTTGTTCACTGAACACAGCTGTCTTGACAACACAGGTAAATGGAGGCTGAAATGTAAATCACCAAGGTATGTGCTGCAACCTAGGGCTACATTTCCTTAGCACCGTTTCCAAATTCTCAGACACTCTGTGAGCTCACAACAGCTTTGCCCGTCTGTAACTCTCAGGGCATGGATAGAAACACTAACCTAAGGTTAGGCAGTGATATCTCCTGTATGAGAAGAAAGATTCCAGTGGAAACTGCTAATGAGTACCAAACATCCCTTTCTCTTTCTTCCTGAAAAAACCTGCTTTTTTCGTCATAATGGCAATATGTCCAGTTGAAAGCATTCAATCCTTAGAATTCTTTATAGCTAAGAAGGGTTCAAGCTATGTGATTCTGGCCAAAAGATAGAAGTTGAGTCTTTCTAGGTAAGATATCTCTTTCTGATATAAGTACCATCCCTTTCTGTTTCCTTCCTTTTTCTTTTTGCTTGCAAAGCAAATGGAAATCAGCCATTTTATGATCAGATGACAACATGAAGAAAACTATCCTTCCACAAAGGTGGGCAAACCACCAGGAAGATAAAATGATCCAGGACTGTAACAGGATCGTGAAGACACTTGCCAAAGACAAACTTCCCACCTCCAGGCTGCTCTTTGTGTGCGAAGAATAAACTTTTTTACTAATCACTGTATCTCCCGGTTCCTATGCCACGCAGAAGAAAGCATTCTTAACTGACACGTCAGTCTTGCCTCTACCTCAGAAGAGCTGTGTGAGAAAGATTTTACTAGTTTTCATGTCCAGAATAGTTACTGAACAATATATTTTCATCCAGTTCAAAAGTTTCATTGTTGATTGCCAAGGAGAATCTAATTTATTGTTTCTACTTCATAGACAAGTGATTTAAGGAGGTTTTAGCTACAGCACAGGTATATTGCTAAAGACAAATTAAGACTTTTCCCAAAGTCTTGGTAAGATTCCAAGGAAAGGGGAATAGCGGTTAATACTTAGCCAAGCTCTGCTGTTTTCTGTCTTTAATATGCTCAGCATATAGAATTTTAACAGATTCTAGTGCATGGTCAGTAAATATTGAATAATGATTACAATGATGGTCATATATATCTATTATTTTAAACAATGTTCAAAGAACAGTTTATGCTATAGATAAAAATAGACTGATTTATAGATCCTGATGTTACATCTCCTGAAAAGAACATCTCACCATCTCAGAGGCCAAAGTTTCTTCCTATTTAAGAATTGTAAAGTTTTACTAAAGATGTGCTCATAGCAAACTTTACTGAAAGTCTACATACTTATTTTCATGTAATAGTAACTTTTGTGAGTATCTTTTATAAGGAGAGTTCCAGAGAGTTGGTGTAAATGTGTGGTGTTTATGACTTGATGGCTGGTACTACATGTAAGATGAAAATTAATCACTTAGCAAACATGCTTTATATCTTCTGTCCTCCTCAAAGTATAAATTCCAAAGGGCACTGTTTTTCATCCACTATAAGTTAGACCTCAGAATATTATCATTTACCCACTAATGAAACTTCTCCTCTCTATTGTTTTTCAGGAACCATGTCACTGGAAGTGAAAAGATAGGTTACTTCTTAACAGGAAGTGTTCATGGTCTTGTGGTAGAAATATATCTATTTTTATACCAAAGCAAGGAGAATCTATCTAGTCATTGAGGTGGGTAATCACTTTGCAATTGAAATATATGGATAAAAACTTCTAGAAATAAAAAGTGAAACAGGAAAACATAGTACTAGTAGGAAACTTTAAGACATATCTTTCAGTCTTTGATATAACAAGTAAGCAAAAACAATCCAAAAAATAATAGAAATTCTGAATAACAGATTATTCAAACAGCTCTATAGAGAGAAAAGCACAGATCATGTAAATGAAGAATATACTTTTTAAAATTGCTTTTAAAAAATTTCAAGCATTGACTATGAATCACAAAGAAAATTAAGTAATCCCCAAAGAATGTGAACAGCATTCTCTATTGACAGTGCAATTAATCTACAAATAAAAAAAGATATCAGTTCAGTTCAGCCGCTCAGTCGTGTGTGACTCTTTGCGACCCCATGAACTGCAGCACACCAGGCCTTCCTGTCTGTCACCAACTCCCAGAGTTTACTCAAACTCTTGTCCATTGAGTCTGTAATGCAATCCAACCATCTCATTCTCTGTTGTCCCCTTCTCCTCCCACCTTCAATCATTCCCAGAATCAGGGTCTTTTCAACTGTGTCAGTTCTTCACATCAGGTGGCCAAAGTATTGGAGCTTTAGCTTCAACATCAGTCCTTCCAGTGAATATTCAGAACTGATTTCCTTTTGGATGGCCTGGTTGGATCTCCTTGCAGTCCAAGGGACTCTCAAGAGTCTTGTTCAATACCACAGTGCAAAAGCATAAATTCTTCCACGTTCACCTTTCTTTATAGTCCAAGTCTCACATCCATACATGACTACTGGAAAAACTATAGCCTGGACTAGACAGGCCTTTGCTGGCAAAGTAATGTCTCTGCTTTTTAATATGCTATCTAGATTGGTCATAATTTTCCTTCCAGGGAGCAAGCGCCTTCTAATTTTATGGCTGCACTCACCATCTGTGGTCATTTTGGAGCCCCAAAAATTAAAGTCAGCCACTGTTTCCCCATCTATTTGCCATGAAGTGATGGGACCGGATGCCATGATCTTAGTTTTCTGAATGTTGAGCTTTAAGCCGACTTTTTCACTCTCCTCTTTCATTTTCATCAAGAGGCTCTTTAGTTCTTCTTCACTTTCTGCTATAAGGGTGTTGTCATCTGCTTATCTGAGGTTATTAATATTCCTCCCAGCAATCTTGATTCCAGCTTGTGCTTCATACAGCCCAGCGTTTGTCATGATGTACTCTGCATATAAGTTAAATAAGCAAAAATAAATAAATAAATTTTAAAAATAAATAAATAAATGAGATATAAATAACCAAAATGCAACCACATAGAAATGTTAAGAAAGAATATTAAAATAGTATTGAAGCCAAGAAGAATTTAAAATCTCATTTTCAAATTATTTAGAAAACACCTATTTTTTATGTTAAACATCAAAACACATGGGTTGTAGCTAATATGGTACATACAAATAGAAAAAATTATATTTTTAGAAAGTTTCATTAATAATTAGAGAGTAAAGATAAATTGCTTAAACATTTATGAGTTAGCATAACATTGTGGAATTAAATAATTCTCTCTTTAGTAGGTTATGGGTTATTTTTATCCAGCTTTGATTATCAGTATCATTTAAAGCAAAAATTCTTATCCTGGACCCATGAATATTTTTTTTCTATGACTACTTTTTTTATACATCCTATGATATAAAAGTTCTTTGTTTAAGATGATGAAACATAAAACAAAATCTTAGAATAATTGCTTAATAAATCAAAGAAATTTCTCTATAAGATTGAATTTAACTATCTTTACTTGATATAACAGGAGAAAAAGCTCTATGTGTGTAATTTCCCTCCACTCAATGTAAAGAGACAACTCTTGTGTTTCCAAATGTTAGTAACTAAACTTTTGAAATTTTAAAGATGGCTATGTTGTATCATCATTTTCCTCATGGCAAAGAATCAAAAAAGTTTTTAGGGAAAAAAGTGCTCCTGGTGCTACAAAAGAAGCACATATGTAATGCGAAACTCATTTATTTCTCATTTAAAAGAGGAGAATAAACCTAAGGAAGACCACGGATACAATTCAAATGATAAAAGTGAACTAATAAATTAGAAAACCAAAACACAAGGTAAAATATTTGTTATAGTGGTTTGGGCAGGGGAGGGAAATAAATAAAACATTAGATACATTAATTAGAAGATTAAAATATGAAATATTTATGTGTAATAAATACAGATTAAAATAAATTTTAATAGCTTATATGACAATTCAGTACAATAGCATCACAATGATAAATTTCATGTTAATGATAACATACAATGGTAAATCAGACTAATGCCTAAATGTGTATAACCAACTGAGCACATAACAAAAGTGATCCAAGAATAGAGTTGACAGAATTTGCAAATAAAAATATAGAATACAGACTTGATTTCAGTTCAGTTCAGTTCAGTCATCCAGTCATGTCCGACTCTTTGCAACCCCATGAATCGCAGTGCACCAGACCTCCCTGTCCATCACCAACTCCCGGAGTTCACTCAGACTCACGTCCATCGAGTCAGTGATGCCATCCAGCCATCTCATCCTCTGTCGTCCCCTTCTCCTCCTGCCCCCAATCCCTCCCAGCATCAGAGTCTTTTCCAATGAGTCAACTCTTCGCATCAGGTGGCCAAAGTACTGGACTTTCAGCTTCAAGCATCATTCCCTCCAAAGGAATCCCAGGGATGATCTGCTTCAGAATGGACTGGTTGGATCTCCTTGCAGTCCAAGGGACTCTCAAGAGTCTTCTCCAACACCACAGTTCAAAAGCATCAATTCTTCGGTGCTCAGCCTTCTTCACAGTCCAACTCTCACATCCATACGTGACCACAGGAAAAACCATAGCCTTGACTAGACGGACCTTTGTTGGCAAAGTAATGTCTCTGCTTTTGAACATGCTATCTAGGTTGGTCATAACTTTCCTTCCAAGGAGTAAGCGTCTTTTAATTTCATGGCTGCAGTCACCATCTGCAGTGATTTTGGAGCCCCAAAAAATAAAGTCAGCCACTCTTTTCACTGTTTCCCCATCTATTTCCCATGAAGTGATGGGACCGGATGCCATGATCTTTGTTTTCTGAATGCTGAGCTTTAAGCCAACTTTTTTACTCTCCACTTTAGCTTTCATCAAGAGGCTTTTGAGTTCTTCTTCACTTTCTGCCATAAGGATGGTGTCATCTGCATATCTGAGGTTATTGATATTTCTTCCGGCAATCTTGATTCCAGCTTGTGTTTCTTCCAGTCCAGCGTTTCTCATGATGTACTCTGCAATCTCAAAAAAAGCAATTTTTAATTAAAGATTTCCCATTCAATATTTAAGACATACTTACACTAAACATCATTCACTGTTTATTCAAAATTAAAATTTAACTGGGTATTTTGTGCTTTATCAGAGAACCCTACTTAAAAAGACAAATGGCTACCTTTGAAAGTAATAGTGAAAGAAGTTTTTCAAACCTTTCAAAAAGCATGTGTACTTAGTATGTAAATGGTTCCTAATCATAGATATGGTTCCCTTTTTTAAAAAATCAATAAAGGTCTGTTGGACTGCAAAGAGATCAAACGAGTCAGTCATAAAGTAAATCAACCCTGAATATTCATTGGAAATCAACCCTGAATACTCATTGAAAGGACTGTTGCTGAAGCTCCAATATTTTGACCACCTGATGCAAAGAGCTGACTTATTGGAAAAGACCCTGATGCTGGGAAAGATTGAATGCAAAAGGAGAAGAGGGTGGCAGAGGATGAGATGGTTAGATAGGATCACTGACTCAATGGACATGAATCTGGGCAAACTCCAGGAGTCTGGCATACTGCAGTGCATGGGGTTACAAAGAGTCTCATGGGGATGCGACTTAGTGGCTGAACAACAACAATCACAGACATTAAAATCTTACAAAGATAATATGAACAAAACTATCTATAAACCATTTAATTCTGTAAATAAAAAATGCAAAAGTCTTAAATAAATTACAGCCATATATTAAAGGAATGAAGCACCTTGAACTGTCCTTCATTCCAGTAACATAAACATAGTTCAAATGGGAAAAGGTGCAATTATAATAATCACTTATATCTATTCTTATTGACACCCTCTAGTTTTCCCTTTCAGTATTCCAACAAATTTCACTTTTTCTGCATCTGTTCTTACCCTTTCAAATTCATTTTCCACAATGCTGACAGAGTAATACTGTAATATGAGAGCAAATATATTATCATTTTCACATTCACTCACTATATTGTCCATGAAATAAATCCCCAAACTCTTAATAGGGACTTAAAAGGTTATTTCAAATCTACCTCTGCATATATTATTATTTTTCCTTATATATGCAAATATATGATATTTGTAAGTTATAATACATAACAATGACAACTTAACAACCCATTATTTAAATCAAGAATTAGAACATCAGCAATAACTTTCCTCAGCACATCCTTCTACATACTCACCCCCAAGTAACCACAATCCTGAATTTTGTAAGTATAATTCTTTTTTTTAAGGAATGAATTCTTAAGCAATAAAGTAATTGGTTTTGCTTCTTTTTAAGATTCACTAAATTGGCATCTTACTGCATAGTTTTTCAAGACTAGCATTTTCTCTCAACCTTATTTTATTATTATTATCGCTTCATGTATATGTGGACATCTGTTTCAAACTGGGCTGAAGTTTTGCCAGACTGGTATACTAGATGGAGAGAAACCAAGGAAGCTGAGCATATAAGCAAGGGTGTGTTTATGATCACTCATGGGATTTGAAGAAGATACTGATGGCACAAGATGGATGAGGAGCATGAAAAAGATGACTTTTTAAATATTTATTTGTTTGGCTACACTAGGCCTTTTGCAGCATGTGGGATCTTTAGTTGTGCCATGTGAACACTTAGTTGAGGAATGTGGGATACAGTTCCCCAACCAGAGATTGAACCCAGGCCCCCTGTATTCGGAGCGTGGAGTCTTAGCCACTGGACCACCAGAGAAGTCCCAGAAAAGATGATGTCATCAGAGATTTACAGGTCCTGGGGGGATCAAAAAACTGTTAAGAGTCAAACAACTAGTTAAAGCAAGTTAGAAAGATAGAAAGTGATGCTGGGAAAATATATTTCAAATATTAATGAATATGAAAAGATCAAGAGAAGAAAAAAGGTGAACTTTTAACTAGAGACAAAAAAAATCCTTTTTAATTAGAAATATTTTATTAAAAATATTATAAAACAATGTATTTCAAAAAAAAGCACTGTGTTTAAGGGTGATATAAGGTCTGTTTAAGGTAATATTTTAAGATTAAAATAGTCCTTTCTTTTATCATTAGTATTATTTAACATTTAACATTATTCTGAAGGAATTACTCAAAAATTAAATTTTAACTCCCAACTGAGAATATTCCTCTTCACTCCAAATTTCTGGCACCATTTTCAACGATTCTGCTCAGATACAGTGACCTTTCTCTTTACTTTAGAAGACCTTTGCATCACCAGAAACCAAACAGCTTCAAAATCTCAATTTCTTACACTGTTCCCTCTCAACAATTCCTTTGAATTTCACACTCTCTTGCTTAAGTATATTCTCTGACTAAAAACAGATTGAACAAATTTTAAAACAATAATATTTTTGTTTACTGGACTTAAAATTATTTCATTATTTTCAATTGTAGCTTTGTGGTTATTTTCAACACTTGTTTAACCAACAGAAACCAGTGAAGCCTGCAAACTTAATAAGTATAAACATTAATGTGTAAATATGATGAAAATAGAAGAAGGAAATGGCAACCCACTCCAGTATTCTTGCCTACAGAAGTCCTGTGGACGGAGGAGCCTGGTGGGCTGCCGTCTATGGGGTTGCACAGAGTCGGACACGACTGAAGTGATATAAACTCAGCAGCAGCATGATGAAAATAATTTCTCTAGGAATTACACTCTTTTAATTTAATGTAAGCTGAGACAATGGCAACGTGGTCCTTAGGGCTATGCACAAAGCTTGAGAACATTAAACTTTATTAAGAACATAAGTTACTATGAAAATTATTATCAATCTTAGAGTTCAAATTTATAAGATGTATGAAAACAAATTAATTGCATTTATTTTTCTTCTGCAAATGCAACCTGACCATAGAACCCGCAGAGGCTCAAATAAAAGTCATTGTGTAACATTTTTATAGGTCCATTGTCATGGAAATATACTTCATAATACATGATTTCCTTTAAAAAAAAAGGTTCTAAAATAGGATGTTTATTTAAGTATGCAGCTGTGCATGCATGCTAAATCGCTTCAGTCGTGTCCTACCCTTTATGACCCTATGGACTGTAGCCCAGCAGGCTCCTCTGTCTGTGGGATTCTCCAGGCAAGAATACTGGAGTGGTTTGCCATGCCCTCTTCCAGGGAATCTTTCCGAAACAGGGATCAACTGTGTCTCTTATGTCTTCTGCATTGGGAGGTGTGTTCTTTACCACTAGCACCATCTGGGAAGCCCTTATTTAAGCATACTGCTGTGAAATTATATAAATGTATAGATAAATAAGGTGAACATATGTACACATACAATAAGAAAAAGAGATAGTTCTATAAAAATGTTCACCAAATGATACAAGAGAATATTTTTGAGTGATGGGATTTGGCTTTTTATTCTTGTTTTCCCTGCATTATAAACTTCTAGAGGCTGTATTCTAATTTTATGCCTATAATAAATACTTGATAAAAGGATATATGTGCATGAGTGCTCAGTCATATCCCCGTGGACTGGCCCACTAGACTCCTCTGTCCATGGGGTTCTCCAGGCAAGAATACTGGAGAGGGCTGCCATTTCCTTCTCCAGGGGATCTTCCTGGCCCAGGGATTGAACCCATGTCTCCTGTACTGCAGGTGAATACTTTACTGCTTAAGCCATGACAAATTAATAAATAAATGGCACCTTTGAATTTTTAAAATTCTTGTTTATCAGCAAAAAGGTAGTAATTCTAACCACTGCCAAACTTCAGTGATATTAACTGCCAACAATAAATTTGTAGGAAATTCAGTTATTATTCATACCTGGTGGCCCCTGTGGTAGGTTGTCTCCAAATACTTCCAATATCAGTTCTGATCCTCCTCATATTTGCATGTCACACCTTCATCAAACAGTTGAATCTAATTCTTTCCTTCTTGATTCAGGCCAGATCCTGTCGTCTGACTAATAAAATTCTGTGGGAGTGATATTCAGGTTAAGTTTCTTCCTGCACCTTGGAATGCTCATTCTTGGTACTTTCCTTCTTGGAACTCAGCTATCATGCTGTGAGAAGGCCAAACTACAAGAGGAGTCCGTGTGTAGGAGTTCAGGTTTTGAGCTTCCAGTTGACAGACAGTATCACCTGCCAACTTTGAATGATCCATTTGGAATATCTCTAGCTTACTCAAGCCTTTAATGACTCCAGTCTTAGCTGTCAGAGATCCTAAGTTAGAACTGCCCCACAAGGCAGAACAACAACAGAACAGTGACAGATAACATTTTATTTTAAGGCATTATGTTTTGGGATGAGTTTTTAAGGAGGAGTAGATAACTGGAAAATATTCCATGCTTTTGTAAATTAAAAGTATCTTCTAAGGATTCTGGAGTATACTTTTTGCTCAAGTATTTTTCTTGGAGCCCTCAAATTTGTCTGATGAAATTCAGACCTTTTTGATTAGAACTTCATTCCTCTAATACCTGGACAAAAGAGCACAGTAAACTTATTTTACATTAGTATAAGTTAGTTTATAGGATTTTCTCTAATGATATTTTACAAGATTTAATTAAAGAGACAGTAGGAAAGAGGAATACAGGTTCTAAGGTAATTCTAGAAAGGTTCAGATGTGAAGATGCAGAAGGACACTGTGCTAACCTGTACTGAAAAGAAAGGGATGTGATAGGCTGTGAATTGTATGTGTGTTGGGAAAAGGAAGTACCCATATTATAAATAAAATGACCCTTCACCTCCACAGACAATTTGGAAATTTCTAATATTTTCTGTTATGTCTCAACTTATACATAAGATTTTTCTGCCTTCTCCTACCAGTCAAAGGGGCCCTCATTCATTCATTCATTCA
The DNA here is from genome assembly GCF_029407905.1 of Bubalus kerabau. NCBI lineage: Eukaryota > Metazoa > Chordata > Mammalia > Artiodactyla > Bovidae > Bubalus > Bubalus kerabau. Next base: position 67,399,737 of record NC_073630.1, read on the forward strand.
TTCAATAAATATTTATTAAACATATGCTCTGATCAATGCCCTAAGCTTGACAGTGAGGATACAGTGATGAATAAAATAGACATTTAAAATGCATGAGATATGCAGAGAGATCCAAAAGTTCAGTTTTAGAGAAGTTAAGAATAAGATGAAGCGAAGTGAAGTGAAAGTTGCTCAGTCGTGTCCAACTCTTTGCCACCCCATTGACTGTAGCCTGCCGGGCTCCTCAGTCCATGGAATTCTCCAGGCAAGAATATTGGAGTGGGTTACCATTCCCTTCTCTAGGCGATCTTCCCAACCTAGGGATCGACCCAGGTCTCCTGCATTGCAGGCAGATTCTTTACCGTCTGAGCTACCAGGGAAGCCCAAGAATAGGATACTGTTATTTATGCAATGATTGAAGAAAATTGTATGAGGTACTAAGGCCTAGCCAGGACAAGATTCTTCAATGATACGATCAACATTACTCAAAAAATAGAAATATATATGAATATTATCTGCCTGAAATGTGGAACACCTGGATTCGATCCCTGGGATGGGAAGATCCCCCAGGGAAGGGAAAGGCTACCCACTCCAGTATTCTGGCCTGGAGAAGTCCATGGACTGTATAGTCCATGGGATCACAGAGTTGGACATGACTGGGGGACTTTCACTTTCATGAATATTACAAAGCCATAAAAACAAGGAAATCTTGCCATTTGTGGCAATCATGGATAAACCTTGAGGGCATTATGCTAAGTGAAATAACTCAGAGAGAAAGACAAATACTGTATGATCTCACTTATATGTGGAATCATGGACTCTAAAAATTAAAACAAGAGAAACTTATAGAAAAAGGGGTATTTGTGGTCACCAATTATGATAAATAAGTAGTGGGGATGAAATGTACAACATGATAACTATAACGAACACTTCCGTGTAATATATATGAAAGTTATTGATAATAAATCTGAACAGTTTTATCATGAGGAAAAATATTTTTTTCTTTCTTTTCCCTTTTGTACCTGAGATGATGGACGCTAACTAACTTACTGTGGTAATCATTTCATGATATACATAAGTCAGATGGTTACACTGTACATAATCCAGTGTCCTATGTCAATATAGTGCTTAATTTAAACTCATACCATGTGTGCGTGTGTGCTAAATTGCTTCACTCATGTCTGTCTCTTTGCGACCCTATGGACTAATAGCCCACCAGGCTCCTCTGTCCATGGAATTCTCCAGGCAAGATACTGGAGTGGGTTGCCATGCCTTCCCCCAGGGAATCTCCCTGACGCAGGGATCAAACCCAGTCTCTTCTGTCTCCTGCATGGGCAGGCAAGTTCTTTACCACTAGAGCCACCTGGGAAGCCTCAAACTTATAATAGTGCTCTATGTCAATAATACTGCAAGAAAACCAGAAAAAAAAACATGATCAACAGTCTGCCCAGGCAGTTTGCTCCAAACCTTTGTGCTAGAAGTGGCTCTCTGGGCAATACCGTTTCTGGGTATTTGACTGAAGCAACTTACAGAAAAACACTGTCCTTCATCAGTTCTTCCTGACATTACAGGCTCCAGCATTTTTATGACCATGACTCATGACTCCAGGACCACAATCCTTGTTCTGACTCAGGAACTACATCAGTCTCCCAGCCTGGCATCCTCTCGCATGGTTCCCATTCCTCATTTTTCCTCCCTGATCCTTTGCCTCTGATCTCTTCTCTTTAAACTCATAGATCAAAACTTCTTTCAGCTCCTTTTATTTTAAAATAAAGACCATTAAAAAGTTGCTATCAGAAATAATCTCCAGACTCTAGCAGCATAAAATTGTCCTTTTCCTCAAGTTCTAGTCTGAATTTTATCTCAAAGAATAGGAAAAAAATATGTAGTACAAGCTGAGTGACTTAGTTGTAATACTCTGGTTAAAAAATTATGTGTCAGGGTCTTTAGTTTTCTACAAAACACAAAGTTAAATAATTCTAGAAGAGGAAAGTAAATGTGTAAAACTCGGAAGGAACACTGTTATACTAAAATATTCAAAACAGTCATTCTTTCTGAAATAAATACAATTATTTTCTCCCTTTGTGCACAACCATGACAAGTCCACAGAAGAGGCAATGAGAGAATTATCATAATTTAGACAATATAGTCAATAAAGCTAACCTTACTGTCACTGAAAACCTCCCAATCCATTTAAAGTAAGGAAATAAACACTCAGAGCTTTTGGCTATAGCTGCAAAGATAAATGAAGTAATGGAGTTACATTAAGTGGCTTAGGAAGAGAGCAAATCTAACCATAGATGGGAAACTATAAAAATATATGAACTAATTTTTGTCTGATACTTGCAGATAGGAAGAACAAAGAGAAGAAATAGATCCAGGCACTTTTCTATGGAAATATTATTTGCATAAATCATCACTGAAGAAAGTCCCAATGACAATATACTACCAAAATTTTTATTTATGTATTTGTATTTAAGCTTAATATCCTTCCAAAGAATTGCAAGAATCAGGGACCAGTGCTAATCAAAGGAGATCTTTATACTAAAGATAAAATAATTAAACTACTGTACTTCAAGAAATAGAACTTAGGGCCTTAAAAATGATTGGAAATAAGAGCAGTAGCCAAAATTCTGTTAGATTTTAATTTTCAAGTATGCTAGAGGATTACTTCTTTCACAGTGATACTCAGGGAAAATTATTTTATCTGTACAGAGACCCACAGAAAGCTGTGAAATTCTAAAACAGCTAAGATTCTATCCTCTGTGTTTTGGCTACAAAAAGAGCAAAGGAAAGGAGAAAAAATCAGTCTAGCAAAAAAATTGGAACTGGGAGATTTGTTGCTTTGGGCAAACTCAGAAGTATGCAATATTATCTGTGGCTCACTAACATTAGAAAAATACTCCAGTTATAGAACTTGATTCAGATTTCTACTTTTTCCTCTCTGTCTATTGGAAAGAATGAGTTCAACTTGCTGTTGCAAATATATTATGTGATATCATTATATGATATTTCTGCAGTTTTGAAGGCACATAATTATATTGAGATAAACACATAATTATTAAGCAGTTAGGGGTTTTTTTAAGCTTATAGTATATTTATTTTACTAATGTGTCTATTTCAAAAGCCTAAACCAACAACTTTACTTTTAAAAAAAGAAAAGAAGCAATAATACATAACATATATACTTTGATTGACAAAGATCTCTAGACATTAAAGTGGACTAGGCTAGAGAAAGAAAACCTTCTAAAAAGAAGTACAAAACTACAAAATAACAATGTCACACGCTTTATGAAAATAAGAAAAACTCATTAAACTGGAATCTCAAACTTCAAGTGATTATCTGACCGAATTGTACAAGCCATTAGTATTACACTGAATCCATGCTTCTAATGGATAAGAAATATCATGCTTTAAAAAAGTAAACTTCTCATATTAGCAATCAATAGGGACTTGAATCAAGATAAATAACTATTCCTCATCTTTAAAAGTTAAGTAACAGTCACAGAAACCATGCTGTTTATCTGGCCTATTCATTGACAGCCACACGATCTTGCCATGTCTTCATTAATCCCATCCTCTGTTTACAGAATATTCCTCCACCCTTCACCCTGCTCCAGTCCCAATCATGTCTACTTCTCTCATTTGCAGAATACACTCATTCCCCTGAGCAAATCTCGCATGTACCCCAGCCCTTGGTCCCTTCAGTACTGAGCTGAATAAAGTAGATAAAGCTAGATAAGATAACATTATATTATTGACATCTTTATGCTACTTAGTTAACTGCATTACGCTGCCTGGGTGCCTCCAAGTGTGAAGCAGTGTCTTGTTCATCTTTCTCATGGAGTCGTATACCTGACCTTTACCAAACCCTCAAGAAATATTTGTTCTACTAAACTAAATGGAATTTAATTTCTTCCTATTCAGCTTAAGAATCTCTTAAGCCCTCTTAATTTGGCCAAAAAGAAAAAGTTGGGAACAACTGAATAAATGTCATGGAATGAACTCTGTAGTCTTAAAACATGCTCCTCTGTCCATGGAGTTCTCCAGGCAAGAATACTGGAGTCGGTTGCCATTCCCTTCTCTAGGGGATCTTCCCTGACCCAGGGATCAAACCTGGGTCTCCTGCATTACAGGCAGTTTCTTTACCATCTGAGCCACAAGGGAAGCCCAAACAATAACAGCAAATCATTTAAAAGCAGTTAAGACTAGTGTCCAATTCTTATATGCATGATCAACCCTTCCACTTTAAGACACTAAAACTCTTAGTAAGTGTCCTCAAGGAAATCTCTCTGTCCCAGATCTGACCCAGATCTGCTTCTGCTATTTTTACCTTCTTTTTTTTTTTTTAACCACCCACTAACCTTGTTCTGTTCCCAAATTGGTTCATGTCAGGCTAATTACTTCCTTTTTAAATAAGAACTTCTATACAAATCTCAGAGAATTTTGTCTCTTCTCTAACGGATCCAAGCTGATTTTAATGTAGTAATTTTCTCAACTATATTCCTATAATCCTAATACATTTGTATGTTGGCAAATTTTCCATAAATGTTGTTCTTTTCTAATTCCATTTCTGCCAAATATTTTTAAGCAGCTGCCTAAAAATTCCCAGAGATAGTTTCTTTTTGTACTTCTGAAGGCCACTTTGATATTTGGGAGAAGAAAATAACTTCTAAGCTAAATAAAACTCTTCTCCCAGAATTAGAGAGAAGAAAAATTCTATTGTTACATGGCATTTTTCCAAGTACATTTATGTATTAGCTACTTCAGTTCAGTTCAGTCGCTCAGTCATGTCTGACTCTTTGCGACCCCATGAATCGCAGCACGCCAGGCCTCCCTGTCCATCACCAACTCCCAGAGTTCACTCAGACTCACGTCCATCGAGTCAGTGATGCCATCCAGCCATTTCATCCTCTGTCCTCCCCTTCTCCTCCTGCCCCCAATCCCTCCCAGCATCAGAGTCCTTTCCAATGAGTCAACTCTGGGCATGAGGTGGCCAAAGTACTGGAGTTTCAGCTTCAGCATCATTCCTTCCAAAGAATTTCCAGTACTTACATAGTGTATAAAACTTATTTACAATGAATCATAAGTCTCTATTTAGATGCAAAATTTATTCAATATTGGATTAGATTTTAATATGATAAATTGAGACTAATTGCAGAAATTAGCTAAAACAAAAGTCAACTCACATCATGGTTGGGTCTTCTGCAAACTTTTCAAAACAAAAAGCCTTAAAATCTCTTTCTTTTTTTAAACAGAGACAGTAGTAGCAGCAGCACTTAAAGTAGCAATTACTGTCTACTTTCATCACAACCATTCATGTGGATACTCACAAGATACTGCTTTCCATGCACTTTAAGCAACAGTTTTTAAAAAGTACATTCATGTCACTTCTAAAAGGCCAAGAGAAATAGAAAAGTATGTGCACTAAGACATCTCAAAACAAGCAGTAGAAAGATAACCTATAGGCAATCCAAGAAAGAAAAAATTTTGAATTTTAGAGGTGAGAATTACATGTTTTAAAAAAAAATGATTAAAATAGGAAATAAAAATCTTTACAACGTTCTTAGCCAGGTATTTGTTCTTCTTTTAAAATGAATTCAAAAGCCTGCATCCAATAAAACTAAATCTGCTAGATTGAATTTGCAAGTGAAACTCTATTCAATCACAGAGAATATTTTTCAGAAATAATATTGGGGAAATAATGGTAATAATGGAAAAGCTGGATTTTATAAAATTTGATTTAAACCTTTCCAACTATAAAATAATAGACCCTTATTGTAGAAAAGGCTCCGGGACTAGGACAAGAGGTAAGACATGTGAATGAAGTCCCTAAATAAAAACATGCATAATTATATCTCGATACAGGTATAATACAGAATGATACCTTCAAGTTTTTCTTCGCATATGCTTTGGTTGGTTGTTGGTTTAGTCACTAAGTCCTGTCCGACTCTTGTGACTCCATGGACTGTAGCTCACCAGGCTCCTCTGTTCATGGGATTTCCCAGTCAAAAATACTGAAGTGGGTTGACGTTTCCTTCTTTTACTATTTGAAGTAATATTTAGAATTAAAAAGTATGTGGGTTACCATTTGATATTAGAGTTTAAGTATTTTCTGTGTCATTGATTTATTTGCAGGGAATTGAGATCCAATTAAAAATGGCTTAAACAAATAAAGGTAAATTTTAGCTTGTACAAATAAAAAAGTTGCTGAAAAGACCAGGAGTAAGCTGCTTGGGCTTTTGTGCTCACAGGAATTAATCAAAAATTCATCTTTATCTACCTCTTAGCGATTATTTTTCCTGTGTTGATTTCATTCTCAGTCACTTCTTCCTACAAGATGGCAAAAGAACCCTAGAAGCTTTACATTTACTTTTCATTTAGAAATGCCCATGGAAAGCTTCTGCCTCTTCAGCAGTACTCCCAGAGAGGATTCTCAGTGGCATCCTTCACTCTGTCTAGGGGGATATAGCATTGATTACTCAGTCCTTAATTGCCTGGAAAATTTGGGAGTCGTTGGCATGAAGCTGAATAAAGTTCTGAGGCTGGATGAAATGACTGTGTAGGGAACAAGTACGGATACAGAAGAGTCTGAAAAATAAAACGTAGTTCACACAACTAGACTTGTAAGTAGATAAACATTTGGTGTAGAACAATTAGTTGTGGATTTTCTTTTGCATAAATTCCATAGTCTCGGTGAATAGTCAGAAAGTCCATGGACTAAAAAACCCATGTAGTCTAACATACCAAGGTTAGGCTCAAGGTGATCAGTTTTCAGAAGAAAGTATTTCAATGGACATCACCAGAAAATTAATATCACAAAATCCAATTTAAATAGTAAAATTAATATTTACTAAATAGATTCTACAAAAGCCTACATTCAGCTTTAAAGAAAAAATTCATGGCTCAGTATCTAACAACTGTAAATTCCTCCATGGTCAAACAGTTGAGTAAGATATCCTGCTTATCCTCAAAATCAAGTTTAATGATACATGGGAAGACATGATAAAAGACAAACTGTCATCCAAGATTAACATGTATTTTTGCACTTGATGTAAAACTGCCACTTCTGAGAATATTCAATGTCTTCTGAAATTTTTATCAGCAAGATCAAACTGCACAAGACCAGAATTTTTAAAAGTAATTTATACTCTGTAACAGTTTATACTCTTTCTTGGCATGACAGAAAATAAAATATGAATAGCTTTCTACTATGTTAAGCTCATGTTATAATGAATAATTAGTAATATTTCTTTTGGAATTCGTAAATAGTATAAAGTAACCAGCATTAAAAAGTGTATATAAGTTAAGGGGGAATGTTTAAATAAGTGTATGTAAATATCCAAACTAGCTTTTGAACATACTATAATGAGGCATTATCTAAATTATTGCTAGGGGAATTCTGAATTGTACAGAAGAACTCATATTTCAATGTTTTGTTAGATTTCTCTATTAAAATAAGAAATTATTACATAACTTTGAAAATTAATTCTTGGTCTAAAAAGTCATGCAGTCCCAATTTGGAAGACAATCAAAATTTCACAGTGGTAGAAACATGTTCTGAATAACTCAAAGCAAACATGTGTTCAGTCATTCAGTCATATCGGATTCTTTGTGACCCCATGGACTGTAGCCCGCCAGACTCCTCTGTCCACAGAATTCACCTGGCAAGTATACTGAAGTGGGTTGCCATTTCCTTCTCCAAAGGGTCTTCTTGACCCAGGGAGCAAATTTGCATCTCCTGAGTCTCCTGCATTGCAGGCAAATTGTTCGCCACTGAGCCATCAGGGAAGACAAACAAACATCAATAATATTCTTTATCTGCAAAGAACTAATCATTAATAGACGATAATGTTTACATTTATTCTATATATTTCTGATTTACAGGACTTTTCCAGATAATTCTGTTTTATAGGACTTTTTCAGATAGTAATTATGTAAAAGTAATTTCAGGTCTTAATGAAGTACTAAAAAAATATATCAACGATGTCAAATTGTAATATGCAAAAAGATCAACTCTTTTTTCTTTATTTAAAAAAATATAGATTATTTGGGCCTCAATCTGAAAAAAAAAAAAAGTAAAATAAGTCTAGGGCATCAAGATTCTAAGTATGGAAACCCAGGTGTTTCTGCAGTCTTTAGACTAAAATTAAAAAACAAAAACAAAACAAAACAAAAAAACACCAGTGATGATGAGAAACTATTTCACAAGCTAGAGAGGAGGAGAACTTGCAGAGGCTGTTCAGTTCTGTTCCATCATCAGTCATGTCCGACTCTTTGTGACCCCATGGATTGCAGTACGCCAGGCTTCGCTGTTCATCACCAACTCCTGTAGCCTACTCAAACTCATGTCCATCATGTTGGTGATGCCATCCAACAATCTCATCCTCTGTCATACCCTTCTCCTCCCTGCCTTCAATGTTTCCTAGCATCAGGGTCTTTTCCAATGAGTCAGTTCTTCATATTAGGTGGCCAAAGGATTGGAGTTTCAGCTTCAACATCTGTCCTTCCAATCAATATTCAGGACCGATTTCCTTTAGGATGGACTGGTTGGATCTTCTTGGAGTCCAAGGGACTCTCAAGAGTCTTCTCCAACACCACAGTTCAAAAGCATCAATTCTTTGGTGCTCAGCTTTCTTTATAGTCCAACTCTCACGTCCATACTTGACTACTGGAAAAACCATAGCTTTGACTAGATGGACCTTTGTTGGCAAAGTAATGTCTCTGCTTTTTAATATGCTGTCTAGGTTGGTCATCGGAGAGGCAATGGCACCCCACTCCAGTACTCCTGCCTGGAAAATCCCATGGACGGAGGAGCCTGGTAGGCTGCAGTCCATGGGGTCACTAAGAGTCAGACACGACTGAGCGACTTCCCTTTCACTTTTCACTTTCATTCATTGGAGAAGGAAATGGCAACCCACTCCAGTGTTCTTGCCTGGAGAATCCCAGGGACGGGGGAGCCTGGTGGGCTGCCATCTATGGGGTCACACAGAGTCGGACACGACTGAAGTGACTTAGCAGCAGGTTGGTCATAACTTTTTTCCAAGGAGCAAGTGTGTTAATTTCATGGCTGCAGTCACCATATGCAGTGATTTTGGAGCCCAAAAAAATAGTCTGCCACTGTTTCCACTGTTACCCCATCAATTTGCCATGAAGTGATGGGACCAGATGCCATGATCTTAGTTTTCTGAATTTTGAGTTTTAAGCCAGCTTTTTAATTCTGCTCTTACATTTTCATCAAGAGTCTCTTTAGTTCCTCTTCGGTTTCTGCCATAAGGGTGGTGTCATCTGCATATCTGAGGTTATTGATATTTCTCCCAGCAATCTTGATTCCAGCATTTCTCATGATGTAATCTGCATATAAATTAAATAAGTAGGGTACAATTTGATACAGCCTTGACATACTCTCTTCCTGATTTGGAAATAGTCTGTTGTTCCATGTCCAGTTCTAACTGTTGCTTCTTTACCTACATACAGATTTCTCAGGAGGAAGGTCAGGTGGTTCAGTATTCCCATCTCTTTCAGAATTTTCCAGTTTGCTGTGATCCACATAGTCAAAGGCTTTGGCATAGTCAATAAAACTGAAGTAGATGTTTTTCTGGAACTCTTGTGCTTTTTCGATGGTCCAACGAATGTTGGCAATTTGATCTCTGGTTCCTCTACCTTTTCTAAATCCAGCTTGAACATCTGTAAGATCATGGTTCAGGTTCTGCTGAAGCCTGGCTTGGAGAATTTTGAGCATTACTCTGTTAGCGTGTGAGATGAATGCAGTTGTGTGGTAGTTTGAATATTCTTTGCATTGCCTTTCTTTGGGACTAGAATGAAAACTGACCTTTTCCAGTCCTGTGGCCACAGCTGAGTTTTCCAGATTTGCTGGCATATTGAGTGCAGCACTTTCACAGAATCATCTTTCAGGATTTGAAATAGCTCAACTGGAATTCTATCACTTCCACTAGCTTTGTTTGTAGTGATGCTTCCCAAGGCCCACTTGAGTTTGCATTCCAGGATGTCTGGCTCTAGGTGAGTAATCACACCATCACAGTTATCTGGATAATGAAGATCTTTTTGCATAGTTCTTCTGTGTATTCTTACCACCCCTTCTTAATATCTTCTGCTTCTGTTAGGTCCATACCATTTCTGTCCTTCACTGTGCCCATCTTTGCATGAAATGTTCCCTTGGTATCTCTAATTTTCTTGAAGTGATCTGTTAGCAAAAGTGAAATCTAGGGAGAGAAGATAGATAGATCTGACAAATAAAAATTTTAAGTTAAAGTATGTAAGAAACACTGAACAATATAAAAAAAAATAATAAATTGTTAAAACTATTTTAAAATAAAAGTCACAGTTAACTATGATACATTAAAATATTCAAAAATCAAGTAAAACAATAAGCATGTTAAGAAAAATAAGAAGAAGCCAGGAGGATTAGATAGGGCCAAGAAGTATTTAGGTTTGGGGGCATAAAGGATCATAAAGCAAGCTGAAGTTTTGAGGAGCAAAGTTAGAAGGTGGAGTACCAGAAAGACTAAACAAGTCAATACAAAGAACACAGCACTGATGTCAAGCTACTGACAATTCATGAACTTCTGCTGCTGAAATGATTAGTGCTTCCCTGGATCAAGTTCCATTTGTATAATGGTCAGCTGTGCTATGGTTTCCATTCTTGGAACCCTATTCCATCTCTGTCTCTCTAATTGCCCTAAATGTTTCCTTATCATAAATCCCTCATTATTAAGTCAATTTGAGTGAGCCTCTGTTTCCTTTAACTGAAAGATCATAAGAATTCTATCAAATGAATCAATCTCAGTGAATAAACTAATATACATTTGTCCTTGAAAGTCAGAGGAGTGTCCCTCATTTTTCCCTAGTAATAGGCAGTGGCAAGGTCATGATAAACGACCAGCTAAATGATTACATTTTATATTTATAGGCAAGAATCCATTACATAGATTGTAAGCCTTTTACAGGGAGGAGCAATGTCTTTTTACTTTTAAGCCACCAGTACATTGCATAGTCACTGAAGTTGCTCAGTTGTGTCTGACTCTTTGTGACCCCATGGACTGTAGCCTGCCAGGCTACTGCATCCATGGGATTTTACGGGCAAGAATACTAGAGTGGGTTGCCATTTCCTTCTCCAGGGGATCTTCCAGACCCAGGGGTCAAACCTGGGACTCCCGCATTTCAGGCAGACTCTTCACCATCTGAGCCACCAGGAAAGCCCCATAGTTCTGCATAGTTGTCAGGCTGTGTGCCTGAATTTATTGTGATCTCCCCATATTCTCTCTGGTCCTATCTTCAACAGAATTAGAAACACACAAATTCTAAAATCGAGATATGAGATTTGTGTAACCAGCTTTTCTCTTAACTAAAACTACCATTATTTCAAATCAATATTCTCATTTTAAAAACATGTTTTTAATGACATAATTAAAAGTGCATGCTCAGTGGCTTCAGTAGTGTCTGACTCTTTGCGACACTATGGACTGTAGCCCACCAGGCTCCACTGTCCATGGCATTTTTCAGACAAGAATACTGGAGTGGGTTGCCATTTCCTCCTCCAGGGAATCTTCCTGACTAAGGGATTGAATTTGCATCTCCTGCATTGGCAGGTGGATTCTTTGCTGCAGAGACACCTGGGAAGCATAATTAAAAGCAAATTCGTTCTTTCTATTACATCAGTGGCATGCTATTTGATAAATAATGCACCAAAAAATGTTCAGGGTGCACAAATATTCTTAAATAAGTTTAATATATATACACATATATTTAATATACATTTATGTTTTATATGTACAGATTACCATTGGTCATTCATACACATTGTGTAGCTTTCACATCATGATGCTTTATAATCCTTCAGCGACTTCAGTCAATTCTTCAGCATATCACCTGGTAAAAGTGTGAAACTAGTAGACCAAGATGGCAGATATTAATAGATAAATGATAGATAGATCTATAGATAGATGATAGATAGATTCACAGACTTTTTTACTTGGTATCCTAGACAATTGAACTAATACCATGAATTAAATTAGAAGGCCCTTGAAAGTGTTTTTGTTTGAAGGATGTGTTCATCTGACAAAAATGAAGCTGGGACCCTCTCCCCACACAAAAGCTGATCAGCATCTACTGACTAATGAATGCTCCTTTTTAAGGAAGTTTATAAAGTGTGTTTCCCAAGTATTCTAAACTAAATGCTTAGTGTAGTTTTAGCTGCATTAAAATTACTTGGTTGCTGAGATTTACTGATGAGATTTATAAGGTAAGATTGATCCAGATTATCTTTTTCTGAAAATGAACATGATTTGCTCAATTCTACTATTAATTCACATAAGCACAACCTTATAGCAAAGAGAATAAAATTTCATAAAAATAAAGCTCGAACAACATCAGACCAAATATTCTCTCCACTCTGGAATCTGTGTTTAAAATAATATTTTGGGAGCATGTTGAAGAGTTTAATATCAATTGATCTCTTTCCTAAAATTTGTATACCATGAGTCTGACAGTCCATCTTAGCACAGATAGAATACTGTCTTAAAGCACTGAACAGAAACAAACTGTTCTAATGTTTGTGGGTATAAGGTCCAAATATATGCTGAGATTAGGCCTCACTACTATATCTGCTTCATCTAGAACTAAAACTTTCATAAATACAGAAAGTATTGAAAGCATACTTCTTACCAGCACACTTGGTATCAACAGTCTGTAGAAGATTATGAGAATCCTTTGGCAGAGGAACATAGGCACCACATTGGACCATAGGCACTGCAAATTCTGGGGAGATGTCACTCTGTACCCTTCTCAATGAAACACCACACATGACCAAGCCGAATCCTACATTTATAATAGCCCTACTGAAATGCAGCTCAAAAATGAAAGAAGCAGTTTCGTGTATAAGTACTATTCATAATTCAAAGGCAGAGGTACCTTGCCAACAAGGTAATCAGAACACAGGAAATGCACTATCTAAAAGGCATGCTAATCGATGCAGACACTTCAGCTCTCATTTGGGCTTCAGAAGTTCCCATCAACATTGTTTGCAAGCTCAGGAATATAGGTAGACGTTCTGCATGAAAGAGAAACACCTAGACAGAGTGTGGTAGTCAGAAGCTATCTGTATATTGCAAAAGTCAGAGAATATTGTTTATATGGCAGGGAAGCTTAGGAAATGATTGTTTCAGAGAAGGGAAGATGGCTTAGGATAGCATGGTGTCGACTTGAAAAAATATTCACAGTCTAAAAGTTGAGAGTTATGTTTTATTTAGTGGGAATTTTTAGGACTTCAAGCCCAGGAGACAGCATCTCAAACGATTCTGAGAGAACTACTCTGAGGCGGAGAGGGGAGAAGCCAGGGTATATAGAAGTTTTACAACAAAGGGCAGGAAGTCTGAACATCAAGAGATTATTGTTAATTAATGGAAACCTGATATCTAAAGTTAAAGAATTTAGTGTTTTTCTATGTATAGGCAGTCCGGGCTCATTGAAATCATTCCTGTAGTATAAGAACAGTTCATGTTCAACTCCTTCTTCCCTTAGCTGGATAACCTTTGAAACTTACCCACATATTTCCTTACTTTCTTCATCTGTTGGTACTAAAAGTACCTATGTTATAGATAAAACATGTTTTATAATATATCTAGCCATCTGTTAGAGATAACATAAATAATAAATACACCCTTACTTTTGTTATTACTACAGTTATGAAAGGGAAATTTTTTTGTGGAGAATATAGTACAATGTAAGTAAATAACATGCACAACAGACCCAGGACCTTCAAACCCTGGAACTTCCAACAGTGCTCAGTCAATCCTACTAAGAGAAGATAGAGGCAAATACACTCAACATTCAGAAAACTAAGACCATAGCATCTGGTCCCGTCACTTCATGGCAAATCGATGAGGAAACAGTGACAGACATTATTTTTGGGGGCTCCAAAATCACTGCAGATGGTGACTACGGCCCTGAAATTAGAAGATGCTTGCTCCTTGGAAGAAAAGTTATGACCAACCTAGACAGCATATTAAAAATCAGAGACATTACTTTGCCAACAAAGGTCTGTATAGTCAAAGCTATGGTTTTTCCAGTGGTCATGTATGGATGTGAGAGTTGGACTATAAAGAAAGCTGAGCGCCGAAGAATTGATGCTTTTGAACTGTGGTGTTGGAGAAGACTCTTGAGAGTCCCTTGGACTGCAAGGGACTCCAACCAGTCCAACTCCAACCAGTCCATCCTAAAGGAAATCAGTCCTTCATTGGAAGGATTGATGCTGAAGCTGAAGCTCTAATACTTTGGCCACATGATGTGAAGAACTGACTCCTTGGAAAAGACCCTGATGCTGGGAAAGATTGAAGGGGGGAGGATAAGGGTATGACAGAGGATGAGATGGTTGGATGGCATCACTGACTCAATGGACATGAATTTGAGTAAACTCTGGGAGTTGGTGATGGACAGGGAAGCCTGGTGTGCTGCAGTCCATGGGGTCACAAAGAGTTGGACAAGACTGAGCAACTGAACTGAACTGAACACTCAACAAGAACATCGTTAATGCTTTTAGCTTGCAGGTTCTGCTTTCCTTAGATTTCAGACACCACAGAGACTATTTTTCTAGAAATCCAGGTTTGGTGCCATAGCCCAATCAATTATCAGTTTGGGGTGGGACATTTGGTTTAGTTTAATGTGATTGCTTTAAAGCACTTGAAAGGGATATAAGAGACCTAAGTTCTTAAACATGCCTGATGTTAGCTGGTATATTATTTGTCTGTTTAATCTCTGTTAATATTCTTCATATTCCTGTGTTTTAATATTGACATCTGTAACATGCAAAAGTTGAGCTTCCCGTGGTTATCAGTACCTCAGGCACTGCCAGAATGTAAAACTGTAATCTCTTCCTCCTTATCTCAGTCACATTGTACCCCTTAGAAGTGGAACTCAAAATCCATCTGAAGAATGATTCTATTTTTTATGTCCATAACTAGTTGTTATATCACTTTGGCCTCATTTTCCAAAGATATCTCAGAAATATTCACAATGGATCTATAGGATCCCAGGTACTATGTTCCTCCTTCAGTTGTCCATGCTTTTCAACCATTTTCAGACTCCTGGGCTTAGGGTCTAATGTTCACTCTGCCTGGAAATGCCCTACTCTGCACATAGCCACCTCCTCCTGTCCTTTAGGTTTGTATTAGTCTGCAGAGGGTGCTGTAACAAATACCACAGACTAGAAGGCAATGGCACCCCACTCCAGTACTCTTGCCTGAAAAATCCCATGGACGGAGGAGCTTGGTAGGCTGCAGTCCATGGGATTGCTAGGAGTCAGACATGACTGAGCGACTTCACTTTTACTTTTCACTTTCATGCATTGGAGAAGGAAATGGCAACCCACTCCAGTATTCTTGCCTGGAGAATCCCAGGGATGGGGGAGCCTGGTGGGCTGCCGTCTATGGGGTCACACAGAGTCAGAAACAACTGAAGCGACTTAGCAGCCGCAGCAGCAGGAGGTTTGAATGACAGACATTTATCTCCTCACAGTTCTGGAGGCTAGAAGTCTGAGATCAGTTACCACAGGTTTGCTTTCTGGGCTCTACCTTTAAGACCTTGTTTAACTTCAATCACTTCTTTAAAGACCCTGTCTCAAAAGACAGTCACATGAGAGGTTAGGGCTTTATTATATGAATGGAAGGTGGACACAAGGTCCCTTACAAGGTCCTCAGTTAAAACTTTCTCAGCCAGAGAGTGCTACCCTGCTCCTGCCTCTCTAAATTTAATCTCTTCTCTTTTTCTCTCACAGTTACATGTTCATTTACTTCAGTGTGCTTGAATGTACATGTTTATATACACATGTAAACATATATATGTAGATTTTATAGTGTTTATTTATTTAGAGTCTCTTCATCACTGCTCTTCATGGATCACAGTCTTGTCGTGGCGAGGGGTTTGTGTAATTCGGTGAAGCTATGAGCCATGCCCTGCATGGCCATCCAAGACAGATGGGTCATGGTGAAGAGTTCTGACAAAATGTGTCCACTGGAGGAGGAAATGACAAACCTTCCTGCAACAGTATAGACTATATCATTGTCTCTTACACTGTGTCCTAAGAGTAAGAGAAAATCCTGTAATATTCACAATTATGAATTCAGCAGTTAGCATGGGGTCTGGCACATAGTGGGCAAGCAATACATACTGTGGTTTTCTCACTCATTTATTTATTGCCTGCGCACATTTTAAGTCAAGATGCAAAAGGAGAATGATTCCTAATATTTACTGA
This sequence comes from Bubalus kerabau, assembly GCF_029407905.1. NCBI lineage: Eukaryota > Metazoa > Chordata > Mammalia > Artiodactyla > Bovidae > Bubalus > Bubalus kerabau. The sequence continues at coordinate 67,415,983 of NC_073630.1, forward strand.
ACTCCTCCATGTCCTAGCAGTGTTACAGGCATTTTTCAAGTGTTATCTCATGTTTATCTCATGTTTAGCAAGTGTTATCTCTTGTAACATGTGAAGTGTTACACTTCACAGCAATGTAAGTTGTTGCCATTTTATCTCCTGGTTGGTAATGCTAAACTTTGGCTGCACTTATGATACACAAGAGTGGAATCAATGGGTCAAAACATACTAGCATTTTAAATCTCTTGACACATAGTATTAAATTAATTTTTAGAGAAGTTTCCAATAATTTACACTACCCCCTCCCTACACCCTCACAATTATTAGCATTCATTTGTATCTTTGCCAATTTTAGGGGTAGACATAGGACAGTATTGCTGTATTAATTTGATGAATTTAATTTATTTGGTTACTAATGAGTCTGAATGAGGCAGGAGATAGATGGGTTGGAGGTTAGATATTTACAACTACCCCCCTGTTCACACTTCCTGGGTTGAAAAAAAGATGGGTCCCAGAATGGATGCTCACTCTCAAGCCCAAGTTTACATTTCTTGAGGCAAGGGACACATGGGCCCTGGGCTACATGCTTATGGTCAGATTTGGGTCTACACTTCAAGATCTGCACTTCCATATAAGGAACAATAACAGGAATGGGATGAGTAACTGGACATTGGGTACTTTATGTCAGGAACAAACAGGGTTTAAACCCTGTTAGGAGGTAAAGAGTTCATGTATTTCCCATCCTTGGGACAAGGGAGACGATAACTGAAACTGAAGTCACTCAGTCATGTCTGACTCTTTGTGATCCCATGGACTGTAGCCTACCAGGCTCCTCAGTCCATGGAATTTTTCAGGCAAAAGTACTGGAGTGGGTTGCCATTTCCTTCTCCAGGGGATCTTCCCAACCCAGGGATCGAACCTGGGTCTCGTGTGCTGCAGGCAGACGCTTTACCATCTAAGCCACCAGGGAAGGGAGATGATACACATGTACAAGTCTTTGAGAGTAAAAAAGGCAGGGAAAGCCAGGCCATAACTCTTGCTAACCTCCCTCCCGGCCCCCCATGATGAAATCCGTCTTGACTGAGGGATGCATGTGCACCTAGGGGAGCATCCTGTGACAAATTAGCCAGGGGAGTCAAAGCAATGAGACTGGCCAAGAAGACAAAGAGCCAGAAGACTGCCCCATTATAAAGAATTTACTCTTGTAAAGGGATGACTCCAGCAACTCTCTCTCAGAGATAGACCACAGGCAACTGCAAGGCTTTGCCCAGTGGGCCTCCTAAGAGGAAGCACACCTTACCAGACTTGGTGCACAGCCAGGGCCTTCAAGCTCTCTGGAAAGAGTAACAGTCCTAGGAGCCAGGATCCTCTGATCCAGCCAGGCTTATCTACATATCAGAGATAACCTTATCAGAGACGTTGGGGTCTCCTCCTTCCTCATGTATCCATGAGCTGGCAGTGTGTGCCTGCTAAGTTGCTTCAGTCGTGTTCCACTCTTTGTGACCCTGTGGACTGTAGCCCACCAGGCTCCTCTGTCCGTAGAGTTCTCCAGGCAAGAATACTGGAGTGTGCTGCAGTGCCCTCCTCCATGGGATCTTCCCAATGGAGAGACTGAACCCCAGTCTCTTATGTCTCTGACGTTGGCAGGTAGGTTCTTTACCACTAGAGCCACCTGGGAAGCCCTGAAGTGGCAGGAGGGACTCCAAAGTTAAGTAGAGAAGTGCCTTAGGCAAGGCTCTTTAATAAAGAGCAGGAGGTGCTGAAAGTGCCCCTGATGAGGTGATTTCATAGGTAGAAGAGCCTGACTGAACCAAAGGAGCCTGGCTCCTAGGACTGTTACTTCCTCCAGAGAGCTTGAAGGCCCTGGCTGTGCACTAAGTCTGGTAAGGAGTGCTTCCTCTTAGGAGGCCCACAGGGCAAAACCTTGTAGTTACCCGTGGTCTAGCCTGAAAAGTCAGGTGGGGTTCTGACATGGAGCTGGACTCCTCTGAGGGAAGCCATTAGCATTCAAGAGTTTAGTTTACTTGGGAATTGTGGGAAATGTCAATGCTAATCAACTGCCTATAGCATCAAATCAGGAAGGTGACAAACCTCATATTTGCCTTCTGCCAAAGCCCTTGTTTGCCCACCTCTGCTTAAGGAGGAATAATGGTTTCTGCTTCTTTTTGGCTGGCTACCCCTTGCCTGAAATACTTATTAGAATCTTACTTGGAATTTTGGTAAATATAATTCTCACATTTTAAGCCCACATGATACAAAATAGCACACAAAGAAAAAAATGATTCTGAATTGTCAACAAACAAACAAACACAATACATAATACAAAATGTTTCAATGAAGGAATATTATTGCTAGATAGACTTAGTTGATGTCAGATAGATACATTAAAGTATAGGAAGCAAGATTAGAATGGATGACCACTGGAGAACACTGAGAATTGAGAGTGACTAAGAGGAACGGCATGGCAACCCACTCCAGTATTCTTGCCTGAAGAATCCTCATGGACAGAGGAGCCTGGTGGGCTATAGTCTGTGGGGTTGGAAAGAATCAGACACAACTGAGCGACTAAGCACAGCACAGTACAAGAGGAATGGAGAGATTGAGATGGCCAGGAATAGTCCAATGCATTGGAGAAGGAAATGGCAACCCACTCCAGTGTTCTTGCCTGGAGAATCCCAGGGGCAGGAGAGCCTGGTGGGCTGACATCTATGGGGTCATACAGAGTCGGACACGACTGAAGTGACTTAGGAATAGTCCAAGTGGTCACTTTTAAAATGTGAATAAAGGATTTCCCTGGTGGTTTGGTGGTTGAGTCCCTGATTCCAGTGTAGGAGGCGTGAGTTCAATACCTGGTCAGGAAAGGAGACTTAAGATCACCACATGATGAACAGCCAGGGGAAAAAAAAAAAAAGGCAATAAATTAATAAAATGAATAAAATGTGATTAAGAAATTCATAAAATGATAGATATGAAGAAATTTATAAAGTGAAACATTTAATCTTATTTATAATCCAAGATATGAAATAGACACACAAAAGTTTTGGCCACTTATATTTGCAAAGACTTGTTAATGCAATCAGTACTGCCTTTAGATAAGCTATTCAAGGCGCCAAGTAGTTGGTCTTAACTTCCTCTGTTAATAGATTTCTTTCTCAATTTTCTCAAAGGCAATTCAAAAGCACTTGCAGAACTTCAAAACTGATTTTCTTTAGCTTCCGGGTCCTAAGTTTAGAAATGCATTCTAGAGGAAAAAAAGTTTGAGCTGCTGGTCAATAACAACCTAAATATCCAGCATTAAAGGAAAGTCAAAATAGGTATAATCACCTAAAAGGGGAACTGTTATGAAGCCAATAAAAATTAGACATGGCATAGATTAATTTCATAATAGTGTAAGGGGCATTCTGTAAGTTAAGAGGTAGATTTTGTCTGTTATTTATATAGAAATGTGATCAGAAGGAAAAGCACCAAATTGTTATTTGCAATTTGGTGTGCAATTTCAATTGGACAATTTTTCTGTGCAGTATTATAGGTGTCTTTTCTCCCCACATTTTGTTATTTTTTGTTTGTTTTCATGAGTTCTATACAAACATGCTTTACTTTTATAAAAATTGAGTTGTTTTGTGAACCTATTTGATATTTTAGTTTATAAACTGAAGTCATAATCAATATCGTTGTGTGATTCTTCAGTTTTCCAGCAATTCCCATTAGACCAAGTAGGAAATTAGGTCGCCAGGAGTTTGTATTAAAGTAAGATTATATGCAGTTTGGCAAAACAAGTTGGGAGAAGGGCAAAATCCTTAGGGAGTTGGGAAAGTGAGATTCCATGATATCTGGCCTGGATAGAAACAAAAGTTAAACGTTGCTCAGTCATGTCCAACTCTTTGCAACCCCATGGACTGCAGCACACATCACCAACTTCCAGAGCTTGCTCAAACCCATGTCCATTGAGTCGGTGATGCCATCCAACCATCTCATCCTCTGTCGTCCCCTTCTCCTCCAGCCTTTGATCTTTCCCAGCCTCAGGGTTTTTTCCAAGGAGTCAATTCTTCACATCAGGTGGCCAAAGTTTTGGAGTTTCAGCTTCAGCATTAGTCCTTCCAGTGAATATTCAGGACAGATTTCCTTTAGGTTTGACTGGTTGGATTTCCTTGCAATCCAAGGGACTCTCAAGAGTCTTCTCCACCACCACAGTTCAAAAACATCAATCCTTTGGCACTCGGCTTTCTTTATAGTTTTACTCTCACATCCACACATGACTACTGGAAAAACCAAAGCTTTGACTAGACAGACCTTTGTTGGCAAAGTAATGTCTCTGTTTTTAACATGCTGTCTAGGTTGGTCATAACTTTCCTTTCAAGGAGCATGTGTCTTTTAATTTCATGGCTGCAGTCACCATCTGCAGTGATTTTGGAGCCCCCCAAAATAAAGTCTGTCACTGTTTCCATGGTTTTCCCTTCTATTTGCCATGAGATGATGGGACCGGATGCCATGATTTTAAGTTTTCTGAATGTTGAACTTTAAGCCAACTTTTCCACTCTCCTCTTTCACTTTCCTCAGAGGCACCTTAGTTCTTCTTCGCTTTCTGCCATAAGGGTGTTGTCATCTGCATATCTGAGGTTGTTGTTATTGATTAAATGTCTTGGGAATGGAAAAAGAATACTCGGGATGGGTTGGGGAGAAAGAAAGAATTGAGGAACTGAGAATTCTGATGAAATATTTTTTCTTGAGATGGATTCTAGAAGACAGCAACATCCAGAGTGTGGCTGTGGTGGCAGGATGGAAATAGGAGAGAAATAAATGTTGCTGTGATTATCAAAGATCTCAGGATGGAGTGCAGGACACATCATCCACAGGATGCAAAGGACACAGTAAGGACTCCAAGTCCTCAGTGGACCCAAAGGGGCTCCCCAGAGGAGAGGGAAAGAGAGTGCAGCCGTGGCTTGGGAAGCATACAGGCAGCAACAGTGAGGGAAAAATCAGAATTACAGCATTGCTTCCAAGTTTGAGGTTCTCAGAATGTTTCTTTTTTCAACTTAAAAAAAAACTTTGATTTTTACTTTTAATTATCATCACTCCTTAAAAAATGTGTTCGGATGTAACCAATTTTCCCATGGTACCTTTATGATTACTTAGCTTCTGAAGGGGAAGAGGTTATTGTATCAGTTAATTTACTTTCCAGCTATCATCGCAGTGATTAATGACTGACCATCCAAAGAAGTGTGCTTTTAATTTTTTTTCTCATTAAAATTGTGTAAGAAATGTTGACAGCACCAATTGTACCTTAACAGGCATTTTAGGTTCAAGAATATTTGAGAACCAATCTGTGGATGGTTGCTCCAGTGAATAGATTTCAAATTATGTGAAATTGGTTTCATGTTAAAAGTGCAAGAGTTTGGCCTAAAAATATATTAATTTTATTAAATAGTTTAGTGGCCTAGAGTTCCCTTTGGACAGAGCTAGATAAGGGTAAGGACGAAAGAGAAGACTGCTCTCATGCCTAGCCTATGCCCTGGGCTAGTTCAAAGGAATTCTCTAAGGTTATGGCAATCTGTGCACCCGAAGGTCATAAATGGGGCCACTGAAGTCAAAGGAGCATAGAGTGATTATAACTGATAATATTTCTAGTTAGAGTTCCTGTCAATACATTCTCAAGGTAGGAGCTCCCTGCCACAGATGTCTTCCTCACCAACATTCCTAGCTCCTCAGTGTTCCTACAGGGACTGTCTTGTTGCAACAAAGGAGCCTGGACTTCATACACAATGGCTTAAGACCTCAAGAGCCGGGGAGCAGAAGTAGCCAGTCCTCCTAAAGGCTGGGCTCAGAATTGGAATATCATATACACCATGTTATATTGGCCAGATGAGTCATAAGCATCCCAGATTCAAGAAGGGGAATAAACATGGTACAGAGCGGGAAGGAACTGTTGACAGCAGCCATACTTCCGGGCACATTTACACAAAGGGTTGGTGGGCAGGTGGAGGCAGTGTCATAAGGGTAGAGAAGAGCTGTTCTTAGAAAATTGAGGAAGGAGTTAGAAAATTACTTGAAAAGATGGATAATATGATAGAAACAAACATTAACTCCATGGTGAGGACATAAAAATGATAAGACATGAGAGTGTTATGAACTGAACTGTGCTCTCCAAAACTCCCTTCCAATTTATACATTGAAGTCCTAAGCCCCAGTGCTTCAGAATATGAATGTATTTGTGGATATGATCTTTAAAGAAGTAATTAAAGTAAAATAAGAACTTACGGGTGAGCCTAATCCAATATTACTGGTGTTCTTTAAAGAAGAGGAAATTAAGACATAGAAGTCACAGGCCAAGGAAAGAACACGCAAGGACACAGATAAAGGGTAGCTACAGACAATCTAACAAGAGAGGTCTCAGAGGAACCCACACTAACAGACACCTTGACTTTGGACTTGTAGCCTTCAGAACTGTGAGAAAATAAATTTCTGTTGTTGAAGACACCCAGTCTGTGGTACTTTGTGATGGCAGTCCTAACATTCAGTATCAGTAATATAATCAGTATGCTCAAGACACTTAACTCCACTGAAGGTATAGACAAATATATAGACATTTCTAATACCTACAACAGGGGTAGACACGTGATGCTATGGGAGCATATGAAATAAGCATTGTATTATCTTAGTTTATATTTTGTATAATACCATAATGTCTCTGAACAACAATGAATGTCTCATTGTTTTTTATGACACTAAAATAAGAATTTCTACATAAAACAATGAAACATAATAGATACCCAACACATATCAGCTCTTTAGAGACTTCCTTTATGCCTGTTGTATACACACACTGCGCTGTGCTTAGTCGATCAGTCGTGTCTGACTTTTTTCGACCCCGTGTACTATAGCCCAACAGACTCCTCTGTCCATGGGGATTCTCCAGACAAGAATACTGGAGTGGGTTGCCGTGCTCTCCTCCAGGGGATCTTCCCAAACTGGGGCTTGAACTCAGGTCTCCTGTATTGTAGGCAGATTCTTTACCATCTGAGCCACCAGGGAGTCTGTATACACATGGAAGGAAAAAAAAAATGTAGAAAGCAAAAGTGGAAGAGTCTTAAAAAACATTCCTTTGACCCTACCTACTGGTTGCACACCCAGCGTATGATGACCTGGCCTTGGAGCCATGGCTCATGAAGGAGAGGAATCTCACAACTAAATGGCTGCTGGTTCTGAAGTTCCATGAAGCTGATGATATCCTTAAAAATATTCTGGATTAGCTCATTCTGCTCAAGATAAAAAGCATCTTCTCAAGATTAAACTATGAGAGCGAAGATTAGTAAATAGCCTTTTTCTCATTATTTATAAATAATATGAAAATATAATATTTAAATAATTCTAATGGCTACTTAAAGAATCTGTTTCATCAAAGTTTATAAAGGAGGAAAGGTTTATTGAATGGAGTTCATTCTGAAGGGAATTTATCTTTTGGGAAATATTTCTGGAAATGGTCTATCTAATAAGATCAATTATCAATTGATATCATTCATCAGAGAGAAGTTATTTATACTTCTAATTTATTGTTTGAATTAAGTATTGTTTCTTAATAGTACTTACGACTCAGGGCAGATAAGTAGGGTACAGGTTATAAGCACATAAAATTTGAAACTAGGTTCAATGACTCCTTGAAAAAACACAAACTCAGGGTCATGTCCAAAAAGATATAAAATAAAAGCTTTGGTAGTCAGTGTTTACAAAAATTATGCTAGGAGTAAAAATGTCCTTGCATATTCTTTATGTTTTTTTGGCTTGCTCCAGCAATCACTGTAAGCAAATGAAGAACATAAACACAGAAACACTAAACACCATTTTAGAGCCCCTTCAAACAATCCTATTCTGAGAAAATTCGAGGAATTTGAAAGAATTCTATAAAAGTTCCTCTAATACACTTTTGACACAAGAAAAACCTTGCTTGTACTTGTCCTGGCTTCTCTCACCCCTACCTGATCTATTAAGGACCCCTCAGAGGGAAGTTCAGAATGGTTGTTTATCTACAAGGCCCACACTTTTTATTAAGTAAAGATGAATTCCCTAGTACTACATTTTAAAAGGCAAGACAGATTGCAGCGCCTACTCAGGTGGTGGTCTCATGGCAGCTTTTTCAGAAGGCAGCTGAGGAGGCATGCACTTTTGACTGGGTCAGTGGGAGGACATTTGGCTGATGTATTTTCTCACTCCTTCTGCCCCTGCCTGCATTCCACATTTAATGTGTTCCTTTTCACTTGCTGCTTTTAGCCATTCTAGCATGGCTCCTCCCTCTGTACCACATTCTACACCATCAACCACGGTCTCAGAAAGTTTAGTGGTGGGACAGATGAAACCCATGTTCTTAATGTATAGTAGAGTCTGGGAATTATACTTTAGCCACCAAAATCCTCTCCTCAGATGACAGTAAGTTTCAAGTGCCGTTTTCTGGGTGTCACTTTGTATGATGTGTCCTGCACAGTGACAGTTTAGGTGCTAATTGCTCTGCATGTGAGAGTTAGGCATAGTTGTCGTCTTAAACAATGCAGAGAGTACATTTATTTGAGCCCTTCATGTTATGATAATGAAATTTACATTCCAAAGGTTTGGTGATACTGAAAAGAAATATTCACTAGTTAACTAATTCCTTGGAGTTCTTGATTGCAAACAACAGAAAACGATTTTGGTTAATATAAAAGGAAATGGGGGCACTTCCCTGGGGGTCCAGTGGCTAAGACTCCTTCGTTCTGAATGCAGGGAACCCAAGTCCAATCCTTGATCAGGGAACTAGATCTCACATATTGCAACTTTAAAGATCCCATGTACCACAACTAAAAACTGGCTCAGCCAAAATAAATTTTAAACAAAGAAAAAAAGAAAGTAGGATTTTAAAGAAAGATAGAGGATAGACCAGGGCTACCCTGGTGAGTGGCTTAGCACCTCCAAAGTAGGGGCCTTAGGAGATGCAGATTCAATCCCTGGGTTGGGAAGATTCCCTGGAGGAGGAAATGGCAACCCACTCCAGTATTCTTGCCTGGAGAATCCCATAGACAAAGGAGCCTGAAGGGCTACAGTCCATGGGGTCATAAAGAGTCGGACACAACATAACAAGGAGGTTCAGATGCTCGGTAACCAAATAGTAATAATAAATCTTCAGCAAAGACCCTTTTTCAAGTTCATAAAACTGTGTTAATATTTCTAATAACACAAAAATGTTTAGCTGTCTTTGACATGGTCGTCTCATGAATGGCACTACTATGCCAAAAAAATGTTTTCCACTATATTTATGTATACCAATTAAAGTCATCATCCTTTACTTACAATTTCATTCAAGATATATGGAGTATCAAACAGCATTTATTATAATTTTACCCCAGAGGTTTTATGGGTAAATATTCACTTATTGAGTAACTACTATATTCCAGGCACTGCTCTAGGTAAATTATGTGCAGCATCCTAGTTCGTCCCCATAGAAAATGAAAGTGTTAGTAGCTCAGTCGTGTCTGACTCTTTGCGACCCCATTGACTGTAACCCAATAGACTCCTCTGTCCATGGAATTCTCCATGTGAGAATACTGGAGTAGGTTGCCGTCCCCTTCTCCAGGGGATCCTTCCAACCTAGGGATTGAATCTGAGTCTCCTGCATTGCAGACAGATTCCTTACTGTCTGAGACTCTAGCAAAGTGAACTCCCAAAGCACCTAGCAAGTTTGGAAGGACTTTGCAAACTCTGAATCATTTGTGAAGAAAATGAGATTCAGAAAGGTACATCATGGTCTCAAAGTCACCAAGCTGACTTTGAGGCAGGACTAGAATCTAAGATTTCCTTTCTGAAAATATGTATTTAGTTACCATAATCATGGATTCTCTATGGGCTGCACCCCATAGACCTACAAGCCTTGTGCCTGCCCAGCTTCAGGACTGAGGAAAGAGCTCAAAGTAAGCAACAGAGACGTTAATGGTTTACTGAATCAGGGGAGCTTACACATCTGAAACAAGGCCCTGGAGTGATACTCCACAATGTAAGGTGACGGCAGGCAGGACATGGCAGCAAGTCTACTCTGGGGGAAGAGAAAATTGCTAGTTATAAGAGGAATTGACATCAAATTAGCTCATTGGTTACCAGAGAAACTAGCAGAGGGGCACACCCCTCATCACCTTTATTGAGAACAATCACTAGCTGGGATGAGGGACAGTATGTAGGAAGGTCAGTCATCTGAGTAGCGTGTAGGTGAAACAGACATTGGTGGAGCAGGAGATGTACAGAGAGCAAGAGAACAGCCATCTTGAGTGGACTGACTATACACACAGCCTGGCTGGTTTTTTAAACTTAAAAAATCTATAATAATGATATATACATACATACATATATATATATATCTTTGGAATATATGCATGCAATAAAATAATTTTTTTAAAAAAACCTTGGAAATGATAAGTGCAAGAGTGGCTCTTCCTTTACTAATGAGGTGACTTTAGGATCTCACTCAAGCTGGTTGTCAGGAGAACCAACCATACAATTAGAAAATTGAAGCTTTCAGTCCTACCCTCCCACTTCTGGGGAGGGGAGAGGGGCTGGAAGTTAAATCAGTCTACAATGGCCAATGATTTAATCAACCATGACTATGCAATAAAGCCTTTCAGTTCAGTTCAGTTCAGTCACGTCTGACTCTTTGTGACCCATGGACTGTAGCACACTGGGCTTCCCTGTCCCTCACCAACTCCCAGAGTTTACTCAAACTCATGTTCATTGAGTCCCTGATGCCATCCAACCATATCATCCTCTGTTGTCCCCTTCTCCTCCTGCCTTCAATCATTCCCAGCATTAGAGTTTTTTCCAATGAGTCAGCTCTTCCCATCAGGTGGCCAAAGTATTGGAGTTTCAGCTTCAGCATCAGTCCTTCCAATGAATATTCAGGACTGATTTCTTTTAGGAGGAACTGGTTGGATCTCCTTGCAATCCAAGGAATTCTCAAGAGTATTCTCCAACACCAGAGTTCAAAAGCATCGATTCTTTGGCGCTCAGCTTTCTTTATGGTCCAACTCTCACATCCATACATGACCACTGGAAAAACCATAGCTTTGACTAGATGGACCTTTGTTGGCAAAGTTATGTCTCTGCTTTTTAATATGCTGTCTAAGTTGGTCATAACTTTCCTTCCAAGGAATAAGCGTTTTTTAATTGCATGGCTGCATTCACCATCCGCAGTGACTTTGGAGCCCTCCAAAATAAAGTCTGTCACTGTTTCCATTGTTTCCCCATCTATTTGCCAGGAAGTGATGGGACTGGATGCCGTGATGTTAGTTTTCTGAACGTTGAGCTTTAAGCCAACTTTTTAACTCTCCTCTTTCACTTTCATCAAGAGGCTCTTTAGTTCTTCACTTTCCGCCATAAAAGTGGTGTCATCTGTATATCTGAGGTTATTGATGTTTCTCCCAGAAATCTTGATTTCAGCTTGTGCTTCATCCAGTCCAGCATTTCTCATGATGTACTCTGCGTATATGGAGAAGGCAATGGCAACCCACTCCAGTACTCTTGCCTGGAAAATCCCATGGACGGAGGAGCCTGGTAGTCTGTAGTCCATGGGGTCGCTCAGGGTCAGACACGACTGAGCGACTTCACTTTCACTTTTCAGTTTCATGCACTAAAGAAGGAAATGGCAACCCACTCTAGTGTTCTTGCCTGGAGAATCCCAGGGACGGGGGAGCCTGGTGGGCTGCCGTCTCTGGGGTTGCATAGAGTCGGACATGACTGAAGCAACTTAGCAGCAGTAGCAGCAACACTCTGCATATGAGTTAAATAAGCAGGGTGATAATATACAGCCTTGACATACTCCTTTCCCGATTCGGAACCAGTGTGTTTTCCATGTTCAATTCTAACTGTTGCTTCTTGACCTGCATACAGATTTCTCAGGAGGCAGGTCAGGTGGTCTGGTATTTCCATCTCTTTCAGAATTCTCCACAGTTTGTTGTGATCCACACAGTCAAAGGCTTTGGCATAGTCAATAAAGCTGAAGTAGATGTTTTTCTGGAACTCTTGTGCTTTTTTGATGGTCCAACGGATGTTGGCAGTTTGATCTCTGTTTCCTTTGCCTTTTCTAAGTTCAGCTTGAATATCTGGAGGTTCAATTCACATACTGTTGAAGCCTGGCTTGGAGAATTTTAAGCATTACTTTGCTAGCATGTGAGATGAGTGCAATTGTGTGGTAGTTTGAGCTTTCTTTGGCATTGCCTTTCTTTGGAATTGGAATGAAAATTGACCTTTTCTGGCCACTGTTGAGTTTTCCAAAATTGCTGGCATATTGAGTGAAGCACTTTCATAGCATCATCTTTTAGGATTTGTAGTAGCTCAACTGGAATTCCATCACCTCCACTGGCTTTGTTTGTAGTGATGCTTCCTAAGACCCACTTGAGTTTGCATTCCAGGATGTCTGGCTCTAGGTTATTGATCATACCATTGTGATTATCTGGGTCATGAAGATCTTTTTTGTATAGTCCTTCTGCATATTCTTGCCACCTCTTCTTAGTAATCTTTTGTTAGGTCCATACCATTTCTATCCTTTATCGAGCCCATTTTTGCATGAAATGTTCCCTTGGTATCTCTAATTTTCTCGAAGAAAATTTCCAGTCTTTCCCATCTATTGTTTTCCTCTATTTCTTTGCATATAAATAAAGCCTTTATAAACACCCAAAATGGGACTTCCCTAGTGACTCAGTGGTAAAGAATCTGCCTGCTAATGCAGGCGTGGGTTCAATCCCTGAGTCAGGAAGATCTTCTGGAGAAGGAAATGGCAACCCACTCTAGTATTCTAATATTCTTGAACGGGAAATCTCATGGACAGAGGAGCCTGGAGGGCCAGAGTACATGGGTCACAAAGAGTCAGACATGACTGAGTGACTGAACAACTACAACAGCAAAATACTCAAAAGGATTGCGTTTAGAGAGTGTCTGGTTTGGTAAACACGTGGAGATTTGGAGAGAGTGGCATCCTTTGAGAGAGTATGGAGGCTCCCTTCACCATGGATTGCCCTACACATCTCATTCATGTGGATTTTTATCTGTATCCTATATTATATCCTTTCATAATAAACCAGTAATCTAGTAAGTGAGTTCTATGAAATGCTCTAGTAAATTAACCCTAAGAGGAGGAACCCCTGCTTCATAGCCAGTTGGTCAGAAGTACAGCCCAAAAATATGGGCTTGGGGTTGAAGTAGGAGAAGGGTTAGGCTAAGACCTGTGGCATCTGATGCTGCCGCTGGATATATGGTGTCAGATTTGAACTCTCGAACTTCCTACCAATGTCCAAGAATTGCTTGTTCTCCTTGCCAGAACACTCATTTAAAATCGCCCCAGACTTACATTCATAAGTGAGAAGTGATTTGAAAAGATAGATCCTTCATTGTGTTGCTGAAAAATAGAACAGAACCTACGGTGCTCTAGGAAAAAGCGGAGCAGGAGATTGTCAGTGTGATTTTACATTTAACATTCTTCACTGGGAACCAGAGCAAAGTAGAAAGGCATCTGTCGTCAAATGTTGCAAAGGCCACTGCCCTAGTTAAACCACTGTGAACTGGGGCACTTGAGTCTCGGTAATTCAGGACTTTTATTTTCAGCACATGTCCCCATTCATTCCTGTAGAAATGAAGGCCATCTCTTGACTCCAAATGTGCCATTTAACTTTTACACATAACTTGTAACTTTCATTCAAGAGTAAAAACAGAAAAGTGGAAAATGTTACATTCTCAGATAAAATAAATTGAAAGCATTTGAGCAAAAGGGAAAAAGTTTTTTACGGCTTATTCCACCAAAATAAAGTGGGTTCCTCCCTGTAGCTCAGATGGGGAAGAATCTGCCTGCAATGTAGGAGGCCCAGGTTTGATCTCTGGGTGGGGAAGATGCCCTGGAGAAGGGAATGGCAACCCACTCCAGTATTTTTACCTGGAGAATTCCATAGACAGAGGAGCCTGGAGGGGCTACAGTCCTTGGGATCGCAGAGTTGGACATGACTTACTTATTCAACCAAAAAGATGTATCTCTAGTTGTGTACCCTAAGTGCCTTTCACTTTATCATTTGTTCTGTAACACATCCTACTGACCATAAACAGCACTATTAACAAAGGAAAATATCTCCAATCCATACAAATCCGTATAATGCAAACCCTACTTGGAATGAGAGGAAAGCCCTATACTTCATGAGATTTTTTTATTCAAATGCCAACTAGGTCTGACTCTGCCTAGCTTATTTCAACTAGAGTTCAGAAATGAACCCAGGAGTCATGAAGGTGTCACTTTATTCCTGTTAGACACTCTGGATTCTTCTTCTATCTTATTATTTTATTATTATTCCCTAGCAGGTAAGGTCTCTGGCTCTTTCTAGTAGCGGCTAAGGTCAAGGGAAAAGGATGATCTGAGTAGAAGTAGTAGACATGTTGACGCTCATGGGAAAATGCAAAGCAGTTTTTGCTCAGTAACAGGAGGGTTATGTTGTGGTTATGGACACTGGAATTCAGTTCTGATTCAAATCCTGGTTAACGACTGAGTAATCTTGGGCAAGTTATTTGGCCAATCTGTAACTAGTAGCCTCACCTGTAAAACAGAGCTGGTAAGAAAACTTCATGAAGTTATGGTGAGCATTAAGGGAGTTAATAAGTAAAGCTTCTAGGTCAATGCATAGAAAGTCTTCAGTAAATAACAAAATTATAAAAATGTTGCACATGCATTTTCTCATGTATCATTTTCCAAAATATTTTCATGGAGTTGCCTAGCATTCAATCATCGAGATGGACAAAACCTGATTTAACTTATTGCCTATTGTAACATATTTTTTGATTGTTTCAATTTTTCACAGTTACACATTTGTTTTTCAGATTAACATTAAAATCATTGCTAGTTTCCAAGAAAAATATTCCTTGAATTTTTTTAATTGGAATTATATTAAGCCTATACATTTATTTGGAGAACATTATTTTACATAGTCCAATTTTCTTATCCTAGGATATGGGGTATCTGTCAACATATCTGATCTTTTTAAAAAGTGCCTCTAATATTTTATAATTATTTTCATAGACACCATTTATATTTATTTTTACATTAATTCTTAGGTATTTTAAAATTCTGCTGTTAGGAACTATTAAATGAATTTATTCTTATTCCTTTCTGTTACAAAATATTTAGTATTTTGTTTATGGTGTTTTTTTATACAGATGTTATAATTTTTCATAGTAAAAGAATCAAAACTTTTTTGGGTATAACTGTTTTTATACACAGAAAAACAATGTGAACCTAAATCCTAAATTTACAGCAACTTTTACCTATAATTTTTAAAAAATTAAAATACTTTCTAAAAGGTAAAAAATTAAAATCCATAATATAAATATAGCTCTAAGAAATTGGTAGGATAATACCACAGAAAAATTATTATCATAAACAGCATTTTTGCTTCATCTCCCTTAAACAAACAGTGAGTAAGACCAATTTAGTCCAAGTAGAAAAAGCAAGAACTTAAGGAAACACCATGATTCGTTAACAGATTCATTTATTAATTATAAAGTACAGAAGTTTAACACCACAGCACTGTCTTCTCCTCTACATGTTCCTCCTTAGTATCCTTCTCATAATTCTGTAATTATCTTGTTTATTCATTGCTTACTTTTTTATTGTCTATTTTTTCCCCACTCCCAATGCAATTTCTATTCAGGCTGCAGCCATTTTTGTCTCCTTTACTACAATAATCAACACCCACTGTAGAGGAGGAAAATTTTTTTCTTTCTTTCCTTCTAGGTACTTTGGCTGGCCAAATAATTAAGTTAACATAAGATAGATTAACAGGAGAAAACAAATTTAATTTCATTCATATAGAAGCCCCAAAGATACAAGACTCAAAAGCAAGTTGAGCAACTGAGGCTTATATGCCATCCTGAGCTAAGGAATGGGATAGGGGTCTGGAGCTTCAAAGGGGAGAGGGGTAATTCACAGGACAATCACAGGAGCAGATGTTTGGTAATTATGTATGTGCCCTGCCATATGCACAGGTCTTTCACACATTCACACATCACACGTTCCCCCTTGTCATTGTCTCCTTTCCCCTCCACACCCAGCCCCTCCACCTGGACAATAAATGGTTTCCTCTTGACCTATCATTTGTATTAGCACAAAAACATCTTTCAACGTCTCTTATCTTAAAATAAAAATTCTTTAATTCAACATCACTCTCCAATGATGGCCCAGTTCTCTGGCTTTTAAAGGGGGAATGTTGTGCTTATGTAAATATACACATATGTATACACACAAATGTGTGTGTATATATATATATATATATATATATATATATAAAGATGCATGTAGGTTGATAGATCTATGATGGGAAGATGTAATTTTCTTCTAGATGTTTCTTTTTTCCAATAAAATAAGAAAAGTCATCAACTAACAGAAAAGAGTATTAGAGATCTGAGTAGTGAAGAAATTGTTGTTGTTATCATTTAGTCGCTAAGTTGTGTCTGACTCCTTCAATCCCATGGGCTATAGCCTGACAGGCTCCTCTCATGGGATTTCCAAAGCAAGACTATTGAAGTGGGTTGCTACTTGCTTCTCCAGGGGATCTTCCCAACCCAAGGATAGAACCTGCATCTCCTGCATTGCAGGCAGATTCTTTACCACTGAGGCACCAGGAAAGCCCTAGTGAAGAAATTGTTTGAAACAATTATCTCAGAAAGTGAAAAAATGAATTTGGTAGGGTAATACAGTAGGATTTGAAAGGTAGTACAGAGCAGCCATTTAAGATGTAGTACTATAATAAAGGAGAAACAAGTAGCATTTCCTCCATTCACATTCATCTATTCAGGGAGCAAATGGCAAGCTTACTGAGGACATACATGTTCAAGGGAGAAATTATAGCAGTGAACCATGGTGTCTAAACTAAGTAAGAAGGAAATGAGGGCTTCAAACTGGTGAATGAATGCATTGTTCAAATGGAACCAAACAACAGTTGGGGAAGTAAATGAACAGAGAGATAGGAGATTCAGTTCTCAGGTGAATAAAACTGTAAATAATCCTCCCCTGTAATTCTCCAAAGGTCCTGCACAGTGTGACTTTAACCACTTGTACACAGCTTGAAATGTCATGACGTTTTCTCAAAAGGCTCAGTGTGGATTTCCTCTAACCAGTCAGCATATGATTTTACTTACTTACAATTTCTCAGAAGTGCATCCATTAAGAAAAATAGAGTCCATCAGTACAACAACTATATATCCTTTTATCTTAAAGTATTTTAAATTGTTTTAATGCACCAACCAAAAAGCAAATCATCATTCAAACCAAACAGCCTATTAGAGTCCCATCCTTAAGTGCTGTTTTGTCTCTCTGCTTATTATTCTCTTAGCGATAAAAACAGAAATCATATGACCAAATGTGAATGCTAAACCATTTCCAAGATAACCTGAACAGCAAACAAATAGAATCCTGTAATGCCATCTTGAGCATTCTTCAGAAAACTGTTACGAGGGCAAAGAGTCCATAAAGTAAGGCGCAAGGATAGGCAATGAGAAGCTGCTGTCCTTCCATGGCCAAAGCTGATGTGAAGATTTTGGAGGCTGAGAGACTACACCAGCCAATGATGACCAGTGCCGACACAGTTCCAAAGATGCCCCTGCAGCAGAGACCAAAGAGATGGTTATCTTATACCAGGAGAGAAAGAAGTTATTGAATGACACAGCTGCCTCTAAAATGTCCTTGGTATATTTCCTCCATTTGTAAAATGAGGGTGAAGGGTAATAGGAACTAAAGGCCTCAGCCAGTTAGAATTTTGAGTCAAGTTCACCATTAGAAGCTAAATATTTCATAGGTAGGTAAAAGCTCAGATTACTGGAAATAGGATTGACCTACAGTCACTTTCATAAGTCAAAATCACAATTACTACAATTCTTTTATATGAACTATGTTTAGAGACTTCTTTTATAACTACAAATTTCTATTCCCTGCTTTCTTCCTAAATTTGCCCACTGTATGAGCAGAAAAATGACTGGACTTGAATTCCAGTGGGGTTCCCACCCCCCCAGTGCTCCAGGGCCATGTCCTGGGTTTTTGTCTGAGACAGCAAAGCCTGACACAGCTCAGGGAGGGAACAGATGGAGCAGGAAGGCACAGATGTGTGTGGCCTCCCAACTCATTGCTGAAGATCCCTTTGGTTGGTGTGGGTGTAGATTTTTATAATATTGAAATGGATTTGTTCAAATTGGTATCTTCAAAAAGTAACTATGGAGGCAATTGGTTCTTTAGGAAGAAAGGAGAATGAAGTGACTTGACAAAAATTGCAAGTAAGATGGGCATTAAGTCAAGAGCTGCAAACTCCCAGCAGCATATTGTTATGTTTGCCATCAAACTACACTGCCTCACTTGATCTGGTTCAATCTGAAATTGAGAATTGTGCTTATTATTTGTGAGAATGACAGAAATACCCACTCTTAATACTGGAACCAAAGCAAAACAAGTGGAAAGGTACACTGTGTAGTTTGCAATGGCTTAGATTGTAAATAAACCAAACATATTTTGAAGTGCTCTAATAAATATTATGTCTGTTGGCTTAATTAATGCTATTAGAAATAAAGTTTAGAGGATTAAATTTACCAGTTTTTTGTGAACAAAAATGTGAGATTATATATGATTCATTTGAATGTTATAGTGATACGCCCAAAAAGGTAATTTCAGTTTCATGGTCTTTAGGGATCAGTTAGTTGTTCCTTATTAATATAACTTAATGGATTCTTAAATCATCCTTTACATTTCAGAATGAAAGTCTAATGAAAAATATCAGACTACTGATGATTCTCAAAATTCGAGTTGTAGTTTTTATTTTGTTCTTTTAATAATCCAGAGTGATTTAAGATGCCCCAAAGCTCAACTTTGTGAGAAATAATGTCTAAAACATAAAAATTTTTAAATGGAAGATCATTATAGTATTCTTTGGCAAAAGCATCTGACAAAATAGAAATTGTAAAACTGAACTCTCTAGTAACATGTCAAACATCCATATCAAACAACATAGTAAACAGA